>NW_026555245.1:11310000-12560000 GCF_021234165.1 Pteronotus mesoamericanus
AAAATACTACAATAACCACCTTAAAAACAGGGATTCACTTTTTCATGCTGAAAGTGAACAAATAATATTAGTTTAATTTATCTTACAATCTGGTTTGTAAAAGCAGTTGACTACATTGAGTTAAAAGGCAGCAGGGTGACTTGCCTTCTCACAGTAAGGACCCCACTTTCATTATCACTTTAGAAAAAGCTACACCTAAGGGAGGAAAGAGACATTTTTATCTTCATGTTACCAAATCCCCCATTTAATTCTTTTGTGACATGTCATGTATTGATGCCAAATATAAATTCTTCTTGATTCCAACAGGAAAGTAGAAGTAAAAATCTGAATTTTTTTGTAGATGCTATGTTTCACTCTGATACCCAGAAAGCAACATAAAAGAAAAACACTTTGTTACCACCCTGATCCTAGGAGAAGAGTGAAGAAATGAAAGGCAAGGAAAGAGTGAGCTGCATATCTCAAGTTGATGCGTGGCCCTCACCTGACCGTCAATGGCATTTGCTCAGAACCAAAAAGAACTGATTATGAGACAGAATGTGGAACCAGGAAAATGTCCCAACTCTTCTTAGACAAGGACTTCATGCCTCACCTTTATGATTCTCTTATAATGTAGTGGCTTTCTGTAAGTCAGGCATGCCTGCTGTGGCCATAAAAAATGCCTTGTAATACAAATAAAAATACCTTTTGAATCATCCTCAGGGTTATCAAAATTCAGAACGGTGTAGTTATAAAATACATGTATTCCATTTGAGAGTTGAAATTACATCCAAAGTAATCACTTTATTGTCTACTCTTGGTATGAATTAGAAACAGCACTGGTATGGCACCTGGTCCTAGGCTAGCTCTGGCATTAAGTAGCTGTGTGACCTGGGGCAGGTCATCAAACCTGACCCTCAGTTTCATCACCTATAAATGAGAGATGGCAGCAAGAGGTCAAGCAATTGGATTCAAATCAAGCCTCTTTCACTTAAATGAGTAACAACTGGAAAGTTCTTGCAATCAATTGTGCCTGACACATAGTTAAGTGCTCAATAAATGTCAAATAGTCTTCTTGTTATTCTTACTAGTATCACCACTTGGGTGACTTCAGGCAAATAACTGAACCTCTCTTGATCCTCAGATTTATCTGTTTATAAACTGAGTTATACAGTTAATATAAGTTATACAATTAATAAAAGTATTAAGTATAAGTAAATGCCTGTGAAAGGTCCAGTCATAGTACCAAGCAAATAGTAGATACTCAGTAAATATTTCCTTTCTTCCCCCAAGTTGTATGGCTTTATGATTAGGAAGAAAACAAGAACAAACAAATAAAAAATTTTCTATTTTCCATAGCAAGATCTTTAGGGAAAGAAAAAGTTTATAGTACCCATCTCATTATGAGCTTTTGTGTATTCACTTAAAAAAAAAAATCCCTCTTCATCCTGGCTAGGTGGTTCAGTTGGCTGTATCATCATCCTGTACACCAGAATGGTGCAGGTTTGATCCCTGCTCAGGACACATACCTAGGTTGTGGGTTAAATAGCTGGTCAGGGCACATTCAGGAAGCAACCAATTGATGTTTTTTGGGGTTTTTTCCAAATCGATATATTCTCAGGAGAGGATTTAAAAAATACCTCTTCAAATGAACAACTAAATTTTAAGAAGAAAAAAAATCTCAAAACTACCATATCTTTTTGTGGTTTTTTGAATTGTAGATAAAAAGAAAAACTCATAACATAAAACCTACCAACTTAAGTGTAGGGTTCAGTTATATTATATATACATGTTGTTGCATAACCAATCTACAGAACTTTTTCATCATGCAAAACTGAAACTCCATACCCATTAAACAACTCCATTCCTCCCCACCCCAACCTTTGGCAACCACAATTCTACTTTCTGTTCCAATGAAGTTGACTACTTTAGGTACCCCATGTAAGTAAAATCATACAGTATTTGTCTTTCTCATTTCAACTGGTATAATGTCCTCAAAGTTCATCTATGTTGTAATATCTGTCAGAATTTCCTTCCTTGTTAAGGCTTAATAATATTCTATTGTCTGCATATACCACATTTTGTTTATCCATTAATCTATCTATTCTCTTAGTAGCTTTACCCAAAAATCTTTCCAAAGGTAAAACTTTCAGGTAACAAAATTGCACTACCTTCTCTCCTCCCCCCACTTCAATTTAGCAAATCTGGTTGCTAAAAGTAATCAAAACCATAGAGAAAATAGAGTGCTTGTGTCCCCTCTCCCATTCTCGGATGTGTGGATTATCGTATTGGCAACATACTGTCCTTAAACCTCAGCAGACTCGTCCTCCTCAGCTCAACCCAGCCAAACCAGAACAGAAATTTTTTAAAATCCTCAGTTCTGTTTCCTCACCCATCAGATGACATTACTGTACTCTACTGTCCTTATATTCGGGCTCTTACCTCTTCTCATCCATTACCTGGCTTTTTGGGGGATGGCGGGGCAGGGATTGTGTACAATAATGATTCTTCCTGAAGGAATTTACCAAAGGAGAGAAGATGTGCAGACTGAAAGGTGCAGACACCCCACATCAGATTCTTCTTGGGTCCACATTCTCCACTGTCCATCAGGCTGGAATTTCTTTGGGGTTACATTCTAATAATGCTTTGCCACCATTCATGGTTGCCTTCACGGTGCACAGAAGAAAAAGAAAATAAACACCCAGACTATTAGTCTGATCTTTTTAGAATATTTAAATCTTGTACACCAAAACAGTCTGCTTAGCTGGGAGGGAAGTATAAGAATTAAAAGGGATAGAGTCCCATTGTGCCTCATCTTTCAAACCTCTGTGTTATTAATGGCCACAATGACTCTCATTCAGATGTATAAGTCGAAACTATTTTCTAACTCTATCTCCAGTTCTTTAAGTTATTAAAACAGGGAATGAAGTTATTATTTAAGACTGACTAAACCTTCCTTTCCCTTTTGAGGGCAGAAAATGGATGCCTCAGTTAAAGCAGAGAGAAAGAATTCTCCCCTCCTCTACCTTTTTGTTCTATTCAGGCCCTCAGCAGATTGGATTATACCTACCCACATTGGTGAGGACAGTCTTCTTTACTCAGTCTACTGATTGAAATGCTAATCTCCTCCAGAGACCACATCACGGATACACCCAGAAAACTGCTCTACCAGCTACCTGAGCATCCCTTAGCCTAGTCAAGCTGACACATAAAAGTAACCATTTGAGATCACAGGCAAACCAGAAAGTTCTGTGACCCTGATCCTCACGTTCTTCCTGGAGGTGCCATTTTCATCAATTATAATATGAACAGTGCCTCCTGGAGTTGCACATGGGTGTCTATTATTTTATCAATACAGCTAAACTAGAAATTTTTCCCAGAAGAATTATTACCTAAAAAAAGTGATCCTCTTCCAGAAAAGTGTCTATTTCTAGGCTGAGCTGAAGCCGCTCACTCTTTCTTGGTGCTAGACTAGAGGATCCCAGGCCACATTCAGGTACGTGTTTTCCCTGGATCAAGCCTAGATCAGATTCAGCTTGTCGGAAGTGAGCTGGGTGCTGGAAAACAGGACTTTTTTCAGCAGTTTGTCTAATGTGAGACTCTGATACTTACACAACTGTTTTAGAGTCACTTTATCTCTACGCCTGTGTTCTATCAGTAGTGCTGCTGGAGAGGAAGGAGTGGGAACGAAAGTCCAGCAGACCTGGAGGGCGCCTGGGTGGGAGAATCACTTTTTTGTTTCATTGTGTTTTATGGGGCACTCGAGAACACTGAAAAGTCTTCAAAATATTTCCAAATACTATATCAGACACATAAAAACCTGTTGAAAGTCAAGACAGAATCAAAGGGCCCTGTGCCAGTCTTGAATTTTCATGTCCTCCTCACCGGGAGCGAAGTGCCAAAGCCCCAGTCTAATCCCATTTGGTGACAGACATGCACATGAACACTGGCCTTCGCCTTGCTTAGGAGCAAGGAAGTCAGCCTAATAGGATGAGATTTTTCTTCTCCCTGGGCCATAAAAGAAAGCTGAGTATTGTCACTAGTTTTGAAGTACACTCCTCCCGAAAACCCTAAGGACTTCAAGATGCAGCCATCATAGGTACAGGATCAACTCTGGGGAAATAGTAAAGATCATCTTGCTGCTCAAAGCCTCCCACTTTTGGTTGACAGACTTTTCTTCTGTGGTGGAAACTCAGCACGAGCATGATGTTGGATTCAAAACTCACTATCTCCAGTCTAGCCTCTCTGGGCTGGGCCTGCTTATGGTGTGCAATAACATTAGAAAGGATTAGCTTATTCTCATTGATTGGTTACCTAAGTCCAAAGCCTGCCCTACTTAGGGAGCGTAATTTCGATCCCTTGTTTAAGTCCACTGCTTTGTTCAATAAAAATTAACCTACAATGTGTCAAATGTCTTTTGTGGGCATCGTGGTTAGAGCTCTGAGAGGAATATGATCCTGTCATGATAGAGCTTATAAGTCTAGAGGAAGATGACTTCATCTTTTTAATTCAGATGGTGATAGAGGAATAAAGCATTATGATAGAGTGCCTGCAGTGAGAAGGGGGTATTGTACGGGATGGTAGTGTCAGTAAAACTTCTGGAGGAAGGGCTATTGGACCTAAGACCTGAAGGTTGAGAAAAAAATCAATCAGGCAACAGAGGAGAAACAAAGAGCTTGAGGCCTTGAACAGAGTGTTCTCTCTCTGTTTTCTAAGACAACCTGAGAAAAAGCCAGAGAGCCTGTGCCTTGTGAACGAACAAAAGGAGGGAGCAGGAGGAGGTAAGCTTGAAGAAGTAGGCAGAAGGCAACTATACAAGGCTTTGCAGGCACAGAAAAGCATTTGACTTTAAGTGCAATGGAAAAGCAAAGCAAGGGTTTAAGTAAGAACATGACATGATCTGATCTGCATGCATCAAGATTACTCAGGATGTTGCATGCAAATATATTAGAGCAGTAGTTCTCAAAGTGGGATTCCCAGATCAGCAGCATCAGCATCACGTGGAAAATAGTAAGAAATGCATATTCTCAGGCCCCATCCCAGACCTCCTGTGTTGTAGACCCTGGAGGTGGTCCCAGCAATCTGTGTTTTAACAAGCCCTCCATGGGATTCTGATGTACATTCACGTTTGAGGACCAGTGGATTAAAGGAAGATGAACATAGATGGTGGGAAACCAGTTAGCCATCTACAGCGCAGGACAAGATTCCACTCTTCCCGATGTTGCTCCTATGCTCTAAGGATGGAGAGAGTGCCTCCTTTTGATAAATGTTCTTGTATGTAGAAGTTCCCTTCAAAGGGTATGGGAGGGAAATGTCAACCAAAACCTGTCTTTCAGGCACTCATTAGAGACCTCGCTTTTTCTTTTCTTTCTTTCTTTCTTTTCTTTCTTTTGAGTTTTTCTTTTTTGGTAGAGGACATATGAAATATGTGGAGTTCAAAGACTACATCCATACCATTTATCTAAAGAAAAATTTAAAACCAAAGTCTTTTCATATCTACACCTTCTCATACTAGAAATAAAATTATCTTGTCATGCACATGGGGGAATGGTGCATTTAGGACCTCATACAGATGAGAGTTGGGGATTTCTACCAAAATACGATTGGACGAAGTGCTATCTGGATCAAAAACAAAATCACTTAGGGAGTTCTATGGGAAGTCAAAATTCCTTTACATGCTCATAACAGCTTTCTATATGTGCCTTCACACCAGAGAGGGAAGGAAAACCTGTATTTAACATCCTTTCATGGTTCCCTGTGCAGGAAGACACACCATATTGACTACAGAGGACCTCTCTGGGGCATCACCAGATATACCCATACTCTTCCTGTGGGTTCACTGAATTGGACTAGTTATATGGTTTTCTAGAGCTGGTCCCCACATCTAGTCTCCCATGGAAAATAAATTATAAAATGTAGACTTCATGCCCAAATGTTAAAATGTTATTTCCTTGTCTGTCACTGAGCACTCTAATGGAAATAAATTTATTATTGGCTAGCAGCCAGCAAAATTGGAGAGGAAGAGGGCAGCAAAGAAGGAGAGATTTAGAAAGGTTGATCTCTGGGCAAACAAAGAGGGGGTTAGAGCAAATCACTGGAGAAGTGAGAGATCAGAGTCACTGGAGAAAAAAGGACAAGTTACATCAGTGCTCTAAGACTTGGCTTCCTCACCTAAGAAATGGGAAATATAACTGAGCTACCTGGAAGACATACGGACAGAATGAAATAAAATCTCATCTTTTAGTGTCTGGTATAGTGCCTGGCACATAGGAGGAGATTAGTAAATAATAAGGAATTCCTTCCCTTATGCTGCTTTCATTTGCCCCAGCACATAACATGGAGAGGAGGAAGAGAGTAAAACACTTAAAAGGAAAAAGATGAAGGTGTTTGCTTATTTTGTATTTTTCTATTCTAAAAGTATGGAAATTTTGGCATCTCATTTTTTCGGTCCCATGAACTCCTTGGTGTTCCAAGCAGAGAAGGTAAAACTGTCCCTCTCCAATCATTGTGGGACGACCCTGTGTCCAGATGCCTCTTCTGCAGGCTGCACAGTGATTTGCCTGGGATGTGCACTCCCAGAGCTATTCGTCTGGTCTCAGCTCCCAGATGTGAGGAGGAAGGGGCATACTCAGAGGCTTAGAACTCAAGCCTGCAAGTCTATAGCTCTTTACAACTAACCCTGAGCACTTGGAAAGATGAAGGAGACAAAAGCACCCAAACTTTGTATCTCAGAAACTTAAGTGACACCTACAAAAGTCCTAAAAGAATGTTTTCTGCCTCCATCAATGAACAGATTTTGTAGAGTTCTGGAAAAAAACACTTTTCAGAGTCCAATATTATACAAATTAAAAACAACAACAACAACAGAAGAAACAAAAAGATTCTGTGACTTGACCAACATCATATAATAAATTAGGGCCACATCACTGGCTTTTTCTTTTCTTTTTTATTGAATTTATTGGAGTGACGCTGGTTCATAAAATTATAGAGGCTTCAGGTGTACAATTACATAATACATCCTCTGTATACTGCATTGTGTGTTTACCACCCAAAGTCAAGTCTCCTCCCTTCACCATTTATCCCCCTTTACCCTCTTGTACCTGCCCTCTGCCAGCCCCCTCACCCTCACATCACTGGCTTTTTGAGTTAACATCAAGTCTATGCTCTTCTCAAATGGCACAACAGGTCCAGCCCAGCATGCAGGACAGAATGTTCCTCTTTGAACAATTTGTACTTGGAAAGTGAGACTGTCTTTAGAAATTCTTACTTTTCTCCTGGGACCAAACACTGCATCATTGATTTGAAAATGCTTATGTTTTAGAAACAACTGCGAATAGGATCATTCATTATACCCTTCAGCAGCACAGACCAGCCCTGCCTTGCCACTCTTGCAATTGATATTTTATTTGTGGGAAGGCATTCTTTCTCCTGTTTCTAGCCAATGTTATTTGTAGCCTAATCACTTATTCACAAAATAAACCCACTTATTTGTGTTTCAGACATATCTTTCCTAGGAGACTCAATATATTTAATGATACCAATGTAAATATGCCCAATAAGACAGTGCAATTTGCAACTTAATAGAAAAAAATATGTTAACAATGCAGTATGTTTTTTGCATGAGGAATGAAAAATGTTCATCCTAAAGTGTTGGCCCTGAAACACATGAGGGAAAGCAGCAAGGCACAGCTGCTCACGTGGTCTACAGGGTAATTTCCCAGCAAAAGCTGAGAGCACAGGTCATAACCCATGGCCAGCATTGGCGAAAGACAAGTAGTAACTGACAACAACAACATGTCCTGTTTCCCCCATCTGTTCTGTCTGCCAGAAAGGCCATTCTATCTCTTTCTTCATGTCTTTTTTTTTTTTTTCTTTCCATGGAAAAAAAAAAATACAGACCAAAGGTAAAACAAAACAAAACAAAAAGCTTACTTGAAATATGGGGCAAAAATTAAGCAAACACTAATACAGGTCCACATAACTGAAACAAAGTGTTCCACACTTTAAAGGTACAATTAGCATCACGTATCTTTTGTTTTCCCTAAATAAATCTGTCTTGAGTCCCTCACTGCCAAATTACTAGAAGGTCACTATCTTCCTCTTCTCATCCCCTTTAAAATATCCATAAGGTCTGGAAGAGAGGTGAGTGGATTCTGAAATCATCTTATGAAAAGAAAAAACAAAAAGACCCTGGAGCCTGAAGAGTCTGCTTTTCACCATTACATGGTGTTGTGTCTACACTGTACCTCTGACCTGCCACTGATCCAAGTCCCTACAGATTTCACCTTGGATCTTCAAGGGAGGATGACCCTCCTCCCTCTAGAGTACTTTTGATCCAGAATGTTGTCAGTTCCCAGAATTAAAGCTCTGAGTGTAAGCCATTCTATGAGCAGCCACCCCTACAAACACCAGCCCCACTTCCCAGCACTGTCGCAGTAATTCAAGCCACCAGCCCACTGTGGACACAGAGCTGCTGTTTTCTTGCCTTCTCTGGGATCCACTATTTCTTTCCTCATTAAGATCCATCAACTTTCCCTATTTTCTCTAAACGCAAAGTGCCTTGCTACACACTTTGGAGAGACCACAGAACTTACCCATCCACCATTTAAGTGCACTACCTGGACTGCCTCTAGAGGACCCATTAGCTTCAAAACACAAGACACCTGAAGTTTTTGCTAGCAGCCCCCTTAGTTATATATCCTGACTATTTAGGGGCAGGAAGTGGTTCTTCTACAGGGAAGAACCAACATAAGCATGACTAAGATAATTTAAGCTCCTTAGAATGAGCAAGATGACTCTTTGTTACCTCCTTTAGTAGAGCAGAAAAATAAAATAAATTCAGTCAAAAGTGAGGTATCTTGCCAGACTAAAAGCTAGAGCATGCCACCCCCCACACACAAGTAACAACTTAGTATGGTATTTGCAAACATTTTGTGTCTCTCCAACATGTATTACTACTTGCTCAATAAAGTTTGTGCAAATGAGAAAATAGGAAAGACAAAATGAAATATTAACATACACGCAGAGTGGGGCAAAAGCAGGTTTACAGTTGGAGTACACAAAACACAGAGTTTATTCTTGTAATATTATTTATTATTGTATTTTTTTCCATATTAACAACTGTAAACCTACTTTTGCTCCACCCTGTATTGAAAAGTGATAGGCATTTAGGAGATATTCAGTCAACTACTGTTTGTTCTTTCATATACTTCTATACCATTTATTTGAAGCTTCACAACAGCCTAGATATATATATATTATTAAATTTTTATTTTGCAGATGAAAGAACTAAGGTTCAAAGAGGTTGAAAAATCTCAATAGCAAATAGGAAATTGTGAATTTGAATTTGCAATTTCTTTTTCACTCCATATTTTGGTGCTTACAAAGGAGATAAGGGAAACTCATACTGAGTTGGAAGAAAAAAAATCAAATAATTTTTTTCTTAAGACTTCTTCGGGCCCTGGCTGGGTAGTTCAGTTGTTTAGAGTGCCATCCTGACAGGTTAATGTTGCTGTTTTGATATCCAGTCAGGGCACATACAAAAAGCAACAAATGAATGCATAAATAAGTGGAACAACAAATCGACACTTCTTTCTCTCTCTCTCTCCTCTCCCCACCCTCTTCTTTCTCTCTAAAATCAATAAAGTTTTTAGAAAAGAATTAAGCAATGAATGCATAAGTGGAAAAAGAAATTGATGTTTCTCTCTCTCTCCCCTCCACACCTAAAATCAATAAATAAGAATTTTTTTAAAAGGCTGCTTCAAAACAATTTCATACACTCTGCATTATATTCCACAGTACCATTTCAGGAGACTATTGAGTGCTGATTTGTCCCCTCCAGAATCTCTGGAGAAAACATAGCCCCTGTCTGTGTAATTAGAGCGCTATGGAAATCCCAAGACTAGCCAGCAAGAGGCTGGTACAGAACAGCCATCGTGTTAACAAACACAATTCTAGGTGATCATCACAGAGGTGACCAACACATACCACAACCAGGAGGTAAGGAAACACCTGGACAAAGAATTGACTTAGTGAGAGAAAGATAAAATAAAGGGGATTCAAAGACTTGTAAGAATTTATTTGGTCTTGACAGAGCTTCATGATATGGTTGTGTGAGCCTGAAAAGAGAAGGCCGTGCCAGTACCAGAGGGAACATCTGTCCTGGAAAAAAAAAATGCTCTACTATCCAGGATTCTGCCTTTCCTCACCCTCTTTTCCTGTCCCAGCATCCCAATTCAGCTGCTGCAATTAGAGGAAAACCAAAGAGGGCTATAGCAGGAAGTCCTAAAGGCATTCTCAGAGTCCTGGCCTCCTTTGTTTTTCAAAGTCCCCTCACATTTCATTTGATTCAATGTGCTACTCCCATCTTGAAAAAAAGGAAAGTAAAATACAGAGACACTGAGTGATTTACCCATGTGGCTGGGCACGTACTGTGTTTCAGCACTAGAAATCAGCTCCTCTAATATTCAGCTCTGTATTCCTGTAGGGCAAATGAAGAGAGAAGAATGTAGAGAAAACTACCCTATTCAGAGCATTTTTTTGTTTGTTTCTTCTCTCTATCTCTCTCTCTCTCTCTCTCTCTCTCTCACACACACACACACACACACACACACACAGTACACATACCTAAAGCAATGATTCTGTAAAGAGAAATCAGAGCTGCTGGGTGGATCTAGAGAGGCAAGGAATGCCTCACATGGAGTTTGTGGTGAACATTCACAACGGAATTAGTTGGGTTCACTGAGGTCTGTGCATTCTGGAAAAACTGTCAGTCTTCTATTAGACCTTGTTAGGGGACAGATAAAGGGGATTCAGTCTGCTAACATTTTGGTCAGTCAAAGAATAAGAATAAAGTAACTGGAACTCTTCTGAAATTAGTCTGTTAGAAGAGCTGGAGCCTTTTTTATTATTCTTCTAATACTATCTTTTTATAACAACAGAATATTGTTATGGAATTTGGACCTTGGTCAGAGGCATCGTGTGTGTGTGTGTGTGTGTGTGTGTGTGTGTGTTTCATATTCGAGGCACACTCAGGTCTGATTTCTCTGTATGGCTTCTCTACACATTGGTGAAAGGGTGATGTTTCTTAAACTTCAGAGCTTTCTCCAGTACATCCCTTAAATGCAGACAGCTATTCATGGCCTCTGGACCCTGTGCATTAGAGGGCCCTGTCCAGACTTTAGAGGGCAAGATCAAGGAGTCCACAGGACAAAGCATATGTGCCCATTTAGAACCCATTCCCCTGATCCTAAACCATGCTCTGGACCAGAAACTTCCAACCTAAAAACCTGGAATATCTTTCTGGGCTTGCACAGCCTGCTACAAGGGAGTATCCTTCTGAGAGCAGATAGCACAGCCCACATGCACAACCCCCAACTGGGCAGTGACCAAGGGCTAGTTGTTTGTGGGAGAAGAAAGGAGGTTGGCCATGTAGATACAGGCATGTGCGTGCCCTGAACAGAAGATGGGAAGGAAAGAGGAAATAGGTCTTGGTAGGGTGGGGACTGGTGGGTGGGGAGGTAGTCTCCATTCATTCCCTTGCCCTGGGCCCTTTGAATGAATTGAATATTTAGGGGAGACTCTATCATACTCCAAAAAGGAAAGCCTCCTAACCAGATTCACTGCCTCCTTCATCTACTCATCCTCCACTGTTGGTAGGTCATGTCTTAAAAATACAGACATGATCTTATCAAGTCTCTGGTGAAAAATATTTCATGCCTCCTGTAACTTACAACATCATGTCCAAACTCTGGGTATTCAATGCCCCTTATGATGTGACTAGTCCCTACTCATCACTCCTCCCACAAATTAGCCCTCCCCTCCAACTGTGTGGCTTCTATATTAACCACCTTGAATAATCTCTTGATCTTTAAACACAACCTATTCATTCAAGCCCATTTAGCCTGAATCATGATGTTTTGTCTGGCTAGTATATAGAAGGTACAAAATAACTTTCTATTGAATTGAGTTAAAATGAAAATTTACTGATATGGCACGATTTTTTTTTGAGATATTTTATTTGTATCTCTTCTTTTTGTATTTCTTTTATGTGTCCCACGTCACTCCCCTCCCCACCATCCATTCTAATCAGGCTGACAACCTTTTTGTATTTCATTGCCTTGGGAATGTCTTTTCAATGTGAAAAGCACATGGTTCTTCAGCTCAAAAGTTTTTCTCATGTACTATAAAAGCCTAAACTTTCTCAAGATAATGATCCAGATGGGACAAAGTGGTAGCCATGGAATGGCGCTTTTAAGGGGAAAATATAAGGGTGGGGGGGAAGAGATTGCCAGAGGCTAAGAGGGGACAGTGACTGGCAGTACCTGAATTTGGTATCAGTGTCCTGGAGGTGGCAAGGCCTCAGAGGGTTTGAGGAGCCACAGGGTTATAAAATTATAGAGATAATATGGATGTTGCGACCAGCTCCTCAACGTTGGCTGGACAAATTGTCACAATGCCAGGCCTTCCAATCATTTCTCCCTGTTTTGGATTCCACCTTAGCCAGAATCTAAATGTCCTCTTAGGACATCTTTTAAGTTTTGCATCTGCAAGAGCTTTATTTTAAGGAGCACTAAGTTTTCAGCAATATTAGTCAAGTAATGCTTCCTTTCTCCTTAGTACAAATTCACATTGCCTTTTAGTCAGTAGAAAAATGCTAGAATAGTCATACAACAGCTGTCTCCTGTTCAGGAAATCAATGTGTGCCACAACCAGTGAGCATTGTTTCTAGCCACTTTCACTGTGATGTACTCATTGGTCCCCAGGTTATTTAATAGAGACTGAATGGGATTTCCTCAGACTATTTATATAAAAGGAAATGTTTTCCAGCCCTTTATTATTTGGTACCTTCATTCCAGAGTACTTTTTTTCTATGCAACTGATAGTGTGAGGCCAACAATGAAAATGAGCCTGATGATTTCCTTAGAACTGCTTCTCCTGGCTTAGTAAATTACATTACCTGAGGGGACACAAGCAGGAGTTACCTGCTCTAGAGGCCCACAAGCTTGAGCACCTCAGAAGTAAAGGTCTTATCAAGTTAGGATGAATGGGTATTACTGTAGAGAATTGTATTATATGTTTCCCAAAGGCATGGGGTTTGACCATTAAAAAAGCAACACACAGTTGGATGGTGTGGCTCAGTGGATTGAGTGCTGGCTTGCGAACCAAAGGGTCACTGTTTCGATTCCCAGTCAGGGCACATGCCTGGGTTGCAGGCCATGTCCCCAGCAGGGGGCACACGAGAGGCAACCACACCTTGATGTTTCTCTCCTTTTCTTTCTCCCTCCCTTCCCTTCTCTCTAAAAATAAATAAAATCTTTAAAAATGGAAAAACAATACAAATGGTAAGCTAGGAAGTGATCACTTTGTGGTAGATATAGATATCAAATTATAATGTTTTATACTGAAATGTAAATAATAATAATAATAATAATAATAATAATAGATAAGCTAGTACAGCCATAAACAGGCATCTTCTGTCTAATTGCAGGTCATTTTAAGTCTCTCAGATACTGCTGTTTTAACCTAATTGAGGTTTTTTAAATTTTTTATTTATTGATTTTAGAGAGAGAGAGGAAAGGAAAGGAGGAGGGGCAGACAGACATGAATTTTTTGTTCCACTTTTTTATGCATGTATTTATTGATAATTTGAAACCCTTCCTCCTCTCCCTCCCTTCCTTCCTTCCTTCCTTCTTTCCTGCCTTCCTTCCTTCCCAGTCTCAGATATTCAATTGGGTTTAAGTATGTCAACCTAACTGACAAAGTAAGTCTATTTTGATAGTCCACCACATGTTGTTTCAGCAATAAAACAAAAACAAAAACAAAACAAAACAAGCCTTCCTCTGATGCACAGTAATATCCTGGGAGACAAAAACATTTTTGAGAAAAGTTTATTAAAGGAGTAGGAAAGGTTACAAGAGCCTACTCTGAACATTAATGCTGATTTATTAATTCATGGGTCTGTTACTTAGCAAATTGTCCCAGAGACCATCTACACAGTCAGTCTTAGATATTTAGAAGAGAGCAAATAAATGGTAAGTAAACAGGGCTTTGGGCCATGACATCAAAAAGCATTTAACAATTCCCACTCACTAGTTGAATGTGCATGTCCCACCTAGAAAAGAGACCTGCATCAAAATTCCTCAGAGGGTCCTCACACAGCTTTAAACCTCATAAATAATGGTGAAGATATCTGTGCCACATTGGGTTGTTCTACTGTCTTTCTTCCTGGGAGGCCAAAACAGTTCGCCCTCACTGGTATTTATCCCTGTTGAGACTGGAAGGTAGGACCACTGTAAGCAGCTACTTGGTAGGCCCTCCAATCCCTTCTCCCTGTTTTGGATTCCACCTCAGCCAGAATCTAAATATCCTGCTAGGACATCTTTCAAGTTTTCCATCTGCAGGGAGCCTTATTTTAAATGTAAATCAAAATCAAAATACAGCTTCCAAATTGAAACGATCACAATTCAGTCAGACGTTACCCTGTTATCACAAAGTTGAAACCATTTTCAACTCAGTAAGTTTAGGAACTGTTATACGTGGAAATATTGGAGAGAAGTTAACATTTTAATACCATTTTAAATTTTTGCCTCTGTTCTGTGTCAGGTTCCGGTATGGTTTCAGGCAAGAGTCATTTGCAGAATCCTTTGTGCTCAGCACAGAAACACAAATGTTAATATTTAACTTTTAGGACTTTTGGACACTCTAAGGAGCTGGTGTTTCTCCTGTATCTGAGAAATTAACTTATGAAAGTCTCATTTTTGAGAGCCCTGAAAAGTTATAAAAACAGTCCTCTTTTATTTATGTTTTTATAAGTGACTCTTCAGATAATCTATACTTTCCTAAATCACATTTGTCTCTTGTTTTCTCAGAACTTGCCCAAACAGTGGGAGAGGGACAAACGCCCCTGTCCTTCATAGTAGAGGAAGATTTGCCATGTGCAAGATAAACCACAACAAAAACAAGAATAAGAATGCAACACACGCTGGACCTTCTATAGTTCAAGAAAAAGTGTATTGTACCATGCTGATATTCGGAAGTTAACGTGGAGATCAGGCTTTGCAATGCTTTTCATTCATATAAGGAAATAATTGGCCCAATTATCGTGGAAGGGAGGGAGACCGCAGGGACATTGAGAAGGCCTGTGAGGATGTAGAAGTGGGCCTTTTGTGCCCCTTTGTCACTAATATGCTGTCGTAGCCCATTTCCTCCCAAGGGGCATCTCTGTGACTAGCGAAAGGGAAAATAAATGCCCATCTAGCAGTTCTTAAGACTAAAGAGGAGTAGATTACTCAGGAGTTTGAACTTTCACACCTTGGGGCTCATTCAACAAGTATCATGAAATCATTGTAGACCCCGGAAGTTGGCCTCATGAGTATCCTAAAATTCTACGTAGCTTTTCAATTTAGTTTTATAAAACAAAACCAAAATCTCCACAGAACATGCAGAGTATACATGGGAGGAAGAGGGAATCAGGACACCTCTTAAATATTACTAGCTTTTCCCCAATATCCATACTACTCTTTTTCCTGAATTTTGTTGGACACATGACGACCCAACTGAAGACTAACTATCCCAGCCTCCTGTGGCTTAGTATAGTCCAATGACCTAGTTCTATAAAATGGGATGTAATAAGTAACCTGAGCAACTTCCAGGTTATGGTGTGGAATAGAAATTGTGTCTTCTACTTTCTCATTGCCCTTCCTTCAGGCTGGGGCTCAAAGAGGTAGTTGCAAGACATCATTGCCCACATTAATGAAGGCAGGACACTAGGGGATGGCAGTCAGAAAACAGAAAGAACTCTGGGTCTCTGCACAACTTCATCCAGGGCTGCCCTTCCCTGGATTCCTTACCAATCTTTCTTTTATGTAGGAAAGAAACTCTTATCTAGGTTAAACCACTGCTCTATGGTTTTTGTTAAAGTAGCAAAACCAGCATCCTAATATAGTATGTCAACATGTAGCACTTTTATTTTTAGAGAATTAGAGCAAATTTAAGTGTGGGGTGTGTGTGTGTGTGTGTGTGTGTGTGTGTGTGTGTGTGTGTGTCTAGAGCCTATCAACATTTTAGAAATTGGCATTGGGAATCAACCATCAAGTATTTGTTAATAGTTTAGTAAGTCTCTAGACTATCAAGAATCTTCACATCAAGTCTGAGTTTTATGAATTTTACCTAAATGAAATCTAAGTCAAAGAGGCAAATGAATAAGAATGTAAAAAGTGGTTAAGGGTCATCTTATTTGCTTTTTTTAATGGCTGGCACCTAAAATAATTCTGGGACATTATAAGTAGTGTATCAAATAAATGGATGAGTAAATTCATAAGCATACGAGGAGCACCTACTACTTGCCAAATACACATTCTTCTCAGAGTTCAAATTCAGATCAAATGAAATGACACTTTGTAAGCCATTATTTTAAAAAATGTCAGCTAATTAAAATGTTATATTCACAGTGACTTCTTTCTACTTGGAAGCTAAAGATGGGGTTTCTCCATCATACTTGAGCTATAAAATATTTCAGAAAAGAAATGAGTATGATGATCATTACATAAAATGCACAGTGAAACCAGAAGTCAAATGATGTCACTATTAAACCTTATACCTAAGGCTTTGAACTAAAATCATCCATAGTAAATTCAATGTGACAGGTTCTAATGGATGTTTTATAAGTTCTACTTAAATAGCCTGATGAGTTGAGAACTTCAGAATTAAGTATATTAAGTAGGCATAAGAAAAGGAATCATTAACATCATAAAAGAATTCATAGAGCTACAGAAATTAGCATATAATTTACAAAAGAAAATTACGGAGTACATGGAATAATGCATGACAAAAGTAGGAACTGAATGTTGATGCAAGATGAAGATCTAAGAAGTTCAAAACTATAGATAACATCTGCTCTCAATTGAGTGGGACTCATTCGCTAGGAAATTTGCCAAAGATGTAAGCAGCCTAAAAACTACATACTACAAATGCTTTATGATTGTTTTGACTGGTTTGGCTTTTCTCAAACACTGGACTTTAAAAGGATGGACAACAAATTCCAGGCCACTGTCTTCACTTACCAGCAAACTCTTGGCTGCCATGCATTTGTCTCTCCTTCTTGTTCCATCTGCCTACTCTTCTTTCTGATACAATTTTCCATTTAATAATGCCACAATGTGCATTTCTGTAAATAGTTTAAGATTCCAAAGCACTAATATAATGATTTTCTCATTTAAGCCTCACAACACTTCTGGAGAGTGAAAATGGAGAGTATTATAATTCTTTCTTTTCCTCAATTTTCCAGTGATAAAAATAGGTTCAGAGAGGTTTAGTAAATTGGCTAAGACCTGACAGATCTAGAATCCAGAGTTCCCAATGGACTCCACACAGTTGCCTTCTATTGTCAGCTCAATGAAAATTTCTGAGTCTCCTTAGCTTTTAGAGTTTCCTATGACAACCTGTAATAATATGAATATTCATTCACTTATCAAAGTTTCTTTAGAACCTACTCTGTGAAAGGCAATGCACTACATACTAAGTACTCATTAATGAACAAAACAGACATTATCCCTGTCCTCCTAGATCTTATGAAACACGGAGGAAGAAAACTATTAAATAAATACACTAAAAAATACAAATACATTTATATTTGTGTAGTGAATGAAAAGCCGAGACTGGTCTGAGAAACTACAAGGGGAAACTTATTTAGATGGAAGTGTATGTCTGTGATTGTGTGTCAGGGAAGGCATTTGAGTTGAGACAGCAGCAGAGGAGTGGTGAGGATACAGGGTAAAGAGCTGGGGACAGTGATCCTGTGAAAAAGTTGTACAAAAACTGAATGCCTCACATTTTCTAGGGAAGAAAGAAGAAACTAAAAGGATGCCAGTGCAGTTATGTTTCCCTGCATAAGGGGAAGAACTTTGTGAGTTCACAGAGGCCTTTGTTGGCTTGAACTGTTCAGGTTTTAGACTAAGTACAATGAGAGGCTACTGGAACCAGGAAGAGACATGTTCCAACTTATGTTTTAAAAGATTACTCTAACTTATTTGTAGAAAATTAGTGGGAGTGGGGCAAAAATATAAGCAGAAAATAAGACAGAAGTCTCCTGTGTGAAACCACAGCATTGTAGCCTCAAATAGCAGTGGCAATAACAGAAAGGAGTAGCTATAAGATATTTTGAAGATATGTGGACATATAGAATTGTACACCTGAAACCCCTTATAATTTTATTAACCAATGTCCCTCAATAAATTCAATTAAAAATTTAAAAAAAAAAAAGATATATTGAAGACAGAGATGTAAAGATATGATGTAGAGGGTGAGGGAGAGATGGGCATCGAGGCTGGCCCTCAGGTTTCTGGAGTTGTTTGCAGAGAAATGTTAGCCAGCTGAATTTTTTCCTTTATTGCCATATTCACAATAAAGCCCTCACGTACACATAACTTGAGTAACCAGATGCATGCTTCAGGTTTATTGACATATCATTCTTATTCTAGGGGTAGCAACCTGGTAGTATTTTTAAGAGGAATGTATCCCTCTCATATTCATACTGAGATTGTGTTAGAGCATATAAAGATGTATTTGTACATCTGAACATTGAGGAAAAAAGAACTGAGTTGTTAACGAGTTTCTGTGGAAAAGCACACAGGTGATTTGCGGTAGTCACTGCATGGGAAGAAAAAAGACATCCTCCATCCTAAGACAGAAGACAAATATAATTCTTCCAACTCATGTAGATTCTTTAAAAAATAAATAAAGATGTTAACAATGGACGGAAAACCAATTAAGTGGAAAGTGCCCCTGCCTAACTGTCCACGGTTGAGACAAACCACTTCTTTCCACTCTCCAATAAATACTGGTACAAAAGATAAATATAGCTAATAATCATAACAGCTAATATGAGTACATGCTTTATAGTTTATATATGGCTTTCACATCTTGTATTTTATTATGGTCTTTTTAATTGGGTGATTATGCCCATTTGAAAGCTAAGAAAATCAGACATTTTCCTTAGTACATTTATGTGTGAATTCATTTAATCCTCACAACAGCCTAATATTCTAAGGGTCTGGGGTAAACACCAGAAGCATCACTTGGTAAGGCTGGAAGTCAGGGCAGCAGATGTGCAGGCTTTGATTTTGGAGCAGCCTGCAAAGGGCCCTATTTGGGCTCATGTTGGTTTGGCCCACTTTATGCCAATAAAATGACTCTGCTCCAGTGAAGGGTGCTAGCCTCCATTGCTTTATCTTCACATGGGGAAACTATCTTGTACCTACAGGTAGACTGAGCTTTTTCCATCAATTGCTGTGAAAGCCAGTTCCCCAATTTCTGAAGACCTCAGCAGCTCACGGGAAGTTGTAACCAACCCCCACCCTCCAACCCCTTCATCCCTCAAACTCCTCAACCCCTACCTCCACCACACCCCCACTTCTCCCACATATCCCCAACCCCCTCTCTCTAGGAAGAGGAAGGCATCAATCTAATGAGTTTTGATATTGGGAACGACTGCCCTAGCCCCGCTGAGGTAGCACCAGTGGCTCCAGCTTGAGCCAGCTTACAATGGCCAACCGTGGATAATCACTCAAGGCCATTTTGGGACAATCCTGTGAATCATCCCACATATCCCTATTCTTTATACACAAATATTATACCAATATACAGATGAAGAAACTGAGGCACAGAAAGACGAGATAGTTTTCTCAGATGGCTTCGGAAGCTATGTGCTGTCTCAGAACTTCAATGTGTGCCTTCTTACCCTGCTGGGAGAGCGCAGCAGGAAGCAGCATCCTGCTCCATGGTGAATGCTGAGACTGGGTCTGATGATTCCTGGTGACCAGGCTAACGCCCCACAGGCATCTAGTCCTACAGAGAGAGACCCAGGGTGTGAGGACCTGATCTGAAGTCAGAGTCTGCAGCCCCTCACCAAAGTAGGAGCCAGTTAGAGAGGAACTGAATGTGATGCAAACCAGGATGGTGCCCCAAAGTTTACTTGTAGATTTGTAAATCTATACCACTTTAGAATCTTAAGCGTCCTGCCCCCCATTTTTTGCTGTTATCCTTGAAGTAATGCACAGATTAGCTGCATGACCTAGAGCCTGATTCCAAGAAAAGATATCCTGAACTGTGTGACCTTATGATTGATTGGAAAAAAATCTAGAATCAGAATAGTCACACATTGAGACCTCCTCAAAATACCATTTTCTACCTCAAGTGAAGCCTCCATAAAATCATAGAACTTCTGTAGAATTTGCCAAGAAGTAGCAATGAGACTTAAATTCTATATAGTTCTAGCTAGTAGTGTCCTTGGTCAAGTAACTTCACCTTTCCAGACTCCAGTTTCTCATCAAAAAATGAAGATGTTGGATTGGCTAACCAACCCTGGTGAGCTATGATTCTTTGCTACAGAACAAACCAATAAAATAGCATCTTATTCAGATCTTTGGAATGGTATTCTAACCTACAAATGTCAATTGTCAAAACACAAAGAGATCCTTCAGACATTTGGTCCCACTCTGATAGTCTTTTGTAGTACACAGATTCAGTGAATTCATTAGTAGGCACAATGATGAGCAGAAGCCTCAATATTAGCTATGAACTGCAGAGTTTATTTCCCACAGGCAAAGCCTCCATGAAAAGTTAACTTAATCAAGAAGGAAAATAGTTCGTCCAAATTAAATATTGTCAAGTTGCAGCCCCATGGGAGATAGAAATATTTTCACCCACATTTTTAATCAGGATAATAAGTAAAGAGTTAGCACTTTCCTCCTCTTGTCAGTGATTGTGCTTTCTTAATTTCAAAACTGATCAAATCTTGTTTTAACCAGCCCTTTTCCGTGCCAGGTCTCTCTCTGAATCTAAGTGTGCCCACAATTCAAATGACACCATCAGACTCAAAAAGGTTTTCAAAGAGAGACACCTCTCAGAGAAGCCACTTGATTTGGGAAGCTATTCCTGGATTAAATCATTCCCTGACTGGTTCTTGGATGTCTGGATAAGCAGACAGACTGGTTCTCTTATTTACTACTAACTTTTTTTTTCTTAAGAAAGCCAGATGCCATTAGAAACCTTTCAAAGTTAATAAGACTATTTCAAGAAGAGTTCAGAAGAATGTTCTCAGAAATTCATTAACTGCCAATCTTTTGATATACATAATAGATTAAAATTGATAGCAATAATTAAACGTTAATTAGGAAAATTCCTAATAAGAGATTTCATAGTCTCTTTTAAATGCCATATATGTATGCATTCATTCATTTATTCAACAAATATTTTTGTGTGATAAATACATGCCATGTTCCATACTAAGCAAAGAATAAGTTCATGAAAATATACCTATGACCTTCCTAATTTACTCTCAGGACAAAATGTAGTTCCTAAGAAAATGTTTATAAAGTTTGCTATTCACAAAACATCTCATGTCATCCGGGTATTCTTCGTCTGCTTTCCAAAGACTAGGACCTGGAAAATAATACCCAAATTTGATCTCAATCTCATGGGCTGAGAAAATACATTCCCATCCAGAAAAACAGGTTCTGGCTTCCCATGGTCTGTGTGACTTGGAAGATTTTAAGTTGATTAGCAGGAGCTGTGTTATTTTGAGCCTGAAACCATTTCTGTTTCAAATAACATTAAGTTGTACCCCAGGAATGATGAAAATGCCAAAAGTAATTTCCAGCATTCCAGAAGATTAAGAAATTTGAAAACCAAATATTCTGGGTGAAAGAAAGTATATAATAAGTGTTTGTCCAAAATTTATATAAGAATATTATTGTCTGCATGTGCCAACCCAACACATCTGGGTTTCACACCCATTCCTTTTCCCATATAATCAAATGGCAAATATTTTTTCCAAAGCAAAATACACAAGAAGCTGTTTTCTATGAGCCTCTTTGTTACAGATATACATTTTTTGTCCATCTTTCAAGATGCTCAGAAACCCATAATAGGTAAGAATCCCAGTGGCCATCTGCTTGGTGCTATTTTACATTTTGGACAAAAGGAGGTTCAGAAGGGTCAAGACTTACCCAAAATCACCAAATTAGTGGCAAAGAAGTGAACAGCTTAGCCCTATACCTTTAGACCCCTGACTCTCCACTCAAAGCTGCTTCTACGGTATCATATAGTCATACTCAACATATAGCAGTTGAGGCTAGAACGTTGAAAGAAGGATGGACTCGGTCTCTTCCCTCAAGGAGGAGTAGAGATTGTTGCAGAAGAGAGTGTGTTCATATAACTTTCCTTTCAACATTTCCCTTTGCTTCCTTTGTTCTCTACAAAAAAGTAGTGATGCTCTGATCCAAGCTCCACAGTTCTCCTTATGATGTGTCTTCCAAATCAGCCTCTATCCAGCATTAATAAGGAAACAACGTGAAAGACAGCATCCCAGAGTCACTGTGTGTGGGCTTCCCTGAGCCCTGCCTCTTCCTTTGGAACTTCTTCACTGTCTTTTCCACTAAGTTGTAAAAAATGTATCTTTAATTACCACCATCCCTTCTATGATTTCAAAGGAATAGCCTAGCAGCTCCTCTTAGAGATGCAAACAGTTCCCTGACTTGCTCATTTATCTCAAGTCACATGTAGACCATTCCCTGGCAGCTGCTCAGGGGAACAAAGGTGAAGCCTCCAATTAAGAATGACTTATGTGTACTCCTCCAGCCAACAGTCGCCCTGCCTTGTTAACCTTCTTTGCCCTGCTTTAAGAGATGGGAACCCCTGTCCTCAAAATTCATTTATTCCTGTTAAGGATAATTATCTCAATTTTTGATGATGCCTCCAGCTATTTGAAGAGTAATGATATGCCAGTAAGATGTTTCTCTCCACCCAGGAAGAAAATATGAGGGGCTACATGACACAAATTGTGTCTCTGTTCATAAACACAGAAAATTAATAAGTCTCTTTAAAGCGCAAGATTCCAAATTAAACTTTCCAATGGGCTATACTGTTTATATCTTGACTGTGTTCTTTAAGTCTAAATGACAAAAAAGAAAAAATAAATAAATCTAAATGACAGTAGGGACACAGGGTAAAGAACTATGAAAGAAAATTTTGTGAAACCAAGATATCACCTTTGTTAGAAGAGATAATTACACTACCCTGAGGGAATGGGTAATCTCTGAGATAAAATTCCATCCTGTCTCTTTCTCCCTCTGCCTCTGTTTCTCCTGTCTTTCCTAGCTAAACTTCTTTTTAAACTGCCACTGTCCCCACTCACTCACTTCTGAATGAACACACTGCCCTTTGGCTTTGGTCCACACCATTTCATTCAAAAGTCTCTCTCTCCAGGATCAGTAACCCCATCCTTGTGGCTCAGTCCCATAGACAGTTTTCAGTCCTCCTCTGATGTAATGCAGGCATCATTTGGGAACTCCCTTGTCATTGATCCGTTAATCTCTCCTAATTCCATGGCCTGTGGAAGGCCAAAGAAAGCCCTTTGGAAGTCAAAGTCTATTAAGAGCCCATTACATGCCCGGCACATGTAATAATTCATGTAATTCTGACAAAGATCCTATCAATTAGGAAGTACTATTGTCCTTATTTTTTTGCAGAGGAGGCTGAGGCTCAGAGGGGTTCCACGGCTAATAAGTGGGAGGCCCAGACTTAAACCCTGAGAGCCTAGCCCCACCTTCACCTGACTCTGCTACTGAGGTCCCCACGCCTCTTTCATACACTCAGCTTCAGTTTTATCACCTTCTCTCTCTGTTTATGATCACACCTTCTCCAATGTGAAATGTAGCCCCTCTTTCAGTTTCTATAGAACAATAACCACTTCAACCATGCGCACATTTATTAAATTTTCTGGAATTTTTGTGAGACTCATGAAAATGCTCCAACACACAAGATCTAGGGTCTCTGTTAGCTCCCTGGTTCCTTCCCTTCCATCACCTTTCCTCACCATCCCCTTCCAGAATTACTGCAAGACTTCCAAACTCTCCTGTCCTGAAGATCAACATTTCCTTCTTTTGAAACCTTGACATGAGAAGTTGTATTATCAAGTGTTAATCATCTCTCTCTGTAATAAGTATTCTGGTACCACCTATTCGATAAGCAGTAACACTAACTTCTAACAGTTCCCTAATTTATAATAGTTCTTTGACCTAAATTCCATTTGTGATTCTTCACCGCTCTCTCCTTGACATATGCTCTAGTTCGAGGTGCCACACTCCTCTGATTGTTCTTCAGCCCTTCTGAATTCTTTCTACACTCCTTTTAGAGCCATTTCTCCTCGGCTCATCCCCTCAATATTGGTGTTTTTTAGGATTCTGCCCCAAGCCCTCTTTTTCCTTCCCTAACACATATTTCATCAACAATCATGGCTTTAGTTACATCCACATATCCCAAATTTGTATATCCAAAACAACACTTACTTTCCTGACATAGACCATAAATCCCATGGACTAATCCATATTTCCCCTCGGATGTGCCAAACACCTGATACCCAAATTCTCCAACCCTGAGTTCCTCTTCTTCCAAAACCTCCTCCTCCTGTGTGTGACACCCTCCCTCATCACCGCCATGACCAGTGCCCTCGCCAGGAACCTCTGAATCTAATTTGACTCCTCCTTACATTCTTCCTTCTCCGACAACACCTAGTCCACCTCCAAAACCTCTCAATTCCGACACTTACAAAGCTCTCTAATCTACTCAGGTCTCTCTAGTTCCACTGCCACTACTTGGAAATGCCACCATCATGTCGCTCTAACTGGTGTCCTTGTTTTGCCCTCTTTAATCAGTTTTCTGCATGGTTCACTGAGAGACACTTAGGAGGGAATTAGGATCTGGCACTGCCCCAGTGAAGACTCTGTCCTTGCCTTGAGGACAAAGTTCTGTGTCCTCTGACTCTGCATAACCTCCATAGAAGGAGCCCCATGGAGACCTGCGGTTCCTGCTCCTGTCCCTTCTTGCACTGTGCATGCCAACCAGAGGGGACAGCTTCCAATTCTTCAAACAAGCTACACATGCTCTCAATCACAGTTTTCCAACATGCTGTTTTCTTGCTGAAAACACCCTCCTCTTTCATCATAGGCCAACTTCCTTTAGAAAATCATTTAAATGTTACTTTCCCAGGAAGCTTTCTCTGACACCCCTGGATTGCATTTCGTGCCCCTATTACATGAATTTTAGGTGCAGGTGATAAAAGCCCCTCTCAAAGCAATTTATTTATTTTTAAAGAGAATTTATTTGCTCAGGTAACTGAAAAGTCCATAGCCCTATCTTCAAACATGGTCAAATTCAAGTACTTAAATGGTCTCATCAAAAATGCATCTTCTCCCTGGCTAGGTAGCTCAATTGGTAGGAGCATCATCCCAACATGCCAAGGTTGAGGGTTTGATCTCCAGTCAGGGCATATACAAGAAGCAATGAATACGTAAATATGTGGAACAACATCGATATCTCTCTCTCTCTCTTCCCCCATCTCTATCTCTTCCCCCTTCTCTCTCAAATCAATCAATAAAAAAATTAGAACTTGAGGAAAAAAAGTCTTCCTTCATCACACAATTCCTTTTCCTCCATGTTCAGCTTCATTTTTACATAATTTCTCTACTTCTGATAACAAGATGGCCATCAGCAGCACCAAAATTAAACCAATTTAGTAACTGCAGATAAGAGTACCCTTTCCTGTCATTGCAGCTAGAATCCCAGGAGTTCCTCTACTACGCAGATCAGGATCCCATGTCCAGTTCTGAAGCTGAGGTGGACCACAGTCTGGCAGTAGAAGAAAGTGAATTTCCCTAGAAAATCAGGGTGCATTTCCAGGAGAGAGGGGATGAGGTTGGAGTTAGGCAGACCACAAATGGATGGATGGATGGATGGATGGATGGATGGATGGATGGATGGATGGGTGGATGGATGGATGGATGGAGGATAGGATAGGATAGAATGGAAATACACAGGTAGGTAGATGATAGGTAGGTAGATAAAGAGAGGGAGAAAGAAAAGAGAATGTTTATTTCTTTAAATTTGCCTTTACAAAAATTAGGTTTGTTGTATGTAAGAATATGGATTTTTTGTTTCCTTGTTGCCTTCGAAGGATACCACTGAGAAACACAGAGCATATGCAGGAAAAAAGGCAAAGAAAAGGAAAAAGGAGAATGGTGCCAGACTAAATTCCTTCACAAGGGCAGTCTGTCTTCACTCTGTACCCACTCCAGCTTATGAGCTTCATAAGCACTTGTTAAATAAATAAATGAGTGCATTAACTTGGGGGTGCGCCACCCTCCCAAGGTGGAATCCTGAATATCCAATCTGTTTTCCATCTCAGGTCAGCACATCTGCTCTCTCTTGAGAGAAAGACACAGCAGCAGGAGGCATTAGTTTATAAACAGGTAGCAGCAAATACAGGCAGAGGGGCCTGGCCCATTAATTCCAACTGAAATGACTCAGGGTTCTAGAGAAGTTAAATATGTGGATGTCCCCATGTTTAAACAGAAATTTGGAAAGAAAAAATTGTTAAATTTGGTTTTAGAAGGTGGGAAGGATGTGAAACTAAAGTTCCTGTTAGAGAATCATTTCCCAAGTAGTTTGGGGATTTTTATTTGTTTTTGTTATGGTTTCTAAAGTATATAAATTTAAGCTAAGTGGCTTATATATTGCATTTGCAAGCTATTCGCACCTGAACTTCTAAATATGATAAATAAATCCTAGAAAAATTATGAAGGAGTTACAAAAATGATGATTTTAAAATCTCAAGGAGGCCCTGGTCAAGCAGCTCAGTTGGTTAGAATGTCATCACACTACGCCGAGGTTGTGAGTTCAATGCCCAGTCAGGGCACATACAAGAATCAACCAATGGAATGCATAAAGAAGTGGAACAACAAATCACTGTTTCTCTCTCTCTCTCTTGCTCTCCCTTCCTCTCTCTAAAATAAATACAAATAAAAATAAAATTTTAATCTCAAGGAAAGATAAAATCAAAAAAAGTAAAAATGGTCTTTGCCCTCTGATTGAAATATAATTTTGGTTGGACTTTTTGTTTTTGTTTTTGTTGTTGTTGTTGTTTTTGTTTTCTTTTATTTTTTTTGGTTGGATTAATTGAAAAATGGTTTTTGCAAGTTATGCTCATGGTATAGTCAGCATCTCATATATAAATCAAACTGACACAATCTACCTGTGGGGAAGGGAAATCGCTTTTTATAAAGTACAAAATTCTACTATTATATTTACTTAATTGCTTATGCCTTCAAGAAAATTTTTGTATCAGAAATTATCAGGGACTAAGGATATAAAAATCTGTAAGGCCTACACCTGCCTTTAAAAGTCTCAATCTAAAGGGAGAAAGAGATGTTTAAATACATCCTTGCAATCACTGCATTGGGGATAGGAAGAAAGTTGTAATCAATTTCACTACAGATTAA
This sequence comes from Pteronotus mesoamericanus, assembly GCF_021234165.1. Lineage (NCBI taxonomy): Eukaryota > Metazoa > Chordata > Mammalia > Chiroptera > Mormoopidae > Pteronotus > Pteronotus mesoamericanus. Next base: position 11,337,312 of record NW_026555245.1, read on the forward strand.
ATTCAACATCAAATCAGCCCTATTTTTTAACAGAAATAGTATTAGCATTTTATGGTTTATTATAACGCTTACTATTGGGTTTTGGTGGAAAGAATCTATCAAATTTAAATAGTTTCCTTTATTTCTAAATTACTTGGATTTTTTTTTTACTAGGAATGGCTGTTAAATTTTATGATGCCTTTCAGGCATCTATTGATATAATTATTGACTTTTTTTGTTTAATTTGTTGATGTAATAAATTACATCGATAGATTTCCTAATTTTGAACCATCCTTATGGTCTTAGAATAAACTCTATTAGGTCATAGTATACTGTTCTCATAATATACAGCTAGAATCAATTGCTATACAGTATACAGAATTTTTATTCTATATTCTATATTCATATAGGAAATTACAGCTTTTCCCTTTTGTAATATATTGATCAACTTTTATTAATAAAGTTATCTTAGTGGTATGAAAAAAATCAAGAAGACTTGGCTCCTTTTCTATGGTCTAGAATGATTCAAGCAACATTGGATATTTTTCATTTTAAAGGTTAAATTAAATTTTGAAAAACCTATACTTGTTTATTCTTTCACAACCCGCCTCACAATTTGGAATAAAAAGAATTTTGGGGTCCTATCAAAGGTACACATTCTTTCTGGAACTCTTTAGTCATTCCACAGATACATGTTGTCTTAGGTTTGATTCCCCATAACACAAACTGTGTGATGGAGATCTGAGTGCAGGGAGTTTACTGGGAGCGTTGACTCATAGAAGAGTGAAGGAAGCAGTACTAAGTGTGGGCAGGGAAGCCAAAAGGTGCACAAGGAGAAGAGGAAATCAAAGGGACTTGGAACCATTTTACTAGGAGCACTACAGCTAGGGTGGCACTTCTGCGGTTGTCCCATTGTCTCTTGTATTAGTCAAGGTTCTTCAGAGAGACAGAAGCAATAGGATACAGATATAGATATAGATATAGATACAGATAATAGAGATACAGAAAGAGATACAGATATAAATATAGACATAGAGACAGAAAGATTAAATAAATAGATGATAGATAGATAGATGATTAGATAGATAGATAGATAGATAGATAGATAGATAGATAGATAGATAGATAGATAGACAGACAGACTGACTATAAGAAGGAACTAGCTCAGGTGGTTACGGAAGTTAAAATGTCCCACAATCTGCTGTCTGCAAGATGGAGGCCCGGGAGCCCAGCGATGTAGTTTCTGACCAAGAAATCCTGAGAGCCATGAATATTGATGGAAGTCCCAGTCCAAGCGCAGGAAAGGACTGATGACCTGGGTTAGCAGTCAGGCATGGAGAGAAAATTCTCCCTTCCTCTGCCTTTTGGGTCTATGCAGACTGTCAAGGGAAAGGATCATGCCCACTCCTGCTGGGGCAGGCAATCAGTTTCACCAACTCAAATGCTAATTTCTTCCAGAAATACCTTCACAGACACACCCAGTAATAATTTTTAACCAGATATCTGACCACTCCATGGTGTAGTCAATTGACACATAAAATTAACTGTCAAGACTCCTAATGAGACGGGGGGTGGGAGAGTGGGGGGCGCAGGTCTTCGTATCCTTACATCCACCAGTCATTGCACGGGACGGGCTCTAGGCAGGGAACCTACCCTTGGATGAAGCAGCTTCTCTTAGGCCAAGGACACATCTACAGGAGAGACTGAACTATGAGGTATCTTCAGACAACACTCCCAGCAATTGAGGGAATGAGAATATATTGGTCTTGAACAGGTCGGCCTGAGTCGTGCAGCATTACAGCCACACCATGTGCTTCAGCTAAAGTGTGTGCTTCATCCCCTTAGAAAAAAATATTAACATGGATCAATAATTTCAAGGTTTTCCAAAATATTCTTATGCTTTTATGGAAACTAATTGTTATTTCACAACTTTAACCAGAAACTTGGATGCTCAATGGATTTTAACAGGGTAATTTGAAAACAAGGCCAACAAAAGTATGTGAATAATTTTTCCATTTGGCAAAGATAATTTTTGCATTCACAAATAAGAAGTTTCGAGTCTCTCACATGAGAATATCTCTCCTCACAACTTTATCTTAAGTATATAGTAGTCATTGTAAAGTATTTGCAATTTGTTACACTATTGCTTTAACATTTCCTTAATTCATAGATCAAATACTATTCTTTAGAGTTACAGAATTCCACATAATATTTTGCTACCTAAGATGTCCATTTTTTAAGGTAAATCTTATTTAAATTATTGGTAAACATAGCACATCCCCTAGATATCTACATTATTTCCTGAAGAAGATCACATCTCTTGTACTACTATAAGGGCATCATTTATTATAAGATGTTCAAGGTTCTCCAAGATGTGGTCTCAATCAAGTTTTATAACTTAATATGCTAACTCATGCCTTCCCACCTACCCACTACTCAACTCCAATCAAGCTAGGTGCGGTGCATTTATATACCCTGCAATATATTATATTTTACAAGTGCTGTCTTGACTTAGTTTTGAATTTATATCTAAAAACTCGCAGTTCCCACCTCAAACTCTTCCCTTATCTGATTCCCACTCTCCAGGGACACTAAGTTATAACAATTTATTTGAGCCAAAACTGATGACAATTGCCAGGAAGCAAGATCTTAAATGCTCTGGACAATGACAGTTTGCAGTTTCTCTTATGCATTTGGAATTAAGGGAGTTTACATTAAGGTGGAGATTACAGCATAGTTAAGATTAGGGTGGTTAGCCTCTCAGGTTCTGAAAAAGAGCATTAGCACTTTACAGGTGTGTTAGCTTAGATGCACAAGAACAATGGACTGGGCTTGCTTAGGCAAAGATAAACCTTGTAGTAAAGAAGTTCTATGCCTGGCATGTGATTACCCATCATGACCTATCCAGTTAGGAATTTATGACCATATCACCCTGTGAGGTTACTTTCTGTTACTGGACTTGTCAGTTTTACAACAGAACCCTTTTTTCATCCACACACCCCAACCAGCCACCCATACAAAGCTCCCACATTCCAGACCTAAGTACTAAACTACAGACAGCCTCTATGCTCCAGAGCCCTGTAACTACTCAAATTAACCTATCACCTGGAAGCCTGAAACACCTAGCCCAGGTTACCATACACAAACTACCTTCTACAGTTCTAGCTAGCTGTTACCCTGTCCCCAGGCACAACCTTCTGTATGGCACTGTAAGACAACCTTCTCTTCTTTGGAACTGTTAGTTAAAAAAAAAAATAAAAAGAGTTCTGCCTTGCACTACCCTAATGTCAGTGTATTATATCCAGCCATCAAAAGAATCTTTAAATTTTATCAAACATATCTTTGTTTATTTGTGGATATACTTCTCTGCCTCTAGACATTTACTTACCCAGTTTTCCTCTTGTGTGACATCCTCCCGCCTGGCTTCCTGCTCAGTTATGAAGAGCTTGTCCATTTTATTCAGAAATTGATCCGAAACACTTTATTTTCAGAGATCTATGGGGATTCAGAAGGAGTCACCTCAAGAAGTCCCTTTGTAGCATGCAAATTATTTTGAAGTAAAAGCAACTTTATCTTTGGACTCAATAGAAACTTCTGTCCCTCCCTTAACTACCTAGAACAACTTAAATTAGGGGTCTTGCTCATAATAAGAGATAATCAAAGATAATCTATTTTGATGTATCTATAGGACAGGACAAACTTCTATTTACTAAGCATCTGCTCTTCTTATCATCCTGCAATGACCCTTTGAAGCCCCTGAGGTGCTATACCTCACCCCTACCTCAGGATGTCTAATATATCCATGTTCCTTTTCTATCTCTGAGCCTCTCGTGCATGTGGGGTCTCTGACTCTCTAACACAGGTAGGCTTTCCATATATAATGTATGTATTATATTTTTCTCTTGCTAATCTGTCTAAAGTCTATTTGATTCTTAGACCAGCCAGAAGACCTTGAGGGTAGAGGAACGTTTGCTCCTCTTGTAACTGAGCAAACTAGGGCTCTTCCACGTCATGCCTTGATGCATGGCCCAACAACTATTGTTGAAGGAAACAGGCTTTTATTTATAGGATTCCAACCCCAGGGGGAGGGGCTGAGAGCACTACTGCTCAGCACCCTATTCCCCAACGAGATCCGGCACTTCCCTTGCTCCCCACCAGGCTATAAGCCAAAACCATGCCCAGAAGTTCCCCATGTCCTTATCTGTTCTTAAACCAGCTATCCAAACAGGTCTCCATCCCTTCTGGAAGGTGCTATTGTGGGTTTCAGAGTCACCATCCTCTCGCAGCAGCTCTCTCCTTCAGGACCCGGGGTATGTTGTTTCAGCCTCAATGTAGTGGTTCAAGAAAACATGTGCTGTGTTACACTGGATCATGGTGGAGTCCAGAGAGGTACAGGTTCCAAGAGAGTGGCTCCTCTGTACGTCCTTCAGAGAAGCAGAAGTTTGCAGCTCAGCAGTCTCATTTGGGCTTCAAGCACCTCTCACCAATCTGTGCTTGGTTAGGCAGGTCCCGGCACAGCTCCATCTGCTCTGCCAGGTCCCCACACAGACCACCAGCTCTCTCCTTACACCCTTTCCTCCAGACCCTATGGCTGCTACCTCACTACAGTCAATGTGGCATCTTCTCTTTACTACCTCAGGCTGCATGGCAGAAAAACCCCTTCTCTTTCAGCCTGCCCTATTTTAAATGCTCAGCCCAAAACTTCTGCATGACCTCATATCTGGCCCTATGATGTGCTACTTTTGCTCATTCCCCTGTATCTTTTACCTTCTTGGCTGCCATCTTTAGTCAGGGCAAGAGTTCCCTGTGACACAGGAGCATTCGCCTCCCCTGGCTATGTCAAAAGTCATGATACGTAAAGTCACATACTCTTTTGCCAGGGGCAGAAGTGCAGCTATTAACTTGCCACGGCTATACAAAGTATCTTAAATGAGGTATCATCCACTCCTCCCTTCACTCCAATTAAAGTTTGTGGGGAATATGTTCCTATTTTCAGGGACCCTCACTCTGCACCCAATTACTCTCCTTCCCCCACAGACTCTTTTCCATATTTGTGTTCCTCATCTGTCCTCTTGCCTTTCTTTGTGCCACTTTTCAAGCACACATCCTTTTCTTATATTTCATGTGCCTTCTTTGAAGGCAGATCTGTTGTCTTCATCATTTGATAAGGTATTTGAAAACACAACAGTGTTTTCCTATCTTTGACTCCTTGTAGTCTCTGCCATGTCTGTTACAAGGTAGCCTACTCAATAAGTATTTATTGAATTCGGTTGTCAGAGCACGGCTGTATAACTTCAACCCTGCCTGCAAGCAAAAAGTCACATTCCTGCCATTTTGAAGCTCCTTTCTTCTGCCCCTACTCTGGTGCAGAGAGTGTAAAGGTTACCAGGGTGCAAATGAACATGAGGCTGGAGGAAAAGCAAATGCAAAAAACTTTCACAGTCCTGCCCCAGGATAAGGGGGTGAATAGAAGCAGGCAACAAGAACACCAAATGACCATAATATTTTATGGGAATTTAGTATAGGGACACTAGAAGGTGGAAAAATATTTGTTAAATGTAACAACCAGATTTCAGAATCTTGAATTGACTGTTACAGGATTAGGACATATATCATTTGAGTTTTATGGATATAGAGAATCACAATGGACCATTTATGTTTTAATTGCAGCTGATTTCTCTCTCAGAATTATTCATATGGTAATTAGGTTCACTTGGTTCCTACTTGCATAAGATACTGTTTTAAAGACAAATCCCATTTTTTCTTTATAATTCATGAGTTGTGGGATTTTTACACCCTATAAATTTTTTTGAAGTCTTATCCTAAAATATTTCCTTGAGTTTAAAAAAGAAGAAAGTAAACTTCCAGCCAAGATGGAGGTGTAGATAGATACACTTTCCCTCCTTGCACAGACAAAAGGACAACAAATTTAAAAACAAAAATCAACCAGAATTGCCAGGAAATCAAACTGTATTGAAGTCCAACAACCATGTTGTTAAAGAAGAAACATTCATCCAGACCAGTAGGAAGGGTGGAGAGGACCCACGGCAAGGCAGCAGCCGGAGGACCAGACAAGGTGGTGGCTGGTGGACTGGGGGTCCCACACTTGCATGAGGGTAAACTGGGAGGAACAACTGGGGAGTGAGACAGACCACGCAACCCAGGGTTCCATGTGGGAAAAGAAAGCCTCAAAACCTCTGGCTATAAAAATCTGTGGGGGATGTGACAGTAGGAGAAACTCCCAGCCTCACAGGAGGGTCCATTGGAGAGACCCACAGGGTCCTGGAATGTACAAAAACCAACCCACCTGGGAATCAGCACCAGAAGGGCCCAATTTGCTTGTGGGTGATGGGAGAAGTGACGGAAAGCCAGCCAAGGGTCGCCAAGTGGCATTGTTCCCTCTCTGACCCCTCCCCCACATACAGTGCCACAACACAGCAACCTGGATTGCCCTGCCCCAGGAGAATACCTAAAGCTCTGCCCCTTCCAACATAACAGGTGTGCTGAGACAAAGAAATATGGCCCAAATGAAAGAACATATCAAAACTCCAGAAAAAGAACTAAGCAAAAAAGAGAGACCCAACTTATCAGATGCAGAGTTCAAAACACTGGTAATCAGGATGCTCACAGAAGTGGTTGAGTATGGTCACAAAATAGAGGAAAAAGTGAAGGCTAAGCAAAGTGAAATAAAGCAAAATATACAGGGAACCAACAGTGAAGGGAAGGAAACCAGGACTCAAATCAACAATCTGGAACAGAAGGAAGAAATAAACCAGCAAGAACAGAATGAAGAAACAAGAAATCAAAAAAATGAGGAGAGGCTTAGGAACCCCTGGGACAACTTTAAACTATCCAACATTTAAATCATGGAGGTGTTGGAAGGAGAAGAGGAAGAGCAAGAAATTGAAAACTTATTTGAAAAAATAATGAAGGAGAACTTCCCCAATCTGGTGAAGGAAATAGACTTCCAGGGAGTCCAGGAAGCTCAGAAAGTCCCAAAAAAGTTGGACCCAAGGAAGCACACACCAAGGCACATCATATCACATTACCCAAAATTAAAGATAAGGAGAGAATCTTAAAAGCAGAAAGAGGAAAGGAGAGACTTACCTATAAAGGAGTTCCCATAAGACTATCAGCTGATTTCTCAAAAGAAACCTTGCAGGCAAAAAGGGGATGGAATTAAGTATTCAAAGTCATGAAAGGCAAGGACCAACATCCAAGATTACTCTACCCAGCAAAGCTATCATTTAGAATGGAAGGGCAGATAAAGTGCTTCCCAGACAAGGTAAAGTTAGAGTTCATCACATCACCAAGCCTTTATTACATGAAATGTTAAAGGGACTTATCTAAGAAAAAGAAGAAAATCAAAACTGTGAACAGTAAAATGACAACAAACTCACAACTATCAACAACTGAACCCAAGAAACAAAAATAAAAACAAAGCAAACTACTAGAACAGGAACAGAATCACAGAAGTGGAGATCACATGGAGGAAAAGGGAGGGGAAGAATGGGGGGAAAGGTACAGGGAATAAGAAGCATAAATAGTAGGCACAAAATAGGTGGGGGAGGTTAAGAACAGTAAAGGAAATGGAGAAGCCAAAGAAATTATATGTATGACCCATGGACATGAAATAAGCAGGGGGATTGCTGGTGGGAGGGGGTGTGCAGGGCAGAGGGGAGTAAAGGAGAGAAAAAAAATGGGACAACTGTAATAGCATAATCAATAAAATATACTTAAAATAATAATAAAGATTTTTTAAAAAGAAAATAAAACATCTAATAAAATGTCATTGCTTGAACATCAATTAATTGAAGATGTAGAGTGCTTAACAGATATCTCTAGGGAAAAGATGGTTTTATTTTGTTTTTAATGCAAAGTGCTGTTTGCACTGGCAGGTTTGTAAAACTTAACCATCATATGGCTAACTAAATGAATTTAATGACAAAAAGTAATATAGCCAAAGGAATAAAAAGCTACAGTGAATGGGAGTAGGTCTTAGCCTGGCTGTGCTCTATTCTCAATCTCTCAATCAATATTTCTCCCTCCCTTTCTCCATCCTCACACCCCTCTCCTTACCTTCCTCTCTACCTCTGCAGGCATTTCTATTTCATGCATTATTTGTTTCCTATTGGCCACTCTTCTCTCCATCCTGTAGTCTAATTCTGGAGGCAATCAAATAGGCTCACCTCATGACCAACTGACCTATGAGCCCTACCATTTTTCAAGGTGACCTCCTCAGTTTTGGCTGCTTCATATCTGAAGCACACTCCAGATCTAATCAAGGTCTTACTTGCATAAAGAACAATCCAGTCCTGCTTCCCTAAGTATGGGCTGTTGCCAAAGCAGTTGAAACTAGAAAGGGATGCTAAGTGACTGGCAAATGCAGCAAACACAATCATTATTATCTTTTATTTTTCCTGCTAGAATATAGGAGCTGCAAACCTACAATGATTCTAACCTTCAAAAATTCCTAATGAAATTGCTGAAATCCTGGTCTTGGGTTTATTTCTCGGGATGAGTCAAACCAATGAATATGTAGTAACCATCTATTTCTTGCCAGCACTTTGCTTCATGCTCTGACACATCCAGAACTCATGACAGAACTCTAGAACTGGACAAGTACTTAGAAATTTTTCATGTTATAAATGAGAAAAACTGACAACTAGGAAAGTTAAATTTATTGAGAAGACCTGGCTCTTGCCTTAGACAACTTTTAGACCTAATTCACAATACAAGACACATCATAAATTTTTGTAGTCTTAACACAGCTAATAACAAAAGCAAGACCAAAAAGCACTTGAACACATTCTAATCAATTATTACATTGGCTAAAACAGCCTTTAAATTCCATATGAATTCAGGGAAGGAGAAAAATTATGAGATGGCCCAGGCTAAGCCCTGATGGAAGGAGAGAAAAGGGAATGGTGGTGAAGACACAGCATCCAGCATCAGGGAAGATCTGTGGGAGAAGATGAGTTAAGTGACAGGAGAGAGGCAAGGCTGGATGGGTGGGGTCATTTGTTGGACAGCTTTCTATGTAAGACCAGAACTTGCAATTAATTCAAAAAATTAATTTATTAATTTTAAAAGAAGTCAGTATAGGTTTTGAAGCAGGAAAGAAGTATCATGAAGACAGCATTTCACAAAAGGAGATCCAACATAACATGATGGTTAAAAGCCTAGGTTCTGGAGCCAGGCAGCCTGGGTTTGAATTCTCGCTCTACCAATTATTTGCTTTGTGACCTTGGGTGAATCATTAACCACAGTGTCTTCATCTATAAAATGGGAATTATAATAATACCTACCTCACCAGATTATTTGGAGCATTGAATGAGTCAGTAAGTACAGAATATTTAGGAAAATGCTTCCTCTTATTAACAGCATTATGATCCCAGATATCATCAGGAAGAAATCCTGCTCATAGACATATTAGCTTGATGATTTCTGACATAAACTAGAAAGCAGATAAGGTAAGGAATGCCAGGCAGTGCACCAAAAGAAGAATGAGGATGTAGTCTAGGCGTTAAAATAGAGCGAGGGGTTAAAAATGAACCACAATGTTGAGAATACACAGAGTTCACCAAAATTAACGACTTTGGAGAAATAAATGTTCATTGTGAGAAAATGTATGTTTTCACAACTTTGGGGTAAAAACATCCTTTAACATCATTTATACAAGGTATCTATTCCCAAAAGATTCATAGATTCCACCACTTCTCATTGTCTCTCCCTGTCTCCCACTCTCAGAGTTGCTTGGTCTTTTCATTCCCTGCTTGCACATTCAACAACATCCTCACCAAAAATTTCCCTAGATGTATTTTTGCCTTCCAACTTACCTGCTTGCTCCATTTGCAACAATATCCCCCTAATTCCCTACCACACCTGGAAGAATCTATATTATAGGTGTCAGAAATGCCACATGTAGTGGCTTGCATCATGACCAAGGAGAGAGATTTTAAGTCCCGTTTCAATGCCCCCTTATCTGTTGTGAGACTGCAGTATATACACACGAGGCAAGATATGAAGAAAGAGGCCTTCTTCACAAAACTTAGAGCATGAGCCACTACCTACATCCTCTCTTTTGTTCACCTTATGTATCCCCCCGGAAGTCCTCCTTTCAAAAAATTCATTGGAAGATGAGGCAAGCCTGGGATCTGAGGGGCTTAAAGAAGGATACAAAGATGGAATTTTCCCACGGTCTCTTTCCTATGTAAGGATCAGTCTCCCATAGACTTTGATTCTCTCCATATTTTTCTCTCCCCCACTTTCCCTACTTACTGAATTTTTCTTATATATTTAGAAATAGATGAGTAAATCTAAAACAAAATAAAAAAATTTCAGAAACTTCTTGTCCAACCTTTCATCTATGGGTTTTACAACATAGATATAGAGATGTCAAAATAAGTTTATCAAAGGCTTCAAGAATTTTCTATATTCATCACAAATTTGAAAACAAATTATTTATCATCCCCCATCACTCAGAATCTAGTACATACTGGGCACCATAAACTTAACTAAATTTCATCACAAATTATCTCACAACAACCCCATAAAGTAGATATTATTATTCCCTTTTTATTAATAAAGAGTCTAGAGCTCAGAGAAGTGGTATATCTACCAACAGCCACTCAACTAGTAAGTAGTGGAGACAAGTTTTAAATCCAGGTCTTCCAATTCTCTCTTGCTGCTATATTGAACTTCTACCACTTCTAGTGCCAGGACTTGGCTGGAACTGGATTCAATGCCTACACATTTATATATATTCTATATCTGTACATCATTCAGAACTCCTGTTATTTGTGTAATTTTTGATTTGGTGTCATTGTAAGCATATAAGATGAGATTGCCTGGACACTTGCCATACCATCTAATGGCCCTTATCTCTTTTACAACCCATCCATCTTTGTCGGAATTACTGTTGGCGTTTGTTATGCATGCTGTTGCCCCAAAGGAACAGATAACTCGGCTATCTGACCTTAAACCATGAGGATATTTGAGTTAGACAAGATCACAAAGACTGGTATGTGCTCAAAGACTGATGAGAACAATTCAGAATGGCTAAGGTAGTTCCATTTTATTACTCCCTTTACTTAGTTCCAAACTGGCAAAGAAAGAAAGAAAGGGTGGGGGAGGAAGGAAGGAAGGAAGGAAGGAAGGAAGGAAGGAAGGAAGGAAGGAAGGAAGGAAGGAAGGAAGGAAGGGAGGAAGGAAGGAAGGAAGGAAGGAAGGAACATAGGAAGGAAGGAAGGAAGGAAGGAAGGAAGGAAGGAAGGAAGGAAGGAAGGAAGGAAGGAAGGGAGGGAGGGAGGGAGGGATGGAGGGAGAAAAAAAAAAGATGTACATAAGTCCAGGGAGACAGGCTAGTGATTCTCAGATGACTCCTCTGTTTCTCAAGAATATGTGCAAATTTGGCATCAACACAAGGACTCTCTATAAGGTCAAGGGTGCTTGGAACTGCATACCCACTGACTTTGGTAACATTTGGCTGGGAGAGAAGGTAATCTCAGCACAAAATGGTCTGCCCTACTGTCACAGGAGGAAATTCTTATTGTCCCAGTTAGTTATTTCCATGTTCTATTTCTCACTGCATCACTGAGCCTGTAACATCTTGTCCTTTACCATTAGCATTAGGTGAGTTAGCAGCTCTATAATTTTTCCAAACCCCAGGCTCCAAAACAAAAATAGAGTTTTTATAAAATTAAGCCCATCAACCTCCATGTATGACTTTTCTGCTCTTGTTTGTCACTATGAGGCCACAGGTTGGCCAGTACATATCCAATCAATACATCATCACACCAGCATACCAAGCATGTCAAAGTGGACAAGAGAAACAAATTTTCTCTTGCAAATCCTTTTACCTGAACAGAAAAGTATTTCACAAATACTCCCTAGCAGACTTCCTACTAACAGGTTGTTGGTCAGAATTGAGTCACATGACAACTCCTGGCTGCAAGGATGGCTGGGAAAATGAAAATCTGGCAAAGAAGGAAAAGATCTCCATGACAAACTTAGACCAAGGCTGATTCAGTCCTTGGGGAAGGGCACTTTGCCTCTCTGACCAAAATGCAAATTTGGTTAGCAAGGAAGTAGAGGGGATTGGCTTGGTTGGACACTAACAATGCCTGTCATAGAGATGCTCCATACAGTATGTCTAACAACATTCTTTGTGTGACTCATGATTTGGGAAGAGAATCTGTATGGTCTTAAATTAAGTAAAAGCTAGATCTATCCTGTGAAATGTTTTCTCTTGATCCAGCTTTACAAGGCAACCAAACTCTCCCCTTGTTTTTGTATGTTTTGTTATTTCTTTTCAAATATCTAAGAGTTCTACAATTTTATTGCCCAATTTTGTATGTCACTGTGAGTCGTTCTGCTGGTTATCACAAGTAAGAGCTTTTGCGATCAAATTCCCAACAAAAACAGAACAAAAAAATCTTAAGAAAGTCCAATTCCTGATGTCACCTCTTACCCTCATTCTTAAGCTAAATAATTGGTGGCTTTTGTATCAAGCCTGCAGGTGAAAAATCTTTCAGAGGCTTTCCTACAGCAGTGGGCAAATCCTAATTCAGCACAAGTATGACCGGGGTGGGAATCCATCCTTTCCTTAAAGGTATAGCTTTTGAACTTTTCTTTTCTCTGATACTTACTTTCACCTTTAGACCTTTATTTTCCTTTCTAATCAATATCAAACCAACATGAATTTGTAAATATTTCTTTGCTTTTTCTTTTCTTACTTGTTTTCTAAATTAATCTAAATATAAATGACTTTTACCATATCTGATTTTATCTAATCTTATCATTTCTCCTCCTTTTTCTCTCTGATTATTACAGTATTCAATAATCCTTCCTTAACTGAGAACTCCCCTTATTCAAAATTCAATTATATATAGACTGTAAGTCATAAATTAAAAATTAGTGGACTTCCACTGTAGTCACCATGATTGCAACATATATTATACATATAAAGTGTCATTGTTTTTATTGTCTGCACCTCTACACAAACATGTAGTGCAAGTCATTAAAATTATGGAGGTGGACAAAAGAAGGACATAAGAAGAAATCCTGAAAAATTTATAAGGAGTGACATCTGATAAATGTAAACTTATTATACAAAATTAATAATAATTTAAGATATAATGAAAATGGGACTTGTATCTGTGAGTATTAGGTTCAGCTGTAACAGAGACTTTCAAAATACAGTAATTCAATGTAGGCATTTCTCTCCCACTGTTCATGGCTCATTGGCTGTAACTTTGTCAGGTGGCCTAAGGGGGTCTATAAGGAAGACTAAGAAAAATAGTCCTTTAATTCAGTGTCACTGTGCTCACCTAGCCAAGAAAGTTAGGGAATATAATCCTTCAATTTGATGGTTGTGCTTAGCTAAAGATTTGCAACTGATTACTTAAGAAGACAAGGCTAGATGGGCGGATGTAATTGGCCATCTCTGCAGCATAACTGCAGTATCACCACAACTCTGTTGAATGAACATAAAACATATTTTGAGTGTTTTCCTAGTTTTACTCTGATGTGCCTCCTTCTAATTCATACATTCTTCTAAGGGACCAATACTGGTTCTTGGGACAGGGAAGAAGGACAAAAAAATTTTACTTGTATTATGTGTAAAACACATAAAAATATATATATGTGATACATAACAGATATACATGTAACTGTGGTATTAAAATTTCATGGGGGAGGCTTTTAGGGAAAAAAAACATCTTAAAAGGCTCTTTGAGTAGTGATCAGGGGAAGGCTGCTGAAGAAAAATGTTAAGAAGCATTTTTCAAACCTAACACAGGAGTTTTCAGAAACATATCTCAAAGCGGAGCATGAAAACATGCCTTTTGGTGAAGGTTTTTTTTGTTTCGTTTTGTTTTTTTCGTACTCTACCAGTTATATAATACAATAAATAGAAAGGATGTGTAATTTCAAATTGGACTTACCATTCACTCAACAATTATTTTGAGTACATGTAGATGGAAAAATATGCTAGGTGGTAGGGACATAGCCAATAATGGAACTGACACTCTTGCCTCATGGGGTTTGCAGGTTATTGGAGGAGGCAGACATTAGATACTGGATTGCATTGATGGCAGCCCATAAGGTCAAGTGTCCAAGGCACCTATATTTGGCTTCTGGATGTGAATCTTCTTCACCATTTTATAGCCAGGTGACCTGTCCAAATTATTACCCTCTATTACCACAATCTCTACCACCTAATATCCACCTAATAACATTTTTGTGAGGATTCAATAAGATGAGATTGAATATACTATGACTATATCTGGCACAAATGAAGTGTTTAAGAAAATGGCATTATTCACATGATTATAAAATGGTTTCATCCTACATATTTTGGCTGAATCCATATTTTCCTCCTATTTTAAATGCTTACTTTTGACTAATTGTGTCCACTCATAATACCTCTCATCCTTTAGCCCTTCACCCATCCTGTTAATACTTTACGATGGCTCCAGAAACAGATTGTTCAAGCTATTTGGGTTATACATGATCTGAAGGGCCTAAAGCCCAGAAAACCTAGGATATGTGATCATTTATATTATTTCACCTATTCATTCAAAATGTTCACTAAGACCTACTACAAGCCAGACTTTGAGTTAGAGTTAGGTGTTAAAGAGGAGAGAAAGAACAAAAATGGACCACCCTGTACACACCCATGAAATGAGAAAGAACAGAGAATTGGAAGGATATCCATTAAGAAGGGAGCATAGAGTCCTGACTGATGTGGTTCAGTTGGTTGTGAGTTGCCCCACAAAGCAAAAGGTCACTGGTTCGATTCCCAGTCAGGGCACATGCCTGATCTGCAGGTTAGCCCAGGATGCAGAGAAACATCGATATTTCTCTCCCCCTCTTTCTCCCTCCCTTCCTCTCTCTCTAAAAATAAATAACTAAAATCTTTACAAATTTTTTTAAATATTTCTTTTTTAAAAAAAGGAATGGAGCATAAAGACACTAATCAGCTTAGGGTACTCATCTCACTTTCTAATTGCTGCCATGTTCCCTCTCTTCCTGTCCTTCCTATTTGTATTCTGTCATTAAAGTCCCCAAAGCTTCCCTGAAAAGAGTTCAACTTCATCTTAGTCTCTCTCTTCCTCCCTCATCTCTCTCTCTCCTCATCTTCCTCCCCGCCTCTCTGCCTCTCTGTTTCTGTGTCTCATACACACACAAAACAAAGTCTCTTACATTCTCCCCAAATTTGCACATTTTGTTAATCATCACCATTGGTATCATATGGTTTACCCTTGCTACTCAAAGTGAAGTCCATACACCAGCATTTACTCCATGGCCTGGTAGCTTATCAGAAATGCATAATCTCAAGTCCCTCCCACCCCCAAACAAATCAGAATATCGCCACCACCATCACTGAATGAATCAAAATCTGCATTATAATAAGCTTCTTAGGCACTTACATTAGAGCTGAAGAAACCTGCCTGGTCTACAGTAGAAGACGGAAGTCCTTTTCCTCACCCGGTGCTGTTATGACCACCTTGATGTCCCATCTGCTTTCTTATCATGACTTACATTCCTCTAAAAGACAAACTAATCCTTTGATGAAATGTTTGTCCAAGGAAAATTCTAGTCTCCTAAGAAATGAAGTGGAGATGTGAGATCACAGAGAATAGCGTTTCAATGTCATCCCATCCCATCTCCCAAACTTAAACACTGTTTCTCTTTTACTTCATTTTCTTAGTTTTTCTTTTTGGTATTTAGATTTTGCCAAGTTAAATTTCTCTCCCGCTCTTTCTAAAAACAAAATTTCTAGTTCTGAGGTGTTTTATTGTAAGGCTAGATATCTTTATTCCTATGTTCTTAAATCAAATTTTAAAATAATTTATTTTGTATGGTTTTTTTTTGTTTGTTTTTGTATCCTACACTTTCAACCTTATCAGAAATGTGGGTGTTTTATTTATTTTTTAAATATATAGAAAGGATCTGCAAAGATGCCATATCTTATTATTTTATCTATTTGATACCAGTAGGTTGCTTCTCCCCTACTGAAATCACCTCCATTCATCTTCCTGCTGAAATTTCAGAGAACTTACAAACCTGTAGGATACAATAAACAAATAGAGAATAACAAACCATAGGGATTTTTTATTCGGGGATTGGAGCAGCTCTCCTTGCTGTCTCTACTCCCCACTCATCTAGCACTTCTGTCATGAATATCTTCTCTTCCTATAACTGATATGTTTAGAAGAAAGGGTGGGATCACTCCCCCGTTTCCAGGCATCCTCCTCCTTCCTTCAATGACATTACATGCAGAATTGCCACTGCCAACACAGGCTTTTCTCAAAGTCAACCTCAATCAAAGGTCTTAAAATTCTCTGCTTCTTTACTGTGTAAGAACTGGATTGATTTACATCTTCTACTCCCTTCTCAGGATTCACTCTTCCATTAAAACCACTCCTAACTAATATCTCCTTATTCCTTCTTCATCCACTTTTACTTTGTCCCTTTGCAGTCTTCACTTGGTGTCTGTGGTTTTCAGAGTTCCTACCTTACATTTGTCACAAAGTGAGAGGATATATTAGCAAAAAAGAACAATCCGCATCTATAGAACTCTGACTCTGATCCAGACACTCCGCTGAGCACATTACATTTTTCTCTCTTATCTTCTTCATAACCCTTTGATGAGGGGGATATGCCCCAGTGTGCTAGCTCTGGAATCTAACAACATGGATTTGAATGTCAGCTCTACCACTTACTATCTGTGGGACCATGGGTGAAGCACCTAACCTTTCTGTACTTTCATTTCCTTTTTTATAAATTGAGGATAATGATAGTACTTAGTTTATAGGATTGTTATTGAACAGTGAATGCTTAGTATAGGGCCTGATCCAAACAATTTAACTTTTGATATTACTATCCCCATTTTGCATATGAGAAAAATAAAGCACAAAGGAATTTTATAACTTGCCCAGGTTATGGAGATGTTGGTTATTGGCTGAACAGGCAGTATACTCTGTAATATATGCTGCCAGGAGGAATTAAGGAACTAGACCACACAACTTGAGAGAGGCAGTGAAAGAATCCAATTGTGTGGTTGAGGCTAGACTTTTAATGGTGTGGCACAGGAAGTGCCCAGAAAGGGATTACACGTCTGAACAGCAGGAAGCCTCTTTAGGAGTGCTCAACTCACAAGTTATTTATTTCCCTCCTACCAAAAACCAGGGAAATAGAAAATCTTCCCACATAGGGACACAGAGAATACATTTTTATAACATGTCTGAAAGTACAAATTTGGAACAACACTGTACACCCAGAAATCCTAATTTGCACAGATTAGCATAGTATTAAACAGGAATAAAAAACACCTATGTCCTACAAATACAGTAATTTATTCAACACATATTTACTAAGTGCCTACTATGTGCCAGGTAAGGCTCTAACTAGTAGAGATACAGCAGGGAAACAAGCCCTTGCTTTCATGGAGCTTAAACTCAGGGGTGCAATGAATACACAAATAGTTTGAGACAGTGAAGAGAGCTATAGGTAAAATAAAAAGGGCTAATGTGATATGATAAAAACTTTTATTCTTTAAATGTCAAGAAATGTCAAGACTGAGAATTTTCTGAATGAGTTAACTGTTCTGCGCCAAGGTGATGACTGACATGAACTCATATGGTTTAACATGGAACCAAGAAACAAATCATGGAACCAACGAGGGCCTCCAGAGAGGATCCAGACAAAAGTGGTGTAGACATTTTCCTTAGCCACTTTCAATTAGAAGTGACCTACTCTGAAGCGATATGCATGCCTGTGCTCATTTAAAACATTACATGTGGATTCCTCAACAAACCTTTTTTTGTCACATTATAAAATTTGGAATTAAAATAGCCCCTTCAAGTACTTATTGTACAGTGTTTAAATGCAACAGGGTAACTGACAGTTATGACTACAGCCCTGGAACCTAAAGGAGACAAACCCTAATAAGAGGCCTTTCTGCACAATGGCGTCTGAGAAGGGACTTTGCTCCCTCATTCATCACACCTTTGTCAGCTTATTCGCCCCTTAGTAACCTTTTCCTGGGCAGTCCTTGAACTAAGATTTGCACAAAGTACACTACAAAACCTGATGTCCATATGTTGCTATAAAAACACATAGTGAACTTAACTTATTTCTGTCTTTTCCCATAAGTCATTTTCTGCTTCATCCCATGGCTACTGTGCACCCATCCTTAAATGTCTAAGGTCAGAGTGTTCCATTTATCTGAGTACCACACAGTGCCAGACACAATGCCTTAAGCAAAGCAAGTGACATCTATAGAAGGTAATGCTCTTTCTGCTTGAAAAGGTGATACAAAAACTAATTCAAAATGAATCAAAGACCTAAAATTAAGAGCTAAAACTATAAAACTCTTAGAAGATAACAGAAGGGAGCTTTATGACATTGGATTTGGCAATGGTTTCTTGAATATGATACCAAATGTACATACAACATAGATAATAATAGATAAATAACAGATAAAAGAAAATAATGATAGCAGATAAAATAGATAAATAAAAGAAAATAATAGATAAATTGGACTAGAGCAAAATTTAAAACTTTTGAACATAAAGGTCACTATCAATACAGTGAACTGACAACTCACAGAATGGAGGAAAATATTTTTAAATTGTAGATCTGATAAGGGGTTAATAACCAGAATATATTAAAAGTCCTAAAATTCAACAACAAAACAACAAATATATCAATTTAAAAATGAGCAAAGGAATTGAATAGACATTTCTCCAAAGTAAGATACAATGGCTAATAAATATATGGAAACATACTCAACATCAATAATCATTAGAGAATTGCAAATCAAAACCATAATGAGCTACCACCTCATATCCACTAGGATGACTATTATTTAAATTTAAAAAAAAATGAAATGACATGTGTTCACAAGGATGTGGAGAAATTAGAATTTTTGTGTGAGGCAGAGATTGGACTCTGGTCCCACAGAGTACGCTCCAGGTTGTCAAGGGTGGGGAAAATAAAATGAGTCGTTCCAGACACTTCTCTGCCTGCCAGGGAAAGGGGTGGCACTTCCCTCTAGTGGAGAAGGCCCCGAGCTCCTGTGTCCAGTAGCTTTTATTGAAAGGGTTGTCAATGGGGCTAGGTAGTAGAAATGTACAGGTGATCTCATTACATCAGTATGTTAATGTTTACAGAGAATAGGTGACGTTTTAAAGAAAACAAATGGCAGAAACACACCGATTTACATGGGTCTGAGAGGAAGTGAGTAAACATGAGAGTGTAAACATAAGAGTGTCAGAGGGTTTAGGGTCAGGGTCTATGAATAATGTAAATTTCCTTCCCCACATGAGCTGGTTATCACAGCTTTTGAGGGGAAAAACAAAGCATGTTTCAAGGAATTTACTTCTAACCCTGATTTCCCCCGAAACTGCCCAAACCAGTTTAGGGCTGTCTCCAGTATTGTTTCAAACCTGACCCAGGCGGGGGATCAGAGGCACCGAGAGAAAAGGAGACTTTTTTCAGATACAATGAGGATCCTGGCCATATCAAAGCCGAAGGGTAAGGGTCTTTTTGCCCTTTCTCCATGTCTCCCAAGTTCTTCCCTGATGCCCATGTGGTTGTGCCTATCTTAGGTTGCCCTTGCCATTGCAGAGTATTACCCATCATTGACTAACCAGCCATCCTTCAGGGTCAAGCAGGGTGATGTGAGGGGGGACAGGTTTTGTCCCCTCAGTGGCCTATTTTTCCCAAGGCCTCCTTGCTCAGCTCCATCCTTGGGGCCCTCTTGCCTGTCGGTGGGGATACCGTCCCTGAAACCAGGCAAGACGGTTCCCAACAAGTAACTATGCCATTCACTCAGTTTTTATTGAATGCAGGTTCACTCAAAGTAGAACATCAACACACATTGGTATCCTACTTACACTCTAAGAATCTAACAAATATCACACACACACACACACACACACACACACACACTCACTCACTCACACACAGAGCAATCAATGGGCAATAACGAACCTAAGACCCAGAGTCTCAGTCCGCAGGTCTGGAGACAGCACAGTGGGCAAGGGAGTTGTCAGTATCTTTCAGGGAAGGAGCTCCAGGGCCAGGTGCGCAGCAGGGCAGATGAAGTCCTCAGTCCAGCATGGCAGAGCCTCTGACACCAATGTCAAGGGAGGTCAGCATGGCAAGAAGCAGCACTCTGGTGTGTGGAGCTTGGCTGTCTCATCAGTGGTCTGGAACCTGCCTCAGTTTTACCTTGAAAGTGGTGTATTCCACCCTTCTGGGTCACTTCAATAAATGTCTTAGTACCCCTGATGCCAAGTGTGGAATTTGCCCAGGAGCCTATGGATGGTAGATGGCTGTTCTGCTTGACACCCCTGCAGGCAAGTGTGAAATTTCCCCAGAAGCCCATCTATGGTGGTCATGCTATGCAGACATGGCTGCTCTGACCAGGTGTGTAGATATCATAAGTGTTTCTCCTTGCCAGACATGTCTGTCTGGCCATGTGGGAAGATATGCCTCCTTGCCAGATCTGTTTACTCTGCCTTAGGTAATTTTCCTCTTGAACCAAAGTATTGTGGCTGACTGACAGCCATTTTAGTTGACATAAGTGACTTCACTTTGTTTTATAAACTTTATGCTATCTTAATCAGACTGATGCCATTTTATTGGTCCTGCTCTCCACAGACACTTCTGCCAAAGAACTGAAATGAATATTAATTTGGTAGTATATTGATGTTAAAGTTACCATCATAAAAGAATCAGTGAATATAATACTTAGATTTTTCTCTCCTTTTTCTCATTTTTTCTATTCCCCTCTCCCTACACACACACACACACACACACACACACACACACACACACACACGATATTATTCAGATAGGTAATTAATTTAGCTTACTTTGAACCCAATCTAGTAATAATACCTTTCCTCTAAAACATCTGAGATAAAGGGGATTAATCATAAACATATTATAAACTCCTGCTAGAAAGGACCATTTCAGTTACATTGTGGGTAGAATAAACTCCATATGTAAGTAGTAATTCCATAAAAGAAAATCAAAGAAATGGCCAGTTTTGTAAGGAAAGATGCCATTAGTGTTAGAATAGAAGGAACATAAGAGCCACTGGGGCAAAAAATAGTGGCCTCTCAATTTTCTCCCTGGGGCTCTAAAAATTCCAAGTAGGATGTAGCATTTTTTAGACAATTTCAGAAAGAACAGCTGATATCTCAACAATCTGGCAAAAAGCTGTGCCCAGTTATTTCTGTGGTCATTTTGCGGTTTGTTATGACATTCTCAATCCACTTACTGTTTCATGAACCAACCAAACCAGGTTGTTTGTTGGATTTACTGGAGCATTTTCCCTGTCTGCTTCATGTTTTCATTCAGATCCATAAAGGAAAACAAGTTTCTTTGGTCCCTTTATGCCCAACCATCCCAACAACACTGACACCACGCCACTTTTCTCAAGGCCTTGTCATAACTGAGCTTCCATCCTGCCTTTCATCTTACCACAGCCATTCCGGAGCCACTGTGGCTGATCACAGCCTGCCTGGTGTTTCATCAGATCATATTGAATCTTTGCTTTGGTGTGTGGTCAAAAGAGGTCAACCAAGGGGAACTTACAATTAGTTTAAATGTCCAATCACCTTCTGGGATCTTTCTGAGATTCTGCCTCGATTATCCTGGGAATCAGAGAAAAACCAGAAAGCTTTTTCTCTATCTGGGTCTTTCCTCAAAGCAGCATCAAGAGAAGGGTATTGTCACCCTAATTTTACAGGTGAGAAGTTTGACAATTGGAACAAAAAGGAGGAATGACAACTCAAGAAACTGCTTGAGAAACTGCTGGGTTCTGGGACTTGGTCATGACCAAGATCAAATCCTTTTCAGTTACATTGTGAGTAACTAGCTATGTGACCTTGATAAGTCATTTGAACTCTCTGCCTCAGCTTGCTCATATATAAAATATATTGTGTTAATAATACATATTCCATCAAATGACTGTGAAAAATAAAGTTCTGAACACAATGCCTCACACATAAAAAGTACCAACTCATGTTAGCTCTTAGTAATAACTATTATGATTATCATCATCATTAACAAACTTACATTATGTCTTAGCTATTGCAAAGCTAACATATTTCTGTATTAGTCAAGATGCTCGCAGTTATGCTGCAATAACAAATAATCCCCCCAAACTCAGTGGCTTACCACAAAGGATGTTTCTTCACTCTTGCAACATGATCATCACAGCCAGCTGTGGCTCTCCTCTGCATTATCTTTATTCTGTCTCCCAGGTGGATGAAGCAACTCCTTGGGACCACTAACCTAGAGTTGTGGCTGAGGGAGAAAAGAACAGAGTGAAGGAACTGGCTTTTTCAAGCTTCTGCCCAGAAATGACTTGTGCCACTTCCACTCATATTCCATCGGCCAAAGCAAGCCCAACTTCAATATCATGCAGAAGGATAATCCTCCATCTTGGGGGGAAGCAGGCTGAGTTAACAGTAATAGATCTACTGCAATGGAAGGTCCAAGATTGAAGCTCTAATGCTCTTTCTACTACATCACTCTTTCCTTCTATAAATTAAAGCTTATGAAATTGTTTTTCTGTAAAGTGAAATTTGTGATAATAAAATATAAAATATTTTAAAGAGAGAAAGTTGGGAATTGTGCTTGTGGGGGGTGGGGTACGATGCTAGTCTTTCCATAAATTTGCAGTGAGGTCATTTTGCTGTCATGCAAAGAAGATTAAAGTACCAGAGGCAGCAGCAGCATGATTCTGTGAAGGCTTGCTACCCTCCTGTATTCCCTGCTGCTTGGGGAATGCCATTCTCTTCACACCAGGACTGACACTAAGTTATTATCTGAGGCAGATGTCAAAGAGAAATTTTTCCATTAAATTTGTCTTGCTGATTCACCTTTTAGTAACCTCAGGTCATTCCACAAAAAAGAAAGAAAGGGAGAGGAAGGAAGGGAGGGAGGGAGGAAAGAAGGAAGGGAGGGAGGAAAGAAGGAAGGGAGTGAGGAAGGAAGGAAGGAAGGAAGGAAGGAAGGAAGGAAGGAAGGAAGGAAGGAAGGAAGGAAGGAAGGAAGGAAAGGAGGGAAGGGAAGGAGGGAGGGAGGGAAGGAGGGAGGAAACTGGCAAGACCATCAGTCCTATCCTGAGTGCTTATTCATAATTAAACTGAGTCACAGTCTTTAGCTCATGCCATAGATTCAAAAGCTTAGCATAAACAGGACCCTTGATTTTGAGTTCATCTAACTCAGCATCTAATGCAGAAATACTTCCTTCACATTGCTGGCAGATTTAATCCAGTCTCAGCTTAAATGCTTTCAGCAGTGAGAAATTCAGAGGCAAGGAATTCTATTGGAATGTCAGGACTCTTAAAAAGATTCTACGTTGAGCTAAAATTTGGTTGGGAAAAGAATCCAACAGTTTGTTCTAATTCTACATTTTCATGGAATATAGAAAAACTGTAGAATCATCCCAAGAAAGTCCTTCCAAACTTGAAGAAAATCCTGGGAGCCTTCTCTTGGTTCTCTCTCCTGTTCCTCCCATTATTTTCATGACAAGGGTTCCAGAGCTCTCCATACGTACTTTACTAAACTGGCTATAAGTGAAAAACCCAAACTTTTTTCTTTCTATCCTCACCTGAGAACATGTTTCATGATTTTAGAGAGAAAGGAGAGGAAAGAGAAAGAGGGGGAGAGAAACATCAGTGCAAGAGACAAACATCGATTGGTTGCTGTGGTACTTACCCCAACCAGGAACCAAACCCACAACCTAGGTATGTGCCCTGACTGGGGATCAAACTCAAGACCTCTCAGTCTATGGGACAATGCTCCAACCAACCTAGCCACATCATCCAGGGTAAAAAAAACCATAAACTTTTTAATCAGAAGCAATTATATCCCTAAGCCACTGACTGGGAGAGTTGAATAGGAAGGCTAGGGAAACCCATTAAGTTTGGTAGTGTCATTTATTGTTCTGTTTGTATTCCACTGATAAAGAGTAATAAAATCCTTTCAGAAATACTTAGTGGTTAAGAAAGAAGAAGGAGAAAGACTGAATTTTATATCACATGGCGAGCAATTTATTTTAAAATGTTAAAAAGAATGTTGGGTTTTTTGAGTTAATATCATTAAGTTTGGGTTAATATCATTAAGAAATCTATCAGGAGGACCTGCCTTTGAATTATTTTCTAGAAGTAGGTACAAATAAGACAAAACACTCTTTCCCAGATCCCCTTAGAACCAACAATCTGCAAAGGTGAACAGCTACAAGTCTTGGATGGAGAACTGATTTTCCACTCTGAGCCGTGACACAAGCTGACTCTCAGGAGGAATAAAATTTTCTTTTGGAATATCCACTGATCTTGTAAGCCACAAGTCACAAAAAAAGGAACAGGGATGAATAAAATTATCCTTCCTTAAGTAGAAGTGTGTGCTATTGAGGGTCTATGTCATGTTTACTTTGCATGTAGTGTTCCCTCGTCAACGAACAGCTTCCTGACTTGCTTTCTCCCAAGCTTCAAGCCAGTATTCAAATGTCACCTCCTTAATGAAGCCATCCCTTACCCCCTATTTAAAATTACAACCCCTCCAATTGAGCCCCCATTCTCTTTCTCTGCTTTAATTTATTCATAGCACTTATTACCATCTAATATAGGCTATTTTTCATATTATCTCCTTTATCATGTGCCTCTGTTCACTATAACATCAGTTCTAGGAAGGCAAGGATTTTGATCTGTTTCTTTCATTGCTATATATCCCCAGGGCCCAGGAAAATACCTGTAACTCAGTATATGGTTCCTAGATTTTTTTTAAAGACACAAAAGTTATCTACACGCATAGGGCAAACATTCTAGTGGAGGAGATGAACAACAAAACAAACCAATAAAATAAGCACAATGATAAAAGATATGTGATGGCAAATAAAAGAGGTGGTTAGGGAAGGGCTCTTTGGAGGTGGTCTCAATTGAACACAGATGGGAAATATGGGAAATCCACTTGGATAGAGATGGTAGAATAGCATCCAGGCAGAGGGAACCTCAAGCCTGATGCCCTAAAGATGGGGCAAGCTAGCTTAAGAGAGAAAGTGAGGCAATGAACTGAAATGTTGTGATTTGAAGAAAAAGGTGTAAAGTTGGAGAGATGGACTAGAGCCCAAACCTGAAATGCTCTCTTCATTTATTCCCATTACTAACCAAAATGTGAGTACTCCAAGTCCCTCTTGCACCTGCTTTGAATACCATTTCTGACCCTCTAAGCTCTTTCTCGCTATTCAGGTATCTCAGCAGAAATAATCACTTCTTCAATGTGAAATTCTCTGGAAACCTGTGTGCACACATGAACACACCATTCACACACATCAGCAAGAACCAAACACTTTATCTTCTTTTTATGTCCTTGATGACATTTATCACTACTTGAAATTTTATTGTCATTCTCCACACACACACACACACACACACACACACACACACACACACACCATGAGATTGCAAGCCTATGAGAGCAAGAACTTTTTATGTCTTATTCACCAGTATATTAGTATATTCCAAGCTTCTAGAACCAAGTTGGCACATGATATGTACTCAGAATTACTTGATAGATAAGGTCATTGTCTCTGGGAAGCAGACTCTGAGGCAGAGATTTGTGCTCAGAAGTTTATAGGGAATGGTCTTAGTAAAAACACATGTAACTGAGTTAGGACAGTGGAAATGGACAGAGGAATGAGTTGACCTGACTCAGGTGCAATTGAACTAGGATGGTCCTTCAGAGGTGCTCTCAATGTAGAATATCTACGGGGCTCAGCCTCATTGTTCCACATGGACCACACATTGCAAGTAGGCTGCCCCTAGGCAAGGTTAGGGAGCTCCCTTAAGCCAGAGCAAGTTCTGAAGAAGCACCCAGCTGTAATCCATTAGCAGCCAACATTCAGGGCAAGTATGGAATTGAAGATTTCTATTCTAAAGGGGGAAGTTTGGGCAACACCTCACAGCACCTACCACGATAAGTGACTGAATGATATATGAATGCATTCTTATTACCTAAACTTATGTTAAAATGTCTCTAATCTAGTTGACATTTATCTAATATCTCTAATCTATATCCAATACAGTTTTATCAATCTTATCATGTGGAACACCCCTCTACTAATTTTAACAACACTGTATATAAAATGTATATGCATACATTACCCTAAACTTACTTCAACCCTAGAAGATTTTTAAATCTGTATTTCTGTCATAAATAATTTTAGCCCACTTCTGTTACCCTATTTCACTACAGCTCTTAAAAATAAACAAATTTATTTTATAGGCATATCACAAACATTTTCATGATCACTTTAGAGTCAGGAAATAAACTTGTTTAAGGTTTTTTCTCCATCAACAGAGAAAGCCCTATAGATAGTAATGAATTCTCTAGATTTGTTTGGTGTCTCCTTATTACCTGGCTATTTTTCTGCCTCTAGTGAAATCCACCAGTTCTGCTTTCCCTTGGAAACTGATTTGTGGAGGTTTTTTATTGTTCCTTCTGATATGTGAATTGATTGAAACTAGTAATAATAATATACTGAACTGGAAAAAGTTATCTGCTGAACAGTATGGCAGGTAACTTTGGAGGTGATAATATAACAGCCATTTTACTAGAAAGGCCCAGGTCTCAGGGAGCGACACACAGGTAGTTTTGCCTCATGTTTTGGAGAATTGTTTTCAAGTCCACTTTTTATGCATTAATAGAGGAATTTATGTCTAAAATGACCCAGCAAGTAATAGCTCTTCCTTTTTAAACATTCTATTTAAAAATACTAATATATAATGAAGTAACTAGAAAACACAAGAA
Source organism: Pteronotus mesoamericanus (assembly GCF_021234165.1). Taxonomy (NCBI): domain Eukaryota; kingdom Metazoa; phylum Chordata; class Mammalia; order Chiroptera; family Mormoopidae; genus Pteronotus; species Pteronotus mesoamericanus. Next base: position 11,364,132 of record NW_026555245.1, read on the forward strand.
ATTATTTTCAAGTTGGGAAATCAATCTCCTTACTGTACAAATATGCCCGACATCCTCCTCAACCCTCATCAGAGGATTCCAGGCACTGGGTTTCTGACTAGACAGAGACTCTGAAGTTTTCCAAACATGGGACTAGGAAGATGAGAACCATCTGAGCAAGTCACATATAAACAGGAAGAGGGCAGTCCTGAGTAATTCCCTTGGTATGAGGCCTGTTTTCCTGAACCACTTTGGACATGGAGCATGGATGGTTTGGACTGGTTATTGAAAATATCAAAAAACAGAATGGACATTGGGTATGAAATTGACTAGTTTTAATGTAAATTGATGCAGACACTGTGGAAAACAGTATGGATATTCTTCAAAAATTAAAAAGAACTACCATGTGACCCAGCAATTCCACTTCTGGGTATTTATCTCAAGGAGATGAAATCACTATCTCAGATAGTCTACCTCCATGTTCACTGCAGCATTACTGACAACCACCAAAACATGGAAGTAACCTAAGTGTTCACTGATGAAAAAATAGATAAAGAAAATGTGGTGCATATATACAATTGTTCAGCTTTAGAAATCCTGCCATTTGTGATAATTAAGGTAAAAAGATGCACTTTGAGGGCATTATACTAAGTAAAATGAAGTCAGACAGACAAATACCACATAATCTCACATATATGTGGAATCCAAAAAAACTCCTGAAGTTATAGAAACAGAGAACAGACTGGTGGTTACCAGGTGTAGGAGGTAGGGAGTGGGGAAAAGGGGTAAGTGTGGTCAAAGGGTACCAATGTCCAGTATAAGAAATAAATTCTGGGAATGTAATATACAGTATTGTGACTGTAGTCAACAATACTATACTGTATATTTGAAATCTGCTAAGAGAGCAGATTTTAAAAGTTCTTGCCACACAAAAAAAATTATAACTATGCAAGGTGATAAATGTGTTAACTAGATAAACTAGATGTGTTAACTAGATGCTAGATAAAATAAAAGAGAGATAAGTAGGAAAGAAGAAAATGTGAAATGGAAACAAGGAGAAAGAAATTTGACTGGGGAGTTTTAATGAGATGGATGACACATAACGGGGAAGCATGGAGTATTCCTAGCTCTGACACCTACACAAATATTGAAGTTGTTCCAGACAAACTTCCTTGCAGAGATGGGATTATTGCTGCATCATATGCATACGGGAAAGCTCACTACTCTCTAGAGTACTTTTCCATTAAATGAATAATGTTAGAACTACCACATTTTGAGCTTTGCACATTTGGGATGACAGTAAAAAAGTGGGAGGTCAGGTAATGGTGATGATTTTTCTTCCTCACAATTTGGCCAAGGACCAACCCTTACCTCTTATTGGTGATAGCCAATTTTATGGATAGATGCTAGCTCCTGAAAAGAACCTTATTGATGGCTGATATAATTTTTACATTGTATAAGTGAAGAATGGGGTGAGGAGAAGAGCCAGAAAGGCCAGATGACGTGCTCAGGTTATTTAACAGGACAGAGACAGAGCTGGGTCTTGAATGAGGATCTCCTGACATGCAGCCTAAGGACTATAACCCCCTTTGCTCCCTCCACAAGGTTCTATTTCTGAAGGGCTGATTTATATATTGACAGATAAGCGAGGGACATAAGATGATAGAATGTCAGACGCAGTGCAACTTTTAAATGATTCTCATCTAGTTAGTGCATAAGGTTAAAACATATATGCTCAACTTGATAAAAAACTGGATGCAGTGTAAAAAGAACATGATAATACACTATATTTGTATATTTGACAAGCCCCTATTCTTTATGTGTTATAAACTACAGAAAGAAGAATTGGACGAAATCTTTTTGGTTGGGGGAGTATGGAGATCGTGAATTCTTTTTCTCTTAACTGAGATTACTGGGATTAGGACAAGAATTGAACCAACTTCCCTACTTCTCACTCAAGGACATTAGAATCTTCAGTGGAACATGTTTTGGGTGTTCATCAGAAATGAAGACAGGTTCACAATATCAAGCTAAAGCATAGTTCTGATACAGCTAAGATCATACATAGAATGTTCTTAAAGTTTCATTTTATTTATTAAGCAAAACCTTAACTTCTTGATTTGTAGCTGACCGCACCCTGAAAGTGTCTATTTGGTATAAGAACAATGTAAAACTATTTCCACTGCTCAGAAACAACCAGAAGTTTTTCTAAGCTTTTCAAACAGCTTTCCTCAGAAAGCTCCACAGCATCATTTCTATAGGTAAAAGCCTACATAATTTTCTTACGACCATTACGGAATAAAATATGAAGTTCTTACCACAGTCTTCAAGGTTGTTGGTGATCCAGCTCTCTAACCTTTTCCTTACCACTCTCCTTGCTCATTCTGCCCCAGTCACCCTCGCTTTCTTTCCACTGCCCTACATCCCAAAATCCTACTCACTCCATGGCCTTGGCCTTTGTTGTCCCCTTTTCTATTCTCTGAAGAGTGGGCTTTTTATAATATACTTCCCAGGGGTATCCAACCCACAGCCCATGGGCCGCATGTGGCCCAGGATTGCTATTAATGCAGCCCAACACAAAATTGTAAATATACTTAAAACCTATTTTTTGCTCATCGGTTTTTGTTAGTGTTTGTATATTTAATGGGTGGCCCAAGACAAGTCTTCTTCCAGTGTGGCCCACAGATGCCAAAAGGTTGGACACGCCTGTCGGTCTAACCCCTTCTGGGAACATAACTCTTTTCTACTTCTTAATGCCATAAAAACAGAAACATTTTGTCCCAGCTGCCTGAAGTTTGGGGTCATGTGAGCTTTACAGTGGATACAAATATTTTTGAATTTTTATTTGCCACTTTTGACTGTAATTACCTCATTTTATAGTAATCTACATCCATGTGTAAATGAACTTCTAATGACACAAAGAGGCAAACTGGACTGTAAAGGGACAAAAGAGAAGAAATAAATCTAGAGTCTATCTTTTGTCTCTGAACTTTAGTGTTTTTCTTCAATAATGCAAATGAAGCAGCCAACGCAAAAGCATTCTGAAAAGTGCTTACTTTGCCGGTAAGGAGTCTACATTCTTCAAAATTACAAATCCTACTTCAAGACTTGGTTTTTCCCATGTCTGGTAGGTAAGTTATTTTCAAAGTGAGTAAAGAGTCAAGAGTAGGTAATTTGTTTCCTCTTCTTATTTTAAAGAGTGTGTTGCTGGTTGTGGTTGTGAAACATTTTTGAATTGGGATCTTCAGCCAAGCTTATCGAAACATCAGGTTTTGCCTGGGTGGTACATACAGAAAGCCTCCCACTGGAGAAATTAAGCTGTCTCAAAGTCCCTTTGGAGAAAGTTACTCTTCTCAGTGCTGGATTGAAGGTTTAGGAGATTGGATTTTGTGTTTATCAGAGCAAAAAAAAGAAAAGAAAATTTCAGTCCTCTGATAAATTTAAAGGAAATCCCTGGACTACATATTGTTCCCCTTTAAGCAGGCAGTCCGTGTGAAATATTTAATTATAAAATAAATCAATACCTAGAAGCAACCAAAGTTATATGTATGTTTACATAATTCACCCTTAGCTTTGAAACTTCTTTTTCTATAATTATTTTTTTAAAAAACCAAAGAAAAATCACCTCCGATGTGCTATTATTAAGCATACCAACAAGTCCAAAATGACTAACTAGAGGAATGGTCAGATCTTATTTGATAGTTTGCAGAATGAGATATTGGCTCAAATTCATTTTCAAACAGAATGTTTTATATTAGCCCACAATCCTTGGTTAATCTCAATGGGAATCTCTTGTTAAGTTCATAAGTCTAATGCACATGAAGTTCAGCTTGAAGGTGGTTAAGACTTTTAAGTATAGAGTTGTCTGTTTAAGTACTATTACTACATCCATTCCCACAGTGACCAAGTGTTCAGAAAAAGATAGACTGTAGATATGGTCAGATGTGGAGGCAAGGGGAGAAAGGGAGGAAGAAGAAAGGAAAGAGGAGTAAAATAAAAGAAGGAGGAAAGATAAAAAGAGAAAAATCACATTTTGCCTTTGCCAGATGGCTCTAGAATGTTTTGGTTTGGGATTTATTTATCTGCAGAAGGTAAATGGCCTTTGGATTTGGAATATTTGTCCTTGATAATCACACTGTATTAAAAGATGGTCTTTGCAAATATTTTGGGCTCAAGAGTATAATACATACCATACATTTTAAACTTTATGTACATCCCTGTATATTTATTTCATACTTGAAATATCGTCACCATCTTCAAAATATTATTCAAATAGCCTTCAGACTCCTTGGGATTGTCCTTGCATTTGCTAATAGCTCAGAGTCTTGGCCACATCAAGTGGTGAGAAACCTAGATAATTGATCCTAGTCTCACTGCCCAGATGAAATTAATAAAGCTTCTGAGTCTAGATCTAGGGAAATATTACTACTGTTAAAACTTAAACTAGTGTCTGCAAATTGTAGTCCATAGAACACTGGACCTATGTGATGATAATCAGTTATCTAGGGGTAAAAAGGTTAATGACCCATCAAGTTTGAAAAACATGGATTCTAAGTGAAGGATAAAATCATATGATAATATCAGTCAGTGCAGAAAAAGCATTTGACAATATCCAGCATCCATTTATGAATTTAAAAAACTCTCAGCAAAGCAGGAATAGAGGAAACATATCTCAACATAATAAAGTCTATATATAACAAACACACAGGTAAGATCATACTCAATGGGGAAAAGCTAAAAGCACTTTTCTTAAGAAGAGTAACTGACAAGGTTATCCACTTTCACCACTTTTATTCAACATAGTCCTAGCAACAGCAAAGAGACAAGAAAAGTAAATAAATAAAAGGCATCCAAATTGGAAAGAAAGAAGAAAAACTGTCATTATTTGCAGGTGACATGATACTATATATATAGAACCCTAAGAATTCTACCAAAAAACTGCTACAACTGATTCCATGCAATTCCTATCAATATACCAATGGTATTTTCACAAAACTAGAATAATCCAAAAATTTATATGGAACCACAAAAGACCTCAAATAGCCACAGCAATCTTGAGAAAAAAATAACAAAGTTGGAGATACTATGCTACCTGATATCAAACTATCAAACTATACTACAAGGCAATAGTAATCAAAACAGCATGGTACTGGCACAAAAACAGACACATAGATCAATGAAACAAAACAGAGAGCCCAGAAAAAAAAAACAAACCCACAGATACGTGGTTAATTAATATTTGACAAAGAAGGCAAGAACATACAATATGGTTAAAGGTAGTTTATTCAATAAATAGTGTTGGAAAAACTATAGATATGTGCAAAAAAAATGAAACTAGACCACCTCCTTATACTATATGGACGAATATACTCAAAATGGACTAAAAGCTTAAATATTAGACTCAGAACCATAAAAGTCCTAGAAGAAAATATAGGTAGTCAACTCTCTTGATATGGCTTTTAGTAACATTTTTTCTGATATGTCTCCTCAGGCAAGAGAAACAAAGAAAAATAAACAATTGAGACTAGATCAAACTAAAAAGATTTTGCACAGTAAAGGAAACCATCAACACAATGAGATTTCCAGTCAAGGTGGTGGTATAAGCAGACATGGCTCACCATCTCAAACAACCACATCAGAATTACAATTAAATATAGAACAACCATCACTCAGAATCATCAGAAATTGAGTTGAATGGAAGTCTGACAATTACAGAATTAAATAAAGCATATCCATCCAGACTGAGCCACAGAGCTGGCAAGCTGGTACCTGAGACTCCATTAACCTGACTAACACTGTTTGACCCACCTTGGAGATCCCCAGAGACTCTGTCCCACCCAACTTATAAACCCACCCAAGCTGTTTTTCCATATGAATGGATGATCTTGGTTCATGCTTCACAACTTCCTAAATCCTATCAAACAAGCAACAGATGACCTCAGTGAGCTCCAGGCATGGCACTAGCAGTAGCAGTCTAGAGTCACAGCTTAGCTTTGCCTGGGGATCTCCAAGCCCAGCACAAGTAGCAGCCATCTCAGATTGCTCTATAGCTCAGGCAGGGTGGACCCAGGCAAAACACAGGTGGGGGCTCACCTTGCCCTGAGCCACACAGGAAACCCCAGGGCCAGTACACCAAGTGGACAACTACAGACCATGTTGGAGCACCACCACCCTGCCCCTGCACAACTTATGCTCCCTGGAGGGCAGAGGTTAGTGGTCAGTGGTCACAGCCAGTCCTTGCAGCTGACTGGCCTGGGTAAATCCCTCCCACTGACCTGCCAACAGCAATCAGGCTCAACTACAAGAGGACCCAGCTTGGGTGATGGGGGAGGCTGTGACATTGGACCCTACAGGACACCCATTACATTAGGCCATGATACCAAGACGCAGGGTCAAAGCAGCTCTATCTTATACATAGAAACAAACACAGGGAGGCTGCCAAGACAAGGACACAAAGAAACATGGCCCAAATGAAAGAACAGATCAAAATTTCAGAAAAAGAAATAAATGAAATGGAGATAAGCAAACAATCAGATGTAGAGTTCAAAGCACTGGTTATAAGGATGCTTAAGGAACTTAGTAAGGATCTCAACAGCACAAAAAAATCCAGTCAGAAACAAAGGATACATTAATTGAAATAAAGAACAATTTATAGGGAAGCAACAGTAGAGTGCATGAAGCTGAGAATCAAATCAATTATTTGGAATATAAAGAAGCAAAAACAACCAATCAGAACACCATAAAGAAAAAAAGAATCCAAAGGAAAGAGGATAATAAAAGCAGCCTCTGGTACAACTTTAAGCTATCCAAAATTCTCATCAGAGGGGTGCCACAAGGAGAAGAGCAAGAAATTGGAAATCTGTTTGAAAAAATAATTAAAGAAAGCCTCCTTAATTTGGTGAAAGAAGTAGACTTGCAAGTCCAGGAAGCACAGACAATCCCAAACAAGAAGGATGTAAAAAGGACCACACCAAGACACATCATAATTAAAATGCCAACGGTTAAAGATAAAGAGAGAATCTTAAAAGCAGCAAGAGAAAATAAGTTAGTTACCTACAGGGGAATTCCCATAAGACTATATGTTGATTTCTCAAAAGAAACTTTGCAGTCTAGAAGGGATTGGCAAGAAATATTCAAGGTCATGAAAAGTAGGGACATACAGACAAGGTTTCTCTACCCAACAAAGATATCATTTAGAATCAAAGGGCAGATAAAGAGCTTCCAATGTGGCTCAGGGGACTGAGTACTGGTCTGCAAACCAAAACGTTGCCAGTTTGATTCCCCTTCATGGCACATGCCTGGGTCTCAGACCAGCCCCCTGGTGGGAACACATCATTGTTTCTGTCTTTCTCCCTTCCTTCCTTCTCCTCTCACTAAAAAGGAAAAGACTAAAGGAGTTTATCATCACCAAAGTATTATTATATGATATGTTAAAGGAACTTACTTAACAAAGAGAAGAAAATCAAAACTTTGAACAATAAAATGTCAATTAATACATATCTATCAACATCTGAATCTGAAAAACAAACTAAGCAAACAAGAAGAATGGAGACCAAATCATGGATATGGAGAGTTTTGATGGTTGCCAGATGGGAAGGAGGTGTGCAAGAATGGGTGAAGAGGTGAGTGGATTAAGAAGTACAAATAGGTAGTCACAGAATAGCCATGGGAATGTAAGGTGCCATATAGGAAATGGAGTAGCCAAAGAACTTATACCACCTGTGACCCATGGTCATGAACAATGGTGAGGAGATTGCCTGAGGGAGTGGGGTGGGTGGGGAGGCAAAGGGAAAGTTATCAGGACAACTGTAATAGCATAATCAATAAAATACAATTTAAAAAATGAAAAGACAACCTATTGAATGGAAAGAGATATTCACCAATGATACATTCAATAAGGGGTTAATATCCAAAATTTATAAAGAACTCATACAACTCAACACCAAAAAAGCAAACAATCCAATTAAAAATGGGCAAAGGATCTGAATAGACACTTCTCCAAAGAGGATATACAGATGGCCAATACACATATGAAAAGATGCTCACGTCACCAGTAATCATCAGAGACACGCAAATTAAAACCACAATGAGATATCACTTCACACCTGTCAGAATGGCTACCATCAATAAACCAACAAATATGTGTTGGTGAGGCTATGAAGAAAAGGGGTGTACTCATGCACTGTTGGTGGGAATATAGGCTGGGAAAGCATTGATGGAATAGTATGGAGTTTCTTCAAAAAATTAAAAATGGAACTGCCTTATGACCCAGCATTTCCATTTCTGGGTATATGACTGAAGAAGTCCAAAACACTAATTTAGAAAGTTATGTTTAATCCTATGTGCACTGCAGCATTACTTACAATAGCCAAGCTATGGAAGCAACCCTAGTGCCCATCAATAGACAAGTAGATAAAAATGTGGTGGTACATATATACAATGGGATATTACTCAGTGATAAAAAAGAATGAAATTTCACCATTTGTGACAGCAAATGGATGTCCATTTGGACCTAGATGTCCAATGGATGGACCTAGAGGGCATTATGCAAAATGAAATGTCGGAGAGAGAAAGACAAATATATTATTTCACTTATATGTGTAATATAAAAAACAAAGTAAGTGAACAAACAAACCAGAAACAGATTCATAAATACAGAGAACAAACTGAGGGTTACCAGATGGGAGGGAGTTGGGGAGCTGATGAAAAAGGTGAAGGGATTAAGAAGTATCAATCAGCAGTTACAGAATAGTCATGGGGATGAAAAGTACAGCATAGGGAATATAATCAATAATATTGTGATAACTATGTATGGTGCCCAATGGGCATTAGAATTACTGAGGGGATCTTTGTAAATTACGTAACTGTCTAACCACTATGCTGTCACCTGAAACTAATATAAAATAATACTGAATGTCAACTGTAATTGAAAAATTGTATAAAAGAGAAAAAGTTGGGTTTCAACAAAATGCAAACCCAGTCACATACATGAAGGGAAACTTATGCCAAGTTTCTCAAATCCTTTTTTATAATTGAGGTAAAATTGGTATGTAATATATAAGCTTCAGGTGTAAAACATTAAGTGATCACCACCAAAAATCTATTACCATCCCTCACCACACAAATGACACTCTTCACCCATGTCACCCAAATATAATCTAGACCAGTTCCTACTTCACCTCCTTCACCAAACAATCTCTATTACCTTTCAAAAGTAACCAGATGGCTATAGAGTGAAGAGACAAGCTTTACTTAAAATTACATAATTTGAGAACCAAAGAACATATATGCATATATGTATAGCCCATGGACACGGACAACAATGTGGTGAAGGTCGAGGGTGGGGCTAGGTGAAAGGGAGCAAAGTGAGGGAAATGGGGAACATTTGTAATAGTGTCAACAGTAAAATAATTGTATTATTCGAGAAGCAAAAATCTGGTTTTCTAAATTATTTCAACACTTTAATAACTCCCAAAGTTCCAGGAGGAGCCGAAATCATCCCCACTGTAGCAGAATAACCAGACCCTGGGAAGATAACAATATCAAAATAAACCAAGGCTCAAATCCGGGCCTTAGCAACTACATGGTACATGGCATTGGGTAAGGTCTGACCTCTCCGAGCCTCTAGTCTCCTCTAACGCGATGGTAATGATGCAAACGTCATAACATTGTGTGAGGATTAAATGAAACAGGGTGTGGAAAAGCACCTTTTCTTGGCCTCAGAGTCGATACACCACTAAAGCAAGTTTTTCTCCCCTTTTTCTTTCCTTCCTCAGCAAATACTCCACCCTTGAAGCCCCAAGGGAACATTTTAGGAAAATTGATGTAGTAACTAAACAGTGCTGTTTAGCTTAAATAAATAAATAAATAACCTTGAGAAACTCTCTTTGGCATTCCATTCTGGGTGGAGCGGATACACAGGTTGGATTCCACTCACAGATGATGAAGCCTCTAGACTGCTCCTCCTGAGACTCCCTTCTGGAAAGGCCTCCTGTCAGAATCCATGGAGATCAATCTTGTCCCAAAGGTCAACATGTTTGTCACCTCCTGTCTAGACTATTGCAATGCTCGAGACCTGGACCTCCCACAGGGAGCTGTCCACTGACAGCAGATGACTCAGACGTGACAGCAGGCCTGCTGGTTAGGTCAGTCCAAAGCAAGCCCAGCACACCCCTGTGGACTCTCAGCCTTGGCTGCTGTTTTACGTCAAGTCCAATTTACCATCTGGGCTATCAAATTAAATCACTAGGCGGTGATGAGCCTGGCTGGCTGGAAGACCTTTTCATTCCGCACGACCCGCTGATAACTTGTTGGACATGAATACATTGGAACACAATACAGATAGCCCTTAATTCAAGTCTGTTTTCAATTCAAGTAACTGGCTCAATGTACACTTCTAGTTAATATGTATGTATGCCAGGGCCAGGAGGAGTCTGCGTGCCGCTCTGCCTCCCCAGACCAGAGACTCAAACATCAGAACATCTCAAAGGATTAAAGAAGTAAATTAAGCACAGAGAAGTTGAAAAGGGGAGGAGGGGCAGAGGTATGCTGGATTTACTAAAACTTGCTAAAATTAGCATTCTTGCTCCCAATCCAACCCTTTCCCCAGGTCATTATTGTTTTTGAATTACTTTGAATTAAAAATACATTCTTGCCTACAAAATCAGAAGGTGCCACATTCAATTTTTTCCAGTAGGGATGGCATCATCAACATTCTCTATCAGCTCCTCCTATAACCAATATTCCTAGTCTGTTTACATTAAAAGTCACTGGGAAGAAGCTGCGAGAACACACAGTTATGTAACATAACTGCCCTGCACAAGACGCTGAGCTTAGGCATGCAGCCTCCTCAGTGGGGCAGAGTGGTTTCTGTAAAAAAAAATTGGTCCTTTCCAGGATTCAAATTCTATCACCTTGACTTATCATTAAGCTAATCAACCACTGCTTGGCCTTTTGAAGACAGGAAAATGATCTTCTTCGCACTTACCAATTTGCCAAAAACATGTTTACTTTTATTTAGATGCATGGGGGTGACAGGGAGGAGGGCAGAGTTTATACCTCAGTATTGGATTACCCAGTTGGACTACCCAGTCTGCCACCACCCTCTCCATCAGCATGGAATCTGAGAGAACATGGAGGCATAAAGCAGATCCTATCCTCCAATCACAAACTGTACAAGTTGAGGGCACACAGAGGCTATGGCAGTGACTATTTTAAAGGATTTTCATAAGCAAATTATGCTCCATTACCTAAGCAACTTCCCAGAGCTTCCTTCATTCAACACAGCTTCTGATAATCTTTTCATTTTCATTTTTCCTCCTCTCATGAAATACCCTCCCTCAATGCAAGACGAGATAGAATATTCTATGCAAAAATCTTTGAGACTAAATGTAGGCAGTTTGCATGGGCCCAAATTTGCTTTGAAGTAGTCCAGGCACACAACTTTTTTCTGTATCAAGGTTATTAACATGAACCTGCACGTTAGTGCCCAGGCTGCCTTTTACCCTCGAGTTCCTCCTTGAATAAAACTCAAGGGGATTGGGAGGTTTCTACATAATTTTCTTTCTGAGAAGTCTGTCATTCTTGGTACATCACCCTCACTTTCCAAAAATGGCAAAAAAATCCAGCCAGACTCTTCCAAGAAGGAATGATGTCATTCATTAATCTTAGGCTACCATCTGAGTAACCTAAACAAGCTCTCTTCCCACTGGAGAAGAACTGCACCCCTTGTTCTCTCTGTAAGCCAGGGATGGGATTGTGGTTCTCTTGGCGTGATTCTTCATTGGTACAATCACAGAAACAAACAAGAGCAATTTCTTTTTCTACATGAACATTCTGTACTGAGTGACACTCTCTCATTGCAATCTACTTTCTCTAAACTATTGTCTATTCAATATTTCTGTTTCTTTTCACATTCCCTTCCCCTGTAGGTCTCACACCTAAGAGCGGAATAGTTCCAAGGCAGTGCACCTCAACCAATGACATTGGAAGAAATGGAAGAGAGAAATAGAGTAACAACCAAAAAGCAGATCAGGCTGTTTGGGCAAGTGCAAATTGTATGCCTTTCATGTATAAGTCTTAGACTTTTACCCTCTGGTTTTTCACATTTCGGTAAACCCTCAGGGAGTTAAAGAAGAGGTCCACTCCTTCATAAGAAATCTCATTTGCAAAAAATATATATATTTTTCTGATTATATCATCCCTTTATCCAATCTTGTACCTTTATATGAGGTACAAGAATGATAAGATCAAAGTTCCCAAAGTTGTAGTACTGTAGAGACTTCTAAAAATTTCCACACTGAAATAAATGAAGTACTTTGTCAAAGGACTTAAGATGCAACTGATAGAAGTTTTAGCTGGACTGGATTATCAACATTGAAGAGATAACTACAGAAATGTAAATAGATAGTATGACTTTGCCCCATTATAATTGAAGAATGGAAGTGTAGTAGGAAGAAATCTTAAATGTGAAAAGAGAAAGATTGCATTAGAGATCAATGTCTATGTGGGATATAAACTTGAGATAACTCTTGACATTCTCTTTACAATGCAAATGATATTAAAATGCATTTATAACAAACATTTATTATCTGATCTATAAATCCCACAAAAAATTAATGAAACATACTTCCTAGACACAGAAAATTTGACATGTGGTTGAGATAAAACAAAACATAAACTTAGATTGTAAAACTTTTACATATATCTTTCTATTTGATATTCAAAATAATCTTGTGACTCTGGTTTCTCTTCAGATCATGTAAATCTTTCGACTTCTACAAAATAATCCTGTGAGTTATGTAGAAGTGTTCATTCCTATTTAATGTGAGAGAAAATTGAGGTTAAGAGAGGCTAAAGGATTTGCATTGATCACACGGAAGAAAACCCAAACCTAGATTTAACCCTAAGTTATCCGACAACAAAATCTGCTCCAATTTATTGCCTCTACACTTCAAAGTAAAATGCCACAAGTGCCAAATGGGAGATATGTGCAGAGCATCACTGGCATATTTTTTCACTGAGGAGATCAGAAAGATTTCATGGAGGTTTTTGATTTGAGCCTTGAAGGAGGGCAACAGACAGACAACAATGGATAGAGAGGAAATTATAAACTGAAGGAAATCATTTAAGAAGAGCAAAAGGTAAGGAGGCAAGAACTAGTATACATTTAAGAAATAGTAAGTGGTCCAGTTCAGCTGGAGTGCAACTATGTAAAGGAGAGCACTGGGAGATAAGGTCTGGTTTGGAATCAGGTCATGGAGTGCCTTGAATGCCTTGTAAAGGAATATGAACACTTTTGGCTGACAATGGAGAATTACTGAAGGTTTTTGGAGAGAGGAATGATATAATCAGAATAGAGCTTTAAAAAGATTAATCTGGCAGTAAGATGTAGAATCATTTGGAAGGGGTTGAGGAGTTAGGAGGCCAGGGCAATAATCCAGATAAGAAATACTAGAGGTCTGATCTACCATAGTGGCAACAGAAAGGAAGAAAATAAGAGATAAATAAAAGGAATGTTTAAAATACAGAATCAAAAGAACTCCTTGGCTAATTAAATTTAAAAATGATAATGAAAGTAAGGAGCTTATCTGAGTGACTGTAAAAGTAATGGCAATTATTGAAACAAAAAAATAAATAAGAGCATGTGTCTAAAGAAATAAAATTAGTTCAAGTTTGACAGTATTGAGTGTTCATCTGAGATATCTGCCATGAAAACATGTAGCTGTAAGAACAAATTGATCAACCCTCCTCGTCATACTCTCACACCTACATACACACCCAGAAACCATGGCGTTTTCATTAAGAACTTAATCATGACTTATAAGTGCTCAGGTTCTTGTATAATTGGTATGTGGTCAAAAATTGAACCATTACTTATTTCAAATAAAGTCAAATGTTAAGACAACACTAGTTGCTGTTAAGAGAAAATCTCCCAAATCTAAGGGGCCCAATACCACAGAATTTATTTTTCACTCTTTTGAGTCTAATTGCCATTTTCAGGAGAAAGGGGGGCTCCATGTAGTCATTCAAGGATCCAGAATCATTAACATTCTTTTGTCTTTACCATATGGCTTCCAAGGTCATCTTAGCATTGACACACAGCTGGCAGGAGAGGAATTAGAAAGTAAAATTTCACTGAAGGGTTCTGTGGCCCAAGCCTTAAAATGGTAAAAATTATTTTGCCCATATTTTTTTAGCTAGAACTTAATCACATGCCATAGCTTAACAGTAAGAAAAGCTTGGAAGTATGAAAATAACTGTGACCCCTAAAATATAAGGAAATAACTTTGCTGAACAGATAGTCAGCTTTAGCTTCTATGCCACAAAGTTCAAAGGTAAGGTGTAGGGCTATCAGTAAACAAAAGAAACCATAATCCTCTCTATAAAAACATAAATTACTATTGCTATTGTGGGAAGATACGTAGTCTAACAAATTATGGGGCAGTTGGCAAAAACGAATCTCTTCCATATGAGTTTGGACCATATGGCACCTGAGAATTAATCTTTCTTCTTAAAGCCTGGGTAGTGTGTGTCTGTGTATATTCATTCCAACAGTTACATGCTAGACTCAGAAGAGTAAAAAAGTATACTTGCAACTCATACCATCAAAGGAACCTCTATGGATCATGAGGTAAAGAATTTACCTACTTTACGCTCTTCCACATGACTGGGAGTGCCAAAGTCTATACTGGACCATCCTGCTCACGCTATTTTCCCTCACTATTATAGTAAGTGTTAACTCCAGATTTGAAAACCCAGACTTAGGAAATGTACTGTTGGGAAGCACTGCATCCCACAGAGTCCATTGGTGTAAGAGGATGGAACCTGATAAAGATGAGACAAGGTCCACATGGATAGGAAATAAGGTTTCCCAAAAAGAAACTAAAAGTTTGTATTTTGAATGTTTAAATGAGAATTTTCCTGAACAGAGACAAGAGCCTGGAGACAAAAGAACACAGTTAAGAATGGTTTCCATAAGGATAGCTCTTACGAATTATTAAATACTTGGGTGATATTTTTTCTATTTCTTCCAGTTTTATCAAGATATAATCAACATGTAACATTATATTAGTTCAAGGTATACAACATAATGATTTGGTATACAAGGCCTGTCCAGAAAAAGTCCAGCCATTGTTAATATAACAAGAATGGTTTGCTCGACATCAATGTAACCTCGCAGCCAAGGAGAATGGACTGGAATGCACATGTGTGAACAATGACAACTTCACTGTATTAGTTAGTGGGGGCGGTAGATGCATTTAGTGAGCATGTGTATTGTGTGGCCATCTCAGTCAAAATGACTAAGCAAGTAGCAATGAATCTGCATCAAATTTTGTGTTAAGCTTGAACATTCCTCCACGGAAACTATTTGGATGATTCATAAGGCTTCCAGGCACAATGCAATGAGTGCAGCACAAATAAAAGTGTAGCACAAATGCTTTAAAGATGGTTGAGAAAATGTTGAAAGTGACCCACATTTTGGAAGGCCTGCAACAAGCAGAACACTTAAGAATTTTGAATGTGTATGGGCTGCAATCAACAAAGATCAATGACTGACAGTGCAAGAACTAGAAGCTGACCAGGGTATTTCAAAAGCTACTGTATCCAAGATTTTGACACAGGATCTAGGCATGAAACATGTCATGGCAAAATTCATGCCATGGCTTCTGATACCAGAGCCAAAGGAACATCATATGTCACATTTTCTTTACCCATTCATTCATTGATAGACACTTAGGTTGTTTTTCTTAACTATGGAAAAAGGTGTATATAATATGCTATCTTAAAGTCTCTCATATATTACAAAGCTTCTTATTTTTCCCAATCCTTTTCTAAAGCTTCAAACTTTATGTGGTGTGTAGAGGCAAATTAGAAAGGATATCATAAAGAGATACCTGGCCTGCTCCCTGTATGGCTCAGTCTGCACCTATCTGCCTGCATAGGCCTTCAACTGGCAGCAGCATCACCCCCAGAAAGATTGCTCTACCACTGGCTTCCAGAAAGCAAGGAATGGCCCACAGCTGAGTGGAAAGCAATGGGAGCAGGCAACGCAGAGGAGCAGCAGTCAAGCCGTGCACTCAGGGTCCACAACAGGACATTCTCTCACCTCTCCCTACTAAGGTGATCCTTAGCCAGGAGAGAAGTGTTGACACTGGGTAAAATTTTGACATAAAGGGAGTTAAAAATTTTAGTAAGAGGTCAAATTTAGAGACAAAGATTTAGAAATCCCCACTTTCATTATGACACAACCATGGATGTGTATAACGAGATAAAGCAAAGCACTTAAAGGAGGCACAGAACAAGGGACACACACAATCACAGAGCAGTAGACACTGTTGGTGCTCTGCCCAGATTTCCATGGATCCCGTTAACAAACAGTCTGCACCTTTGACTCTTCAGAGGAGTGACCCACACTGTTGGAGATGCTGTCTCCATATGCTCAAAAAAACTGGAAGTATCTAGGGGTTGAAGACCTCTTCCAGAGAGCCCTATAGCCAACGCATGCCAGGTGTGGGAGCATGAGAGCCTAGCTCCCTTTTCCAGTGTCTGCCACAATTTCTGTGGCAGAGTTCTGCTGCGGGATCATGCTAAAGTTGATAATTTACTTGAGAGTGCACACGTTTCTTCACTTGTTTCTTCCCCATCCTTCCTGTCCTGCTTCCCATTGCTGATCTTTCCTGGGAGTGCTCCCTCAATTAATCACATGCGTCTGAGTTCTTAACTCCAGGTTTGCTTTTGGTGAACCTGACCTAAGACATACACAAAAGATGGCGCAACTACCACCTCCCATAACAGTAGTATTTATAAAATTTAACATTTTAAATCAAGAGAGACAAGCACTACAAAAAAGATCACTGAATTTAGCAACTAGGTTACTATTGATCCTAATTCCACTTGTCATACAACATCAACTGAGGAGTAATGCATGCAAATGTCCTGGGCACTGTCATGAACTGTCACCCACCATCAGCCATCTTTCCCTGTTCTCAGAACATGCATACTCCCCATATGGCTGCTAGAGCCATAAACATAAAAGAGGTAAAGAAATTTTAAAATTCTTCTAAGAGGACACAGGATAAATTCTGTGGCTTCAGGAGTTTATATCGGATACAGACTAACTCTGTCTCAGATGATACCAGGGCTGACTTAGTAGGGGAAAGGATACCTGGGATTTCCACTTAACCCATTCAGGACACCATAAACAGACACAAGCAGTAGAATAACTGAATGCTTAGAACTGACAGGGATCTCAGAGAAGGTCCCTTTTATCCTCATTGTTTATTACAAACTCTGCAACAATAGAATGCCTTGGCAAAAAGCTGAATTATCACTCAAGTTCAAGTCTTTTGGCTCCCAGTGATTACCTTTTTGGTATACCAACCTTTCAAGTTCTTATTTATCATTTCTAGCAAGAGTATTAGTATTATTATGTGTCAGGCACTTTAGCTAAACTCTTTAAATTCAGAGTCTTATTTAATATTCTCAATAACCTATAAAATTAATTTCTCTAATTTCATACAAAGAGAAATGAACTTAGAAGAGATCAGCTTAATTAACATAACATAGCCCTGGCTGGTGTGGCTCAGTGGACTGAGCACTGGCTTATGAACCAAAGGATCACTGGTTCAATTCCCAGTGTAGGACACATGCCTGGGCGGCAGGCCTGGTCCCCAGCAGGGGACGTGTGGCATACAAACACACATTGATGTTTCTCCCCGTCTTTTTCTTCCTCCTTTACCCTCCCTAAAAAAATAAATAATTTTTTTTTTTAAATGTAACATAGCTCGGGGGTCTAGAAGCCGAAGACAAACTGGAATCCAAAGCCCATACTCCTTACCATACTGACAACTTGATCTCATTCACTGACTAACAAGTTAAAAGCCCTATCTCCTCAGACCCTGTCCTAGAATAATTATAGAACTTCATAGTCCTGTGACTCTCTACTACACCCTTCCATTTCAAATAGATTAGTGATAGCTGCATAGATAGATAGAGGATCAATATATCCAACCCATTTTAGTAACTTCCTTAAGCAGAAAAAGTTTAGACATTTTGCCTGAATCATGCAAATTTGAGTTATTTTTTTCCCTTTCTTTTCAGAAGACATAATTTGTAACTTCTTTATTACCTCATTATGGGACGCTTCCACTAGAAAGGGTCATCTCACACCATTCTTTCCACGTGAACAAAGACATCACTCAGGCACTGCGTAGAAAGGAAGAGCACTGGACAAAAGTTAAGAAATCTAAATATTAGTCCCAACAAAAGGTAGAGAGTAAACTGTGGCAAATGTTTTGAACTCAGTGTCCAAGTAAATGATGCTTTCTTTTGGAGTATTGCCTCAGAGAACTTCACATTTGTCAGTTAAAACAACTAATCAAGTTATTATTGACAATCTTCCATTAAAATTGCCTCTGAGAGATGTACACAGTTATGTGAGGTGAGCTATTCTCCAAAATAAAAGCCTTATTTTCTATTCTTTAGTGTGAGACTATAAGCAAATAATAAATAAATAAATTATATATATATATCTCCAAGAGTTAGTTTTCCCATCTATATGATCCTTGGAGGTATGACAATAAAATGACAGAATGTTTATTAATGTGATTTTCAAACTGTAAAATTCTTTATTCTGATAAGATAAAAATGGGGCAAAATATGCTGCTTTGTTCATCCCTAACTGGAAGAGATAAATAGTTTAAGAGGTTATGGTGACATTGACCATTCCTGCTTCTTTATTCCCAGAAATGTAAACACAACATTCAAAAGTTACTCAATATACCAGTCATTATGAAAAAGTTACTACCAACAGAAGGCACTACGAGAATACTGGGTAGTTTTCTTTAATCTTTCTTTCTTCCTTTATTTTCTTTCTTCTCTCCCTCCCCCCCCCCCCACCCTCACCGCCTTGAGAGAGATTATGTCAAGCCTTTGACCCTCAAGACAAAAATAAAACCTCTGAGTCTACAAATCCATAGGCTTCAGTTCTGGGAACATCACTGAACATGTACAATGAAGAAATTATGGCCTATGATGTGAGTCAACTTCTTTGATAAGCGGCCTAAATTTAATTTGTAAACATGTGGCTGTTGACCTCCTTGAGTCAATGGCTGGAGACTTGAAGCAACGTGTGTGGGCCAGCTGTGGAATTTGGCTCAGCTCCTAGTTGAAATCACCTCCCTTCTCTAAAATTCTTTAAATACTGCACAAGTTCTGTGTAAGTAGAAGTTTCAGGGGGAGGAGGTGTGGAGAGTTGTTAACAAAAGACACCAGATGAGCTCATGAAACTGTAACAAGCTGTTGGGGAGCATTCCACATGTGGGGTTTAAATGCTGTTGTTTGGTTCTCTGGTGGCTGTAATAAGCTTATTGGAAGGGACAAGATTTTCAAATAAATTTTTTGGAGAGGGAAGAATGTATGTTACATAGGGAAAGGCCTTGTAATTTAGATTTCACTGAAGGTCTGTTCTTGAAAGCACTCAAGCTGGCTGACTTTACTAGAGTACCCGTATTCAGACAGGAGCACTGCACACACAATCGTGATTTACTACAAAACCCAGGGGCTTTCCAAGAGCATGCAGCTCTTAGGTGCCTGCCCAGTATTTAAACTTGCACCTGAACTTACCTGAAATGTTTTTTTCATATCCACTTACACAATTCTAGGCAAAGGTAAAACAGAGCTGCTGATATAAATTACCACCAGCATCTTCTGAGTTTATATTCTAACTATCACATGGTACATGAGTTCAGTCCTACAGTTAGCTGAGAGACCCATATTCTAATCTAGTCAAATATTTGACTCAGTTTTCCCATCAAGGAAATATTTGCCTTAAAACCAGTCTTATGCAATTCCATTTTATTAATTATGTTGATTTCATGATATAGTATTAGGATTTTTCCTCATGGGGTATATTATACTTTGCTCTAAGTTTCTGTAAGAAAATATTCCCAGAAGTTTTAAACAGAAAACCAGAGGGCTAAATTCCTTACAAAAATATGCCTATGATCCTTTTGCTTATTTGTCCATTAAATTGTGTCTAACTCGTTAATTGAATTGAAATGGAAACACACCATCCTACCTTTCAATTAAGCATTATTCAAATAGAATAAATTATTTTAAAATGAAAATTCTCAGAGGAAATACTTCACAGTTCTTTTCAGGGCTTTATAGAACTTTCAATGTCTGGATGTTCTTTATCCAGAAAAATCTTTTGCAGAATTATTTTAACTTGACCCCATTAACTACTTGATCTTAGGTAAGTCACTTATGCCCCCAGATATGTTTTCTCATATGTATATGGAGTGTTCTAAATGATTCTAAGTTCCCTTGTAGCCCAACAAGTTCTTGAATAATATGATCCCATGGTCCCAAATCATTCTATAAGAAATCTTTTCATAGCACTTATATTGCACTATAGCAAATGATTTATTGTGTTCTAGAGACCTGGAAGATTAATTGAATATTTAGTAACTAATCTATGTTCCAAATCTGTAAATACTGAAAGAAATAATACAACCATTTTTTAAAACTTAATGTATTAGCATAATGGAGTCCATGTACAAAGTTAACAAGAAAAAAAGTAAAGATGGAATTATTATCCCTCTTCAAGAGACTGGTAAGTTGATGTAGAAATGGTTTAAACATTTTGAACAAATATGTTAGCTCTAGCGGAACCAAGCCAGGAAAGAAGAAATATTATTGAGCATCTACTACACTGCAGGTAGCGTGTTAGGTCTTGTCATACATATTATCTCAACAATTCTCCAGGGCAAGCATTTTTATCCCCATTTTTAATAATAAGATGACCAGGATAAGAAAGATTATTCTGATACTTTTAAGTGTGGAATTGAAATAGGAGTGTTTTGTCTACATGTAACAAAATATCTGATTGGCATGACTTAAAAAGTGTTTTATATTTCTTAAATAACAAGAAGTCTAGAATTAAGTAATTCAAGTATTTATTCCACAGCTCAATGTTGGATCCTCTTCTGTTTAATTCTTGTCTCTTGACCCTCATGGTCGCTGATGGCCACAGGTCTGGATCACTGAGAAGTGCTATATGAACAAAAGACTCAAAAATCACGTGTGAGTGCATATATGTGCATGTCATATGACATATGCTGATATAATTAATGACCAAAAATTATCAAAACCTGGAAGTTCATGTAAAAGTATTCACCACTTGTCTCATAGTCTAATGTTATCCAGAAAGGCAACTAGGGGGGCCAAAAGTGGGTAAATATCCCTTTGGAAATACAGTCACCATGAGGTGACCCATTTAGAGACATGAATGAACTACACACATTCAGTGAAGACCAGCTACTGTAAATAAATAAAATACTTTTTTACCCAAGGAAAGTCTTTTTAGGGTAACAAATGTAGCTGATGACATGATGGGCTCTCCCTTCAAAGTTTCACAGATGGGATTTGCCACCCATCCATGTTGGAAATAAATGTAAATTCTATGAATTTGTGTTCATAGTTAAAAACAACAAAAGTTTACAACAGTGCACTATGTTACCCATGACTGGTCCTAAATCTAAAAAGGCTTTGGCATTCCTCTTGCACAATGTGTTAATGAGTGAGTAGAACCACAAATACCCAGGCCTGCATGGCTCTAAGCCCTGCCTTTCTACTACATAATTCTGTTTTTCCATCCCTAGCAAACAATAGCTTTTAAATCTCTTTTTTCCCCCTGAAACCACCATGCATTTTTCTCTAAGACCTTCCTTCTTCTGGCCTTCTTCACCATCTCCTCCCTTTTATTAAAATTTCCCTTTTACCTTCTATATCTTCATTATCATTCCTTTCTTTTATCCTAATAATTTATTCACTGGCTCATAGTAACTATCTTAGAAGTTACAGACATATAAAATCTCCGGTGTTGGTATGCTTCTTTACATTCTACTAAAGTGCTTTCCTGCTGCCCCTGAGATTCACATTCCCAGAAGGTTTGGAGAACTGATGCTGCTGCATTTTCTACTGGTCTTTCCACTTGATGTTGTTCAAGTAGGTGAGGCAGATTGCTCGTAGCATATTATTTCAAAAAAGGATTGGGTATGCAAAGAGGATAATTTCAAGTATTAAATCTCAATATAGCCATTGTCCCCTTTTATATGGGAAAAAGTTCCATAAATATATATACTTCAAGAAAAACAATCATCTATAATCTCTGCATAACTTTGGGATTTGTGCATTTTAATAAGATTCTTCCTGTTAAGGCACTGGGAGAAAAAGAAAGAGCTACAGTTGATAACATCATCATTATTCTCAAATCATGACCTTAGGAAATAACATCTGGACATATCAGTAATATCCTTTGTAAATGTGGCATGGTGTATGAAGAGTATTGAATTAAATGCACAGACCGGACATTAGGATTCTCACAATTCTCAAGGATGAATACATGACTAAGTAAGGTTAATAGCCTGGTGTTTAGCTTTGGGCTTTGTGCATATTTTCCCCTGGGCATGTAATCTGAGGCTTTGAGTACCTAATGGTACTATCTCAGGCAAACAGAGCCAGAACTTGCTGCTCTCACCAGCAGCTGTGCCCTAATGGCATATAAGGGTATGCTTGAGAACAGGCAGAAGGGTGAGTGTGGTCTCCCCAAACACAGATGATGCCCACTTTGGATTTACTGCCATGTCCCAGGTCATCTTGGCATAGAGTTTGGGGCCAAAAGCTCTAGCTCCTTTCAGAGGGAAAAAGAGTTATAATCAGAAGCAATTTGGTACCAATTGCCTAGATTCCAAAAGACGGGTAAAAATATGGAGAGGATCCTACAGACGGCAGGGGGAGAGAAACCCAAAGAGAGAGGAGATACTTTCAGGTGTCCAATCAACATGGACTTTATGAACTGATAGTTGACTCAATGGGAAAGTAAAGTAAAAACTTCACATTCTGTGCCTCAGACAGTAATAAGTAAGAGTTTACATGTCTCCCCCACTAGATTAAGACACAAGCAAAACATCCTAGTCATATCCTTTAAATACGGAATTCAGTACATACTGGTGTATTGAATTATCTTACCTAGAACACTAAACTTAAATCTAATTATAGCAGAATGTGCTAATTAATTTATTCTAATTTATTTTACACCTCTTGGGTTCTTACAATCTAAAACAGAGTAATGGAGAGTAAGAAAGTTTTTCTATGTTCTGCTTCTGGGATCCCTTCATGCCCCTGGTGGAATGCTGAGAACAGGGTTGGATTTATGGTTTATTTTCTGTTTCAGACTAAGAACTGGAAAGGAAAACATGGCTGGCAATGTATGAAGTCTAAAAGTGTACTCTTACTTATTTTACCTCAAAAATGGCATTTGTGAGAGTTGGTTCTATGGCTTTTTAGAATGTAAGCTATAGTTCTCTAACTTCTGTTAGCCTTTGATTTATTAATATAATCAAAATGCAGGATATGTCTGTATCATCATTTGCCAGGAAAACACATGTCAAATCATCATTGCCCAGGGAGATCAAAAGGTTGTGGGATTCTTTAAAAAGAAAAAAATAGTGTTGCAAAAAGGACAGATAAAGGAATGAAATTAAGTGACTAAATGTGGAATGGAATAACTGGTTTATTCTTCTGCACTTGAAGACTTTATCACAGTTTTAATGTACAGGTTCTTGAGAGAGAGTGTTTGTTTTTTGTTTGGGTTTTTAAAAATCTGGTTACATCATTTTGTTCACAGTCCCAAGACTAATCAGACTTTGCACTTATCTCTCTCACCTTTCATCAGAAAATTGCAGAGCCACTGATAGTCTGTGTGGCCAGATACTTCGCCAGTGGTTGTACAAGATATGCAAGCCAGCTCCTTAAAAATCAAAGGGCTAAAGGAATGCAGACCACTAGAATCAGCAATCAAAGCAGTCTACTGGGAAGGACACCTAATAGTGCACTTACTTTACAAGCAAGAAAGGAATGGGATGGAATCAATTATCTCAGATAGTAAGAAAAATATGCCTAAGTAGCATGTGCCTAGAAATATGCTGTGAGTTTATAAACATTATCTCATTCAACCACATCTAACAGAACAAGAAACTGAGGTCGTCAGAGCTGATATGACTTGCCCTTTGATCAGTTCCGGGGCAGAACCAAGATCTAAACCGTGGTTAAATCAACCATCAAGTCAACACCCACTCCATACACAATTTTTTAACATAAAGCTGAGCTGTTGCCAGTGCAACACAGTGTGGAAACAGGGCTGGGTTTGAGGGAGAATGCAAAGGCCCCCATTCTCTTTTCAACTTGAAGTTTAGAGACTCTTTTTAGCATCACCCCACCTATGGCTGGAGACAGTTGGCCCTTAGGAGAAAGGGTATACATAGTTCCACACAATGATACGTCAGAGCTAATGACAGTTAGGTCTCAGTCATATAATATGAGCTGGCTAGAAATGCATTTCAAATTGAGCATCCCACCCTCCTCCCATAAATTTGATCCCCCTTGTAATTTCCATTATAAGCACACATTTCTTCCCCTCCTGATTTTTAAGATTTGTTAACTTGACCTTGTTAATTTTTTTCCATGGCTAAAATTTGGCTTGATCAGCTTCACATTTTCTTCCTGTTTTCAATCAGTTAGAACTAAAAATGTTTTAAGTTGGACAAAATAGCTATTGTTCTTCAAAATGTGTTTTGAACAAAACAGTCCTACTCACTGAGTCCACGGATACATTTCCAAGGATTAAATGTTTAATGACAGAGAAGTAACAACTAGCAAGAGAACAAACTCACTGAACAGCTTCTCTTTGAACCTACAAGGCTGCAAAGAATATACAACTTAGTACAACCCCTAGAAATCACAGCCTATGTTTTGCCTATTGTCTTAGGCTGGGGCTTCCTAAAAGCAGAGCCAAAGATAGAGATTTAGGCACCAGCGATTGACTGAGCACATACTCTTCATGAAAACCTGAAAAAGAGTGAGCAGAACAGAATAGGGAAGGGTAAGCAGCCTTGGCAGGGAGGGAGGTAGTGAAAGGAGGACGCTTCTGGGCTATAGATCATATCACAGACTTGTTCTCTCTTAAGGGATCAGGCTTTGGGTTGCCCCTATTAGTCAGTTACTGGTTGCTGGAGCCAATGGGGCGGGAAGGCTGGTAACCTTCCAGGCATCTCTATGAAAGCAGCTCCATCAGCCAAGGGCAATTTTCTGGGAAAATTAGCAGGTATATACTGTTTTTTATTAATTTTTCATTTTTATTCTATTATAGTTGTCCCAATTTTTTTCCCCTTTGCCTCCCTCCATCCAGCCCACCCCTCTCACCCACAGTCAATCCCCTCTCTGTTGTTAATGGTATGGGGACAGAATGCACCAACCAGGAAAGATGATCTGGGTGGGCATCAACAGCATCTACTATAGCGTCCCAAAGTATAGTTTCTTGGGGAACTTGTTACAAATGCAAATTCCTCCACTCCCTAGCCTAGACCCACTAAATCAGAAATACTGGTGTGGGAGCCACAATCTATTATTTTAACACACTGCAGGTGATTATTATGCACTCAAGTTTGAGAACCACTCAGTGACAACTATCTTCCCACTAAATATTACATATCACAGCACTATTCACTAATAGAAATAAGGTAGTTCAAGTCATACTGATACCAGAGACCACCTGAAAAATATTTTAATTCAGATATCTACAAAATACAACCCCATAAATAGATGCCTAGCTTCAATTAGCCACACACATTTCCACTTTTAGTTCTTTTCTCTATTTTTTCCCCCTTATTTTCTGGACTCCTTCCATGACTTGCGGGCTCTGTACAATCTCTTCCCTGGAGTCCTTTTTAAAAGCTTTAATTAGTTTCATACACTCACAGGTCATCAACTCCACCTGCTCCCAGAGGAGGGGTTTATGGCCCAATAAAGATTCCGTATTGCATTATATCCTCCTTCGTTCTGGAATAAAGCCTATACATACACACTAAGTTGACATTTTGTTCAAAGTAAGAGCTTATTATTTTCTCAACTCAGCAAGGTGAAAAAATTAGGCATCCTACAATCAAATATCTCTGTTGCAAGAAATCATGACTTCAGACCATTAGCAGGATTCATCGTTTCTCTCCAAAGCTGGGGTCTCCAACCTCCGGGGTGCAGACGAGTACTGGTCCAGGCCTGTTAGGAAACAGGCCATACAGCAGGTGAGCTTGAATGTAATGCACTTGAATCATCCTGAAACCATCCCCCACCCAGCCAGTCTGTGAAAAAATTGTCTTCCACGAAACTGGTCCTTGGTGCCAAAAAGGTTGGGGACCAAGGATATGCAAAGGATATGGAGGGGCAAGTGGCTTGGAGGACTTTTTTTCCCACAAACTTTCTTTTTAACCTTTCCTTTTCACTGTTAAAAACCTTACACTCAAGTATTATCTTAAATACTGGAAAATATTATAAACAGTTTTAAAGAAACTACTTTTCAGGACTACTGATTTCTCTTTTATCAATTATGCTGCTATTATCATAAGTGATTTTAAACATAGAGGAAAGTCCAGAGAATATAATAAATTTTCTCATAAAAATATGACAAATTTTGTCATATTTTTGTTAGTGTTTTTCTTTAAAAAAAAAAAAAAAAAAAGGCTTTACAGACACTGTCAAAGCTTTCTTGACCTGGTTGGAATGCATGTAGGTATCGATTATATAACCACTAGATTTGTTACTCTATACAGACATTTTTAGCACTATGTTTGTATTGTAGATGGAAGGCCGTTACCCTGGCAGCGAACACCCGTTGGACCCCAACTGATGCAATAACGGCTCTCTTCTGTTTTTGTAACCTGCTTCGCACCAAAAGCAATGCCCCACCCTGTAGAACCCTTCCCCCTTGAGCCAAGCACAAAAGGACCGTGGGATCGTGATTCGGGGCCCAGACTTTGTGAGGATACTCCACTGGGCCCTCATGCTAGTAAAGTTTACCTTCCCTTCACTACTCCTGCTGTTGACTGAGTCCTTTCCCGATCTGCTGTACCATCTGGTTCCCTGACGGGGAAACCACCCATTCGCGCGGGCAAATTGCCTCCGGTGGGAGGGGACCAGCGTCGGCTGCCCCAGGGAGGCACAGCGGCGAACGAGGGAGGTGCGGCCCGACACAATTACCAGGGCCCTTGTCACTCTGAGGTTTCCCGGGACAGCGCTCGGAACCTCAGCCCCGACTCTGGACTGTGAGGAGAGCGAATGGAAACTGGGAGCCACGGGGCGTAGGATCGGGTTAGTTTTCCCCTGGGAAAGTGCCCAGAGCCAGGCCCATCCTCGGTCGGAAGGGGAGACTGATCACCTCCCAGGACCATGAGATCCACCAGGTAGGGCCTTCCCGGGAGGACTGCACAGCCTCTGAGCGAGCAAGGCGTCCCAGCTACTTGCGGCCAGGCACCCAGTCTGTGACTCCACGGTGAGTAACCATGGAGCCTGAGAAAGCCCGAACCTTCGATACCTCGGCACCATCATACAGCATAACGGCTGATTAACCCGGATTCTACACGGGCAGCCTTAGCTAAAACGGGCCTAAGATTCTCACGAGAGAAAGAGGCCAGACGGGCACCTGATTGGTCTCCGACTGGAGGCAGCCCAACGCCTTGTCTGTCTGTGCTGTAAAGGGGGGAAGATGGGAGTTGGACAATCTACCCCCACAGTCCTAGACTGCATGGTTCCAAACTTTGACGAATTCAAGGCAGACTATGGCATTTTTCCCCCATAGATCCAGATACCCTGACTACCCTCTGTGTGTTGGAGCGGCCTCCCTTCAGGATGGGGTAGCCCTCAGAGGGGACTTTAGACCTAGGGATTATCAGTGCTGTACACATAAGAGTGACAGGCAGGCTGGAGCACCTGGACCAGTTTCAATACATAGACCGGTGGCAGGACTTGGCCCTGCAAATGCCAGCATGGCTCCGAAGGTGTACAGGAGCCCAACAGAAAAGAAAAAGATCAAATGGGAATGGGGCATGAGGCCAGAATTGAGTTTGGCCGACAACAGCCCCCAAATGCAGGAAATTGTGCATCCTAGTTCTCAATCAGCTGGCACAAGAAGACACCCTATCTACCAGGGAGCCCCCAATGAAGAGCCACCGATGCCTGTCTACCGACCCCCTTATGCCCCAGGTGCAGTAGGACCTGAGGTCAGCCCAGGAACGCCTCCTCTGTCAGTCTCCCCACCAACTGCCCCAGAGGGACAAGACAGTCCAGGGAGCCCTGTCGCCGGAAGGTTGCGTTGAGCAAAGCCCATCCTCCAGATGCCCATCAGGGAAGCTCAGGGCCCACCCCAGATAGGCCCCAATGGGACAGTACAGCCCAGACAGCCGATCATGTACTACCAACCATTCACCGCCACTGACGTGCTGAACTGGAAGCACCACACCCCATCATATTCAGAGAAGCCCCAAGCCCTCATCCATCTCATGGAGTTCATCATGCAAAACCATCGGCTCACTTGGTACGACTGCTGCCAGCTCCTCCTTACCCTGTTTAATACGGAGGAGTGATGACAAACTCTGCAAGAAGCTCGTAAATATTTACAGAACAGCACCCCAATCAGGACACTAGACCTAGAGGCCTGGGTGTGGGGAGCAGCTCCAGAGACCCAGCTGGAGTGGGACCATGATACAGAAGAAGGGTGAGCGGCCCTCCAGATATACCGAGAGGCCCTGTGTGTACCGTTCGAGAGGGCTCTGGAGTCCCACAGATATGTCCAAAACTGCCACTATAATTCAGAAGCCAGATGAATGTCCGGGGCATTTCTACAAACGCCTTTGCGAAGCATACTGCATCTACACCCCGTTTGACCCGGAAAGCCCTGACAACCAGCGCAAGGTGAACACAGCCTTTGTCGCCCAGGCTGCCATGGATACACAGAAGAAACTAGAGGGCTTTTCCAGGATGAACATCAGCCAATGGCTAGAAATTGCAAATAAAGTATATAACAATGGAGGAGAGACTGATGAGTGGGAAGCGAGAAAGCGAATGAAGAAAAAGGCCACACTCCTGGCGGCGGCACTAGGACAGCTGCCCTCATCCAACAGGGAGGGACCGCCATGCACAAGAGGAGGAAGGAAGGGCCCCAGGCCGCTTGACCAGGATCACTGCGCCTACTGCACGGTAAAAGGACACTGGAAAAGGGAATGCCCAAACCGGAAGAAACAAGGCAGACCGAGACCTGACCAGTTCGCCATCGAGCCCCAACTACCGACGGTTTTAGGCCTGGCAGGACTGGATTCCAACTAGGGAGGACTGGGCTCCCGTGAACTAGGCCCCCGAGAGCTCATGGTCCATGCTCAGATACGGGGCCGCACAATTCCATTCATGGTAGACACAGGGGCTGAACACTCGGTTGCTACCACCCCAGTTGCACCCCTCTCCGGGAAAACAACCTCAATAATAGGGGCAACGGGGCAGCCCAGCACTTAGAAGTCCTTTTGTCAAGCCCAGACCTGCCAAATAGGGGGCCACCAAGTCACCCACGAGTTCCTCTGCTTACCTGAATGCCCAGTGCCCTTCCTTGGAAGGGACTTGTTAACAAAAACTAGCAGCACACATAACCTTCTGGCCGAATGGCCCTGTCAGCCTCCAGTTAGGGAGACGACTCGCCTTCCTAGTCATGGTTCCCCGTGAGGGGGAATCCCAGCTATACTCAGTCCCCATGGACAATACAAGCTCAGGTGAGAAGGAGCTGAAACACCAGTTCCCAAAGGTATGGGCCAAGGACAACCCACCTGGACTAGCTGTTCACCATGTACCTCTCATCATTTACCTGAAGCCTGGGGCAACCCCTGCCCAGCTGCGACAATACCCCATTCCCCGGGAAGCCCAGTGCAGCACAGCAGAAATCACACACTGCCATTTACAAGGGGGTATCCTGGTAGCGTGCCAATTGCCATGGAACACCCCACTCCTGCCAGTGCATAAGCCTGACAGCACAGGCTACCTGCAAGCTCTGAATGAGGCTACTGTTAGCCTCCATCCCATCATGCCAAACACATATACCATCCTTGGGCAGCTTCTGCCACAGGCGGCGTGGTTCACCTGTTTGGACTTAAAAGA
Organism: Pteronotus mesoamericanus; assembly: GCF_021234165.1. NCBI lineage: Eukaryota > Metazoa > Chordata > Mammalia > Chiroptera > Mormoopidae > Pteronotus > Pteronotus mesoamericanus. The sequence goes on from NW_026555245.1 coordinate 11,394,144, forward strand.
CACCTTCTTTTGCCTTTGCATAGCTGAGAAAAGTTAGCCCTTGTTCTCCTTCAAGTAGGAAGAACCCCACACCAGAGAGAAGACCCAGCTTACATGGATGAGGTTTCCACAGGGGTTCAAGAACTCACCCACGCTCTTTGGGAAGGCTCTCACCAAGGACCTGGCAGCATTTCCAACATGGGAAGGAGAGCTCACCCTCCTGAAGTATGTAGATGACCTCCTGTTGGTGGCCCCACCCAAAGAATCCTGCTGAGAAGGCACGGGCAGCCCCTGTGACTGCTCTCAGACTCAGGGGATAAGGTATCCTGGAGGAAGGCACAAATCTGCCAACAACGGGTGCGATACCTCGGCTTCGTGACTATGCAAGGAAGGTGAATGCTAGGGGCAGAGAGGAAGGAAGTTATCCTCTCCCTGCCAACCCCACCACGCAGAAGAAACTCAGGGATTTCCTTGGGGAGGCGGGGTTTTGCTGCATCTGGATCCCGGTTACTCAGCCCTGACTAAACCGCTACACCAGGCCCTGACAGGCGCAGATGCAGACCCGCTCTGCTGGGGACTGGAGCAGCAGGAGGCCTTCAAGACTATTAAGACCCTACTGGGACAGGCTCTGGCCTTAGAACTTCCAGACATGTCCAGAGAATTCAACCTGTTCATGCATGAGAAGAATAAAACTGCACTAGGAGTATTAACCCAAGCAATCGGGCCCTGGCAGCAGCCAGTCGCCTACCTGTCGAAGCAACTGGATGCAGGTGGCCCCATGCCTGCGTGCCATTGCTACTGCAGTTATCATCATCCAGGAAGCAGACAAACTGACCCTGGGTCAAAATCTCAAGGTTTACGTCCCACACACCATCACCAGTCTCCTAAATGGACATGAGCACTAGTGGCTCTCCAATCCCCAGCTTACCCATTACCAAGGTCTCCTGTGCGAAAACCCATGGGTCACGGTGGAAACAATGCGAAAACTAAACCCTGCCACCTTCCTCCTGACTGACAAAGGGGACCCTGAACATGACTGCACCAAGGTCACCAAGGAGGCCTATGCAAGCCGTGACCTCCGGGATCAACAACTCGCTGGCCCGGATCTGACCCTGTATACTGACGGCAGCAGTTACATACAGGGCAGGGTCCAGCACGCTGGCTGCGCCGCTGTAAGCCCCTACCAGGTCCTTGAGGCAGCAGCCCTACCGTCAGGGTGGTCAGCACAGCGAGCAGAACTATGGGCTCTCATTCGAGCCCTTAAAATAGCTAAGGGAAAAACAGTCAATATTTACACTGACTCCCGGTATGCTTTCGCCACTCTGCATGTCCACGGGGCAATTTACAAGGAAAGAGGGCTCTTCACAGCAGAAGAAAGGAAATAAAGAATAAAGATGAAATATTACAACTACTAGAAGCAGTATGGGCACCAAAAGCAGGAGCAGTAATACACTGTAAGGGACACCAGAGGGGGGACACCGATACTGCACAAGGAAACTGGAAGGCGGATGAGACCACCAAACAGGCTGCGCAGGGAAGGATAGAGGTGAAGCCACACCCAGCCCAAGCGCTTCCCCTACTCAAACGAGACCTCCAAGAACTCATATATGCTCCGGAGGAGGTCGCTTGGGCTGAGAAAGAAGAGTGACGGGAGATCCCAAATGGCCTCTGGCAACTTCCGGACAGAAGGTTGCACGTCCCATGGGGACCGGCACACAGCCTGGTTCAAGAAAGCCATCAGCTCATGCATTTAGGGAAAACTACATTAGAGACATTGCTCGCCAAGTATTATTATATAGCCGGGCTACCAAGCATATGTGTGTCGGTATGCACTAGATGCCCAACGTGTGCCCCCAACAACCCCCAGCAAGGGCCAAAGGGCCCTCCAGGGATCCACCTATCTGGGACAGCCCCATCTGAAGAGTTACAGGTTGATTTTACTGAAGCCAAACCAAGTCAAGGCTATAAGTACCAGCTTGTATTCATCCGCACCTTCTCGGGTTGGGTAGACCCGCACAGAAAAGACAGGGAAGTTACCAAGGCCCTGCTCAGGGACATCATTCTCCAGTTTGGACTTCCCCTCTCAATCAAAAGTGACAACAGGCCAGCATTCATGGCAAAGGCGGTGCAGGACCTCAGACACCAGCTGCAAATAAAATGGAAACTCCACACTGCTTACAGGCCCCAAAGTTCAGGAAAAGTAGAGCGCATGAACTGGACTCTGAAAAATATGCTGGCCAAGTTCTGCCAAGAAACCAGACTCCCCTGGGTAGACTTGCTACCACTAGCACTACTCCAAGAATGGAACACCCCCAACCAGACAAGCTATGACCCTTTTGAGCTCCTGGTTGGGAGGCTCCCTACCAGTGTTACCACTGCTCCAAGAGGACCCCAAAATAGTTGGAGAGCCACAGCAGAGAACCTTCCTTCAGAAACTAGGAGAGGCACTAGTCCAAATTCACACAGTAGCCCTCAGTAGAGAACTAATCCCCTTAGGAGTCCCAGTACACCCCCTCCGTCCAGGAGACTACATATATAGGTAAAAGATTGAAAGAAAGAGCCACTCCAATGTACTTGGACAGGACCATACCCTGTCGTTTTAACCACCCCAACTGCCCTTAAAGTTGCAGGTGTTGCCCCTTGGGTACATCACAACAGAGTTAAGCAGGAGGCCCACCGGAGGAACCCAAGAGACAATGGAAGGTTAAGCAGAATTCCAGATACCTACTCCAGCTCTGGCTACAATGAACTCAAACCAAGGACAACACGTAATGAGGAATTGCTCCTGGTGGACCCTTGCACCCATTGCCCTAGCAGCCGCCATGTTAGGAGTTGGACTAATAGCTGCCGCCCTAGAAGACAGACCCCAGGCCAGTGGCTCATGCTCAAGCTCACTTACATTGGCAGTAACTTTTGGGTGTCTATGCTGCCCCCACATAAATAACTCAGTATGGGGCTGCAACATTTAATAACAGTGACTGTGTCATTCTGGGGCACGGCTTGCACCTATCCCACTTGCTCCTACGAGCAGGCTGGGCAAAGAATAAAAGTAGGCGCCATCTACTGGAGAGCACCCTCCACTGCCTTCACATCACACACCTTAGTGCCAGCAGATTGCTATGACCAATCCCAGGCCACCCTTTGCACCTGGAAGGATACCACTTATTGGATGGGCCAATTAAAACATAGAGGCCATACTGTATGTAACAACACAGGGAGGAGTGGGACCCGAGCATGCTAGATGCACTACCCCCAACTACAAAGATCAGATAAGGGAGGAAAGCAGGACCAGGTGCTCTAGGAACGCCTGGATAAAGCAAAAGAAAAACATACAGGTAGAGGCCCCAACAAAGTATAAAGGCCTCAACCTGACAGGATTTGGAACCACACTAGTACGAAGGTTCCATTCAGCAGAACAAGCTGAGCAAGTGGTCCAGGCCATCTACTCCCTCTACCAAAATATCAGCCAGTCCCATTCCCAAGCCACGTGTTGGGTATGTCTACCCCTAGTACGACAGGCACTCATCAGGGTACCATACCAGCCCCCGTGAAGAGGAAACATGAGTGGAACATAGAGAACAAAACAGTTCTCCTCGGCCCAGTAGCCTCCAGGGTAGGACTCATGTGGTCAGGGGCCAACCTAACCTGCCTCTTTCCACAAGGGAACAGCAAGGAACCTCGGAAAATAGGTTCAATCCCTAGAAGCCTCTGCCCCAAGAATGAGATTCTACTAAACAATGAAACTCTCTGTAATCTTCCAGGTATTTTCTTCCTATGTGGCTCAACAGCCTACCGATGTCTACAAACCAACTGGACTGGACTGTGAATAAGGGTATTCTTAACCACAGATATCAACATTTACACAGATGAAGAGGTATCCAACTTCCTCCTTCCCCATGAGCAAGGGAAGCGAGCAGCTATCACTGCAGCCCTCTTAGGGGTTGGAATTGCCACTGGAATTGGAGCAGGTGTTGGTGGGCTAGGGACATCAGTAGGAATATACTACAAACTATCCCAGGAACTGAATGATAACATGGAGCAGGTAGTGGACTCGCTCATGTCCCTACAAAATCAGATTAATTCCCTAGCCGCAGTTACCCTGCAGAACCGAAGGGCCTTAGATCTCCTGAATGCTAAGGGTGGCACCTGCATGTTCCTAGGGAAAGGATGCTGCTATTTCATTAACCAATCAGAAATCATCACAGAGAAAGTAAAAGATCTCTGAGATTGTATACAAAAGAGAAGGGAAAGTCTCAGCAACTCCTGGCCTTGGGGATTAGGGCAGTGGACCCAATGGTTGTTCCCAATAATTAGTGATTATTATGGCCATGACCATTGGCCCCTGCATAGTGAGAATGCTCATAGTGAGTTCATAGAGACCACAGTCACATGCAGAACCACCGCCCACTTACTAGCCCTGCAGATATATCAGGCCCTGAGCCCCGAGGCTGAGGAATACCTAATTTTAGAGGAACAGAATGACGCCTATGATGATGCCATATAACATAGGCATCAAAGTCGGGGGAATGTAGAGGGAAGGTCATGACCCTGGCGGCAAACACCATTTTGACACCAACTGATGCAATAACAGCTCTCTTCTGCTTTTGTAACCTGCTTTGCACCAAAAGCAATGCCCCGCCCCATAGAATCCTTCCACCTTAAGCCAAGCATAAAAGGACCGTGGGGTCATGATTCAGGGCCTACACTTTGCAGGGTTACTCTACTGAGCTGGCATGCATTAATAAAGTTTACCTGCCCTTCACTACTCCTGGTGTCGACTGAGTCCTTTCCCGATCTGCCATAACAGTATGCCTTAATCTCCTATCTCATTATGTTACCTATGAAATGTAAAAATCTAATGAGATAAAACAATTCAAGTGATAAAAGAGAAACTTTTCATAATAAATATGTTTCAAAATGAAAATCAAAATTATGAATAAAAATTTTCTTAATGAATATAAAGTGCATTTACTTTATAAAAGAGTAGAAATATGGGTTTAAAGTTTTTTAAAAAACAGAAATAGCTTAAAGCTAAAGAAACTGAAGATTAGAAAATTAGTAATTAAATAGAACAGCAAAACAGCTAAAACATAAATTTTGTAATCTTAGAGGCAAGGAAGCCTTCCTAAGAAAATAATAAAAATTCAAAAAGTCTAAAGAAAATTTAAAAATTAAGAGTATTAAGAGTATTTAACTGTAGCAAATGTTTATTAGGCAATGATGCCATAAACCATCTTTGCAAGTACAGAGCAGATTCGGAGACAATGTTCTCAACATCTCAGAAAAATAATTAATATACAGACTATATATCAATCTCTTCAATGCAATGTAAAAAAATAGACAGTGCTCCCTCCATCACCCCAAAATGTGTATCAAAAAACACTGACAAAAATTAATACAGGACTCCTCTTTAAAAAAACAAACAAAAAAAACCCAGCAGATTGAATGGTATGTGCAAAAGCTTTTAGGTTAAAGAGTCAAAAAATATTGAGATATACCTGGCACAGGTATATGTACATACACATAGTATATTTGTATATACAGGGGTGGGAAAAAGTAGGTTTACAGTTGTTCATGTGGAGAATAATACAATAGTTAATAAATAATAACACAAGCATAAACTCCACATTTCATGTACTTACAACTATAAGTCTACTTTTGCCCACCTCTGTATATATAAAATAAAATAATATATTAGTTTTCTATTGCTGCATAACAAATTACCCTGAAATTGAGTACCTTAAAACAACAAACATTATGTCACAGCTTTTGAGGGTCAAGAATCCCGGAATGGTCTAGCCTAGGTGGTTGTGGCTCAGAGCCTCTTGTAAGGTTGCAGTAAAGATGTCAGCCAATGCTGTAATCATCTCAAGATTCAACTGGAGGATCCTCTTTCAAGTTCACTGGTTGTTGGCAGACCTGAGGTCCTCACTGTTGGCTGAGGGTTTCAGTTAACTGCCATTTAGGACTTTCCATAGGACTGCTAACAACATGGCAGTTGCTCTCCCCAGAGCAAGTGCGGAGATGGAGGTGGGGGTGGGGAGAGAGAGAGAGAGAGACTCAACACAGAAGGTTTTGTAGCCCAATTTCAAAAGTGGCGTATCATTTATGCCATCAATGTCCATTGATGGGTAAATAGATAAAGAAGGCATGATACATATATACAATGGAATATTATTCAGACAAAAAAGAATGAAATCTTGCCATCCATTTGTGGCAATACAGATGGAACATGAGGATATTATGTTAAGTGAAATAAGTCAGAGAAAGGCAAATACCATACAATTTCTCTTATATGTGGAATCTTAAAAAAAAAAAAAAAAGGTCCATCATCATAAATAAAGTGACTAGAGTGGTGATTCCCAGAGAAGAGTGGATTGGAGGTGCAAAGTGGGTGAGGAGGTGAAAAGGTAGAAACTTTCAGCTATAAAATAAATAAGTAATGGGGTTATAATGTATAGCATGGTGACCATAGTTAATAATACTGGATTGCATATTTAAATGATGCTATGAGAGTAGATCTTAAAAGTCCTTATCACAACAAAAAATATTTTGTAACTATGTATTATAACTAGACTTACTGTGGTGATCATTTCACAATATATACAAATATAGAATCATGTTGGTCATCTGAAACTAATATATGTTGACTGTACCACAATTAATAAATAAAAATAAATTCCTTGTAATGCTGTGCTTTACAAATTATGCCCAAATCCTAGGGGGGTAAAGTATTTAAAAATGATAGAATTTTCTTGATTAAAAATTTTATCAGGAAACAGTTAATGATAAATATTCTACATAATTTAAAACATAAAAGTAGACCCTAACTATATTTCTTCATGTCCCCTATTTCTATTCAGGGCACGTGAGTTGATTCAAGGATTGTTCTGTAGGAGAGGATACAAGGATGAAAGAAGAAAATGATGAAAGATGGAAAAGCTTGACCTTACCATCACTGAATATTCTTTTAGTCATATATATAAGGGAAGTTAGTTACTAAGAATCCTCCACTAAGATTACACTCCCGCTTATTGTTACAGCAACATCTAATTTGGGACCAATAGGCAGATTTATATGATTAATCTTTTTAAAATAGTGAGAGCCATAATGTGTCTAGATTGAACAGTTTGTTAACAGAGCTTATTAACAATATTTTATAACACTAGCATAATACTAGCATATACTGGGAATCCATTTATTATAATGGTTAGAACTTTCAAGAGGAACAAGTTTTCTGCCCTTCTTGCCAAAACTATATCCTAAACCATGGAAATCTCTCCTTCTTTTTGGATTCCTTGGCTGACCACACCAAACAATATGAATGGTATTGAATCATTTGTGAATGGTAATGAATCATTTGTCCTGCTTGTCTCCAGGTATATTATCTCTGTTTAATTCTTAAAAATACCAACTCCTTTTTTTCTCCTTTTATGTACTTTCTGGGGTTTCCCAGATTTGGGGCCTGGTACCCAGAAAGTACCTAGTTCATATTTACTAAATGAATTAATGAACTGAAGAAATGTCTGCTTAACATTTATACCCTTCTACCCAGGTGCTGATCTCTGAATCATGGTGCTTTGACCCTATATAATCTTGATATTTGGTAGACCTAATGAGTTCCACTAGATCCCAATCTTTTAAATAAAGTCATCTAAGCCTAAGTTTCTATGTTTATAAAATTAGGAAATACAACTTATCATGAAAGATTATTAAAATATGAAAATATGGTAATGTATGTGAAGAAGTTTTGTAAACAGTAATATTTGTTAAAGTATTATTACATTATTATTGTCATCAATCACACCAGGCATAATTTATATCCCATTATAATAAACCCCAAGGATTTTTGGTCATAATGGCAACTCGCTGTAAGAAACATCTATCTAATAAATATACAATGACCTGAGGCTGGGGAATAACATTACTAATTCAAAGTATACAATATTTTTATAGTAATATATTTATAAAACAACTTGACTTGTAGTAAGGTAACCAGGATTAAATCTCAGAACTTTTAATATAACAGTTTTAAAGAATTAAGTTAAAAAGAGAAGTGATAGTCACCAGACATGGCATTAAATTAATGAACAAAAGTTGGGATGTATTACATCCTTCACCCTACTATGTATCTAGCTGATAAGACACTCTTGACAGTGTAAGGGACATGCGAGCCAGGAGACTAGAGTTGTCATCTTGACTTACCCATTACCTACTTGAGATGTTTCCTTTACTAAAGTGTTTCCCACTTCAGCTTCCTCACTTGAGAAAGGAAAGTATTAGACTAGATTAGGGTTTCTGAAGTACATTTCATGGAACTCTGATAATTCAAGGACCATTCCAGAGGGCCAGAGCAGGGTTCGGGTACATCAGAACAGGCAGGACTTGGGGACCTTGGTGCTTGCTTCATTTCTATTCACACTGTGGGGTATTCAACAAATTTTAATATGACTACAAGCATACCAACATTTGTATTATGGGGATGCTGGAAGGACAAGAGAGAGAGCAAAAAAATGGAAACCTGCTTGAAAAAAATAACAACAGAAGACCTCCCTACTTGGTGAAGGAAATAGACATACAAGTTGAGAAAACGTACACAGAGTCCCAAACAAGATGACCCAAAGAGGTCCACACCAAGACATATCATAATTAACATACAAATTGTTAAGATGAAACGAGAATCTTAATAGCAGCAAGAGAAAAGAAGATAGTTACCAACAAAGGAGTTCCCATAAGACTGTCAGCTGATTCCTCAAAATATACTTTGCAGGCTAGAAGGAAATGGCAAGAAATATTCAAAGTGATGAAAACCAAGGACCTACAGTCAAGACAGCTCTACCCAGCAAAGCTATCATTTAGAATCAAAGGTCAGATAAAGAGCTTCCCAGACAAGAAAAAGCTAAAGGAGTTCATCACCAAAAAACCAGTATTATATGAAATGTTAAAGGGTCTTCTTTAAGATGATCAGAGACAGCAAGATGGAGGAGGAGTGAATGGAAGTCACACTGACCTCCTCCCAGGACCAGTCTGGAAGTACAACTAAATTGTGGAGAAATCCCTGGAACAAACAACTGGACAATAGTGAAAGAGAAGACTTATGACCTTGGACAGACAGAAAAATCAGCTTTAGCACAACCTGACTGGTAAAGAGTGCAGTGGAGACTTGAGAAGGCAGGCTGGGTGTGCATGGGCAGCAGCACCACAGGGATATTTAAACAGCGAGTTGGATCCCCCTGAGAAGAATGGGGTCTAAATCATAAGCAGGGATCTCCAGCCTACAGCACCAAAGCCCAAAAAGTACATAGACAACAGCCAGCTGCAAAAACTGGCAGGGTCACTCTCTGCCACAGATGGGCAGCTAGAGAGGCAAAGAGCTGTTTAAAGGGTCAAAAGATAAAATTTTATTTCCAGTCACTTATGCTGGACTCCACAAAGGAGGGGGCAGAGTGGGCTAGAGACTCCTAGGGAGAGACTGGCAAAGGAGGCTTTGAGGAGAGAACTGAGGGAATAGCTGGCAGGATCCTGGTGCTGACTCATCCTCCATATGGCAGCAGACATCTTGCTCAGGCAGACCACTCACCTGAGCAGCAGCAGCAGCAGCAGCATGAGAGAAAACAATAGCCCCGTCCCCAGGAGGGACTCTGCCCAGCCCTGTGGTGCCTAACCTGAATGCTGATTACAGCATGACCATATTAACAACTGAAGGAGACAGCCACAGACAGTATATTTCTGGAAGTCTCAAAGAGATTGCCTAAGGTCATATGGAGCCACCATCTGACATAATCAGAGGCAGAAGCAGAAAGGAAAAACAGCAGTAAATACTAGAGGCTACCTAGGGAAAATACACTATGGTCTTATCCATGATTTGTGATGTTTTATTTACCATGTAGCTTTCAAATGTTCATTTCAGGTCCATGAAGTTTGTACATACTAAGTCATTAGATTTTATACTAATAGTTTATTTATCTCCTTTCCTATAATGGTCTAATCTCTTTAGAGCCTTATTAATACTGGTTCATTTGCTGTTTATAGTGGGATTGCAGGGCGGTTACTTTTGTGGATATGGGTATATTTCCTGGGCTTTGTGGTTTTGTTCTGACAGCACTTACACAAAAACACACAAGACATGGTGGGCAGAGTGACCCTCAGTGAACCAGCTGGAGGGAGGACCCACCAAAGAACAACCATACACCAATTAAAACCCAACTGCTTCCAGAGAATCAAAATAACTGCTATAAAAGGCATCCAAAAAGCATCAAATTCAAAAGATCAAAGTGACTGCACCACTGAACTTCACAGGTATCCTACTATAGAAATTCACATCACAAAGTCAGGAAGTCAAAACATATCAATTTAAGAAGCAGAAGTAAAAAAGACGGGTCTCTCAAATAATGAGAAGACAAAGAAACAACCCCCAGTCACAGGGAAAGGAGGAATTCTCAGAAAGAAAACTAAATGAAACAGAGGCAATTAAACAAGTGATATTGAGCTCAAAATAATGGTTCTAAGGAAGGTCAATGAGCTCAGTGAGCTCAGAGAGAATTACCAAAAACTATAGGAAAACTATGAGGAACTTACTGCAAACTATGTCAGCATGAAAAAAGGACACAGAATCTATCAACAAGAGACAAGAAGAAGTGAAGAATACAATTTCTGAATTGAAGAACACAGTCGAAGGAATCAAAAGTAGGCTAGATGAAGCAGAGGATTGAATCAGTGAGCTGGAAGATAAGGTAGGGAAAACAGCGCCCAGAAAGAGCAAGAAAATGAAAAAAGACTAAAAAAGAATGAGGGGGCATTAAGGGAAATGCAGGACAACCTGAAACATAATAATATCCGTATAATAGGGATACCAGGGGAGAAGAAGAGGAGGAAGGGATAGAGAACCTGCTTGAAAAAGTAATGATGGAAAATTTCCCTAATTGGAACAGAGAAAAAAAATCACACAAGTCCAGGAAACACAGAGGGTCCCATTCAAGAGGAACCCAATGAGACCCACTCCAAGACACATCATAATTAAAATGCCAAATACCAAGGACAAACAGACAACCTTAAAGGCAGCAAGGGAGAAACAGATAGTAACATACAAGGGAGCCCCGATATGGCTAGCAGCTGACTTCTCAACAGAAACACTACAAGCCAGAAGGGAATGGCAAGAAATATTCCAAGCAATGAAAAACAAAGGCCTGCCACCAAGACTGTTATACCCAGTAAGGCTCTTAATCAAAATGGAAGGGGAAATAAGGAGTTTCCCATACAAAAGAAGGCTAAAAATAGACACTTACACCAAACCAGCACTGCAAGATATACTAAAGGGACTGCTTTAAGAAGATGAAGAAAAAGAGTGAGAAAGAGAGGAACACAGGTACAAAGAGGAAAAGAATAAATAAGTACCTATCAATGATCATTTTAAATGTAAATGGACTAAATGCCCCAATCAAGACCCAGGATAGCTGAATGGATAAGAACACATGACCAAAACATATGCCACCTACAAGAGACTCACCTCAGAACAAAGGCCCTACATGGACTGAAAGTAAATAGATGGAAAAATATATTCCAAGCAAATGGACAGGAAGAAAAACCAGGGGTAGCAACACTTGTATCAGTCAAAATAGATTTCAAAACAAAGGCCATAAAAAGAGACACAGAGACACACTTCATAATACTCACATTCATCAAGAAGAGTTAAACATTGTAAACTTGTATGCACCCAACATAGGAGCACCCAAATATATAAGGAAAACCTTGGAGGACTTCAAGAAAGATAGAGACAGCAACACCCTGATAGTAGGAGATTTTAACACCTCACTGTCAACAATGACTAGATCTTCCAAACAAAATGTCAACAAGGATATTGTGGAACTGAACAATGCATTAGATCAAATGGACTTAACTGATACATATAGAACCTTTCATCCCAAAGAAGCAAATTACACATTCTTTTCAAACATGCATGGAACATTTTCAAAGATAGACCACATATTAGGACAAAAAGCAAGCCTCAACAAATTAAAAAAAAATTGAAATCATAACAAGCATATTCTTAGACCACGAGGCCTTGAAGCTAGAAAACAACCTCGAGGAAAAAAATTCAAAAACATTCAAACTCATGGAGACTGAATAGCATGCTATTAAACAATGAATGGGTCAATAATGAGATCAAAGAAATCAAAAAGTTTCTGGAAACAAATGCAAATGAACACACAACAGTCCAAAACCTATGGGACACAGTGAAGACAGTTCTAAGAGGGAAGTTCATAGTAATACAGGCCTACCTAAAAAAGAGAGAAACATTTCAAATAAACAACCTAATCCAGAAACAACAACAAACAAAACCCAGAGCGAGTAGAAGGAAGGAAATAATCAGGATCAGAGCAGAATGGAATGACATAGAGACTAAGAGAACAATTCAAAGAATCAATAAATCCAGGAGCTAGTTCTTTGAAAAGAGAAACAAAATCAACAAGCCTTTCAGCAGACACATCAAGAAAAACAGGGAGAGCACCAAAATACATATCAAAGATGAAAGAGGAAAAATTACAACTGATACCACAGAAATGCAAAGGATAGTAAGAAATTACTATGAACAATTGTATGCCAAGAAATTTGAAAACCTGAGTGAAATGGACACATTTCCAGAAAAATATGACCTTCCAACACTGAATGAAAAAGAAGCAGAAGGCCTGAACAGACTGATAACAGCTGGGGAAATTGAAGCAGTAATCACAAAACTCCCAGCACACAAAAGCCCTGGACCAGATGGTTTCACAGGAGAACTTTACAAATCATTGAAGGAAGAGCTAACCCCTGTCCTTCTCAGACTAGTCCAAAAAATCCAAGAAGAGGGAAGACTCCCAAACTCTTTCTACGAGGCCAGCATCATCCTAACCCCAAAACCAGATCAAGACACAACGAAGAAAGAAAACTATAAGCCAATATCGCTGATTAACATAGATGCTAAAATCCTCAACAAACTATTGGCAAACCACATCCAGCAATACATTAAAAAGAGCATCCACCATGATCAAGTGCAATTCATCCCAGGGATGCAAGGATGGTTCAATATTCGCAAATCAATAAATATAATACAGCAAATTCCACTGCTGGGATTATACCCTAAGAATCCCGAAACACCAACTGAAAAGAATCTATGCACCCCAATGTTCATAGGAGTATAATTTACAATAGCCAAAGTGCTGGAAGCAACCTTAGGGCCCATCAATAAATGAGTGGATCAAAAAACAATGGTACACTTACACAATGGAATACTATGCAGCAGAAAGAACTCCTGCCCTTTGCAACAGCATGGATGGAACTGGAGAGCATTATGCTAAGTGAAATAAGCCAGAGGGTGAAAGACAAATACCATATGATCTCACCTATAAGTGGAACCTAATCAACAAAACAAGCAAGGAAGGAAAATAGAACCAGCAACACTGACAGAAAAAACAAATCAACAGTAACCAGAGGGGTGCAGGGAGTGGGGTAACAGGGAAAAGAAGGGGAAGGGTCAAATCCAGGAACATGTATAAAGGACCCACGGACAAAGCCAAAGTGGGGAAGGATTGAGGGTGTGGGATGGGTGGGGCAGGGGAAAGTGGTGGTGGGAAAAATAAAATAAAATACAATAAAATAAAATTGTTCTCAGCCAAAAAAAAACAAAACAAAACAAAAAGTGTGTTGATGAGAGAGAGAGTGAGTAGAGGGAAATATCGATTTGTCCCATATTTCATACATTCATTGGTTGCTGGGATGGGGAACTTCCCTAATAGCTTAGCTTCTCTTTTTTATTCTTTCCTTCCCTCCATATTTATTGAAGTATAATTGACAAATAAATGTGTATACACTTAAAGTGTAAAAAAAAGATCAAAAATATGAAAAATAGAATAGCAATAAATACATATCTATCAACAATAGATTCTAAAAAACAAAATAAACAAGAAAGCAGATCAGAAACAGAATCTTAGATACAAAGAATATTTTGATGGTTGCCAGATGGGAAGGAGGTTTGGGGCGATGGGTAAAAAAGTGAAGGGATTAATCAATAGTTACTGAAGAGTCATGGGTGTGTAAAGTACAGCACAGGTAATAGAGTAGCCAAAGAACATATATGCATAACCCATGGACATGGACAATGGTGTGGGGATTGCTTGAGGGAGTGGGAGGCTGGATAGAGGAGGACAAAGGAGGAAATACTGGAACAACTGTAACAGCACAAACAATAAAATATAATTTAAAAAATGAAAAGGGATTCTTATTATTTGTTGTTTTTGTGTGTGTGTGCCACATTACCTCAAAATTGTCATATTCAAAATTGAACTGAACATTTTCTTTTCTTCTCCATCAAATAATACGACTCTCCTATCCCAAACTCCAACTACGGAGCACCCTAGGTGAGAAGACCCATTGTCATCTTAACTTTTTCCTTTCCCTTATCAGTTCCTCCTTCCCCTCCAACATTCAATCAAACACAAAGTCTTATTTAAAAGGAATTGAAGATCTGGAGAGTAGAAACAGAAACTTAAGGCTCTAGTTTCCTTACTGAGCAAAGTTATAAAAATAGAAATTACAATTATATTTGATAAAAATTTTTGAGAATAGCCCTAGCTGGTGTGGCTCAGTGGACTGAGTGATGGCCTGCAAATCAAAGGGTCTCCAGTTCAATTCCCAGTGTAAGGCACATGCCTGGGGTGCAGGCCTGGTCTCTGACAGAAGGCATGGGAGATGCAACCACATATTGATATCTCTCTCTCTCTCTCTCTCTTCCCGTCACTTCCCATCTCTAAAAACAAATAATTTTTTTAAAAAGAACTTCCTTTAAAAAAATTTTTTTTGAGAATAATAATTCAGTACTAAGCTGGTTATTGCTCTTTATATTAAAATAAAGAGATTAAGTATAAGATATTTACATTTTGATCACAAATAAAAAAATGGAAAGCACTTTTAGGAAACTAGTATATGGCTCTCTGTTCTAATTCTTGATATGATTAATTATAATTTTTCTTTTTAATGTTTACCAAATACTCTTAAGAAACTCAACTGTTAACCATAAATATTTTGTTTGTTTGAATTTCAAGGAATATAATTTTTTAGTATATTTTATTGATTATGCTATTGCACTTGTCCCATTTTTTTTCTCCCCTTTATTCTCCTCTACCCTGTACCCATTTCCTTCCAGCATTCCCCCATTAGGTCATGTCCACAGGTAGTACATATAAGTTCTTTGGCATCTCCATTTCCTATACTATTCTTAACTTCCCCCTGCCTATTTTGTACCTATTATGCTTCTCATTCCCTGTACCTTTTCTTCCATACTCATCCCTCCCCTCCCCACTATAATCCACCATGTGATATCCATTTCTGTGATTCTGTTCCTGTTCTAGTTGATTGCTTAGGTTGTTTTTGTTTTTTAGGTTCAGTTGTTGATAGTTGTGAGTTTGTTGTCATTTTACTTTTCATAGTTTTGATCTTCTTTTTCTTAGATAAGTCCCTTTAACATTTCATATAATAAGGGCTTGGTGATGATGAACTCCTTTAATTTTACCTTATCTGGGAAGCACTTTATCTGCCCTTCCATTCTAAATGATAACTTTGATGGAGAGAGTAATCTTGGATGTAGGTCCTTGCCTTTCATCACTTTGAATATTTCTTGCCAGCCCCTTCTTGCCTGTAAGGTTTCTTTTGAGAAATCAACTGATAGCCCTATGGGAACTCCTTTGTAGGTAAGTCTCTCCTTTTCTCTTACTACTTTTAAGATTCTCTCCTTATCTTTAATCTTGGGTAATTTAATTATGATATGTCTTGGTGCATTCCTCTTTGGATCCAACTTGTTTGGGATTCTTTGGTCTTCCTGAACTTGTGTCTATTTCCTTTGCCAGATGGGGGAAGTTTTCTTTCATCATTTTTTCAAGTAAGTTTTCAATTTCTTGTTCTTCCTCTTTTCCTCCTATGTTTAGGATGTTGTATCATTTAAAGTTGTCCCAGAGGTTCCTAAGCCTCTCCTCGTTTTTTTTTTTTAATTCTTGTTTTTTCATTCTGTTCTTGTTGAATATTTATTTCTTCCTTCTGTTCCAGATCATTGATTTGAGTCCTGGTTTCCGTCCCTTCACTGTTGATTCCCTGTATATTTTTCTTTATTTCATTTTGCATAGCCTTCACTTCTTCCTTTGTTTTGCAACCATAGTCAATCATTTCTGTGAGCATCTTGATTACCAGTGTTTTGAACTCTGCATATGATAGGTTGTCTATCTCCTTGTCACTTAATTCTTTTTCTGGAGTTTTGATCTGTTCTTTCATTTGTACCATATTTCTTTGTCTCAGCACACCTGTTACATTGTAAGGGATGGAGCATTAGGTTTTCACCAGGGTGGGGCAACCCACTTCACTGATTATGGTATTGTATGTGGGGGAAGGGTCAGAGAGGGAACAATGCTACCTTTGGTTTTGGCCCCACTTTCAATCACTTACCTCGCTTCCCGCAAGTGGATTATGCCCTTCTGGAGCTGATTCCTGGGTGGGCTTGTGTATGTTCTAGGATCCCGTGGACCCCTCCAGTGGACTCTCCTGTGATACTGGAAGTTTCTCCTGCCACCACAATCCCTACAGATTTTTACAGCCAGAGGTTTTGAGGTTTTAGTTTCCCATGCTGGATCCCTGGATTGTGCAGCCTGTCTCACTCTCCAGTTGTTCCTCCTGGCTTATCATAATGCAAATGTCAGATATACTGGTCCGCTAGCTGCTATATCATCCACCCCAGTCCGCCAGCCACCACCTTATTCCCTGTCCTCACCACCCTGGCTTCCCAGCTCTGCCCCTCCTACCAGTCTGGATGAACGTTTCTTTAACTCCCTGGTTGTTGGATTTCCATACAGCTTGATTTTCTGGCAGTTCTGGGGTTTGTTGTTGCTGTTGTTGTTTTTAAATTGGTTGTTATCCTTATTTTGGTTGTGCAAGGATGCAAAGCATATCTACCTACACCTCCATCTAGGCTGAAAGCTTCCAAAAATCCTGGTTTTCAAGGAATATAATTTTAAAACTTGAAGTCTGTGATGAGCACAAAGCTTCTTTGTATGGAAAATTGGCTTTGCTCACTTTGTCATAGCAGTTTCATATGGGAAATTTTGTTTGCTTAAAGTATAAAAATATTTTTATAAGAAACTGTAATCTATAAATTATATTTCTTAGAAAAAACCATTTTTTTACTGTAAATAAATTCATAACCATAATGGGATTGAGCCCACTCCTCTGCAAATGAATTTACTAGTCTTGTGATAATTAATCCTCCATTAAGCAAAGAGCATTTTTTTCCTGGCTCTGCCCTACAGCTGCAAAAAATTAAAATCCTTGGATAGATCTTATCTAGAAAGAACACTATGTTTGATTTCTTCCATAAGCTTACACAGCAGCTTAAACATATGCATGGAATTGTGGCTTACAGACAGAAGCCAGTTTGGAGTAAAGAATATAAACTTTGGTCTGGCTGGTGGGGCTCAGTTGTTTGGAGTGTCATACTATAGCTGAAAGGTTGCAGGTTTGATTCCTGGTGAGGGCACATACCTAGGTTGCAGGTTCAATTGCTGGTCCAGGTTCGTATGATCCCCAGTCTGTGTGTCTATGATCCCAGTCCAAGAACATAGAGGAGGCAACCAATCAATGTATCTGTTTCCCATCGATGTTTCTCTCTCCCTCTTCTTTTCTCTCTAAAAGCAATGAAAAAATGTTCTCAGGTAAGAGTTAATAATTTTTTAAAAAAGAATATAAAGTTTATGACCTTTTTTCACACTGTTCCCTTTATCTAGAATGCCCTTCCCCTGACATTTCTATCAAACTCCTCTCAGCCATTCATCTGTTTGTCTACACGTGCAAGCGTGCATGTGTCTTTGAAGCTACCCCTCTCTCTTTTTCTCTCTCTCTCTCTACCCCATCCCCCAGAAAGGACATTGCTATCTCTTTCTCTATCATGTTCACCTAGTACTTAGGTGAACTATGGCACTTAACACATTCTATATGTTATTTATTTATATACTTTTCTATCAAACTAATCCATAGACTTTTATGGAAGATTTTATGTCTTATCATCTTTATATCCTCAGTATCAAGCAGAGGAACATAGATATAATAACACAGGTAAAATAGACATTCAGCCAATAGTCACCTGAATAAAAGAAGATTGGATAATTATAGTGAAGTCAAATTATAGAGAGCCTTGAAAGTCAGGCAGAGAAATTTTGATTTGATGGGATAGACTTTGGGGAGCTATTGTGGGAGTGAACATTTTATAGGCTACCAAACTCCCAAACTCCTCCATGGGATCTATTCAGTTTGAGAAATATATACATGGGGATTAAAACAAGGTATTATATTTATGTTCTAAGCACTAGGATCCTTAATAAAACTGGGATGACTAACAGAGCTCAGCTTTGTGTCCAAAAATATTTATGCTAGCCTTTCTTCTCTGAATTAAACTAACCTACCCAGTCATAAGACGGGATAACAGAGAATGTTGGAGAGGTGAGGGAAGGAGACACTCAGCCAGAAATATACTTCCAAGTGGTTTACCATGTGAGAGGTAAGAAAAAAAATGATAATAAAGAATGTCATTTACAGACAGACATGACTAAGAAAGAACAAGAGCCAAGAAATAGGGCTGCACATGAGGGAAGACGCTATTACCTCCCAAAAGAGATACTTGGGCCAGTAAGTTTATCTGACTATCCAATTATTGTAATTATTATCCCATAAAAAGGACTGAGTGAAGGGTGTGGTCTTCCATCTGAAAACTATCTCCTAGAAGGCAGAGGAAAAAGTCTTCATGAAAAGAAGAGGAGTGGGGGAATAATATCTAAAGGGAAAGTGTTCCCTTTAGATATTATTGTCATCACCCCAGCAGGAGAAAGTTCTACAGCAGCACTGTTCAACAGAATTTTCTACAATAATGGAAAATGTTTATATCTATGCTGCCCAATATGGCAGCCACTAAGCACATGTGGTTATTGAATACCTGCTAGGTGGCTGGATTGACTGAGAAACCAAATGTTTACATTTCTTTCATTTTAATTAATTTAAATTTAAATAAGCCACATAGAGCTAACAGCATCCACATTGAACAATGAAGTTCTTTAAGAAGAACTTGCAGGTAATTCTGACAATGGTAAGCAGAACTGGGTTAAGAAAGCAGCATTTAGGACAAGGAATAGATTAATAAGATCTATCATTCACTTGGCACTTCCTGTGTGCTGGTCATTGTTTCTGTTGGTAATTGTTTAACATGCATTAACTAATTTAATCTTCATAAAAACCCAGTGAAGTTGATGACTTTATTTCTCTCTTTCACAGATAAGGTAATAATACCCAAAATCAGAGTTGGTGACTGGTGGAAGTGATATTGAAATCCTGGAAGTCTGGCTCTGCTAGAGAGGAGGTGAAGTCAAGATTTTGAAAGAATAAGATACAGCAAATGAAAAAAAAAAAAAAAAAGATGAGCTTACAATCATACCATCACCAATGACATTTTTCACTCCCTATTAGACTCACGGCAACATTAAAGTGACATTATAGTCTATTGTCACATCTGAAAAATGCTTTGAGAACAAGGTCCCATTAGAGAACCAAGTCACTCTATTTCCAGAAAAGTAATGGATAACAATCTAATGATAGCAGAATAGATAAGACTATTACCAACCGAAGAAAGAGAATATAGAAACAGTGCTCTGTAGAATTCACCAGTAAGTAATGAGATCATTACCCAGCAGTATTTCAAGGCTTACAATAGCAAGATTTCTCTACATTTATTATGTAGAATTAGAGGATAAATCTCCAAATTTTAAAATAAAAGAGGGCCCTAGATAATCTTGTTCAATCCCTTCATTTAATAGGCTAAAAATTATAGTGAAAGAAATTTTTGAGAAAACTTGAGCAGACTGAGCATTAGATAAAATTAAGAAATTGTTGGTAATTTTATTATGTATAAAAATGGTATTACTATTTTGTGGGGTTTTTTTAAGTAATATGCGTTAGAGTTACATACTGAAATTCTTACAGATAAAATCATATGACCCCTGGAATGGGAGAAATAAATACAGAAGGGAGTGAAACCAAAGGTTCTTAGTCTTTGATTAAATTTAGCTTTAAATCCTAGCTCTAGAAATCATCTCTCTCTAATACCCATCATCTAAGGGGTATTTGTATCTATACCCCTTAGAGACCTAGCCATTCCCCTGGATAATGAACAAGCCCCTGAAGCAACAGAAGACAGTAGCTGGACTTGACTAATAATGTCAAGGTCTAGACCTCTGGCCAGCTTAAGATCACATCTTGACCCAAGTTATGTTTCAGCTCCTGAGCCCTAAAATAGAATGACCCCTCTGCTACTTTGCTATGAGACCAAATAGAAGGAAGCTGGGAGAAAAAAATCTCAGAGTTGTCTCAAGACCTGAAGAGATGACTTATTACCCTCACTTGTGACCAATCAGCTCCCAGCACAAACCCAAACACCTAACCCTCAGGTGTCTCGTGATTTTGCCCTTATAATCTGTAACCTACCTGCCATCAGAGAGCTTGTGCTTTTGAGCCTTAGCTTCCTGTTCTCATGGATAACATCATTCATAACAAAATAGCCAATACTTTTCCACTGCAATTCTCAGTGTCTAGTGGTGGCTCTGCTAAGACCTGGTGAATGAATGCTTTCTGTTCTGTAACAAAAATGACAACTCCTAAGGAATTCAGACCTAAATGGACATTCCGCCCACAATTCAGCAACCCCTCTGGTGAGTGGCACTCTTTCCAGGTTCTGCCCAAGTAGCTGCCTGGACCATTTGTCCAGGGACAAGCCTGCAATGCTCACCGCTGACCAATGTGGCTGACCAGCACAGTACTGTCACTTTAGCAGCAAGAGAAATTTCTTACCTGGTTTAGGAGATGTCTAAGGTGAGTAACCTCATGGCCGACCCCTGGGACACACCCATTATATTTGCTGGGGCCCTGAAGAACTCTTTTGTCTTGGTTTGGGGGCTCGTGCTCTTGGCTGTATTAGGGAAAGGACCCTGAGAGGTTACAATTAGCAACTAGGGTTGATTACTGAAACTGACTGTTATTTGTTGAAACCGACTGTGTGTCTTCTCTGATGGGAAGCGGGGGCCAATTCTGACCTTGTTTCAGCAGACCTTGAAGGAGGGGGCAGCAGAAGCTCGACCCAGCCACAGAATTTTGTTTGTAACTTGAAACCAGCTTTGAATTTGGTCTAGAGCTTGCAAATTAAATCTGGAAGTATTGTATGCGGTATATAGCATATTTCTACACTGAATGTATTGCTAATTTGTAATATTAAATTGGCTAAACAAATAAGCACTTATGTGAGATTCTCAAAAACATAACAAACACAAATGCTTTTCAGAATCATATAATTTGGGAAAATATTTGATATGAAAGCTGGTTCTGAATCTGGTTTGGCTAAATAAGCCTATCTTTAGAATTATCAGCATTAAATAATACTTTTATTTTACCTGGGTTTATTGGTCACATAAGTTCATGCTATCTCTACTGCCAAACTTGTCAGCAAGAAAAATAACTTGGTATGGTAAAATTTTCGTAAGTAATCTAAACTTAATTATTAGGGGCAAGTAAAATAAATAAATGTAAATGGGTTTTTAAAAAGTTTCTTTTATGTTAACTCCAGCAATAATTATACTGTATATGTACTTAAATGGTTTTCTAAATCTCTTTACTATTTTAAAACTAGAATTTTACTAAAAATAAAAAGTATTAAATATCTAGATATTTCCAAATAATACAAAATACTGAAACATTAATTGCTAGATAAGTCTAAGTTTACCTACATTTGACCTCTTATTACAGAGAAATTAAAAAATAAATTTAGATCTGTTAATGAATACGTTTTGTACTTTGCCAGTAAAAGAACCTATGTTTTTAAAGTTTACAAAATATCTTTTCATATGTCTATTGGCCATCTGTATGTCCCTTTAGAGAAGCATCTATTCAAGTCCTTTGCCCATTTTTTAATTGGATTGTTTCTTTGTTTCATATTGAGTTTTGCTAAGTTCTTTATAAATTTTGGATATTAACTCCTTATTAGATGTATCAGGGAATATGTTCTCCCATTCTGTGGGGTTGTATTTTTATTTTGTTGATGTTTTCCTTCGTTGTACAAAAAATTTTTAGTTTGATTAGTCCCATTTGTTTATTTTTTCTTTTGTTTCCCTTGCCTGCAGAGATATATCTGATAAAATATTGCCACAAGCAATGTCCGAGATTTTGCTGCCTATGGTTTTCTTCTACGACTTTTATGGTTTGAAGTCTAACATTTAAGTCTTTGAACCATTTTGAATTTATTTTTGTGCATGGTGTGAGAAGGTGGTCTAGTTTCATTTTTTCTGCACATATCTGTCCAACTTTCCCAAACCATTTTAAAACCAAGAGATATCATGTCACACCTGTCAGAATGGCTATCATCAATAAATCAATAAACAACAAATGCTAGTGAGGATGTGGAGAAAGGGTAACCATTTTGCACTGTTGGCGGGGATGCAGACTGGTGCAACTGTGGAAAGCAGTATGGAGATACCTCAAAAACTTAAAAATGGATCTGCCTTTTGATACAGCAATCCCACTTCTGGGAATATATCCAAAGGAACCCAAAACACTAATTCAAAATATAAGCACCCCCATGTTTATTGCAGCATTATTTACAGTCACCAAGATATGAAAGCAGCCCAGGTGTCCATCAGTAGATGAGTGGATAAAACAACTATGGGACATTTACACCATGAAATACTACTCAGCCATCAGAAAATTCTGCCCTTTACAACAGTATAGATGAACCTGGAGAACATTATACTAAGTAAAATAAGCCAGTGAGAGAAAGACAAATACCGTATGATTTCACTCGTATGTGAAATCTAACAAATGAACTGAACTAAGAAGCAAAATAGAGACACTCATAGAGAGCAGGATGATAGCTAAGAGCAGGGGGAGGTGAAGTTAGGGGGTGGAGGGATTGAGCAAAAAGGAAAAAGGACTCATGGACATAGGCAACAGTGTGGTGATTGTAGGGGGAAGGGAGTATAAGGGAATTAAATGGCAATAAAAAAAATTAAACTTTCAGAAACAAAAAAGATTAATAAAGATTTCCACACTCAAAAAAATAAAGTTTATGAAATAGATTCATAAATTTGCCAATATCAAGAATATTTATATTGATTATTGACAATTTAGTTAACAGTAAAAATTAAGGTTCTAAATGTTATGAATTCTAATTTATTTAGAAGGAAATAATATGTGTTTTTAGTGAAGGAAGGTATAAGGTGTGGAAATGAGGAGGGTACCCCATCCCACAAAGTGCCCTCAGGTCACCGCAAATGAAGAAAATAAGTCATTCCAGACAGTCTGGGTCTGCCAGGAAAAGGGGATGGCCATTCCCTCTAGTGGAGAATGCCCTGAGCCCTTCTCTTGAAGTGGCTTTTATTGAGAACAATATGCGCAGGGACCTACAACATGCATGCAAAGCTCATCAATCAATGTCAAAAGGCTCTGTCTACAGAAAATAGATAGAGATCATAGATAACAATTGAAGGAATAGAGAGGTTTGCCTCAGGTCAGGGTCTGGTAGAAAGGGTAGCACCCATTCAGTCCTGAAACCTGGGAAACTGATCTCATTCTCTGCTCGGATCCCAAACATCAGTACTCATTAACTCAAGGGAATTCTTAGCAAAGTAAGTTTCATAGGATTTAAATACATTCCTTTTGCAAGCCTAATTTCCCTGGGGGAACCACCTGATCCAGTTTACGGCTGTATTTGCCTTTAGTATTGTTTCACTGACCCGGTCAGGGAAAAACAGAGTAGCCAAAAGATAAGGAGACTTCTTTCAGATAGAATGAGGTCTCCGGCCATGACAAAGTTGGGGGTGAGGGTCTTTGGCCCCTTCTCCAGGTCCCCCAAGTCCTTCACTGATGGCCGTTATGCGACTGTGCCTGTCTTAGGTTCCCTGCCATCAAGGGGACTTACCCGTCATTGACTAACCAGCCATCCTCCAGGGCCAAGCAGGGTGCTCTGAGGGTGATGTGAGGAGACAGGTTTTTGTCTCCTCAGTGGCCTATTTTCCCAAGGCCTCCTTGCTTAGCTCCAGACTTGGGGCCCTCTCACCTGTCGGCAAGTCTACAGTCCCTGAAACCAGGCGGGACGGTTCCTAACATGGAAGTACATATTTGAAAGAGTTAAAAGAAAGTGGTTTGTCCTAAAACAAGGCTGGTTATTTCTGAATGAATAAGAAGAAAAGAACTAACAGGGGCTAGGAAAGTTGTAGATGGTTTGTGGAAAAGGAATCCTGGAAAGGAAATTTATGTGTGGTCAAGCTGAATAATATTAAAATAAATTTAAGAGTAAGTTAATTTAAATTTCAAAAGTAAGCTACTGTGAAATTAGAGCCCAGTTATTTTTCAGGCAGTTAAAAAGAAAAAGGTTTTACTGTATTTATTTTATTCCAGGTAAAATATTTTGAGAAGTTCTCTGAAAGCAAGGATTTTATATTTCATTTTAAAAGTTTTGTGTCTTATATTGTCTTAATTAGGTACCTGATTATCCAACAAAATAATCTCAATCAGGGCACATGCCTAGGTCGTGGATTGGGTCCCCCATCAGGGCATGTACAGGAGACAATCAATTGATGTTTCTCTCTTGCATCAATGTTTCTCTCCTTCCTCTGTTTCTGCCTTCCCCTCTCTCTAAAATCAATAAGTATGTCCTCAGGTGAGGATAAATAGTAATAATAATTGTTATTATAACTATTATTAGTATTATTATTATAAATCCTTCTGGTCAAACATCTTTGACAAACTTCCCAGGATTTAGGATATAAAAGGAAACTTTCTTAACCTGGAAATGACTTTAGGTCACTCCATTTGGCCCCAGGAATGCCTCAAAAATTTGTTCTCTCTCTCTTTATAAAAGAACAAATAGAAACTAATTAGGTCTACCTGACATACTAAAATTACATGGGAAGCTCTCTCAAATAAATAAAAAAAATGTATATGTATGAATATATTCTTATTACTAAAAATGAATTTTCATGAGATTATAATCTCCAAGAGTCTGCAATATCCTGATAATAATATTTTCATTTGTAATTCTAGTTCATATCTTAAAATGTTATGTTGCAGAGAAAAGCAAATTTATTTGTCAATTGCTTTATAATCAGATCAATAACCATGACATTTTAAGTTTTTATCATTTATAGCCATTATTTGACTCTGATAATTTTGCAAATATGTTTCATCTTCAAAAAGATAACGAGGACTATGACTTATTCCAAACTACAGGTCTCTGAAAGTAAACTTTTGGATCCTACCTTAAACATGGGTAGAGATTTATAGAAATCTAAGGAATAACAGTATTCATGAAATGCTATCAAGAGATCAAGATAAAAAAGATAATTATATTGCACTGAGTGAACACAGAATGATTATAATTTTTATGAATTTTGTTTAAACTATTGCTGATTTTTTAACTTTTTGTTTTCCAGTTAAAAGGAAATTTCTTTCTCTTAAACGACTATAACTTAGCAATTTGATAAATTATACCTTTGTAAACAGAATTGAAACATTTATTTCATTTCTCCCTACTTGATTCCTCCAGAATTCAAACACTTTTAATGAGTGAGAATTTTTCTTTTCATGGCAATACAATTATTTGCACAAGTTCAATAAGAATCTGTTCTCTTTATAACAGGACATAATTGGAAACTGGTTTTTATTATCAAGGCTTTGACTAGAATGTCATTTTTGAGAGAGAAAAATGTATAGACTCAGATATGAGCAGACAGTTTTAAGGAATTAAAATTGACTTATGGAAGCCAACAGAAACCCTTGAAAATATTGACCTGGTGCCTTGCTGACATGGTTCCCAGTAGCCTTACCATGTGAGTAAAGAATGTCACTTCTTGGCAGGTACAGGAACCTCAAGATATTTTGAGGACTTCGAGAAGAGAGGAACTCACCCAAAATGTATTGCGGTCAACATCTGATGGCAAGTCCTCACCTGGGCTTTTCTGGCCTTGAAAGGCCTATTAAGTTCAATCTGAAGATTCCCTAGGGAAAAATTCAAGCAAAGCAGATTTGAAATGCCTATATTGGTTAATTAATATTATTGCTGGAGTTATATTATCAGGCCAAGTTTACTGAAATGAGACTTATTTTGCAAATAAATTCATCTTAATTTGTCTCTCTTTGGTAAAAGTAAAGGTGATTTTAGAGAAAAAGTTATATTTCAATGTAAATAACAATATACCTTTATGGGTAGTAGATTCTAGTACTATTGTCTTTTACATTTTGTTTTGTTTTCTTCTTGCAAACTGGACAAGATCCTAAATTATTCTCGTTTTTCCAATATCTGCCTATGACTCTCCAAATATGTTTCCAATTTTTCTCCCATCCTTTGACTAGGAATCATTGATAAATAAAACTGCCTTTTTCTAAAGCCATGCAAGCTGAAGATGGACAACTTAATATAAAATTCAGAAAATCACCACAGCTCATGCTTAAACAATCTCAGTGACTGATACTATATAAGCCATGCAGAGAGTTTACCTGAGACCCTGGTGACATCATCAGAGATTTTTTCAAACTACAACAGATGCTTCCAGCCTTACATCTAGAAATCTCAACTAACAACCTTACAAACTCAGAAGATAGTTTATATTTTTCTCTGATCATGAACATTTGTTTTTCTTCTGTTTTCATAGACATCTCTAATTAAATGCCTGATATTATGGAATTTAACCTGTACTGTCAGCCACTTGGCCTGCTCTTCTGCTCAAGCTCTAAGATTCCAACAGATGACCTCAGAGTTCTTGGCATGTGGGTACTCAGACACTAGGATTGCTTTAGATTACTAGCTGGCAAAACAAGGAGGAATCTATGCAGTAGCTGACAGAACATACTACATACATTAACACCTCTAGGGAAATTGAGGCTCAGATAAATAGAATTATGCAGAAGGATACTTAGTTACAAGATGTGGGAAAGAAAAACCCATTAGATGATCTCTTTTCCTGGCTACATTCTGGAATGGGAGGCCTCTTTCATGAGTTATTACATGGATACATGATATTGGTAATCTTTATCATGTTACACTTTCTTACTGTTGAAGGCTGTATATTTCTGACTAAAGAGATCATGTTTAGGACAAAAAGCAGGGATCCCAGGGAAAGAGCAAACATTATGATGGTACAGAATATTCACAGAAAACTGAGAACTAAAGGATATTTTCAATTGGATGTCAGGCACTTTCATTCCTCTAATGCTATATCCTGCCCTTTCAGCAGGAAACAGACATAGCTGCCTTCACTCCTTCTCCCTCAACATTGAGGAATGATTAAAAGAAAGGGAGAAGTTGAAACTGAGAGTCCTTATGACTTTTGATTAAACTTAGTTTTAAATCCTAGCTCTAGAAATGACATCTCTTTCTCTCTCCTCTGTCTATACCCCTCAGAGACCTAGCCTTTCCCCTGGATAACCAGCAATGCCCAAGGCAACAGAAGACAGGAGCCTGGACCTAACAAATTGTCAGAGTCCAGACACCTGCCAGGCTAAAGATCACACCTTGACCTAAGTTAGGTTTCAGTTCCAAGCCCTAAGGTGAAACAACCCCCTACATACTTTCCCATGAGATCGAACAGAGGGCTGCTGGGTAAAAAGAAAAAAGGAAAAACAATTGAACTGTCCTCAAGACATGAAAAGATTATTCATTACCCTTACCTAATCTCTAACCAATTAGCCCCAGCACAACCTGGAACCCCTAACCCATGGTCTTTTGTGACTTTGCCCTTTATAGTCTGTAACCTACACACCACTGCAGAGTTTGGGCTTTTGAACATCAGTTTCCGATTCTCCTGAATGGTGCCATTCATAATAAAATTGCCAATATTTCTCCACTGCAATTCTCCATGTCTACTGTTTGGCTCTGCTAGCTCTGGGTAGACAAACTCTTTCTGTCCTGTAACAGGGGAAAGTAGTACATGAAATAATATTAGTAAAATGTTGAGAACTGATTAAGCCAGATATTAGAAATATGAGAAAGCAGTAAATAGTCTCTTCTTTTGGCATGCTTGAAAGTTTTCATAATGATGTTTTTAATTACAACCTAAAAAGTTACAATCCAAAAATATGGATTGGAGAAACAAAAGGAAGTACTGGACTAAAATTAAAGTTATAAGCATGAATACATATACATATATGTGTCTCTCTGCTAGCTCTGTCTACTTGAAAGTTTCCAGAATAATGACACCTCAGAACAGCAAGTAATACATCTGGCATATACATCTGGTTTGTAAATACCAGTGAATACCAGTGAACATTCACCAGTGAATAACACCCAGAATCCTGTGAGAAGCTGGCTAAATTCCAAATCTGAAGCAAGAAAATACAAGTTGAGTCTAGAATATGATGTTTTAACAGAAGTGTTCTGAGGAGTTCCTCAGGTTCACTGCCCAGTAAAGCAAAAATAACTGATAAGAAGTATCTAAAAAGCAGGTCTCTGGAAATTTTCCTAAAGGCATACAGCAAATGAAGAAAGCTTTATTCAAAAACAGCTATTAATACCTTGTAGAAACTGGGAAGAGCCTGTGGCATATAAAACAGGACTGGCTCCCTTCCTTCACCCAATCTCCAATTCAGCTTGATATTCTGGGTGGGTGTGGCCAAGACTTCAGGACTCCCTCTTCCTCAGCTGCCAACACAGAGTGTTTTCCCCAGAAGGGCAGGTACTCAGCATTTTTCATTCCCTCCAATGCCAAGTCAGAAGCTAAATTCCCAGTGACTACAGCCATGAGATCAGTAGATCCCTCCTTATACCCAGTACCTGAAACTGGAAAAGCTGGCATTTGTGCTCCCTGTCACTACCAGAACCAATAAGTAGAGGCAATGATTGAATCTTTATGGGTGCTTTATTCAGATGCCAGTGATCTAATAAGACAGTGGGTTATGTACCCTCAAAATCCATCTTAACATCTCATTTTAGGCTGACTTTTTCATAGGAAGAAGAAAAGGGTAGGTAAGGGATTTGGGAAAAGGTTAATCAGATAAGAGTCCCAAATATTGCTTAATCTGCTGATCAACAATTCTTTTTCTGAATCATGACTCCCTCCCACCCTGGAACTCAATGGCTCAGAAACCATCTCCATTTTTGCAGACCCCCCAGGACACAAAGGCTGAATTGCTTGTTGACCTCCTGGAGTCAATGGTGATGCATTCCAGTTTCTGAAATAAGTTTTCCACTCCCATTAATTACTTAAGCCTATCAACTATGACTGAAGTGGAAAATCTTTAACTCTTAAGTTCCTCTATCATACTCACATTATAAGACAGAGAGATCCCACTGCAGCAAGCCAAAAATATTAGGGCCCAATTTTCCTCTTGCCAGCTTATTCTAGGTTCCATATCAGGAGGAGCAAGCCAAGAATATCAGAGGACACCACCCCCATCCAGCTCCCAAAATAGCAATTTAAATATTTAACCCAAGAGCAGAGGGAGCTCATAAGAACAGAGAGCTATAAAATTCTACCCAAAGGAACAGGTTTTATTTGAAACATAGGGTGAAGAAATTCAAGCCTTGAGTGCTCTTAAGCAACAATAACCCCTTTTAAGATCAACAAACTAGAGGTCAGCTAGTTCACCAAAGAGAACCAGGTAAAAAGCTAAGAGCCCTCCTGAGGTCAGAAAAAACCTCAAAGATGGGCCTCAAAAACTATACTGCTCAAAATTAATTGGATCAGAGTATGGAGCAATTTATGCCCCAGGGCATTGTCAAAAAGAATAGAGAGATTAATGGGCCCAATGCCTGGCTGAGATAACAAATGAGGACAACAGTTTAACAGTGAGAGAGAGAGAGAGAGAGAGAGAGAGAGAGAGATCAGAAAAAAAAAGGAAACCCCAGAGCCACTATGCACACACCCAAGGCTGTAAGAGTAAACCCAAAAGCTTCCCACTATGGGGTATATAAAACTTACTAAAACAGTCTACTCAATTAAACAAATAAACGAGCAAATAACAAAAACATGACCCAGAGGCAGTGAGGAATCAGTGTCTAGAGTGGCCCAGTTTTCAACAAAAAAAATTCAAGACATGCAAAGAAACAGGAAAGAGTGACCCAGTTTGGGGGAAGGGCGAAATACAACAAAAACATCTGTGAAAAGGACCAGAAAACAACCTTAACAAAGACTGAAACTTGCCTTTATAAACATGTTCAAAGAACAAAAAGCAACCATACTTGAAGATGTAAAAAAACTATGAAAAATGTTTCATCATATAGAGAACAGAAATAAGACATAATTTTTAAAAAATGCAAATTCTAGCATTAAAAATACAATAACTGAAATGGAAAATTCAGAAACACGGCTCAAGAGTAGATTTGAATGGCAGAAGAAAGAATCAGAAAACTTGAAGACAGATTGATAGAGAATATACAATCCAAATAAATGAAAATTAATAAAGAAAAACAAACAGGACTTCCTAATAAAAACACTCACTAAACAAAGAATAGAAGAAAACTAATTCAGCATATTAAGGCTATATATAACAAATGCATAACTAACATCATACTCAGTGGTAACAGACTTAAAGCTTTTTTTCAAGATCAGGAACAAGATAAAAATGCTTGTTTTTGTCACTCATATTCAACATAGTGCTGGAAATCCTAGCTAGAGCAACTAGGTAAGCAAAAGAAATAAAAGGCATCCAAATAAGAAAGGAAGACTAATATCTCTGTTTACAGATAACATGATGTTATATGTTACATAGAAAACCATAAATGTTCCACACACACACACACACACAAACAAAATTCTTTAGAACTTATAAGGAATAGAAAGGTGTTTAGCTTCCAATTATTATTAAAAATGAATCTTTATTATCATTATTAATAAATGAATATGCAGCTTGTGAACATACTTTTAAACATACAATTAAAGGTATTCATCATAATTTGCTATACTACCAATATTAAATTACAGGTACTTTAGAGTATATAGTAAATGGCTTAAAGTAAGTCTATAACATACATACAAAACACCTTTCTGCTCTGGCTGGATGGCTCAGTTGGTTGGAGCATTATCCCATGCACCAAAAGGCTGTGTGTTCCATTCCCTATCACGGCACATCCCTAAGTTGCACATTCAATTCCTGCTCAGCATGCATATGGGAGTCACACCATGAATGTTTCTCTCTCACATCTATGTGTCTCTCTCCCTTTTTTCTCCCTCTAAAATCAATAAGCATATCCTCAGGTGAGGAGACACTTTAGTATGGCTAGAATTATTCTACCATAAACTCAGCAAAATATAGACTATGAGCCATATCCACCTGGCTACCTGTTTTTATAATCAAGTTTTACTGGCACACAGCCATACCCATTCATATACATACTGTTTATAGATGATTTCACACAACAATAGCAGAGGTGAATAGTTGCAAAAGAAACTGTTTAGCCCGCAAAGCCTAATATATTAACCATCTAGTCCTTTATGTAAAAAGTGTGTAGACAACTGTAAGCTCCCTAGGTCAGAGGGTAGGGAACTTATTTGGGAATGGGTAACACCAAAGAACCAGGTAAGGATTTCCCTCTGAGTAGGGCAGTAATAGGCCCACTGAAATTGTTACCTTTTTGCTCCAACTGTTGTGAACTTTTCATCTTCATATAAACTATTTCAGAAAGATTCATTTTTGCCTTTTAACCTCATCTTTCATTACCCCCTCCTTGTGTGAAATCAGAATAAAAGCTGTCTGCTCATCATACATTGTATTTTTGAACATTGCTGTTTCCACAGTGTTTCCTCTGCAGAATTACTTATTCTTCAGGCCCCATCTTGCACAGTGTCTCACCAGAAATCTTCTGATTTTACTTTGGAACTCCATAGCGCATTCCTGAAAAGTCCTGCAAAGTGCCGACTCCAATTTTAATGAATATATGCTTCTCTCTACTACCTACCCAGTAATTGTGGGCTTTTGAGTGATGGGGACAAACTTTGTGTTCCTTAGAAGAGCTTCATTGCTCTTCACATAGTAAGTATGCTATAAATGACTGTTCAATTGTTAACCACATTTCTACATGGTGACTCACGAAATGTGTGTTTCCAATTGCCCAGATGGTGGTCTGGAAATGCAATATGTATTAAACACTAAAGTTGGAAGAGTAGAAAAGTACTTTAATAGAATAGCATATATAATAGCTATGCTTTTATTATACAAGCTAATCAAAAGACAATTACAAGATTCATGTTTTAGGAAAGAAAATGACCTTTTTCCAACTTACTTTCATTTCAAAATAGTGCATGCTCACTCATTTAGAAATAAAGTCCATAAAACATGTAAAGCTTTTGTGAATTTTCATTTTCTATCTGTCTTGGTTTGTGTTGTCCAAAGGCAGACCCTGAGGCGAGGTTTTAAGTGCAAGTGGTTTATTGGGGGAGTAAAAGGAGAACTGTAAGGGAGCTGGGAAAGGGAGCAAGAAAGGAAAGGAGAGCAGCTAATAGGCAGCTCACACATTCTAGGCAGCTCGCACATTGAGTGATTGAAGCTTAACTCTGCTGTGGCAACTCTGAGAGGCAGTATAAAAATGCTTCAGAATTATCTCACCCAAGGGAAGAGGGAGCTAGGGTTTCTATCTACCAAATCCAATCAATCAGTGATTGAGGGCTGCTCCCAGGGGTATGTTCATTTCCAGGCACTTCCAGCCTTGTGTGTGGGTGAAAAGCAGAATCTTGAAGCAAAAAATAAAATGAATAAATTCCTCAGGTAATTACTGCAGGTACTGGCAACTGAAGAGAGCTGGTGTGCTCTGCAGTGGCATAGGCAAGGGATTATGGGCAGCATGTCCACATCATCTGCTAGTTTAACTTCAAATATTTCATAAACACTCATTCATTCATTCAACAAGTATTGTGCCCTCTGTTTACATCTCAGTCACAGGGTTGGGTGCCGGGGAAGAGTGGTAAGCAAAAGCAGACATCGCAGGCATGCTGATGCAGCCTGCATTGTAGTGAAGAAAGCAGATAATAAGCACATAAACTACCAAATAAGATAATTACAGACCATGATGGACAATTTAAAGAAAAGAAACTGTGCTATAATAAAGAATAATCAAGGTAAAAACAAACAGTGTGGTTAGGAAAGGCAGATTCCATAATAAGGGGGCAAAAACAGACTAAGTATGGATTAATTTCCTTGTTTTAAAGAAAACTAATGCAGATCCATACTTTATAGGTGAATGGGAGTTCACTAGGTCTCATGCTCCCTGGGTGTTAACCATCAGAGGTGAGTAATGATACTAACTCCCTCTTATCCATTGGGGCTGCTCTACCAAAACTACCATAGACTGGGTGGCTTAACCAACAAACACTTATTTTTCACAGTTCTGGATCCTGGGAAGTCCAAGATCAAGGCACTGGCAAATTTGATGTCTAATGAGAGCCTGCCTCCTGGTTCATAGACAGCCATCTTCTCACTGCCCTCGCATGACAGAGGGGTGAGAGAGATCTCTGGAGACTTTTATAAGAGACTAACACCATTCATGAGGGCTCAGTCCTCATGGTCTAATTACCTTCCAAAGTTCCTACCTCCAAATACCATAACACTGGGGATTAGATTTCAACATATGAATTATGGGGAGATACCAACATTCAGCCTACAACACTCTCATTCCTCTAGGATCCAGTGGGAAGGAAAAACAGTGTCAATCAAAGATGAGAGTGGTAATATCAATGCAGATAAGGGGTATATTAAATGGCAAGATAACTGCATAAAGCTCCAGTGAAAAGATATCATTATCCATCCAACATAACCAACTTCCCATAGACTTCCAGCATCACCCCTTTGAAAATCTAGGGGGACCACAACCATTCTCACTAATCTGATGTGAAAGGTGTAGCCATACTTCTAAATGTCTTAAAACATAGGACCAACATTCAATGAAGAGTAAAAGCTGACCCCAAGTGAATTAGACCCAATTGAACCTGACATCTTGAAACACGGAAGTGCTATAAGGTAGGTTAACACCCATCATGCTCATCAAATTCAATCAGCATTCTGAAGATCTACACACCTAAAGAGAGCTAGAAACAGGTCATTATTGTTGCCTCAAAGACACATCATCAGTGACCAAACAGTGACTCACAAGCCAGATGAAACACTACCAGGTTATTAACAACAATTTTGCCTTTAAAAGACTATGACTGGCTTGCTGAATAAACATATTCCTCTTTTATTGGGAAAGAGGAAGTAGGAGACTGCTGCAAAAGAGGAACCTCAGTGATGTTCTCCTTCTGGCTGAACTAAAAACCAAACTTCATTATTAAAATGGGTCAAAGTATGCTGAAAGCATCAAAATTTCTTCTTTCTCAAAAACAGATTTAGTTGTTCTGTGGTTAAAATTCAAATTCTTCCTGAATCCTCACAGAGGTCCCTTTAATTTTCCCAGGAGGATGGCTGGAACATTGGAGATAGCTTCACAGTATCTACTCTTAACTATGTGATCAGGCATGAGGTTCAGCTCTGCCTTCATCATCCCCAATGTACTAGAATTTCAATCTGTGAAGGTCCATGTGTGGTGGAAGACAACACAGAACAGAGGAGGAGGCCCAGTGATGAAAGTACTTGAGTTAAGTGGCCTTGGGTTTGTCACTTAATCTTAGACTCAGTTACTTAATCTATAAAATATAAATAATAATGAAAATACTGTTGTGGAGATTAAGTAAATTTGCCTAGTTTATTATCTATTGCACAAAGTTATACTCTGAACCTTTGTCAAATAAATATTAAGATTGAAGGGCAACCATTTTGAACATTTACATTCATTTCCAAAAGAATACTAACCATATTTTGTTTTTCTACTGCTGTAAAAGTTATTCAGTTTTTATATGAGTTGGGATCCATCTACCTGTCTTTATTCAAACCCACCCTCAGTCAGCAGGTCACCAGTGGTGTTTATGGATTCCTACATCCACTGTCTGCCTGGCTATTACATATCCATGTGTGGTAACCACCCTCTAAGAAGATCTCCAATGATTGTTATCTCCTGCCACTAATGCCTTTGTGTAGTTTCTTCCCATGTTGACTAGGACTGACCTGTGAAGCCAAGAGAATATTAAGAAAATGAGTGTGACTTCCAAAGCTGGTTCATAAAAGACATTGAAACGTCAGCCTCGTTCCCTCTTGAATCACTTGCTCTGGAGCAATTCAGCTCTCATGTCAGGAGGACACTCACAGCTCTATGGGGAGGTTCACATGCTGAGGCACTGGGGCACTCTAATCAGCACTCACCTGCCAACAACGTGAGTGAAACACCTTGAAAGCAGATTCTCCTGTTCCAGTCATGTCTGAGAGCTACATCCACAGCTATCTTCTTGACTGAAATCTCTCTTTGAGTCAGAATTAAATTCCTAACCCACAGAAACTGTGAGAAGCTAACAGTATATTGCTGTTTTAAGCCACTAACTTTTGAGGTACCCTGTCACTCAGCAATAGATAACTAATTAACCACGCAAAATTTCATTCCTTCTACCAAAAAAATCAATGCTTGTTCTCTGTCAGTAGTGAGTGATGTGTATCAATGATGCAAAGCAGTTTATAATATTCTTGGTACCTGAAGTGATATATGAGTCACATAAGAGTACAAAGATCATAATTGCTCCATCCTGTCCCTCAAGACCTTGTCAAAGCCAGAAAGGACTTAGCTTCCATCATCACCAAAAAGGGACTTATTTCCAAACATTTATAGCCCTATATCCAAAGAATAATATAATATTTATATATCTTTAGTATGATTTTGCACAAAATTCTGCCTCCAACTGTCTATGGGAGTAACACAGATATCAGTTTAAATACCTGATAAGTCATTCACCAGTTGCATGACCTTGAACAATTACTTAACATTTCTGAAACTCATGTTCCTCTTCTGCAAAATGTAATTCAATTTACATTATACAGAACTGTTGTAAAATCAGGGATATGATTCTTGACACAAATTATATGCTCTATAAGTGGAAGCAAATACCACCATCTCCTCAAAAACCAACACAAGAGTTCCTGAGTTAGATAATGTCTTTGCTTTTGAAACTGGCAAAAATTAAATAGGTTGATAACACTCATTGTCAGTGAGGCTTGAGAAACAGGTCTCTTTTACCCACTGTGGCTGGGAATATAATTGCTATAAAATTTCTGGAGGGTAATACTTGTATGTCAAAAGATAAGAGACGATGCTCTTTGACTAAGCAATTCTATATCAAAAAATTTATCCAAAATAATGAAAATTAGAAATAACCTAAATTTGTACCAATTGGGAATTGATTGATTGGACCAAAATTGAATCTAATTCAAAAGGGAGCCCTTACATAGACTGGCCAGTAATGCAAAACTTACATGACCTAACTTATAAGCTGAGTTGGACACAGGGACTCTGGTTAACATTTAATGTCCAAACACATACTTTTCTTCTTTCTTAACCAAAGACCCATTAAAATAATAGCGAAAAAATAGAAAGGGTATAATTCCATAACAGAAAGGAAAATAAGATGACAGCATAAGTGGATGAGGGATTTCAACAAAATTCTGATAGCTATAAGGATGATGTTGAAGCTAAGCCATAATGTACATAGAAAAGAGAAAAATATCTGGAAAGGTTCTGAACTCAGAGACTAAAGATACAGTGAAGTGTGAAAGTAAGAAGTGGGTATAAAAACAAGTGGAATAATTTAAACTCTGTATGCAGTGTAGTAGACTCCCTACTAACAAATAGCAAACCATCTTAATACAAGCACACTTGCATACATATCGACAGGCAAAAAGTTCTTCTCTTACTTAGAGGGTGTGTTAGCACCCAAGAAAATGTTCTCTTCATTTACAAATTGGGAACTTCTCTCACTGTGTAATAACTAGTTCCCTGATCATTCAACCCAAAGAGAAGTCCTTATATTGATAACCTCCCAGATTGCTCTATTGATCTCTTTTTTCTTAAATATAAGACTAACTAGGTTTTTGAGAAAAATGAGCATCATCAAAGAGGATGATAAAGACACATAAACAGAAAACTGATTCCAGATGAACAGATATGTTAGGGGGGAAAAAGATAACTTTTAAAGTCCCTAATTGATAACCTCTAAGCTAAGAGATTCAAGAAGTTATTATTCTCATGAAATGACAAGACAATATTATGAAAAGGAAATATTGAAGAACATGAAAGAATTCTTTAATGTTAAAACTATGGCTGCAAGTACTGGAAGAATTGCTGATTTTTATTCAAAACCTGAAAGTAGTCAAAGACAGATTTAAAGTTTGATTACGTGAACAGTTTTAAATATTTGCATGAAAGAAGCACTATAAGCAAAGTCAAAAGATTACAAAATAGTCACGGTGATTTAAAATACAGTATAGGAAATGAAGTCAATAATGCTGTAATAACTATGTATGGTGTCAGGTGGGTACTGGAAATATCGGAGGGAACACTTGGTAAAGTGTATGATTGTCTAAGCACTATGCTGTATGCCTGAAACTAATACAAAATAATGTTAAATGTAAATTGTAATTGAAAAATAATTTTTTTATAAAAGGCAAAGTCAAAAGAAAAATTGGAAACTGGGAGAAAGAATTTTCATATGTCACAAACAAGAGCTAATCTTCCGGGTATCCAAACCACTGTTAACTATCATTAAGAAAAAGGCCAAAAATCCAATGGAAAAATGGGATAAAGGACAGCTCATACAAAAGGAAAGGCAAATGACCCTTACACACATGAAAAGAATCTCAGTTTCTCCATAGTAAAAGAAATGCAAATTAAAACAATACTGAGATGCCATTTCTTACTTATGGTGATGGCAAAAATCCAAAAAGTTGACAACACACTTCAGTTGGCAAAACTGATGAGGAACACTTCTATACATTCCTCATAAGAGTAGAAAATGGTATATGCCTACAGAGGTAAAATACAATAAAATCATATATGCATTTACCATTTGACTCAGCAATCTCACATCTAGGACCAACCCTAATACAAAACAATATATACTCAAAACTAATTCATTGTGGCATTGCCTGCAAAAGTAAAATAGTAGATTTAATCCAAATGTCCATCAGTCAAAGACTGATGGAATAATTATGGTTCATCTACCCAGTGGAGAAAAATCTTGAAGAATTGGTATGGAATAATTTCCAGGACATATTATCTAGTGAACAAAGAAAGTATAGAACAGTATATATGTTACACCATCTTTTATATAAAAGGAAAGGGAGAAAATAAGAATGGTTGTGTATGCATGTATACTTGCATGTATGTTGTATGTGTGTGTGAGATTTTTGTCAAAACAAACACAGTCAAGAATTCAATGACTAATGAAATGACTGCATCAAGGGAGTAGTAGGAATGAGCAGGGAAGACTTGGTGTGGAAGAAAGGTTTCATTGAGTAATGACTTTTATGTGTAAGCCATGTTTATTTGTTGAGGTTTTGTCAAGAGACCAAAGCACACCAATTATTTGAACAAAGGAATTTTTTTTTTAAGATTTTATTTATTTTTTTCAAGAGAGGGGAAGGGAGGGAGAGAAACATGGATATGCAAGAGAACCAATGATCAGTTGCCTCTTGCACGCTCCCAACCAGGGATCTGTCCCCCAACGCAGGCATGTGTCCTAACTGGGAACCAAACTGGTGACCTTTTGTTTCACAGGCTAACACTCAATCCAGTAAATCACACCAGCCAGGGCTAAACAAAGGAATATAAAAAATTGTTAACTAGGTATAAAATTGTTAACTAGATGACTGAAAGAGTAAAAACTGCAAACTTATCAGAGGACAGTAAATTCAGGAAGAATATGAGAATATGCTAGAATTACTAAGATTTAGAAATTATTAAAATTTTGTTAAGAGCTTTACTGAGCTGAACGTCAGACCCTTGACCAGAGGAGGGTCACTGCTCAGGGGATGCTGGGGTCTGAGTTCAAAGGAAGGGTCCACGGGCAGGACCTCTGGGAGAAGCTGGTTCTGCAAGTATTTGAAAAACTGCAGACTGTATTTAATTGCTTCTGTGGGAAGGAATTTATGTGCAGGGATGGAAAGGTATGGCTAGGGTGATATGTACAGGAAACAGGAAGCAGACAAAGAGTCCCATAGGGGAAAAACAGGAAGGAGCAAATTTCTTCTTCCTCTTCCAGTCTTGCAATCTGCCTCTAGCACCCTCTTTGGAAGATTATAGGAGGGAACCAGCTGGAAAAACAAACATAGTTTTAGTCCCAGCCCCAGCATCACAAAGCATAGTACAGAAGGTTTAAAGACAACACCTTAATAACCAATGCACCATGTAAATGTTTTATATATTTGAAAAGTTGAATAAAATCAAAAAGAGAAAGGCAAGCCATAAAATTGAACAGCAACAGAAACAAATGAAACTAACTGTATAAAAATAATAACCACACAGAGAAAGGATTTATTTCAAACAGGAAACTGTTTATTCTTACTGTGATATATCACAAGGACAAAAAGAACTACAAAGATATGTAAAACTTCACTCAGTATGTTTATTGTTGGTAGTAATATAAAAATATTGTATGCATATTTTAGGATAATACAAATGAGAACATGAATACTATTAAGAATAAAGATTTTCAGTGTTATCAAAAGATGTTCTAACATAGCCCCAACCAGTGTGGCTCAGTAGGCTGTGCATCATCACATAAAACAAAAGGTCATCAGTTCAATTCCTGGTCAGGGCACATGCCTGGATTGCGAGTTTGGTCCCTGGATGGTGTACATCGGAAAGGCAACCAATCGATGTTTCTCTCCCTCCCTTTCTCCCTCCCTTCCCCTCTCTCTCTCTCTTAAAAAAAGAAAAAGTTCCAATATAAAATATGTTTTTAAAACCCTATATTAAATTTTTACTGGAAATAGTATGAATTTTTTTAAAGATTTTTCCTACTTCTACTTATAGGAAGAGCCTAGAGCCAATATACCTAGTATCAGTGAACAAACCTAGAACCCAGAACTTGGCTTCAAAATACCTACCCCACTGAAAGGAACCAGGGCTTCTTGGAGAAGTGGTTGATTCTATATCTAGGACACAGAAGGTACTAGACAATATGGAACATATTGTGTCAAAAAGTAAGAAAGTGATCAAAGACCAAATGAGTCATGACAAAATGACACAAGGAACTAGCTTGAATCAACGGCCAGTGGTCAAATTCAGGACAATTTGGTCTTTGAAAAGAATAGTAATTATAATTGATTATAACGTTGTAAATAAAGTCCTTGGGTCCACAGTGAAACTCAAAATGAGAGAGAAAAGAGATTTCAAGAAAAAAATTCTCTGTAAAAGAATGTCTGTAATAAAAGTACAAGGAATTACAGAAGTAGAAAATCATTTTGCAACTTCTAATGTAATAATTGACTTACACAAATATAAGCTATCATGCTAAAACCATCAGGTGACAGATATTTGTAAAATCTAATCACTCCAGAGATAACTTACTGATTGCAAAGGGGAAAATGTACCATTTCAATAGGAGATCTGAAGGGCATCACCTTAACAACATGAGCAGACATAGTAACACCAGTACTGGGACAACCTGATACAATGTGCCTTCCTATGTGACACAATATCAAGTATACAACTTAACCTACAAAATTTTCATGACAGAATACTTAACCTGGATATAATCAATTCTCTGGATCCAATTGGAAGGAAATACAGAGGACTGAGAAGCATGTTAAATGATACCATGAGCATATAATCAGACAAATCTAGAATGTTGGTCACTCTTAAGAAAAAAAGGTTGGTTGCAGTGTAGGGGTAGGAAGGTCAGTGTACTATTGTAGGTTAAAAAGAGTAAGCCATAACAAATGAGTGCAGTGTATCAATCCGGATTGTTTTTTAAATGTGTAAAAGATTACTAGGACAACTGAGGAAATTAAACATGGGCTGAATACTCTATCATGTTATTGAATATTTGTTAATTTTCTTAGTTGTGATAATGGTATTGTGATATCAGAAACAACTGTCCTTATTTTTATGAGATGCAGTCTAAAATATTTAGGGATAAATAGTTATTATATCAACTTATTTATAAAGGGTCCACAACAAAGATATACGAGGGGAGACCCAAAAACACAGGAATTATCTTCTGAAGGGGAGGCCCCTTGTAGTACAGGCTTTCCCCACTAGGTGAGTGTTCTAGGAACCCATCAGTATCAGTGTACCAGCTGGTGTTGTTGTAAGAGGCTGCATTCGGCTTCAGTGAATTTTTTTTAAGACTCTTTCAATTTGTCCCTTTCATGATGGGTGACTTACAAGTGCACCTGCCCACACCGTATTGAATGCTCAGAAGTTTTTGAGCAAAAACGGAATTATCCCCATGTTCAACACTTCCTATTCACCCAATCTCACTCCAAGTGACTTTTTTGTTTCCCAGATGAAAAAGTCCTTATAGGGAAACGTTTTGCAGAAGTGGAAAAGGTGAAACAAAAAATGGCATCAAAATCAATGAGTTCAAAAACTGTTTCAAGAAGTGGAAAAAATGTCTCGATAAGTGTTTTACATCAAATGGAGAGTACTTTGAAGGTGACTGAAGTTTAAACACATAAGAATAAATATACAAGTTTTATAAATATAATCGGTTTTTTGGGGTAGTCCCTCCTTGTACATATACATAAAGAGAAGGGGAAACATGGCAAAAGTTAACATTGGTTGAAATTTTTTATAATAAATGTTAGGGTGGAGAAATGTATTATTACAGAAAAAAACAGAGTTGCAAACATTTAGAAATACTAAAATGCAATCTGAATCCAGAAAATTAGAGAGGAAAAAAGGAGGGAAAATTTAAAGACCAAGAATACCAGAGTAAGAGTTTTAATATCTAACAGATACAGAAGAAATAAAGAAATAAAAAATGTTCATCTCCATCTGGTGTGACTCAGTGGACTAAGCACCACCCTGCAAACCGAAGAGTCACAGGTTTGATTCCCAGTCAGGGCACATCTCTGGGTTGCCGGCCAGGTCCCTGGCTGGGGATGTGCGAGAAGCAGCAGTTGATGTATCTCTCACACATTGATGTTTCTCTCCCTCTCTTTCTTCCTCCCTTCCCATCTCTCTAAAAATAAATAAGTAAAATATTTTTTAAAAATGTTCAGTAACAAATTATCAAAGAAATAATGGAAAATTTTTCACAAAGTTGAAAAATATGTCCTCAAACTGAATGAGTCCAATGCTTACTAAGTAGAAGAAATGAAAAAGAAACTAACATTTAGACTTATCCTGGTGGTGTTTAAGACCTTCAAAGACCAACACAAAAGCCTACAAGCTTCTGCATAAAGGAACAACAATGAGACCAGCATTAGTCTTATTTGTGAGCAACAATGAATGGAATATGAAGGTGGTGGGGGGAAGGCAGAGACAAATGTATTTGAAAAAATAAAGAAAATAAACTAAATTAAAAAATAAAATAAAATTTTGATCTACTTACAATTTATCCTAGTTACAGTGTGAGATATTATTCCAACTTAATTTCCTCCAGATGGCTATCTGATTGTCCCAACACCATTTATAAAATAGTCCATATTTTCCCTATTGATTTGAAATGTCACATAATCACAATCTAAATTCTGGACCAATATTGTACACTATAACTAGGATAACCTCTAAGTACCACCTTGTTTTAACCATTGAGTCTTTATAGCACATTTTATTTTCTCATAGTCTGGTTCTTTTTTCACTGCTCTTATTTTTCAAAGGTTCCTGTCATCGGCCATTGCAAGGGATTTGATCTGTTCTCAATGACTGAAAAAATAAAGCTCATAATTTCAAATCAAAAAAAATTAAAAAATAAAAAAATAATAATTTTGAATATAAAATTGTACAAATACAACTTATATTTGGGCAGTAAAGTATTAAATCAGCAAGCTTGGTTTTCCCAAACCCTAAACATTCCAAAGGTCTTAGGGCTGGCCCTTTGACTGACTGCTGGGAAATAAACTCCTAGGGAGCCTTTGGAATACCTTGCCTGACAAGAGCGTCTTTGTGTATCTGAAGCCTCGGGCCGTTCCAGTTTAGTCTAATAGTGTCATTTGTGGTGAACATCTGTTTTTGTATGCCTAAGGCTTTAGGTTATGCTATATCAGTGGACCTCTTGGAAACTAGAGACTAAGTAACATCAGCCACATAGGTGTTCCATGCCCACACGAACTGACTCCAAATAAAAACTCTGAACTTGGGTGAGCTTTCCTGGTTGAAAACACTTCACATGTGTTGTCACACATCGTTAGTGGGAGATTAAAGTACTATGCATGCCAAACTAGGAGAGGACAACTAAAAGCTTGCACTTGGTTTATCCTAAACTCTGCTCTAAGTATATTTTTTCCTTTGCTGACTTTAATTTGTAATAAACCTTTCTGTAATAAATGATAACCATGAATACAACAGCTTTTCTGGGTCCTGTGAGTCCTTGAGTAAATTATCAAACCTGAGAATGATCTCGGCGATCCTTTTCCTTGAGGGAAAGAAGAAAAAAAACTTAGATTTGTGCCTTATACTCATAATAAATTAACTCAAAATAGATCATAACCTTAAATAAGGTAAAAGTATAAAACTTCAAGATGAACATTGAAAAAAATCTTAGTATAACTTTGATTTAAGCAAAAACTTTTTAAATTTATTATGTTATTGTTCAAATACAGTTGTCCCCAATTTCCTGCCACCGCTTTCCTCTGCCCCACCCACCCCCACCTCCCACTCTCAATCCTTCCCCACTTTGGCTTTGTCCATGTGTCTTTTATACATGTTCCTTGATTTGACCCTTCTCCTTCTTTTCCCAATTACCCGCCTTCCTCCTCCCCTCTGGTAAATCCCATTTAGTTTTTTCTTTCAATGTTGTTAGTTATATTTTTCTTGCTTGTTTGTTTTGTTGATTATGTTCCACTTATAGGTGAGATCATATGGTATTTGTCTTTTACCCCCTGGCTTATTTCACTTAGCATAATACTCTCCAGTTCCATCCATGCCGTTGCAAAGGGTAGTAGCTCTTTCTTTCTTTCGGCTGTGTAGTATTCCATTGTGTAAATGTACCATAGTTTTTTGATCCACTCATTTAGTGTTGGGCACTTAGCTTGCTTCCAACACTTGGCTATTGTAAATTGTGCTCCTATGAACATTGGGGTGCATAGATTCTTTTGAATTGGTGTTTCAGGAGTCCTAGAGTATAATCCCAGCAGTGGAATTGCTGAGTCAAAAGGCAGTTCCATTTTTAGCTTTCTGAGAAAAGTACAAACTGTTTTCTACAGTGGCTGCCCCAGTCTACATTCCCACCAACAGTATACAAGGGTTCCCTTTTCTCCATAACCTCGCCAGCATTTGTTTGTTGATTTATGATGGCCAATCTGACAGGTGTGAAGTGTTATCTCATTATGCTTTTA
This sequence comes from Pteronotus mesoamericanus, assembly GCF_021234165.1. NCBI lineage: Eukaryota > Metazoa > Chordata > Mammalia > Chiroptera > Mormoopidae > Pteronotus > Pteronotus mesoamericanus. The sequence continues at coordinate 11,438,571 of NW_026555245.1, forward strand.
ATTTGCATTTCTCTGATGGCTAGTGATGCTGAGCATCCTTCCTATGTCTCTGGGCCCTCTGTATCTCTTCCTTGGAAAAGTGTCTGTTCAGGTCCTTCACCCATTTTTTTAACTGTATTGTTTGTCTTCCTGGAGTGGAGTCATGTGAGTTCTTTGTATATTTTGGAGATCAAACCCTTGTCTGACTTGACATTGGCAAATATATTTTCCCATAGGGTTGGTTCTCTTTTGATTTTGCTAATGTTTTCTTTAGTTGTGCAGAAGCTTCTTATTTTGATGAAGTCCCATTTGTTTATTCTTTCCTCTATGTCCCTTGCTCTAGGGGACATATTGGTGAAAATATTGCTACATAGAATATCTGAGAATTTCCTGCCTATGTTCTCCTCTAGGACTTTCATGGTGTCACAGCTTATATTTAAGTCTTTTGTCCTTCTTGACCTTATTTTTGTGTATGGTGTAAGTTGGTGGTCACATTTCATTTTTTTGCAAGTCCAGCTCTCACAACACCATTTATTGAAGAGGCTATTTTTACTCCATTTTACACTTCTGCCCCCTATGTCAAATATTAATTGACCATAGAGACATGGGTTTATTTCTGGGATCTCTATTCTGTTCCATTGGTCTAAGTGTCTGTTCTTAGGCCAGTACCAGACTGTTTTGATTACACTGGCCTTGTAATATAATGATATCAGGTATTGTGATCCCTCCAACTTTGTTCTTTCTCAAAATTGCTGCAGCTATTTGGAGTCGGTTATAATTCCATATAAATGTTTGAAATGTTTGTCCTATGACTGTGAAATATGGCATTGGTATTTTAATAGGGATTGGGTTAAATCTAGAAATTGCTTTGAGTAGTATGGACATTTTGATGATGTTAATTCTTCCAATCCATCAACATGGTATATGTTTCCATTTATTTGTGTCTTCCTTAATTTCTTTCTTCAGTGTTGTGTCATTTTCTGCATACAGGTCTTTTACCACCTTGGTTAAGTTTATTCCTAGGTACTTTATTTTTCTTGTTGCTATAGCAAGTGGGATTTTTTTCCTGATTTCTGATTATGATATTTCATTGTTGGTGTACAAAAATGCCTTCAGTTTCTGAATATTGACATTGTATCCCCCTGTTTTGCCAAATGCACTCATTAGGTCAAGTAGTTTTTTGGTGGAATTTATGGGGTCATCTGTAAACAATGACAGTTTTACTACCTCCTTTCCAATTTGGAAGCCTTTTTTTTTCTTTTCCTTGTTTGATCGCTGTGGCTAGGATTTCCAATGCTATGTTGAATAGAAGTGGTGAAAGGGGACATCTTTGTCTTGTTCCCGATCTTAGTGGGAAAGCTTTTAGTTTTTGCCCATTGAGTAAGATGTTGACTTTAGGTTTTTCATATATGGCCTTTATTATGTTGAGGTACGCCCCCTTAACTCCCAATTTGCTGAGTGTTTTTTATCATAAATGGGTGATGTACCTTATCAAATGCTTTTTCCACATCTGTTGATATGATCACATGATTTTTGCCTTCCTTTTTTGTTTATTTGCTGTATTACATTGATTTGTGAATATTGAACCATCCTTGCATCCCTGGGATGAATCGCACTTGATCACGGTGGATGCTCTTTTTAATGTATTGCTGGATGTGGTTTGCCAATAGTTTGTTAAGGATTTTAGCATCTATGTTAATCAGCGATATTGGCTTATAGTTTTCTTTCTTCGTTGTGTCTTGATCTGGTTTTGGGGTTAGGATGATGCTGGCCTCATAGAAAGAGTTTGGGAGTCTTCCCTCTTCTTGGATTTTTTGGACTAGTCTGAGAAGGACAGGGGTTAGCTCTTCCTTCAATGATTTGTAAAGTTCTCCTGTGAAACCATCTGGTCCAGGGCTTTTGTGTGCTGGGAGTTTTGTGATTACTGCTTCAATTTCCCCAGCTGTTATCAGTCTGTTCAGGCCTTCTGCTTCTTTTTCATTCAGTGTTGGAAGGTCATATTTTTCTGGAAATGTGTCCATTTCACCCAGGTTTTCAAATTTCTTGGCATACAATTGTTCATAGTAATTTCTTACTATCCTTTGCATTTCTGTGGTATCAGTTGTAATTTTTCCTCTTTCATCTTTGATATGTATTTTGGTGCTCTCCCTGTTTTTCTTGATGTGTCTGCTGAAAGGCTTGTTGATTTTGTTTATCTTTTCAAAGAACTAGCTCCTGGATTTATTGATTCTTTGAATTGTTCTCTTAGTCTCTATGTCATTCCGTTCTGCTCTGATCTTGATTATTTCCTTCCTTCTACTCGCTCTGGGTTTTGTTTGTTGTTGTTTCTGGATTAGGTTGTTTATTTGAAATGTTTCTCTCTTTTTTAGGTAGGCCTGTATTACTATGAACTTCCCTCTTAGAACTGTCTTCACTGTGTCCCATAGGTTTTGGACTGTTGTGTGTTCATTTGCATTTGTTTCCAGAAACTTTTTGATTTCTTTGATCTCATTATTGACCCATTCATTGTTTAATAGCATGCTATTCAGTCTCCATGAGTTTGAATGTTTTTGAATTTTTTTCCTCGAGGTTGTTTTCTAGCTTCAAGGCCTCGTGGTCTAAGAATATGCTTGTTATGATTTCAATTTTTTTTTAATTTGTTGAGGCTTGCTTTTTGTCCTAATATGTGGTCTATCTTTGAAAATGTTCCATGCATGTTTGAAAAGAATGTGTAATTTGCTTCTTTGGGATGAAAGGTTCTATATGTATCAGTTAAGTCCATTTGATCTAATGCATTGTTCAGTTCCACAATATCCTTGTTGACATTTTGTTTGGAAGATCTAGTCATTGTTGACAGTGAGGTGTTAAAATCTCCTACTATCAGGGTGTTGCTGTCTCTATCTTTCTTGAAGTCCTCCAAGGTTTTCCTTATATATTTGGGTGCTCCTATGTTGGGTGCATACAAGTTTACAATGTTTAACTCTTCTTGATGAATGCTTCATTTGAGTATTATGAAGTGTGTCTCTGTGTCTCTTTTTATGGCCTTTGTTTTGAAATCTATTTTGACTGATACAAGTGTTGCTACCCCTGGTTTTTCTTCCTGTCCATTTGCTTGGAATATATTTTTCCATCTCTTTACTTTCAGTCCATGTAGGGCCTTTGTTCTGAGGTGAGTCTCTTGTAGGTGGCATATGTTTTGGTCATGTTTTCTTATCCATTCAGCTATCCTGGGTCTTGGTTGGGGCATTTAGTCCATTTACATTTAAAATGATCATTCATAGGTACTTATTTATTCTTTTCCTCTTTGTACCTGTGTTCCTCTCTTTCTCACTCTTTTTCTTCATCTTCTTAAAGCAGTCCCTTTAGTATATCTTGCAGTGCTGGTTTGGTGTAAGTGTCTATTTTTAGCCTTCTTTTGTATGGGAAACTCCTTATTTCCCCTTCCATTTTAATTAAGAGCCTTACTGGGTATAACAGTCTTGGTGGCAGGCCTTTGTTTTTCATTGCTTGGAATATTTCTTGCCATTCCCTTCTGGCTTGTAGTGTTTCTGTTGAGAAGTCAGCTGCTAGCCATATCGGGGCTCCCTTGTATGTTACTATCTGTTTCTCCCTTGCTGCCTTTAAGGTTGTCTGTTTGTCCTTGGTATTTGGCATTTTAATTATGATGTGTCTTGGAGTGGGTCTCATTGGGTTCCTCTTGAATGGGACCCTCTGTGTTTCCTGGACTTGTGTGATTTTTTTTCCTCTGCTCCAATTAGGGAAGTTTTCCATCATTACTTTTTCAAACAGGTTCTCTATCCCTTCCTCCTCTTCTTCTCCTTCTGGTATCCCAACTTTATAGATATTATTATGTTTCAGGTTGTCCTGCATTTCCCTTAATGCCCCATCATTCTTTTTTAGTCTTTTTTCATTTTCTTGCTCTTTCTGGGCGCTGTTTTCCCTACCTTATCTTCCAGCTCACTGATTCAATCCTCTGCTTCATCTAGCCTACTTTTGATTCCTTCGACTGTGTTCTTCAATTCAGAAATTGTATTCTTCACTTCTTCTTGTCTCTTGTTGATAGATTCTGTGTCCTTTTTTCATGCTGACATAGTTTGCAGTAAGTTCCTCATAGTTTCCCTATAGTTTTTGGGCCCAAAATGAACATTATAAAGCTACATAGTAAAGATAATATCACAAATCATGGAGAAGACCACAGTGTATTTTTGTCTGCTGTTTTTCCTTTCTGGATCTGCCTCTGGTGATGTCAGATGTTGACCCCATCTGACCTTAGGCAGTCTGTTCGAGAATTCCAGGAATCTACTGCCTGTGCCTGTCTCCTTCAGTTGTTAATCGAATCACTTCACACTCCGCAGTCAGCCTTAGGCACCACAGGGCCACGGCAGAGTCCCTCCTGGGGTCAGGGCAATTGTTTCATTTCATGCTACTGCCACTCAGGGTTGTGGTCTGCCTGAGCAAGATGGCTAATGCCACATGGGGGATGACTCAGCATTGGGATCCTGCCCACTATTCTCTCAGTTCTCTCCCAAAGCCTCCATCCCTACTCTCTCTTCAGACATCTCTGGCCAACTCTCCCCCAACCTTTGCCAGAGCCCAGAGTCAGTGGCTGCAAATAAAAATTTATGCATTGGCCCTTTGAATTGCTCTTTGCATCTCCCGCTGCCTGTCTCTGGCTGAGAGCAACCCTGCCACTTTTTGCAGCTGGCTGTTATCTATGTACTCTGGGCTCTGGTGCTGTAGGCAAGGGATCCCCAGTTATGGTTTAGACCCCACTCTTCTCAGGGGAATCCAACTGGCTGCTTAAATATCCCCCTTGCATTACTGCCCATGAGCACCCAACCAGCCTTCTTGAATCTCCACCACAGTCCTTATCAGTCAGGTTGTGCTAAAGCTGATTCTTCTGTCTATCCAAGGTTATAAGGCTTCTCTCTTGCTATCGTTCAGTTGTTTTTTTCTGGATGATTTCTCCACAATTTAGTTGTAATTCCATATTGGTCCTGAAAGGAGGTCAGTGTTACTTCCATGCACTCTTCCGCCATCTTGCTCCTCTAGCAAAGACTTCTTAAATATAACACTAAAGTAATGATCCAAAAGGAAAAAAAATGACATGTTGAACTTCATCAAATTTAAAAACTTCAGCTCTTCAAAAGGCACTGTTAAGAAAATAGAGCCCTGGCTGTTGTGGCTCAGTGGATTGAGTGCCAGCCTGCAAACTAAAGAGTAAGGTTCAGTTTCCAGTCTAGGACACCAGCCTGGGTTACCAGCCAGGTCATTGTTGGGGGCACAGGAGAGGCAACCATACACTGGTGTTGCTCTCCCACTCTTCCTCCATCCCTTCCTCTCTCTAAAAAGAAATAAAATCTTTTAAAAGAATAAAAATCTATATGAAAATATGAAAGACAATATGAAAATGTCTCATATGAGAATATGAAAGTATGACATAAGATATAGAAATGTCTTCATATCACATGTGTAATAAAAAAAGCTTGTGCCACATGTCATGTGGGGGAGTGCTGTGGATCGATGCTCGTTCCTGGTCCAGGCCACAACTGCCACAAGGGAGGGAGTGTGTCGTGGGGAGCGCGGTGCTCTGGGATCTGAGGGTTACTGTCCCGGGCCAGCTGAGATGGGAGCGGGGACTCTGAATCCCACAGAGCCTGTCCCAGAGGTGTCATGGATGGAGGAATAAACACAAGTTGTTGCAAACACTTCTCTGTTTGCCAGGAGAGGGGACATGGCACAATCCTCTTAGTGGGGAAGGCCTCGAGCCCCCTTTTTCCAAAGGCTTTTATTGAAAGGGTTATCAGTGGGGCCAAGTAACAGCAGTGCACAGGTTATCTCATTACATCAATATGTTAATGTTTACAGAGAATAGATGTTTTGAAGAAAACAAATGGCAAGAACACACCAATTTACATGGGTCTGAGAGAAGACTACTAAACAAAAGAGATGACTAAACATGAGAGTGTAGTAAACATAAGAGCACCAAAAGGTATAGTTTTAGGGTCTATGAATAACGTAAATTCCCTTCCCAGCATGAGCCAACTATAGCTTCTAAGGGAAAAACAAAGCACACTTTAAAGAATTTACTTTTAGGCCTGATTTCCCTGGGAACCGCCAGATCCAGTTTAGGACTGTCTCGAGCCAGGCCAGAGGAAGGAGCCGCCAAGAGACAAGCAGACTTCTTTCAGATACAGTGAGGACTCCAGCCATGGCCAAGCCGAGCCGAGGGATGCAGACCTTTTGGCCCTTTCTCCGTGTGCCCCATGCCCATGCTGCTGCCCATACCAGTCGATGTCTGTTTTAGGTTGTTTTCTTCACATGAGAAAAACTTACCCGTCATCAACAAGAGACCATCACAGGGCCAAGCAAGATGATGTGAGGGAGCAGGGGGTGCACCTCTACCAGGGGGACAGGTTTCATCTCCTCAGGGGCCTGTTTTTCCAAGGCCTCCTTGATTATTTCCAGCCTTGGGGCCATCTTGCCTGTTGGCAGAGTCACAGTTCCTGAAACCAGACAGGGGGTTTCCCAAAAAACTGGTATCTAGAATATATAAAAATTTCTTACAGCTTAGTAAGAAGACAAAAATCCCAATTTAAAAATGGGAAGAGATCTGAATAGATATTTCACCAAAGAGGGTAAAGAAATGTCTAATACGATGAAAAGATGCTCAATATCATTGGGAATATGCAAATTAAAACCATAACATAATATCACTGCATACCCCACTAGAATAACTTTAATTCAAAAGAATGACTATACCAAGTATTGGTAAGGATATGGGAAAATAGCAACTTTCATGCATTACTAGTGGGAATGTAAACTGATACTGCCTCTTTGGAAAACAGTTTGGCTGTTTCTTTCAAAAGTTAAATATATACTTACCATATGACCAGTGATTCTACTCTTTATTTCTACCTAAAAGAAGTGAAAACATTGGTATTTCTCTGGAGCTTCCAGTCAAGATGGAGTCATAGGCAGACATGCTTCGCCTCATTGCACAACCATAAGAAGGAACATAACTAACTTAAAAACAGTACCCAGAACTGCCATAAAAACACCCAGAATTGTATGGAAATCCAACGATCAAGGATTTAAAGAAGCTATATTCATCCAGAGGGGTAGGAAGGGAGGAGACAGGGAGTCAGGGTGGGGACAAGGAATTGGGGCAAAGAAAAACTGTGTGGCAGCAGTGAGCTGGTGAGTGGGAGGCAGAGAGGCAGCAAGGCAGCCTGTGGAACGGGCAGCCTCACATTCACCTGTGGTGGATAAAAATCAGGGAAACACATTGTGAGCAACCAAGCCCAGCCCCAAGCCAGATCACACAGCGCAAAGCTCCAGCATGGGGAAAAGCAAGCCTTATAACTTCTGTTTGTAAACCCAGTGGAGGCTGGGGTGGCAGAAGAGACTGCTGGTTTCTCAGGAGAGCCTGGAAGGTATGCAAACTTACCCATCCTGGGAACCACAACCAGGACAGCAGCTGGAGGGGTGCCAGTCGCATATGGGAAGTGGGTAAAGTGACTGGAAATGGGGCTGGGGCTAGGGTCAGGCAGGCCCACAGAAGTCAGCCAACAGGGGCACTGTCCTCTCTTCAACCCCTCCCCCACACACAGAGACACAGTTGCCCTGCCCTGGTGAACACCCAAGACTCTGCCCCAAATGACTCAGCAGGTGTGCCAAAATGGAATCGAATAGGCTCTACCTAGTACATAGACACAGGGAGGCTGCCAAAAGCAGGAGACAACAAAATATGGCCCAAATGAAGGAACAGAATGGCAGAAAAAGAACTAAGTGATGGGGAGATAGCCAACCTAATAGATGCAGAGTTCAAAACACTGGTGGTCAGAATGCACAAAGGTCTCATTGAATATGGCAAAAACATATGGGAATAAAAAGAGGCTCTACTAAAGAAAATAAAGAAAAATCCACAGTAAACCAACAGTGGAGGGAAGGAAGCCAGGGTTCAAATCAATGATTTGGAACATAAGGAAGAAATAACCATTCAACCAAAACAAAATGAAGAAACAAGAATTCAAAAGAATGAATATAGTTTAAGAAGATTCTGCAACATCTCCAAAAGGGCCAACGTCTGAATCATAGGGATGCCAGAAGGAGAAGAGGAAGAGCAAGAAGTCAAAAACTTATTTGAAAAAATAATGAAAGAAAACTTCCCTAATTTGGCAAAGGAAATAGACATGTAAGTCCAGGAAGATCAGAGAGTACCTGATCTCTCTGGGAGAGATCCAAAATGAGTTGGATCCGAAGAGGTGCACACTAAGACACACCATAATTAAAATGCCAAAGGTTAAAGATAAAGAGAGGATCTTAAAAGCAGCAAGAGAAAAGCTGAGAGTTATCTACAAAGGAGCTCCCTTCAGACTATCAGTTGATTTCTCAAAAGAAACTTTGCAGACAAGAAGGGACTGGCAAGAAGTATTGAGAGTAATTAAAAGCAAGGACCTCCATTCAAGATTATTCTTTCCAGGAAAGTTGTCATTTAGAATGGAAGGGCAGATAAAGTGCTTCCACGATAAGGTAAAATTAAAGGAGTTCATTATCACCAAGCCTTTATTATATGAAATGTTAAAGGGACTTACTTAGAAAAAAGAGGAAGATCAAAACTATGAACATTAAAATGACAACAAATTCACAACTATCAACAACTGAATCTAAAAAACAAAAACAAACTAAGCAAACAACTAGAACAGGAATAGAATCATAGATATGGAGATCACTTGGAGGGTTATCAGCTTGTGGGGGGGAGGGGGAAAAGTATAGGGATTTAGAAGCATAATTGAGTAGGTAGGATGTTAAGAACAGTATAGACAATGGAGAAGCCAAAGAACTTACATGCACAAACCATAGACATGAACTAAGTTGGGGGGGTGGGGAGCGGCGGGGTGGAGAATCACAGGAGGGAAGGAGTGAACCAGGTGGAGAGGGGCAAAGAGAGAAAAATTGGGACACCTGTAATAGCATAATCAATAAAATATACTTACAGAAAAAAGAAATGAGAACATGTCCACACAAAGATTTGCATGCAAATATTATATCACTATTACCCATAATAGCCAAAAACTGGAAGTAATTTAAATGCCCCTCATGGTGGTGAATGAATAAACAAAATACAGTATTTTCTTCTTTATATGAAGTATATAGAAAAGGAAAATCTAGACAGACAGAAAGCAGATTAGTCCTTGTCTAGAGCTGGAGATGGGAACAGGGATTTACTGGGAAGAAGAACAAGAGAACTTACGAAGGTAGTAGAAATACTCTAAGTCTAGACTTGGTGATGGTCTCAAAACCCTATAAGTTTGTTTTTAAAAAATCATTGGATGTATACTTACAATGGATGAATTTTATCATATATAAGTTATATCCCATAAGGCTGCTTTTTTTAAAAATTATTCCAGGAAAAAACAAAATTCTCTTTGAAGATATCATGGACCATTGTGAAGTAACTAAAATGAGGCATGGTTTTGGTTCACTGGTGGAGTGTACAAAGAAGATTCTTCACCTTGAGTGGGATTTATAATATTGAAATACAGAAAAGGAATTATAATCAGAGCACTTCTGTTTAGCAATTAACAAATGTTACATATTGTAAAAATGGAAACATTTTCATATATTAGTTCTCAATTTTTAGAATGAACCTGTAGACACAGCATGAAGATTTTAATCACGGTTTACAAAAAACACATTCAAGTAATCTCCCTTATGATTTTAAACCACAGGACAGCTCATGGGAGCCAGCACAGGTTGAAGAAAGAGAAGGGACCATAATGGGCTCATCTTTAAAGAGCAGGGTGTTGAGAGTTTGGAGATACAGTTAAAAGCTGATAAAGCCAGAGTAGTAGTTCAATTCTAATATTGGAAATTACAGAGGTAACTAATAGAGAAACTAAAAATAGTGACTTTACAATCAAAAATTAGGAAAATAAGGTATACTGAAATGTCATATATAAACTCTGACCTCATGTATCATTATGAGATCCCAGAGAGTGACCAACATTTAGAATTGCCTCGGTTCCTACTCTTCATGAGCTAAAATAGTTGAGGTTATTCTGGATTTCTATGGACTCTTCTACTTCTTTAATGTAAGTGTCCTCTGTCATTGTTTAACTTACACTAGCTTTTAAATTTTGTATTCCATTTGATCAAGGGACACAGTAAAAAACTATGTGAAGATGGACATGTTACATTAAGTGATATAATTAATTATATTAAGTCTATCTAATAAGAAGTCTCACCCTTGGGAAGTCCTACTGACTGAAGCCATAAAACACCCTCCAATCTTAAAAGTTAACCTGTAGTTGATGTGATATTTTGACCTCATTTGCATTTAAACCTTTGTTGCTAATTCTCAATCAATTAAAAAATGGTGGGGAGGAAGGGTGCTATTTATTTAATTGCCATGTAGATCACATACTACCTGTCCTAGGTTCCCACTTTTGAAAAATATGTGTGTGTGAGAGCACACGCAAAAAAAGACAGGAAACCAATATGCTAACATGCAGTCAGTAATTATTGCTGAGTGATAGCATAGTGGGCAAGATTTATTTTCTTATTTTATTCTCATGGGTTTCTTGAATTATTTTCAAAAAAATCAGCATTAATGAGAAATGAGGAAAAAAACACTTATTTCCATTGTGGAAATTTAAAAAGCTTGGGCCTCACATCAGGAAAAGGCATGGTGGCCAAGGGAAGGACAGAGAGGCGGAGCATTTGTTCATCAGCAGCCAACTTAGTTACAACTCTGAAACATTTTTGTAAGTATTAGGTAAGACCTCGTCTTGGGGCTAGCCAAAATCATCTTATATACTCAAAATCCAGCAACCCTTATGCCTGGATTAGTTTCACATACTTTTCTAGCTATAGTTAGAAACTTTCTGATAACATTTTTGTAGTAAAACCTTGAAAAACTTTAGAGAAAATCATCATGCTTCAACTCATTATTTGGAAATCAATAAAAAGAACTAGGAATAGTACATAATGTAATCCTAGTACAGCCTATGCTGCTGCTAAGTAAAGTTGCTTTCTCTTTCACTGACCAACAGTATGGCTTGCACCCAAACAGTCACTGTTTGGGGCCAGAGTTAGAAAATATTCTCTTCCTAATTTATGTTCCATTGATTTTTTATGGTGGCAGGTACTAGTTCTGGTTTGTGCCATCAGATCAGATTCTGCAACCCAGTTCAGGGCCAGGATCGTGACTATAGGTGATCAGCCTTTAATTGTACTGGAGAAAAGGTGGTAGGAAAATGATTTATTTTGCTTTTGTGGGGTCTTTGATTACAGACAGAGATGATGAGGGTTTCCCCAGCTAGAATCAGCCACACAGTGAGACAGGTGAGATGGCCTGCTTCCCAGAGTGCCACAACCATAAAATAAACCGAATATTCCAGGAATGATTCGTTTGATTAGAGGAGCCAAAACGGCACTGCAAGCAAAAGAAGGAAAGAACAAGGATCATTTTTCAACAGAGTTACTGATGAACTTTGGGCATGGAAAAAAGAAAGGATGGAGGGATAATTGTGTACTTACTATATACAAAAAGATAAACTCAAACATAATAAATATCTTGTTCCAGAGCTGATAACAAGAGTGACTTGACTTGGCTTGGGCAATGTCCTTCTCTTATATATATTCCTTTATTGTTTTCTCAGAGTATTTTCTAAAGAGACTGACTTCATTGTTAGAGCAGAACCATATATGTCAAATCCCACACAATGCGTTCCAAGAGACAGACATTATTCTGTCGGGCTGGAATGCTGTTGCATCAGATACACTGGCTATAGGAGGTATGTGGACCACTTCAGCCCTGAAGGTCTTACAGTTATATATAACTTCTTATGGTTTGGGGATTTTTAGAATGAACTCTGATTGCCTTGTTACACACAAGTGGAAACTAAAAGAAAGAATGTGGCATTTTTGAAATGATGCATCCCTGAAAAATAAAAGTAATAAGGGAAACTTAGGTTTCTTTGATTTATGTGTGGAACATGAGAGAAGAAAAATATGGAGGATAACAATAAAGTCAGGTTAGGAGTGTGTGTCTGTGTCAGAGTGTGTGTGTGTGTGTGTGTGTGTGTGTGTGTGCGCGCGCGCGCGCGTTTTAAAAGCTTTAAATGACTCCTCAGTGATTCCAAAGTGCAGCCAAAGCTGACAACCGTGACTCTAGGTCATTCCATCCCTTCCCAAGTCTCTTGACTGAGACAGAGCAGCTGCTTCAAAGACAACGCTCTTTGTACATGTCAGACATTTAAATAGAAATATTATGTTTCCCTACAGAGAAAATAAATTATTGGAGAGTAAGGACTGTTTAATCTTTCTTTTTGATAATTTACCAGCACCTGGATAAGTAAATAAAAAATAGGTCTTCCAGAAATATTTGTTAAATCACTAGCCTTTGCCTGAGAATGCGGTTTCTCTGTGACTTAATATGTAGACAAAAGTTTCTCAAATCACCAGTCCCTATACTGTGGAAGGTCCACTACCTTTAGTAATATTTGTATAAATGTCCAGGAGATTCACAGTCCCGAAGTCACCTTTGGTATTAACTTCATGCCCCTGATGAGCACATGAGACCTTGAAAAGGAAGGAATTTTATTCTATATCATACAACAAAGATAAAATCCTATTTTAGACTTTCTTCTTCTTCAAGTCCTTTTTATCATCCTGACACCAAAAACTTATTGCTTGTTTTGCCGCCTCAGTTAACCTATCTTATTATCCTGTTGACTGATGACTCCCCACCCTCAGTTTACCTCCTCAACCTCCACCTACTCCCAACTCCCAGGTCTTTCCACTCAGGACAGATCTGTTCTCCTGGCACTGCTATAGAGCTTCAGGCTCAACTTTGCACCTACTCACTTAGGTGTTCTACCTTACAAGATGGCTCTCTGAATCCTTTTAACAACAAAAACCAACTGGGAGATTATCATTTTTAAGAGTTCTCAACTGAGGGTAATGCTGCCCCCTTGCGGGAGGAAGCAGAAGGCTAAAGATGTAGAGTAAAAATGTGGTTTCCCCAATATTACTCCTTCAGGTTGTAAATACTGTACGTAAAACACATAAGACCCAAAACTTGGTTGGAAACTGCAATACTCTTCCATCTTTAATTTGTAACTTTAAATGGATTGCTAAGGTGCTTCTAAACATTGAGGCAAATCCATTACATAAGAAGAAAATAATCAGTCATGTGCAAAAACTAGCTGTTTGGTAATTTACTTTAAAACACACTGTGTGGCATCTATTTTAAAATAGATTGTGTAACCACTAAATAGGCATCTGTTTAATATTTGAAATACACTTATCATGAATACCACCCTCCAGAGGATTTTAGTAAGAACTTTAAAATGGTTATTGGAATCAACACCAGATGGTTTGTTTTTTTAGCGTAAGGGTTGTTAGAAATTATTTTTCTTTGGTAAAAATAAATAGAAATAAGTGAAGTTCAGAATCTATCATGGACTGGAAAGACCATAAGAACATCACCAACTTTTCTTGAACCAGGAGAAAACCCCAGTACCCTAATCCTTGGGACAATCCAGAGCTTCCTTCTAGTCCTATGTCCTTCCTACTTCCCAGAGGACTGCCATCTGACCCAAACAGAAAGTTAGCATCAAGTCACCACGATGGTGTTACATCAGCCTCACAGAGAACCTCTCGTTTAAGAGTCTTACAAAAATGCCAAAAGTCAGAGAAATAAAGCCCTGCCTGAATTTACAAGAATAGGTAGCGTGACTACTTTGGTGTCCCCTTGCTAATGAGAAGGTTTGGCAGAATTTGTTCCAAGTCTGTTTTCAGTATAAAATACCACCTAGTAGAAATATTGTAGAGGGAATGGACATATAAGGAATGTTTTGGAATTTTAACAAAGGGATCTGAACATTGAGGAACAGTCAAACTAGCTACGATCAGTTCACAATACAGAGTCATTCAGTCTCTAAACAGAAAAACTTGAGCAGTATTTTTCAGGACAGAAATGACTGTGCCAAACTCACAACCATGGGTTCTGACACTTGCTGAAAATCTCAGCTTCCTGAAATTTCTAAGATTTTAGGTACTCCTTTCTGACCACTCCTCAGGGGTTGTTTTGTGTTTTACTGAGTTCTACTTTATTATAGCAGCATCTTTAAGCTGCGATCCTCAGTCTATAATATGCATAAGAATTGGTTCAATAGCTTTATAAACATGTGGGTTCATTCCCAAACTTTATGCCCTGTATTTCACTGTATTTAAGGTGGAACATAGAAACATGTATTTTTTTACCCAGACTTTCAGGGGACTTAAATGCACATGGCCTGGAGCTTTGGTTGAATAAATACTTCTAGAATGTTCATTTGGGTTTCATTAGTGGTAAGAGGATCATTCCAGTAGAGTAGTCTAATGAGTAAATGTCTAATGACAATGCTTTTGTGTACCTGCCCCTGAAAGGAGATTAGGTATTAATTTTCAGAGAATGAAGTGACCATTCAATGCATGAAGCCCTAAGAAGCATTTATTATATCTGGGATATATTACTTATTGAGTATCGTATGTATCTACTTTCCTTCCTGTATATCATCTGTTTATTCCTGTATCATTGTTCCCCTTCGGCTTTTCTAAATCCAAACACTAAAATCCATATGTCCCTTCCTTACAGGCATTTCATTAGGAGATTTTCAAAAGATTTAAATCTATTTGTGTTGTTTCTTTTAAGAAGTGATTCTCAAGTTAGCCTGCATAGAAGTCATCTAGGAAAAAGAGGGATGCTTCCAGAAGTGCTGCCTCACCTGTGAAAGCTACAAAAATACCAGGCCTAAGAGAAGAGTGAGTACAGTCTGTGTCCCAGAACAGACAGAGGGAACCGACTTAACCCTACGGGGATCACACAGTACTGGGCCTTGGCCACATAGCAGTACATCCCATCCAAAGAGCCATTACCTAACACCCTATAGCAGGAATGTTCCCTTGCATCAGAATCACCTGGTGGTGTTGACAGATTCCTGGGACACACCCCAGGACAAATAAATCAAAATCCTCGGGTTATAGGAGCTAAATTAGCATTTTAATAAACAAAACAAATTTGATGCTTTTTATTGACACTAAAGTTTGAAGAATACCCCTGAAGAGGACTTTCACAATTAGATTAATGCTGCTCACAAAAATCTCTCAATCAAGTACCTGCAATTGTATCTATGTGCCTTTTTTTAAAGAGTTTTTGTACAGAGAAGTGACACTTAAGCAGAAGGAAATAAAACAAGAGTAAATAGAAGTGATGATAGAGAGAAATGTAGATATACTATGGGAGGTTCTGAGGCAGGAAGATTTAAAGATAAACAAGTGATTACCTAAGACAAGGTCCTGTGGATAAAAGTACTACATTCTAAGTAGCTATTACAAAAACGTAATTATGGCATTAAAAAGTATCAAATGTGGTTCATCTTATTTATCATAACATATATTTTGGAAGGTATAAATGATGCCACAAAAATATAGATTCATGACAAGCAAAAGGAGTCAAGAAGGCATCTGATATGCAGAATCTAACCATGGGCTGCTTAACAGAAGTGCAATTGCTAATGTCAAGCAGCAGGATAAATGCTCTGTTCTGCTGAGAGCCATGAACAAGAATGCAGAAATCCTCTTTTGAATCAGGCAAGATTTCCCATGAGGAAGGAATTGCACAGCACAGCTTAGGCTGGCAGGACTGGAAAGAGTCTGCTAATGAACACGGAGAGTGCAGGCGCACGAATCACAGGTTGGTCTCTCCAGGTGAGCTCACCCACATGTATTGTAGGCAGTGGCACAATTGAAAACACCATAGATCACGGATGTCTGTGGAATGCTCCAGTTGAAAGGAACTGTAGATCAAGCTAAACCTCCTTGTTTTATAAATAAAAAGCCTAGCCAAGTAATTCAGCCTCTCTGAGTTTTGATGGCCTACCAACTCATTTGTGCCAAGGCAAGACGGCAGCCCACACAATGAGACTTCTTATTCAGTGCCCTTTCCTTTATACAATGGCCAAAAAAATGTGACTGTTCTGCTAAGTCAAGATAGACAGTAAAATTTTATATAATGTCTGCCTCAAAAATCTTAAAATCAGAATATATAAGTTATTCTTAATTTAAGCCTCAGTTATTTATTGAATAACTCCGATGTGTGAAATACTTACTAGACGTTGGAATTAATGCTTCCCTTTAAAAAGCCTAGCAAAGATGTTTCATGAGCATGGTTATTATGATGTAGCTTCTATTTTATATTTGTTGAACTGTTATTGTGCACTAGGATGATAACATATTCTGATACTACTACATTTATGCTTTGCACTTGTTACCTATTGAGATTGTCACAAGAACTGGAAACACATTTCCTGAAGATCTCCCTCAGCAACAACACTAAAGATTAAACAAGTGAAATGTTTTAAAATTGGGCTGATCTGTCAGCTATTAACACTGCTATTGAATAGAATGAAGAGAGTTTAGGAGAAGAAGAGGTGACTGAAAGTTTACCTAAATGTCTTCTCAGGGAAGAAAGAGCCCACTTTCACACCAGAGAATTCTTCTATAAATTCTACTCAATAAGGAAATAGTTTTTAAACCATGTAGAGACTCAGGGCTTCAGAAAGGTGCTTCTGAATGGATGGTAAGTGGGGACAGAGACCTACAAAGTGAGAGTGTGGGAAGAGGCAGCCCTGGATCAACTGAACAGTTCTTTTATATATCATGTATATTGCAGTCCCCAATGAGCTTTCATTCCTCCCCTCCAAAAAAATGTTTCTATTGCTGCTAATAAAACACCTGAGAACATCATATGTCACCATATACATCAGAAATTCTAATTTCTTAGAATGGCATATAAAACACTTTGCAACAACCAAAAAACCCTTAGTTTACAACTATACTTATTTCATAGATATTTGCCTTCCTTCTTTATATATGAATGCCTTAGATCAGGAGAATTCATAGAACTCTTTTAAGAAAACCAAAACAAAAAGAACACTCTATTTAAACAATTGGTTTTGGTGAGGTATATGTGTAAACATGAAAAGTCTTAGACACGTGTTAGTCATCTTTTATTTCTCTTAAAATATCTCAATAATTTTCTGAATGCTGGTCCCTTGAAACCTATCTTAATTGTACGCTCCCTAGTATGCTTTCTACACAAGGATAATCACAGATGTCTATAATGCTTGTCTAGTGAAAATGCCAAAAGAAACTGTGTGATGTCTATTAGCACCACATAATTAAAGGCCCTGATATATTCTGGGAGGGTCTCTGTGGGGGTTTTACCGAGGGGCTCATCGAGCACGCAGCTAGCTGAACAGATTGGCCCTCGCTAAAACTGAACACAACTCCATCACTGCCGAATGGATTAGTGGAACAATAATCAGCAATAAAATGCTATGGGGATCTGAGAAGTTAAATACATGGTAATAGTCTTCCCAGTAAAACTGTTCTGCCAATGACTCATGAATCACCTCAAGTTAATAGGGTCTCTGTCATGCTAGAAAAATAACAGAAATGGAGCCAACCCGCACATCAGAAGCTACTTGAAGCCTTTGGGAACTGGTGCCTTCTTAGGTTATATTAGACAAGTTCATCCACCAAATATTTACTGCATATCTGCCAAGTGCCAGGCACCGAGGGACATGAGTCCCTCTCTCTGGTTCTGTTCCTGTTAATGGTGAAGGGTTTTATTTCTTTGCCTTGTTTCAATCAGTTTCCCTGCCTTAGAGCCCACATTTGAAATTGTTCAAGGGTCACCGAGGTCAGGCAAGGAATAGAGCTTGGCTTCAAAATTCTCTTCTGAACTCCCCAGCCCACACGATGACCACTTGGACTTTAAAAAAAAAAAAAAAACACTTTTGAAGAAGCTATCAGCTTAAGCCTCTTTCACAGTCCACAAAAGTGTCATTTAAATGTTATCTTTAAGAACTCTAAGAGGAAATGCTTTCAGTATACAAATCAAGAAGATAGGAGAGAGAGCAGCAGCAGAACTTTTCGATCATTTACTTATTTAAAAAAAGTCCTGTGAGCATCAACTATGTAGAGTTACCATGTTTGGAACAAAATCAAAGAAATGAGTGAGCAGGGCTCTTGCCTGAGAGACTTTAGTCTAAAGGAGGAGAAGGAAGTATGGTATGTATATATCACCGTCTAAAAGAAGCAAAAGAAAGTGCTTGGGAAATAGAGGAAAAGAAAGCAATGGTTAACCCAGCTGAAGGGAAGTGCAGGGGTTCGCAAAAGAAGCAGTGTGCACTGAGGGCCAGGAGGTACTGAGGATAACCGGGCCAAGGCTGCCAATCCCCAATCCCACTTGCATTTTGTGTACTAAGCACATAGAAAGCCAAGGAAGCTTCCATGGGATTATTCCTGCCTCTCTGTTTGGCTTCATATTTTTCCACAGTACCTTCCAATGGGAACCTTAAGCACCACATGATCATATTTCCATTTTCTCCTGATCCAGAGAGATCAGAACTAACCTGAACACCTGGGCATTTTCAGTCACCTTTATGAAAGGCAGAAAAGCCATTCTGAGAGTGCTGAGCTCCAGAGGCTGGAAGGATGATGTCAGATTCCCTCAAAGGTCAAAATCAAAATGTAGAGCTTCTTATCTCCTAAGATCCTTCTTGATCTTCTGCCTCTAGTTCCCTCTAGTCTCCCTCTGCTAAGAAGGTTTTGGTTTCTTACTTGACTGCAGCAAGACCATTTTTATTGAAACTCAAAGTAGGTGATGGTCAAAGGCTCAGGAGGCCAGAATGGACAGGCGGTAAACTCCTATACTCATCCTCACAATTCCTGCACAGACACCAACAGGCTCCTCAGAGCAAGATTTGCTGTCGTCCCTGGCCTTGAATTCCTGGGGCGGGGGGTAGGGGCATAGGGAGCCCATTATTTCCAAAGTGAACTAAAGGAATCCAACAGCAATGAGCAGAATGACAACACGGCCACCTGATGATGGAACGCTGAGTAACTTCGCTCTGACCACGGGCTTGAGCCCAGCGAAGACATCTTCCCATTCTCGGCAAGTGAACCAGGACACAACTGCTCAATCCCTGAGTGTGCAAGTGAGATGCCTGCAACCCAGTAGCCTTCAATGCTCTTCCAGCTCCTGAATGCACCTGGGAACTTTTTAAAACAACCAAAGCCCAAGCCCCACACCTGAGCAGTTAAATAAGAACATTTGAGGGATGGTGCCAAAGTTTCCTCTAGAAGCTTCCCAGGTTATTCTAATTGAACCACCATAAGCAATGATCCAATGGGATTAGACACATCAGCATCACAGAGTGTCCTCAGGTTTGCAATGCTCTGCCCTGCTTGTCGTTAGTTTCCAACAATGCCACACAAATAACAGCGTCGTTGAAATGAAAACCAGACAGACAGACTGCCTGCAGGGGAAACCAAGAAGTCCTGCCTCCTTTTGAGAGTCCGGAACACCTCACCACAGCAGTGTTAGTGTAGCAGAGCAGGTGTAACTTTGGAAGTCAAGATTTACGATCAAAAGAGAGAATGAAAGTGGATGGATCCATCAAAAGATAATCCCTCTTCTATTCCCTTTTAATTTTCTTTCCAGAGATTCTGATTTAATTGTGTTGGGGTGGGGCTTCAGAAATAGATACTTTTTCAAAACTCCCACAGTGATTTTAATGTTTGCCAGGTTTTAGAATCACTAGCCCAAGGGCCTCAAACTTTGCTGCCTATTAGAATCACCTGGGAAGCTTTCAAAAATCCAAATATCCAAGTCACACTCCACACAAACTAAATCAGAAACCCTAGGGGTAGGACCCAGGCATCAGCACTGTTAAGCTCCCAGGATGTTTCCAATGTGCAAGTCCAAATTGAAACCAGTGCTTTCAAGACCCCCTGCAGAGGAAAAAATACCAAAGAAGGAAAAATAACTAGATTCTACGTTCTGCTTTGCCACTAATTTGCAAGTGACCTTAGAAATGTCACTTGGCTTTTTGGAGCCCCAGTCTTCCCACCTGCAAAATGATATCCAAGATTTACTCCAGCCTTAATGCTCAATCCTCTGTGCATGTTAAAATGCTTTACTAAGCAAATTCCCTCTACCAAGTGTGTTGTCTAACCACAGCTCTGAATATATCTACAGCTCTCTCTGTTATTAAAATAGGTGGTCACCTGACTCAAAGATTAACAATGTTGAACACTTTCTCCAAAGCTGGAGGGTATGAGTCTTCCCAATTCTTCCCTCTCTCTCCAATCAGATTGAAGATGCAATTCATCCATGTCCTCTGTAGAATAACTGTTACTAATAAGTTTCACCAAGAGTCATGGTCAAAATGTGCTCTGAGGTGGTTTTGCTGTCACGCACATAGAAAAAGCTATACTTGATTGATTCACAGTGTTAGTTCTTTCCCTGGAGCCCAGTGTGTCATGCATACACTCCCTGTTATTCAAGACACACATCAATAGCTATGAGTCACTGGGAATAACATGCATCAGATCAGGGTCCTCTGGATTTGAAACATTCTGCCCATATTGCTTATTTATTTCTAATACCAATACACAGGCAACATCACTAAAATGAAAGCCAGAGAGATCATTAGCAACCAAAGAATCTAGCCCCCTCTTGATAAGTCACAATTGCAGTGTCCTGACACAGGTATCATGAAGTTGTCAAAAGAGCAGGATTCAAGCCCCAGCTCTCCCATATGCTAGCAGTATGACTCTGGGTAAATGATTCTCTTCAAAGGAGGTCCTCAGTCTCACCTATAAAATAGATAGCAGGGCTGCTACTTCTCAGAGGGACAAGATTGAATGAAGCAACATAAGGGAGAGCATTTTGTAAAGCATTATTTCTCTACCTTTTCTTCTCCTGGACTCCCGTCTCTCAGAATACATAAAAATTAATTTTTTAATATTTAAATTACTCCCTGCTGTGCTATAATTCCCTCCAGAGAGGTCTCATTTGATATCCAGGACACCAAGTTGCCATAATCTAACACATAAGAAGGAAGCAGGTCACATGGAGATGCTACCAATTAATGTAGGACTTAGGAGAAGGTAATAAAATTAATAAGGAAACAATCACCATTCTCATTTCCAGTTCTGTGTGAGTGTTAGATTTTTTCACAAGGGAAAGGGAAATCATGCACCTAAGGCAGAATCTAAATGCAAGACAGAAAATAGGAAGGACCCGGGGTGGTGAAAAAAGTGAGACTATTCTTTGAAGCAAAGGCAACAACAGAATGATAGAACAAGGATGGCCAATAAGAAATGAAAATACCTTTATCAACATAACACGGAGAGGCATGGTTCGTTCTTCTCCTTTGTTCCAGTTCTTCCAAGATCAAGAAGAGCAAATGCATTCAGCTGCTGAATAAATTCTGTTGCTGATCATTAAACCACCAGATTTCAGGGAAGGAAATTTCCATATTAGAAAAGAGGCCTATTTCTACATAGGTAGTGAGAAATGATGCAGAGCATAAAAATGATGAAAATAGGGACAGGAAGGAAGATTTCTCTGGAATTACAAATGAAGAAACTGAGATTTAGAGGTTAATCCTCCACAAAGCCAGGGCTTCTCACCACAGACTCAGCTCTCCTCAAAAATGCTACTGAAGAGGTATTTGCAAATAAAAATATTTGAACCATTTATCTGAAAGTCAGACAACTGTCAAGCTCAATATAGTCCAAATATAAACTAATAATAATAGTTAATCACATGCTGTATTCTATATCCCAGGCTCCTCATAAAATAATTAACACATATTGACTCTCAACACCCAACAACCCTGAGTAGATGTCATTATTTCGCTGTTTTACAGATAATGAAAAAGAGGCACAGAGATGGTAAGGAGCTGCCTGAGATTACACAGCTACAAACTATCACAGCCAAGATTAAGCCCAGGCTACTGGCCCCAGATTCCACATGCATACCCACTATTTGATAACCTCAGTTTGATAATGTACGTGAAGAATGCAGAACTAGGGGGGCGGGGGGTGCTCAAGTTTGAGTGAGGTTGAATCACACACCCAAAGGTCGGGGGCCCCAGCTTAAACTGAGTTATTTCCAGGAAAACAAATTTAATGCAAAATTTTCCAGATTTCTGAGTTAGTCAACTGTGATTCCTACTACTGTCATATGATAGCCTGTATCAAGACCAATGGGTCTGTTTGCAATGGAAGCATTGCAAAGGAGAAAATGTCAGAGGCAAAGCAACCTGCATCCTTGGAACTGATAAGAGAGTGGTAAAGAAGGTTCCCCTGATTTTGTGGCAGGGTAACAAAAGGCTTTGAATGGGTAACAACTTCTGGCTTTTTCTTCTAACGGAGTATATAATTTAGTCATTCTTTTCTGTAGTCTCAGAGCCTGGCACTTAATAAAAGGTTTTTAATGATTAATGCATTCTTATTCTGAGTTACCGGTATCATTGTTCATTTAAGTTATATTTTTATATTAACAACTGTCTCAGGAATAAATTTTCTATGTTCATATAATCAAGGCTACTTTGGTCAGATTGGTTTTTGGCATCTTTTATTCCTCACTGTCAAATGAAAAAAACACATCTCACAGTTAAAGAGAAGCACTAACCAAAATTCCCAGTAAAGATAAATAACTAGCAAATGCATGAATTTTCTCTTTATGTTTTTGTTGTAAAGAAAAATTATTTGAGAGGTGAATACATTATATACATTGAGAATAGCAAACATTTCCATTCTATGCTTTAAAATTAACCCCCAAGGCCCTGGCTGGTATGGCTCAGTGGACTGAGTGCTGGCCTGTGAACCAAAGGGCATACGCCTGGGTTACAAGCCAGGTCCCCAGTAGGGGGCAGATGAGAGGTAAACACACGTCGATATTTCTCTCCCTCTCTTTCTCCCTCCCTTCCCCTCTCTCTAAAAATAAATAAATAAAATTTTAAAAATTAGCCCCCAAAATATCAATGTGAATAAGAAACAGACACAATCTCCATTTTATAAAACCAGAAGACATATATAACGCAAAGCCACAATATGTTACAATGGAAAAATCATGGAAGAATGGTAACAACCATTCAGCCAAGAAATAAGCAAACATAATACAAAAAAAAAAAATCTCAGGAATTAGAGTAACCTGATGAGACAGAGAGTTAAAAAGAAACATTATTTGGAAGTCTTTATGAGAAGCAATTTGACTGCAGTTCCCTACCCCACACTAACAAATGAGCACTATCCCAATCCATACATGAGGCAGGCAGCACATGCTGGGGTAGAATGAACAAATGAGACTACAGAAGTGAGGACAGAAAAGAGATGCTGAACCAAAACAAGAAACTAATATTATAGTTTATATGCTGAAGAGAGAGACCTCCCCCAAACCCCGTTTGAGTAGTTTCAGGATCCTGGCACTCCAGTCTTCACTTCCCAAATAGTAAATTGGAGAATATTTTCCTGGTAAAGTAGAACCACCTGAGAATAAAAACCCACAGAGACTGACATGTGAGGGTTTCCAACCAAAAATCGGGACAATCATTGATAGTCCATCAGTCAACAATATCAATGCACAGTGACTTTTAATCATCAATGTGAATGAACAGTCATGGGTCACTTGAGGCAAATGAACAATGCCTCCAACATGAAAGGTAGAGGGAAACAAATAGATAAGGGAATTTGGAGAGAGAAATAGTCTCCAAAATTTCAATTCATAGAACAGGCAAAAAATACTTCAAAATAAAAATAGCTACATTATCCTCAGAGAGAAAAGTATTGTATTCATGAAAAAAACAGGATGCTATTTTTTAAAATGATCAATCAGAAAAATAGAATACATTTTATTTGTTTTGGGGGAATACATTTTAATAAATAAAATATGATAACAAAAATAGAAATTTCAATGACATAATGAGAAGGTAAAGTCAAGGAAGTCTAAATAGCCAAAACAGAGAAAGATGGAAAAAAGAACAAAAACATAAAAATTAGAACATCAATGCAGGAGATCCATCATATCCATAATAGAAGTTACAAAAAAATGCAAGAAAACTTCCCAGTGAAATTTGATGCAAAGTGTCCACTAAATGCCAAGACCAATAAGTGGAAAAGATCAATATCAAGATATGTATTCTAAAATTTCAGAATGCCAGGAATAAGGTAAAAACCTAAAAATTTCCAGACAAAGGGGGGAAAGTTCACAAAGAATCAGGAATATGCATTGCATTGCACATCCCAGAAACAGCTTTGAAAGCTAGGAAACTATGGATCAATTCTGAAGAAAAAGTTTCTATCTAAAATTCTATACCCTAACCCTGGCTGGTGAGGCTCAGTGGACTGAACACCAGCCTGCGAACCAAAGGGTCTCTGGTTCGATTCTCAGTCAGGGCACATGCCTGGTTTGTGGACCAGGTCCCCAGTATGGGGCACATGAGTGGCAAACACATACTGATGTTTCTCTCCCTCTCTTTCTCCCTCCCTTCCCTTCCGTCTAAAAATCAAATGAATAAAATCTTTAAAAAAAATTAATAAAATAAAATTCTATATCCAGCCAAGCTACTAATTAAGTGTGAGAGTAGAATTAAAAAATTATTAGATACACAAAATTTCAAGACTATCCCTTCCCTTTATCCTTTCCTAAGGAAACTACAAAAGAATATGTTCCAGAAAAAAAAGGAAATTACTAAGAAAGAGGGAAAGCAAGTGACACAGAGTAATGGTGCATCCCACATAATAAAGCAACAAGAGCTTACAGGAAGGTGGTAAAATGAAATGCAAAGATAAGAGTTGTAAATTAGACCAAGCAACAAACCAGTCTAAAAGAACAAGTACAGCAGAAGGCCAGGGACTTGAGGAAAGATGTCTACAAGATAATCTGAAACTGAAATTTTATCTGGTAAGATTGTATGAAAATTGAATTAAGAGCATTTCAAGATAGTATTGGAGGGTGAGAGAAACTAATTGGTTCAAAAATATATAAGTTAATGGGGGGAGAGAGAGAGAGAATGAATCATTATCCCCCAAAAAACAAAAGGTTGTAGTAGAAAGAAACGTAATCACCTCCCTCACTTGAGTATTGACTTAACCAAACTATATAAATCAATAGATGGATAAAAAGAAAAAGATAATAAAAATAGCTTCCATAAAAGGAAGTCGATAAATGTCCAAGCTTGAAGACTAAATAGATAGATGTAAACTATACTATTTGGAAACAGAAATAAATACAGAAAATATAACTTAAAGAATTAAAGATGGATGCCTCTGGAAAGTGGATCAGCAATGGTCAGAGAAGACAAGTGGGAATAGAAATAAAACTAAAAATAAAATAAAAGTCCTTTTGGATTTCATAAGCTTTTTAGCATTATTTGATATTTTAACTACTCCTCATATGTGCATGCATTCCTTTCATGCAAATACAAATTAAATGTTAAAAGACAGCTAATTCCAATGCTTCAGTTTAGGTCTTTCATAACAAATGTAAGAATATGAATAAAATTCAAACCTATAGTACTTGGAAAACTTAAACACATTTTTAACTACAAAGATGATTGACATTCTTTTACTTGAAAGAAAACCAGTGATTCTGCTGAATGAGGAAAGTCATGAAATTGCAGCGAACATGAACCAGCCTCGTGATCAGCAAAGTACTATGGTAGCGTCTTTTATTATTTTAAAAATAGAACATCTTTTTAGGGAGTTTCTGAACATTTTGGAAGATCTTTGAAGATATCGTATGTCTAGAACTACCAAGATATATTCTTTAATTATGTCAATATGAGGTAATTACCCAATTATTGTTTTTGGAAACCACTAGGAAGCTATCTTATATTTGAATGTAAAAAGTACTAATTGAGATGTTAACTGTTGAGCTTAATCTAGTAAACTAAGGGACTATGTCCTTGAGGAGGGAAAAGAAAAAGATTTTCCAGAGGAAGCATTATTATTATTATATACAGGTTTTCCATGTCTCTCCCCACACACACATATACACATGAGACATACATACAATCACACAGGGTTATTTAAGGCTAGATGATCCACACTTTGAGAATTGTGCTATGAATTATTGAGGTGCTCAGGCTGGACCAGAAGGTGTACACTAGATCATAATTTGAGGTAGTTAAAAAAGATAGCTCTGTTTGCCTTTGGAGCAAACTGATAAAAAGGGATGATCCTGGACACAAAAGTTTATGCTAGAACAGTTCTTAACTTAGCATCCTAAGTCATGACTGCAGGACCAGAGTCATGGCTGATGGGGCCTCAACCATCATGATGATTCTCACCAAGGACAGACTCTTGCACAGTACCCTTGATTACCTGAACTTGAAAGTTACACTGTGTCCCTACAGAAGCAGAACTGTCAGCAAAGAAATGGACTCTTTAGCAGCCAGAACAAACATTTTATTGAATTAAATAACCCCTCATTTAGATACACCGACTTCCAGCCAAGATGGAGGCATAGGCAGATATACTCTGCCTCCTTGCACAACCCAAAGAAGGACAACTACAAATTAAAAACAAAAAAATAACCAGAATGTTAGAAAATTGAACTGTATGGAAGTCCAATAACCAAGGAGTTAAAAAAGAACCATTCATCCATACTGGTAGGAGGGGCAAGACTAGCAGCTGGGGCAGAGACGATGCACAGTAAAGCTGCAGCTGGAGTACTGGAAGGGTGAGACAGCATCTGGCAGACAGGATGGTTCTACATATGCTTGTGGATAAACTGGAAGGAACAACTGGGGAGCAAGACAGACCACACAACCGAGGGTTCCAGCACAAGGAAATAAAGCCTCAAAACCTCTGGCTGTAAAAATCTAAGGGGGGTGCAGCAGCAGGAGAACATACACAAACCGCCCCGCTCCCCAGGAACTGGCACCAGAAGGGCCCAATTTTCTCGTCGGTAGCAGGGGAAGTGACTGAAAGCCGGCGAGAGCCCAGCAAGTGGCATTGTTCCCTCTTGGACCCCCTCCCCTACATACAGCATCACAATGCAGAGACCTCGGTTGCTTCACCCTGGCCAACACCTTGGGCTCCGCCCCTTACAACATAACAGGTGCACTGAGACAAAGAAATATGGCCCAAATGAAAGGACAGATCAAAGCTCCAAAAATAGAACTAAGCAGCGAAGAGATAGACAACCTATCAGATGTAGAGTTCAAAACACTGGTAATCAGGATGCTCACAGAAATATATTAGGCCATTTGGGTTTTCATTTACTTGAGTATTTATGAGCCAAATTCAACGGAGCCAGAGAATTTACCCAGGTGTAAGAAATGAGGAGAAAGATCATTACCTCTGACGTTCCCTCTAAGGAGGGAAGAAAGCTCAAGGGGAAGTCAATTTTTTGATAACCTGGCATCGATGGATGAATGGATGAACAAACTATGGTATGTAAATACAATGGACTATTATTCAGTCACAAGAAGGAAGGAAGTACTGATACACACTACAATATGAAGGAACTCAAAAACATCATACTAAATGAATGAAGACAAAAAAAGTTTTCTATGTGAATTTTACCTCAATTTAAAAATATTTGGACCTTGAAAATATTTATTCACAGCAAAGTTGAAATTAAGAGACTATACTCAAACATAAAATCAAGTCAACTGTGGTGATTTATGGTCATGTTTATTATTATAATTTCTCATAGAACAAAATATCACTAAGAATATACCCCCAAATACATCCAGTTAGGATAATGTTCAGAGAAAGGAAATGATGTTGAAGGAAAAAGTTGCTGAAAAAAGATCTGTAGGAAAAAGAGACCGAAAAGAAAGGGATTATATTTGTTTCTTAAGAAAGTAATCTTTTTATCAAGAATTTTTTTATATACCAAGGAAAAGAAACACAGTCCAGGAGTTGGCCTTGGAAACTAAAGAACAATCAGAAATCCACTTTATAACCAGAACCTTAATTATATTACCTTAGCATGGTAGTCCTCAATAAAGATAATTGCTACCTATTCAACCAATAAATATATTACAGCCAAAGATATAAAAGCAAGCACAACCTACAAATTT
This sequence comes from Pteronotus mesoamericanus, assembly GCF_021234165.1. Lineage (NCBI taxonomy): Eukaryota > Metazoa > Chordata > Mammalia > Chiroptera > Mormoopidae > Pteronotus > Pteronotus mesoamericanus. The sequence continues at coordinate 11,466,473 of NW_026555245.1, forward strand.
GCTGTATTCTTTTGTAAGTTGTTCAAGAAAATTTTGCTGCAAAGATGAAACCACAATATGATTAATTCATATAGTTTAATCTTATTACAGTCATTACCTTCTAAGTAGGGATATAATGCAAACGAGGCTGTATTTCTTTTCAGACTGCTTTTATCAATTCTAGGTATTAAAATAATTATTTTAAGCTGTTAGAGCCCACAGGCAAAATAAAATAGCAAAGGAACTATAATACAAACCATATAAGTAGTCAAACTGGGTTTAACACACCCCTGTCAGATAAAGAGACTGATCATCAGTCAAGAAATAAGCACATTAATCCTGAAGGAAGGAACATTTGCATTTCTATAACACAAAATTACTCCTGCACTAAAAGATTGTGTTGTCGAAGAAACTTAATGTATTTCTCACTAAAATAATTTTTTTTCAAGTACTCCAGTCCTGGAGTTTCTTTTGCACAGAAATGAAACAAAAATCGTCTACTTTCACAGTATAATAAATTTTTAGGAGTAATTGTTCTTCAATAGAGATAAAAAGCTCAACTATTAATGTGCATGGTTTTCTAGATAATATTAAAACAGTGCAATTACAGTTATGGTAAATGATATGGTTTTTACCTGATAATGATCAGGAGTCAAGAGTTTAAAACATAAAGCAGAACATGCTTCGCATTTTTTAAAGTCAAATAAGCAATTTGAAAGTTGGCTTTTCTATTGCAAACTCTGGACTCTCTCTGCCCCAATGGAGGTAGAAATGGGAGAGCGTGTTGCTAAGAAATTTTACGTCTCTTCTTTCATTAACACTCTTATCTCCCCAAAACCAGACTGTTCTTTCCTTAGGAAAAGCGTGTAATTCTCAGTTATCTGGGCAAATGAGAGTCATATATAACAAGGATAAATCAATTTCACAATTAATCTCAAACTCCAGTTTCAACTCCATTTTATTAGTGTCCTAGGCTTATTTAATAGCTTTACTAAGCAGAATCCATAAGTTAAGATAAACAAATAATCTTTTAATACATTCAGAGTGATGGCACCTTATAAAATTTTGAAGGCCCTCTCATGGTCCCAGGGTGCTGCTTTGAGCCCGCTGCTAATGAATGCCCTGACTTGGAGACCCATGTTTTCTGATTGGGGAAGCTGAATGAACCACAATTTAATTAGACCATTTGGGTTTTCATTTGCCTGAGTATTTATGAGCCAAATTCAGCAGAGCCAGAGAATTTACCCAGGTGTAAGAAATGAAGAGAAAGATCATTGCCTCTGATGTTCCCTCTAAGGAGGGAAGAAAGCTCAAGGGGAAGTCAATTTTTTGATAACCTGGTAATCACAGTTTAATGTGCTTATGACAATACATCAGAATGTTTTTGAGCTGAAAATGATGTAATGTGATCTTTCCTATGAACCATTACCATATTAAAACACTGGCATATTTAAAACCAGTGAGTATACAGAAAAATATTAACTGTATTGCTAATCGAAGTTATTTTGGGATGCCGAGATTATATTTTCTGTACTTATCTGTATTTTTTTCAAAATAAACATATATTTCTTTCATTAAGAAAATCAATGATAATTAGTTACTTACTTTTTAAAAAAGAGTAGCATATATTCCCACTGAGCTGAAATTTGTAACTGGTTTCAAACTGTCATTGCCAGAAGAGAGGCAGAGTATGCAGATATACAGGCTCCTTGTACAAACTTCAGTTTATTTTGTTTAATAAAGTTTCATTGGGAATTTTTTAAAGATTCCACTCATTTCTAAAAATCTATTTCAGTTTTTCAGAATTTATTATATACAAAGATCTATGTTAAGAAAACTGAGTCACATAGAGGTGGTTTTCCATTGTTCTTCTACTCCATCCACCCCCAAACATACCCTTATGTATCCACTTTCCTTTGATCGTTGTTCTTTTTTCCCCCATGAGTAAACCTCAGCCCATTCCTGGTTTTTCTAGTCTTACCTTGATTCAGCATCACAAAAGCCAAGAAACTGAGCAGGGCAAAGATAGAACTTACCCTAAGGATGGGAGAGGAGGGAACACTGTTCTCATACTTAGATTTCATCACATTCATTCTATCCCTGAGCAGTGGAAAGAAATTCATCGAAGTGGTTTGTTTTTTTCCCAACTTACACAAGTGGTAAAATGCTCAAACATTACAGAGATAAGTTTTATCTATAGAGATTAACTAGTCACACCATCCTCAGTAACCAGTGATAAATGAAGTTATGTTTTTCCTGTTAGTCTCAGGTACTCAATATTTTTTCCCCTCAGAAGTTTATTGAGCCTGACAATGTTGAACTTCACCTGAATCCTCTCAGCCTTTTGTATTCTGGGAAAGAGCCTGCCACAAAGAACCACACTTCTCCATCTAACTTAGGTAAGACTTGAGGTCCATTCTTCACTCTTTCTGAGACTCACAGAGGACTCCTTTGTTTACCAGTGACACCGACAAACACAGATCTTTCCCCTTTGACTTGAACCTGCTGACATTGCCAGCTTCCCATTTTTTGTTTCATGAATGACTAGTTTAACTGCGTATCCCCTTAAAACTAGTTAAACACATAGATAAACATTTTCTCATTCACATGGTAGAAAATATACATGTGAGTGAGTAAGTACAGGTGTGCATGTGTGTGCATCTATAAGAGAAAGAGAGTCAGTATCCTAAAAGGGACATGGGAAGTTAACAAATTTAAGAAGCACACTTCAAATTTTGTAACAGAAAGGTCTTGTACTGGTTATTATTTGTTGGTGTTACCATGATAGATTTATAGGCACCCAGTCTCCTTAGATGGAAATGTCACCAGTTGCCATTGCCATTAAGATTCATGCTGAGGGGGAGAAATCAAGATGGTGGAGGAGTGAATGGAAGTCACACTGACCTCTTCCCAGGACCAATCTGGAATTACAACTAAATTGTGGAGAAGTCACCTGGAACAAACAACTGAACAATAGCGAGAGAGGAGCCTTATAATCTCGGACAGGCAGAAGAATCAGCTTTAGCACAACCAAACTGGTATGGAGTACAGAAGAGACTCAAGAAGGCAGGCGGAGCACCCACAGGCAGCAGCAACTGGCTCAGGGGGAGCCAGTTGGATCCCCCTGAGAAGAGCAGGACCTAAACCATAAACAGGGATTTCCAGCCTAAAGCACCAGAGCCCAAAAGGTACACAGATAAAAACCAGCTGCAAAAAGCGGCAGGGTTGCTCTCTACCAGAGACAGGTGGCTGGAGATGCAAAGACCCTTTTAAAGGGCCAGGGCATAAATTTTTATTTGCAGTCATATAACCTGGTTTCCATCAAAGGCAGAGACAGAGTGGGCTAGAGATGCCTGAGGAGAGACTAGCTAAGGAGGCTTTGGGGAGAGAACTGAGAGACTAGCTGGCGGGATCCTGGTGCTGACTCATCCCCCACACAGCAGCAGCCATCTTACTCAGGCAGACCACTCCCCTGAGTGGCAGCAGTGTGAGAGGACCCAATAAGGCCGCCCTCAAAGGGGACTCTGCCCCCACCCTGTGGTGCCTAAGCCTGAATGCTGAGTGCAGAGTGACTACATTAGCAACTGAAGGGCACAGCCACAGACAGTAGATTACTGGAAGTCTTGAACAGACTGCCTAAGGGTCAACATCTGACATCATCAGAGGTAGATCCAGAAAGAAAAAACAGCAGTCTTTTAAAATACCACAAAATCAGGAAATCAAGACAAAAGTAAAAAAAGAAGAGTCTCACAAATAATGGGAAGGCAAAGAAACACCCCCCACCCCCAGTCAAAGGGAAAGGAGGAATCCCTAGAAAGAGAACTAAATGAAATAGAGGCAACTAAACTATCAGATATAGAGTTCGAAACAATGGTTCTAAGGAAGCTCAATGAGTTAGTGAGCTCAGAGAGAATTACCAAAAACTACAGGGAAACTGCAAGAAACTTACTGCAAACTATATCAGCATGAAAAAGGACATAGAGACTATCAATAAGAGACAAGAATAAATGAAGAACACAATTTCTGAATTGAAGAACACAGTAGAAGTAATGGATATTGACATTTAAAAAGTAGGCTAAATGAAGCAGAGGATCAAATCAGTGAGCTGGAGGATAAGGTAGAAAAAAGGTCCCAGAAAGAGCAAGAAAATGAAAAAATACTCAAAAAGAATGAAGAGACATTGAAGGAAAGGCAGGACAACCTGAAATGGAATAATATCTGTATAATAGGGAAAGCAGAAGAAGAAGAGAGGGAAGGGATAGAGAACTTTTTTGAAAAAGTAATGATGGAAAACTTTCCTAATCTGAGTGGAGAAAAAGTCACGCAAGTCCAGTAAGCACAGAGGGTCCCATTCAAGAGGAGCCCAATGAGGCCCACTCCAAGACACATCACAATTAAAATGGCAAATATCAAAGACAAGCAGAGAATCCTAAAGGCAGCAAGGGAGAAAGAGGTAGTAACATATGAGGGAGCTCCTGTACGGCTAACAGCAGACTTCCCAACAGGAACACTACAAGCCAAAAGAGAATGGCAAGAAATATTCCAAGTTATGAAAAGCAAAGGGCTGTAACCAAGACTGCTCTACCCAGCAAGGCTCTGGATTAAAATGGAAGGCAAAATAAGGAGTTTCCCAGACAAAAGAAGGCTAAAAGAACACACCTCCACCGAACCAACATTGCAAGATATGCTAAAGGGACTGCTTTAAGATGAGGAAAAAGAGTCTATGAATACCTGCTTCCTTTCATAGTCACCAATACTTGATATTATCAATATTTTTAATAGTTATTAATCTGATTGTGACAATGATGTGTTATTTTAAGTGTTCCTTTATTACTTGTTGAAATTAAACCTGTTTCTGTATATTTCTTGCCTATTTCTATTATATTTTTAAAAGTTTTACATGACTTTTCGGTATTATTTATCCATTTTTGACTAAATGTTTGTAGAATTGTTTTCCCTAAAAAAACAAACTATTGACCTTTCTTTAGATGTGTTACAAATACCTTCCTATTCTATTACTTGCCCTTTAACTTTTTTATATATAGATTACTGTATAGTCTTAAATGTTTAATATAGTCATATTGTCAATGTTTTACTTTATTGCTTGCTGGGTTTGAATATTTTACTTCAGGGTAGGAAAAATATTATTTTGTATTTTCTCCTAAAACTCCTTAGATTCTACATATTGATTTTAACTCACCTGAATATTTTTTGTATAATGTGTGAAATAGGGTTCTATATTGGTTCTATTTCAAGTAATAGTGGTCCATGCACCTTATTTGCTGAATATGCCTTATTTTCCCCATTGACTTGAAATATCAATTTAATTATATATGACATTGTTAGACAGATATATACCTTTGTTTTTAGAATGTGCTCACTTTATTTCATTGATCTACTTGATTATTTCTGTGCTGGTGTCATGTTGGTTTAATTGCTGAGACTTTATAATGGTTTTAAATTTTTTAATATTTTATAATGGATCTTAACATTTAAAAAAATGAATAAATAAAATTAATCTACATTTAAAAGTAAAAGAAAGAAGGAACTCCTACCTTTTGCAGCAACATGGATGGAACTGGAGAATATTGTGTAAGTGAAATAAGCCAGGTCGTGAAAGACAAATACCATATGATCTCACCTATAAGTGGAATCTATTCAACAAAATAAACTAACAAAATAAACCACAGGCATGGAAACAGACTGAAAGTGACCAGAGGGGATGGGAAAGGAGGACAATGGTAGAAAGAAGGGGAAGAGACTAGATAAAGAATATGTGAATGACCCATGGACGTGGACAACAGTGTGGGAATTGACTGTGGGAGTCGGGGGTAAGGGTGGGATGGGTGGAGGGGGGCAAAAGGAGAAAAATTGAGACAACTGTAATAGAATAAATATGATTTTTTAAAAAGACTCATGCTGAGGATCAAGGTAGTTTTACATCCAGATCCATCTAGATTTTCTTCGATTTTTAGAGTTCTTAAGTAACTAATGTGCTCTGTGTCTTAGTCCAACCACCCATATAGTTGGAAACTGTATATAATAGGAGTACCATGTCTTTATTAAATGTAAATTGAAAGAAATAGCAGTCTAACAAAGTGTTATCTTTTACAATCAAATCTTAGAGTTGCTGAAAAAATATCAAGAAGAATCTTTTTGTAACCTGCACTCACACTTCTTAAAACTTCTCTATTTTCCCCACTCGTCTTTTAATAACCAAAAACCTTTCCGTTGACTTCAACTATTCTTTCCCTCCATTCCCAAATGCCCAAGGATACAACATAGATAACTAGTTAATTATTGCATATACCTAACAGGCAAAAGGGCATGTTGGTGACCAAACTGTGATATAAATGTCATGTAGTCAAAAAATAAAAAAACTTTTTAGTGAAACAGCATGGTAAAGAGGAAAGAACACAGATGAACCTGAAGTTCAAATCCAAGTCCACAACTTATTAGCAGGTGACTTTGGGTGATTTAACTTAAGTCTGATATGGAAAACAGATTTACCTCGCTAGAGACACATGATTAGAGATCATGGATATGAAGCCCCAGGTAAAGCCAGCCTGGAATGTGATAGGTACTCAGTGATAGAACCTCACTCCCTGGCCAAGGCTGAGGGGTCCCACATTAAATGAATCAATGCCTTTACCCAGTCTGGGGAGGGCTGTATGTGTTTCATAAGTAGTTGCATCTATGCGTGCTAAGTCAAATTCCCTCCAGTAAGTGAATTTAAAGATGTAAATCTTGGGAACTATCAATGGCCAAATTTCCTGTCATATGGAAAAAGTCTGTTCTAAAAAATGAGAATTAAATTGACACCCAAAGAGAAGTCTAAGAGAGGGATTACGAATCTTGACATTGTTCAAGCCCCTGGTTCCACTTCCCCCTCTGCCCCATTTCACCCTTCACATAGCTTGGCTATGCTGAAGGCTGCATTTCTGTCACGCATATTCCACAGAGTTTAATTAGTGCAGGTAGTCATTGTTATTCTTCTAATAACAGGCAAGATGTCACTAAGTAAAATAGGGAGAACTGAGAAGAAACATTCTCTTCCCAATTTCATATCTTACTTAATAATTTACCCCATTACTAACTCTCTGCTGTAAATTATCTAACAGAAATCCAAGACTACTAAATATAGCTGATAAATTTTTACGAAAGACACTTTTTTCTACATATTTGGCTTTACCTTGTTGGAGTTCTTCAAAGAGTAAATTTCATCTTGACTCTAGTTCTCACCTCCCCAGTGGAGCTTTTATAGTAAGCTAATGGTTTTGATGTGCGTCCAACTAGGGCTGCATAATAAACTATTATATAGGCTGTTTCATCTGGGAAACACTTAGAGATAAAGGAAATGATTTGATTACTTGCTTTATACAAATTGATGCTCTAAATATTAGTTTTTCTAACATAGAAAATAAGGTCATATTTAATACTTATCTGGCTTAGCCTTTTTAGCTATCAAGGGATTCCAACTGAATATTGACATGTACAATAGCAAAACACTGCAGTATACATAATAGGGAAACTTCAGGCTATGCACACAATAATACATTTATTTTGCCATCCTGCATCCAGGGTTATCATTAAAAGCTGTTTTCAGGGACTTAAGAACCAAAAGAATCAGAGATAAGAATGAGATACCTTAGTACTTAGAAGGAAACACTAAATCCATTCTGACTTTAAATAGTCTGGGTAGCACTTAACAGGTAACAGCCAAACCTTTAACAGTAATGTGTTTCATGAAGAGAATGTACTGTGAAATAAACCACTATAAAAAAAATGTAGGCTACATACAAGATACCAAAAGGAACAACAAAAACAAAAACACAGGTAATGCCACTGCATACCCCTGTCAGGCAGAAGATGCTCCTGAAAGGAGAACCCTGCTATCAACAGTGGTACTTTTTTTAAGAAGTTAAAGCTGTCTGGGTTTGTACTTTTGATTACCTTTAAAAATATTTAAGCAAAATGTTTTACAGCATTCAGAAAACTTATTAGAATCTTCATCTGTTTCATAATTAAAATAAAATACAGAAAGCCAACGAGACTTTGCCTTCTTTGTCGAAAAGTAGTTACTACTTTGATCCCTAGCCAGAAGAAATCAAGCATATGCATCCATACATCACCTCGAAGCCCTGTCCATATCCCCTCCACCTACCCAGAGGTCACTTGCAAACAGTTCCCATTTACCACTAAGGCTTCCTGCAGCACCTCCTCAGGTGAGGGCACCCTCTGACCACACAGGGGAGGAAAGGCACAGGCTGGAAGTACCAGGAAGTGGATGCTCTAGGAGCAGCCATTAACTAATGAGGGTAGGAATTGGTGGATAACCTCAAACTCCTCATCACTCATGGTGCCATTCAGAGGCTCATTCTCAAGGGGTAAGACTGATCTTCCTCCCTTCCCTGCCTCATATCCTCACTCCCTCACAAGTGCCTCCTGGAGCCACCTCCCAAAGAAACTACTTGCACTCTAATCTTTATCTCAGCATGTGCTTTGTGGGGAACCTAAACAAAGACCATCTCCCCGCAGATTCTTTTTACTCAGCATAACTCCCTTCCCTTCTTATCATCTCCTTCCTACTTTCACCCCCCAAACTGTATAAAGAAAGTTTATCCACACAATTCTTTAAAAAATAGTTGATCTCTATTACGTTGAGAAGAGAAAACCAAGTATAATGAACCATCCCCTTTGGTATTCCAAAGACTTCACTTTTAGCAATGCACCCACACAAACACTGTCACACCAATCTGGAAGTCACATAAAACAGCAAGTAGATTCTCCTCATAAATATAAGAAGAACACCCAATTGTATCTATGAAGCTGAATTAATGATAAAGGTATTCCCATACAGAGGTACTCAATCAATACTCATTCATGGATGAACAGATAAAAGAATGAATGAATAAGTGCCTTCCAGCTGCAAAATTGAGCAAATGATTCATGAAGGCAAGATAAAAATTGCAAAGGCCATTAAATTGAATATAAGGATCCAAACAGAAGAACCTAGCTCCAGCTCCCTCACTTACATTGTAACATACCCAATGTCACATTATCTCTGTGCTTCAAATTGAATCAAGAGGGTTAGACATGCCAGCAATAAGAGCTTTGGCCTACAAGTCAAGACAGCTGGACTGGAAATGAAGCTCACCAGTAACTGGCACAACATTTAGCAAATCACAACCTGTACTGGAGTAAATTTCGGGTGATACTTGTGCCTTACAGATTACTAGAATGAAATGAAATGGCCTTGAAATTGTAGTTAATTGGGTTCTATATCCAATGGACCGGTAATTTCCTGAGGACCCTCAGCTATATTTGTTTCCCTTAAAGAAAGAGAATAATCCAAACCCATGGTCTGGGAAGTTTTTTTTTTTAATAGTAGAAAGTTTTATTCAAAATGGACCCTTAGGTAGAAACTCAACTTATATATATTCATTTATCCAATCAACAAATATGTAATGTGCATTGTTCAAAGTACTAGAGATTCGGCAGTGAACACAATAGACATAAAACCCCAGACCCGCTGGAAATTACTGTAAATTTGCTGTGTGCTTGAAGGGTACATAGGAGCTGGGAGAGGCAAAGGGAATGGTCCCTGGGGCTCTCCGTTATGCTTAAGGGTCAGCTGGAACACTTGTGTAACTGCGGACTCTACCCAGTCCCCCTTTCCTCCAGCGTCTGATTCTGTAGGTCTCAAGAAAGAAAATGAAGTACTCCAAAGTATTTGATGCAGTTGATTCTCAGATGGCCATCAATAAACATATTTCATGGATACCGCCATTGAACTAGAAGCTGAGAAATTAATGAATTGTAATTGGAGGTATGCTTTGTGCCAAAGTCACAGTTAAAGAAAACAAAATATTAAACCTCCTATCCTAGGTCTGAAAAGTATTCATAACAGTAAAGTGAGCAAATGAATACTCATTGGTTGCTCCTCAACTGAATTCCTAGAGTGCTTGACACACACCTCTGCACACATACACTTACCCTAAGGATCTATTTCTGCCACTATTTCCTACTCTCAAGTAGCTGTTCATCAAGGATGAGGACGGTGATTTATATTAGTCCTTCGTCTATGTTGCTACTGCTGTCCTTGTCACAGGGTAAACACTAAATGCTTGTGAAGTTTTTGAAATAAATAAGACAATGAATGAATAAACAAATGAATTCACAAGTAAATAAACTAGCCTTTCTTGCATTAGTGTTCTCATCTGGCAAATGATCTTTCTACATGATGTCCAACTTCCCTTCCAAATCATTAAACCTTGAAAGAAGAAAAACAAAGAGAAAACCTGCCAAATATTAATTGCTGCTTCCAAAACTCTGTTCCCCACCAAAATTACAGAATACTCTTTACCACATGGTCTGTAAATCTGGATTTGGCTACATGTCCAATAAAATCTGCAAAAATATATCCATCAAAAAGAAAGCTTGATGTAATGCAGATTGTAAGAGTTTGCTTGTCCTCCAATACCAGAATTACAGTTTCTACAGCACATCCTCTTTCCACTGAAAAAAACTTTTAACCTTTAAAATAACTCCAAGAATTTGATAATAACCAACCTCCCACTGGTTATTTACTTAGGTATTACTGCCCTCTGCTGGATAGAGTTAGAAGTTTTCACATGAATGTACGTTATTTTCCAGGCTACCTGGCTAGGAAGAGACTTTTAAAAATATTCTTTTGTGTAAATGCCCCATAGTTGTTTTATCCACCCATCTACTGATGGGACACTTAGGCTGCTTCCATATCTTGGCAATTGTAAATAACACTGCAATGAACATAAGGATACTTACGTTCTCCCGAACTAGTGTTTTGGGTTCCTTCGGATATATTCCCAGGTTGGAATTGTACGTGGCTGTAAAAAAGAAAATTTTACCCTTTGCAACAGTATGGATGAGCCTGGAGAACATTATGCTAAGTGAAATAAGCCAGTCCGAGAAAGAAAAATACCATATGATTTCACTCACATGTGGAATCTAATGGACAAACTGAACTAACGAGCACAACAGAGACAGACTCATAGATGGAGAGCAGGTGACAGCCAGTGGGGGTGGGAGGGGTGATCATGGGATGGAGGGACTGAGCAGAAAGGAAAAAGGCCTCATGGACACGGACAACAGTGAGGTGACTGCTGGGGGGAGGCAGGTACAAGGGGACTAAATGGTAATGGGGGAAAGCACAATAAAGATTACATTTTAAAAAATAAAATAAAAATGTTCTTATATATGGAAACCCAAGGCTAAGACTAAGGATTAGTGTTTGGTTTTTCCTTTTGCCTGAGGCTCCACAACAGCTTAGGACAGTATTGTTGCAATCCTGCCTTTATTCAAAATTGCAGTATTTTGCTCACTGTGAATTATTATACATTAATTTCAATCTTTTAAATATTGCATTAAAATATTGTTTATCTTGATTAATGAATCTTTTGTGTCCTCTTAAATTTTGCACCTGAGATATGTGACTCGCTCCTCGACCCAGGCCTAGTCCGGACCACAACATCCCCTAAGGTACTTTCTCCAAGTGGTTGGTCAGCTATGTTTGAACACTTGAGAAACGGCTTCCCTCACTAGGTCAAGGTTCCCTAACCCAGGCTCCCACAGGGCTGTGGGCCTTTTCTTACATAATTGCTAGGTAAACATCCATCTTCCACTCTAGACTGTAAGCTCTGTAAAGCCAGGAACCATAGCTGGTATGTGTTCTACGCATGGGATTTCCAGCCGCTAGCAAAGACCCACCACATTGTAAGCCTCCACAAACAAAGCTGAATGAAAAAATAAACATACTCCCAGGGAAAGAAGGAAGAACTGTGTAGCAGACTTTTCAATCTTTGGACAACTCTACTATGAAGATCTTATTATGGAGCAAGATAATAATAAAGACAATGACAACTGTCATTTCTTGATCACTTGCTACATGTCAGACTTTGTGTTAAGTAATATATGATATTGTTTTATCTGCACAACTGCCTTATGACACATATACCTTTATTGCTCCCCTTTCAATAGAAGAAAAATCTAAGGCTTAGAGAAATACAGAAATCAGAAAAATTGCTTCCTGTAGCTTTCACACTGGTTCTAGAACTTTTCCTCAATAGCACTTCCATATATCACATAAAAATAATTCCAACTTCCACCACAAAATGGCTATATATGTCATGTGAAAGACATTATAGTAAGATTTCAAAAAGATACAAAGGAAAGTAGAACACATTTCTCCCTGAGATCTTCAGTCTCAAAATATGGAGACTTTTTTAAGTATGGAAATGATAATTTAAAAATATAAGGCTCAGTAGAGTCAAGGTAAAAAAAGAAAGTTCAAATGGGAGAGCAGTTATAATCTGGTTGGGGGAATCAATTCCTTCACAGGAGGTAGCAGCATGTCAAATATGCCTTGAAGGAGAGATACATTAACAGGCAACACTAAAGGTGAGAAGAGAGGGAGAACATCTCAGAAAGAGGCAAAAGTCCTAGTGCAATAAGAGGTGCAGGAGCGGGGGGTGTGTTTGTGGGGGGTGCGTGTCTGTGCAGGAGTCATCCAGTTTGCCAGCAACACAGAGCACATGTGAAAAACAAAGAGACATAGGGCAGTGAGGCAGACAGGACCATGCTAATGAGGGTCCCCCCATGCCAGGCTGAGGAATCTGTACTTAAGTATATCCTACTGGAATGAAACAAAGTTCTTGGACAGAGGAGTGCCATGGTACTCAAACCCTGCTCCCCCACCAAGAGCCATCGACTCAGCCACCTGGTAGTTCCTTGGGCCAACAGTGATACCTCATCCATCTATGCCATTACTACTTCTAGGCTTTGTTGTCTGCTGGAACCACAAAGGCAAGTGAAAGGGTCTGGAAGCATTGTTTGGGTAGGTGAGGGAAGTCCCTGGTAACAGCTCAGCCATCCAGGGCAATGGTAGAGGCAGCAGTGCCCCCCACCCAACACTGCTCCCCAATGGTCCTGTGTTGGAACAACAGAGTAAGTAGTGGACAGGCAACTTGGTGGTAGCAGTTTGGGTGGAGCTGGGACATGGGTTCTGCAGGCGCCACCATGTGCAAGGTACTAACGTCTGTGTGCATACCCAACCCGGGCACTTATACCTGCAACAAAGCTAATCAGAAAGTCCTTGGAAGACCTTGATGTAGTTCCCTGTGTAAAGTCATGGCTCAGAAAAGAGCATGATTCAGTGCCCCACGGGGCAGTCACAAAAGTAATTATTTTCCAAAATCGACAAATAACTTGGAAATTATTAGAGTAACTGATAAATAATGTATAATGAGATTTACAGCACTTGTTTTCTGACAAAGTTTCGTTTAGTTAGAGAATAAGAAATACATTTCTCATTTATTTACGCATACAAGCGTAGTAGTTGTTGACTGTTTTAACCATCACTCAGGGTCACAGGCATTCATTTACATGGAGACGGGCAGCTATCAGGGAGGGCCTGGGCAGCCTCCCAAATGGTGGCTGACCTGACATGGGTATATTCGTGGCCGTCACCTCCTGTCCCACTGAGCTCTGTGCTACAGTATTGCCAACCGACTCCCCTAATGCAGCACACTGAGATAAAATGAATCTGGTTTTCCCCTTTCCTCCCGAGATGGAATGACTATAACCAGAACACAACAGCTTTATTAATTAATTAACTTGCCTAAAGGTGAGGTAAGATGTACTCATTCATTTTAAAAAGTGTAACTACTGAAGGCTTGCTATGTTCCAGGCACTGTGCTAGACTCTGGGGACACAGTAATGAGTGTCCCCATCTAAAGGAATCTATAGAGGAAGATAAGCCAACCCCGTCTTAAAGCGTAGGAAAAGCTCTCCAGAGAAAGTGGCCTCAACACCGAGACCTGAAACATGAGTAAGAGTAAACATTAGCCAGACTCTGGTATCGTGGGAGGAGAGAAAAAGTAGGAGAAGAGGGAGGGAGAAAGGACAATATGTGAAAAGGCCTGGAAAAGAGAAAGTGCAGTCCTTTGGGGGAACTGTGGTTGTTCTTAAGGCTGGAACATTGAGCACAAGGTAGGGAAGAGTGAGAGATAAGACTAGAATGGCAAACAAGGCCCAGTTCATGAAGGGCCTGGTGAGGCCATTAAGAGATCTTGGCTTTATCATGAAAGTAATGAGAGGCACAGAAAAGAGTTGAGAGGAGTGATGTGATCATACCTGTTTTTAAGAAAAGCACCTCAGCTGCAGCACAGGGAAGAGATGGGACAGAGGTAGACTGGAAACAGAGAGACGAGTAGGGATGCTTGCTGTGGTAAGTCGACATCCAGAAGTAAATTAATGACTGCAGGGGTTGAGAGAAGTGAGTGCTTCAAACACTACTTACTAGGAAGAATTGAAAGCCTTTGGTGATTGATGGATGGTGTTATGAATTGAATGTTTCTGTCCCCCCTCAAAATCTCTGTGTTAAACCCCTAAACCCCTGTGTGTCTGGATTTGAAGGATAGGGCCTAGGGAAATTCAGGTCAAATGAGGTCATGAGAATGGGGCCTTGAAACCGAATTTGCCAGCACCTTGATCTTTGACTTCTCAGCCTAAAGAATTTCTGTTGTTGAAGCCAGCCAGACTATGATATTTTGTTACAGCAGCCCAAGCAGGCTAATACAGATGGAAATTCACTGAAGGAAGGAGTCAAATGAAGCATCCACAGCTTCAGCTTGGTCATTGGATGCCTGGGAGCTCCAGCCATTGATGGAGAAACAGGCTTATGGGGGAGGATGGGTTCAGTTCTACACAGATAGCTTTCGAGAGATTATGTAATATCCTTATGCAGATGCCCAGTAAGTAAGTTTTGTGACTTCGAAAATATAAAACTTAGAAGTCAACTCAAGTCTAGATCCCGGTGTGGCAGGGGCAGGGAGGAGGGGGAGTTACATCAGAGATAGAGATGTAGGAATAATATGTATATAGATGGTAATTTAAACCTAAAAAATTAATGATATTTCTCAGGAAGTGTATGAGAATGAGTGAAAAAAACTAAGGACCTAAGCCAAAACATCACCAATATTTAAGAATGGGGAAAGGAAAAGAACTCTTAAGAAACATTAAGGACTAAAGGAAAAAACAAAAAGGATAGTGAACAAAGCAAAGGAAAAAATAAAGAAGGGGTGCATGAGCAATAGTGTCAGATGTTAATGGGAAATTAAGCCAGACAAGGAGAGAGAAGGGACTCCTGGGTTTGGCACAAGGAAGATACTGATGGCCTGGGAAAAGGGTTCAGTGGAGCAGCTGGGCAGGGAGTCGGGGCAGTTCGGGTGCAGAGAGTTAAGGGTTGAATTAGCAGCCTCAACTCTGAGAGAAATGGAAGCAAAACAGCACAAGGAATAAGGTCAATGAATATTTATGAATTTTTTTTTTACCGCTGAGTTATAATTTTTTAAAAGTAGATGTAAATAGTAAGAAAGAATTCATTAGTAGAAGGCATAAAGACATAATTTATTTGTGCCATGCTATCTTTTAAATTATGCTATTTGGCAGGTTAGAAATGAAATCACATTTCAACCTCATGTGGAACTGGATTGGTATATTTTGTTCAGATTAGGTTTTAATAGGAACAAAGCCTTGTGATTCTTTGAACTTTCAAAACTGTTACTTTTGTTTATTTGTAAAGTGACTTGAGAACAACTATAAACACATTCTGAAACCAGGCCAATTCCAATAAAATTATCTCTGTGTACTGTAATATTGGTTTTCATTATTGTTACTTGGAGGTAATAATATTCTGTACATTATTAGAAACAAATGATCTGCATGAACCCAGCACATTTCTCATCTATTGTTGAGATAGAAATTTCTGGATTATAATGAGTCTAGGAAGAAACTAACCCTGTCCCTGTCCCCGTCCCTCTCCTCCCTCTTTCTGTCCTTCAATTATCATCCAAATGTGAAGAGCCCTGAATCAGCAGCTGGAAACATCATCTGATGCCTGTGCTTACCTGTGAGTTTTAATTCCTCTACACAAAGTCCCTTTCTGCTCTCAAATCCTCAGATGCATTGGGGCGTTCTGTCTCTCTCTTCCACCCTCCCGATTCCAGAATTTGTCCCGTCCAGGACCCAATACCAGCTCAATTCCCCCCTGATCTAATTACTCACCCCTCACATCCAGGCAGACATTATCCAGCCTTCATGCAGGAGAAACCGACTCTAACTGCTTCTTCTTCAGTCTTCCACACTCTTTATCTTTGCCAGGTCTTGACTTTAAAAACACAAAACTTAAAAGTCACCTCCTCTTTTATCCGCAGTTGGCTCCATGTCAGCCTACCCCCCATGGCATGAAGGTGAATCTCATAATAGCTCAGGCCAACACAGAGGCACAAATATATGGAGGGGGAGGAACTGGGAGTTTGTTTATATCTCCAAAGTGTATCTTGCCACTTAAGAAAAAAAAAAAAAGAAAAACAACACTTGGATATAAGAAAAATTAAAGCACCCACCACCCAACAGGGTAATCACTGGGGACAATTTTGGTATATATCTTTTCAATTCATTATCTATATGCATATATTTCTACTATGCCTATCTTTCACAAGTAGGTGAAGACTGGTTTTCCTTAATTTAATTATTCACATATCCCTTGCATAACAACATTATTCATTTATGGAAAATCTTGCTAAGTGAAAAAACAGTAAATTTTAAATTGCCATCAATTTTACTGGAAAAAATTATGATACATTCCATCCCAACCTATGATACCTAAACAATCCTCACATTGCTAATTGAAAAATGACAAGTTACATAAGCAATAGGTGGCATTATTTTAAAGGATATAAATATGGCTTATACACTGAAATATAAAATAAATATTAATAAATCACAAAATGAGGAAGAGACTTGATAGTGGGTGTTGGTTGAGGACAGTTTTGAGGGAAGCATTCTTTTGGAAGTTGAATTCTCTCTATATCATTTTCTTGACATGGAAAGAGCACATAGAGATGCTATATTTTTATCCCACTTGATTAGCGAACATACACAAAGCAATCATTTTGGAATCACCAAATATACTGTCCAATTCACTGTTTCATATTGTATTATTTTATTAGAAACTATCTGTTGAGAAAATCGGTGAGTGTTCATTAGTCTAAAACCATAATGTTTCATATAAATACTTATTTAGTATATCTTGGGTGAAAAAAATACTTATTTTTTTAAAGAGTTGTCCAAAAAGGGGTATAGCTGTTATAAAAAGCTATTATGGAAAAAAATTAAATGAACAGTCATTATACAAAGTAAATCTATACATGAAAACATCATTTTATGCCAATAAATATGATTCTATATCAGTATTTTAAATGGCTACATAAATTCCATTATTTAAACATACCATAATTTATTTAAATAATTCCCAATTGTTGGAAATTTAGTTGGATTTTTAGTTTTCAGATTTCATTATTATAAGCAACACTGTAGATGAACATTCTTGTGGATATATCTCCTAGGAAGTACTTTATGTGCAAGTATTAGCTTGGACCAGGAGCTAGATCCCAATTCTTTTATTTCTCAAGTTAATTTTTTTTCTCTATGCCAAATTGAGGAGACTTGAATCATATTAGATTTACTACACATAGATTCTGCACAAACACAAAAACAAACATGCAAAGATTCCCACAAACTCACACAGCTTATTGCCCAATTCAAATGAATGCAATCCCCACTCTAAAATAACTGCCTGACAGTTTATAAAATAATGGGCCTTTTGAGACATAGAGTCAAGAAAAAAAATGCAGTTCTTGTTCAATTTACATTGTCTTAATGGCTTGGGCTGGGAATCCCTTCTCAATGCTTCAGCGACTCAGCGTCTGTGGGCCAGAGACCCTAGGAATTTTCCAACTTTCCTTTCCTAACTAAGTAAGGGAAAAACTGTGTTGTGCTCAAAAAAAAAAAAAAGCCTGGCTCTAATTTTTCTGCCTTTTTCTTTTTCTCTTTATTGACTCAGATAGTTAATTAACATAAGAAATCTCTGGTAAACTATATGGTCATAGTGGTCACACACACACATACATACACACACAACCTGGGTAACTGCACACAAAAGCAGAAATGAACGTGTAGACGAACGTAACTGAAGCAAGACTCCATGGTCTTTTAAAGATATAATCTAATCTTGATAGAAAAGTAATACTGAATGTGTTTTTATATACGAAGAAATAAATGACCTCGAGTCCATATTCCCAATTCAGATGTGACATTTTCCTGATGAAGCATAGGACCTGGCCAAGAAGAATGCTATGTCATCAACAAGTTTTCTGTAGCTACTACCAACCCATCTCAAATCCAAGTTCCCTTAGCTTTTCTCTCCAGTACTTCATGAAAAAGACACAGCATATTTATGCAATTTATCCATCTTGTTCACAAAAAATAGAGTAAAGTTTATTTATATTCTGTCAACATAGTACAGAATTAGAGAGGTGAATTGATTTCCCACGTATGGTCTCTGGAGTTGATTTTCTTGAAAAAGAGATGTGTTTGGATGCAACCTTCATAAACAGCAAATCAATGGCCATGTCACTTCCCTTTGTTCTCTACAAGGACGCAAGCAGGAGCAGCAAAAGTCTCCCCAGACATAGACGTGGAAATGCCAAGGAGATGTTTCTGCTGCTTAATGGACCACTGGAGTATGTAGTTTCCACAGCCCACAACCCCAAGAGCAATCGTCTGCACCTATCTGTTATTGCAGCAGCCAGAAGCAGAAAGTCTATCTTTCCCTCCTACTCATACACTCTCCACAAATGCCTCTCAAAGGCAGAACTTAAGAGAAAGCCATCTGGCAAAGGAGCCTGGGAAATGTAGTTTGTAGACTCCCAGACACAGCAGTACAGAACCAAGCATAGAAGAGCAAGCATTCAGCTTGGAGGCAACGGATAAATAGCTGGTATATTTCTAAAATATAAAACAGAATCAGAAAAATAAAACAGACTTAAGGAATTCAGAGGAAATACTGACAATACAGGGATATTAGCCAAAACAACTTTTTAAGTAATGATTAATAACTTCAAAAAATAAGAGAAGGTATAAAATTCATACAACAGGACAAGGTATTTTTAAAATAAGGTAACTTTAACAAACGAAAGAGTTCTTGAAAATGAAAACTGTCATAACCAAAATTAGAAAGGTCAAAAGAAAGTTGGGAAGATTCAGGTCAAAAAATCTCCCACTGAGTATTTTTTAAAAGCTGACAGAAAATAGAGAAAAGACAGGGAAATTGGAGTATCTTTTAAGTTTTGTCATTTGAATAAAAGAAATTCCACCAAAGAAAGTGGAAGGGAAACTATAAAAGATGGAAGAAAATTTCCCAGAATTGAAGACAGTAAATCTATAGTTTGAAAAGGTCCACAAAGCATCCAATAACACCAAGGAATGTCATCATAAAATGTTAGCACTCCAGGAATAAAAATAAAATCCTAAGAGTTTAAATAGGAAAAAAAAAAGGAGGACACAGTAAAAACTCAGAAATAAGAATGTCAGCAGACAGCTAGAGGGCAAAAATAAGGGGGAACACAGAAAAATATCATCAAAATTCTGAGAAAAAATTATTTCCAACTTAGAACTCTTTCCTACCCACCATGATCAAACAAAAGATAAAATAAAGAATACAAGGTTCTCCTCAGTCAATGTATCTCCTATGCGTTGTTTCCCAGAAGGCTATTGTAAATACCAGCAAAAAAAGAAAGCAAACATAGAAGTCACAAGATCAAAAAAAATAAAAGGTTAGGGGAATAATCTGGAAGAGAATAGTTCCTGGATGGCAGCTCTGCAACAACGTAGAGATCAACTAGCCCAGATTGGTGGGATAAAAAGAACTCCAAGAGAGTTGCTTCAAAGGGGAAACACTAATAGATTATCTGATGGGTATGGCTATACAGAAAGGGCATATACCATTCTGCCAGCAAGTTTGGGGAAGAAGTAATGATAGGCACATACAAAATGAAATATATGAAAAGAAACACAGCCATTATAAACCCCAGGAAAAATAAAACATAAAAAGTTATAAAAGAACTGTAATCATATTATAATTCATGATAGTGCTATGAACAATATTTACATAATCAAAATAATATAAACTGTGAATATTAATTTCATCAAAAATGTATAATATGATTATATTAAGAGGATGGGCGCAGAAGCTAGAGGGGATTGCTGTGAGCTTTGGTGTTGAGGGACATCAACTCTTCTAGTAGAAAACCAATACTTAAAACTGCAAAACGAAGGAATATAATTTATGCGCAAGCGTCCATTTTATAGGCAGTAAAATGAATACTTTTAAATTGTTACAGGTTCTATACATACTGCTGACACTGGTGGGATTTCAGTTCAAGTCTATTGTGCTTTTAATCCCTCTATGTGCTGATTCTGCCTCACTGGTAGTGTTATTTTTTATATCTTGGATGTTTGGGCTCTAAATCCTACTCCATAAGATGTGCATTTCTAACGCCATGGAGTCCCACACAATGTCAAGTTAGGGATATTACTCAGGAACATTGCAGAGAAGAATTGTACCAAATCACTTGTTAGTATAATATGCTAATACAAATAGTAAATCCTTTGACCCACATCTTCTGAGAATACCAAGTTCATTCTACAATTTTTGAAAATCATTTTAAAATAGTTTATTCTCACTTTTGTCTTCTTAAAAATAAATAATAATTAACTTTTTATTAATGATTGATGCCACTGCTTTATAGCCTCACAGAAAGGCCTTTTTTTCATATCACAGGCTACTTTAGAAGAATTCTAAAGTCTAAAATAGTAGTTCTTTGCCATCTGTAAATTACAATCACATGGAAAGTTTTTAAAACTACTGATCCCCAAGTCCTACTACAGACCAATTATAAAATTAGAATTTCCAGGTGTTTTAAAAGTATCCCAGGTGAGTTTGTAATGTAAAGCCCGTGTTGAAAACCACAAGTTTAGAACAGTGATCCCCAAAGCATGGCCCGCAGGTCAGCAGCACCAGCATGCCCGGGGAACGTCAGAAACGCAGACGCCCAGCCCTGACTCAGACCTGCCGAATCAGATACTCTGGGAGTGGAGGCCAGCAACCGGTGCTTTAACAGCCCCTCCAGGTGAGTCTGATGCACACTTGTATTGGTTTCCTAGTGCTCTCATAACAAATTGCCCGTAACTGGGTGGCTTAAAACAAAAGAAATTTATTTTCTCACAGTTCTGGAAGTGCTGGCAAGGCCGCATTCCATCTGAATGCCCCTTCTAATCCTTGCCTCTTCCAGCTTCAGGTGATGGCCAGCATTCCTTGCGGCTACATCACTACAATCTCAGCCTCCAGTTTCACAAGTCCTTTTCCTCTGTGAGTCCATCTTATCCTCTCTCTTACTGAGACACTCATCATTGGATTTACGGCCCATCTAGATATCCTTAACTTAATTACACCTGCAAAGACACCTCTTCCCCACATATTCACAGGTTCTGGGACATATCCTTTGGAGGGGCCACCATTCAACCCACTGCAGCACTCCAGTTTTTAGAAGCACGGATAGAAGAAGAATCAATACGGAAATTCCACATCAAAAGACACTCTTTTCATTTTTTTCCTCTTCAGAGTCTTCATAATTTGCTCCCTTCTCTTCTTTCATCTAATTAATTGTTATGTTTTTCTATTTCCTTTCCAGTATTTAACCATCTTCTCTTTTTGCACATGCCCTCAGGAAGAATCTTTCCCTTGTTCCTTGACTGTTCTCCCTGGAGTTTTGTTCACACTGGAAACTTTGCTACGCTATTTTAGCAGAAAATTCAGAGTATTCTCCCAAATGAAGCTGCCTCTCTCAGATGAAATATCAGAAAGCATACTGCACACAAAGTGTGATCAAACTGATTTTATAATTAATACTACAGGTAACAAATTCTATATATAATTTTTAAGAATTCTGAATTTTTATCATGGTAACTAGTGCCCTCTTATGGCCAATGTAAGAACTGAGAATAAAAAAAAATCCTTCTTGCTGATTATCTAAAGTGTCAGACACTGTAAATGTTTATGCAAAAAAATCTAGACAAATAAACTACACATCCTGCCTTCAGTTATTTAATTTTTTCCCATATTATTTCAGAAATTCCAAGATAATCTTTGACTGAAATATTTATTTAAGCCCTGGCTGGTGTAGCTCAGTGGACTGAGAGCTGGCCTGCGAACCGAAAGGTCACTGGTTTGATTCCCAGTCATGACACATGCCTGGGGTGTGGGCCAGGTCCCCAGTAGGGGGCACAAGAGAGGCAACCACACACTGATGTTTCTCTCCCTCTTTCTCTCTCCCTTCTCCCTCTCTAAAAATAAATATTTTTTTAAAACAGAAATATTTATTTCACTTGAAAGTGAAACTATTTCAAGTTCATTTGGCTAACAATGCAGACTTTCTAAAGAGCAAAATTTTTCTTGCCCGAAGGTAATTTCAGAATTTCATAATATAAAAATGAAATTTACAAATATAACTCAAATCACAGCTCCTGGTTATGAATGAATCATGCGTGTTGATGTGGAAATTTTAACTCTTGAAATTCCCTTATCTATAATTTATTTATTATATATCCTTTTTCCTCTGAAAACAAGCAGTTAGTGTAATATAGGTAAATGAGAATACACATTACCCTCTCCTCCCTCAAAGTCCACTGAAATAATAAAAGAAAGATAAGCATGAAAACATATTCTCATGTAGAGAGTTAAATAATGGGAAAGGTGGCATCACTGGACCAAAATAAAAGGGCCATTTTGATAAAATGTATGTGTGGGGTAAGTGTACAAAGAATTTATGTCAGGCATGCAAATATTTGGTCAGTACAGGGTCTTGCAAGGGCTATGTTGACATTCACAAGATGAAAAGGTTCTTAGAGAATAGGTTATAGCAGGAAAAGAACTATGGGGATTCAGAAGAAGCAAGAAATTATCACACGCTGTGACCTAAAGATATATATTTTTGGAGATACTGGGGAGAACACTGGATTTCCAACAACATATAGAACTAATGTTGGAGCAATTCTACTCGTTATAAAGTGTCAGAAAACCTCTAAGGCTGAAGGTATATGGACACCCAGACAAGAAATTGCTGGATTTCAAATAGTAAATTTTGCAAATTATTTGGTTTTTTAAAAAATGAATGAAAATGGTCTTGCTTTCCTTGCAACTTGCATTTAATATACTTTTTTGACTGAAAAAGAAAGGGGCTAGCCTGAGGGTATAGGAACTGACCACTGAATGCGTTGCACTCAGGAATATTAGCCATCATATGTATCATTGTGGGAAAAATAAATCCAGGATAATACATTTCACGGAATTTGCTCTGGGAGCCTGTGCTGATGATTCAGCTGATTGTGTTGTTCACAATCCTCCAGCTGAGGGAGGCTCAGTCAAGGTTTGGTCCATGCTTACCTAAATGATGAGGGTAGAGCATCAAAGAAAAAAGACCACTCTTTCAGTTCCCTCAAACTCAAGCCTGTTTACTTACCCAAAATAGCCCCAAACATCTATGTTCCTTGTAAGGGGCTAAACTGTGTCCCCCTGACCCCAAATCCACCTGTTATAGGCCCAGTGCCTCATGATGTGGCTGTATTTGGAGATGGGGCCTTTAAAGAGGTGATGAAGTTAAAAAGAGGCCATTAGGATGGACCCTAATCCAATCTGACTGGTGTTCTTATAAGAAGAGAAAATGTGAACAGACACTAGGAATGCACACATACAGCACGTGAGGACATAGTAAAAAGATGACCATCTACTAGCCAAGGAGAAAGGCCTCAGGAGAAACCAAGCCTGCCCACACCCTGATCTTGCATTTCAGACCTCCAGAACCGAGAGGAAATAAATTTCTATTTAAGCCATCCAATCAATCTATGGTGGTCTGTTAGGACAGCCCTAGCAAACTACTATATTCCTCAAGCTATGATATCTGATTTTTAACTTTCTGAGCTAGGCTCATTCCTTATCTTTTTTCCTGCTATTGAAGTCCATCCACCAAAGATCCCCAAAACACACCTATGATCAAAAAAAGTTAGATTTTATTAGCTTCCAGCAGCAAGAGGCTACCCACACCATGAGAACTTGACACTTCTCAAACGAAGGCAATTAGTGGTGAGTGTTTATGGCA
Source organism: Pteronotus mesoamericanus (assembly GCF_021234165.1). NCBI lineage: Eukaryota > Metazoa > Chordata > Mammalia > Chiroptera > Mormoopidae > Pteronotus > Pteronotus mesoamericanus. The sequence goes on from NW_026555245.1 coordinate 11,490,547, forward strand.
GTGATTCCCAACCTTTTTGGCACCAGGGACCGGTTTCATGAAAGACAATATTTCCGTGGACCAGGGTTGAGGGGATGGTGTTATATTCCCAATGCCTCCACAAATCCAACTCTGAAAGCACATGGCATTCAAGCTTACATTCTGCTATGTGGCCTGGTTCCTAACAGGCCCAGACCCATACCAGCCAACAGCCCGGAGGTTGGGACCCCTGGTCTACGGGGTATTGGGGACTGTGGTTTGTCATCAGATGGTGTTAGGGCAGAAGATACTGGGCAGAGATGGGTCAGAATTTCTAAACTAGTTGAGTTGCTGGAACAATCAGTGGCTTTGATCTCTAAATGATAGAAGTCCTTCTATAATTACTATTAGATCAATTCTGTGGCTTATCTTGAACATTGGGGTCTGAATGAGCTGGTGTTAAAAGAATCAGAGCTCAGTTTGTCTTGCATGTCATAGTTTGGTACAGTTTATCTGTTTTGCAAGTTATGATGTAGTTTTCAAGTTGTGGTTTCTGTTTCATTTCTTTTTGCTTCATAAGAAGCAAAATAAGAGCCTCTTTTTGCTTAAATGCAACTGATCTCGGATATGATTGAGAGAGTTAATATGGATAAGTAAGCACTAAATCAGTGATGAGTGACTATGCTTATTTTCTACGTGATTCCAAAATTTGTTATCTGTTTCCAAACCATCAATATCCTAAGATTAAAAAGAGGCAACTTGGTATCTGAAAACTTAAATGTTTGATACAATAAATTAACACAAATTTACACTTTTTCATGTTCACTGAGATCCAAACAGTAGAATTACATCAAAATTTAGCTCAAAAATTAAAATATGGGCTTTAAATTCAGACAGACCTTGATTCAACTCTCATCTCCCTGGTTTGTCAGGGATTTGGGGCAAATCATTTAATAGCTATGAGCCAATTTCATCATTATTAACATGGAATAAATAACAGTACTTCCTTCATAGGATTATTGTGAGAATTAAATAAGTTAATGCATGTAGTCTACTTATCTGTTACTACATAACAAACAACTCAAACTTAGTGGCTTCAACCAGCAATTTTATTTTGCTAATGATTTGGTGGGTCAGGAGTTTAGTAAGGGTTTGGCTGGGCATTCATCTCCACTGTACAAAGCATCTGCTAAGGTGATTCCACGAGGCTTGGAGGATCCACTTCCAAGAGGGGCCTCAGGTAGATCACCCAGGGCTGGTGGCCAGAGGTGGCCTCCGTTCCTCTCCAATGGGCTCTCCATGGAGCAACCTGGGCTCCCTCACAGGCTGACAAATAGGTTCCAAGAGTTCATGAGGCTTGAACAGAACCTGGAAAGCCTTTTTTTCCCACTAAGCCTTAAATATCAGAGTGTCACTTCCACTGCATTCTACTGGTGAAGCACAGCATAGATTCAAGGGGAGAACAATTAAACCCCACCAGTCACTGCATGGAGTGGAAAAAATTTGTGGTCATCCTGTTAACCACAAAAAAACACAACCACCCCTATACTCTGTGAGTTATTACAATCTGTACAGTTACTAATCTGTGGAGTTACTAATAACCCAACACAGGACACAAGATAGCTTGGTGTGTCTAATATCAACATGGGAACATAAACCAAATGTTTTTTGATTTCCTGATAAAACTTTCATTATTTTTTTAACTCCATATTGCCCAAGGAATGTTTTTCCAGGCCTCTGCAATAATCATAGCCACCACAGATGTTAATGACAGTTTTCCAGAGATGTGTGAATCTTAGCAAAGCTAGAATTTGTTGACACATTTTTAAAATAATCATTTGTCTCCAGATTTCTCAAGAAACATATTATTAAGCATTCCCTATAACAGCTGTCCTTTGTATGGCTGTCAGGCAGAAGATAGGGAGATGAGGAAAAGCTTCCTCAAACATTATTAAGCCCTTTCCTCTCTTCCTACCACCTCCCAGCACTCTCTGCTTCCATGGGGTAAAACTAAATCAACTGGTGACCTAAGTGTCTGAGAGACGAGGATGAGTGCCCCACCTTGAGAAAGTAGGGATGACCTACTGGATGATTTTCCAATCCCATTTTTTGAAAAGGGAGCAGAGAAGATTTAGGGTGACAATTAACACTGTCTTCAAATATCTGGAAAAGCTGCCATATAGGAAAGCAAACTTAATCCCAAAGCAAAAAATTAAAAACGTGAATTAGTATGCAGAAGTCATAGGAAAGTAGACCTTAGTTCAATAAAAAACAAACATGTTCTTCTCTCACAGCTCTTCAAAAATGGAACAGGATGCCTCAGGAAGTAGCATCCTTCTCCTCCCTGGAGGACCGGCAGCAGCGTTTGGATAACTATTGGTGGAGGTGTTACAAACAGGATTCCTGAAACCTTTGGTCAGGACCAGGTCGGTCATATCACGTCCACTGTCCTTCAACTCTGGGAATATGTAATGTAAAGTCTAAATGAAATTCAGTTCCTCAATTACTGGCTTTTTAAAAATCTATAATTCTATAATCTACATGCAAAAATCATATTACTATATAATCTATTAACCATTGCTTCACAGGTGGGCAACCGGTTGAAAAATCAGCAATCCTACCCAACAGAATTTGGGGAGAAGCAACTCTTGCCAGTAACTGTAGTCTGTGCCCCTAAGGAGTAATTACTGGAAGAACCATCCTACGGTACCTCTGGGTTTGTGTCAAGGTTAAAAGTCTAAAGGTGCCATACAAATAAATGCAAATGGACATATATAGGAACTGGAAGTGAAAATAAGTGATCACTTTTGCTTTGGGAGTACAGAAAAGTTGATGCACAAGAAAACACTGCCTTGGGTGTGCCAGAACTAGGTAAGAGCCAGTCTTGGCATGTTAATGGAAGTGCTTGAACAATCACCCTGGGAAAGGGCTTTGATGAGTAAGGGAGTAGTAATCACAAGACTGAAGATCACCATAGATCATTCACACAGGAAAAGTGCCTTATTCTTACAAAAGGATAATTAGAGTGTTAACTGTGAGGTCACCAATGACCTCTATGTTGCCAAAACCAGTCACCATCCTCTATCCTAATCTTATTTCTTTCAGCAGCTTGTCACACAATTAACCATTCCTCTTTCTTTTCTTAAACACTTTTCTCCCTTGGTTTCAAAGGCTCCATACTTTTCCTGTTTCTTCCTCTGTCTGTCTATTCTTTCCAAGTTAGTTTCCTTTGCTATCCCTTCTCCTTGATATCACCTCTAAGGGCTGAAGTCCTCAAGATCCCATAATGGCAGCGATTCTTCTCCCATATCATTAAATACCACCTATACCAGCTGAATACCTACAAGTCCCAAATATATATCCTGAGACAAGAATCTCTCCTTAGAGCTCCTTCATCATATATCAACTGCCTACTCTGCAGTTCTACTTGTATATTTTATACATCTTAAATTCAACAAGTAGAAAACACATTATTTAATTACGCTCCTACCCATACTGATCCTTATATTCCCAATGCCTCCACAAATCCACCGCTGAGTCTTCTCTATCTCAGTAAATGATGAATCACATACAACCAGTTGTTCAGTCAGGCACTCAAGTGTCATCCTTGACTCCTCATTCTACCATATCCAGTCTTCATTGCCAAGTTCTGTTGAAACCACATACAAAATGTATCTAGAATACACCCACTACCTACCTTTTTACTGCCAGAACCCTAGTGCAAGGTACCTTGGACACTGCAATGGTTTTCCTAACAGTTCTCTCTACCTGTACCTTGACAATTCTCAACCCACTCTACACACAGCAACCACTGCATATCTTTTGAAAATTAATTTGTTTTTCGCCAATTCAAAAGAACCAGTGGACCCTAGTGTTCATACCAGTGTTATTTATAATAGCCAAGTGCTGGAAACTGCCTAAGTGCCCATCAGTAAATGAGTCAATCAAAAAACTGTAGTACATTTACACAATGGAATATTACACAGCAGAAAGGAAGAAGGAATTCCTACCCTTTACAACAACATGGATGGAACTGGAGAGTATTCTGCTAAGTGAAATAAGCCAGGCAGTGAACAACAAATACCGTATGATCTCACTTATTAGTGGAACCTAATCAACAAAACAAACAAATGAGTAAAGTAGAACCAGAGACATGGAAATAAAGAACAAATTGACAGTGACCAGAGGAGAGGGGGAGTGGGTAATGGGGGAAAGAAGCGAAAGGGGCAAGTCAAGGAACATGAATAGAGGACTCTTGGGCATGGACAATGGGGCAGGGGAGAGCAATGGGGAAAAGGGTGAGACAACTCTAACCGAACAACAATTTTTTAAAAAAGAAAAATAATTTGTTTTTCCTACATATCTATTTCCATTTTTCCTCCCAGGGCTCAAGAAGAAAAAGGCTTATAGAATTCTTACTCAACTACAAGAGCCTAGGTATTGATCCATACAATTTCTAAGAGGCAATGTTTCTGTTTTCATTAATCTCCTTTTCTATTGGTCTTCTCTTTTCATATGCCAATAAAATGCCTAAGGAATATATCCCTCATCTACCAGTGGAGTCTAACTTTTTACATGTGTGCTAACCAAACTAGTTCCATAGTGGTATTTTTAAAAGATAAATCGATTTGTGTGACTCTTCTGCTTAAAAGTTTTCAATGAATCCCCTTTGCATGGAGAAGAATATCTAACTTATTGCTGGGGCCTCTGAGGTCCCATAGCAGTACTTCTCAAACTATCTATGGTAAAGGACCAGTTTGCTTGTTTTTAAATTTCTAATCCCTCTCTTTGGATACACTTATAAGATATAATAGAAATGAATTACTAGAAAAAATAACATCAAAATACAAATAGAAGTCCATTTTTTATTAGATTGAATAGATATAAAACCACTATGTTAAATCATTTAAAAGAATTTAAGTATGTATTTTCAATTTCTGTATTTATCCCCCGATAGGCCAGTTCAAGGACTGGTACTAACCTCGATGATGTGACTCTCAGGCCTAATTCTTCAACTTTGTCTTAAGGACTCTTTTTCTTCTACTCTCTTCTAGCCCTACTTCCTACATCTGAAACAGAACAAGCTCTTTCCAGCTTCCAGGTACAGTCCTTTCCCTGAATCTAGAAATTTCGCCATCCCCGACTCCTCTGCTCGGAGAGTTCCTTCTCATCCAATGTCATTTTAATTCTATCCCCTCAAATGATTATCTCAACTGAAGTATCCCTGTTATTCTCTAACACAGCACTGAATGCATTTCTGCATACCACTTACCATAATTCATACCATTTATTTGTCTACTTGTTTACTATTTATCTCCAAAAGTTGATCTCAGCTCAATGAAGGCAAGAATTATATCACCTTCATTCACCAGCAATGGCTGGGGTATACTAGGCACACCGCAGATGTTTATTGAATGACTGAATGAAGGAATAAATGAGTGAACTTTCCTGTTAGAACACACTAATAGCCATACCATCTGTCCTCAAACATTCAGCATTTGGGCCAAGCCAATCCAGTCAAAATGAACTACAAAAGTATACCATTATTCTATGGCTTTGTTCAATAGTTTATTTAAATTTGAAATACCCTGAAGGACATTACTAAATCCAAAATATTATATAATGGCTGATCTAATAGTGCTTTTGAGCAAAAGAATAAGTAAAATAAAAAGCACTCTGAGTTAGCACCCCTTCTTCACAGATTGCACACATCTGTCCTCGCCAGTCTCAGAACTACCTGAAGAACTGACGTACAGCATCATCTGTTTGCGTAACTCAGAAATCATGGCAGAAAAGTGTAAATATTGTTCAAAAACACTGCAAGCCAAACTAACAACTCTCCGACACCTGGAGCAAAAGATTATAGTCTAAACATACAAAATAATGCCTAAGGCAAAATTTAGGGGAAGTTTTTGTTTTTTCTTCCTTTTGGAAATTAGAACATTTAAAATCAGCCATGTACACTAGAATTCAGAAAGTCACATGCATGTCCAGGGCAACACACTTGCAGAGGAAAAACCTGAGAAGACCCTAAGTGTTCACCTTGATCTGATCCCTGGGTTAAGGGCCAGCCTGGCCAAGTGTTGAAGGAGGGCCCTAGCACAGAGCCAAAGTGCAGTAACTGGAAGGAGAGAGAGAGAGAGAGAGAGAGAGATAGTGTGTGTGTGTGTGTGTGTGTGTGTGTGTGTGTGTGTGTGTGTCTCCTTCTCCCTCCTTCTCTCTTTCTCTATCTCTCCATGTTGTTTCATTTATAGCTCCTAGAATTCAAGGAAATTTTAACAAGTTGAATGCAAACTAAGGGAACAAAGATTTCAGTGACCTTACACAATAAGAAAGATAATCTTCATAATAGTAGCTTCAAAAAGTCACTAAACAAACTACTACAGCCTTCAACAGGTAATAATGAAAAAAAAAATCAAATCCCAGGGAGGGAGGAGAACCTGATTTCCAGACTTAATATTGTATAATATTAAACTGTCTGGTTTTCAACAACAGCAAAAAAATCACAAGGCATACCAAGCAACAGGAGAGTATATATCATTCAAAGGAAGAAATAATATACTGACAGAAGATTGAGGGAGCCCAAATATCAACAATTACTAGACAAAGACTTTAAACAACTGTTTTCAGTATGCTCAAAGAACTGAAGGAAACACAGACAAAGAACTAAGGAAATGAGGAAGATGATATATGAACAAATTGAGAATATCAATAAAGAGATAGAACTTATAAAAGGAAATAAAACAGAAAACATGAAGCTGAAAAGTAAAATAATTGGCATGAAAAAACTCATGAGAGGGGTTCAAAGTGGATGTGAGCAAGCAAAAGAATCAGCAAACTTGAAAATAAGAAAATTGAGATGACTGAGTCTGAGGAGCAGAAAAAAAGAATGACGAAAAGTAAACAGAGCCTAAAGACCTGTCGGATACTATCAAGAGAACCAGTATCTGTAGTATGAGAACCTGAGAAAGAAAAGAGAAAAAGCGCCAGAAAAAACATTTGAAGGAATAATAGCTAAAACTGCCCAAATTTGATGAAATATATGAATCTACAAGCCCAAGAAACAACCAACTCCAAGTAGCACACTCAAAGAGATCCTCACTTAGACACATTTTATAATCAAACTCTCTAAAGCCAATGACAAAAAGAGAATCTTAAAAGCAATGACAGACAAGTGACTTATCATGTATATTGGATCTTCAATAAGTTAACTGATTTCAGAAACTATGTAGGCCAGAAAACAGTGAAATGACATAATTTAAGTGTGAAAGAAAAAAACTGTCAACCATGAATTCCATATTTTAAAAAATGCCCTTCAGAAGTGGTAGAAAAGCAAGACATTCTTTTTATGTTAAGATATTTATATTGGGATGAGTGGATTATAAAGAATTTTTTATTGTTATTCTATTACAGCTGTCCAAATTTTTCTCCCTTTTGCCCTCCTCCACCCAGCCTGTCCTCCAGTCCCACAGTCAATCCTCACACCATTGTTCACGTACATGGGTAACATATTCTTAAATTAACAAACATTGAGGGAGTTCATTACCAATAGGCCTATCCTATAAAAAGTATTAAAGGGAACCCTTCAGGTTAAAGTGAAAGAACACTGAATGGTAATTCAAAATCATATTAAAAAGTAAAGATCTCTGGTAAAGGCAAATACATGGACAATTATAAAAGCAAATTTTATTATATTTTTGGTTAATAACTCTACATTTTATATCCTATGGGATCATCTAGCTGTTATTGAGTTATATTCTTCTGTAATAAACCATTGGTCTAGTAAGTAAAATGTTTCCCTGAATTCTGTGAGCCCTTCTAACAAATTAACTGAACCAAAGGAGGGAGTTGTTGGAAACTCTGATTTATAGCCAGATGGTCAGAAGTACAGGAAAATACCTAGGGCTTGTAACTGGAGTCTGAAGTGGGAAGGTAGGGAGCAGTCTTCTTGGACTCAACCCTTAACCTGTGCAATCTGGTGCTGTCTCCCGTATTACACATAGTGTCAGAACTGAGTTGAATTATCAGTCACCCAAGCGATATTTGAGAGTTGCTTGGTGGTATGTATGCATATGGTCAGAACGCCACCATACACACACACACACACGAACACACACACAGATATTGGGTCCAGGAATCCAATTTAATTGTGAACTGGTGTATATCCTCAAAGCACACAAATGTTTAAATAAGCAAGTAAAAATATGTCCTACATTGTTTTTTATATTCCAGTTTGGCCCATGGGAGGTAATTAAAAATAAAATTTTAAAAATAAGGAAGTTAAAGATAAGGAAAGAAGGGAGGTACTTAACATTTATTGAATGAATAATATGACAAGCATTTTCTATGCATTATCTTTTAAAATGTGCACAACTATTCTGCTTGGTAGCTAAGAGTACCCTCATTTTAGAGAGGAGGAAACGGGCCCAGAGATTAAGTGACTTGGCTGAAGCCATTCAACTAGTTTGTCACTAATCCAGGATTCAAACTCAGTTTTCCCTAAAAGTGAAAACATTCTTCTCTATGCTGTACTTTGTAAAACATACTGCCTTCTGTTAGTAAAAGGGGCAGTCAGAATATTTTTGCACTATTTTAACTTCTCATGAGAATGGCTTGTTCTACTTGAAATTTCTGTGAATGTCTATAGCGAAAACTTCTTTAAAAATCCACTTCTAAGTGTTTTGTGTTTCTGAATCATGGGAAATGATTCAGTCAATGATAAAAATTGACATTTTGGACCTCTTGCAAGCATTCAAAAATGTTCAATTCTTTATAAATTACAAAATAAACAAACTTTTATACAAGTTTATGTATTTCCTTGATTTGTAATGTCAAGCCTGTTGGGAAGCAATTATTTGATTTCAGAATCCAAATAGTATTGATTATACCTCAGTACTACCCACAACTAGCCAGAAGTAATCCTATCTTTTCCTGAAATCCAAAGAACATTGTATGTCTATTTTAAAAGTAGTCAATACATATATACTAGGTCTGTCCAGAGAAAGTCCAACCATAACGAGAACAGTTTGTGCATATGTAACCTGGAAGCCAAGGAGAGTGGACTTGGACATGCATCCCTGAACAATGATGACTTCACTGTACTTGTCAGTGAGAGAGGTAGACGCCATTGAGTGAACATGTATATACTGTGTGGCTATTTCATTCAAAATGACCAAGCAAGTAGAGCAACAAATATACATCAAATTTTGCATTAAGCTTGAACATTCCTCCACAGAAACTATTGGGATCACTCAGAAGGCCACAGCTATGGGCAACTGGTGATTGGCAGCTTCATCAAAACAACACACCCCCTCATACATCATGTCTCATGCAAATTTTTTTGACAAAACATCAAATCACCCTGGTGACTCAGTCCTGGATAGCCCAGATTTGACACCATCTGACTTCTGGCTTTTTCCAAAATTAAAATCACCTTTGAAAGGGAAGAGATTTCAGACCATTGATAAGAGTCAGGAAAATACTACAGGGCAGCTGATGATGATTGAGAGAACTGTGTGAGGTCTCAAGGTGCCTACTTTGAAGGGGACTGAGGTGTCATTGTCCTATGTACAATGTTTTTTGTATCTTTTTCAATAAATATCTCTAATAGTACGTGGCTGGATACTTTATGGACACTTTGTATACACATATATAATTTGTACAACCTTTATATATATAACATTAATGTTATTACATAATAGAAAATAACCCTTTGGTCTCTCTCCCCCTTTCCTGACACACAGTTCCTAAACCTCTTGGAATCTGTTAAGGGATAGGTCTTTTTTCTGCAATGCATGGCTAATTGCTGGGGGCTCCTGGAGAGCCTCAGGATGGGGCTGGCTTATATGAGAACCAGCCTTGAGATAAGAGGGTTGAACTTCCAGTCCCATCCTCTCCTCCAGGCAGGGGAGAAGGACTGGAAGTTGAGTTAATCACCTATGGCCAATTTTCCACCTTTTTCATCTCATGGCACACATAAACTAATTCCTAAAATTCTGCAGCACAACACAAAATATATTTTTTGCAATCTAACAAAAAAATAGGTGTAATTCTGATTCATTTACACCAGACAGCCACTGTTGCGTTGGCTGTTGTCATTTTTTCATTTGACAATCTAAGGGAAAAGAAGCCTTTGCCCCTCACTAAATAGTCAGGTATTCCATGTTTTAAAAATTCTTACAGCACACAGTTGATAAGTGCTGATTTAATTAATTATACCTATGTAATGAAGCCTCCATTACAAGAAGATGAAGAAACAAAAACCCCTAATTGAAGAAGTTTGGAGAACTGGGTCGATAAACACAGGGAGGTGCCTGGAGAACAATGCACCCAGGCCACAGAAGCTCTTTGCCCGGTCCCCACCCTTGCCCTGTGCAGCTCTTGTGTCTGGCTGTTAAACATACGCAAACTTTTCCTGAGTTCTGTGAGCCATCCTAGCAAACTATCGATTAGATCTCAAGGAGGTTAGATCTCAAGGAGAAGGTTATGGATACACCTGATTTATAAACAGCTGGTCAGAAGAACAGACAACAACTTGAATTTGTGATTGGCATGTGAAGTGGGTCCAGGAGGCAGTCTTGTCAGACTTAGCCTTTAACCTGTGGGGGTCCCAGTGCTTAATCCCACGGGACAGTGTCAGACTTGAACTGAATTATAGGACATGCAGTTGGTGTGCAGAGAGTTGGAGAACTGCTTGGTGTGGAAACTCCAGACAACAGTGTACAAATGTGTACTACAGAAGGAAACAGTTTCCTTATTTAGCCTCCAACGAGGCCTATCACAGATTTTGCTGACATGTGAAAGTCCATAAAACCAAGTGGTTGAAACTATGCTGACCCCGTATGCATCTGTTCCTTGAAAAAGCCCTTACCTCAACAGCAGCACGGGGTCTGGAGGCCTGGGAGGGACAGGACGGAGAAGGAGGCCCGCAGCCCAGAAGCTCTTTGTGGAAAATGTTACATCACCAAAGGTGCTCAAAGCCCTTGTGGCAGGAGGTAGGGAGGACAGGAAGCCGGTCCTCGGGCGACCTGGCGTTCCCGGTGCTGACGGTGCTTAAGTAACACCTGCCCCACCGCACCATGATCGTGGTGCACGAGCAGGGGCGGGACCTCATCAACCAGAGCACGCGACGTTACCGGCTCTGGCTGGAATGGGCACATTGGCAGCGAGTGCTGAACTATGGGGCCTCCTAAGACCCTGTCCTCTCCCCACGTCTTGAGTGGATGGATGGGGCGGAGCCCAAAGTAGTCGCAGGCCCCCGGAGACCCCCGGACGGGCTGCACTGCTAAACACTTATTGCAAAAAATTGTGGATTTACAGCTTAGTTATCTAGGCTATAGCAGGAATCCATATACCTGGGCCTTCGGTATGTGTGCAGAAAAAATGAAGTTTTCCAGAGTAAATGCCCAGGGAAGGAAAAAGTATTTGAAAGCAGGGAAATTATGGGCATGGGAAGAGGTCCAAGCATTTGTGAGAGGGTAGAATTCAGGCATCTTCACCCCCCTGGCAAAAATGGAAATAAAGGGAAGTCTGATTTTCTGATTTGGCTCCCAGTATGAAAGAGAGAAACATAGTGTTCACCAAACCTGTAAATAAATGTTGAAAACTTTTCATAATTTCCAAAACCTGTAAACAACCCAAATGTTCAGCTACAAACTGTTACATTCATGAAATGGAATATTATTCAGCAATAAAGAAGGAACTATTGATACGTGCAACAAACTTAAATGATCTCAAAGACACACTGAGTGAAAGTCAGTCTCAAAGATTACGTACTGTGTGATTCCATTTATGTGATATTCTGGACCAGACAAAACTACAGGATTGGAGAACAGATCAGTAATTGATAGAGTGATCGATAGGGTGCAGTGGAGGAGGTGTTACTATGAAGGGATAGCACAGTCATTTGGTTTGAGTGGAACTGTTCTGTGTCCTGATTATGGACACAAATCATACAAATCCATATGTGTGTTAAAATTCATAGAACTTTACATAGAAAATGGGGTAAAGTCAAAATACTGTATAACTTTTTAAAAAATATTAAATACTCTATGGCAGGCACTATGCTATCTGCGGTAAAAGCAATGAGCTTGATGAGATTAGGCATAAATATAGATACAAAGTAGCTAGGGCACAAAAATATTCGATATAGAATAACTGAAAAGCAAAAACAGCAAATGGTATGAGAAATTAAAGAGATACTATCCAGTTTAACCTAACAGAAAATGCTTCATAGCAGAAGTTGTACTGGATCTGAGTTTCAAGAGAAGAGAAGGCAAATGATAATAATTTCATGTGGAAAATGGTCATTTAGATTATCACATCAAGAGCCCACAGGAAGAAGTGGAACAGAAAGTGCAGAGGACAGAAAGTATGCTTAGTTAGAAGATAAAGGATCTGGGGAAAGCCCTCGCTGGGCTGTTGGCTATCTAGCACAGCAAGCCTTTCCAGGGAGTTGGACCCATACCTTAGGATATCGTGAGGACCAGCAGAAGGTTAGCTCAACCTACTTCATTTTATTCCCACCGATTGAATTTTTTTCCCTAATTTACAAACGGGTTACACTTCATAACAACATTGCAACAATGTTGGCTCTTCCTAATCACAATTGCTCTGTCTCTTATCTGCAGCTTATCCTCAGATCTCCAAGAACATCTCTTCCAAGCTTATTTTATCTTCCAGCAACCTCTACTTAGGTGGTACCCCCCAACCCCCGCCAAAAAAAGAGACACAAACCCCCTTCTAAATCCAAGCAGTAGGGATGGACATTGAAAGAAAAGCACAGATTTGAGAGACGCCGTTTTGGAGTTAGGGTTGACAAGACTGGTTTGTAATTTGGAAGTAAGGGATGAAGGAACAGGGAAGAAAAACAAACACTGGTTTACAGGCAAAGTTCTAAAAGGATGACATGTAGCTAGTGACTATTTTATTCTTGTGCAACAATTGCATTTAAATACTAGTTTGTTTAAATCAGTATTTATAAGTGAAACCAATTTTTCTTCATTTAAAAAAATGCATACAGGGAAATAAAACACTATTTTAGAACAGAACATTCCAACTTTAAGTAAAAAACTGAAAAATGTTTCACGCAACAGCATGACATAACCCAATTTTTTAAAAGATAAAAAATGGACAATTCTTCATAACACAATTTAAAACTTCCTATTGGTGTGGAACTGATGAATGAATTTTCATGAATTTTATAAAACACAGAACAAGAAATTAATGTGATTGAAGAATTCTCTAAAATATGAGTAAAAGCACACCCTAATTCTATTGTGCTTCACTTTATCGTGCTTCACAGATTTTTTTTTTTTTTCAAATAGAAGGCAAAACCCTCAACCAGCAAAAAGCGTTTCAACTCGCTTTATTGTGACATTCTCTTTATTAGAGTGGTCTGGAATGGAACACACAATACCTAATGAGATACGCTGTATTTACGGCTTTTCTCACAATAAAAAATTTATGCTAAAAGAGAAATAAAAATGACTCATACAGAGAAAAAAGTTTGTTATATAGTTTGCAGTAAAAATAAAATTTGGTAGTATTGATTCTATATTGTTACAGTTTTTGTATTAAACCACGATTGTATGTAACAGAAGGGATTCTCAAAGTCATCTGAACACAATATTTTTCCTGTTTGTATGAATATATGTGAAATTGTTATTAACATTGCAATAAAAAATACATGCAACCAAGTAAAATAAGCAAGGCAAACCAATAAAGACTGAGGAAATGAAACCAGACTTTTATTCTTATTCATCTGAGGTCATTAGGAAGTTTACAGGGCTCTTGGTTCAAAGGAAAACATAACAGCTACAAGTATCTCCTGGAACAGTAGCTATTTACCATGATTTTATTTTTAGGATTCCTCAGTGGATTTAACTGGCCATGTTGCTAAAAAAAAGTGCAAAATAAAACCATTCAAAATATTTAGTTATTATTCTTCAATTTAAAAAGAAACTATCTTAAACATAAAAAGGTTCATAAGTATTTGCTGAATGTTCAGCGATATTCATTGCTGATAGATAAAACAGAAAGTACTATGAACACTTATATCCCGTGATTGGACATACTCCACAGAACGGTCATCTCATTGCAGTAACTCAGACACTGTAAGGATACGCATTTCAACTCCTTTTCATCTAGGATTGGTAAGAGGGGCTGGGTACAAAACATGGATAATAAACTCAATCATTTCAAGTTTCATTTTGGCTAGCATTTCAATTTCTTCTATTAACCTTTATCAGGAGACAAAAATAAATGTATATACACACACATATATACACCTACACATATATATGTATAGGTGCAAAATATATGTATACATATATTTTAACAGGCCCTTCCCATTCCCCTTGTGTGTGGCTAAAATGCAGTGAAGAAAAAGAAATGGGAGGGTGGAGAGAGCTGACTCTAAAGGAACTGGAAAATCCAGTATAGGAAAAAAGAAATGCCTGCTGTGGGAAAACGATCTCTCACACACATCAACACGATCTAGAAAGAACTATCCATGGCAACTGTCTCAGATCCCTTGCATCTGATTCCTCATTGGTGATCAGCTATGTCATTAACTTGCTGTGTTTCTAACAGGAAGTCCTTTCTTGGCCTCAGACTCAACCTAATAAAAAAGGGGAGAGGGACCAGATATTGAACTGAATAAATAGCATCTGCCTGTTCAAAAACATTTAAGAACAGTTCTCCTATTAGCAGTTACAGTTTCCTTACTGAAATATCCTTGTGAAGAATAAATGCTTAGTGGCTGGAGGTAGTAGCAGTAGCGCAAACCAAGAATTCACAGGACAGTACAGAAGAAACCACTGCTGAAAAAGAAAAATGGAGAGCGGTAAGGCGCAATTTCCAACTTTGAGAGAAAAGTATTTACAAATTTCTTGTAGTGTCTATAAGTGGTGACCAAAATATTAAAAATATGTGAAAAGCATATGGCTCATAGTAAAGCAATACCCCCAGCCCAGATGAATGTGGATCTAGAGAAAAAAGGAAAAACCTCCCACTACACCACAACACATTCACAAACTCAACCTGGGTTGAAGTGTAAGACTCCTCGTGCCCTCTCTTCCTGAGACCCACCCTCTGAACCCTTGTCCTGAGATGAAAAGCAAAGGGTCTCCACAGGGCCTGCTGCAGATGAGGGCTACCACACGCTGGAAAGTGGCGTAGCAACCACAGTGGGTTACGCTGTCATACGAGGTTCTCAAAAATCAAGTCCTTGATCAAGGTCCTTTAAAAAATTGATGCAGCAATGACATTTTGAATCCCCATGAGGAGCCAGTGTCACCTGATCCTTATTACAGGTTCATCAAGGGGAGTAAGAGCTCTGGCCAGCGTCACAGGGCTCAGAAAAGATGCGTGAGGGCTGCAGGCCAGGTTTTCCCGGAGCCCTGGCTGTCATGGTGATGCCCACTTTACCTGAGAACTTTTCAGGGCTGTGGGTTTCTCTGAAGTTCTTTCCAGTTTCAGTCGATGGCTGTTCTTTGGCTGATTCTTCATATAAATCTGTGTCTAAATAGGCCTCACTTTCACATCTTAGACTTACTCCTGGTATAAAAAGGCATTTTCTTGTAGCCCCAGAAGCCCCCCTTCTGGAATGGGGAATGAAATATCCAATTTAGTTCTTGTTCTATCACCTTCTTGTTCAAAGTTAGTGAGGATTGTATGATACTTAACTTGTAAGTGCCTTAGAGTCTGTAGCTCATTGACACTGATTAAATTCTTGAAGCTTCGATCTCTTAGGAGAAATATATGAAGTTGAAAAGCTTATATATTTGAATAGATGGACTGCTTCTGTTTTGAAAACATGCAAGAGCAAGATGGTAACATCAAATAACTATCCAATTTGAAATCATCACAAGCCAAATATTGGACCTATAGGACTTTCAGGCCCATCCAACCTCTCCAAAGCAACAACATAAAACAGAAACAGTGGCAGAGACATTCTCCTCACCTGAACTTTGAATTATCTTAATATTAATAATAACAACCAGGTTTTTTTAGTTATATACCTTCCTCTGTAACTCTCAAGTAAATTTACATTGAAAAACACCACTACCACATATAAACATGCCTAAATCATTCAAAGGAAATACCATTGTCCTCCACCCATTTTTAAACTATTTTAGAACATCCCATTCTTCACAATAGTGGTGACTTTCCAAACCTTTTTGGCACATCCTTCATACATACACATTCATTTGCATTTAATGAAAACTTGCTCGTTGGGCCATGTGAGTATAGCCAACATCTCTTGAGCAAGGACTCTGCCAGGCACTGTCCTAATCATTTACATAGGTCCTTTTGTTTAATCCTCTTAACTTTAGGCAGTAGGTATCATCTTAAAGCTGAGAACACTAAGTATTTTAGGTAATCTGTCCAAGGTCATCCAGTAATAAGCGGCAGAGCCAGACTTGAATCCAGAGTTTCCCTCCAAAGCCCATACACTCTTGGCCACTTGAAGCATTCCTATGACTTCACATCAGAACTATGGGTAATTTTTTAAAAGCCACCATTTCTCCTTTGATGTTCAGCCTTTTTCTCCTTGTTTCTTATTCCACTTTCCTTTCTGCTTCTCAGGCTAATTCCTATTTTGGACTTCCTCAGTTGTCTTTTCCAGCCATAGCCAAAACCTGGTCTTGCTCCAGCTCTGAGTTGGCAATGGTGTAAGTTAGGTGGAGGCTGAGCCTGTTGGGAATCCCGAGCAGATGGTTGTTGGCATAAAACAGTGGAACTACTTGGAAGTATGAGGATACCAACATGTCCATGAGCTTCCCCATTTGAGTGAGATAACATCCTCTGACCCTTCTCAGGGACGCATTTATTTTCATGGTTATGTGGAAACACATGAGAAGTTCTTAGGGAAATGCTGAATTTAGCAATACAAACTCAGAGTAAGGTGAACAACTGCTAATCTAGACTTTTCTTCTTTAACATGTAGTTTCATTTGCATAGAGTTGGAAATGTTGGAAACTTGAGGGGTACAACCTGCTTCATTAAATCATATTTCTACAGGGTTGCCAGGAATCAAAAAGTTTTGCCAAAATTTTTCTGGGGGAGAAAATAAAAGAGATCCTTTATAAAAAAAGCTCTTAGGGTTGGTTTAGATAACCTATTTAATTCAATTAGCAGATATGTTGAATTTATTAGATGCTACATCCAGGAACTGAGACGGAAAAGGAGCTGGTCTGTTTCTGCGTATTTTTCTGGCAGAACGTGAATGGCAGCATCTACCAGTAGCAGTGAGCAGAGGTGCATTAGCTCAGGAGTCAGCCAGACCGACCCTTCCACCTTCAAGCATTGTGACCTTGAGCCATTTACTTAGCTTCTTCAAACCTCAACTTCTCTGTAAAGACATAGGGGTATTAATGTTCACTACCCTGGTGAACATTTGCTGTAAAGATCAAATGACATCATGTCATTGAAAGTGCTCAGCACAAAAACTGGTGGAGTAGGCATTAAATAAATGGTAGTTTTATTTAATTTTATGTCATTTTAAGGGAGGGGCATATGTAAAGGCTTGTTATTAGGAAATAAGGAAACAGAAACCATAAATTTGTGGTCTGCAATTTTCCCTTCACTTAAGAAAACTGTTCACCAGCACTGTATTTTCAGTTAAAATAGGGAGAGCAGAACTTCTGCAATACTTCTCCCACCAAAACCTCAACTTTTGGTAATCAGACACTTCAAAGTTAGGCTGCTCAATGTATGGCTGTTCTGTATGTTACTGCTACGTACATATTTACAACATAAAATTTAAGGGAACAAACACAAAATCAAAGTCAACAGGGACATGATGATGATCAGATGTTAATGTTAGGCCCTACAGCCTATTAGAAATCAACATCTATGAAGATAAGAAAAACAGGGCTTGCAATAAGAAATACAAATAAATCAGAAAGCCTATATAATAAAGATTTATAAAGATAGTATATATGGAAGAAATTATATTTTCCTCTATCTAAAATTATCTGAGATTTCACTTTCAGCCTTATTTCCAATTTGTTGTGCAAGAATGAAAAAAAAAAATAGGGTCACCACAGCTTTGCTCAGCATTTCTTTTCCTCCGGGTAAAATAGCCAGTCTATAGAAAAGAAGCCAGCTTGGGGGCTCACTAAAGAAATACAGAAACCGACAACTGTAACACATGGCAGTCCAACAATAAACAATTTGCAACAGACCAGTCCCAGAAAGGAAAGTAAAATGGGAAACTCTGATTAAAAAAACAACAAAAAAAATGTTCTTTGCATGAGGATCCTGAACTGGTAGCTGGACAATCATCTCACTGGGCCCAAGGGGCTGAAAGGCATTATCTACCCAAAGGATGCAAAGGCTGGGAAGGCGTTCAGGCCACTGTGACTGTCAAAAACCTCTGCTTACAGCAAAACCCCAAAGTCATTTCCAGAACGTAACCAAAGCTCTCCTTTGCGGCATCAGAGCAGTGGCAAGTTCTTAAAACTGATTTTTGTTGCGGAGTTCAGCATAAAACGATCTCTGAGAAAGTTCAGGTCAGCTAGGCTGAATAAACAAAAAGCAAAAGTAAATTTTACCATGGAGTTTCAACCACAGTTAAATACGTTGTCCCGTTTCACCAAAAGTTTATACAAATACCGAAGTCCACCCTCCACGCCCCAACAAATGATAGTTGGCCAACTTTCTAGAATTCTCATAGGTTTGATAATGTTAAAGCAATGACAATGGAGTCCCCGCTATCCTTTTCCTCAAATACATAAATAATATATCTACATCAAGTATTGAATATTTCCATAAAAATTATCCACATTCATGGAAACTGTATATCTCTACCCATGTTAAAAATTAGAGTGTTTTTAGCTAGCATCTGTCCTAATTACACCAGGCCCACAGTGTACTGGAACCAAAGGTTAGAGATTTCCAAAAGCTTTCTGTTATAGAACAAATCCATTCTTAAATCCTTAAAAGTTCTTCTGTGAGGACAGAATTTCACCAATGATTTCATATCTCCAAATTTATGCTTATGGAGAAATAAAAACATTTAACTCACAGTTAAGAAAGTATTTGTTTTGAGAATAAAACATCATTTTTTAATTAATTTCAGGTTTTGTGCTCACCGTTGGCTGTCATTGATACAAATTTCTTTCTACTAAAATTTAGTCCAGCTCAAACAGGCTTCTCAGGGTATTCTTTCACAAGGCACCCAGAGAAAGAAAAACCAGTCACAGACAGGACACCCTAACAGGGGCAGTTACTTGTTTCCTGAGCTAACCCACTTCCTTCTTCAAACATTTCCTTCTCTTTACCAATGTGTTTTTTGAAATTAGTATCAAAGTCTTCTCACAAAATATAGTCCCAGGCCTAGCGCCTAGAATCTGGACAACTGCCAATGGCCATGTCATTTTTAATATCATCATCACAATAGTGATACAAAATTAGAATCTCAAAGTATCACTTCAGTAGCAGAGAAGACTCCCTGAAATGTTCATTGAAGTTTTAGCAAAAGAATCCAAATCTTTACGAGCTAGAGCCCTGCTTTGAGAAAACAAATGTTATCAAAGTGAAAACTGAAAGCCAAAAAATTTCATGGCTCCTGGATACTCCACTGTGGAAAACTAGGGCATCTTCCATAATAAGGAAATCATTTTTTTTTTATTTTATTTATTGATTTGAGAGAGAGAGAGAGGAGGGGGAGGAGAGAAAGAGAAAGAGAAACATCGATTTGTTGTTCCATTCATTGGTTGCTTCTTGTATGTGCCTTGACTGGAGATCAAACCCACAAACTTGGCATGTAAGGACTACGCTTTAACCAACTGAGCTACCCGGCCAGGGCAATCATTTTTAACTTTTCAAACCTGAAGCTGTAATGAGCAGCTAGGTTTCTTCATACTAAGTATAACCTTGGAGATAAAACTGGAAGTCTCATAATTATTAAAGTTATATATTTTATTAGAAATGTATCTTTTCGGTGATAATTGTCTTGACTCTAATCAAAGCAAATATAGAAAGCTGAACAGACATTTGACTATTATGACTCTTCTTCCATGCTAACAAATACAAACAATTAAAAAAAAAATACAATCAGTCTTTACCTAAATATAAAAAGCTTTATTTATTTATCAGCAAAGAGTGATACCAGAAAAACAGACAAAAGGAATAAGGTCTCTTAAAATGTTTATTTTTGTCAGAATAACTGACGATTTTTTGTTGTCTTTTGCTTTATTATTATAATAATCATTTCCCCCCTTGAAAAATCCATCCAAAATATCTCAATCCTTGAGGTAAAGAACTTTAACTAAAAAAAAAAAAAAAATCCTAATTTCTTTAAAGAAATAAATTCTTAAAATTCCTTTAACTTGATAAATAGCAATAATCTCTTCTTGTTCTACTCTGGTGAACAAAAATGTACTTTACACAGCAAAGTATCCAGTCACTTATTGGCAAACAAAAGGTGAGAACTATTCATTTACATGTTCTACTCAAACATAGTGCAATACTGCCATGTTCATATAGATTTAAAAACAAAAAACAAAAAAACTGTTACCAACACTCTTCTGGCAAAGACAAGGTTTTGGAATGGCAAAAGCAAGAGACATTTTAGCTCTTAAAATCTTCAGGAGGGAATTAATCTGAATCTTCTTCATCAAGATAATCCTCAGCATTGCTTAATGTTCGAACGGCATCTAAAAAACAAAATGGAGAAATCAAAAGAGATATATTAAAAATTGCTTGGATTTTCCTTTCAATTGTTCAAAGCTCTTAACAGTTCAACAAATTGTCATCTTCCCTCAGACCCAGAGGTTGTACTTTCCCCAAGGATCTTTTTCAACTTTTGCGTTTTAGCCTAACTGTTCAGTTTCTCCTGCCACAGAGGCTGACAAATATATTTGTCTGCCAGTTCCTTAGACACGCAGAAAAGTAAAGCATGTGGCACTGAGGTACCATTGTTCTATCTCATACAAAATGCACCATGATCAACATGGAACACGCCAGGAACCTCCACGCCCCGCAACTGTGCTGCCAACCTCCTCTCCCAATAAGTACACACGTGGCTTCAGTCAGTGGACGGCCTGTGGCCTTACCTGAAGGCAAGGTCACTGGGTAGAAAGATAACTAATGAGGGGGAAAAAGGAAAAGAAAGAGAACGAAAACACAGAAGCTTCAGTTTCATTATTGAAAACACTGATAAGTTTACTCAGAAGCGAAAGATTGAAATAAAAAATAAATAAATACAAGTTTTGAAATAGAAAGAGCTGAACCTCATCAAATGTAAGAATCAACCTTGAACAGGGTTCAAAAGAAAGACATCAGAGCTTTAACTATTCACCTATTCAACTGTCTAGACAAATTTCTATAGCAAATTTCTAGGTTACACTACGTATAATTGTAGGGGGGAAATTGAAATGCACATATGAACACCTTGTTTGAGCTCAGTAAAAATATGGTATAGCACCCAGATCACGGTCTCTATGTACTATATCCCCATAGCTCATGGGAGATATGACTAGTTTCAAGTCTGGGACAGAAAATGTAAAAACGCACCCGGAACCACTTGTCATGCCACAGAGCAAGGATTCTACCAGACAGCATCACACTAAAAGGGCTCAGGATCCAGCCTGAAGAGACCTCCACTAGCCAAAGGTAGCAATAAAGATACTAATTATAAGGGATTAAAACACATCAAATATTTCAGCACACACCAGAGGGAATCTGTCGGTCCCCTTTGGAGAATGACAGGGAACCAGCATGTTATTTTGAAAACTTTTAAATAAAGGGCAAAAATCAAGTCTTTATTCTGCTTCTGGTACATGAACTATTCCTCTTGGTAACCAAACAACTGATAAGGAGAAATTTTTCTTTATAAAATGTTCCAGCTAATAACAGTGGGAAGGAGTGACAGAAATAGAATATCACCATTTTGCAACCATTTGTGAAATAATGAATCTAAACAATGATCATCAGTGGATGCTAACATCATAGGATGAGTGACATCCAGGTATCATATATATGCCTCTAATGGAAGGACATGATTTACTTTTTAAAGGGTACTTTCCTCTCGCCCTAAGAAAGCTACATCTAAATCTAATCAAACCTCTAGATCTAACATCAATTGACAAAAATGCAGAAGACAGGAGAACATAACAAATACCACCATGGGAATGCACACTTACAATGTCTATACTGGGAAACTCAGGTAAACTAACCCAGTCTCTTTAATAAATAAATTACAAAGCTAAAAGTGGGGGAAGAGGAAAGGGAAAGGAAACACCGATTTATTAAAAAAAAAAAAAAAAAAAAAAAAACCTTAAGAGATATATCTATCAATTACCTGATTTGGATCCTGACTTACACAAAGTTTAAGTAGATAAATAGATAAATAAATAAACAAAGAATAAATAAACAGGTATAAGAAAAATGGCAAATTTGGAAAATGACATGGTAATATTAAGGACTTACTAATTTTTGGTACGTTAATGATTTTGTAGCTTTCTAAAGAGTTTTACATGTTTAAAATAATGATTATTGAGGAAAAGGTAGGGACAAGGGAGAGTCAGAACATGGGGGATAGAAACAAATTTATTGTATATGAGAGAAGGAAAAATAAAAGAAGAACAAGTGCTGAAAGCAGAGCAGAAGTCAGCTTGCATGATTTTACATCCCAGCTATTAGAAGACTCCAGATTGACTGTGTTCTTCTCCATTCTCCTGAAGAGGGTTCTGGAGAACTGGGAGAAGTACATTTTGTTCTATCCCAAACATACCCATAAGCTTCAGGACAGGCTGCCAACTTGGTAAAAGCAGCTTTTTAAATTAAAGACAAAAAGAGAAATTGAGCAAAGTTCTTTCCCCTTCTACTTTGCTACAACAATCCTATATTTTGTGGTATTTGAGATATTCTTTGTCTTTCAGTGATTACTTCTGTGCTCTGTTATAACCTCATTTCTCCTGTTTGCAAGACAAAGATGACTTGCCATGGTGTGAACTCTAGTTGAATGGAACTCGAGAGGCAGAAACGAGCCAGGCAAATAAATGCCTTTTCCTTCCTTTAAGAGACCGCTCTGAGGCAGTTTCTCCGGAAACTTCTCATATGGACAAACGCTGAGTCATGAGCTGTATCTCTTCAACACCTCTCTTGGAGCATGACCAATGTGATAACGTAACACCTAGCAGCCCTTCCCAACCTCCCCTACCTCACTTCCATTTGTCCTCAGCCTCACTGCGCTGGACTTAACATGTTCCAAATCAAACATCACATCAGATAGACAGACAGATAGGCAAACAATGAATAAATAAATGGTGGGGGAACACACACAATAACATGGATAAATGCCATAGAAATAATGTTAAAGGACCGAAGTTAGACACAAAAAAGTGCATACTGCTTGATTCCGTTTATATCAAGTTCAAGGACAGGCAAAGCTAATCTACGGTGAAAGAAGTAAGGATGCTGAGGGCGCTTCTGGAGTAGGGGAAATGTTTTCTATCTTGATCTGAGTTGTGGCAAATAAGTGTATGCACAGTAAAAAGAAGTCAACACTTAGCTCTACACTTAGGATTTATGTACAAATTATGACCCTCACCCCACCCCTCTGTCCTAAAGCTACCCTTCATGGTAACTAAAACAAGTAAGTTATTTTGTCCCTATAAAAAATGCAAGATGTGCTTTTAAAAGTGGACAACAATAGCAGAATATACCTTTTCCAGCTTAGAGTTCATGCTGACAATTAGTTACATGGCCCAATATTCAAACTGTTATTCCAACTAGGATTAAAATATAAATTAAAACTTTTTAACTGGATGATTGGAGAAATGAAGCAAGAAAAGAAAAGGTAACATGAAAATCGAAATATGAAAATTTATTTCTTGGCTCTGTGTGCCAGGTCCCAAGATTACCTCCTGAACAAATCCCTTATCCAATCAGTACATACATAGGAAGGCAGACTAAAGACCACTGGAGTCAACAGAAAAAAAGAGCACACTCCTGCTAGCACTGTTCTGCAAAGAGGTGAAGGATAAAGAAGAGTTTGCCATGTGCCTCTCCCCGATCCTTCTGCTCATGCTGAGGTTTCTGGGTGCAGCTCTCTAGCAGGTAAGCAGGTTTGGTATTTTCCTTGTCTGTCAAGATCAAGCTCATACTATGCATGAGATTCTGACAACCCACAGAGCAACAGGAAGTCAGTGGCGGAGAAAGGACATTAAGCCAGAGTCCTACTTCCTGACCCAACCAAGGCAGCAAGGACTGGGAGGTCCACCTCAAGTACTGTCTCTCCCACATGGCTGCAAATATAGCTGCTCCGTAAAAATGTAGCTGGTGAGCACCACTCAGCTTGTAAATACTTTTTCACTCACTTGGTAGAACCTATCTCATCTACGCAGGAGTAATTACTTTAAAGAAAGACTTGCTCTGCCAGTGACCACTCACAGCATATATAATTAAAGAATCCCAACCTGCTTAATAGTTTACATTATATATCTGAAGTTAAAAGCAGTAAGAATGTGAAATAAACACACCCTCGATAAAGGACAAAAAGGAAAAATAGATTCGTGAGGAGGGTTATGACAGGAATCTGATGATAGGTAAGGAGGATAATTCTGGAAACCCCCCTTAGTGAGCCATGAAGAGAAGGAGACTGAAATTTTTATTGAAACAAGAAACCAGGGGACTGACTTTATCTGGTTGCTTCTGCTAGGAATGGAATATGTATGGAACAGCATAATATTGCCTCTTCTCATAAATCAGAGGATACCTGCGGGGGAAATAAGTTTTCCCAGGTTTCAAAACTTAATGGGAAATCAATTCAAATCATAAAGACAGAAATCAGTACCTCTTCACACAAACTCTGAAAGTGATCATACATTCAAGTTAAAATGAAAACAAATGCACTTAGCCTCTATAATGGAAATTTCTCAAAAGTTGTTTTGGTGATTCTCTACCAACATGGATCAGTCTAAACTTTAGACTGTAACAACATTAGGAAGCATTGGAATGATGAGTGCAATGTTAAAGACTTGGAAAAAACCATTAGACTAGTTCTTTTCTTTTAAAAAAACAGTGAAAAATATGTATTAATTATACACTTTCAAGTGGTATTAAAGTGCCAAACATAAGGTAATAAAGTAGAGTAAGGCTTGAGAAGTGGGAAAAAAGAGATGAGAAATTCCTTCTAACCAAATCATCTTATACCTTCCTTTTCCCTATAGCTCAGGCTTTCTCGGGGGTCAGGAGGCTAATGGTGAACAAAGAGGGGAGGAAAAAAAAGAGGAGGAGGAGAAGAGTTCAAGGCACACCCTCCCAGCATTTGTTTCAAGAATCACGACATTAGAAAGATTCTGGGGAACACATTCATTCAATAGGCTATATACTGAGAGGTCAAATCAACCTCCATTCTCTGAATAATAACGAGGAATGACTGCAAGCATGTTTAACACTTTTTATTTAACACCTCTACAAAACCACCACACAAACCTTTCATTTTTTTAAACCAATTCTCCCACATCACTAGCTATTTTTATCTTTAATACGTACGCTTAAACTTCACCTTTAAAAACCACCCATAGTACCACAGTATATAT
This sequence comes from Pteronotus mesoamericanus, assembly GCF_021234165.1. Classification (NCBI taxonomy): domain Eukaryota; kingdom Metazoa; phylum Chordata; class Mammalia; order Chiroptera; family Mormoopidae; genus Pteronotus; species Pteronotus mesoamericanus. The sequence continues at coordinate 11,516,061 of NW_026555245.1, forward strand.
AATAAATGCCAAAATGTTTACAAAGTCTAGAATGATTCTGGTTATAGTTTATTGATACCCTCATTTAAAATAGAAACAAAATATAATCATAGAGCTGTTGAGTGCTTAAGCTAAAAACATTTAGTTCTATCCACTCATGAAAACATATCTGAAAAAAAGGAGATGGAGACCAGGTCCCCTGATAAGGACTGGAATGGAAAGCAAGGTGATTAGACTTTGATTGTAAGAAACAGAGAAATATACAAAAATCAGTATGTTTAATTTGTTTCTTCAAATTTATTTGCTTGAAGGTATTCTGCTATGTCAAAGGTTCTGATTTAGACCAAGGATATAAAAGGTAACTTCAGAATCACCTGAAGAGTTTACCAAGAAAATTCTCTTCCTAAAAGTAAGTAGATAAATCTTAGTTATGACGGCACCATAGGAGAAAGAGAGGTTAAACCCAAATACCTGTTCCTTGTTTCTTTTTCAGGAGAGTTGCACAGGCAGCATTAGTAGCCATGTCCAGGGCCAGCTTGTTCTCATTGTTTCTTAAGTCTGTTCTAGCACCTTCCCCAAACAAGAAAAGCAAATTAGATGTTTTTGAAGACTACAGTAGCAGCCAATACTCTTTTCCACCAGAACTAATCACTTTTGGCAAAACTAACTGGAGATCTTTTCTGGCCCAGAAGTAAGCTTTTTCAAAGCAGAAAAACTTTCTCGAACCAGTAACTGTGACCTATATGTTCTTATTAGCCAATGTCACTCCAATAAATTTAATAAAAAATAATTTAAAATTTAAAAAAAAAACAGTAACAGCAATAGTGTATTTGGCATCTTTAATCAGGGAGCTGGTTGCTGCACCTGTGATAATTATGCACAATCAAAATATAGCCTTTCCCTTCGAGTCCCTGTAGAATTTCATGTGAGCTTTTCAGTGAGGAGTTTACCATCCTATGGTAAATCCAAAATCAATTAGACTCCAATAGTTAATGTGCCTCGGCATGAGTGTTTGGAGATTAAATTCAATACACCCTTTGGTTCTTATGTTTAAGAAGGTCTTTGGAAAAGACCATGTAGGTTGAGCTTGAGGGGATTAATATTTTATGTCTATAAATATACTCTCATGTAAATGAGCAGAATAGTAACATAATAAAACCCAGAGACAATCAATGCATAATTCCTGTAGCCTATCTTCTACATGCTTTTTTCCTTGCCTTTATTATATTAAAGATTATACCATAATTCATGAATTATCGTTACAGATTCAAAAATACAGAAGTGTGCTGAACAAAACCGTATGTCCCATTTCATCTCCCAACAAATCCGTCCTTCCTCATTTTCTACCTTCTCCAGAAGTAACCATCCCCAAAAGTGGGCATCGGTTATCTCCCTTAGGTGCATGAATTTATTCACAGACATATATGCACATACACACAAAATCATACTACATGTATTGGTCTGTAATTTTGTTTTTTTTTAATTTATGTACAAGTGACATATAAAATTAGTTTCCAGTGTACAACATGACATTATTTATATATAGTGAAATAATCACCACGCTAAGTCCAGTTAACATCCTTCACCATACAGTTACAAAAAAAAAAATATTTTTATGTGATGAGAACTTTTAAGATCTACTCTCTTAGCAACTTTCAAATATGCAATACAGTATTAATTGTAGTCATCATGCTGCACCTTACATCCATGACTTATTTCATAACTGAAAGTTTATTATCTTTTGACCCCCAAGATTTTTTTTAACAATTTGCAATGGTACTGATTTCTTAATAGTACACATACTTATAACTCAATGTATTTAAATGTTAATAAGTATTCCATTTTGTGGATACTCCAAATTTTATTTAATCACTCCTTTACTGAGGAGCACTTAGGCTGTTCTTAATTTTTATTACCACAAACAATGGTGCCATGAACCTCCTTGAAAACATCTTTGTTTATATACATTTCTGAAGGATGGTTTCCTAAAAGCAATGCTGAAATGTAAAAATATGCACATTTTTAATTCTGCTAGCTACTGTTGACTGCTTTCTGAGAAGATTTTACCAATTTATACTTTCTGCCACAGTGTATGACAGTACCATTTTCTTTGCAGCCACATCCCCTTCAAAAAATAAAAAACAAATGTCCTAAAACTTAAAGGCACAAAAATATTAAGTCCAGAAGAAAAAATAGTATGTTTAATTAGGACTATGGGGATCACGTGTGAAAATCTTTCTCCGAGCAGAATTAGATCTAGCCACAACTAGGGTTATATGGGAAACCTACTTCTCTCATTTGCTACAGGTCAAAAATCCTGAGGGTTTCCCTGGCTGGGTGGTTCAGTTAGTTGGATCATCATCCCATACATCAAAAGGCTGCAGGTTCAATCTCCAGTAGAGGAGTATACAGGAGGCAATTAATTGATGTTTCTTTCTCACATTGATGTCTCTCTCTCATACTGATGTCTCTCTCTCACATTGATGTCTCTCTCAAATCAATAAAAATATCCTTGGGTGAGGATTTTTTAAAAATCCTGAGGGTTAATAGTTCTGTGACTATTCATATCTTACATTAAATTATACTTCAGAACTCAGACATGATTTCTGTCAGGACAGGAAATGTTCGGAGAAAGTGATGCTGAGAAGAAATACAGCAATATCCTGTGTCCTTCTCAACCACTGCTGCCCGACAGAAATACAGTGTGACCCATATATGTAATTGTCAATTTTCTAGTAACCACATTTTGCAAAAGTGAAATCCATTTAAATAATATATTTTGTTTTATACAGTATATCTGAAATGTTATCACTTCATGTCACCATTATAAAAATGATTGTGATATTTTACATTTTTTTTCACTAATTCTTATAAATCTGCAGTGCATTTTACACTTACAGCACATCCCAATTAACACTAGCCTTATTTCAAGGGCTCAAGAGCACACATGCCAGCGGCGGCCGTGGCAGATAGCACAGCTCTCAGCATGTCCTTCTGTGGGACATGGTGAAGTGGTGTCCGATCTTTCAGACCTATCCCAACATTGCTCCCAGGGGCCCTTATGACAGTACGTCCATATAACATGTTGCCCCGGGACTCAAGCATCTTATAGACTTCTGGGCCAGGGTTTTGTACAGGGTCCCATGCCTGGCTCTCGGTAAGGATTAATTAATATTTGTGGGACAGATGGGTGAATGGATGGTCGGTCCATAAGTTCAGAGTTCCCTCTGCCTTGTGTAAAACCAGGGAATCGAGGGATAATTTCTCATTCTCTGTACTAACAGCTGCTTGGCTCAGAGAAGGACATTGCAGCCACAGAAGTCTTTCTTATCTACCCAGACTTTCCTGTGGGAAGAGGAACTGCAGAAACTTGACCCACACAGCTTTCTCAGGGAGGACCCCTGCTGTCCGTTCATGCACGCACTCACACACTCATGCACATACACACGTAAAACACATCTTTCTTCTGAGGTCCTTTAATCCCACAGAAATGTGCAGTAAGTTTTTACTAAAATTAACACAGGTAATTTTAAAGCTTACCACAGTTTTAATTTAAAACTAAAAACTTAGACAAATCGCCACAATAATTCCATCTTATCATAAAACCTCTGTGATGTAAACTCTGTAGATTTAAAAATCCCAATTTTAAAATAAGCCTAAGGAGCTTATCATTCTTCCTATTCTTTCGAATGATAAAATCAGATGCAGTCTGTTTTTCAGGGTAAGCAAAGACCAGACGAATGCAGCACACTTTACCTTTTGCCAGAAGCAGCTCAACAATATCTGCATAACCCTTCCATGCAGCAGCATGCAAGGCTGTGTCTCCCAATTTGTTCTATGGTGATAAAAAAGAGAAAGTAGCATTTTAAAATTAGAGTGTAGACTGAAAACATGCAGGAATTGAGGCTTACATTAAGTAAATTTCAAATGATAAGAAATTCAGGTTCATATACAATTCCAAAGAGTGAAAGGAGACTCAAGAGATGGGAGATGAGCAAGGCTGGGAGATAGAACGGGATGGAGGGATGGAGGGACGGAAGCTGCCGTGCCAGACCCCAAGCAGAAGCACAGGTGCCTACAAAGGAAGACACCAGGAGGAAACAAGTAGATTCCCCCCGGATCCTGGCATGGATTGGGAGCTGGGGATGCCTGGAGACACTGGAGTGGGAACGAGGCATGGGGGTGAAAACAAGGCCACTGTGTGCAAGTGTTTATAATGAGTAACCTCAGAACCCCAGATCACCTGCCTCTCTCCGTGCTGCCAGATGAGCCAGTACAGACGCTAGAATTACCATCAAGAAATTAACCAGAGAGTTTCCAAGCTCACGGACACCAGGGACAAGAGAAGGCGGCCATGAGGCCAAGAAATAAAATCAGGGGGTAGATGAAAAACCTAAAAACTGATCAGTAAGACCACTGTCCTAGCAGTATGACTTCCTGCCCTGATGTGTACAGTCTAGCATACACCCTGGGCAGGAGGCTGGAAGTTACTTCTCTAGTGAAGCTGAACAGCCCCACATGCAAGGGAGGAAGTGAACACACGTACTGGCATCTGGGGACAACCCAGCCAAACCCCAGGATTTCACCACTTCACCCTCCGGCAAGGCCCACCAGCCACCAGGCCCCACCAGCACAGAGCTTCCGATCTCACCTAAACATAAAGGATACACAAAGACACTAGGTATTTGAGGAAAATCTCCTGTATCTGAGGAAAAACCAAAACAAATAAAAGAAATGAATCTCTGAGGAAAAACACACAGTACTGTGAATCGCAGAAAATGTTTTAAAAAGCTGTTATTAACATCAGAAATATACGATGATACTGAATAACGAAACAAGAATACCATGCCATTTAAAACAGTAATCGTAGTGAAAGAAAGAGCTTGGGGTACACAGAACCCTAAGATGCCCCCCAAGACTTCTGCTCCCTGGCACACACCCTACTGTATAATTCCCTCCACTTGAGTGTGGGTGAGACTTGCAAATATAACAAAACATCACTCTCCTAATTAGAAATCTACTCAGTAGATGTTGAATTCATCAAAAGAGAGATCATACTGGGTGGGCCTGACATAATCAGGTGTGACCTTTCTAAAAAAAGGTATAGCGTTAGACACAATCTCCTGCTGGCCTTGAGAAAGAAAGCAAGAGTCTATGGCCAAACCATGCGAATGCACGTAATCTCGTCTGACCTCGGAAGCTAAGCAGAGTCAGGCCCAGTTAGTACTTGGATGGGAGAAAGAAAGCAAATGGTCATGCTGTGAACTGTCCATAAAGAGCAGTGGTCTCTGGAAGCAGAGGGCCACCTTGCTACCAGTACAAGAAACTCAATTCCCCTGGCAACCTGAATGAGCTTGGAATAGGTTGTAAGCTCCATGCAAGAATCCCACTGCAGCCAATACCTTGATTCCAGCCTGTGAGCCCCGAGCAGAGAACCCACCTATGCCATGTTCAGCATTTGGGTCTACAGAAAATATGTTACCTGGGTGTTGTTTAATGCTGCTATGTTTGTGGTAATTTCTTACATAGAACAGAAAACTTATAAAGAGTTCTGGGTCATTAAAAACGTGACCAAAATAAAACATGAAGATAAAAGCGAGGAAAATCTCAGAAATAGGAAAAGTGGAGGTTCAACCTAAAAGTCCAATATAGCTGCTAACAGATATTCAGAACCAAAGAACAAAGAAAACAGTCAGAAAACTGGCCATAAGGGAAATAATACAAGATATTTTTCCAGCCTAAAAATAATGCAGCACCATTACTTGGGAAAGACCCACACTGAAGCCCATCACTGTGAAATTTTAGAACACCAAAATTAAAGACTCCAATCAAGGAAAAAAGCCAATCACACACAAAGGAATAGGAATCAAACCTCTCAAAAGGCAACCCCAGAGAGTAGAATACCATAGAGGAATGCCTGTAACTGAAAAAAATCATTTTCAATCTGTAATTCTGTCTACCAAATAATCAATACCAAGCTCCCCTTTCTCAGGAATCTACTTAAAGATGTTCTTCAACAAATGGAAGACACAGGATCCAGAAAAGTGAAGGCACAACACAGGAGACAGAGGAAGTGCTTCCTGGGAAGACAGCAAAGGGCAGCACAGACCAAGTTGCTCAGATTACAGAATGAGGATGGATGGCTTCTAGAAGTATGATTCCAGGGAGAAAGAAGAAAGCAATTGATTATCTTACACATTATGGAAAAACATATCAAGAGAGTATAAAACAGCATAGAAACCTTTGTGAGATATCAAAAAAAAAAAGCTAGTAAGTATAAAAAGTTATAAAAGCAGTGAACAATATTTAAATAGCCATAATAATATAAGCAATATACAGTAATATAACCAAGAACTATGATATGATACAGTGGAAGGACCATCAGAACGCTGGGTGGGGGCGCTGGAAGATGAGAGTTAGGCAGTTCAGTCCTGTTGGGTAGGTGACAAGCTTAAACCTCACCAAGCCAAGAGGATGCCAAAATGCCTATGAAGATGATAAATTATGAGACAGCTCCATAAGTATTTTCCTTAATAACAGGAAGGTAAGAAGAAAGAGCCCAAAGCCAAAAGTGATATACAAGGAGGAATATGATAGGCATTTTGGTCTTTATACAATTTGAACTTTAGTACAATAATAATTTTTTAACTATGTGCTTATAGTATTTTGTTTAAAAACTTATAAAAGATAATAAGTGGAAAAAGGTCAGTTCAAGACACTGTGATATGATTTTTCATGCCCATATGCTGCACAAAGAGAGCAAGGCAGGTATGTTAAATGACTTTCATGTAAACAACCTTACCTGTTGGTTCAGTTCAACATTTGGTTGAGTAAATAGCATTTCTACTATATCTGAAATTCAAATAGAAAATAATAATTTTTTAATAATGAGAAGTAAAAGTCTCACAAAATTAGGTATAATAAGTTTAAAGAAGAGAATCTTTTAGACCAATCTTTAAGAAAAGCCTTACAATAAATTTTTTTAAATGTATCTAAATTGAAGACCTAAGACTTTAAAGGGTAGAATTATTTACGAAAATTTTTTTTCCAAATAGTTTGGTTTTTGCATTTTCACATGACATCTATTATAAAAATATTTTTACATTCGCTATGATACTTAATATTTATATCACTAATTGGTGTTTATTAGCTAAAATGAAATGGGTATCTTTTGGGAAACAACCATAAATTTCCCTTTCACTATGCCATTTAATTTGTTGGGTTCCTTGTTTCTCATTGCTTTTGGGACTGCGTTTTTGTGTTGAAGAGAGAGGTGTGAAGAGAGTGAGTGTGGTAGATTTTTGGCCCATCTGAAATATATCTAGAAATTCCATTTGTCCTTATTACTATTGGCTATAACAGAGAGTCACCAACTGAATCACTAACTCAGGCAAATGCTCTTTCTCCTGAATCTAACAGTTTGCACTAAACGTAAAATGTGTATCATAAACAAATATCATGGAAAAAGCTGCATTAGAGAAGTCAATCCTCTCCCTTTCTTCTGTAAGATTAGATATCGGGGTTTGTTCTATATTACTGTTGTTTTCCTGTAACTTTGCCAAGTCTGAGGGAGGAAAGGAACCTTCCATTCTTTCAGGTCAAACAGGTTCGTGTAGGGAGGCTGATGGATGACATTCAACCTACTGTGTTATAAAGAAAGCTACAGGAACAAGGCTATTGGTTGATGTTCCGAGGGGTTAGAAAAGAATGACCAATTTTCTTTCACTTCTGTTAATCTGACTCCCCTAGTGAAGCACATTTTCAGTAGCACAGACATTTATGGTAACAAACAAAATATAATACCTTTGTGACCCCCGTGACAAGCCCAGTATAAGGCAGTGCTGCCAGCTTTGTCTAAGCCATTAACACCAACTCGGTTCTCCAGACACTCTCTCAACCAGCTCAAGTTGCCTGAAAAAATTTTACATTTATAAAAACACAAGGAAAAGGATTTTGGTTTTGGTTTTGCATTTAAATCAATTTCATCCCGCATAAATTTCCATTTGCAATGGATTAATCAGCAAGTCTGAAATTAAGACCTGCCCAGTAATGCATTTATTACGGTACATTTTGACTTCCAGTTTACTAATGGAAAGCATTAACATCAATTTTTAATAGTAGGCTAATGGGAAAAGTTACCTAAATGGGTCTGCTTAAAGTATTTTTACTCCGTAAAAAATAGATATAAATATGTATGTTTTCCTTTGTGAGTTCCTGAAACTTGGGGGGCGGGGGGAGTCATTCCTAAGAACAAGCAGAAACTACTTATATTCATATTTAAAATGCACTTTCAGTTCTTGTAAGGAAAGAAACACTAAATAACTTACTCAAATATGCCACTCTTGTATGTTCAAGTATAACTACTGATTTAAAATCCTCTGGCTAATATCCTAAATTTCTAATTTACAAAAAAGAGTTTTAAATGTTGGTTTCGTAGTTCTATTTATGCACAATCCTAAACCAATAATTTCCTTTTGCATATTCAAGATTTCAAAACGATCTAAAATAGCATCCAAGAGAGCTCGCTGAGGCCTTGCAAAAACTCCCCACAGAGGGTTTCTCAACAGCAGCCCTACTGACATTTGAGGTTGGGGAATTCTTTTGTTATCGGTGCTGTCCTGCACACAGTAGTATATTCAGCAACACCCCCAGCCTCTACACAGAAGGTGCCAGCGGCAGCCCCCTAGGCATGACAGTCAAAATGTCTGCAGATACTGCCAATTGCTCTGCGGAATGGAGGAAGGAATGACCGTCAGCAGAGAACCACTGATCTAGAGGATAAAGCCCCAGGTACGAGGTGCACCCTAACAACAGAAGTTGCTCCCTCCCACCCTGACTCCACACTTCCCACACCTACACTCTCCTAAATGCTGTACTCCCAAGAAGCCCCCACCCTCCTGCCTCCTGTTACTCATTCTGGCCTCGACAGCCTGTTTAACTTAAACACACTTCAACTGCTGCATATACCACAGCATCCTGTTCTGTTTCTCGCATCTCTCCCTTTCCAGGCCTTGAGCTCTGGAGTCACAGACCATGCCTTTCCACTTGCCACGGAGCATGGGTATGCAAGGTCCTCAAAAGTGTCTGTGACTGACATTTTAAAATTAAAATTACACTTATCCCTCTAGGATAACAGAAGGCAAAACAGAGATTGCCTCTGGGGGAGGCAGGGAGTTAACTGGAAAGGGAGCTTTCTGGAATGATAGAAATGTTTTGGCTAGATCTTGATCTGGGTGTTGGTTACCTGGGTGCAGACATTTGTCAGAAGTCCCCAAACGACGTAATTAAAATCTGCCTGTGTCACTGTTCTGTGTATCTCAATCAAAAAGAATCACACCTACCTCTTTTTGCAGCTTCATGCAATGGATTGTCAATGGATTCTGCCTGCTCAGCCACTAGATTAAAAAGAAAAAGTACAAACACAACACTGAGAGTGTTACCCACATAGTTCACTAAAGCCTGCATAGTTCCCCAGCTTCCACAGCACCAGAGCCTTCTGCAATTCAGCTTTCCTTACTTAATGTGGGGGTGCAGGGGAGCAGAAACTGAACTGATGTTTCCTGCTTTAAAAGAAGCAGAATTATGTATTCAGTGAACCCAAGGTAAGCAATATGATAGCAACACAGCAACTGACTGGAAGTATAAACAAAACAAATAGATGCATGGCCTGCACACCAGCTTATTCAATTTTGTAATAAACAAATTTGGTCAGAAAAACATAAAAGAAAGCATTTAATGCTCATTTTTACATTCTGTAAAAACACCTTATATGAAGAGAGCTGAAAATAATTGTTCCCCTTGTGTGTGGAGGGAAGCAGGGGATCTGGTGAAAGGAAAATATTTTGCTTCCTGCATTCAGAAAGAGCAATGAGGTACCTACTTGCTTCCAAGGCAGGTGTGTTCACTCTGTCCAGAATCAGCAGGAGTGACAAGACTATTGTTCAAATGAAACTTCAGAAATAGACCCTCCCTCCATAAGGGGGTATAACTGGAGACCCCCTTGGCTATCCGGGATCCAAAGCAACAGAGGAACATTGTATACCCCCAGTGTCTGTGAACATTTTACACCCTCAGAAATGAGGTATATTTGGTATTTCAGAGGTTAGAGCAATGTAAAAATGTTTAAAGTCTATTTTTTTTGTTAATACAGAATGGTATCGCTCTAAAACCAGGGCAGGTGGGGCCCCTGTGCTGCACCCCAAGCCTCAGTTCTTAATCCCTCCTCTCCTCCCCTCCACTAAGAGCTTTAAATTGCCTTCCTTGAAATATTCTAAGTTCTCTTCCAGTCATTGGAACTAGTGCCTGATGCCAGCCAACCCTACTGGTCTAAGGATTTATCTAATGCTAAAGTCAAAGGGAACCTTAGAAGATGTTTCTCTCCCTTTCTTTCGCCCTTCCTTCTCCTCTCTCTAAAAATAAATAAATAAAATCTTTTTTAAAAATTTAAAAGTGATTTAAATCAAACTCTCATTACACAGATAAGGGAACTGGCCCAGAGGTAGCAAACTCTGGTTATTAGGAATTGGAAGAAAAAGGATCAGAACCCAGGACCCTTGTTTATCAATCCTATGCTCTTTTTACTTTATTTTGCCAATTCCTAGACAAGTCTATTTTGTCCTCCCCCAACAAGAAATGAGTTCGTGGCAGGGGCCACATCTCTCTGCTCACGCTCTCCAAACTGCCCCTGATGTGCATTTAATGAACATCATTGCCCCAAACGCTGACTTGAAAAGGCAGGTCATTTCATCAGAAAAGAAAGGGCCGGTCTAAGAAACAATCTGTGAGATTTAGTTTAACAGGAAAAAAAAAAAAAAAGTTCTAAGAGTTGAATGAAATTCTTTCAAGAATACTACAATGCATTTTCTTAAGCCAGTGAGTCAAGGCTCAAGCATTCCCAGAGTCCATGACCATAGTATTAACAGGAAGCTCATGGTCCCCCAGCTGCATAGGAGAACATGTCCTAGACTGGCAAGGACTCTATTTATTTCTCAGCTAGAGCAGCAAGCAGAAAGGCCTCAAGAACCATATAATAAGATTCATACAATAGGATTGATTGATTTGCCTCTTTAGTATCTTTTAGTCTACAGATTTTTAGTGCACAGAGTAGAGCCAAAGTACAGCCACAGCGGCCATGCTTACCATAGTTGCTCGGGATTAGTCCAGTCCTGCCTTTGCAGGTGCCTTTCCACCAATTGGTATCACTCTGTGGAAAGAAGAGTTCAATTAAGTGGCACCAACCCCAGTTTATATTCAATCACTTTTAAAACCAATGGACTCATGGTGTGTACCTGCTCTATAAAATGTCCATCACCCTGATCCCAATGATCAAGCTTCCTCACTCCCTAGTTACAATGTCCATTCCCCTTACAGCTAAATTACAAGCATTCACACATCTCTCTGAAATAAATCAAATACACTTCATCACAGAGCCTCAACAATCAAACAAATCACACAGAGATAATACAAATAAAAAAGTTACATTTAGTTTATATAGACTATCTATAGCATTTTTTGTCAGTCTAATTTTTGTTAGTGTAAAGATTTTTGTTTGTTTTCCAAAGATATATTTATTTCAGCTTTGTTTAGGGGGTAACTTTTTATTACAGAAAAATCCAAACCTATATAAAAGTAAAAAGAACAGTATAATGAACCTTCACATACCCATTTTCAACTGCATGAATTATTTACTTAGGGCCAATATTGTTTCATATATACCACCACCTACAACTTCCCTCTCCTTCAGGTTATTTTGAAATAAATCCTAGATACAATATTATCTCATCTATAAATATCTCAATATGTATCTCTGAAAACTAAGGACTTTTTCACACATAATTATAATACCATTACCACAGACTAAAACTTTCAACAATTTCTTACTATCATCAAATATCTAGATCAATATTCAAATTTTCCAGTGTCCCATAATCTGGAACCCAAATAAGGGACATACAATAGGACTGATTGATTTGCTTCTTAAGTCTCAGTCTACAGGTTCCTCCGCCATTTTTTTTCACTCTTTCACAATCTACTTGATGAAAAAAAAAAGTCCATTTGTTTTGTAGAGTTTCAAACAGCCTGGATTTCACCTGTTGAATCCCTGTGTTAGCAAACATGTGTTCCTCTGTTCCCTGTATTACTTCTAAATTAGTCATTAGTCCTAGAGGCTTAATTAGACTCAGACTGAATTTTTTTGGCAAGACGATTTCATGGGTAGTCTTGATCTCTTCCATCAAAAGACACATAATGGCTGGCGGTCTCTCTTTTTCTAATGTTAGTACCCCACTGATGAGCATTATTTCACAGGGGTTACAAAACAGAGGACATTCTAATTCCATCATTCTTTATCATTTAAATAACTAGAATATCTTTTTTTAATTTTGTATTTTTAAATCATGTTTACTCTATTACAGTTGCCTCAATTTTCCCCCCTTTGCCCTCCTCCACCCATCCCACCCCGCCCCCCTCTCCCACAGTCAATTCCCACTCTGTTGTCCATGCCCATAGGTAGAATATCTCTTTAAAGAGAAAACTCTCCCTCATCAACTCTCACGTTATCCACCGATGAAGTTCATCAAAAAAGGCAAAATAACAAGGGCTGGCGAGGATGTGAAGAAAGGGGAACCCTTTTGCACTGCTGGTGGGAATGCACATTAGTGCAGCCACTGTGGAAAGCTGTATGGAGTTACCTCAAAAAATCAAAAATGGATCTGCCTTTTGACCCAGGAATACCAATTCTGACAGTTTATCTGAAGGAACCCAAAACACTAATTGGAAAGAAAATTAGCACCCCTGTGGTTCATTGCAGCATTGTTAACAATCATCAAGATATGGAAGCAGCCCAAGTGTCCATCAATAGATGAGTGGACAGAACAGCTATGAGACATTGACACAATGGAATACTACTCAGTCATAAAAAAGGAGAAAATTTTATCCTCTGTGACAGTACAGCTGGACCTGGAAAACATTAGGCTAAGTGAAATAAGCCAGTCAGAGAAAGAAACACCATATGCTTTCACTCATACATGGAATCTAATGAACAAACTGAATTAACCAGCAAAACAGAGACTCATAGATAGAAAGCAGATAGCAGCTAGTGGTGGCAGAGAGGTTATGGGGTGGAGGGATTGAGCAAAAAGGAAAAAGGACTCATGGACATGGACAACAGTGTGTTGATTACTGAGGGGAGGGGATACAGGGGGACTAAATGGTAATGGGAAAAAACTACAATAAAAATTAAAACAAAAAGGCAAAATAAATACCACTTTCCTTAACAGATGTCAGAACAAAAAGTCAGTCCCTCACATTTTCTCAAGGTGTCTGGTAATGTTTGTTTTGAAATATCATTAGGAATTTATAATTTAATCATAGTAAATGTGTTTCAGTCCTTGGGAATTGTGGCTCTTACTGATTTGCTCAAATTGTCCTATCTTTGGCTAGTGGCAGCATCTTCCATTTAGTGCTATGTCTTTCTAATATGACACTAAGTAATCTTTGGTAGCTTCCTTGCTTTCTAAAAATAAGATGTTTGGGGTTATCTTGTACCCTAGCTGTTCCTGACCTGGTAAGGACATTTCTCAAAGAAGCCTTGTTTTTTGTAATGGGAAATAACATAACATTATTCGTTGGTCATTTTTTTCTAGGCCTTTTCAAAGAACAGAGCAGGAGATATTATTTCATTTTATTTTACAGAAAATATAGCCCTGGCTGGTGTGGCCTAGAGGATTGAGTGCCAGCCGGCAAACCGAAAGGTCACTGGTTTGATTCCCAGTCAGGGCACATACAAGGGTTACAAGGGAGGTCCCTAGTTGGGAGCATGAGAGAGACAACCGATCAATGTTATCTCTCACACACTGATGTTTTTCTCCATCTCTATCTCCCTCCTTTCCCCCTCTCTCTAAAATGTAAATAAATAAAATCTTTTTTAAAAAAAGAAAGAAAGAAAAGGGAAAATATAAATCCAATTCAAATGCAGAGCTACAAGATTTTTACTTACTCTCATTTATCTTACATCTACATATCTTTTCGTGCAGGCTGAAAAGCTCAGGTTTCAACATCACTGGCCTAATGACTCATTTGTTCCACCACACATGCAGCTATCTGAGAATAGCAATACCAGTGCTTCTCCATCAAGATCACACTTAAAAACAGTTTACAATACTTTTGGCAGTTGTTTTTGTCCTCCATCTATATCCTACTAGAGAAGTTCAGTCGAACTGCTGAGTTTTAAAGTCACTTGGAATAGTTCCTTTCTGTGTGGTTATACCAATTGACACAATTGAGTTTATTTGATTCATGCTGTTTTTAATTTTCAGGGATTGCTTTTTACCAATTTAATTGTATATCTATGCAAAAAAAAAAAAAAAAGTTTACGTGATTCCAAAGTAGGTTGTCCAAACCGAAGTATAGTTTTTTAAAAAGTCTATCTTCCATCTATGTTCCCTCTCCTCTATTTCCCTTCCCCAACACAGAAGAAACTATTTTTTTTAATTTTATTTTATGACTGTTTCTTCAACTTTTTAATTGAGTAAAATAGGTATATTTATATCCTCTCAATACCCTCTCACCCTTTCTTAGGTAAGTGAAGGCATGCTATCCACATTTTTTTCATCTTTCTTTTTTTCTCTTAAATTACTCCACAATAGAGATAGCCCTTATCCTTTATAGCTGCATAATACTCCAATATAGCAAAGTTTATTTGACTGTTGTTTTGTTGATGGACATATGCGCTATTTCTAATGTTACACAATTACAAACTGCTAAAATGAATAGACCTGGGCATATGTATTTCTATATATATACACATTTAAATAAGGTATAATGTTACAGTTATACAAAATAATCTTATATTATACTTCTTCAGTTCATATATGGTATTACAAAATTTTAGCTGGGCTTACCATGTCAGTAATGTAGATGATATCACCTTCCTCAAAGTACAATTCATCTGGCTAAAAGAAAAAAAAATGTTTAAGTTTGACTCCATGTGATATTTTCATTTTTTAGAATACAATGATTATGACAATTATATAGATTTCAAGTGGTAAAGTATCATTATAGACAATGTGGTTTTAAATGATATAAATCGTTTAATATAACATTATTAACATGAAGCAGTAACTTGGACAGTACAGGCCATAAGCAGCTCAAAGGGATTAGTTAAATTCAGTCAGTATGTCCTCTGGCCCATACCAGCCGAATGTCTGATTGCAGCCTGAATAAAGTCTTTAATTAAAGCATCTTTTTCCCATCAGTAGATAACACTTATCAGCATGAGTTTATGAGCAAAAAGCATGATGTCTATTCAGAGCAAGTTTCAGATATTGAGAAATGTTTACATTGTTATGTTGAATGAAAAATGTGAGTCGCAAAATTTCACATAGGATAAGATCACAAAAATGCATGAAATATGTACAGAAGATTGCCCAAATTGTATTAACTTTATTACTTTCATAATTTTAGTTGGAAAAATGTTTTAAATAAGAGGCTTTGATATTTCTGATATAGTTAGTCTTCCATACAAATAAAAATTATGCTAGTGAAACAAATTATTTCATCCATATCTTTTTCCATTTGTTTATCTCCTCTCTCAGTCACAAACTAGGGTAGTAAATATAACTCTGCACTAGTAATTTATTTAGTTTCAAAGCTCATCTATATTATTATTATTATTATAACTATCTTTCCAAATATAAATGAAGACTGTAACAGCTATATCATGTTTTAAACAACCACAACACATAAATATTTAGATGCATTATAAATTCAAATATAAAAATTAGCAAATAATGATTAATGATACCAAAAAATCCTGAAGCGTTTGTTGCATTTACACTTTGATTTACAGAGACTAGACTTACACATAGCACAAGCTATGCTAAAATCAGTTGAACCTATGTCGACTTGATGACACACATTTTAATATTATATGAAATAGGCATTTGCGGGGGGGAAGCAAGCCCCCTAAGATTTTCTCTAATTATTCTCTAAAATGTTCTGATAACCTGTGATCAATATGAACACCAATATGTGAGGGATATACAAAGTTACTGGGGAAACAAACTATTTCCTGTATATCCTTCTCAGAGAGGCCCGAAAGGGGACTCGCTCACCACCAGACAGCATCCCAGCTGGACGCAGGGGCCATCTCCATAACAGGTGAGGAGGGCAGCCTTCACTGGCAACGCCATTTGACTCTCTCTCCTTTAGATGACAGTAGGGATGGGATGAGAAAATGAAACAGGGCAGAAGGAAGTAAGGAAAACAGAATATATGGGAGAATGTAGAATTTTCCTGGAGTGACTCTAAGTTTCCTGGAGTTTTGAAAGAGCTCAGTGTCTTGAAGAGATCTTTCTGGTCTTAGAGACATCCTGGGCCGTTCATATTCTGCACACATCCCCCATCCCACAAGAGCTATAACCCTGCCCACCTATGTCTAACAGTGAATCCTCCTCAATCAGTGCTTTCATTGAAATTAAGGAGTCATCTCTCGGCCGACAGTTTTGGTCTCCTTCGAAAATTGTAAAAGTCAAGTCTGCAAAAATTTTCTCACTTAATACAATCATTCACTCTTTGAAGCAAAAGGCACATTTTGAAAAAGTATCAAATAACCTTAAAAAAAAAAAAACCCCAGCACACACACATACACGATCCCTGTGATTAGCCTTTCCATTAAAAAAAGAAAAAGAAAAATAAAGAAAAGAAAAGAAAAGAAAGGAAAAGAAATAAAGCACAGACGAATGGAAAGTAAGTGTTTAATGGGCATGGGGTTTTCTTTTGGGATGATGAAAATGTTTTGGAACTAGACAGAGGTGGTGGCTGACAACATTGTGAACATACGAAATGCCACTGAATTGTTCAGTTCAAAGTGGTTAATTTTATGTAATAAAAAATTTATCTCAATTTTTAAAAAGGCAATAAAAGCCAAGAACAGTTCAAACTCAATGTCTTTTAAACAACTCTTGTCCTTTGTAGTTTGGTTAAGAGACATTTGGAAAATGTCACTAAATACAGTCATTTTGATACTTGCCAGTGTTCTTTCAGTTTGTTGTTTAAAATAATGGCTGCTGTTCAATGATGGTGTCTGCCGCAAGCCACGGATTAGGTCAGACATGTTTTTCAACTGAGGTAACAACAGCTGGTCGATTTCAGTAAGGTATAAAAAATAGTCTTACTATTGTTTTCATCTTGACAAAGGAAAGTAGATGGTTTATTTTCTTTTTAATCTATAGCTCCCAGACACACAACGCTACTGACTACCCATAAAATATCTTCTTCCAAAGAAACTAGCACATTTTGTCCTAACATAGCTGAGGAGGTGACCTACCAAATTCTTCAGGCTATTGGTGTCAGTACAGACAACAAGGTAATTTCATGACTTTAAAACTTGGATCGATTTTACCTACAATAGTCACACTTTCCATTAAGAAACCACTTACAGAACACTTAATGTAAATTGCTCGATGAGGACCTACTTTTAAAATCTTGGCATCATATTCATGGAACAGAAATGGGGAGATAGTGACACAATCAAGCAAGCATTTCTGTATTTCCAGCTTGTTCTTTGGTTTTTAACCACATTCCTCCTTTTCTCTCTCCTTGAAGAACCACAAGGTATCAGAACAAGTAAATTGTTGGCCACTGGGATATTACAGCAATGAATACAAACTTGGTAATACATATTCTCATTCCTGTTCATATATTCTTAGTAACATATAATTCCCAAGGCATTACTTTTGTTGGTTTAGGCAAATATACATTTTATGAAAACATTTGAAAAGACAGCCCTGGCTGGTGTGGATCAGTGGATTGAGTGCCAACCTGTGAACCAAAGGGTTGCTGGTTCAATTCCCGGTCAGGGCACATGCCTGGGTTGTCGGCCAGGTCTCTGGTAGGGGGCAAGCAAAAGACAACATACTGCTGTATTTCTCCCTCTCTTTCTCCGTCCCTTCCTCTTTCTCTGAAAATAAAGTTTAAAAATCTTTAAAAAAAAAAAAAAAAAGACTGTGAGAGACTTCTGAAATTTTTCAGATTTGACAATCTGGAGCCTCAAAAATTTTAAAAAAAAAAGAAAAACAAATCAAATTGACACATATTTTTATTTAACATTTGTATTATTATTATGTCCCTGGCATTGGTCTGGACCCTTACAAATATTAACTAATTGAATCTTCACCAGCAACACTATGAGTTGGGTGCTACTCTCATCACCACATTATAGATGAGAAACTTATCCAAGGGCACAGACAAGGTACAAGGCAGACACCAGACTTGAACCAGAACAGTAAGATTCTGGAGTCCCTGCTCTTCTCCACCACTTATGCTTTCCCTCATATGGAAGGGTCATTTATAGCCATTACTGGTCATCATTGCGTTGTGACCTGGTTGAAAGGCAGTGTCCATGGGAAATATCTGCTCCCCGATCCCACCCCCGCATAATGCATTATGACAAAACCAACAGCAGCACCTTATACTTGCAAGGCATTCTTAACCGCATTTGATCCCTGTAACAACCCATTAGAGCAGGGCTGGTCACGGGTATAATCTTCATTTCACAATCAAGCTTAGAGAGGTTGAAGAACTTGCCACCAGTCACGTAGTAAGTGGTAGGCCTAGGGTCCTACCTCAACTTTTGGAATCCCATTGTAGGGCTCCTTCATCTACATTTAATGCTATAAACCTAGCAAGGCACAGCAAACATTACATGATAGAACAGGGTCCTGCTGGTTTCTCTTTAGAAATCAACTCTACACCTCCAGCACATAGGAAATGCTGGTCTTCCAGCTGCTGTTCTTTCAGCGTATCTTTACACTGGTCTATCCAGTCCAGCCAGGTCTCTGCAGTATGACATATCACCGCACTGGGGATTAGACCAAACGGAACTACGCTGCCTTCAAGCAAGACAGAGGAGAAATGGGTTAGAAGGAGGAACCAGGAGCCACAGCCGCACAGTGTTCTACCTGATCAGTGCATCACGAACAGCAGAGCTGGGCATTGCTGTCCTTTTCTCCTGAGAGTTGAATAGTAGCTCTATTCAGACCCAAGCCTCCCCTAGGTTCTGTACAAGCCAGCAATGGTCCCACAGAGTCCTGGTCAGTTCTTCCATCTTGCCTGATCCCGATGACTCTAAGGAGGCCAGGTCAGTTTAGGATGTACCCCAATATGTTTATCCCACCAGTGAAGATGGCTATTGGTGAGGGTAGAGAAAGACCAAACTGAGCTTCCAGGATCATCCGTCAGAAATGCTCATTCAGAAAAAGAATGTAAAACTAACCTCGTTTCTTAGATGATGTTCAAAATATTGAACAGCTGGTACAAGCACAGGCACTTAACCAGTCAGGAAGACCCATGGCAGCTAGAGGCTACCTTTAACGTCTGGATTGAGGGAAGGTGGAAAAGGGCAGACTGTGGGGGCAGTGGGGTCTGGGGTAGCCATTACTGAATACCCAGTACATACATGATGAATTAGCAGCGTTGCTCTGTAGCCTCAAATCCTTGGGACCAGGGATATTAAAAAAATACAGTAACACTTTAAATATGGAATATTTTTTTAAAAACCTACTAAATAAATGCCTATTTTCCCCTTGTGCATTCAATGATAACTGAGATAAAAAGCAATGGAAAAATTCCATCTGAGAGAGAACCAAAGGTGAATTAAAGTCATTAATACATCGACCAATTAAAAATATTTGTTAAAGGTCATGGCGAACCAAAGGAGAAAGAGGTCGTCACTGAGAAAGGACAAAGGTGATAATGAACAGGATGTGAAGGGGGAAAGGAGAAACAGGCAGAAGCCCTCTTCGGGCTCAAGTGAGTAAATGCAGGCTGCTCTCTAGAGTTATGGAGGCAGCAGAGAATGTCTGTTCACTGACTGGCCCCAGAGGGCAGCTGATGAGCGCCTCCCTCCTCCTGCTCCTATCCACGTCAGGGGTCACGCAACCTAAGAAACAAATGATTTGGACAATCAGAGGCATGAAATGACTGTCCTCCCTGTGATTAGGGGACACAGACAACAACATCTGGGCTTCACAGTTCCTTACCTTCCGTGTCCCTCACAAAATTCAGAATCTGACAGTATTTGGAGACAGGCTCTTTAAAGAGGTAATGAAGTTAAGATGAGGTCAGTAGAATAGGCCCTAATCCAGTCTGGTCGGTGTCCTTTTAAGAAGAGGAGATTAAAATACAGGCAAGTACAGAGGAAAGGCCATGTGAAAGACACTGGGAGAATGACGGTCCTCTGCAAGCCAAGAGACGCTCAAAGAAACCAACCCTGATGACAGTTTGATCTCAAAATTATAGCCTCCAGAGCTCTGAGAAAATTAATTTTGGTCGGTTAGGCTACTCAGTCTGTGGTACTTTGTTCCAGCAGCCCTAGCAGACTAATACATTGCCCATTTCCCCTTCTCACCGAAACAGGGAAGACACCACTGTAACCTCTGGGGGAGAAGCACAAAAAAAACAGCTGAAGCCTACATCTACTCACCAAATCCCTTTCTTGTCCCAGAAACATTCTGTTTACAACGCCCTGGGACAACTCACCTGAACATACCCGTGCTAACTGTACCACCACACTCGCTGCCGTTGCACGGCACTCACCATCTCAGTCGGTGCTCACAGCGGGGTTCTACTGTAAGAGGGCTCACATTACTCCCATTTTCAACATAGGGAAATCGCCACAAGAATAAGTAAATTGACACTGTGAGTCAATGACAGATTTGGGGTCTGAAGGCAGGCTCTAGCCTGACAGCAGCGATCCAATGTTACCACTGTCCTGGAGACCCCAGGGCCCAGAGAAAACCCAGAGGAAGCCAGCAGCAAGCTGGCTGCACACAGCAGGCTTCCTCCTCAGGTTCTTTCTCCTCTGTGCCTTAACTTTCTGTGCTCTCTGCTTCCATTCTTATTCTCCTAGATGGTTGTCCACATCTCAGAGCAATTCTTCTGAAACTTAGCTATCTAATCACTCTTGTACTCAGATCCTTCCATTGCTTCCCATCCTCCTCAGGGCAATACCCAAGCACAACCCACAAGGCCCAGCAGGACCCAGCATCCCTGAAGTCATCTCTTACCTCCCTCTCCCTTGTTCACAACTTTCCTAGCCCCACTGTCCTTCCTGCTGTTTCTAGAACCCACCAAGCATACTCCTTGTCCTTCCTGTTCCTTCTGCTCCCTCACTTCCTTCAGGTCTCTACTCAAATGTCACCTCTACACAAAGGTCATCCCTAAACACTATTGAAAACAACACTCCTTCTCCCTTAACCTCGTTGCCGCTTACCCTCCTTATTTTTCTTCATAGCACTTCCTGGGCCCTGACCATCACATTCCTTTGTCTGTTTATTGTCTGTCTCTTCCCACTGCGATGTGAGCTCCATGCGACAGTTCTTGCGGTTGTCACTACGCTATCCCTAAGGCTTGCACTCATGTCTGGCACATAATAGGTGCTCACTAAACCATGGGTAGATAGACGGATTTATGGATGGACACCAGGAACTATGACAATGGAAAATGCATACAGCAGAGGTATAAAAAAAAGAGGCATTATATTGGTACCTTCTGGGCAACTGACAGAAGGTACCAATATAATACAGTCTGAGGTAGCAGGTCAAGAAGAACATTAGTGGGAGGGCAAGGGGAAGGATGACCAGGACAGGGTCACATGCTTGCTATCCAGGTCACTTGGTGATTTTAAAGCAAGTGATTTCACAGCATGGGGGAGAAGCTGCTCCGGATGGACAGCATGACCGTGGGACGAAAGAACACGCGGCTCCACGGAGGGCCGTAGCCGGCCCACCATCTGGACTGCAGGGGAAGTGAGCAACAGCCGTTCGCGCGGCACACTCGCGGCTATCCAAGGAAAGGCGGCCCCCTTTAGACCAGAGGAAGTATGTCAAAGAAATCACTTTAGATTTTTATGCCAATTGTAAAGTTAAAAACTAAATACTTACAGTTCTGGGTTCAAATGTATAAAGAGCTCTGAACACTTTAACTTGTCCTAAAAGAGAGAGAAAACAATGTATGAACAAAATGTTGTAGGAAAAAATCCTGTGTTTCTAAATTGGCTCTAAATAGTATTATCCATTATATTCTCCAGAATTCCCTAATTAACAGCCCAAGTGAGAAATTTATTTTGGAATTAAGTGTTTTTGCCACATAAGAGGTATTTTTAAAACACTTGTTAAAAGAAAACATGAATACAGAAACCTCTGGGGTGATTTTGCTTTCTCCTCTCAAACAACAGGAGCTACATAATGATTTGTCCTATACCGTCTCTCCTAAACAGAGACCTTCCAACCCTAAGACCTAGATTTAAAACTGGAAAGGTGAGTATTTAAAATAAAGAGATACTTAACATGATGATTGACAACTGTTTAATATTCTTAAGTCAATAGTTTAGAATATTATTTCTACCCCCTCCAAAAAAGAAAATACCATTGAGAAAAATAGTAGCTATTGGAGAAACTGTGATTCCATTAACTCCCAGAACAGAGTACAATAACCAAGCAAAGAGGAGGTCATGCTCATGAGAGCTGTCCTCCATTTTGCCAAACAATCTCTCTCTTTATACGCCCCTTTACTGCATTTCCATAACACCGTGTCTTAGAATAACTGATTTGCTGGCCTCATTTCAAGGAACATGGACTTTTTCAATTGCCTGGCACCTACTTGGCATATACATAGATGTACTTCATAAATGCTTGCTAAGTGAATATGTCAGTGAAAGAACAAATCCACACAAGGTAGGAAAAAGCCCAAAGGCAGCAAAAGAAAAAAGGTCTTTCTATTAAATAAATAGATTTAGAAGGGATATAATAATAGAAGAACTACCTATTTAAAAAGTGATAACAGTTCAGTTTCAGCATTGGAAGGATCTTTAGAGATGATGTCTATTACAAGAGCATCATGTACAATGGCAGCCTCCAAGGTGGGATACAGGAAGATGTCTGCAGAAACTATGTATACATTTTTACCTTATTCTTCTTCATTCCTACTGTAACATGTGTTATAATGCAACAGCATAATAGAATATCAGTGCAAGTTATAAATACCTATAATACATTTATTGGGAGTGAGTACTCAAAACCTTTTGCTGATAGAATGTAAGCATTACGTGGACAGGTGTTTTTGTTCTATGAATGAGATATCCAAGTACCTAGCACAGTACCTAGGATATAGGAACACTCAATAATTATTTGTTGAATGAATGAAAAATGGATGACTAAAGGAATGGAAACACATGCTCATATAGACTGAAACCTGTAGTTTACAACAGCATCTAACTATGCAATGGTGGAAAAGTTCTATGTCTGTGCTAGTCAGGTGGAGCTACTGAGCACTTGAAATATGACTAGAGTGACTGAGGAACCAATTTTTAAACATTATTTAATTCTAATTAAATTAAACTGCCACACATGGCTGGTGGCTAGTATATTGAAAGAAACAGGTATAGAACATTAGAAAATGAGAAATGATGAAACGTCCTTTAAGAAGGGGCTATGTAAGTCAAACCCCATTCATCCACACAACAGTCATTTAAAAAGGAGGCTGCAGACAGATCTGCAGACACTGACCTAGCAAAGAGCATACAAAACATCCAGTGAAAAAAACATTATGCCAAGTACCATCCCATTTATGCTGATAACATACACACACACTCCTTGACTGATTGCACCGATTATGGGGAACCTTCACATTCTACTTCATATGTATTGTTTATATTCAATACACTTAACATGTATTACTTTTATAATCAATGAAAGCAGTAAAGACACTTTAATGGGGGATGAGGGATAGGAATTATTCTTTCTTCTAAATGCCCTAACACAGAGAGTTCAGATCCCTGTTACTTTGTAGGTCTGCAAGAAAATATTTTTGCAGCTGAATTCTAGTGCCACTTTTTCCTGCTCTGCTGGGGTGAGGGGTGGTAATAGGCAGAAGAAAAGGTGAAAACTTTTTTTGTTTGTTTGGAGTTTGCTTTTTACCCACACCCACAGGCCTGAGCAAGGAAACACCAAAGGGAAGGAGGAGTTGCTAAGAGAAATATTTTCTGCTGATCTGATAGTTTTTCTGAGAGGGGAGACTGGTTATCTTGATTACTTCAAACTTTCCAAAGAGAAGTTACACAAGGAAGCAGTCTACTTGTGACCAAAGTCAATAATGACAGAACTTTCTTGTTCCTTTGAGGGAATGGCAGGGATGGGGTGTGCTATGCATAATTTTAAAAACAAGATCCAATGTCATTTTAATGAGCTTAGGTAAAATTCAGTATTAAAAACCTGAAAAAAATACTGAGACTGTGACTAATCCACTGATTTTTATAATTGTATCTTTTGTGATTGCCTTACTTAAAATGTTTGTAACTACACCCTGGCTGGTATAGCTAAGTGGACTGAGTGCTGTCCTGTGAACCAACAGGTAGCTAGTTCAATTACCAGTCAGGGCACAACATATCGGGGTGTGGGCTGGGTACCCAGCTGAGAGCATGGGAGAGGCAACCAATCGATGTATATTGCTCACACATGGATATTTCTCTCCTCTCTCTCTCTTTCTCCCGCCCTTCCCATCTCTCTAAATGTAAATAAAATCTTTAAAAAAAAGTTCACAACTAAAAGGAAGTGGGAGGTTTATTTGCATTTTGATTTACATTAAACAATAGGCAACTCTTTAAGCAAGCGGGTTTTCAACCTTTTTCATCTCATAGGACCCATAAACTAATTACTTAAATTCTGTGGCACAGCAAAAACATATATTTTTTAACAACTTGACAAAACAAATAAGTATATTTGATTCATCGACACTGGAAAGCTATTGTTGTATTTGCTGTTGTCATATTTTTAGTTGACAATTGGAGGGAAAAAAGGTCAGTGCCCCAATTAGTCAGGTATTGCATGTCTTAAAAATTCTTGTGACACATCAGTGAAAATCGCTGCTTTAGGTTGTTTTGCAGTACAAAACACTACCACATACGCGACCCTATTCATCGATTAATGTTGGAATGTTAGCCTCTGTGGATCCCTTTTAATCTATATATTATATAAGCGCTGGGCCTTAACTTTTTCCATTCTTCGAGCTGAGTCAATCAGAAATGAAAGAATGCAAAAGAAATGTCCAGAGGATATGAAAGAATTGCATTAAAAAAAAAAAAAAAAAAAGCATGACTATCATGATTACAGTTTACCAACCTTGGATAGTCTCTCAAGAGAATAACTAATAATACAGTGATCCTTTTTACATCATATTTCATTCATCTGTAAGCAATGTTCTATACAGGTTTAAACAGAGCATTGAAGGGAAGCAATCAGGGTATTATGTGTTTCTATAGTAGTGTCCTTGTAGACACCTAAAAAATAATAATAAACATTGCAATCATCAAGAGCAGGTACCGATCAATTCCAAATGTATTTAAAGAATGCAGAATTGACAACTGTAAAATAGTTGTGTTTTTGTATGTGCAGGGAGGCCACCTTAGATGCCTTTTTCAGGCTCCCTCCACCTTGATCGTTTCTGAGGGAAGTCTGGTTATACATAACAAAGAGAGAAAATAGAGCTGGGAGGACTGCGTGAATTACCTGAAATCACCTTTGAAATCACCTTGGAATTCACCCTGAATTAAGATTGGAAAAAGGCCAAATCATTTGTCGGATGCTTTACCGGACTCTCACAGGAACGAGCGTGTGAAAGTACTAAGGATTTCAGTCGGGCTGGCTTCCGGAGGTTAACAAGGTAAGTAAACGCCCGCAGCTGCTGACCCCTGTGGGTTTTTCACTGTGCTGACTTCTCATATTGCCAAGTCACACCCTTTCCATTTCTCTGCAACTCCACCCTCCCCCTGCAGAGAAGGGCTGAGTCTACCAGTCATCAGCCAAACACTACTGTCCTCTGGAGTGAGGCTGACTCCAGACTTTTCAGTAAACTAACCCTTGTCCATCACAGTTGAGGCCAGCAGAGGGAAGAGGACCTGGACAGGGCCTTGCACAAGGAAAAGGTAAAAGAATTTTCTGTTTCTGAGGTTTGCAGAGCATGTATTGCTGCACCTCTAAGGCCCTAAAATAGCACTTAGTACATGGAGCTTATATACTCAAACATAAAACTTCTAATCTACTTTATTCCCTGTTGGTGAAGGAGTGGAGAAGCTTCTAGAGTGAGCCACTAAGAATTAAAAAGGGACTGCTCACTATAAGACAGACATACAATAAACAGCAAGTAAAACGACTTTCCAAATATCAGACCTTAGTTATCTAGAACAGAGTAGCTATTTCATTTACATTCTGCTAAGAATTTGGGAAGCCTGAGCCATCTGGGACTTCATTCACAGTGGTATGATAGTTCCCTAATAACCACTATGATGGTTAAAGCTAAAAATACTGCCAATGTTAAGTGTTAAGAATACAGAACAGCTGGAATTCTCAGACACTGCTGGTGGGTATGTAAACTAGCACAACCACTATACAAAATTCTTTAGCAGTAGCATCACTTCACTTTTTGTAAGTCTTAACATGTCTCTAAGATCTTAAATTTCTTAATTGGAAAGGAAACATTAATTAGAAAATCCTTGTTGCATCTTTTGTAGGACTAACCTCCAGGACACTGTCACTACGCCCAGAATACATTTCTAAACTGCAGATCATAACCTGTGTATTTTATATATAGTATATTGTGAAGCTAATTTAGTAATTTTAAAAAATATTAAGTAGAACTGAAAAGATCAGAGCACAGTGTACACAACAGAATAATGGTTTTGTGAAATTGTGTCATTGCAACTGGATAGATGAATGTTTAGACACCTGCTAGGTACACATTTTTGTTTGGCATCATGCCAAATGGCCAAATATTAAAATCAGTACTTGCCAAAGCCAAATGTTGTCTTTACAGATGAACTATTGAGAGACAAGAATAAATTGGAAATTTTATTCAGAAAAATAATTATGATTACAATCTCAGTATTAAAAATTCTGGTAGACCCATTTTTAAAAAGTTGGATATAAGAGAGCAGAAACCATAATTCCTTGGCATTATCAACTGCTGGCCTGAGGAGACCTGTGTAAAACTAAATAAATGTTTTTTTCTAAAATGAGGTCTGTGGAAAAGCGAAATAGGTTGGTTGTAGCTCTGCCAGCTTAGTTGTTGCCTGCGGTGATGTTGCCACCAAGTTAGTAAACTTTCCTTCCTCCCTCACAGAAAATGACTGAGGTCAAGACTTACCGCCTCTTTATCTCCTGGGGTGGAAGATTTGCTTAATGCTAGTGATGCAATTTCACTAGCGAAGGCAATGCTAGTGAAAGCAATCCTACAAAGGACACGCTGGTTTCCCCAAAATTATTAGCAATCACATTCTCGCAATATTAATTCTCAATCTGTTCCTATAATCTCTATTTATATAATAATTTTTGGGCATTTAATTAACAAAATAAACAAGCAAGAAAAATATAACCAGCAACATTGAAAGGAAAAAGAAACCAACAGTAACAAGAGGGAAGGAGCAAGAGGGGTAACGGTGAAAAGAAGGGGAAGGATCAAATCAAGGAACACGTATAAAGGACCCAGGGATAAAGCCAAAGTGGGGAAGGATTGAGGGTGGGAGGTGGGAGGTGGGAGGTGGGAGGTGGGGGTGGGTGGGGCAGGGGAAAGTGGTGGCGGGAAAATGGAGATGAATGTATTTGATCAATAAAATATCAAAGAAATATTCACAGCCTCTGCAGTCATTATTTATAGCACTATTTTATTCTCCAATAATAAATATACACCTAAATTTTCAATTGACTGAGGGAATTTTCACATATAAAGCACAAAAGGGGGCATTCGGAATAAGTCACATTTAGAGTACTTACCTGTTTTTCACAGCAATCCAAATGGCATGCCACTATACTGCTTAGACATGAGAGTAACCAGTGCATTCTACAGGCCTTGCTCTAGTACAAGTCCAGGTGTGCCTAAAAGGACACTAAGGTAGGCATTCCACCATTTGGAGCTGAATAGCAAATTTAGGAAGAAATCTGAGACTAAGGTACGCTCCTGTGTACCTCTATAATCATGTGTGTGTGTGTGTATGAGATCATTAAAACTTATTGATCAAAGTCAAAAGACTTTGTTTTTGAAACTTTGAAAACTTTTCGTTTTCAAACAAAAGCCACTGCTCTAGACCATCTGATCTAATTAAGAATTCGCTGCACTAAGAATAATAATGTTTCTTCTACTTTGTGAATTTTAAAACTCAGCTAGCATATAAATAATAACATTCTCCCACCTCCCCCAAAACAGATCATTTGTAACCAACATTAGAGCTTTGAAAAAGAAAGAAAAGGAAGAAAGTTATATGAACAGGGGAGAATCGTGGACAAATAAGAAGTTACCAATACGTAGAGTTCTCACATTTGTCTAAGAGAATGCAGCAAGTATTAACTTAATTACATCCTGTGTATATAAAAAAAATGTGTCACTACTTCTGAATATTCTCAGGGTAAGTAAAAGTTAATGTTATTTCTACTAGGCATATTTAAATTATTTCATTAAACATGCATGATGAAACAGGATGTTTTCTGCTCAAAACCAAAACAGAAGGATACTATGACAGTATCCAAGAGTCAAGCCATCATTTGATTGCTGGCGTGAAAGGAAACAGCTGTGCTCCATTGTGTTGGGCCAACATACGGCTCCCCTGTGCTTTCTGGGTTGGAAATGAGGTGGTTCATTCCAGAACAGGCTTCTTGGTCATAATCTCTCTTCATGCCATTCCACAAAAGTCCACTGCACTTGAAAATAAAGCACAGAGGCTATGATCCTTGCAAAGAAAGGTCATTCATTATGTGAGCGCAGCAATGTCCGAGAGTTTCCAATGTAAAGAATAAGTTTCCTTCTTCATACTTATAGGCTTGGATTAATTAAATCAAATCAAATGAATTCTATTGCATACATACCTTTGAAGGATATAACTAATAAAAAAAGTTATGAACACAATATTTTCATCTCTCCTTACTCCAATACCACCTCTTCCCTGCAACTTTCCTTTATCCAATCCAAAAAAAAAAAAAATCTAAAGAATTTGAAACGTGTCTTGATTTCAGCTGCAGGAATGGCAGACTCATTAAAAACAGTAGCCAGTGTGTTTTCTGACAAGGGTGTTCTGTTTATTAACACTGTGCCTTTCTTATCCATTTTTTCCTTTGCTTACACTTTTCAGTGCCTTTCGGCAAACTTGGTTACTTTTACATCTTGAGGGGTTATAACTGCTGTTATTTTTATTTCTTCTCCATAGTATGAAAGTCCCAAAAAGCAGGGTTCAAAATTTCGAATGACTTGTTCACTGCCAACTGTGATTTGACTGGCTAAAAACTAATGATGGGACAAGGGCCCCAAAGAGCCTTCCTCCCAAGATGAGCTGCTTCCAAAGTCAGTTTGAGGAAACTGTGGGGATAAATAGAAGGAAAGTCTTTATCTCAGTCCTTGGAACTTAACAACAACAAAAATAATGCTCCACTGGTCATGTCACCTTCTGCAAAGGGCTCAAATGAGCTCAGACCATGACAGCAATACCTGTTTTTGTACAAGCAGTGAGGAGCTAGGAATGGTTTGCATTTGTAAATGGCTGGGGTGGGAGGAAATAAGAATAGTGTTTTAAGACACATGAAAATGATCTGAAATTGAAACTGCAGCATCCATAAGGTTTTACTGGAACACAGCCAATATTTGCGTCCTGTCTATGGCTGCTCTCATACAACGGCAGAGGTGAGCGAGCAGTGGCAACAGAGCCCATCCGTGACCCACAAAGCCTAAGATATTTACTATCTGGCCCTTTTATGAAAAAAAAGTCTGCAATTCCTATCTTGTGGTCCCTTGGCATAATGTGAAGAGCTGTGGCTCTAAATCTGCCTCTCAATGACCCCACAAGCAGTTTGGGTCCTGGCCTCGTCTATGTAAAATGATTGCTTGGGAAAATAAGCCTATACATCCAAGACTGAGACAGAAAATTTCCTAATGCTAAAATCTCTCATCTAAAACAAAATTACCCATCTATGCTAACGTTTAGGGGACGCTTACCACATGCCAGGCACCATGCAAAGTGCTGATTTACAGCCTCTCTTTTATTCCTCAAAACAATCCTAGGACGTAAATACTTTATTATCCCTATTTTACAGCTGAGGAAACTGAGGTTAGAGAGGGTAAGGTCCTAGTTCAAGTCTAAGCAGAGATGGGGTATAAACCCAGGCCCAGGCTCCGGGGCCCATGCTCTGAACACCCTGGATACAGCTCAGAAAGATGTGAGCTTTGAATGCTGACATGCTGGGATTAACTGACACTAAACAAATTAATATACATGAAGTATTGAGTGCAGTTACTGAGGTGGTGTATGTGCCCATAAGTGTTAACTATTATTAAATACTACATTTTTTTACCTTATTTGGGGGTTTATTCCTTGTGTCTTTATCCATACTGGCAAGACAGCCTTATCAAAATCCAATCCCTGTATATTAGAAAATTTATCATTTATAATACTCCAGCAGAGAAATCTTAATGCTTCTGTTATATAAACAAAGCATAACATCCAGTAGTATATCCCTCAGTGGGTGGCTATTAAAGAATTAAATGTGAGTTTTAAGATGTCATTTTTGAAACCTATAGCTCTTTAATGTCTTTTAGTCAGCTTGGGCTGCCTTGACAAACTACCACAGATGCGGTGGCTTAAACAGCATTTGTTTCTCACAGTATTAGAGGCTACGAAGTCCAAGATCAGGCTAGCCAACTTAGTTTCTGGTGGTAAGTCTCTTCCTGGCTTGCAGATGGCTGCCTTCTCACTGTGTGTTCACAGGGCCTTTCCTGCACACACACACAGAACCTGCTTCCTCTTCTTACAAACCACTAATCCCATCACACTAATCCTTCTGACTTAACCTAACCCAAAATATTTCCTAAAACCCCATCTCCAAATACCAACACATTATGGGTTAGGACTTCAATATATGAACACAACATTCAGTCTATAACAGCTATGAATACAGACTTATTTAAAAAACCAGAAACGTGCCCCGGGTGGTGTAGCTCAGTGGACTGAGGGCCAGCCAGTGACCCAAACGGCTGCCGGTTCCATTCCCAGTCGGGGCATATGCCTGCATTGCAGGCCAGGTCCCCAGTAGGGGGAGCTCCAGAGGCAGCCACGCTTGGATATTTCTCTCCCTCTCTCCCTCCCTTCCCCT
Organism: Pteronotus mesoamericanus; assembly: GCF_021234165.1. Classification (NCBI taxonomy): domain Eukaryota; kingdom Metazoa; phylum Chordata; class Mammalia; order Chiroptera; family Mormoopidae; genus Pteronotus; species Pteronotus mesoamericanus. The sequence goes on from NW_026555245.1 coordinate 11,547,221, forward strand.
CTATCTAAAAATAAATAAATAAAATCTTAAAAAAAAAAAAAACAACAAATGCATGAACATGTGAATATATACATATGCTGGAGTACAGGCTACCACAATAATAGGAAAAAATTAGCTTTTTTGAGATATGCTTATGTTGTACTGTTATGTAAAAAAGGTCAGTGGTAATATTACATATACAATCAGCTATGTAAAACAAAAATCTGCATAGAAGAAAAACTGGAAGGAAATAAATGTCAAAATGTTAATAGTTACCTCTGGGCAGAAGAACTACCAGTCATATTGATTTTCTTTTTCATTTTCTAAATTGTCTACAAAGAATAGGCATTCCATATATAACCAGGAAAACATATTCTCTTTTAATTCTCTTTTTAACAACTTAAGTTATCTGTATTTTATCAGCAGAGTATTTTAATATGAGTTTTTTTGTCCCCTTTGTCTCCCTGATCTTACAACCCCCCAAAAATAGATTGGTAGAGAGAGAAGCAACTGCAATGCCAAGTATGCTCACAAAAGTAAGCCTACAGGGGACATTAAGTACACACACAGTGGGGAGACTAGTAGGCCAGTGCAGGCTGGATAGGAAGTAGCATCTCCTTGATTCTGGAAAGATAACAGAAATTATCTTTTCCAGAGGGGCAGGGCAGGGCAGACCCATAATACAGAGCAGTATATAGAGAGGGGAGCTGCAGGCCAGGATGGGTTGTCTGTGAATGGCAAGTAGATCAATGTGCCTGGAAACTGGTAGGAGAAATGGTGAGATTAGGTTGGGGACATAGCACAGATAGTCTAGAGATTTCTCAATATTTCTGAGACTCACATTGAGAAATATTCCTGGACTCACGTTGAGAAATTGCACATCAGGAACCAGGAAACACACATTTACACACTCTCATAAAACTGAACAAAACTTCACCAAAAATATGTATCCTTACTTTGAGTGATTCTCTGATACTATCATCATTTACAATATGAAAAAAACACAAGGCCAGGGCATTTAATACATGAGTGTATATAACCAGTGTTTAGAAACAAAATGAGAAAATTTCAAATTTAGATATCTGGCACTCTTCACATTAATAAAATCCTCTCAGAATACATTAAAAAATCCCTTGGAAATTATTTTTACTTCAAGAGGATTTTTTTAATTTGAGTAAATAATAAATGAACAAGCTCAAACTTCAGACTTCATGAATGCTCAATTTCTGGGAAAATTACAAATGTACTTTGGAAATGAAAATTTGCAACAAGAAAAAAAGGCCTTGGTCTTAGCCCCCTATAAAAATACATGCTAGCACCCTGGCTGGGGGGCTTAGTTGGTTGCTACATCATCCCATACACGAAAAGTTACAGGTTCGATCCCCGGTCAGGGCATATACCTATGTTGCAGGTTCGATCCCCAGTCAGGGCACCTACAGGCAGCAACCAATCAATATTTCCCTATCACACTGATGTTTATCTCTCTCTCTCTCTCCCCCCCCCCTTTCCCCTCTCTCTAAAAGTCAATAACCATATCCTCAGGTGAGGATTAAAAAAAAAACACATGTTAGCAAAACAACATAATAATAAAAAATGTCTCCTTTATTTAAAGCAGAACCCCTTTAAAACCTAATATAAGAACAAAGATATACACTGTGTCTAGGAAAAAGAGATGAGAATCTCTAGAGAGACTAAACTGAGTTAAGCTAAATCAAGGTGCTCAACTCCAAGTTTACCTGATGGACACAGAGGGACTAAATCTGTAGCAGAGAGTATTTTACTATTTCTTGCTAATACTAGAAGTCTCATATAATAACAATACGAACTCTGGATGTGTGAAAAATATTATCACACATAAAAGGAAACAGTAATTTGAGAGCAAAGAATAAGCAATAACTGAAACTGAGTTCTCAGTTCAGATAGGGAGTCCATTTTGCTTCTGTGGCACATTCAGGAGACTCCACAAAAGTCCATATACAAAATTAGAACAGAACAAAAAACAGGAAAGTCGATTCAGGAAGGCCATGTATAAGGAAACCCACAAAATGTCTAAGACATTCATTTCTTCCAAGATCATCTATTCAACAGCCCTTAATCTAGAAATTGTTCCCCTAATTGCGCCTTCTCTCAAGTCCCACAGTAGTGCTCCTTGAAAAGGTTTACAAAGTGTTCCTAAGGGTCACGGTCCTATCATGAAAGTGGAGAGGTTTGCCTGGTGGCCCGGGAAATGGGGGACATGACACCTCCAGCCGTTACAGAGCCAGGCCTGGCATCTTGCTGAAGGCTCAGCCCAGGAGGTGCAGGCTGGGGGACGCCCAGGTGATAGGTTCCTTCTGCCAGCCGGCCTGGTTCTGAGAGTCTAGACTGTTTACGGGAACAGGGGCTAGAAAGAAGTCTGGATGGTCTGGAAAGACCCAAGGAGTTGTGGGGGTCCAGAACAAGTCACCCCCAAGAGGTGCCTCTGTAGTAGGCAGATTGTCTTTAGCTCAAGGTAACTTTAAGCTGCAAGCTCAGGAGACACTTCTGCCACCCACCCTAAACTGTCCAGAAGAATTCAAATTAGAGGCCTTGCCCATAAGAGTTTATCAGCGATAACCTTTTCAACACACCTGTATGGCAGGGCAAACTTTTATGTTCTAAACATTTGCCCTTCTCACCATCCTGCAAGGACCCTTCGAAGCCCCCAGGGTGCATTACCTCTTCTCTAACTCAGAATGTCTCATGCACCTCATTCCCTCTCTCTACATAAACCTCCCCTGCATGCGGGGTCTCTGACTCTCTCCTGTAACTGTATGCAGAGTTCCCATCCATATGTATGTATTAAATTGGGTTATTTTCTGTTGCCCGATCTGTCTCATGTCTATTTGACTATTAGCCCAGACAGAAGAACCTTGATGACATAGGAAAGTTTGTTCCTCTCCCACAGAGTCCAAGTGACTCCCCAGAAAAGGTCAAAGAAATGTTCAGGTATTTTCCCAAACCAGATCAGGTTTTGGGAGAGAAAAGAGGGGCCCAAGAGAATAAAGTTCCCAAAGAAAAATAGAGAAGTCCCTAGAATTTCCCTAGAGAATGACAAAGGTCAGACAAATAAAAGCTGTGCTTTTTCTGGGGCTGCAATTAAAATAAAGTAACAGGGCCATTCTTTTGAAAATGTCCCCTCCACTCAAGGCCTGGGCATAGCTGAAGGTAACATACCTAGATTCAGTGACTATCTTTAGCTACTCCAAGGCCAAGGCATCTTTCATATCCATTCCTGAGGCTGCAAGCTGCTCATGAATTTTAACTCCTTTTCATGAACAGGCACCCAGAATACCACTTATCTTCATGAAATGGGGTCATGAGACAGGGGAAGACAGGGAATTGAGACATTAGAATTTGCCCTGAAACTTCTAAGAATACTCCTGGTCCCCACCCAAACCCTTGAGCCTGTAGAACTATTTGCTGTTTATGATGTGGATGGATTGACAGAGAAAACAACCTCTCTGCCCACAGGGACAGAGGAGGGGAAACTCACCGCTCTCTCAGGCAGTGGCCTTCCACCAACACACAGTGGTGTCTAAATTGCAGGCTTTCATAATAATTACTAGGAATTTGCCCTCCTTTAGTACCCACTGTCCAGCAGCATAAGTAATCTGTTTTCTCTTTTCATCTATCCTAACAAATTGCAGTTCTTTATGGCCTTAAATATACTTAGTGGAAAATTAATACTCAAGAACACTACAATGGTTTTTAACTTCAAGCAGAATTTTTTTGATTTACATTCTAAAGTTTTAGCAATAAAACTTATACCCATCAGTACAATTCTATGTACCAATCCTTATAAGTATATAAATGTTATTTTCTTTAAAAAAAAAAAAAACGCAGGCTTTTGGTTTCTTGTGTAAGAACTACGTTAACTGACAGAGTGATGGATGGGCTGAGAATGATTTTCTTAGAGGAAGAATTGTCGTTCCTCTTCCAGAAAGAAGCATTGAAAACGTTCCTTCCTGGAATAAGATGTGGAAATTTCTAAAGCTTCAAACTGTTACCTCCAAAAAAGACAGGAAAACAAATGTTAGGGAAAGGAGGATTCTGAACAATATTTTGCGCAGAGTTAATTTCTCAACACTAGCTAAAGACACATTTCTGCAGGGCCACCCAATGTCCTCCTCTTCCTCTAGGCAGCTACAAAAACAAAAACAAAACACAAAACAAAAACCCTCCCCTGCCCTGCCCAGCCAGAGCCCAAGTGAAATCAGATCAGACTGGATTATGAATATATTACGCCCTCTTCCCAACCTCTTCCCTCTCACTCTGGTTATCCTGGAAATCTGGACTTACTAAATATCCTTAAGGTATTTAATTCCTCCATATGTTTGCATTCACATGACACTGAGCATTGGGAGTGGCAAAAAGATGGGTATGAAAAATGTTGCAGGGCTCTAGAGGAAGCACTGAATGAAATTATGTAGAAATTTGGGCAAGCTAATGTTCATTTTCCATTATTGTATTCTGCCCCCTCCAAATCAAAGTTTAGTCCACAGACTATCCATTCTATGAGCCTATCTTTAAGTCTAAATGGTACAGTAGTCCCTCAGATCCATGGGGCATACATGCCAAGACCCCCAGTGGATACCTAAAACCACGGAGTACCAAGCCCTATATATACTACTTTTTTTTTCTTATAAATACATACATTTTCACTTAAATGAAGGCCTGGTCTCTGGCATACCCAAACTGTCAGCATCATTACTCTTGTGCTTCGGGGTCATCATGAAGTAAAATAAGGGTTACCTGAACCAGTACTGTGATACCGAGACAGTCGATCTGATAACTGAGAAGGCTCCTATGGGACTAGCAGATGGATAGTGTTATACGGTGGGTACAACGGGAAAGGATGATTCACACTGGGCCAGTGACAGGGGTTCAGGACAGACAAAAGCCTAAGATTTCATCACATAACTCAGAACAATTCACAATTAATAACTTTTGAGTTATTTCTGGAATTCTCCATTTAATGTTTTCTGGCTGTGGGTAACTGAAACCATGGAAAGCAAAATCGTGGATAAGGGGGGCTACAGCAGTTCAACTGGAAGTGGAATTCCTTTCAGGAATCTTGTTTTTAGCTTATCTTATTTTTTTAATGTATGCACTTTGGGAAAGGGATTATGGTAAGTCAATGAGTGGTTTAACGCGAAGTTGGCTTTGTTCATCAGATGTGAAGCAGTGGGTGAGTTCCTTCTCAGACTGTGGAATTGAAATTAAGGGGAAACCATGTTCCAAATGATGTCAGCAAAGACAACCAGGCCAGTCCTGACTGAGATACTGCTGTCCGGGCATGTGGCCCTGGTCCCTGAGGTGCCATAATAAGAGTTCAAACACCAACTGGCTATGATGTGCAGGTCTGCCTAAGGTCACACCTGAAGCAGCAAGGGTGCCTAAGGGGAAATCCACCCAACTAGTAGCCACAAGCCCAGGCCCATTTTAGGGTCACAGTACATCCAAAAGGGACAGGTGTGTGAGCCACAGGTTTAAATGATAGATGATATGGGGAATGCATCCAAGCAGGAAAACAGCAGGCCAGTGACAGGGGTTCAGGACAGACAAAGCAGCCGCTATCCCGGTGCCAGTCAACAAGACAGTGCCACAACAAATATCAAGACATCAGCGATGTCTGTATGAACCAAGAAGCTGGAAGTGGGCAGGAGCCCACTGCAGAGAACAGAGCTCCTACCAAGCCGGTGTCAATTCCCAGGGGCCCTTCAGAGCCCCAGTAATTAGGTGTACAATTGGTCCTCAAGAGTGGGAAGGCTTTAGGCAAAAGTAAGAAGCAGCCCTGTGGAGGGGACAGGTTCCCTGAAAGAGGATGTGGCCTGGCCCCATAAGCAGTGACTCCTACTTCACATCTCAATTTAACACAGACCCAGGTTCTTCTTGGCAGCTGCTTGGGTGACATAAGATTTAGAACCTGGGTGCAAAGGAATGAAAGAGAATAATTTATTCCCCAACAGAAAAATAGGGCAGAAAACAATCTCAAATTGCGTACACCGTTCAAAAAAACAAACTTTGGAGGGCATAGTTTCTATTCTAACATTTCACAGCCAGAGAATAACTTCAGTTGAGGTCGTCTGACGGCTACTGTTGATCAGCTTGCACTGACTCATCAAAACAACAGGCCCCCGAAGCAGAAAACTCTGTAAACCCAGGTAGGCAACATTTCAGAGAGTCTTTGGAATCTGGTTTTCAAGCCAGGAAATATGAGACTCTGTGGATACCTCTAAATCTAGAGCCTGAGATATCTGTTAACTGTGCCAACAGGCTCGGGGGGCTTCTCTCAGCCCAGCCGTCCTCACCCATGCTCAGAGAGACTGAAATTGGAGGTGTCCTTCCCCCAAGTATGGACTAGGTCAGGAAGCTTACGGAAGACACAGCCACCCAAGAACACTCTCCAGTGGAAGTTCTTTCTTTGTCTCATGCATGTAAGTTGATTCAAGCCTTTTCCCCTAGAGAAAGGAGGGAATCCTGAAATAGAACCCGTAAGTTTCTCAGAACCAAGCAAAATCCCTGGAGTGTCAGGCTGCCAGGAGGACTGACTCCCTCACGCTGCCTTCAGATCCTGCTAAAGGGCCTAAGGCAGCCCCAGAGCAGTATCAGCTGAGTTGGTCCCTAGAGTCTTCCTTAATTTGAATTCAAATTGCATTCAGGCTCCCTGGAAATCAGGAGCACTAAAAGTAAGAAAGAACCACACTGAATATGTTCTTTGGTCCCAGGAACATAAAACCAAAGTAACTTATCAAATTCTACCAGAGCCTAATGAGCTTGAAATTCCCATGCTAATCAAAATGCACGAATACAAAACTCTCCCCCAACTCGGACCCCAAGAGTAAGTAGAAGAATTTGCCTTATGATTTTCCAAAACTTCTCCACTAGCTCAAACATCATATGGAAAATGACTGGCAAGAATGAACAAAAAGGAAATGGTTACAATAGTCCTGAGGGTGGCTTGTTTAAGTGATGTAAATCTGTGACCCTCTTTAACCCAGGACTGCAAACTTAACATCCACAGCTATTGTTAACACTCGGACAAACAGATGTGCAGATGTGTACAGGACTAATATGCCGACATTTAAATTCTCAATTCCTGTGTGGAACAAAGTTTTTGTTTTCCACTGACTGCTACACCAGACAAATGGATTTCTCTTTAATTCGGAAAAAATTTCTCCAGTCCACAGTTCCACGTGTGCCCTGTAAGTCCCTGGCTTCTCTGAGAGACCCTCAGGCCCCGTGCGGTCAGGTGATCGTGGATAGGAGCACATATCCAGTTATTCATTTCTGCCCAAGTCAAACGACTTTCCTCCTTTTTTGCCTACCAGACTCTTACTCAGCATTCAAGACACTGCTTAAATTTCCCCTCTTTTGTGACGTTCTCAGCTTCCTCAAGCTCCTTGCCTTGTACTTCCCCGCTCTCTCTGATTGTACTTTGATAGTATCTCCTATGACATGTTCACAATTTTCCTGTTTAGGGCAAGCTTACACATTTTCGATAGGAAGGTCATTTGGTACAACCTCTTTGGAGAGCATTTTGGAAATGTCTGTGACAATGACAAGGCACAAGCCTTCAAACAATACAACAATCCCCTGCTGTCACGACTTTCTCCTGTGGATTTATTCACCAAGTGAGGAACAAAGCTGTTATAACACTGTTATAACAAAAGAGTGCAAACAATCTAAATGCACACTAAGGTGGGTCTGGTTAAATAAACACAACAGAATACCATGTGGTTGTTCCAAAGAACCAGGAAACTCTCTTTATACTGCCATCTGAAAATCTCCCCCTAAACTCCTTTAATTTGTTTGTTGGAGAGTCTTTACCCTCCAGCCTTTTGAGATATGATTGACAAATGTATAGAGAATCTTGATTTAACAGCTTATATTAGCGCACCAAAAGAGTGTGTCTGACCGTCTGTCTGTCTGTCTGTCTCTCTCTGATGTATTGTTCTCCCCTGGGCATTAAGCAAGGGAGGTCAACTTTGGCCATGATTTTCACTGGACATGAGGTATGAGGTAAAGGGGATCAAAATCTGCTGCCCCAAGATACGCCGCTTTGGCCTAAGGCTTACTTTGAGCTGAAGACAATTAAGAAAAAGCAGACACAGGGAGAAGTCTTTGTCCTCCTCCTATCTCCCTGAAAGGAGGGCATAAATCCCCTTGTGAAGGTACCCTCCTAACATGTCCCCCTTCCAAGAAAGAGGAGACAGCCCTCGTCACTGGAGACGGAAACGGCACCTAGGTGAGTCTGCACAAACAAACCTCACCAAAATAACCCGTATCTTCCATTGGTTTCCTCCTATGTTTACCTTCCTACAATTCACTCCCCTTGAAGCCCAACCCTTCTGTTCTTTGTCTAGTCACTTTTCCACACTGTATCGCCCTTTGTTAAAATGACGTATAAAATTCTAACCACTTCTTTGGATTTTCACTTCTTTTCTGTATATCCTCTGTACGTATAAAATTAAAAATACCGATTAAATTCCTATCCTTTGTTCTTCTGTTAATCTGGCCTTCTGTCAGTCTAATTCACAGAACCCAGACAGAGAACCTAAAAGGGTAAAGGGAAAGATTTTTCCTCCCTTACAGAAAAAGCAGGTCAGAAAAGCTGGTCACTAAATACACTGAAGTCAAGCAGCGGGAATGTTAAAACAGAAGGGAGGGACACCACTCTGTTCGAGAGCAGTGCTGCCGGGCAGTCCCTCCAGCCTTTGCTACTTTATAGTGAGGCTACAAGGTGTACCCAACCACGGTCTCCCTCACCTTCTTCCAGACAAAGGCTTGATTATATACCAAGACTTTTTATGTATCTGTCATGCATAAAAAGTTTAGTTGCTATGCAGTTACAAAGAAATAAAAGATTATTTTCCTCTCAAAAAGTATCTAATAGTTTCATACAGACCTATTGAAAAAGGGGAGTTATACAAAGTTAATGCCAAAAAAATACCACTGCATAGTTAATAAACGTAGCTTCACAACAAAAGCCCATCCAACCTAACAGAACCATCATAGGTTTCTCTGCACAAAATGTGTTCCACTCCTAGGTCAAACCACTTCCTAGCTTTGAGACCTCAGGTAGTTTTATTAACCTCACCAAGTCCTACTTCATCCATAAAATAGGGATATTAGAATCTACCTTTTAGGGAAGTTAAAATAATCAAATGAGATACAGCATTTAGAGTTCTTGGCACAGTTCCTAACACGTAGGGCCAAATAAATGTTAACTATCATCATCATTATCATCATCATTTAGTAATTTTCAAGATGTTTCTCAAACTTTATAAGTGGAGCACCTGTGACTAATTCATTTACTGAGAAAAAAAAATTATACAAACATTCAGATCGCTTTAGATGAAGACCTTTTTCCAACAAAGGTGTTATATAAGCAGTATATGTGTCACGTCTTTGAAGTTGTTTTTACTGAGTATACACAAGAACCCAAGACACTGACATTTCCTTCCTCAAAGTCCCATGAATTTATTTTCACAAGACACGTGAAATATTTATGCTGCTTTACTTCCACTGTCCAAATCAATAAGCCATTTCCAAAAGAATTGGTCAAAGTCAGACATCAGGCTCCCAACTACAGTGGAGGGTCATCACTCCTGCTTCAAATGCAATGATTCTAGCCCACATATTCAACAGAAGCTTTGGCCCACTGTACGTAAGTCTCACAATTAAGTCTTTTTTTTAAAAGTCTTTGTGAGAACAGATGTTTTCTACACTCCTACAAGCCACACAGGTTCACCCTACTTTCCTGGCAAGGCTTCAGAGGGTGGCTGAAAGCTGCAGATGTGTCATATGTGTATCAAATGGAAAGGCTGGGCTGGTTCAGTAGAAGATAAGGAGGGTCCCATAAAGTATGAGCTGAACCACAAATCTGTGACACGTTCTAGCAGATGGAGTACCATGGTGACATATCTAACAGAAGGGACAGTTTTGATAACAGACCTTGAGTGGCCACTATAAAAACCAATTCTGTCATACTGGAACTATATGGGGGAGGGGGGGGAGCAGTAAACAAGGAAAAGTTACAATGTGACAGAATTGATTTTTCAAGCAGAGCAGAAAGGATATTATAGAGACTGTAGGAAACATTCCACTATGCCAACCAGCAGCAAGGCACATGAAACAGAACAGAAATTGACACTGTTTGGGGGGGGGGGGGGGGGGGGTAAACTGTTTACATTTTCTTTTTTGAATGAAATGTTTCTGTTTTGAATTAAATGGATTTGAAGAACAAAAAACCTGAGGAAAAACAAAGGTTATCACCAGATGATATAAGTAGCGATGGTTTTTATAGTTTTATTTACATGCTTATTATTTTCCTATACTGCATTTTCTAAATTTTCTATCATAAAAATATTACTTTGATTTTTAACTACATGATTTGTTTTAAACAAAATGGACAAGCAAAAGCATCCAATTGTAGATATGGAACAATCTAAAATTAATCTGTAGATATATAAATCTCCCCTATTAGACTCAAGACCTTCATGAATGAAAATTTATTTCACTGTTCTTTGGAACCACAGTGTCTAGCACAGGGCATGAAATATAAGCTACATGTTTTAAAAAGTGTTTTTAGCAAATGAATTTTGATTGTGGCCCAAATCCCAAGGTGACTGCTGTTATAACCTCAGGAAGGAAATTAAGGAATTGCAAAAAGAAATTAAGTGGCAGGACTTTCCCACAAGCAGCTGACCAGCTTCCTTTCCAAAAGGGTCTACTTCAAGGGTATTGCCAATCACCCCAATAGATGCTGGGTTGGCCAAAAGGTTTGTTTGTTTTTTTATGTAATTTGGCTCTAGTAGCTCTTTGTTGTCATCAATTTCATTTGAAGCAATTTTGTTAGATTTTACAGTTAATTTTGTTTGTGATAGCTGTCATATCAGCAGCATGCATTTTTTTAAAAAAATCAAAATTGGTGAATTTTGTGTAGCCATTTTAATATTGAAGATGGAAGAAAATAAGCAACATTTTTGGCATATTATGCTTTGTTATTTCAAGAAAGGTAAAAATGCAACTGAAACACACAAAAATGATTTGTGCAGTGTATGGAGTGGGTGCTGTGACTGATCGAATGTGTCAAAAGTGGTTTGTGAAGCTTCGTGCTAGAGATTTCTCACTGGACAATGCTCTACAGTCGGGTATATCAGTTGAAGTTGATAGAGATCAAATTGAGACATTAATTGAGAACAATCAACATTATACCACATGGGAGAAAGATGACATACTCAAAATATCCAAATGAAGCATTGAAAATCATTTGCACCAGCTTGATTATGTTAATCACTCTGATGTTTGGGTTCCACATAAGTGGAAAGAAAGCCTTGACCTTATTTCTGCATGTGATTCTCTACTTAAATGTAATGAAAACGTTCCATTTTTAAAACAAGTTGTGATGGGCAATGAAAAGTGGACAGTTTACAATAATGTGAAACAGAAGAGATGGTGGGGCAAACAAAATGAACCACCATCACCCACATCAAAGGCCGGTCTTCATCTAAAGGAGATGGTGTTGTGTATATGGTGGGATTGGAAGGAGTTCTCTATTATGAGCTCCTTCTGGAAAATGAAATGATTAATTCCAACAAGTACTGCTCCCAATTAGAGCAACTGAAAGCAGCACTCGACAAAAAGCATCCAGAATTAGTGAACAGAAAATGCATAATCTTCCATTAGGATAATGCAATACCTCATGTTTCTTTGATGACCAGGCAAAAACTGTTACAGCTTGGCTGGGAAGTTCTGATTCATGCGCCATATTCACCACACACTGCATCTTCAGATTTCTATTTATTCCAATTCTCTTTACATTAAGATGTAAATTAAGATGTAAGATGTAAAGAGAATTCTTTACAGAATTCTCTTAATGAAAAAATTTCAATTCCCTAGAAGACTGCAAAAGGCATTACAATAGTTCTTTGCTCAAAAAGGTAAAAAGTTTTGGGAAGATGGAATTATGAAGTTGCCTGAAAGAAGGCAGAAGGTAGTGGAACAAAACAGTGAATATGCTGTTCAATAAAGTTATTGGTGAAAGTGAAAAATGTGTCTTTTAAAAAATGTTAAAAACAGAACAAACTTTTAGCCAACCCAATACATCAGCCTACATTATAGCTTCATGTTCCTTGTTACTAAAATCTTCCAATAAGTCCTCCCTTGCCTAGCTACCCTCCTATTAGCACTGCCATGCTGTTCTGCCAGGACCTTGCTTTGCAGGAAGCTGGCAGGGATTACCTTGTGTGCCTCGTAGAGATGCCTAGTCCAACCCAACACTTTAAGAGAACTATGGGAGAAATTCATTTCAGATCTCAGTGCTGGTAAAATAACTCCTCTCAGAGCAATTACTACATTTTAATTTTATGAATACTAGGAATCTTGTGATTGATCTGTAATCTCTCTGCTTGGAGCTGACAGTCAAATCTACAGGATCTGAATGCTAACTTTTCCGCATTTGGGGTGAGGCAGAGTATAAACAAATCAAGAAGCCAAAAATTAAAGTATACCTCCCCATCCCCAAGTCGAAGCTTGCTTCAGACATTTTCACCCACGTAGCTTCCGGGCAGGACAAGAGTGTAAAAGCTCAGCACCTCTCCTTGCTGCTACCAACCTGAGGGGTGACTTTCACATGCATTTGAGACAAGAAAGTCTGACGGAGGATCAGAGGCAGTTTCCACTTTCTGCCCACAAACTCTGAAATACACATGACCATTTTATGAATGGTGCACTTATAAGGCAGAAAAGCATTATAGTTAAGAGCCCAGATACTGTAGTCAGACTACCTGGGTTCTAATCCTGCTTGCTCCTCCTCATCCAACTACTGACCTTGAGCTAATTACTTAATCTTTCTGTGCTTTGCCTTCATTCTCCAGCCTGCGCAATGGAAACAATGTTACTGAGCTCACAGGGTTGTTGTAAGAAGTAAATGAGTTAAAACAGTTAAGGTGATTAGATCAGTGCCTGGCACACAGTAAATGTGGGCCAGGACTATAATAGGACAGTTCTGTTTTCAATTAAGCCAGGCCACACAAAGTTTCAAGTATGATTGAAAGTTCTATTTCTTACTGTGCATTAGAAACTAACAAACCAATTTCTATGGTGACCTTATTTGAGTTTGGATGTCATTTATAAACAAGTGTGGAATTCAAGCTCTCTTTTAACAGCAGTCATTTTCAACCATTTGCATTCTGGTTTGCTAAAGGGGAGAAAGCAGTTGGGTTGCACAATAAAAATGGTTCCTGGGTGTTTATTCCCAACTGTTAATACTACAATTCCTAAATCACACCTGTTTGTGCATTAGTACTCATGTACACACTTGTGCACACACATACATATCATTGTTTATACCCCTCCAGCTACCACAAAGACACGCAATGTCTAGAGAGATTAAAAAAACTTCATGAATAGCTTCTCAGGACATTCTTTAACATAAAATACAGTACTTTGTTTAGCTATCAAAGAACAACTCCACTTTGCTGGATGCTTGAGGTCCTGATTTACAATCGAGTTTAGAAAGCTGCCACCTCCTACATATTCACTTAAAATGCAAATTCCTCTTCAGATTCCATATCTAAATAACTACAGAGCCCAATTCTAGCCAAGCCCCATCTTTGCTCAGAGCAGAGCCCAAGTCCCCCAACACCAGCCCACCAAAATTTAGGTGCTCAGTCAATCACTATTCCATGTATGTGAGTATGTACATAATTTTCAAATAGAATGACTTGAAACTAACAATGTATGAGGGCAAAGAAAGAACACTGAATAATCATGCAAGTTATAGGGCTTGATTAAAGTTTAGAAAAATAATGAAAAGAAATTAATCACTGAAACTCTATGCCTTGCGACCCAGATTACTTTGAAATGTAATGCAAATGAATAAATTTCAGCCTATGCTACAATGAAGTTTCATGAAACTTAGAGAAAAAAACCTGACAGTATCTCAGAACTATTTATTTTCCATTTCTTACGTTTCCTGTAATTACCTACCAAATGAATGTAGGAGTTTGTTACACGGTATTGAGCTGAAATACATCAGTCCCTTTTAAATTCCTTTTTCTCCCTATCGCAGAAAATATTCTAAGAACAGAGACAAAAATGAACCAGGGCTACGGGCCAAGAAACCGACTTTGAGGAACTTAGTAATCTTGCCCTCTCCAGTTTAGCAGGCCAAATTCACTGGGAGAGCAGAGGCAGAGGACTTGTATTGCATGATAAAGGGACACTTCCGAATAGTAATAGCTGAGATTGCCGCAGCTTAGATTGTTCCCGCCATGAACCCGAGTACAGAGTTCTCCAAAGTTCTTCCCAAGATCCCGAAGTCAATTTCAAACGCTGTTCCTCTCAAAAGTCCCAAAGGAGAGTCGTTCACCCACCCCACCCTGCAAGCAGCGCACTTCCCGTTCGCTCTGGCCGGTCAAGAACTCTAATTTGACAGTGACACACAATTAAAAAAAAAAAAAAAAAGGAAGTGGCTACAAGACCATTTCAAGACACTTATTTAATTTATTTTTTAAAGGGAGATCAATGGCCCTCTCTACCAGAAAAGCTTCAATGGGACGTAGCCATCACACCCGCCTGAAAGTTGGCGAATGTCAATGTTGCAAAACCGAGGGCGACTCCTCTTTAAAAGTAAACTTTTTAAAAATCCTCGAAATCCTCTTGCTATCCAAACCGATCCCTCCCCTTTTGAGAACGCAACAAAGCTAACAACTCCCATCCTGGTGGGTCGGATCTCGAGAGCGAGCCTCGGGGCCGGTACGTGCCAGGTCTGCCCTGCCAAGTGGCAGAGGAAGCACAGGGCACCAAGGCGGTCAGGGGACCCGAGAAGCACCTCCCTTACCTGGTTTGACCGGTTTGGGTGGCGGCTTCGACATCTCGCTTCCTGGTGCAGCTGATACTAAAGACCACGCAAGAAAAGTCAACCGAACGCCCCGCCAGCCGGCACTCCCGGCACCCCAAAGTTTCTTTTTGTCCGATCTGCAGTGGTGCGCCTTGAACGACCTGCGCCCACCCCTGGCTCGGACCCGCGGAGGCAGGCAGAGAGGCTGAGCGCAGTCCCCGCCCTGCCCCGCCCCGCGTCCGGCCCAGCAGTCTCGAGAGCTCGCCCCGGTGGACTAGGAAGTGGCCGCAGCCTCGCCGAACGCTAATTGGCTCATTGGCTGGCAGCTGAGGCGCTGGCGGCGAGAGCGCGGGCGGCGCGCGCGGGGGCGCGCGCGGCGGCGGAACCCGCCGGAGTCTAGTGTGAGAGCTGCCGGCTCGCGCCGGGTCCGGCTCGCCCGCGCGCGCCCCCGACGAGAAAGGGCCGGACGCGCGGGGGTGCTCGCAGAGCTCCGCTGGTTGAAGCCCGGCTCCTCCCAACGGGGCGGCAGCGTTGAGCGGCGTCGGGTCCTGGTGGGACTGATCCCTGGCTTAAAGATCACTGCCTGGCCCGCCTCTGACCCGGAAGGAGCGCAGGGGTAGGGGCAGGGGCTGTGGGCCTCTCAGTTAGCGAGCTGTGGGGTTGCGGTGGGTTAGTGACAAACGCGCGCTGGGCCATCGCCTCTGCCGCTTTGCTTGGGAATATTAAAACTGGCACCCGGTGAGTACCTGCCTAAGCAGCGCCGCGCAGACTCTTAGAGTGGGGCCTGGAAGTGTTTTCAGACTCTTCCTGCGCCGGAGCCCGAAACCTGGTTGCGTCTTGCGAGCTGCATTGGGACTCTTCCCACGCTGACAGGCTGACGTATGGCCTGCCTAGTGTTCTCGTGATGGTTTAGTGCTTTAATGCAGTCATCCTTAAAATGGTAGTCTGCCTCCCAGAGACCCTACAGGCTGTGGGGGAGGCACAGGGGACGGGGCCAGGTCTTGATCCCCACGGGAGGCGGTCTTTTATTCCTCTAGCTTTGGGGTTGACTAACAATAAAGCCCGCCTGCCAACCATGAATTTACATTTTTATGTGGCTGAAAAGGAATCAGGAGAATATTTTGTGAAACGTGAAAATTATATAAAATTCACCTTTCGGTGTTTATGCAGTTTTATTGGAACACAGCCACGCTCTTTTGCTTATGCGTTGTCTGTGGCCGCTTTCACTTAACAACACCTGCCCGCAAAGGCGGAAACATTTTCTGCCTGACACTTTACAGAAGTTTGCCCACCCGTAACCCAGCAGGTTCAGTCGCCAATGGAAGGCAAGGGCTGGATCACACAAGAAATACAGCGTCCATAAGTTCGTAATAGCACAGGCAATATAAATACTATGTTTGCGGAAAGAAAAATTGAAAAAACTTTCTGCATGAGAGTCTACGTAAAACAAAGCTTTGAAATTTCCTCTGGGGGTTAGTGGAAGATCGAGTGATTAGGGGTAAGGGGAATGGTTTGCATATTCAGAAACTTTATCCTTGAGAGAATTCTGTTTACCAAAAGGGAGAAAAATTTAAACAATAGTAGGAAACGACTTCCCAGCTGCGTGGAAGAAGTTAATCAAAATATCTATTGAATAAAATAAATGAGCGAGAAGTCCTGAAAACATTTCACTCTTTTAAAAACATCAAACTGCTTTTTCAATACGTAGAAAAGCAAAGCCCGTCGTTAGCGTGGTATCCGCCTTTCAGACTCTCTGTACTAGGGAGTTGCCGTATCCGTACAATCTGCTGATTCTGCACATGCCACCTCTGACCATTTTGCAGTTTGGAATCCAGAATGTACCGAATTTAATAGTGAAATATAAGGAACACCAGCTATGAAGAAAGGACTCAACAACATATTTTACTTAGGATAAAAAAAAGTACTAAAAATAATTAAAATCACTTAAAAAGTGTTTGCTTTTGGATCTTAGATCTCCTAACCCTATGCAAATACCCTGTGCTGTTGAGGAAAGCGTTAGGTTTATTGGGAGAATAAATACATAAATATCCCACAAGTTTGGGGGTGGTTTATATTCCCAATAATCAGATGTCCTGGACTGATGAGACTGAAAAGTCCAAATGGTTGTCTCTCTGGAGACATTCAATGATTAACAGTATGCAGTTGGTCAAATTTGCTTCATAGAGCCTGCTGCTGCATATACATATTTATAGCCTGGAAACTCTTGATTGAAAGCTTTTTAAATGTGATTTTTAAATACTTCTTAAAGAGGACACAACAGGCAGTGAAATAACAGACCGTGATGTTGAAGTAGGCAAATGCAGGGCCTGAACTTAGGATTCACCTGAAGCTGCCCCTTGCATCCAACATTGTTTTTGAAATAAATCGCGTCTGGGATTGCTACACCCACTACCTCCCCAGCTACTCAGAGCAGCCTCAGGTCTTGCTTCTGCTTCTTCCATTTCCTCACCCTTCCCACCACATTGTCATCTGTTCATTGCTAATGGACTATACCCAACATGTGCCCAAACGCTGTCTTGTACAAACTAAGACTAAGACTGCTGACTAACAGAACTGAGGGTTCCTGTTTTGGTAAGAACTTACATTTGACTGGGGGAGTTCCCTCCTGAGGCCAAGAGATTTTATAATAGTAGGTTCTTGATTCATTCCTGTTTTCTGAATTGCTACAGTTGCCACCAAAATAATCCCCCTAAGCCTATTTTCCAGGGCCACAATCACACTCACTTGTTATGTACATGCTATGTAATTGATAGAATATCCTTGTGTGCATGCACAGATGTGGGAAGAAGCACAGGGGACCAGTATTCCTTGCCGTTCAGTGTGCCCAGCAAATATTTACCCATTAATAATGCATCAATATAAAGGACATTAATTATACATGAGAGCCTCACAAGCCAGCACATGTGCACCATTAAAAATAATTTTATTGAATTTATTGGGATGATGTTTATTAAAACTATATAGGTTTCAAGTATATAATTCTAAATACATCATCTGTGTGTTGTACTGTGTGTTTACCACCCAAAGTTGTCTCCTTCCTTCACCAATCATCCCCCTGTACCCTCTTCTATCTCCTCCCAACTCCCTTCCCCTCTGGTAGTCACCATACTATTGTCTGTGTTCATGAGTTTTGTTTTTGGTTTTTGCTTAATCCTGTCACCTGTCCACCCAGCTCCCTAACACCCCTCCCCTCTAACAGCTGCCAGTCTGCTTTGTATATCTATGAGCCTGTTTCTATTTTGTTTATTTGTTTGTTTTGTTCATAAGATTCCACGTATGAGTGAAATCATATGGTATTTGTCTTTCCCCCACTGACTTATTTCCCTTTGTATAATGTTCTTCAGGTCCAAAATAGATTTGCAAAGGGTAAATATCCTTCTTTTTTTTAATGGCTAAGCAGAATTCCATTGTGTAAATGTACCACAGCTTTTTTTAAATTATGTTTAATTGGTTATGCTATTACAGTTGTCCCAATTGTTCCCACTTTGTCCCCCTCCAGTCAGCATCCACCACTCCCTCTGTCAGTCCCCTCACCACTGTTCATGTCCATGGTCCCATGGATCATGCGTATAAGTTCTTTGGCTATTCCATTCCCTATACTGTAATTTACATCCCCATGGCTATTCTGTAACTACCTATTTGTACTTCTTAATCCCCCCACCTCTTCACCCATTCCCACACACCCCCTCCCATATGGCAACCATCAAAACACTCTCTGTATCCATGATTCTGTCTCCGTTCTTGTTTGCTTAGTTTGTTTTTTAGATTCAGTTGTTGACAGGTATGTGTTTATTGCCATTTTATTGTTCATAGTTTTGCTCTTTTCTTAAATAAGTCCCTTTAACATTTCATATAATAATGGTTAGGTGATGAACTCCTTTAGTTTTTTCTCATCTGAGAAGCGCTTTATCTGCCCTTGGATTCTAAATGATAGCTTTGCTGGGTAGAGCAATCTTTGCTATAGGTTCCTGCTTTAAATGACTTTGAATATTTCTTGCCAGTGCCTCCTAGCCTACATAGTTTCTCCTGAGAAGTCAGCTGACAGTCTTATGGAAACTCCTTTGCAGGTAATTATCTGCAATTATCTGGATTCTTTTTTTTTCTTGTTTTTCTTATTGGTTGTTTTGTGCTTCCTTATGTTCCAAATCATTGATTTGATACTTGGCTTTATTTACTCTACTGTTGTTTCCCTATAAATGGTTCTTTATTTTATTTAGTGTATCCTTCATTTCTGACTGGATCTTTCTTATGCTGTTGAGGTCCTCACTAAGTTCCTTAAGCATCTTTATAACCAGTGTTTCGAAATCTGCATTTGATAGATTGCTTATCTCCATTCCATTTAGCTCTTTTTTTGGAGTTTTGATCTGTTTATTCATTTGGGCCATGTTTCTTTGTCTCCCCGTTTTGGCAGCCTCCCTGTGTTTGTTCTATGTCTGAGTTAGAACTGCTATGACTGCCCTTCTTGGTATCGTTACTAATATAGTAGGTGTCCTGTAGGGTCCAGTGGCACAGCTTCCCCTATCATCCAAGCTGGGTACTTGAGGTGCATCCTTTGTGTGGGCTGAGTTTAGCCTCCTCTTGTAGTTGAGCCTTGGTTTCTGTTGGCAGGTCAATGGGAGGGACTTACCAAGGCCAGTCAGCTGCAAAGACTGGCCGTGACCACTTGCCACCAAACTCCACCCTCCGTGGAGGATCAGCCGTGCAGGGGCAGGATGGTGGTGCTCTGACGTAGTCTGTAGCTGTCCACTGGGTGCACAGGCCCTGGAGTTTCCAGGGTTATGCAGGCCAAGGTTAGCCCCCACCTGTGTTTTCCCCTAGGCCACCCTGCCTGAGCTATAGAGCAATCTGAGATGGCTACCACTTGTGCTGGGCTTGGAGATGTCCAGGTGAAGCCAAACTGTGAATCTAGGCTGGCTGCTGCTAGTGCTGGGCCTGGGGCCACTTAGCAAGAGGTACTGACTGGGGTTGGGGCTCCCTAAGGTCAGTTGTTGCTTGTTGGAAAAGATTTAGGATATTGTGAAGCTTGGGCCAAAACCAACCGTTCATGTGGAAAAGCTCCTGTTAACAGCTGTAAGTTGGGTGGGACAGAGCCTCAGGGGATCTCCAGGGTGGGACAAACAGTGTTAGCCAGGTTGGTGGAGTCTCAGATATGGCACCCCCCTGCTGGCTCTGTGGCTCTGGCCACCTTTCTGTCTGGGAGGAAGCTGTCCCCCAGCGCTCGCTTAGATGCCAGCCACTTTATTTTCTCCCTGTATGCCACTGGTGCCTTTCGAGCTGCTACTGTGGTGTTGGAGCTCAGACGGAGTGAGTCTGAGTCGGTGAGTCCATGTGTGGGTTCTTTAAGAGGAACTGCTTGGCACTCCAGAAGTTTCTTCTGCTGACTCAATCCCTACTGGTTTTTGTGGCCAGAAGTTATGGGCATTTATCTTCCTGGCACTGGAATCCTGGGCAGGGGGGCCTGGTGTGGGGCTGGGACTCCTTGTTCCTGAAATAATCCCTTCTGGATTTTTATCCACCGCACCAACCCATGTATGTATGTGGGACCAGCCCATTCCACGTCTCCATGCTTCCTTTCAGTCTGAATGGATGTGGTTTCTTTTAGTTGTCAGGCTTCCATTCAACTCGGTTTCTGCTGGTTCTGAGTGACGGGGGTTCTATCGTTTAGTTGTAGTTTGGATCTGGTTGTGCAAGGAGGCGAGCCGTGTTTGCCTGTGCCGCCACCGTGGCTGGAAATCGCACCACAGCTTTTACAGCTTTTTTATCAACTCATTTACTGAGCACCATCCTTTCTTTGCCCTTGGTAATAAAGTGCTTTTTTGCAGCTTAGAAAGAGGGAAGAAATTAACTTCTTGTTCTAGTTTTGTTTCTCGCTTTTCCAAAACTTACTAGCTGTGTGACCTTGGGCAAATCACTCCATTTTCTGGGCCAGTTTCAACTTTTGAAAAACAAAGAGGTAGAGAGTAGGTGAACTCTAAGACTATACTTCTCTGGTTTTAAGAGTTTAATGTTCTGATGAACTATCTAAAAATGAGTGGTGTGGGGACAAAAATGACAAAGTTTTATGTTTTGTTTTTGTTTTTGTCTTTGTTTTTTGCCAAGCGAGGACACCAATCTACTACTATTTACTGCCAACATAACTTCGTAAGAGAAAGAACATTTATTAGCAAAAAAAAGTAAGAAAGGTACCATCTGAATATAAAGGGCAGTCTTTCTCTTCCCAAAAAAAGAATAGCTGCCAGCCTTGCACTGACATTAAAAAATAAGAATAGGGTAAAATTAAATTCAAAAGCAGAGAAGTTATGAGGACAAAAAAGCCATGTACTAAACTTGACAAACCCAAGGGAGGCCTGCATGGTGGCCCTACAAACTCAGAGACTGAAAGTAACCACATGGGATGGTCTGAACATAAAAATTCCTAATTAAAACAAGTCATGGTGGGTAGTGATGTCCTGGGCCTATAGTTTCCTTGGCAAAGGTCAATCTTTACCTTAAGCGAGCCTGTCTTTTTACATCTAAGGTAACAAACCTTTGGAGGTCAGAGTAATCCCCTTTTTCCTGACCCCTCAGTATAACCTCACACCAGATTCTAGAAATCACAGACCCCTCATTGTTATCTTGTTTCCCAAATACTTTCTCCTTGTGCTATAAATGGTAATTATTAACTATCCTGGACCCACCAAAGGAACAGAAGTATGTGTCTCTGTTTTTCTCCAATCTCAGAGATTTTCCCACTTTGCTTTTTCCCGCCTCCCTAATCTATCACCAATGAATTTCATGTAAACCCCCTTCTGTCTCCTCCTTTGATTCTAGCTCTTAAAATAAACTGCAAAACTGCCATTCTCCAGAGCATTTTCTGAATCATGAGATTTTGCTTCCCAGCAATTGTCATCAGTTTTGCTCATATAAACTCATAAAAAGTCTCTATAGGTTTGGAGGTTTCTTATGTCAACAATGGCAGCATAAAAATTTACAATACTCATTTTACGCAATCATTCCATTGATATGCTTTGTTGGTTTGGGTGGAATATATCCTCAACAGTGTAACCCCTGGTGAAACTTAGATGTCCAACTTACTCTGTTTTGTTTTTAAGCATAGTCATTATTGAATTCTTGTTTCACATAGACTTGTTAGTGAAAGTGGAACTAAACCTTAAGTAATTGCTCTGAATTTGGAATAATCTGGATAAGCTGAGAAGACACCAAGAAACCACAGCCTACTCTCCACCAGGCTCCTCTCCCCGCTACCCCTCCCCGCTACCCCTCCCCAGAGGAAGCCTACGCACAGGTCAGAGAAGGGAATGGGAGGGCCGCTGGGAGCCTCCAGCTCAGGGGCCACTCACCCTGGACAGCACATCTTAGGTCCTGATCACTCAACCAAAGCAGTCAGGAATAAAAAGCAACTTTTCTAAGATTTGTTTCAGTGAGCTTCACCTCTTCATTTAAAAATGTGAAAATGACCCATTGGAAGGGACGGCTCTGGTGAACTCTAGATGACCATGTATGAAACTGCCCTCCACTCGCTAGCTCGAGGCCAACAGTCAATGACCTGTGGCTAAAACCTGCCCCTCTGCTTGAACATTTGCCATCAGTTTCGTGAGAGGGAGCACTCACTTTCAAATCCAGTAAGGGAAGTGTTACCAAATAAAAAGAAATTTTATTCTTCTCATTAGTAGGCATTTATTACCCAAAACAATTTTACTCAATTATTATTATGTTTTGATTTTCATCAAATAAAAAAAACACGTAGAAGTTTGTTTTCTCTCCTGTCTAGATACTTACATAGTAAGCTAAATTTTGCCTCTTGGCCCACAAAGCCTCTAAGATTTACTACCTGTCCCATTTCTGAAAAAAAAATTGTCTACCCTGGCCCTAGACCTAGGCTTTTGGGTGAGGAAATAGTACCCTGTAAGAGCATTGTCTCTCCATTTCAGAAAGGGGGAGAGGGGGAGAGAAGCTATGCAGTTCACTTCATGGCGGGTAGGGGTCATCTCCAAGTGACTGAATCATGCAGGTAAAAAGCAACCTGGCTAAGAGGAGTGTGAAACTCTAATGAGCGCTGTAGCCTAGCAACCCAACCACAGTCTTGAAACAGACCTTCAAGGGTATATGTTTTGCCATGCAGGCCTTTTCAGTTCACTTGACTTGGGCACACAGGCCCTGAGCATGCACCATCTGTTGGCACTTAGCAGGAGAGTGGCAGAGAGAAACCAGTACAGGCATACCTCGTTTTATTGCATTTTACAGATGTTGTGTTTTGTTTACACATTGAAGGCGAGACCCTCCACCAGCAAAAAGATATAACTCCCTTTATTACAGGGTGGTCTGCAACTGAGCCCACGTTATCTCTGAGGTGCGCCTATGCAATGTGAAGCTCCTCCACACAAGGTGGCTAATCCAGGGGTAGGGTAACCCAGAGATCACAGCCATCCTTCCTCCTCAGCTGGCCCTCCTCCTATTTTAGGACTCTTTTTTTTTTTTTTTTACCTCTTCAGACTTCTAAATGAGAGGTGTTTGATTTTTTCTTTTTTTAGGAAATTTTAGGAAGATATTTTCAAAGCTAATTATGAAGACATTTGTCATTGGAATTGGTGGGTGAGTAGTTTTGCTACAGTCAGCTGGTCAGCACACTCAGGATGTCCAAAAGGTGTTTTCATGTGGACATGGTGGGGAAAGGAGAAACAGTGAGGATTCCTAAGTCCTGGAGAAAGCAGGCCACTATCAAATGTAAAACAGTGGAGCGCAGGCTACATAAATGCTACCAGGAGATAGGAGAGTGTCCTTATAAACAGCAAAGCAAGAAAATCAATAGGCAAAGTTTTCCTACTTTATCATTTATTTTCTGGAGCTGATACCAGAAGCAAGGCCTGATCAGATGCTGCTTTGGTTCAGGATGGTTTCATTCTCTACATGGCTGCTCCCCCAGGGTGACATTGGAGAAAATCTGTCATTCCTTTTCTGTTATGCCCAGCTTTGGACATGTGAAATATGGAACCACCTCACCTGACTGGTGTGATAAGCTAAAATGGACTTCCCACCTAACCCCAAAGTGGATAGAGATTAGAGGGAAAGGAGACCTCACAGAGGAGATGTGAATTCATGAAGGTGGGCTTGTAATAAGCCACTCCTCCATATTTCTCCATTGTACATTGAACCAAAATCACAATGACCATATGCAGTTTTATGTATGTACTTGCATTAAAATGTGCTGCTCATTTTCTGTGTTGCTTATGAATCCTGTAAATGTTTTACCATAGACAAAAAATTATTTTTTTCCAACACAATAGCTGCATTTTTAAGTCTCAGTATTACCCAATTCACTTGCTCAGTAGTTAGTTACCTTTCTCCTCAGTTCTTCCCAGCTTACTTCTTATAATTTATTACATCAGGTCTAATTATGCCTATGGTTTTGCCAACAGAAAAACATTATCTATGAAAGAAATAATTTTTTCTTAGATATTAGTTATTGTTTTAAATATTTTTTCTAAGATAATTTGTAAACGTTTTATTTGTTTAATGCATCTTTATCCTTGGTATGTTCCTTTTTTTTTAATTTTTTAAATTTTTTTCTTTTTGGTTCAGTGTGACAAATGGTGGGAAGACAACACTGGCTAAAAATTTGCAGAAGCATCTTCCACACTGCAGTGTCATATCTCAGGATGATTTCTTTAAGGTATCTATAAAACTTCTTAGATAATTTTTTTAACAAACAAACAAAAAATTCCAGCAGCAGAGTTATTTGGATTACATCCAAAAGCCTTTGCTGAGTGATACAGCTTTTGTAGTGAAGGTAGAGTCAATGCAGTAGAGTTATTTATCCACTAGGTGGCAGCACTATCGGTGCTGTTCTTTAATTTTGTTTGTCCTCATCATCCAAAGCATTTATTAGTTTATTGCCTCTTCAATCTATAATTCTATTATTTATACATTGCACAGTTTTTATGGGTACTTTTTTTTCAGCCAGAGTCTGAGATAGAGAAAGATGAAAATGGATTTCTTCAGTATGATGGTAAGTAGATGATCTTATAAAAACATTATGCCCTAATGTTCATTTTCTCTTTCAAACCCAAATACTTCACTCTCTATGAAGGCACTCTCAAAAGTGTGTTCAAATGTGTTACTGTAAATTTAGTCTGCCTTTGTAAACATTTATGATTTATGTTCAGCTATTATTTAAAATGAAATCTTTTTCCCAATTTTATATTTAAAACTGAAAACATTAGAATGATGTAGATTTTTCTTCTGAAGCTGAGGCAAGGTGTGTTCACTGGTACTCTAGTCATCCCTGCCTGGGGAATGCATAACTAACTGTACTTCCCTTCCCAGCCCTGAGTCTTACCTGCAGCAAACTTGAAGCACTCCGCTTCTGAACTTTCCTTCCAGTGACCGCAGAGGTACTGGGCAGCAGGGGTTTTTTCTTTACACTGATCAAAAAGCGTTGTGAATATTTTTTAGATGGATCCACCTCACTCCTCTATGCAATCTAACATGGCTTTGAAGCCAAAGGATTAAAGTTCATCAGAAAAAGTTTATTTTGCTACAAAGAATATCATGTTAGTAAACTACATTTAATGGTATTATCAACTTTCATAATTAACAAGATGATTATTGAGTGTATGAAAATTAGCAGCCAATAGAGTTCTCTTGAGGAGCCATAAAATATGTTCTTTATTTTTAACTTTGATAACCTTGGAGGAAAATGTTGTGTAGCCAGTTCTTACAGACACATGCTTGTTTTAAGAGAGGCAAAGTCTTTGATTTGCTCTCTCGTCTTGTGTCTTGAGATGCAGCCCAGGTATTTTTTCCTTCTGTTCCCCTCCCCTAAAGGTTAATAAGGAAAATTATTACAAAATCAGATTAAACAAGGAAGAACTATTTTCAACAATTGATAAAGAATTATTCCTAGTTTAAATGAGTTCTTGCAAACTGATAAGAAAAATAGTAATATACAAATTGAAAAAATGTCCAAGGATGTGAATAAGCTATTCACAGAAGCAAAAATTTGTTTGATAATACGCAGTAAAAGGTCAACCTCAAAAGTAGTCAAAGAATTGTAGTTTACTTTTTTCCCCACTTACCTAGGAAACAGACTTTTAAAGCAATGGGAATTATCTAATGATACCACTGACTTAATAAAACAAAAACTATCACAGGTGGGAGTATAATAAATTGGTACAACCTCTCTGGAAAGAGATTGAGCATATGTCCCAAAGACTTTAAAATATTTATGCCATATTCAAGGGTTCAAGTGTCCACTTCCAGTAATCTATCTTAAGGATAAGAATCTGAACTTTTTAGGTAAATGTACAAACTTAAGCTAAGTCAAGGTAATGTTTAAATCTTTATGGTGACCATGAAAAGATAATTTTTAAATGTTAGCTATCAAGTTTATAAATAGATGAAATCATTAAAATATAGTTGATGAATACAAAGAAAGAAGTTAAAAGAAGTGAAAAACAGAGATCTTAAAAAAACCAAAGGATGGTATAAAAATAGAAAATCATAGTAAGCTGATAGATTTAAACATTAGTAGCTACCTAAGTTAAATGAACTAAAATGCTCCAAATATTATCAGATTGGACTTTTTTTTAAAAAAGCCAACTACCAGCCTCTTGTAAAAGATGTATTATATTTAAATACTATCACATAAAAAGTAGTCAGCAAAAGGCTAGAAAAAGATAATATATCATGCAAACACCTACTAAAAGAAAACTGGTATAACTATATTAATATCAAAGTAAACTTTAAGGCAAAGAGTATTACTAGAGATAAAGAGAAATCAACTCAATAGGAAGATAAACAATCTAAAATTTGTATGCACCTAATAACATAACTTCAAAATACATTAAACAAAGCCTGACAAAACTGAGAGGAGAAATAGACATATCTATAATTATTGTGGGACACTTTAATAAAATTTCCTCAAAAACTAATGGAATAAGAGGCAAAAATTATAAGAGTATAACAGGTTTGAGCAATACAATTATGAAACTTGATCAAAGTAACACATATAGAACCTGCACCCAACAACAACAGAATACACATTTTTTCCTCAAGAACACCTGGAACCTTAACCAAAATGGAGGTATACGCAGGAGCATGGAGCAAGCCCTAATACTTTTCAAGTAATACAGAAATATCCTCCCCTCACAAAGAACTGAATTAAAAATCAATAACTAAAGAGGAAGTAGAAAAGTCCCAAGAGTTTGAAAAATACTCAGTACCTTTTCTTCCTGATTTTAAAAACTTTTTCTTATGGAACATTTTAAACATGTTTAAAAGTAGGCAGGGATGTATAATGAATTCTCATGAGTTAAAACATTCAGCTTTTAAAATGGTGAACTCTTGACCAATTGTATTTTACCTATTCCCTCACTCACTTTCTCTTATATTATTTTGAAGCAAATCCCAGACATTTTGTCTGAAGCAAAACACTTCTATCTCCCATGGGTTAAAGAATAAATCACAGTGAAAATAGGAAAATATTTTTAACTGAGTGATAAGAAAATATGTTAAAACTAATGGTATTTCTGGTTCCAGCCCAAATGGGTTGCCCCCATTCCTTGCTACTCCTCTCTCTTACAACTAAGAGTCCTGGATCGAATACAACAAACAAAGGGAAGACTGAAAGGTGAAAAGAAAAGAGCAGACTGACTAGGGACTTGAGTGCTTGAGGAATAACATGGCTGTGAGTTATCAGAGTTTTCTTTTTGCCTCTTATATATTCAGGAAGAGGTGCAGAGAATTGTGCAACATGGAGTTGCCCATAGGTACAGACAAAAAACAAACAAACAAACAAGCAGGAAACCTGTTCCTTAATCAAAGTACCAGAAAAAGGGTAGCCTAGCAGAATAGAAAATCATTTTGATATTCACCCTACTCAAGTCAAACAAAGAAGAAAAGCAATCCTCCCCTCATGGTAGCAGGGCCAAGTGGAAAGACTTCTGAACCCACCAACACTAGTGGACGTGAGTTGGGCCTCCGTGCCATCCATTGGGATCCTATCAGTGGGGCCAAACAGGGATTGGACTTCCACCCCCACCTAGAAGCAAAGAGGTAGGAAGAGGCAGTGTGAGGTGGTGCTGGTTGGTACCCCACACATTCCTCACCCAGATAGCATCAGCTACTATCAGCAGAATTCAGTGGAGAGCTAAACTTCACCCTTCACTGAGCAACAATGAAGCCACGCGAGCACTTTGCTTTTCCCTTTCTCCCCATCCTGGCAATAACCCCCTCCAGTATCAGTGAAGCCCAGCAGGGAGCTAAACATCTGCTCCCCTACAACCCTACGGCCCGCCCCTACAACCCTACGGCCCGCCCCGGCAAACTACACCTAATCAGGTGACTGCCGACAAAAAATAAGATTAAGTAGGCTTAAGAGCCTCGCCGTGTAATGCCCAGAATTTCCAGGACAAGACTGAATATCACTTGTCATGTCAAGAACCAGGCAAGTCTCAAGTGAGAAAAGACAATCAACAGACACCAATTTTGAGATGACAAAGATGTTGAAATTATCTGACAAAGTATTTTCAAGCAGTTTTATTAAAAGGCTTCAGTGAGCAATTGTGAACATTCTTGAGTCAAGTGAAAAATTAGAATGCTTCAGTAAAGAATATATAAGATGTAAAAATAAAGTAGAAATTTTATTTTTTTATTTAAACTTTACTGTATTTTTTTCCATTACCATTTAATCCCTTTGAATCCCCCCGCCCCCTAGCAAGAACCACACTGTTATTGTCCAGGGACTGTTGTCCATGTCCATGAGTCCTTTTTTGTTCAGTCCCTCTATCCCCTAGCTCCTCTGCCCCAACTAGCTGTCATCTGTTCTCCCTCTATGAATCTGTCTCTGTTTTGCTTGTTTGTTCAGTTTGTTCATTAGATTCCATATATGAGTGAAATCACATGGTGTTTGTCTTTCTCTGACTGGCTTATTTCACTTACCATAATATTCTCCAGGTCCATCCACACTGTCGCAAACAGTAAAATTTTCTTCTGTTTTACAGTTGAGTAGAATTCCAATGTGTAAATGTCCCATAGTTGTTTTATTTACTTATCTATTAATGGACACTTGGGCTGCTTCCATTTCTTGGCAATTGTAAATAACACTGCAATGAACACAGGGATGCTTATGTTCTTTTGAGTTAGTGTTTTGGATTCCTTCAGATATATTCCCAGAAGTGGGATTCCTGGGTCAAAAGGCAGATCCATTTTTAATTTTTTGAGGTATCTCCAATCTCCTTTCCACAGTGGCTATACCAGTCTACATTCCCACCAACAGCCCAAAAAAGTTCCCCTTTCTCCACATCCTCACCAGCATTTGTTTGTTGATTTATTGACGGCAGCCATTCTGACAGGTATAAGATGGTAGCTCATTGTGTTTTTTATTTGCATTTTTCTAATAATTAGTGATGTTGAGCATATTTTCATATGTTTATTGGCCATGTGTATTTCCTCTTTGGAGAAATGTCCATTCAGGTCCATTGTCCATTTTTTAATTGGGTTGTTTGTTTTGCTGGTATTGAGTTTTGTATTGGATATTAATCCCTTACCAGATGTATCAGCAAATGTGTTTTCCCATTCTGTGGGTTGTCTTTTTATCTTGTTGATGATTTCCTTGGCTGTGCAAAACCTTTTTAGTTTCATGAAGTCCCATTTGTTTATCCTTTCTTTTATTTCCCTACCTGGGGAGATATATCCATTAAAAAATTTCTACAAGCAGTCAAAAGAAAAAAAAATTTCTACAAGCAGTATCTGAGATTTTGCTCCCTATGTTTTCTTCTAAAATGTTTATGATTTCTGGTCTAATGTTTAAGTCTTTGGTCCATTTTGAATTTATCCTTGTGTGCAGTGTAAGAAGGTAACCTAGTTTCATTTTTCTGCATGTCTATCCAAATTTCCAAACATCATTTATTGAATGAACTATCTTTAGCCCATTGTATGTGCTTGCTTCCTCTGTTGAATATTAATAGACTATAAAGGTGTGGGTTTATTTCTGGGCTATCCAATCTGTTCCATTAATCAATGTTTCTGTTTTTATGCCAGTATCAGGCTGTTTTGATTACCCAAGTAGAAATTTTAGAACTAAAAACAAATAATAACTGAAATTTGAAAATTCACTGGGTGAGCTGCATGGAATAAATATGATAGAGGAAAGAATCAGTAACCTACAAGACAAAGTAATAGAAATTACTCAATCTAAACGATAGAAATAGACTGAAAAAGAAGTTAACAGAAATGCTGGACAAAAACTAAATATCTAGCATGTCATTGGAGTCTCAGAAAGAGAGGAGAAAGAATGTGGTGCTGAAAAAGTTTTTAAAGATTTAATGGTGTAAAACATCTCAAATTTGGCATGTGACATAAATCTGCATATGTAAGAATCTGAGTGATTCCCAAACAGGTTACACAACACTGATCAACAGGGGGGAAAAAAAGATAATAGCATTTCAGATTCTACAGATAATAAAAAGATGAGAGTATTATAAACAATTTATGCAAATAAATTAGGAAATTTAAATGAAATTGACAATTTCCCAGAAAAATATAACTTGCCAAGACTAACACCAGAACAAAGAGAAAGTCCTAGTAGCCCTATATCTGTGAAGTAAATTAATCCATAATTTATTTAACTAAAACCTCTAAGCACAGATGACTCAATTCAGTACTTCTGGAGTGGGACTCAGAATTTGTGTTCCTAGTTAAGTCCCCAGGTGATGTCGCTGCTACTGGTCTCGGTACCACACTTCAAGAATTACTTTTATATTTCCTTTTATAGAGCTATAATTGTACGCTCAAAAAGTATGGACATTTTATAGTTTGAAAGTGGCATATTTGTGTTCTTTGTAAGAGTTTTTAATGATTTTTTTTTCTTATTTACCTTTAGAGCTCCTTATGTATTAAAACTATGAGCTCTTTGCCAAATACATTGCAAATATTTTCCTCAGTGTGTCATATATCTTTCAAACGAATTTATAGATATTTTGTCATCCAATGATGTTAAGATTTATGTAGTCAGAGGGTAATAGAAGTTATAAATAAAACAAGATAAGCCATGAGTTTATGTTGTCAAAGCTGCTAATGGGGACATGGTGTTCATTGTATTTTATTCTCTACTTTTGTGTATGTTTCAGATTTTCCATAATAAAAATGTTTCAAACATTAATTTCCCAATATTAGAATTTACAATTATCTGAAAGATTTGTTATTAGGTTTTTTGGAGGGTGAATAGCATTTGTTATTTTACACATTTATGGAACCCAGGATATATTTATCATAAAAAACTGTATCATAAAACTTTTGTTTTACTGATTTCTAATTTTGTATGTTCTTTGAAGTGCTTGAAGCACTTAACATGGAAAAAATGATGTCCACCATTTCTTGCTGGATGGAAAGCTCAAGACACTCTCAGGGATCAACAGACTGGCGAAGCACTGAGGAAGTTCCCATATTAATCATCGAAGGTTTCCTTCTCTTTAATTATAAGTAAGCATCCTCACTCAAATATTGGCTCAGAATGAATGGGAAAAAAAAACCTTGTGAACAAAATATATTGGTGTTTTAGGCCCCTTGACACTGTATGGAATAGAAGCTACTTTCTGACCATTCCATATGAAGAATGTAAGAGGAGGAGGAGGTAAGTTTTGAAATTGCCTTTGTAGATTGTGATTCAAAAGACAAAAAAAAAAATTACAAAAAACAAGAAAAGCAACATTATTGAGCAATGTGTAAACCATTTTTCAAACAGGGGAAGCCTCAGCTCTTACACAATGGGCAAAACCTTTTTCCATAAATGATCATCCACATGGAGTAATGCAAATTAGCTTTCTAAGAAAAGACCCTTATAGGAGACATTTGGCTTTTTCCTCCTAAATCTTCAAATGAAGTAATTCCATGTTGATTATGATTTTAAGTTATTTGGCCTATATTCTGCTAGAGCCTCAAAGAACACCAATCAGTTTAAAGCTTAATCCAACATATCAGTATTTCTATCATTATTTACACTGATATTTGTCTCTTAATTATTTCATTAAAAAACTAAAGGGGGAAATAATATGAATGATAGTGAATTGAAAGATTAATTTTTTTAAGAGACTAATTTTTGGATGAGTCAACTAAATCCATTGTCTTTGTAACTGGTATTGAGTCTAAAAGTCTAAAATGTGTTATCTTAATCCTGTTTAGATTCAGTCGCCTGTGATTTTTTTCCCATTATCCTGACCGTTATTATTTTACTGTATCAATGTGTATTTCCATCTACATGAAATTTCCTACATGTTTTGATAGTACAAGGGTCTACCAGCCTCCAGACCCCCCAGGATACTTTGATGGCCACGTGTGGCCCATGTATCTAAAGCACAGACAGGAAATAGAGGACATCACATGGGAAATTGGTGAGTGCCCATTCTCCCTCAGCGGAAGGCCTTTCACTTGTCATTGCCTCTAAGTACACAAAAAGAAAGGACTTTACGAGGCATGTTTCTCATGTATTATATTGTAAAGGAATATACTTTAAGCCATAAACCTGTGGGCTCCCCATCTTCCACAACTGGCTCTCCTGGCTTCTGTTTCTCTCTCTATGGCTCTTGTCAATAGCTTGTCAACATCTAGATGGTCATTTAGTCAATAAACATTGATTGAGTGCTCTCTGTGTATAGATAGTGCCCTGATGATATATATCAAGGGAAATAAGGCAGATCCGGTCCCTTACTCTTATGAGCCAACATTCTATTAGGAAAGCAGACATTAAACACAGTAGCTACATGAGCACATCCTTTCTAGTGTGCTCAGTACTGTGACAGCAAGCTCTTGGGGGACTGCCTAAGTCCTACTGATCCAACCACATATAAACCATGCTGACAAGCTTCACTGGACCAAGGAAAGAAGGCTGGGATGGAAGAGCACCCCAAACACTAGGTATGGTACATGAAAAGTCCAGGGGACAGGAAGGAATGATCATCACCCGAAAGAAGGTAGGTGTATTCATCATAGAGAAAACCAAGGAAAAGAGCTGCTTCTGATAATATAGTAAAGATCTAAACCCTAAAAGGCCATAGGCCAGTTAAAGACTGTGCCATTATCCCAAGAAAAGTAGGAAACCCTCCACAGGGAAGTTTGAACAAGGACATGATAGATACCAGGTTCTTGTTTTAGTAAGATCCCTCTGGCTATTTGGAAGGTGGGTGTAGAGGGTGCAATACTGGACATACGTTCTCAGTAGAACTGATGATAGTGTAGATATGAGGGTGTGGGAAATTGAGGTATCAAGGACAACACCTTGGAACCTGGCAGGTACTATTTTGAAAAACAGAAGTTTAGAAGTTGGAGGTTTGTAAGGTAAGAATGCAAGTCTGTTTCACACATAATGCATTAAGATGACTAAGAGCCACAAAGCAGCAATTTGGGAGAAAACATCTGGCTCTGAAACTGGAAAAGCTGGCGTTCATGCTGCCTCTCACCCCCAGAACCTATAAGTAGAGACAGGGGTTGAATCTTATGTGCACCTTATTCAGATGGCCAGCGATCTGAGAAGGCAGCAGGTTTTGTACCCTATAAGACCATCTTAAATTTCCTTTCAAGCCAGCCTTTTTATAAGGAGGAAAAAAGTGCAGGCAAGGGATTTGGAATTCAGGAAAAAGGTTAATCAGATAAAAGCTGCAGTCTGGCAATTTCCCTAGTATCCTTTAGCCCTGTTGCCTGGAGATTCTTTATCTGTGTCCTGGGCTGAGAGATGTGTCTCCCTGGAGCAGGATGGCTCAGATACCATCTTGATTGCTTGTACTCCCCTCTGGAGCACAAAGGTTGAATTGCTAATGGTCTCCTGGAGTGGGGTGGTCCATACCTTCAGTTCCTGAAACAATAGCTGTTTATATGCGTTAACTACAAAGATTATTAACTATTACTTAAAACTAAAATTTTCCAACGCTTGAGTCCCCCATCCAATCTGTGAGCGCCTGCTTAAGCAGACCACTGGGATACAGAGCTCAACACAGAGAAACTACAGGAGGTTGAGAGAGAAGGCTGTTGGTTGGGGCAGAGGAATCAGAACCGAGGTCTGTTCAATACTTTTTCAAATAAAGGGAGTTTTCCATATTGTCAGAAGCTTCATGGCTCCGGGTGGCTGTATCTGAACCATGGAGAAAGCACCCGAGGCCTCCCCATGGTCTGGCTGCTGTTACAGTCTTCTTCAGTCAGGTTTAACCCCTTCACCCTACCCCCAGAGCCGCTGCTGAGGTTCAAGTCACAAGACTTCCAGTTTGGACCATGGTTACAGAGCCATCCTCTTCTTACTGTTCTCTTTCCTTCTCCATCTAAAATACGAATGTGTGTCCCTGCTTTGCCTAATACCTTCAAAGAGTCTCCAGCCCTAGGTTAACACCCACATAGGCAAACATCAAGGCCTCTGAAGACAAAGGCACAGCCTCACTCTAAAACCTCATCTCTCCACTGTTCCTGCCTCCCCACATCCTTCCCAAACTGTGCTTCTTTTTCTTAAAAGGCAAAATTCTTTCCCGCCCCCCCCCCCCGCCTACTTAGGCAGTTTTCTGACTAGAAGGCCTTTTCCTTCAATGTATATAACTTCTACTTTTTCTCCAAAACTGATTATGCCAGTTTTATTAAAAATACATATCTTCTGGGCCTGGAGAATTCTGATTCAGTACACATTTGGTGGAGCCCAGACCCCTACATGGTTTAAGAAGCTTCATAGGTGATCTTGACGCACAAGTTAGAGAACTACTCCCTTAAATGACTCTTTCAGGGAGGCACCT
Source organism: Pteronotus mesoamericanus (assembly GCF_021234165.1). NCBI lineage: Eukaryota > Metazoa > Chordata > Mammalia > Chiroptera > Mormoopidae > Pteronotus > Pteronotus mesoamericanus. The sequence continues at coordinate 11,581,853 of NW_026555245.1, forward strand.
CTTCAGTCCTCCTAAAGTGCCATATTCACAGTGCCACTTAATTATTTTTCATTCTTTTTTTTAAATAACATTCACATCAGCTAATCCACATTTCTCTGTAATTAACCAAAATTTTTTAACTTATCATTTCTGGCTATAATCTATTTCTCTCTTTAATGGCTATTAATTTCTTTTTACTTTATGGTCCTGGGTTCTTTGGTTAAACATACTGGTACTTTCCAAGAGATATCAGGTGCCATAGTAAGCATCCTATATTAAGCAGCCTGCTAGCATTTGAATTGCTCTCTTTTTCTCTTTTCAGTTTACCTAGATGGAACAAAATCTGAGGAGGACCTCTTTTCACAAGTTTATGAAGATCTAAGACAAGAGCTCGCAAAGCAAAAATGTAAGTATTGTCCTATCGAAGTGGATGGTAAAGGAACAGCTAGGAGTATGGTTCATCATATAACCAAAAATGGAATACCAAAATGCTAATATGGGAGTGATTGTATCCATCCATTCATTGCTTTAAAGATAATTCAGAATCAGAGACTTTGAACGTGTTTGGGGACTTGATTATTTTTTTAAGGGTGAAGATACTCACCCTTTGTTATACCTCTTAATAATATTTATGTTATGTAATTTAAATATTTTAGTGGAGGGTTGTTATTTCAGTGACACAGAAACTATCCTTTGACCTATTAAAGTTAAAATGTTGGTGATCGTGCTTTAATGTCTCGAGCTCCCCTTCTCCTTTATTACTCTGACAGATTTTCCATGCCCTGGCCAGGTGGCTCCATTGGTTGGAGCATCATCCTGTCCACCAAAGGATGGACATCTTGATCAGGGTGCACATGGGAGGCAATGAATCAATATTTCTCTTTCTCTCTCTCTCAAAACCAATAAAAACATATCCTCGGTGACAGTTTAAAAGAAAAAAATTTCCATGAATTTCTATTTCCCAAATGCCTCAAAAATAAACACAAGATTTTAAAAATTATTTATTGAGTGTCCCTTTAAGATTAAAAAAATTTTTTTGATCCTTACCTGAGGACATTTTTTTCATTGCTTTGAGAGAGACAGAGAGAGAGAAGCATCAATTGACTGCCTTCTCCTGCACGCCCCAATCAGGGATCAAACCCGCAACCTGAGCATGTGCCCTGACAGGGAATGGAACACACTATCCTTCAGTCTAAGGGCCAATGCTCCAACCAGCTGAGGCAACTGAGGCACACTGGCCAGAGCTCTTTAAAATTTTTATATTAGACAACACATTTTGCAAGTGACAGAAATCCTAAATGTTGCTTAAGCAAAAAAGGTACAGAGGCAGCAGTCACTGACACACATCAATCACTGGCAGACATCGTGTCTGTTGCAAGTACTGTCTTCCTAGGCCCAAAAGCCCCAATGCAGAAAGGCAGTTTATCCTTTTTCAAGATTGTCCATGGGTTGATAAATGTTGGAGCTGGGTGTTGGGTTAGGAGTTTACATGTTATTCTCACTGTTTTTGCAAACATTTAAAATTTTATATTTTAAGCAGTTTTTTTAATTTTATTTTTCAAGTATACTTGACAATCATACTGCTTTATATTAGTTTCAGGTATGAACACAGTGCTTAGACAGTCACATAACTTACAGTGATCACTCCCGATATTTCAAGTAACCAGTGGGCACCACACTTAGTTATTACATTATTATTGACTATATTCCCTATGCTGTACTTTACAACCCATGACTGTTTTGTGACCACCAATGTGTACTTCTTATTTCTTTTGCTTTTTCTCCCAGCTCCTACCCTGCCTCCCTTTAAATAGTTTTTTTTAAAAGCAGTTTTCCATTTTAGCCCAGCTGAAAATTGCCAGGGAAGACTTTGATTGGTCCCACTTGAATCATATGACTTTTGCTAAACCAACCGCTATGGCCAGAGAGATGGCATACTCTGACTGGCTAGGACTGGATCAGGTACTGATCTTGTCATTGAATACACCTCCTAAAGCCTCCTGAATTAAAAGGATAAAATTCTCCAAAAAGAAAGCAGGACAGGAGGTAGGAACCAGAAGAAGAAGGATAACAAAGCATGCTGGGAGAACAGAACTATAGACCCAGCAGCTGTTAAATTTGAACTGAGAGGATTTTCATGGCTATCCCATGCAAAATGGCGGTCATCAGCTGACTCAAGAGAAGCCAGTGTAAGTCACTACCAGCAGTGAAAAACATTACATGCTTTTTTTGGTGGGACACAACTGCCCTAGACCAAAGGCCATCATCTCTCAGTAAGAATTAGATTTCCCATGCCCTCAGTCAATTTCTGCCAGACTAGGGGACTGAACCCAGCCAAGTAGTTTATCGATCCTATATACTCTAATTTCAGAATCAGCCCTTCATGTAGGCATGAACCTATTTGAAGAAATTTCAGGACCATAATTAAATTACTTCTTAGTGGAAGTTAGAATTCTTGCAGTATATGCCTGCCCACCTCCCATCTGTTAGTTTGATGAAAGACAGGCCTCCCACAATGAAGCTCTGGGCACCAGCATGAATGGATACAAAGAGTGTAGGGAGAAGGGAGGGGCTCTGCCTTTGTAAATGATAGCACCTGAGCCACAGCCATTTTTATAGGGGTTATTGGCTTCCTTTCTGGCCCTAATGAGATACTTCCAAGGGCGGTTCAGCTGTTGGCCACCCAAGACTTTTCCGTCCTCTCAATAATGGCCAGTGCCCAGGTCCAATTCCCCCTTAGTGACAAAGTCACATACTGGAGTTTGACCTTATGTTCTACTTGCTAATAAAAATGAAAGGAGCCTTGATTGTATTTCAGGCAAATTGCACCTAGTTCCATACCAAATGCCAGCTTTTACCATCTGGTCTAGGGCCTAAGAATAGCTGGCATGTTTTGACAGGTGCTGAAAGCCCACAAGAAAGTACATGTCCATGAATGTCGCACCCTCCTCTTCCTTTGCCTATGCCCTAGAGGCCTGTAAGGAAATATTTAACTATACCTTTTAAGGCTATCTTATTTATATACTAGATATTAGGTACAGTTTTAAAAGAAGAAAATACAGGGTGGGCAAAAGTAGGCTTACAGTTGTGAGTATGAGAAACAGAGCTAATTCTTGTATTATTAATTATTACATTTTCTAAGCAAACAACTGTAAATCTACTTTTACCCATCCCTGTAAGTAACAGATATGTTAAGAAAGAAATAAAATCCAAAGCAGATCAGCTTTTCCTACATTGAAGACTTTTGTTATGTTTTTTCCAGTTGCATAAATACATTACTGTGTTATATTAACCCACCATCTTTCCCATTTCTTCCAACCACAATGTCCTGGCAAAGCCAGCCTGGAGGGATCCTCTGCATTGCCTGCTTTAACCCTCAGTTCAGGAATGAGCTAGTGGGGAGGCCTTCAGATGTTTCGGTTGACTCCTCTTTAAGCTCCTTCTAACATCTCATAAACCTGCTTAACTAATTTTCCATTCTAAGCATATAAAATAATAATTGTGATTAATAAAACAAAAGGGAAACAACAAAGACTTAATTTAATTAATAATGAAACAATAAATGACCCAGGAGAGTAAGGATATGAAATGAAGATATATATTTACTTCAATCCTTATTTAAATCCAGACTTTGAGGCAAAATTGAATCACTACCTATTCTTACTATAACAAGGCAGTATAGCCCCCAGCAACATTCAAACTTCCTTTAAGAATGTTATTTTCAGCCCTGGCTGGTGTGGCTCAGTGGATTGAGTGCCAGCCTGAAAACCAAAAGGTCGCTTGCTCAGTTCCCAGTCAGGGCACATGCAAGTAGGGGGCACTCGAGAGGCAACCACACATTGGTGTTTCCCTTTTTCCCTTCCTTCACCTCTCTAAAAAGAAATAAATATATTTTTAAATGTTTATTTTTGTCTCATTATAAAAGTATATTAATTACAAAATAAAGTTTTAATGTAATAGCAAAAGAGAAAAAATAATCACCTATATTTCTATCAGTCGGCAATGTTAAAATTTAGTGAGTACACACCCAATGTTTTTGCTGTTCAAATTCATGTCTTCTATATGGTTACATGGTTTACATGGTTAACTGTGATGCTTCTTTCTTTTTTAAATTAACATTTAATACTTAAAAAGCTTTATAGAGTCCATTATATAATAAAACTAAATAGCCCTCCCAGGTAAATAAAGTATTGAAGGCTGAGTTCTGTTTTGCTCATTGAAAGTGAATTGCAAGACTGGACTCAGATATCATAATGCAGAAGATGTCACATGTCTACTTTAAAATAGGAATAAGAAATTTCAAAATAGGCCCTGGCCAGGTAGTCCAGTTAGCTGGAGCATCATCCCAATATGCCAAGGTTATGGGTTCAATTCTCAGTTATGGCACATACAAGAAACAACCAGTGAATACATGAGTGGAAGGAAAATCAAATAGATGTCTCTCTCTCTCTCCCCCGATCCATGCACTTCTCTAAATTAATTTTTTTAAATGTAATTACTGTAAGAAAATTTTTTAAAAATTTGAAAATAAAAATTTAATCAAATGTTTATATTCTTTTTGGCATTTTTCTATATTGAAATATAGATTTCTAATAAAATCTGTAAAATTATATAAAATATAATTTCTAATTATAAAGTAGTAGTAGCATAACAGTTCAAACTGACATAAGATTATTGAGTCATTTTCCAATTGTTGGATATTTAGTATTGTATAAGTTTTTCACATGGCTTATAACATGCTATAAAAATATCTGCACAGATTGCTGGTTTTCTTCTCAAATTACATTAAAATTTTTCAAAATAGCACTTGTCTGGTCCAAGATTATAATCATTCTCACATTCTATATATTTCAAACATTAAATACTATACTAAAAAAAATGTGTTTCTCCAACATGAGGTGTGTAATAAGAATGCAGGCAGTTTATCGCTGGGTTTCTAAGTCAAAGTCACTAAGTATTCGACCAGGCTTCCTTGGTTTAAGAAAAAAGATTAAAGCCCCGACCAGTGTAGCTCAGTTGGTTGGGTGGCATCCCACAAAGTGAAGGGTCACAGGTTCGATTACTGGTCAGAGCACATGCCTGGGTTGCAGGTTCAGTCCTTGGTTGAGGTGTAAATGAGAGGCAACCAGTCAATGTTCCTCTCCCTCTCTTTCTTCCTCCCTTCCTTTCTCTCTAAAAATAAATAATTGAAATCTCTTTTTTAAAAAAGAAAAATGATTAAAGGTAACAATACTTATTTCCCTAAATCAAGCACAACACTCCAAACCAAGAATTTTGCAGCCAGCTACCCTTTGTGATAATCTTCTAGTTCTCAAACCATTTCATTTCTTGAAGTCAAGGATTACTATACTAATTGCAAATGACATTGGATACCTGATATCTTAAGATAGGCTTAAACTTAACGAAAGGACTAAAAGAATGAGATTTGGACTCCATTTAGTTCTTTACAGAAAACCAGCATTTCTGAATCCAGAATCCCTGTAACCTCTTTTTTTTAATTCTTATTTTGATTTTTGGGGGTTTGGGGCGGTGGGGAAAGAAACATCAATTTGTTGTTCTACTTATTTATGCATTCATAAATATGTGCCCTGACTGGGGACCAAACCCAAAATCTTGGTGCAGGGGGACAATATAACCAACTGAGCTACCTGCCCAGGGCTAGAATCCCTTTAATCTTATCAGCCTTTGAATACTGTTGTTAATGTGAAGATGTAATAAAATGAGAATTGGAATTCTCCACTAATTTCTATCATATTTATTCCCAAGGTCTGCAAGTAACAGCATAAAGACAGAATGCACTGAATTCTTCCTGGGTGAATTGAGAAACTTAACCAAGAACCTTATTCAAGAACCTTAACCAAGATATAACATACTGTACTTTGGTAAAATGACAGCTGTTGTTTTGTTTGTTCTAGCACACATGACTTCCCCAACATGTGGAACAGTAAACAGCTATCCATGACATTGGAAAAGAATTTATCTTAATGAGTTGTTTTCACTCCAAGGAGTGCATAGATACAGAATAGCTAGTAACACACAGTGAATCAGTTCCTCTACACCAGTGATTGTCAAACTTTTCTGAATGAGACCCAGAGTAAGAAATAAGATTTACATCACAATCCAGTATTAATGTAATCTATTATTTTGCAGTTATATCTATATGTTTGTACATGTACATATGTGTACATATGCACCCGCATAATCAAGTATCATAAAACATTTACCTTATATGCAATGTACTTTGGTATTTTTCTATTTTTAATTTTTTAAAAATATTGGTTCCTATCCCTTACCAATGTCCACCTCCTGTGAAAAATGGCAATGCCAGGAGTAGCAGTCACATTAAATGAATCAATAATTTCCTACAGTAACTTTTTTATGTGTGTTTTGTCATTGTTTATTCTATTACTGTTTTTTGCATATATCTAAAACCACTGAACCACTGTGTCATTTATGTTGAGACATTGTTACAAATAGGGTTTTTTCCTGTGTTTTATTTTGTTTTTGTCAAACCAATGGTCTAAAATCACAGAAAGAAGATATAGTTATTTCAGTGACTTGTAATACAGAGTACCTTCCACTGAAAAGCACATTCAGGCGATTTGAATTCTGTGATTTTTTTAGGACTTTTTCAATGCTGGAATTTAAATTATCTACTGTACTGATAACTTTTTGTTTATAAATAACAAACAGATTGCTCACAATCCTTACAAATATAAAATATATTGTTTTATTAACTTTACATGTTCTCTACAAACTCATTTGATCAGCTCTCATTATTTGTATATTTCTACCTAGCTTGTACACAGTGATGATTAGGGTTTTTTTTTTCTAATTTTTATTTTCTGGTCACACACTGCACATAAAAATAAACAAACAAAGAAACAACCTGAGCTAAATCAACAGTTTAGCCACTTAATGGCTCTATGACTTTGATCAAGCTATTGAAAGTCCTGGTTTCCTCTTTTTAAGTTGAGGATATCAATATTATTTATTGGGGTGCAGTGTAGAATAAGGATAAAGTTTGAAATCCTTAAAATAACCCCTTAGGCACTCCCCGATCTAGCCTCCACGTAGCTCTCCAGCCTCATTTCCCTTCGCTCAGCCCACTACTCTTCAGCCACTGGGACCTTTCCTCAGACTCACCAAGGACCCTGCCTGCCTCACAGCTGGCACACGTGCCGCTCCCAGTGCTTAGAGCAAACTTCTGCGACCCTTCCCTCCAGCCAGCTTCTATTCTTCCTTCAGATCACACCACTAAAAGCCCCCATCAGGGAGGCTTTCCTGATCCCCACTACGTGGTGCTCTCAAAGCACTCCTATTTTTTTCTTCAAAGCACTAATTACAAGTGTAATTATACTACCACTTACAGACTCTCTTGTTTAGTGGCTGTCTCTCCAGCTAGACTACAAACTCCACGAAGGCAGGACCTACCTCTGTGGCTTAGTTAAAACACACCCCTGCTAATTAGCACAGTGACTGGCACATGATGAACACACAAGTGCTGGGTACTTTTTATAAATTACTGTTAAATCAGGAGTGAGTTCACATGTAATCAATATATTACTTGACATATAACTTAAACGCATTTGGGTTTATTTTTTTAACATAAGAAAGCTCAAGGCAGGCAGTTCAAGGTATGTGCATAGAGATTCCAGATTTAGGGGAAAAAATTAGAGGACACACAGTTTAATTTGAATTTCAGATAAACTACAAATAACATTCTGTATAAGTCTATCCCAAATGTTACATATTTAAAGCTGATGTTCTGAAATTCATATTTAATTGGGTGTTCTTGTATTTTATCTGGCACCTCTATTTTAGCCACAACTCAAAAATGTGAAAAAGCCTGGGTGTTTCATCCTTGACTTGTTGCTCTATTACCCGGAGGTCACAGGAAGCAGTCAAAGCTCTCTGCACAGTGTCAGCCATTAAGGTAGGAAGAGGGCTGCTGGAAGGACAAAGAGCCGCACGACTTTCAAAATCACCCAACAGTGACTCCAACAGACTCTCCTGTCTGTCTCTGTGCCCAGAGCTGGCTCACATGGCCACTTCTCCCTGCAAGGGAGGCTGGAAAGAGGTTGTCACAATAGATTTGGGCCAATTGTGATTCATTTCCTGGGGAAGAGGCCATAGGAACAAAACCAAGCCTCTTTTAGCAGGGAAGGAGGAAGAAACAGGTATGTAACTAGAAGTTCTGGCCATGAATTTTATCAAGCAGATTGCTGGAATTCCAAATTACTGTTACGAAAACAAAAGGAAATTTTTAGAATAAATGTCTAGACCTGGCCAGTATGCCTCGGTTGACTGCAGTGTCATCCAGTACCCCAAAAGGTTGTGGGTTCGATGCCTGGTCAGGACACATACCTAGGTTGTGGGTTTGGTCCCCAGTTGGGGTATGTACAAGAAGCAACTGATCGATGTCTCTCTCCTACATCAACATTTCTCTCTCTCTCTGTCCCTCTCCCTCCCTCTCTCCCAATATCTCTTCGTCTCCCTTCTCCTCCCAACCTCCCTCCCCCCTCCCTTCCTTCTCTGTAAAATCAGTAAGCACTCCTCAGGTGAAGATTAAACATTTTTTTAAATAATTTTTTAAAGTCTAGGTATGATTTTTCAAATTTAATTTCCAAGAATTTCTGAAATACTCTCTCCTCCCTGCTGACTGAGAATCAAAACGCTTCACTTTTCTCCCCATTTCAGCATGTGAATAGGTCAGAGAAAGACTATTTTGAAGAAAAATAAGCAAAACCTTAACAGACATTAAAAATGGAAACATTCAAACAATTTGGGGAAGAAATAAATACCTTTTTGCGTAGTGTTATCTGAAAAATCAGGAATGAACTAAGGAATACTAGTGCTTAGTTTCTGGATGTACAGTTTCACATTGCAATTACTCTTATCAAAGCAATTAATGGGATATTGTATCTGTTTCAAAAGGCATGTGCTCTTCATTTGTTGGAACAGAAGAAATCTGCTGAAGTCTTCACTTTCTGTGAACAAATAACCTCAGCCCCTTTATGATGAATTTGCTGTAGGAAGGCTTCACTGTGCTTAATAAAAACAGAGGAGAAAGTTTAAAAGAGGACCTCATGCAGAGACTGATACACTAAAGGGTGAGATTCAAGACCGGGTTACCTTTTGAGGATATGCTTGCGGTAGAAAAATGAACCATAAAATATTGGAGCGCTATCAACTGGTCCAATGCTCTATATGTCAGTATGGAAATTAAAATGAGAGCTGGTGACCTGCTCAACCCCCATGCAGCTAGTTAGTGGCAGAACCAGGGGCCAGGCTACAAGCCTGCGCCACTCAAATACACACACACACACACACACACTTTTTAATTTTAAAACAAAGAATAGCAGAAAAATCACCTGCCAGAACACATCTCTCCCTCTCTCTTTTGAAGAGAGCACATTGAGGAGCCTGTAAAAACAAAGGCTATATCAGGGAAAAATGAAGCTTTCTGTCTGAGCTTAGGGAGGCAAGCTGACTCATGAGGCTATTCGTGGGATAAGGAGCATGCTGAACTAATGTGAACTCCATGCCGCTGTCTGGCTGTGCAGACCTAGGTTTGTGGCTTCGGCTGTTCTTTCAATGCTTCATCCACGGTGGAGAGCTGGGAAAAAACAAGGATATGGAAAGGTAGAATAAGCATTACTCTCCACTCTTGTGCACACACAGAAATGGGTGAAAATTGCAAGAGCAGCTTTGGAGCTTTAACCAAGGTAGCTTGACCTGCAGATAAGAGAACATCAAAGGGAAAAAAAAATTCCTACCAAACTGAGCATATCTCATGCAGTCACACCCCCAGGGTCCAGTAGATGTCAGTAGTGCTCCCCTCTCCTAGGCTGTGACCACAAAAATAACTTCAGAGAAAAGGGAAACTTCATGCACTGTTTGGGGGAATGCAGATTGGTGCAGCCACCGTGGAAAACAGTATGGAGGAGCCTCAAAAAATTAAAAATTAAACTGCCTTATGACACAGCGATTCCACTTCTGGGAATATATCCAAAGAAACTTGAAACACTAATTTGAAAAAATACATGCACCCATATGTTCATTACAACATTATTTACAACATCCAAGATTTGGGAGCATCTCAAGTGCATATCAGCAGAGTGGATAAAAAAGCTGTGGTACATTTACACAATGGAATACTATTTGACCATAAAAAGAAGAAAATCTTAACTTTTGCAACAGCATTGATGGACCTGGAGAGAATCATGCTAAGTGAAATAAGGCAATCAGAGAAACACAAATATCATTTCATTTATCTGTGGAACCTAATGACAAAATTAACAAACAAAATAGAAACAGACTCATAGATACAGAGAACAGACTGAACAGCTGTCAGAGACTAGGGGTGTTGGAGGGCCCAGTGAAAGAGGTGAAGGAATTAAGGGGGGAAAAAACACCACAGACAGACAACAGTATGGTGATTATCAGAGGGAAAGGTAGGTAAATGATGATGGAAGGAGACTTGACTTTGGGTGATGAACACACAATACAATATACAGATATATTATAGAATTGTACATTTGAAACCTATATAATTTTATTAACCAATGTTACTCCAATAAATTCAATAAAAACTTTTTTAATTATAAAAATAAATTCTATACTCATACACACACACACATACACACACACACACACAGAATGTCTCCAGACATTGCCAAATGTACCCTGGAGGGCAAAATTATTCCCATTTAAGACCAACCACTGATAGCCATGAAAATTTAATTCGTCTACTAGGGATGTAGATGATTTATCTGATTTTAAAAAAAAAAGGAAAAGAAAAACCATAGCCCTGGCTGATGTAGTTCAGTGGATTGGGTGCTGGCCTGCAAACCGAAAGGTCGCTGATTCAATTCTGAGGCAGGGCACATGCCTGGGTTGTGGGCCAGGTCCCCAGTAGGGGGCGTGTGAGAGGCAACCATCAATGTTTCTCTCCCTTGCTTTCTCCCTTCCTTCCCCACTCTCTAAAAATAAATAAGATTAAAAAAAAAAAAAAAAACACCATAAAAATAACAGTTTTATTACCTTGGACATTAATTAACCAGTTTTGTATCAAAATTAACCACCTTATTCAAGCCTTTTTCCTTCAGCTACCATAAATGCATTGCTCTCTCTAATTTTCTTTGAACCAGCCACACCTTCTTGCCAATTCCCTCATTATCATATTAAGTGAATCTTTAACACGTGTTTTTTCACTTTTTATGAAGTATAATTTGACAGTACTTTACATACATTCATTTATCGAATCCTTATAACAACTGTATAAATATGAACTACCTGAAGTCACACTGGTAACACTTGGGAGTTTGGAACCCACGTCTTCATGACCCAAACAGTGAGCTCTTAGCCACCATTCTATACTGTATTTTGAAGCTAGTCCTAAATGTCTGTGACCTGGCTTGCTGTTGTCATTGCACTTTGCTTGCAATTATACCCCACAGCTCTTGGCCACCCAATTTATATACTATAAAAGGGCTTCCATAGTTCACTTTCCAAGAACGAATAAGAGTAGCCTTCTGACTATGGAACATTCTCTGCTCACTTTATTATAATATCACAGAAGCCAACACAATAGGAGGGTGACAAAAGAGTACATGGAACCTGTAGCTACTCCATTCAAGGAGCCGTTTCCATTCAACACGTTCCTTGAACTTATCTTTGTGAGTGAGTTGCTGCTATCTCTCTCCCCAGGTAAAAGATAGGCTGAGCAGACTCTTTTAGGGCTTGTCTATCCTGGTTCACTTTTTGTCCCTCTTCCTGTTTTCCAAATGGAGGATGTGGTAAAATAAGGCATAAAGACATCAGGGAATGGTCTATGTTGATCTTCATCTCTTCTCAGTCTAGTCTACTACTACTAATCATAGTAGGCAGTGTACTGGATTCCGTGATTAAACAATCATTTTCCTGAGTCTTGAATTACCTCTCTTAGGAGACAATTTACTTTTATGAAAAATACATGCAAGGACCTGGTGAGTTCACAGTGGCTGGGCTCATCCTGCTCCCTGATGTTCCCTCTGCTCTCTCCTCCCCTGCATTCTGTTCTGCCATGCTCTGCTCTGAAGGAGCAGCTGCCATCTCCCCCAGCAAGTGGGTGGCCGGGTGGAGGAAGGTGACCCCGCTTTGCCCTGCTCTCAGAGAATGCCATGGCTCTGAGCATGAAGTCTGCGTGGGCCCTGACTGGTGTGGATTGGTTGGTTGGGAGTCATCCTGCAAAGCAAAAGGTTGCCAGTTCAATTCCTGGTCAGGTCACATGCCTGGGATGCAGGCCGCTCCTCTTCTGGTTGGGACATGTGCAAGAGGCAACTGATCAATGTTTCTCACACTGGCATTTTTTTCCCCTTCTTTTCTCCCTCCCTTCCCTCTCCTCTAAAGATAAATAATAAAATCTTTATTTAAAAAAAACAAAACAACAAAAAGGTCTGCATGGGCCACGGGCCCATGATTTTACAATACCACCTATGGAGAAAGCCCTTGTGAAAACTGACATCAAGATAGCTCTTTCTTCTGGGTATTATGAAAGAATACCTCCAGTTCTGGCTTGGCTGCAAAACACTTCACAGATGCAGGAGCTGGTGTCACAGATGAAGATTGTAGGGGAAGCCTTAATGTTGTGCTGTTTAATTTTAGCAAAGAAAGTTTAAAGCAGATAGAGTGATCAGATTGCATAGCTCATTCGTGCAAGGATTGTTTGATTTTGTTTAAATCCAGAAACAGAGGAAGTCCAAGCTTTGTATGACACTGCAAGGAATTCAGGAGGTTTTAGTTACCCAAACACATAGGGGAAAACAAGGTGCTTCCCATCTTTCATGCCACCGACTCTTCCACATCCATGAAAGGTAGGCCACCTTAAGTATTACCCCATTTGGCAACAAAGGAAAATGAGGTGCCAAAATGTTACTTGGGGCCACTCAAGTAGTCTGCATTAGAGCTAGATTTTTAATAAATATCGAACAAAGGTAGATATTCCTAGAAACTTGGATTTATTTCAGGGCAGGTTATAAATTAGGTCTCTTTTCCAATCCAATATACTCTTTTTTGTCCTCTTTTTTTTCTTTCCATTAGGCTTGTAGTGAGGCTTGTAATGAAATGCTCACCAAAACAAGTGAACAAAACCCCCAAAAATAAAAATAAAAAAACATTCTTAGGACACAGTAAGTCTGGGCCTGCAATTGTAGCATCCCTGTCTTTCAGGGCATCTCATGCTGCTAGAAGATGAAGACTGAATCAAGGATACAGCAAGTGGAGAAGGCAGCAGCAATGGCTGGTTGTGCTGTAAAGTGAAATAGCCAAGTGGAAAGCAGGTGGGACTGTGAGTAGCAAAACCTGGGTTCTCATTCCAGCTCTGATGCTTGACCATGAGCATGCCATTTAACTTCTCTGAGCCCAAGGAAGCCAAGCCTCTTTCAAATCTGTAATTATTAACCTCATGGTATTTGGTTAAAGGGTTAATAAATATAAATCACTCAGTGAAATGCCCAGCACCTGGTGAGTGTTCATCTTTATTAGCTCCATCTTTCAGTCCCCACCCTCTTAACTCCATCCTACAAACCTAAGATTGTTGTTAAGATCAAATAAAATGTTATGAAACCACTTTTAAGACTAAAGAGCTCCTCAAATGTTACAGTGTTATTAAGACAGATCTAAGCCTATTATTATGAATAGAGATGAGTCACACATAACCCTTGGGTTTTTTTTTTAATTAGTATTATTTCCCCTTCAAGCCTTCCCTTGATACTCATTTTAATCATTTTCACCCCATTAAAAAATGACTGGGTACAGTGGAACATATGTTATATTGGCCCTAGGCTGTAAAACTCTATATAAGGGTGGGCTTTAGCCTTTGCAACAATAAATAATCAACCTATGAATACCATCCCCCTCCTCCCACTCAAAGACACCTTAATTCCAGCCATAAATTGTATCCAGCTGCTTCTGTCTTGCTGTCTTGAATTGCTAGGTCTGGGGAAAACCAGCCAACATATTCTGAGAATACTCCAGCAGCCCTGTGCAAAAATCCATGTGGCAAAATAGTCAGGTCACCTGCCAACAGCCCGTACCATCTTGCCAGTGTAAGTGAGCCACCTCAGAACTAGGTCCTCTAACCCCAGACAGGCCTTGTGATGACTGAAGCCCAGCTGACACCTTGCTTTTTGACCTCATGCAAGACCCTGAGGCAGAACTACCAGATCAGTCCCTCCCAAAATCACGACTGACAGAAACTGTATGAGGTAACAGTTTTAAGCTGCTAAATTTTGGGTAGTTGGGTAATTTGTTATGTAGTAGTATATAACTAATAACAACCCACCCCAAATTGTTGGCTGAGGCTGATTTGAGTTGCATTTCTGTTACTTTCAACCAAAGAAATTCTAAATAATACATTTACTGTATCAGAATCACTTGGGATGGATCCTGGGCATCTTTATTTTTTTTAAGATTTGCAAATGCTTACAATGTGCAGCCCAGCAAAAAATTTGTTTTATTGTGGAATATTTACATTAACACATAATAATGACCCTAAAACTCCCAGTGAACTACACTCCCTCTTCCCTCCATGATGCATCGTGATAGGACCAGTTGCCAGGTAATGGAAGCTCAGAGAGGCTTCTCCAACATAAGGAAAATCTGAAGGGTTTTTTCTTCCTTCTATTCCTCGCATAGAAATGGGCAAAAAAAATTAATTTTCACTTCTTTCCTCTTGATTTCCATCTTGGCTTCACTGTACCAAGTTACAAATATAGCCAGTATGTATAAAATATTCCTGGACATGGGACAATTTGCAATGGATCCCACATTCTGTTGCCCACTCTCCCTTGCCCCTGACTCAGACATACTAACTCATGCAATATTCCACAAATATTTTTCCAAGTGCATATGAAAATTCCCTTTTACCCAGAGAAAATGACACCATGATGAGATGTTGACACTTCTGCCTAGTCCTCACTCACAGTTATAGACCCAAGATGCTGAATTTCCAAGCCCAAAACTTGAAAACGAGTAAGTGAATAGCTAAGCATCTCTTTTTCTTTCTCTTTCAGTATTTTTTTCCACAAACACTCAAGCAGCTTTTTATAGCAGCCACACACCAGGAAATCATATTTAATCTTATTAAGGAATCTAAATTACAAAGATCTTAGCTACTAATTGATAATAGAGTCAACTAACTACCTGATATCCTAACATCCTAGTAATTATCTTCAGTTCCTCTCTCTCCTCATGTCACTCATGAAAACGATACCCAAATCCTATTCATTTTACTTCAGAAATCTCATATTCAGACTTTCATGTCCATTTTTGCAGCCACAGCCTTTGTTCATACTACCTTCATGTTCTGCCTCATCTATTAAAACAGCCTCTTAACTGGTGGCTTTGACAACCTTCACTGCAATTCACTCTGTACATAGCTGCCAGAGTTAGCTTTCCAAAGTGTGAATTGTGTCATGCCACTCCCTGGATTAAAAGCCTGTCATTAACATCACATACCCCTAATACAATACACTAGGAAGGGCACATCATTTCTGTGGTATTCTAATCATGAGAAAACACCAGGTAAGCCCATTTGAACATCATATGAAAAAAAATGATCACTACTCTCCCAAAGTGTCAAGATCATGAAAGAAAAAGACAGACTGAGGAGATGTCACAGGTAGTCACAGTAGACAAAGAAGACATAATGACTAAATAGAGTGCTAGATCTTAGAATGAATTCTGGAACGATAGGAGAACATTAGTAGAAAAACCGGTGGAATGAATAGAAATTCTGTAGCTTACTGAATACTATTGTACCAACTTCTTAATTTTGACATTGTACTATGATTATGCAAGATGTTAACATTAGCCCTGGCTGGGTAGCTCAGCTTGTTAGAGTGTCGTCCATATGCCCCAAGTTGTGGGTCTGATCCCTGGTCAGGGCACATACAAAAATCAAACAATGAATGCATAAATAAGGGGAACAACAAATTGATCTCGATCTCTCTCTCTCTCCCTTGCCCTTTCTCTCTCTAAAAAAAAAAAAAATCAATAAAAACAATTTTTTTAAATGTTAACCATAGAGACAGTTGGGTGAAGAGAATATAAAAATTCTCTGGCCCTGATCGGTGTGGCTCAGTGAGTTGGACGTCATTCTGCAAACCTTGCTAACTGAAAGGTAAGTTGTTAGGATTCCCTGTCAGGGCACATGCCTGCATTGGGGGCCAGGTCCCCAGTTAGGGGCATTCAAGAGGCAAAAAAGCATTGATGTTTCTTTCCCTCTCTTTCTCTCTCCTTCCCCCCTCTTTAAAAATAAATAAATTAAATCTTTTAAACAATTCTCTGTACTACTCTTGCAACTTTCCTGAAGCCCAAAATTATTTCGAAAGGTGAATGAAAAAGAGACCAGGAAAAAAAATGCCATTGCATCAAATTCTAATCACCTATATAGGCTTAATGGAGAGAGAGACAGAACAGGGGAATGGGGAATTGGGCTGGGGAGGGTGAGAGAGAGAGAAAGACAGGGAGAGAGGAAGAAGGCAGAGGAAAGAAAGAAAATGATTATATGTCCCGCAGGTAATGTGGGAGAAGATATACGTTTACAAGATCTCTCATCAGCCCCCCAAATACACAGTAGTGTGAGCATTCCACCATGCTAAATGTGGTTTGACTCTTTAGAAAATACAACCCCTAAATGCAAGCCAGTTACTTCATCTGGTGCTCAGCTGAAGAAACAGTGATCTGTTCCAACACTAGAGGAAAACCGACTGTGCTGATTTATTGAATGTGACAGAGGATGCCTCCAGATTTCTATCGGCCCATTCTTCAGCAATAAAAATCCTGGCTTTGCATTGAAATATGGTCACCCAGGCAAAAAAAAAAAAAAGTTTCTCTAGTCACTAAATAATACAATATGGTTAATGTGGTCATGAAAGCCAGAGCTTTGGTGTCATATAGAGCAGAATCTATCTTGAGGCTTAGTCACCTTGTCTGTGAAATGCAGATAATAATAAACTTACTTTATAAAGTTGCTGTGCGGAATAAATTTTTAACTCATGCAAAATTTTACATTTAGCATAGTAATCGGGCACAGGATATGTGTTCATTAAACATTAGCTCTTATTTAAAGACAGAGAAAAAACCTAAAATGTGTAGGAGTGGAAAGTTAGTGACAAGGCATTGAACTGCAACTCCCATTGCATACTCCACTAACCCACTAGTCAATGGTTTTGGAATTGTGACCTGGCTCGGCTTTCTTTTTCCATTCTATACTTTACTCCTTTGGGAATTCTCACATTCTCTATACTCTATCTGCCAAATTACTGAATCTTTCCAGTTTCCTAAAATGAAGAAGACTCCATCCTGTGAACTAGTGACTGAGAAAAGAAGCCAAAAAGGTGAGATAAACCTCTGCCTTCCCAATCAAGAGATAGCTTTACCTGATATACTTTTCATCTTTCCTCTTCCTTTTTCTCTTCTTTCTTCTTATATATAATTGGTACCCCCATCAAATAGTCCTAATTACTAAGATTAGGTAGATATTCTCTTTTTTAAAAACAAGCTGGAAGCTATAAATGAAAATTTCAGGATTTTAATTTATTTGTACATCCTACCACATCTTCTTTATCCATCATCCATTGACGGACACTTAGTGTGTTTCCATGTCTTGGCTAGTGTGAACAATGCTGCACTGAAATGGGGGTGCAGAGATCCCTTTGATACCCTGTTTTCATTACCTATGAGAAAAATTTAAAAAATTTTTGGCTGTATTAGGGCACCATTTTAAAGCTGTCTTAAAAACAAAAAAAGAAAGAACACGTATAGTCTAAAAATATGTTTTTAACCTAATGGTTAAAAATAAAGACATTATTTTTAACAAGTAGTGCTGGATTACATAAACTAAACATGAATTATGATTTCAGCAAATAAGTTTCTAATAAGAAAAATTGTAAAAAACTCAATATTTGTGATTGTAAACAAAGTATCACAGCACCATGTGACAAATCGTGACTGCTGGACTTCTTATGCTTATTTCACCACTTAATAGTCTTACTCAGAATCACATATGATGTGAGAGGTGGGGTACCATAATCCTTCAGTACTTAGAACCTCCAGTAGTCTTTACCCAGCCTAGCGATGGAAATCGTAGGATAAAAGAGCAGTTTGTGGAGTGGGGACATTGGGGAAGGAGAAACCCACACTCCTTATAAATCTATTAGTAGTATCTTTGCAACCCTGGCTACAACCTCTGTCATCCCTTTTGATTCTTCTCTTTATTTATTCCCCTATATTCATTCAACTCTGTCTTTTCTTCCTTTGAAAATATCATCTGGGTTTGCCTTAATCTCTTCTCTTCACTATTACTGTCCAACATAAATTTTTATCACACCATTCCAGTATTACTTGAACAATCTCCACATCTGGTTTTCCAGGCTGTAACAGTTTATCCCCTGCCCTTGTTCGATTAAATGCTCTATATTGCCTCTTTTATCATAGTGCACTGCCATTTCAGAATCTAAAATGAAATCTCCTTGACTTAGTGACTCACCCTAACTCTTCCACCTGATCTTAAAGGGTCTAATAATTTTATATCATCTCAATTGTTGAAATCTGTTTTCTCATCTTCCTTCATATGGATTATAATCAGAATGGTCTTTGCCTTCCTCTCCACCTTGCTTCTGTTATTATTCCCCCAGTACACCAAAAATTGTGATTTTTCTGTTCAAAATTGACTTCACCTTTTGGTAACATCACTCAGAAATTTCCTTTGGAAACCATTAAATCCTTGCCTCCAGTCCATAGATTTGGATGTCACTGACTCCACAGCCAGCTGTAGGGTGGACATGTGCTCCAAGCCTGGCTAATTGGAGAACCACAGCCCCTTGGTCACAGCAATCAGTTCAATGACGAGCACACAATACAAGCTGGTCCAATGAGAGTCCTGCCCAGACCGTCTGTTGGGACTTTAGAAAAGAATAGTGTTGTTTCAGCACTACTAGAAATAGCAACTGACAGATTTCGGATGCTATAAATTTGAACTTCTACACCTGCCTATGCCTGATCTATTCAGGATAAGAAGCAATAAATCCTTTTTTCCCTTTTTGGCTTAAGTCAATTTGAATTGGTTTGTGAAAAGTACTCCCATATCTCTGCCTCTTCAAGTTAAAGTCACCCTTTGAGATTTAGCTCTATGCTACTTTCAAACTGTTCTCGCTTTCCTTAATTCCCATTACACCTTACTTTATCAATTCTGTTTAACACTACATCATCTCAATTGTTTAATATATTCCAGTTTTGCTTCCCCACTGTATCATAAGCTTCTTGAAAGCTTGTACCATGAATTTAATTTCTCTTGTGTTCAGAGCACAAGAATTTTTCCCACTTAAGATGCAGATCAACTGATAAATTCTTAGATACTTGCTCAGATAAAGGAGGTGGTTGTGGGTTGTGGGTTCTGGGTTGGTCTGTTTGCATATGAAAGGTTCAGGGGACTTGTTTGATCTCTGTAGGAGTTACCTAGCCCTGGAAGGGTCAGTCTCTCCCTAGTCAGAGAAGCCTCAGATGGTAGAGCATCAAAAATACAGAAAATAAGAAAATACAGTTAATACACTTCTCTATTTCCCACCTGGAATCAAAACAAATTGAGCAATTAGACAAAGGAGAGACAGATAGTGGCCAAAATATCCCCTCTTACTGATAAAACCAATCTTAAAGATTGTATCCTGTGAGAGCCAAATGGGCCTCCTAACTTCATCTAGAATTAGTCAGACTTAATTATTTAGTCATAGGCAGCATTGGACCAAGACTTTTCCAACTGGGAAGGGTTTTGTGGCATAATAAACAGACAAGAAATTGTGTTTACTGCAAGCAAGTTTACTCTCAGGAGGGAAGCAAAAGGTCAGGAATAGAATTGAGCACTTGCAGTTTATTCTCACCAGTCAAATGAGATGCCCTATCTTCTCCAGGCAGAGTGAGTAGAGTAGAGAAAGTCAAGGGGTATTGCTTGACTGAACTCCCTTTTCATGGGTGGAAACGTCAAGAGTGGAAAAGAAATGTTACCTCTTGCCAAAAAAAAAAAAAAAAAAGCCATTGATTTTTCTAGAGATTTTAGAAAGATAGTGAAATTCTGGCACTTCCTTAGACAAGATTCCAGCTTCAAGTTTTACATTTTAAATCCATATTTTCAGCTAATTGATACCAATGAATTAATTGATTTGAGGAATAGTGTGAAGAAATAAAGTGAAGTGTCTGCTTTGGCAGCACATACAGGGTGGGGCAAAAGTAGCTTTACAGTTGTCAGTATGGAATAATACAATAATTAATAATATTACAACATAAAATCTGTTTCATGTACTCATGATTTTTTTTCCCCCACATACCCTAAAATTTTTATTTGGCTTTTTACAGAAAACGTCTGCTGCCCCCCTGGGCTAGTGGGGTGCTGATGTAAAGGATTTAGCTGGGAGAGAAAACAGGGCCCTAGCAGCAGAGACTTAGCAAACCATGATATCCAAGATAGAAATGGCTCCTTTGAGCTCAGATAGTGATGCTGTTCTCATATGTGGCGGGGCTTTAAATATTCGTAGCTTAGGTCAAGTTGCTCATTCCGCGCTGTAATTTCCCTTTCCAGGTTTTCCAAGTTTGTTTGGAATTGCTTTAGTACAGCCTCGGCTGTGGGATCTGAGAAATATTTTCCTTTGTGGTGCCCCAGAAGCACCATGTCTGGCTGGCGGCAACCCAGATGCCATGTGATGGTCATTTGAAAACAGGTCTTTTGGACATCAGGTTGTGAGCCCATCACTGTGGCCATTGTCACATCTTCTGTGGTGGTGGGTGGGGACATTTGCATTGTGCATGGGGCATTAGGAATCCAGGCATACCACTCCAGCTGGCCCTGGCTGATGGCCCCATGCTGAGCAGTGCACATGAAAACACACATGGTAGTGAAATGGCACAGTTGATTTTGGGACTGGAGGGAGACAGGGAAACCTTGGTCCTGGGCCTGGCACGACCCCACCTCAGTGATACCCTGACACCAGGCCTGCAGCTCAGGGTCCCCTCTGACGTCATCATCCCCATGGTAGAAGAGGTGGATAGTCCCCTCCACATACCGGGCAGTGATCTCCCAGAGCCATAAAGCATTGTGGGTAAAGAGGGCACTTGGAATTCACAGCAGGCCTCAGTCAGCCAGATGGTCAGGAGGAGAGAGAGAGCGGTAGGTCAGCTGAGGCGTAGCCCGCCGAAGCAACTGCACATGGCCCCTACCACCTGTGCCCACTGCCTTATCAAATATACCTCCATCCGAGATGAGTTGGCCCCATGCCCAGGTGATGCTCTCCATGGTATAGCGGGTGTGTAGGATCAGGAGCTTGAAAACAGGGTACAGTCCTGGGGGACACCTCATGGTATACTAAAATTGGAATAATACAGAAGGGATTAGCATTGTGTTCCATGTTTTTATTATCCTTTAGATATGAAGGAAAAATAAAAGCTTTCCCAGACAAACAAAAGCTAAGGGAATTTATCACTGCAAGACCTGCATTACAAGAAATGAAGGGAATTCTACATGGAACAAAAAGATAAAAGTATACGAAATTTTGAATAAGATAGATAGAAGCAGGAAATTGCAACTCTGTTTCAAAATAGGGTATTAAACACTTAATTATAACATAAAGGTTAAAGGGGGAAAAAACATTTTTTAAAAAACTCCTTTGTGCTCGAGTCTCTGTGACTGACGGCTCTGGGATTCCAGTGGTGAGTGCTCTCTGTTCCAAACCTCCCTCCTTCAGTTTTATAAAAATAGTGTTGCTAACAGTTAATATTACGAGCATTTTACATAACTTCCAAACACCACTCTCAAAGAAAAATGGGCAGTGGATATAAAATCTGCAAAAAATAGGCAAGGAATTGATCTCTTGTGTCTGGGGAGGGGATATAGGTGGTTAAAGACAGAAGTTAAGAAACTTCACATTTGCAACTCTTTTGACCCTCCTTTTGAATTTTGGACCATGCATTATTACATTAATATTAAAATATATCAATAATTAGACTTTAAAATACAGGGGTGGGCAAAAGCAGGTAAGAACTCTATGCCAAAGTGTGCCTGAGTATAGCAAGTTGACTACAAGAATGTGTAAAGAATGAAGGCCAGCAATTTGAACACTTAAGAGATTGTACTTAAGTGCATTGTGCCATTGTGACATTCTTTTGAGTTAATAAAGCTATTGTCTAATAATCATAATCTTCATGTCTGTTTCCATATGAACTGTAAACTTACTTTTACCCAACTCAATATTATAAAAGTCTTCTGTAAAAATGTAACATTAGCCCTAGCTGGAATGGCTCCCTGGATTGAGTGCGGGCCCGCAGACCAACGGGGTTGCCCGTTGGATTCCCAGTCAGGGCACATGCCTGGGTTGCGGGCCAGGTCCCCAGTAGGGGGCACGCAAGAGGCAACCACACATTGATGTTTCTTTCTCCCTCCCTTCTCCTCTCTCTAAAAATAAATAAGTAAAATCTTTAAAAAATATATAACATTAGCAAAGAAAGCCACACTAGTAACATTGCCATAATTTCAATTATTAATTGAAATGATGAAAATAATAATTCACTTCATTTTCAATATGATTACATCTTTTAAACAAAATTTGTGGTCCCCGGGCATGTTTCAGTTGTCTGCATAAAACAATCTTTTCCTTTCACTATTATTTTGAAAGACTGATTTGCTGGGTGGTAGATTAAATTAAATGGAGTAAGTTCTTTCCAAAAATAACATCAAATGCAGGTAAGGCAGCTGTTTTAGCTATTAGCCCAGAGAGAAATGGGTGGGGGGTAGGGAGAGGGAACGAGGTCTGGCATGGTTAAGGGCCACCATTAGATGCTAGTGCTGCGCCAATGATGACGCATTAGGGCCCTTGTGCACTTTGGTGATCTTTCAAAGGCAAGTGCCCGGTAAGTGTGTAAGTGCCTGTGAAAAATCCTCATCAGGCCCTGACTGGTGATGGCAGCAGATGAGGAAAATGCAGGGACCTTACTCTATCCAGTACTTTCTTGCCTCTCGCCCCATTTCTTTCTGGGCTAATTGCTAAAACAGCTGCTGTTCTTAGGAAATAGCTTATTCCATTCAATTTAATCTTAGGAAATGAAACTAAAAGTAGGGTGAATGCAAGATTTTCCTTCTAAACTTTGTGAAATAAAAATTTCGAATAAGTTCCTCAAAGCTTAACTTTTTTTTCCTGCTTTTCTCCTCTCTCAGTACTTTAGTTGCCTGTTCCACAATCCAGCACTTCCAAGCTCTTGAACCTCACCCACGAGGCCATCCGCAGGTGTTGAGCCAGCAACCACAGGGAACTCCCCCATCGCTCCTCCCACCAGGCCTTTTCCCCCCGCCCTCTGTACGTGTCGTCGTGACGTCAGCGCGCCATCGCGAAAGGTCTGCAGCAAATGAGCTCTGGCGGCCGCGGCGCTCCGTCGTACCCTCGCAAGGGCATGCGCGCTAGGTCTGGGTGCTGAGAAGACCCTGCGGAGCTCCGCGCGGATGGAGGCCTGAGGGCGGCGGAGGCGGAGCGCGCCGCGAGCTGGGGGCGTGTCTAGGGGGAAAGCCGAACAGCCGCCACCACGCTTTCAGTCGCGGCAAGACGCAAGCGAGCCAGGCTGAGGGCCGTGGCAGCTATGCAGCGACGGCGGCGCCCTTCGCCGCCCGCTTCTCAGCTGCCAGAGGACTGTGGGGGAGGTGGCGGCGGCCGCGGGGGCCGCGGCGTCCACGGCGTGAGCGAGGAGGTGGAAGTGCAGTTCTCCGCCGGGCGTTTGGGCTCGGTCGCGGTGGATTCGGCGGCGGCGGCAGCGGCGGCGGTGGTAGCCGCGCGCAGCACGGAGGAGGAGGAGGAGAGGCTCGAGCGCGAGCACTTTTGGAAGATCATTAATGCTTTTCGCTACTACGGGTAAGGAGCCCGTGGTGGACTCCAGCTCAGCCCTTCGGGGCGTCGGCGGCTTGCGGCGACGGAACGGGGGCGCCCCCTGCTCTCGCTCCCTGGCCGCCACGCCTCCGGGACTCCCCGACCGGGCCGCCTGAGCTGACCTCGGGGTCCCCGAGTCACCTCGCACCACAATAGCTCCTCTTGGTCCTGCCCACCCGCGTGTCTGCCGCGCCGTCTGCTGCTCAGTCTCTTGTCTTCTGACCTCAGGATTCAGATTAGGTCTCTTGCTTTCCCTCCCTTGTTAAAGGTTTGGCTTTGAGGCCGATGGCGGGGGGGGGGGGGGGTGTGACCGGAAAATGCTGTGACAATTTTTCAGACAGAAGGTGATGGTGGTAAAATTGTTCACTTCTGGGCGTGATTTGTGTTGTCGATGGTCTCCAAACTAAATTGACTGAGAGCCTAAGTTCACCTCCACGTGGGATGCGGCGGGACGTATTTTCCCAAACTGGTGCCCATTCTTGTGAGAATAGCCTAAGATTTCCAACCCACCCCCAACGGTGCTGTGAAAGTACAGCACGTTTGTGCTGAGCTAGTGAGTGGTGCGACTGATTGTCTATCTGGTGGGTGAAGTTAAGGTTGGAGATGGTCCGGATGTTTTAACAATTGCTAATTACGGAGGGACGTGAGCGGAGGCATAGTAAGAGCCACCATTGTGATCTTTCATTTTGCAAATATGGATCCGAATTCTCACTGTGAACCTGGCACAATGGTAGGACTTTTAAACTTTCTAAATTCTACTTTTCTTCTAGAGAGATGTTAAAAGCTTAGCCACAACATTTTAATTCCAAAATATGAAGGGGACTTAATTCAACTGGGTTTTCAGGTAAAGATAGTATTTTATTCGTGCTAAGAGATGAATCCACCGTGGAACATGTTCTGAGTCTGCACTTATAATCAGACATGACTTCCCACGCAAGAAGAATTGTTCCCCTAGATGGGCTTCTGTTGTGCTTTATGCAGACTTTTTTTTTTTTTTAAATATTGCTCGACTATGACCTCCTCAAGGGCAGGAACTGAGCCTCATTTATTTTTATGTCACCAATGTTTGCTGTAGGTTATTGAAGCTCTATTTTTAACAAATAAGATAGGTAGTGGCAAAGAAATACATTTGTTATTCCCAAATAGTCTTATCAGTTTGTGACCAGTTGGTGAACTAGTTTGTTACTATTCTGAGTTTAGAAACTTGCTTAATAAAAGCTTAAAGTTATTTAGAATCTGATTACATTTGCAGCATGAATTTTTGAAGTTCAAAGACCTTAATGAAGTAATTTGCCAATTAGGAACCATGGACTGTGTTACTCATGGAGCCCGAAAGAAAATTAATAGCGTGGGGACTTTAGTGTCAAAAAGGAAGGCAGGCAGACAACTGGAGAATTGGATTTGATGTAAGTATTGCGCCTCACAGAACCATACAAGGCAGGGGAAGCAGGTGACATTAGGTAGGTAAGAGTGGTAGATGGAGAAAAGTCTGGTGCATTTTATTGTTGAAAAATGTAGAAAGAATATTGGGAAATATCTTGGGAATATAATGGACATAATTAATTAAAATGTGTGTAGACCCAGTTGTAAAATATTAGGACTAATTTAGAACTGGTATTTATGATTAGGCATCAGATGGACCTCTTTGGTATGGGGGTAGAGGGACTTGGCCCTCAATCTAGGACCCAAGTGAGGCAGTGTATAAAAGCGCAATTGTATGCATGTTCTAGTGGTTGTGATCCAGTTTCCTGTACTCTAGTCCCTCTTCTTTACCAGTTTAATGTGGTAGTGAGGAGAATTTCATTTTTTTAAAAACAATCCTTTTTATTTGCATGTACTCTCTGATGAAGCACTTTAAATCTCTAAACTGAAAGTAGTTTATGATTTAAAATACACTTTTTAAAATATCACTTAAAGGATTAGGGTTATGGAAAGCATTATGTAGCAAAAAACACTGGACTGTTATATTACATTTTATGACCTAGACCTGCAGTGTCCAATATCTTGGCCGCTAATCACATCTGGCTAAATTAAAGCTTAATTAAAACTTAACAAAATTAAAAATTCATTTCCTCAGCCTCTGCAGCCACAGAATTTGGTTTTATTGCTAAATGTCTCTTAGTCAATATACAGGAGATTTAGATTAAAGTCATGGGGCAAGAAATGTCTTTTGATTAATGTTTTTTCTTTCCGGTGGCTTCTAACGTGCTTTCTACAGGTTTTGCTTAGATGACATGTTCTGATTAAGGTAAAGACGATTATAGCATTGTAATGAATAGCAAAACATGTCATTAACCTTAAAATACCACTCTTGTTATGAATGAAGATACCTCGTCATGTAGAAAACACTACAGTTGAAAAATCAAAGATCTTGTCAGAATTGTTTTACTTTTAGAAATAGCAGTTAGGTGAGATTTTAAAAATTGAGATGTAGAGCTCATTTTTACAGGCAATGGGGTAAGCATAGAAAGAGAGGATTAAGTTGTCCAGTCCTGCACAACCAAATCGTGCTAGTGTCTGGCCTGAAATCCAAAATCATTTACCAAAATTTTACCCTGCATTAGTAAACAGTGATACTGGTATGACAGTTTTTACCTTGGGTCTTTAATAAAGTATTTTAAATGGACTAAGGCAAACAATCCTTCTGAAAAAGTATGCTTTCCTGTTTGGAATTCTAGAGTAGTTAAACATGTGCTGAGGGATGGGTCAGTGACCTTGGCCCTTGGTTCAGATCCAGCATCGCACCTACTGTGATGAAAGCTGACTGAGTCAAGTGCTCTAAACCAGCCGTCTAGAGAGAGAGCTGGAAGTAGAGATACCCTTAAGGGAAGATGGCTGCTGACTATTTTGTCTCCATAGCCTCCAGAAGATGCGGTCTCATTATGCTGAGTTCAGAACCAAGGAGAGTTGGAACGTTGTAAAACAGTCCTTTAAAGCTGGGTAGACAAACTGTTTTTTGAAGAGCCAGGCAATGAATATTTTAGGCTCTCAGGGCTAGGTGGTCTCTGCCCTTATTGTGGAAGTAACAGCCATAGGCATTAAGTGAACGAGTGGGCATGGCTGTGTTCTAGTAAAACCCTTTTTATGAAAACAGACCAAGTACTCCCCAAGGGGTGGGAGTAGGGGTCATAGTTTGCCACCCTTGTCTTAAAGCACATAGTTGTCAGTCAAAGAGAGCTTAGAAGCTTTGGCTAGAAATAAATGATAAAGACTTATTCAAGAGTCTTAGGGTTTGCAAACTGGAATCACAACTAGACAGAAACTCAGATGTGTTTCAAAGAAGGAAAATAGTTAGGAATTCTTGCAGTACAATGTGCATTCTTGAGAATAATCAGTCCTGTATTCTTAGCACTAGAACTGGTCCAGGATGCTTATCAGTTGGATGTTACATAGTCTGCATTATGGAAGCTAGGGGATCTGGATATATGAGTCCTTAGAGGGGGATTAGGAGGTTCTTTGGAGGTCTCATGTATATCCAGGCACTATCACAGAACTGGGAAATTCAAAAATTTAAGTTCCCAGGTGAATTAAAACAAGAATAAAGTCATTTCCTTATACCTTGGCCTAATTTATTGTAGTAATTTAGTGGCTTGACTCTAGTGACTTCATTTTATTTCTTCACTCTGTTTCTAATAATGTAAGCATTTCCAGAATAGTGAATGCATCCCAAATTACAATAGTAGAGTAAGGATTGGACTCTTCTCAACTTTGATAAGATCTCACTTCAAGAGAGTCATTGTGTCTGTATGTTATGAATAGCTTGGCATACCATTAAGTAACCAAGGGCTAAGGGATATGCTACATCTCATCCTGCTCTGTGTAGTTATATCACTTCTGTAGCCGGATTTGGCAGCAGTCCGGAACTTAACTCCCCTGCTATCATGGAAATAACTAATCTTCATGGAGAAGATTATTGATTGCTTTTTACGTATGCTGAAATATGGAGGTTAAATAGTGACAAAAATGAGACTTGTATTTTAGAAGAATTCATCTGTTGGGGAGGTTAGGTTGGGGACAGCATTCCAAGGTAGCAGACCTATCAGTAATCTTTGGGAGACATAATGAGAGCCTGAGGCACAGCACTGGGCAGGGGGCAGGGGGGCTGTAATTTGCAGATAGTTTTATGAAGTAGACTCAAAGGACCTTGGGCTTACTGATCATGTGGGCTATGAGAACAGGCATTTTAGGATGATTTGTTAATTTCTGACTAGAGTGGATACATGTTGTTCCATTCATCGATACCAGGCATACAGGAAGAAGTTCAAGGTGTTTTTTGGTGGGACATGTGCTAAATTCAGTTTGGCTATGTTGAGTTCTGAGGTATCGCGAGAGAGTGATTGTGGGGCATCATCCAGTGCCCAGGAGTACTGGAAATGAAGTATTAAAAGACTGTTTAACCTGTTGACAGTAAATTGTAAATGCTGCAACTCTACTCTTTGCCTAGCATACTATGGCCACTTTAAATAGTTTCTTTGGTGTCATACTCTACTGCTAGGAATGTAAATTGCTACAGTCTTTCTGGAAATCAGTTTGTATCAAGAGATTTAAAATTTCTATTGTTTCTGACATGGTAATTCTTTGGGGAGCTTGTGGTATTTCCCCCCCAAAATATAGACAGATTTGACCTAAAAAAAATTCATCATACAGACATTTGAAAGTATCTAGATGCCCGGTGTTTTGGAAATAGCTAAGATGAACTGATGAATAGTCATTTGCCATCGTCATTTAAGAACTTTTTTCCTGACCTGGGAAGATTCCTCTAATAAGGATGAAAAATTATAAGTGCTTCTGAAACATTAATGTGCATATGGATCATTTGGAGATCTTGTTAAAAGGTGGATTGCATTCAGGAGGTCTTGGGTAGGGCCTGAGATTCTCCATTCCTAACCACTTCCAAGTGATCCGCTGTTCTTAGTACTACCACATTTTTTAAAAATGCAGAGGAGGACAAGTAAAAAATGGAAACAACTGTAATAGAATAACAGTAAAAAATGATTTAAAAAAACATTTTATTTATGGTTAGAGGGGAAAGGAGGGAGGGAGAGGGAGAGAGGAGAAAAACATTGATGTGTGAGAGAAGCAGATTGATTGCCCCTCCCATGTGCCCTGACCAGGGACCAGCCAGCAGCCCAGGCATGTGTCCTGACTAGGAATCCAACAAATGACCTTCCAGCAACCCATCACTTTGCAGGATGATGCCAAACCAACTGAGCCACACTGGTTAGGGCTGTACTGCCACATTTTTACTAGAAAGGTGCCAAATGACTTTGTTTTTAACAACAAAAGAGAGAACTATGTATGCCAAAAAGTTAGAAGTAGTTGCCTCTAAAAGAGGGATTATAATATTAATTTAAAGAGTACTTTTACTTTTCTGCAATCTTCATATTTTCATTGTGAACATAGTAGTTTTGTAAATTAGATATGCCTACTATATTTGAGCACTTGGTATGTTTTCAGGCACTGGGCTAAGTGTATTGTGTGCATTATTTTGTTACATTTTCAGTGAAACCCCATAGATAGGCAGAGGAGTGTAAGGGTACCTACCTCGTGGGATTTCATGTCTCAATACATGATAGCTTCTTTAATCATCATCATCATTTTATATTTTTGTATATGAGACAGTTGAGGCACAGGTAAAGGAAGTAACTTGCCAAGGGTCCCATAGCAAATAGGTGGCATAACCTGGATGTCAGTGCAGATCTGTTTGATTCAAGAGCTCACTGTTATACTGTCTCAAGGGGTGGGGAGTGGGGGGCCAAAAAGCAAACATCAGCGCAGCCAGTCAGTGCCAACTTGATCTTTTTACATTGCTTCCAACTGCCCCTGCCCCCACCCCCTGAATTCCACTGCACCCAGGCTTCTAAAAACATGTCCAGGTTTTTGCTTAACTTTTGTCGGGAGCTTATTCAAAACTTCTTTAAATACTGATGTTTTATTTTTAATTTGTATATGTAAAATGTAAAGAATGATGAACCTCCCGCCCAGCTTTTAAAAAGAACATTATCCTATCCCTTTCCCCTCAAAAACATTACTTTCCTGAATTTTTGTTTCCTTGCTTTCCTGGTAATTTTTCTATAAATGTTCAGTTCCTACAATATATTGTTTATTTTTATATAAAATGGAATTACATATTTTTTCTATAACTTGATATTTCAACAATTATTTATGTTCCCAAGTTTTATCCATATTGTGTGTAGCTATAATTTATTAATTCAACTGCATTTCATTTATAACTATACTGTGCTTTCTTTGTTCATTCTACTGGTGATGGACCTTTGGGTTGTTTCCAGATTTTTTGTTTGTTATTTCTAACAGGGCTGTGATGAAGATTGTTCATGTTTCATGGTGACCATTTGCAGGACTTTTTTGAGTATGTGTCTAGGAGTATAATTGATAGGCCATTGGGAATATGCATATTAAGCTTTATTAGGTAATGCTAAATTATTTTCCAAAGTAGTTGTACTAATTTATGTACCCACCATCAATCAGTATAAACCTATCCTAATTATTCCACATTTTTACCAACATTTCAGATAAACAGGCTTTAAAATTTTGCCCATTTGGGTAAAGTAAAATGGCATTTCATTGTGGGTATTAATATTCAAGTTTAAAAATATGTTCTTTCCAAATTTTATAAATAGGTAGTCCCCAACATAAACTTCAGAGTTATTTGGAAACTTTTAGAATGCCAGGTGTGAATATTGTCATGTAAAAATGCAATAGAATTTCAGTTCTTAATTTGTTTACTACTTTTATAGTACATAAGATCTTATGATATTTTAAAAATTCAACTTGGTTGACTCTTAGTTAATTTCAAAACACATTTTGTATCAGTTCTAAAGTAATTTCAGAGCAGCATTCTGTTACTTGATGGAGACATCTAAAGCATTCAGCTAGTTATGCTGAAAATTTTAAGTTTAGAAATTAAAGTCATGAAAATAAACTTACTGTACACTAACCCTCTTAATCCCCCCGCCCCCCCGTTGGTGCAGATGTTTACTTTTACTAATTGTAAACAATTTGTATTTTGTTTGGCTGCTTAGAGAGTTTCTTCTAAGGTGAAGATGTACAGAACTTTCTAGGTGGATGTCCTTTAAGAAACCAAAAGATTGTAAATGACAGGACAGCATCCATCATTGTAAGGGAATAATTGTACAGAAAGACAATCTTAAAATAAGATTGGTCTCCGTTGAGAATTCTTTTGCCATTTTAAAAAACACCTTTTATGTTTTAGCACCAGTATGCATGAGCGAGTGAACCGAACAGAAAGACAATTTCGATCACTTCCAGCTAATCAACAGAAACTACTTCCTCAGTTTCTTCTTCACTTGGACAAGATCCGGAAATGCATTGATCATAATCAAGAAATACTCCTGACCATTGTGAATGATTGCATACATATGTTTGAAAATAAAGAATATGGAGAAAATGTATGTGAAATTTGTTCCATTTTTCATTTTAGAGTTTACTCTCAATATTTTGTGGTCTTTCTGGATTTCATTTTTATAATTTTGCACAGGTCATTTGCTCTACTCAGACTATTTTCACTTGTATATTCAGTCATTTGATCAGGCTTAGTAGAACACTATGACAGAAACTGGATTTGTTCACTGATTTTTTTTCTTTAAATACTAAGATAATTGTTGGCATTTTGATAAATTTTAACATAGTGTTCTGGCATATAGAGTTAACAATGTAATTTTTATGAATGTCCCTTACTAACCTCATTGTTTCTAGCATCTTGTATCCATTGATAGTCATCTTTTAAGAAATTTTTTTCACTTATAAATCTCAAGGGACTGGCAGTAATAGAAACTGAAGTCCTCTTTTTGTATCCACAGGATAGGTACAGTTGGACCACTCCACTGTAAGCCTCTCCATGCGTCCCCAGCAATGACTTGGAGGGACTTTTCTTCTTTCTCTCTTAGAGAATGTTTGGTTTCCATAGCAGCCCAGTGCTGGTCCTCTCCTGTGTAAAGACTGCTTAATTATATGGTGGTTTCATGATTAATGGACCATAATCTATTGAGGGTAAAAGTGAGACCACCAAACTTTTCATTTAGGATCTCAAGCTGCACTCAAAACCCGTTGAGGTGAGAGGCCAGTGATTTATCCCCTAATCGCTCTATATAGTCCCTTAGTAGCATGTCTGTTTAACCATATTCAAGATTGATTACTTTTCTCAAAAACTAATTGATTTCTTTTTTTTAAACAGGGGAATGGAAAGATTATGCCAGCATCTACATTTGACATGGATAAGTTGAAATCCACACTGAAACAGTTTGTGCGAGACTGGTGTGAAACTGGGAAAGCAGAAAGGGATGCCTGTTACCAGCCAATCATTAAAGAAATTTTAAAAAATTTTCCAAAAGAGAGATGGTAAATAGTATCTTGTTTTTAACCAATTTCTTTAAGATATGTAAGCACTGAGTTTCTCTATGAAGCATTTTGGTCTTGATTAATTTTTATAGTTACTGGGTGCCTGTTATTTTTTTTCCATGTGTGGGCGTGTGATGGTGTATTTGTTCTTGGATGCTTTATGTTCTTAGATGCTTTGCAGTTAATGTGAATAGTTATTGCTCTAGCACATATGGGAAATTAGAAATTAAATAATGAGAGGGTTAGATCGAATGTTCATTGTCAGTGATATCTTTATAATTTGCTTCATGACAGAACAAAAAGCTGCAAAAAACTTAATTTTCCTTGTTATGACATACCTGTAGGCAAATGAGGGGTTGATAACTTAGAGCAGAGATTCTTCACTTTTTTTATGTCATGAAAACCTTGAACAGCCTGAAACCCATGAGAATGACATCTATAAATGTTTAAGATAGCCCTGGTCCGTGTGGCTCAGTTGGTTGGAGATCACCGGTTCACTGCCAGCCAGGGCATATACCAGGGTAGCATGTTCAGTCCCTGGTTGGGGTGTGTGCTAGAGGCAGTCAATCTGTGTTGCTCTCTCACATCAATATTTTTCCTCCCTCTTTCTTCCTCCCTTCCCCTCTCTCTCAAATCAATAAGCATGTCCTCAGGTGAGGATAAAAAAAATTATAGCCCTGGCTGGTGTGGCTCAGTGGATTGAGTGCCAGACTGCGAACCAAAGGGTCACTGGTTCGATTGCCAGTCAGAGCACATGCCTGGGTTGCAGGCCAGGTCCCCAGTTGGGGATACATGAGCGGCAGCCACACATTGGTGTTTCTCTCCCTCTCTTTCTCTCTCCCTTCCCCTCTAAACATAAGTAAATAAAATCTAAAAGAAAAAGTCATTTAAAAAATTATAAATGTTTAAGATAAAATACAAAGGATTATCAAAAAAACAGTTAATCTGACATACAGTTATCAAAAACAAAAAAAGCTGATTTGTGATATAATTTTCTTTTTAAAAAATCGTATCATTAAAATGTAGCAGCAAGTGTTAACTGTATTTTGAAAATACTGAACAGTGCAAGTTATTTTGAGGATTTTAGTAACTAATATGAAGTGAAAACGTATGTCTATCTGCTGTTGATAAAGTCACAGATATTCCTAAAACTACTACTGTTTGTTGCCTGCATTTATAATTGAGGGAAGAAGTATCAGTTAAAGGTTAATGAAATTAAAGTGTAATTTTTTTTTCCCTGTCCCCTTCATAGATCCAGTGAATTCTCTCCATGCCCCTTGGGTCCATGGATATCAGGTTAGGAACCCCTGACTCAGACACTGTATGTTTAAGGAGAGCCACTGGATGGAATTCAGTCTGTCATTTAAAGGTCTTTGTAGACAGGTTGCTTTTCCTCATCTCATTCCCCTCCTCAATGATTGACATCTTTAAGTTTGGTATATCCTTCCGGAAATTTCAGTACATGCATGTGTGTCTTTCTTTCTTTTAAAAAAACTTTTTATTTTGAAATAACTTTTAAATTACAGATAAGATGTTTGAATTGTACAGAGAGCTCCCATATGCTCTTTATTTAAATTCATTAATTCTTAACATTTCACATTTACTTTATTATTTCTTTTTTCTACTTCTCTCCTTCCTACCTTCCTCCACTTTTTATGGATGTTCTTAAGAACAATGATATTTATTCTCTTATGTAAACACAGTGAAATTATCACATTAAGGAAATTTAACCTTGAATACTGTTTTCTAATTCATAGTCTATATTCAGGTTTCATAAGTTATCCTGACAATGTCCTTTATAACACTCATTTTTCTGTCCAGTCTAGAATCCAATCCAGGATGTTGTAGTACATTTGAATGTAATGTCTTAGTCTTTTTCTTTGTTTTTGTTTTTTTGTTTTTTGGCTTAAAACAACATATTTTATGCTCTTAGAGTTCTAGAGATGAGAAGTCTGAAATCAGTTTTCCTGATCATAAAATCAAAGTATCAGCAGGACTGAGCTCCTTCCAGAAATCCTGGGTTAGAATATGTTTCCTTGCTTTTCCCAGCTCCCAGCTTCTGGAGCTGCATTCCTCTATTCCCTTGATTCAGGGCCCCTTCCTCCATCTTCAGAACCCGCAGCAGTATAGATAGCATCTTGCTTCAGTGTCATATTGCCTTCTTATCTAATGTCTTAGTCTTTAATCTGGAACAGTTCCTTGGCCCCTTTTTTTTTTTTTTTTTTTTTTTTTTTTTTTACTTTATGACACTGACTTTTTTGAAGAATACAAGGAAGTTATTTTATAGACTATTCCACAGTTTGACATTGACTGATGTTACTTCATGATTAGATCTAGAGTATATGTCTTCTTTCAAAATAATTCATAATTAATGTTGTATCCTTTTCAGGATTCCACATTTGGAGACTTACACTGTCTCAGCTTATCATCGATGATTTTAATTTTGATCACTAATCAAGATGTTATTTGGTTTCAGCACTGTTTAGTTACTGCTTTTCTTCTTGCAGCTTATAAGCAGTTTCTGGGTAGACACTTTGAGATAATGCAATTAATATCCTGCTACATCTTGAACTTTCTTCCCCTTAGAATTATTGTCCATTGATGATTCTTGCATGAACTAACCTGTGCTATGATGGTTGTAGAATGGTGATTTTCTAATACTTCTTTTATCGGTCAGCATTCTTCTGTATCTATGTAGCTTAACTATTATCAGGAAGGACTCATGGTTCCTATTTTATTCAATTATATTCAGTGGTTATAAACTGTTACTGTTGGTTTTAAAATTTCAAATTTCCTCAGATTTGGCCAGGAGGAGTCACTTCAGTTTTGACATGGCATACCCTAATCTTTTCTTTTTTAATTTATTTTCCTTTCTTTCTTTTTTAGTACTTTCTTACTTTTTGGCACAATAAGATACTCTGGTCCTATCTTCTGTCTACTCTAGTTCAGTCCTGGAATTCGGTACTTTATTTAAGGACTCACTTCCTTTTAATGTGGAATGCTCCATAGAAACCAAGATCTGGGCACCTGACATGTTCATTGTTAATAAGGTGTCATTGCTTTTGACCCTTTCAGTGGACAGAACATACTCACACACTAAATCATGAGTTCAGTGATAACTCCAATACAGAACACGCACACACACCCCCCACAAATTTAAAATCATACAATCATAATAATACCTCCAATTCCAATCCAACCTCTTTGGGTTACTTCTTGGCTTCTCCTATTCTGTCTGTCTTTTTTCATAGAGTCCTCACTATGGAAAATCATCAATACATTTTACTCAGTCCTGTAATATAAAAAATTGTTTCAGATTTGTTATCTCCATACAGTTAAGAAAAACAAAACTACCAAAATGAGTTCAGTATTTGATAGCCATGATTTTTCTTCATAAACCAAGAGTGTTTAATAAAAATATTTTTCATTATTTATATTAGCTCCCCTTCAACCCTCTCCTCTTCAGTGTGGTTATTTATTTATTTTTTAAATTCAGTACATTGAGGTTTATTTGTTTCTCTTTACTTTCAGTTCTAGGGTTGTGTGTCCTCATCCCCTACCTCATTCTTGTTGACTTATTTCACTTTTTGATTTCTGGACTATCAACTAGATAAAACTAGGAAAAAAGTGATACTCAGGAACACTGTCCTTTCCTCCCCTATTCTTTTTATATACCTCACTTCGTTCCCTACCTCCAGTCCCACAACCCATGTAGGTAATCAATATCATTGATTTCTCGTTTATCCTTTTTGTCTCTTCATGAAAGTAAGCAGATAGGTTTTTTAAGTACCCCCTTTTTCATACACAAAATGTGGCATACTGTGTATTTTATACTTTGCTTTTTACACTTAATGATACGTTCCAGAAATAGCTACCTGTCATCAGTTCATGGAGATCTTCCTCAGTTCCTCAATCTTTTTTTTTTTTTAAACAGCTTTAGAGTACTTTAGCCAGTCTCTCATATTTGGTTATTTAAGTAGTTGGCATTATCTTGCAATTACAAATAATGCTATAATCAATAACCTTATGTATATGTATTTTTGCATTGTTGGAGGTTATCTTTAGAGTAAATTCTTAGATAGGGGATTGCAGCATCTGAGAGGTAAAGGTATGTAGCTTGATTCACGTGTTAGTTATCCATTGCTGTGTAAGAGATTACCACAGTCTTAAACTAACGCACATTTATTATTTTATTTTCTGTGGGTCAGAAGTCTGGGCAAGGCCTGAGTTCTCCGTGTAGGGTCTTACATGGCTGCAGTCAAGTTGTCTGCTGGGCTGAGTTCTCATCTAGAGTCTTCCAAGCTCACACATGGTGGCAGAATTCATTCCGTTGTGGTTGTAGGCCCTGGCTTCTTGTTGACTGTGCGTTAATCACTTGCTTCCGCTCTTAGAGACCTCACAGTTCATATCTTGTGGATTTTTCACAAACAGCCTCTTTATCAAGCCAGCATGGAAAGCTTAGAGCAAGCAGTCTCCCAATAGAGTCTTTCATAATGTGACATAATCACAGGGGTGACATACGTTGGTTAGAAGCAGCTCATAGGTCTTGCACACATTCAGGGGGAGGGGATTGTGAAGAGGCCTGAATACCAGGAAGTGGGCGCCACTTTATTGCTATCTACAACAGTTACAGCCACACATCTTTATATGGGTTTTGGCTTTCTACTAACAATGTAAGTATGTAAGTGCCTGTTTTCTCACAGCCTTCCCAAGCATATTATATTATTAAGCTTTTGAACTTACGCCAGTCTAACTAGTGGATGGGAAATTGTATATTGGCATAATTTTATTTTGTATTTCTCTTATGAATGATGTTGAACATCTTCATGTGTTTAAGGGACATTTTGTATCTTTTTTGAGAATTATATATTTATGTCTTTTTCCTTCTCATTTTAAAATATTGAGGTGAGATGCATGTAACAAGTAACCATTTTAAACGTAACAGTTCAGTGGCTAGCATTAAGTACACGCACATGTTGTGCATGCATCCATCACCTCTCTATTCTAAAACATTTCCATCAACCCCAAATAAACCCTATACCTATTAAGGAGTTACTTCTTATTCCTCTCACCCCATCCCTACCTTTGTTTGTCAGCAGTTTGAATTATGAGGAGCCTAGATGTAGCTTTCTTTGTGTTTATCCTCCTTGGGGTTTGCTTTGCTTTTGGGGGTTTGAGTGGACATATATCACAGAATCATTCTTTGCTCTTATTTCTTCATGTATTTTTCCTAACTTTTTCTCTATTTCTTTTTCTTCTGGGACTCCAGTTACATGTGTGTATATTAAACTGTTTGACATTGTTGCTCAGGTTTTGTATGGCTTTTCCACACTGCCCCTGCCCCACTAACTCTTTTTCTATTTTAGTTTGGGTAATTTCTATTAACTTTGCTTGAAATTCACTGGTTATTATGTTGGTCTGTCGATAAGTCCACTGAAAGAGTTCTTTATTTCTGATACCACATTTAAAAAAAATTCTAGCACTTTAGTGTGTACATATATTTTCTCGTGTGTGTATTCTCTCTGCACTGAAATTACTTATTTGTACATGTGATGTTCCTTTCCCACTTGATTCTTTAACATTTTTAAGTGCTTAAAATCCCTGTCTGATAATTCTAACATATGTACTATCTGTGGGTCAGCTTTGTTGAAGGCTTTCCCTTACAACACTGTTACATTTTTTGCTTCTTTGAACATCTCATATTTTAAAAAACATTTTACTTATTTTTAGAGAGAGGGGAAGGGAAGGAGAAAGAAGGAGAGAGACATCGATGTGAGAGGGAAACATAAACATCGATCAGCTGCCTCTCACACGCCATGACTGGGAATCGAACTGGCGATCTTTTGCTTTGCAGGAAAGTGCCCAACCAACTGAGCTACACCAGTCAGGGCACATGTCTCATAATTTTTTGATTGAATGCCAGACCTTGTATGTAAAGAAACAGTAGAAACAGAAGTAAATAATATCGACAATGAGAAAAAACATGTATTAGCTGCTTAAATTACTTTCAGAAAATTTTGTCCATAAACCTTTCATCTAGAAATATGACAATGTAACAGTATTGTTGCTTTCTAGAAAAGGAGATAAATTCTAAGTTTTCATCTGCCTCTCTACCTTTTACTTCACGCACATTGATTTTAGCATCTTTCCTGCAGTAGGTTAATATGAAATCTTAGCAATATTAAGAAATACTGAGCCTTGACTGGTGTGGCTCAGTGGATTGAGCACCGGCCTGTGAACCAAAAGGTGATCAGTTTGATTCCCAGTCAGAGCACGTGCCTGGGTTGCAGTCCAGCTACCCGGTTGGGGGCATGCAGGAGGCAACTGGTCGATGTGTCGTCTCTCACACATCAGTATTTCTCTCCCTCTTTTTCTCCCTCCTTTCCCATCTCTCTAAAAATAAATAAAATCTTTTTAAAAAAATACTGAGACTCTCAAGGAACAAGTACATAGTTACTTCTTCATCAGTAAATGAATTACATAATGTGTTTACAGGAAACCCTTGATATATTGGTATCCTTATTTGCAAAGGATAAGATTGGAGTTTTCTTGTTTTTTAGCCAGCCTTTAACATGGAATGGCTGCTAATCCACTTTGTTTGAATACCTGTATGTCTGTATGCCATGTAGATTCTCTTTAACTAAGTATCATGATACTCATCCATTGTATTTGTTTATTGCTAGTAATTTTTGATATTCTATGCTATATTTACCTTCTAAATGCACAGCTGAATGGGTAATAGGTTTATTTTATACTTGTGATTCCTATATCACTTAAAGCTTTCATTATTTTTATTCCATTGTTAATGACAGTTATGGCACTTTACTGATTTTCAGTTCTATAAATATTTCTTTATTAGATGTTAAATGTTCTGGGTGTGAGACTCAGAAGTAACTCAGTAAATGAGTAATGTTGGTAACACAGTTGAATTTATTATTATAGTCACATTCGGTTGTAAAAACAACAATAAGAAAAAGACCACTGCTTATTTCTGTGTGTCCACAGAATTCAGGTGTAATATGAGTAATGGTTTATTGCCTTTTTTTGTTTTTGTGCTCTGCAGATATAATTTAGGAAGATTTTCAGTGTCATGTTTTACTAAAAAGAAATTTATTTATAGGTTTCAAAGCTAGATAGATTTCAAATACTTCAACTAGAACTTCTTCACATACGTAGTACTCATTTGAAAGCTTTCAGTTTACATTTTTAGTATGTATTATGCATGGATTGAAGGTGACTTATCATAGATGATATTGAGTGATCTTTGACTCTTTTCGCATGTATTAATTCCTTGTCAGATATATGGCATGTATTTTCTCCCATGCTATAGGTTGTTTTTTCACTTTTTTGATAGTGTACTTTAATGTACAAAATTGTATAATTTTGGTGAAGTCCAGTTTATCCAATTTTTTTGTTGCCTTTCATGTCACATCTATGAATTCATTGCAAAATTCAATGTCTTGAAGATTTTTCCCAATATTTTCTTCTGAGTTTTATAGTTTTAGTTCTTAAGTTGAGGTCTTTGATTTTGAGTTAATTTTTGTTTATGGTATAAGGTAAGAGTCTAACTTCATTCTTTTAAACATGGCTATCCAGTTTTCCCAGCACCATTTGTTTAAAAGACTGTCCTTTCCCCCATTTAATTGTCTTGATGCTGTTGTTGAAAATCAACTGAGTGTGTAGGTAAGGGTTTATTCCCAAGCTCTCTGTTCTATTCCATTGGTCTATCTGCCCTTATGCCAGTGCCATACTATTTTAATTTCCATAGTTTTGTAAGTTTTGAAGTCAGGAAGTGTGAGTCCTACAACTTACACAATTCCATGTGAACTTCAAAATCAGCTTTTTCCATTTCTGTGAAAAAGGCTGCTGGAATTTTGTTAGGGGTTATGTTGACTGACTATAGATTGTTTTGGGTAGTAGTTACATCTTAACAATGTTAAGTCTTTTTTATCTGCAAGTATAAGATATCTTTCCATTTATTTAGATCTTTAATATCTTTCAGCAGTGTTTTAGTTTTCAATGAACAGGTCTTTCACCTCCTTGGTTAGATTTATTCCTAAGTATTTTGTTCTTTTAGATGCTATTTTAAATGGAATTGCTTTCTTTTCTTTTTTTTAAAGATTTTATTTATTTTTAGAGAGAGGGGAAAGGAAGGAGAGAGGGAAACATCAGTGTGTGGCTGCTGCTTGTGCGCCCCCTACTGGGGGACTGGCCCACAAGTCAGGCATGTGCCCTGACTAGGAATTGAGCTGGGGACCTCTTGGTTTGCAGGCCAGCACTCAGTCCACTGAGCCACACCAGCCAGGGCTGGAATTGCTCTTTTAATTTCCATTTTGGATTGTGTGTTTATGATGTATAGGAACACAACTAATTTTTGTGTTGATCTCGGACCCTATTTTGGATAATTTGTTTATTGGCTCTAGCAGCTTTCTCGTGGATTCTTTGCGATTTTCTACATATAGGCTATATCATCTGTGACTAGAGATAGTTTTTAACCTCTTCCTTTCCCATTAGAGGAATGACTCTGGCTAGAACTTCCCGTCAATATTGAATAGCAGTTGTAAATGGGGCTCCTTATTTTGTTCTTGGTCTTAGAGGGAAAGCTTTTGGTCTTTGACCGCAGAGTGTGATGTTACCTCTGGGTTTTTCATAATGGCCTCTATCATATTGAGGAGTTTTTCCTCATTTCCTACATCTTGAGGGTTTTTATCATGACAGATACTGCATTTTGTCAAGTAAAATGATTGTGGATTTTTTTTTTTTTATTAACGGGCTATGTTATATTGATTTTCTTATGTGGAAACATCTTTACATTACTGAGATAAATACCACTTGGTCATGGTGAATAATTCTTTTAATATAAAATAGTTCAATTTACTAATTTTTTGTGGAGTATTTTTACATGTATATGTGTGATAGTGATTTGTTTTCCAATTTTTTTTCTTGTGATGCCTTTATCTGACTTTGGTATTGGAATAATTCTGGCCTCATGGAATGAATTAGGAAGCGTTCCCCCTTCTTCAATTTTTTTGGAAGAATTTGAGAAGAATTGATGTTTATCATTCTTTCATGTATAGTAGAATTCACCAGTGAAACCATGTGGTCCAGAACTTTCTCTGTTGGGAGGGATCATTGCCTCTTTATCAATGGAATGTTGGCAGCATTGAGATCTGTTTTTAATCCTTTTTAAAAAAAAAAATACTTAAAAATTATTGTTGATACTATTACAGATGTCACCCTAATTCTTTATAAAATATGAAATCCTTCTTAATATATCTTGATTCAAAGACTCCTGGCTTAAGTTGGAATAAATAGCTAAAAATTACACAGCTTCTAAAGGCTACCTCTGTTTGATAAATGGTACAGGTTATTTTGTTAATTTTTATCAATGGTCCTACATTAAATATTTTACAGCTATTAGAATTATCATCTAATATCTTAAATTTCCTTATTTTTCAGGGTTTTTTACTGTTTTAAGTTTTATAAACTTTTATGAACATTTTTGCTTCAGAAGGGAAGCAAAATGCTTTATATTCTTAAAGTTACCAGTTGGTGTTCTTAATGTGTACATTCAGTGCTCAGCTCTATTAAAAAAACAGACGGGTTTAACAGCTTTTGTAAACATCAAGTCCAGATACTTCTCACAATTCAAAATATCTTTGTTTTTGAAAAGTAGCTTGTGAGGTGTAAGAAAATAATTAAACATTTTTTGAATAGGTAAAACATTTCGTAGGGTTCAAAATTTTGAAGGATTGAAAGGATACAGTCTCTTTCCCATTACTGTTACCTAGCCACCCTTTCCTAGAAGTAATCAATGTTATACAAGTGGACGGGAATTTCTAAACTTTAAATGAAGTGTGCCAAAATACCTATCAAGGTTTTTTGCCATTCTTGAAACTAATGGAAAAACATCGTCCTATGTTACTTGTTTTGCATGTTTAATTTAGATTGGTTGCTTATAGTAGATAAGATGAGCCATCAAAAAAACTTTTAAAAAGCCTAGACCAGTGTAGCTCAGCCGGTTGGGTGTCATCCTGCATAGTGAAAGGTCGCCAGTTCTATTGCTGGTCAGGGCACATGCCTCCATTACAAGTTCAGGCCATGGTTGAGTTACATGTGAGAGGCAACCCATCAATGTTTCTCTCTCACATCCATGTTTCTTTTCTCTTTCTCCCTTCCTTTTCTCTAAAAGAGAAAGAACAACCTTTTTAAAAAATAATAAAGCTAGTAAAACACAGTAAAGCCCATATCTATATTAAGTCATAACTATTTCCATAAAAAGTAAATCCCAAATCCTGGAAAAGAACCATAATTTTAGCCTTTCAGAATGCAGGTTTATTCTAGGTAAATTCTGGTCAAGTTTGGGTCTTAGATAAAATTCTACGATCCTGTTTGTGCTACAGCAAGTGTTTGATGTCTTTACACTCAGGCTGGATTGACTCAAATTTGTCAGCTAGCCTTTTGATTATGTTCTTTTTGAAATTTGAATAAAGGCTTTTCTAACTGAGCTGTCTATAAAAGATAATTTACTTAAATATGTATAGAATTAACTATACTTGTATCATTAAAATATTTTTTCCTACGAAAATACATTTGTCTTATCATTTGTCCAATTTGTTCCTGTTTAGATTTTTTAAATGCCCAAGTCTACAAGCCCAAGCAGCTTTGAAGTCACAGATTGATGTTTGTATTGGGATCTATTAGTTGTATAAGTAAATACTATTTTAATTGTGCCAAATGTCAAACACTTCACTAGTTATTCACTTAATTTAGTCCTATAAAATTTATGGTTGCTGAGAAAAGATTCTTAAATTTGAGTCCTATCTGAAATGACAAATCACAACCATGTAGACTCACGTTCTCTTATGAATCCTAAAAGACTGCTGGATGAACCTCCTGAAAACTGAATATATTAATTTTATTAATTAATTCTATTTTAGAAGAATCTGAAGTGATACTTTGTGGGAGGAAAATCTGTTAAGTCTTTGCCTGTCAGTACATGTCTCACTCTCAAAGAAGATACTGGTATACTATTATCTACATTCAATTATTATTTTTATATAGTTGGGCATTAGGAAAAAATATGCTGCGCTTTAAAAAAAGCATGTTCCACTTAGATTAAAACAAGAAATATATGTTATTTATGAAAGGATTCTTTGAGCTTAAAGAAGGCATTTTAAAAGAGAAAATGGAGAAAACGTTGAATGCCAAAATAATGAGTAACAGAGAGAAAGTAGATTTCTCCTTCATCCTGACAACCCTCTTAGACCAAGAAGAAATACATATATTTCAGATTTCTTTCAAATCTAGATCTCAAACTCATACAATTTAAGAATTCAAGTGTTTACAAATCTAGAGTAATAACAATTCAAGACTAGTATCTCAGTGGAAAAATAATTTAAGTAGACAGTTCACAGGGAAAGTACAAGATGCTCAATCTCATAAGAAAATGCAAATATAAAAATCACATAAAAATGCCATTTTTCACTTACTGTATTGCAGAGATTTAGAAGTTACGTAACTATTACTGAAAGTACGAGGAAACACATGTTGCTGATGGAATAAATTAGTAAAATTTTATGGAAGCCACTTGGTAATTGTTAAGGAAAATCAGATGCGTATCTTCTGACTCTCACAATTCAATTTTGGAGAAACTTTCTACAGATATGCTCCTGCATGTGGAAGTTATTTATGTCAGGGATATTCGTTTTAATGCTATAATAATAAAAAACTGGAAACAGTGCCAGCTAGTAAATATTTTAGGCTTTGCAGGCAATGTGATGTATTGGGA
This sequence comes from Pteronotus mesoamericanus, assembly GCF_021234165.1. Classification (NCBI taxonomy): domain Eukaryota; kingdom Metazoa; phylum Chordata; class Mammalia; order Chiroptera; family Mormoopidae; genus Pteronotus; species Pteronotus mesoamericanus. The sequence continues at coordinate 11,625,944 of NW_026555245.1, forward strand.
CTACTCAGATCCGTTGTCATGGGAATGTAGCCATGTCCAATACACAAATGAATGGGCATACCTGCAATCCAGTCAAACGTTATTTACAAAAACAAATGACTAGCCTGTGGGTCACAGTTGCTAACTCCTGTATTAAATGAAAGAAGCAAAGTGAAGAACTTGAAATATGAACTGGAATAGAGGTATGATTGAAGTACTGAAAGCATCGAGAAATGAGTTCAGGCTTTGCCCGGGGTATTTGGAAAAGACTTCATAGGTAAGGTGATAATTTAAACTGAGTGTCTGTGGGTGTGTAGGAGCTCTAAAGATTAAGGTGAGGAAGTGTTTTATGAAATTGGTGAGTTGTTTGGCTGATAGGTGGAGTGTTTTTTTGGAGTATGAGGTAAGTTGGGACCATGTTTTTGAAGGGGCTAGATACTAATCCTTATCTAACTCGTTTTCTACTTTGAGTAACAAATATTTCTACACCTAGTGCTGTGTTAAACTTGACATTTTGTTATATTTACTTCAGAAATTTTTATATTTTTTAAAAGAAACATTACAGATACAGTTCATACTGTCCTCAAACCATATATAGAGCACACTCTCTCCAGAGATAACAATATGAAATTGTTACTCTAATCTTTTCTTACGTTAACTGTATCACATACCCCTAAACCAGCAATTTTCAAACGTTTTTGTCTCATGGCACACATAAACTAATTACTGAAATTCTGTAGTGCAGTAAAATGTATTTTTTGATGAGCTGACAAAAAACAATAGGTATAATTTTGATTCATTCACACCAGATGTCTATTACTATGTTGCCTGTTGTCATTTTTTTTGACGGTCTAAGGGAAAAGAAGTTGGTACCCCTGACTAAATAATAAGGTGTTACATGTTTTAAAAAATTTTGTGTAACACTAGTTGAGAATTGCTTCCCTAAACAGTACCTAGTATTTTTCTGTATGTTTATGATACCATTTTATAATTGTTTTTTGCTCAGAATTGTGTTGTTAGGATTTCTCGGTATGGACCAACTCTGGTCAATAGAGTTAAAATGCAAGCCATTATTTTAAATTTTCTAGTAGCTACATAAAAAGGTAAACAGAAATAGGTGAAATTAATAATATACTTTAATAATCCAGTATATCAAAAGTATTTCAACTTAAAATGAGTATACATTATTAATGAGATAGTTTATATTCCTTTTTCAAACTAAATCATTGAAATCTGGCATTATTTTACACTTCCAGCACATCTCAGTTGGAGCTAGCCACATTTTAGGTGTTGAGTAGCCTGCCACAAGTGATTATTGGCTTTTACTGTATTGGACCATGAGTGAATTACTCCAATTCATATGCAACTGAACCCTTTTGATGTGTGACGGTAGTGCATACTCCTACCACTAGGGGTCAGCTAAGTGTCGTGCACAAAACAAGAGGACGTATTTTGTGTGTTGGAATTTGCTTATCTGCAACTGCAGTGCAAAAATTGTGTGGGCAATAAAGGAAATCTTTTGAAAGAACGTATACTGCTGGTAAAATAGTTGGAGCACAAAGGGTGCTACAAATGTGATCTATGGCCTGTTCAGACACACAAGGCCCTTGGCTCTGTCCTTACAAAAATGTACCCGTTTCTGTTCTTGCTGATATAGAATAACTGTTTATTTTTTCCCACTATTATCCAGGGGTGTTACCAAATTTAACTAAATATAGTGTTTCTCCATATTTGGATCTTAATAACGAGATAAATTTGTTTTCCTGTTTTTGCTGAGAATCTCTAGCAGGCAACATTTGATTACTGGGCCACATATTATATGCCTCTTCCTGTTCTTGTTTTTTGGGTTTTTTTAAAGCCAGCTCACCATAAAGATCTGTACTTAGATTTAGATTATATTACTCTGCACAGAAATGCCTTCATAGAAACATCCTAGACTTTATATGGATCTGTAGCGAAACTGTTTTAGAGTACCCTAGTTTCAGATATAATTAGAGGGATGTTTAATATGCTGTTAATATCCCTTTTCTATAAAGACCCAATGAAAAACTATCTAAGAACAAAAAATTAGGGGGGAAAAAATTTCCATTTCCCATTCATTATTGTTGATCATTTTTCAGTTCTAGAGAGTTTAATCTGTATCCTTTTATATGTCCACCGAAATCTTTTTTTCATAAAACAAGTAATTGGTAAGTTTGTAATCTCTGCTAGAGCTTAAGATGGGGGCTTTCATATATTCTACATTCTATGGCTTGATGCAGTCTTTTAATATCAGTTTTATACAGAAACCTGCCACAAGGTGGGGGTAGAGAGTTCTATGGCCCTGATTCGTTAGGGTGAATTTCATAATAGCAGCCATAAGTTAACTTTTCCTTTATTTAACAAAATAATTGGCACTGTTATTAGCAAAAATTTCCCTTAAGGTTAACATGATTTATCATTCTGTATTTTTTGTTTTAATTAACATACGCTAGAATTTACTTTTCTTGGTGTATAGTTCTAAGAAATTTAGCCTAAATAGATTTGTGTAATCACCACTACCAGCAGGATACAGAACAGTTTCATTACCCCTCAAAAAACACTCGTGGTTCACTTTGTAGAGACACACTCTCCCCACCCACAACCTGTGGTAAATGCTTTTCAATCACTACAATTTTGTCGTCTTGAGAATGTCCTATAAATGGAATCATACAGTATATCTGTCACCTTTGAAATTGGCTTTTTCATCCACAATAATGCTGTCAAGACTCCCCTGTGTTCTGCATGGTAATTTTTATGCAGATCATCAGCTATTTAGACAGTGATTATTAGTGACTTTTTATACAAATTTAAGTACTTAATTTCCTTTCAAATCCTTTTACTTTTGGTTGCATTACTTAGATTAAAAAATATATATATAAGCTGAAAACAGACACTTGAAAAAAAATCCATGTTTTGATTGGGTAACTGGGAACTGAAAAGAGGTAATTCCAGAGAGTAAGGGTTTGGATGGGTCTGGTAAGGAGTGGAAAGTGGGGAGGGGAGAGAGGTCTGGACAGGGTGCCATAGTAGCAGGTCCTCTATAAAGGGGGTAGCACAGAGTTCTACAGCTAGGAGTTTTTCACATTCTATTATTAAAATTTTGCATGTTTTTGTTAGATAACTAGGACTGAAGATATGCCCTCTTCATTAAAAATTTAAGTGTTCGCACACACACGTACACATACATTGTGTATACTCAGGAATGAGAAGAAAGCATTTTATTCTATTATAGTGAAAATTTATATGACACCTTGGGATTAGTTTGTCCATAGCAAGGATTAAAGGTTCTCTTACTAATCATAATAAGCCTATTTGTCAGAAATCATTTTTAACAAACTTCGGGTTGTGTCGTATGGTATGTGTGAAATTCAACAGTGAAACAAACTAAATGTTCTTAAGGTTTTTATACAAATATATGTTTCCTATGTAAATATTTAAGACTGAATGACCCTGGGCAAACTCCCATGTTACCATATTTGTAGAGGGAATTTTCAAAATCCTCAGAGCTCTGTTTTTGTTTTTTATTTCAACGTGGGAAATGCAAAGGTTATGCTATGGGGCTACGAGTAAACAGCCTTACGGCTGTTTGGACCACACCAAACTTAAAGACCATGTAGTTTAAAGATAAAAAGAAATCATGCATGGAACTAGATTTGGAAATTGGATTTGATTTATGAACTAAATTTGGGGAATACAGACAATAGAGAAATTCCTCTTTAATTGACATGACAGCTGATTATACACATATTTTGGTTCTCTGTAAAAATACCATTTTAGTTTTCTTAGTGTTATATTTATTTGCCAGAAGTCCTGAGAAAGGTCCTGGCTTTCTTAAGGCTAATTTTTCATGGTTTAAGGTAGAAAGGAAATTGGTGGTAGAGTGATGCAAATAAGTGGAGAATAGTTTGGTTGTGTGTTTCTGGTTTGGTGTGATGTATTTGCCATCGTATATACAAATATACTTAGAAGCCTTTTTTTCCCCATGGAAATATTCCCCCTCCAAAATCCCTTGCGAACTGAAATACAAGATTTTAAAGATACACATGACACATTAAAATTTATATACATTTAATCTATTACATAAACCATTGTATTAGAGATAGAATTTAGAAATAAAATTGTTTATCGTCTTACATGATATAATTTTGTTCAAACCCTTTGTATGTATTGGGATCCCTTTGGGATAATTTGTCTTTCTAAGGCAGTTGTTCAGGTGACAGCTACTAGGAACGTGTTTTCATAAGTTTTCAGATACAAAAGTGACTACTTTTTTTTCCTGAAAAGTAGTATTTGGGGGATAAAGCCCTCATCTGACATCTGAACATACGATAATTATTTATGCCTTTATTTTCCATTGATATTTAGAAGTATTTCTTAATTTTAAGTAGTCAGAGTCCCGAGTGGCATTATTAAATATCAAAGTTTTTAGTTGTTAACGTGGATTTTTGTCCTTTCTTTTCTTTTTTTTTTCTTTAAGGGGTTGGACATAATTGCCTTATTTCATTTCAGGGATCCTTCTAAAGTAAATATTCTGGTACCTGGTGCTGGACTAGGAAGACTGGCCTGGGAAATAGCTATGCTAGGTTATGCTTGTCAAGGAAATGAATGGAGTTTTTTTATGCTCTTTTCTTCCAACTTTGTACTCAACAGGTATTTAATTTACTTTTTGCTAGAAATAGTAATTTCTCAGAATCAGATTGACTTACCTATTTTTGAACAGTTTTGAAAGATGAGCACATAGTATTTAATTATGATACATACATAAATACATAAATATTTCTTACATTAAATTGCTTATACAATTACCACTTTAATCAGTTGCCTAGTTAACAGAAATTTGATCAGGATGGATTAGTGACTTTAGAAAGTGACTTGGTATTCCATGAAACTGAAATGTTTTCTGTGTGAATTTCAGGACTAAGTATGATCCAGAAAGGAGTATTTCCTCATTGTTCCTTAAACTTCTTCACCCCTTTGTTTCTTTGTGGAGTAAGAGTACAGTGTAGCGATTACATCTTTTTTCTCTAATTGAATTCTTATTAAATGGTCATGTAAGCTCACATGACTCAGTTGGAAAGATCTCTCAGAACTTCACTGGCCTCTTTTAGTAAGTAGTGGAAAAGAGTTGTTATTTTTAAAGTGAGAAGAGGTGTGTTAGAGAAAAAATAAATAGCTGCCTATTTAAATAATGCATTGTAATGGTGGCCATATGAGTTAGAGGATGATAAGGTAAAAAGGAGTTGTACAAAATAATTAAAATCGGTATCAAAAAAACCCCATACCATTAAAAAAAAAATACTTGAACTGGTTTTTACTTGATATTGAAGTTTGGAAATACCTTTTTAAAACTTGAAGAACGCATTTATATATCAGAATTCAATTTTTTCCTTTTAGTTCATGATTGGTTACTCATCTGCATACGTGTGTGCATTTTCAGATAATTGGGTGGGGTGTAGTAATAACACTTTTTATGTATTAATTATATAAGTAAATCTCAACCAAAATATTTTAGTGTCTAAAGTAGATTTTCTTGGTAAAATATTTAGTTAACACTGAATTTTATGCTCATATTTTGCAGATGTTCTGAAATTAATAAATATAAGCTTTATCCCTGGATCCATCAGTTTAGCAATAACCGGAGGTCAGCTGATCAGATTCGACCCATCTTTTTCCCTGATGTTGACCCCCACAGTCTTCCTCCAGGTTCTAACTTTTCTATGACAGCAGGAGATTTTCAGGAGATATACTCAGAATGCAGTAAGTCTAAAGCAAGCATTTTGAACATCTTATTCTTTATTCTAAGTTTAATGAGCAAGTTTTATACTAAGCTAAAGATTTGGTCATTTATTTTGATGGCAGAACATAAGGTATACTTCAGTGACAATTTAGTATGTTTTAAAGGTCATGTATAAGGCAAGTGATGGAAAATAGAAGTGTAAGATCCCTGTAACTAAGAAATTTAGAATCTATTGGGTCTATTAATACAAGACAATATGTAAACAAAGTTCAAATGAGTAATGAATGCAATAAAAATGGAAGTAGGTTAGTGTGAGAAGGGAGTTCTCTGTGGAGAGTCTGCGACTTGAAGGATGAGGAACAATGGCATTCCAAGTAGGAAGAAGTACATAGGTACGAATGAATACGGTACCTCGGGATGACAGAACAGCCTGACGGGAAGGGGAAAGGCGGTGTGTGTGGAGTTCTGGTGGGAGAGATGGCTAGAGAAGTAGGTTATTCCCAATTGTGGAGGACCTTTGTATCAGGCTATGAAGTTTGGACTTCAGCCTGGCAAACTAGTGAAGAAATATGTGCTAGGCATTAAAGAAAGGGACATGGTATGGGGAAGAGTGAGGAAGAGTGTTGGCAGTGAAAGGAAGAATAAAAAGCCGAGAGATCAACAAATCATTCATTTAACAGATATTTGTTTAATACCTGCTAAGTGGCAGATACGCTCTAGTCTTTGGAAAGAGAGCAGTGAGCAAAAACAAAGTCCCTGTACACAAGAAATGTATGTATCCTTGTAGGCAGAGAGAGAGACTAATGAATTAGTATTGTGAGGAAGAAAACTAAGGCAGGGTGAAGTAGATGATGAGGGACTGGGGAGGGGCTGCTGTTTTATACGAGGGGGGACCCAAAGTACCAGAATTTATTTATTAAAAAATGGTGTATGTATTCTTACATGTTCAACTTCAGCCACCTTCAAAGTACTCTCCATTTGATGCAGTACACCTATCGGGATGTTTTTTCCACTGCTCAAAACAGTTCTCACCTCGTTGTTGTGATGACTTTTAATGCTTCTGCAGTTTCTTGTTTCACCTCTTCCACAACTGCAGAACATTTCCCTTTGAGGACTTTCTGCATCCCAGGAAACACAAAATGTTGCTTAGGGCAAGATTGGTGAATAGGGAGGGTGGGGCATGGGAGTCATGGTGGTTTTGGTCAAAAACTGCCAAACAGTGCAGTGTGTGCTCAAATCACCCATCATGAAATGGGCAAACACTTCAAAAAAAAAAAATTTCATGGAAGCTGAACACAGCCCGTCACAGCAATGCCAGCTGGCACACTGATACAGGTGGGTTCCTAGAACACTCACCTAGTTGGGGGAGCCTGTATTACAAGGGGCCCATCCCCCAGAAGATAATTCTGGGTTTTTGGGGGCCCCCCCCATATAGTTCCCAGGGAAGGTCCTTCTAAGAACAGAACTTACAAAGAAAATATAGGCATGCAGTCTTTCTGAATTGGTAGTTAACTTTGGTTGAAATCACAATTTAAAATTCAAATGACTATTATTTCATCTTCACTGATTTTTAAATGAAGGGTGTTGAATAAATTATAAACAAGACAGTATCATTTGGTAAAGAAAATATATTGTGATAATAGATTATCAAAAGTGATTTCTAAATTGATTATCAAATTATTAATAAAAACTTATAAATTGCCAAGGATCTCATAAATAATGATTTGGTTACCTTGATTATAGTAGTTGATTGGAAGAGTTTATCATCTCTATCCCTGCAGTTAAATGAAATAATATTCTGTAAAAGGTAGCTGGTATGTTTATATAATTAATTAAGGGTCAAAATAACATTACAAATGTAGTAATTTGATTTTCCTTGAATAGATACCTGGGACTGTATTGCTACCTGTTTCTTCATAGACACAGCTCACAATGTAATTGATTATATTGACACAATATGGAAAATACTCAAGCCAGGTGGAATTTGGATAAATCTAGGTAAGTTCCTCAGAGTTTATTAGGATTTTGTACATTAATCTAGTAGTTATAGCCCTGGCGGGTTGTGGCTCAGTGGACTGAGTGCCAGCCTGCAAAACAAAAGGTCACCGGTTTGATTCCCAGTCAGGGCACATGCCTGTATTGTGGGCCAGGTCCCCAGTAGGGGGTACACGAGAGGCAACTACACATTGATGTTTCTCTCCCTCTCTCCCACCTTTCCCCTCTCTGTAAAAAAAATATATATATATTTTTTAACCTAGTAGTTATAACTATCCGGTATTTGGCAACTTCATAATTACCAGATCTTCACAAGTTATAGTTATGTTGTACATGTTTTTAAACTTCCGCATTTCTCTTTAAACTGCATCCTACTTAATGGTGCAGTTTCTCCAATTCTGGCTAGTTCCTTCATAAGTAGTGGAAGCCCCCGACTTGTATATTTACACTAGGTCAGTCTCACAGCATTCATAATTTCAAAGAGTACTAATTATTAATCTTGATGATAATCACTATCTCATCTGCCCCACCCTATCCTTTATGGAAACAACAATCCTGTTAACTAGAGAGCATTCTTTTCTTCTTCATGCAATAAAATATTTGAGGGAAAGCGCTTACCTCTCCCTTGGAAACCTCCTCCCAGTATGTATTGTACATACTGGGTAAAGAGTAGGTATGATACTTTTGTGACTATCTTGAGTTTAAGAGAGAATAGAAATATAATTTCAAATATAGAAAAATTATTGCGTTCTGCTTCTGTGTGCTAGAAATAAAATGATGAGTATGATGTGGTCCCTCTCATCCCTATTTTAAGGGAAACTGCCAGTTTTAATCCTTTCTCAATAAAATAAAATAAAGGGATGCTTACGTGGTTGGAGCGTCATCCAATGTACCGAAACATCACAGGTTTGATTCCCTGTCAGGGCAAATATCTAGGTTGTGGGTTCAATGTCTGGTCAAGGCATGTGTGGAAACAACCCATCAATCTTTTTCTTTCACATCGATGTTTTCTCTCTCTTTCTCTCCCTTCCTCCCACCCACTATAAAAGCAATTTAAAAAATCCTTGGGTGAGGATTAAAAAAATTTTTTTAAATAAAAGGAGAAAGATAATATCAAGGTGAATGTAATTGTCTTTTTTAGTGAGGTAAATAATCCATGTCAAGAAAGATATGGGGGTTAATATACTGTGTAAAAGTCAGATACACAGTATTTGAGTACTTAGCCTTCAGGATTGGTTTGGTTTTATTGGTGGATTCTGTCTTTTTTAATGATTTGACTTTACCAGAGATTATGCCAGTAGGACTAAGCCTACAGGTAGTAGTATGCCTTTTCCAAACTTCCCTTTAGAACTCCACAGGACAGATGAGACCAGCTAGCTGTACAATGTAATTGTAATATGAAACAGGTATCTCAAACCTTGGGTCTTCAAAAGCAGAGTATTTCTTTTCACAACAAATGACTAAAAGATAACATTACCTACTGGGTATTTGCTTGCTCTGGGTTAAGCGTTGTTAGTCAATTATAAATACCTTGTTTAATCTCAAAATACTCCTATGCTGAAATGGCAGCGTTGCTATTTTATAGATGAAGAAACTGAGTCTTAGGTTAAGTAGCTAGATAAAAGGTCCTAAAGAGTCAGGTTTACAGCCTAGATCCAATGCCTTGAGTGCCTAATTAGCTATCTCTACAGGCTTGTGCTGGGTCAGTTTATATTTAACATTAATCTGTGTATTTATATGATTAAAATTTTTGATCCCAGTTAACTGAGATATGGTAACATTTTGTGTATTTCCAAAGCATTTGACTTAACTTTCACAGAAACAACTTTCTTTTTGAACATTTATTTTATTGGTTCATTAATATGTTATTGTTTATAGTAACAATAATTATAACTGCCTGGAACAAATACAGTTGACCCTTAGTAAGCATACTGTTTGATAAGGGTCAGGGCAAGGCCTATGATGTATCATGAGCATCAGAGATAATGGAGCATGTTGGGTAACATCAATTAGGAGAGCTTCCACTATTCTTACCACAGAGCTTCTAAAACAACTTTGAGAATTGGAGTAACAGAGAATCATAGATCATAGTTCTTAAATACAGTTATTTGAAGGTTAAGACTTTCCAAATAAAATTATTTGCAGGTGTAAGTTAAATTTAAAAGAATAATATCAGAGTCAATTTTTCCTTATATGTTGGTGTGCTCTGCATTTCTATTAGTGTTTTACACTTTTTATGCCACATACTCACTCCTTATTTTGTATTACTCCTACCTAATCCCATGGCTTCTCTTACTATTTGAATTCCCAGTCTGAATCTCTGGTCCAAATATCTTTCTTGTGCTCCGAGCCACTATGTCCAAACTGGATGTACTACAAATACTTCCAAATCTGTGTGTGTCAAGAAAATGATGCCCTTGCTTTCTCCATGCCTTCTTTTCTCCCATTATCTCAGATTCCCACAGCCAGAAAACCAGGTGATTCTTTCACCCCTTTTCATACTTAATATCTTTACCCAGTTAGTCCACAAATGGTACTCGTGGCACTAGTGACATTTGAGGGTGGATCATTCTTCATTTGGGGGTAGGGAGCATTGTTCTGAACACTGTAAGGTGGTTAGCAGCATCTCTGGCTTCTTACTACTAGATTTCGGTAGTACTTTCCCAGTTTTGAAGTCCAAAGATGCCATTTGAGAACCATTGCTCTAACCTCATGCTAGTACTAGTCCAGGCCCTCATCATTGCTTGCTGAGATTATTGCAATAGTTTCTTGAGCGCATTCCTGACTTCAGGTTACTCCCAACCCTCTACACCTCTTTCACTTCTCCATATAACCAGCAGAGTGATCTTCAGAGCGTGTAAATCTGTGCCTGTCAGATTCCCTCCATAAAAGCCTAGCTTTCTTAGGAACCTGAACTCTTCAGGGTATGTACAGTGCCCTTTATGATCTTTCTTCTGTCTTGTGTCTTGACTTCACTTTTTTTTTATTTGAGGTATAATTGGCATACAACATTATATTAGTTTCAGGTATATAATACAATATTTGTATATATTTTGAAATGACCACCACAATAAATCTAGTTAACATCCATTACCATACATAGTTATAATTTTTTTCTTGTGATGAGGACTTTTAAGGTTTATTCTCTTATCAGTTTTCAAATATGCATATTAACTATGGTCACCATGCTGCATATTATATCCCCATGACTTATTTTATAACTGGGAGTTTGTACCTTTTGTCTGTATCTGTTTTGCCTACTCCCACCTCTGGCAATTACTAGTCTGTTCTCTGTGTTTGTGAGCTTGTTTTTGTTGTTTGTTTTTGTTTCTAAGATTCCACAGATAGGCAAGATCATATATTTGTTTTCCTCTCTCTGATTTGTTTCACATAGCATAACACTCAACAGAGTCCATACATATTGTCACAAGTGGCAAGATTTCATTGTCCTTTATGGCTGAATAATGTTTGGTTGTATATACAGCATATACTAACTTCTTTATCCATTCATCTGGTCAGTGAACACTTAGTTTTCATATCGTAGCTATTGTGAACAATGCTGTAATGAACAGGGCAGTGCATATATCTTTTTGAGTTAATATTTTTGCTTACTTCGGATAAATTACCCAGAAATGGAATTGCTGGCTCATATGGTAGTTGTATTTTAATTTTTTGAGGAAACTTTTTACTGTTTTCCATAGTGGCTGCACCAATTTACATTCCCACCAACAGTGCACAAGGGTTTTCGTTTCTCCACATCCCCTGCAACTCTTATTTCTTGTCTTTTGGTAATAGCCATTCTTAACAGGTATATCTCATTGTGGTTTTGATTTGTATTTCCCTGATGATTGGTGATATGGAGAATCTTTGCATGTATCGACTTCATTTTTTTTTCTTCTTACCACCCCTGAACTCCAGTGCCACTTCTCTGAGCTAGAACGCCCTCTTTCCCCTGTATTTCATTTACTTTATGTGTCCTTTAACTCTTGGCTCAGGTGATCCTTTGGGTTGAGTTCATTATTCTGCATTCCTCTTTTACATTCTCACAGAACCTGTCAGTAGCATTTAACACACTGTGGTGGTGTCACCTACATATTTGAATTTCCCTTACTATTTTCTAAGCTCTGTGAGGGCAGGAATCTAAGGCTTCCTCCTCATCTGGTACAGAGCCTGACAACTGAAAGATATTTAGTGACTTTATGTGTATAAAATAAATGCATTGTTTTGGAATTTGAAAGAGGGAACAAAATAATATTAAGATGTCATTGAAGACTGGCTTTCAACAGACATGATAAAGTGGCATTTATATTGGTAAATTTATAAGATTCCTGTGGTTTTGGCTTTCATCATGTAGACCTGGAAAACTAATTTTATCTGTAGACTGAGAGAGCATCAGGCCCTTGGCGATGATTTCATGCTAGCCAGGTTTGCATGGACCAGAGTGTCACTAGATTCATTTATAATGAGAAATCTAACTGCTGTTAAGTTATAATGAAAATATTGCTTGGAGTGTATGAAACTGTAGTTGGGAATATTAACTTATAAAATGCTTTAAGGGAGATTTGAAGTACTCTTTAATCTCCCCCAGGCTGAGAAAACCAGTGAGCTTTTTAAGGGATTATGCATATGTCCTTTGAGAAAGATTATAATTTGGCAAAATAAGAAAGAATGCCTGTGCATCTTGTTTTTCAGTTTTTCATGATGACCAGTACCTCTTAAATGAATTTATGTGGTATTTATTTTTAAAAGGGAGGCGTTAGGAGGGGGGATTATATGTATGTGCACTGATACATTTATAGTTGGGTAGTAGAGAGCAGGCAGTTAGCAAGGTGAATCTTAACTTCATCTGAAAGAATAAACAGGTTAAAGTACTAAAGGAGGCCTTTGTAAGGTATAATGAGAGATGGGTTTTATCAGATTTTAAAACATTATGAAGCTACAGAGTATTTTATTTTTTTTGTTTTATTTTAGTGAGAGGGAAAGAAAGGGAGAGAAACATTGATGTGTGGTTGACTCTTGCACGCCCCCCTAGTGGGCACCTGGCCTGCAGCCCAGGCCTGTGTCCTGACCAGGAATCTGTCCGGCAACCCTTTGGTTTACAGGCCAGCATTCAATCCCCTGAGCCACACCAGCAAGGGCTACAGAATTTTTTAAAACATGAAAAATTTCCGCTAAAAGGTGGATGATTGAACACATACATAATATCTCTTCATTAAGATCTTGTTACAGTGGTAGTAAAAACATAAGAAAGTATAAAACACATGGACAAAGAATGCCAGAGATGTCATCAGAGGACAAAAGAATGAGATAGGAAAAAAGTTTTGCAAAGAAGCTCTCAGGAGCAGAGCCAGTAGACCTGGAATAACCCTGGAAAATTAGGCACTGTATGGAAAAACATAAGTTAAAAGTCTGTATATAGGGAAGAGCTGACCCCCACATAACCAAGTAATCAAGATGCCTATCTTATGTCCATTTCCAGTCCATTACCAGACAGAAGACCAGAGGTTTAATTCACTGGGGAAAAAGTTTAATTCACAGGGAAAGAGCAGAATTTATAAAAGCATGGCAGAGTAGAGAGTGAGGGTGAAATGTAAGACAGAAAAGTGGATTAATTGAAAGTCTGCTTTGGAAAATGATCAGTGACCAGCCTGTCACCTCCCTACCCTGCCTGTAAAACTTTTTGCTGGGGTTTGAGTGCCAGCTCTGTTTTGCACAGATCCAAGTCATGTTTAAGTGGGCATGTCAGTACAGCTGCATAACTTTTCTTTTAGTTAATTGTACGATGTACTTTTTTTTTCTCTGTTAAATCCTTATTGCATCTTTATGTTTTAGATGTGTTTCGTATATATAGCATATGGTTAAAAAAAATTTTTTTTTACAAGTATTATCCAGTCTCATAATCTCTGTTTCTTAACTGGAACTTTAAGAACCTTAAACACCTTTCGTCCTGTATATGGTAGCAGGGACCTCCTTTGAGCTGGCCCCTGTGTCCTTTTTACATATCCCTGTGTATGCACTTCCTTTCTGGCATAACCAGGTGTTCCAAGTTCATCTTGTACTTTCTCTGCCCAGACCTGAGATCAGCCTTTTTCCAAACAATTCCTGGTTCCTTTTAGTGGGGAATGATACATAGAAAATAAAATATAGATTCTACCACTGTGATGGTATTGCTTCTAGGCCTTTCAGCAGATGAGGGTAGGAAATATATGTGAGAGTTCATCCTGCTATCTTGAGTTCCAAAGCAACAGTACATACACAGTACAAGGTTAACAGGTAGCTTTCAACACATGGAAGGGATCATTACAGTGTCTTTGCTGTTGAGGATTCAACTGTCTTAACTGTAGCTTTAAAGGTAATCCATTTTTTAAGACTTTATCTTATAACCACTGAGTATTTTAATTATATCTTATTTCTGTTTGTGTTTTTTAGTCAGCTATGTCATTTAAAACATTTCTATTCTCTGTACGTATTTTCAAGATAAACCTCTTATTTCTTTGAAACTGCTGAATATATTGTTTCTGATATCTCAAGTCTCTGCAAGTCAGTTTCTGCTTTCCCATTTTTTTGTTTCTCTGGGCTATTGACCTTAGCTGTTGGTTACTTATTGCCCTTGAGAAATCACTTTAGAGGATATCCTGAGGCTTAGGTTGAAGATGTTTTTCTCCAGGTAAATTTGCATTTGCTTCAGCCAGAAGACTGGAACATTGTCAGAACAAAGGAATATTGAATTCTAAATTAAATTAAATTAAACTTAAATATCAAATTGAAATCAGTACTTGAGGCTTTTTTGCCCACCCGTGTTATGTCAAGTTAGGCTGTAAAATTTGAAAGAGGGAACAAAATAATATTAAGATGTCACAGAAGATTGGCTTTTAACCCCCTCGGGTTAAAGCATGATTTACAACCTTTCCGGAATGGTGCTCTTTATCTTTTTCTTCGTATTTAATAGGCACTATGTCAGGTTTTCCTGCAGTCCCTTTGGGTTAGAAGTAAATTTACCTATTTCTTATTCTGATCTTAAAGATAGCCCTTAAGATTCCATCCATAATGTTAGGAGATCTGTCAGGCTCCCTGCTCTGGGCAGGCTCAGGTCTTTGTCTTTTGTCCCCTTCATCCAAAGAGTTTGTCAACTTCCAGATCAGTTTCATCTGGATAGTCAAATACCATCAGGGCAAAATGGCATCTAGGTTTACCTGTAGTTAATTCTCTGGGTTCCTGGTAATTTCTAACTTGTCAGGTATTCTATATTTTTAAGATTTTAAAATAAATTTTATATACCAAATTTAGTTGTTTTCAACAGGAGCATTGGTCTGAATAAAACCTAACCTATCTTTACAGGAAGCAAAAGTTCCTGTATATGTTTTAGTATTTTTATTTTTACAATGAGCTCTATTTTTTTATTTTTAAAAAAATTGGAAAGGTGCCCTGGCTGATGTGGCTCAGTTGCTTGGAGCATTGTCCAGTGAACCTAAAGGTCGCAGGTTCTCTTCTGGTCAGGACACAGATCCAGGTTGCGGGTTCAATCCACCTGTCGGGCCATGTGCGGGAAGGCAACCAGCTGTTTCTCTCTCTCACATTGATGTTTGTCTCTTTAAAAACAATGAAAAAAATGTCCTCATGTGAGGATTAAAAAAAAAAAAATTAGGGAAGAAAAGCAGAGGTCTTTAGTTCTCCTAGAGAACACTACCCAGAAGTGGCTCAGTTGGTTGGAGCATTGTCCCACAGCCAAAAGGTTGCGGGTTTGATTCCCGGTGAGGGCACACGCCTAGGTTGCAGGTTGGATCCCCAGTCTGGTGCATGCCATTCCTAGTCTGGTGCGCCCCGGGTGGTGCATTCCAGTCCGGCGTATACGGGAAACAACCAGTCAGTGCTTCTCTCTGACATCGATGTTTCTCTCTCTCCTGCTCCCCTTCCTCTCTCTCTAAAAGCAATGAAAAAGTATCCTCGAGTGAGGATTAAAAAAAAAAAACACAACTTTTTTTTAAAAACAAAATATAAATGAGATGCCATTTTTCACCTGTTGGATAGGTTTTTAAATTTTTTACTTAAAGTTTAAGGTACAGTGAGATGGGGGTCTGCTTATATATATTGCTAGTAGGGATACAGTAATAAAGCTTTCTTCAGGAAAAACAATTTGATAACATATGGAAAAATATTAATCCATACATTTGGACAGGGTTAGGGTTTGGCACACTAGAGCCCACAGGCCAGATCTGGCCTTTGGCTTTTTTTGTGTATGGCCCAGCAACTAACAATATTGTTCACATTTTAAAGGGTTGAGGGGTAGAAGATAAAAATAAGAATGGGTCATGAGGACTGTATTGGTCCAAAAAGCCTAAAATATTTGCCATCCAACCTATTACATAATTACATTCACTATTATATACCTTTGTTAGAGTAACTATACTTGTGGAAGTCTGTTAGAGGAAAACAAGCTACAGGCAAAGACTAGATACTGATGAGTGGACAAATATTCTCAATAAAAAGCTAGACTGAGCATACATTTCAGCAGTAATGAAATAGGTAAATAGTCAAAGGATAGCCATATAATAAAATCACTCTCCAGAAATGATTAATGAAATAAGGGCATGTTCCTAACGAAGGGTAAGATGAAAAACATTAATACCATATTAATGTATCAAGGAAAGACTACAAGGATATACAATAAGTTTGCAAGTGGTTATCTGTCAGTGTTAGGATTAGAGATGGGTTTGATTTTACTTTTATGCTTTTTTCTTGTTATCTTAGCTTTTTATTATGAGCTTGCATTATACTTATGGTCGAAGAAAAAAATGTTTCTTTTTCCTCTGTTAAGTCCACTAAAAGAATGTGAAGAGACATGAGAGTTGAGAAAATTTTTTAAAACTCCTTAGGGGTTATGTCCATGATTTATTCATCTTTATATATCTATACAGTGCCAGGCATTTGCTAGGTGTTTGGTAAATGTTCATTTAAAGAATGAGTGACTAGCCCTGAGAAGTGTGGCTCAGTTGGTTGGGTGTTGCTCTGTGAAGTGAAGGTTGATTCCCAGTCAGGGCATGTGCCTAGTTTGCGGTTTCAGTTGCCAGTTGGGGCGCTAACAACAGGCAACCAATTGCTGTTTCTCTCCCTCTCTTCCCCCCTTCCACTTTCTCTAAAAACAAATTAAAAAAAAAAAAAAAAAAGAATGAATGACTCACCCTGGTTTGGTGGCTCAGTTAGTTGGAGCATCATCCCATACACCAAAGGTTGTGGGTAAGATTCCTGGTCAGGGCACATGCATAGGTTGCAGGTTCGGTCCCCAGTCCAGATGTGTCTGGGACCAGATTGATGTCTGTCTGTCTGTCTGTCTGTCTGTCTCTCCCTCCCCCGCTTCCCCTCCTCCTGCACCCACTCTCTTCCTCTCTGTGTAGAATCAATGGAAATATCCTTGAGTGAGGATTTAAAAAATAAATAAGTAAAAGAATGAGTCACTAGGTAGAAAATGCAAAAAACTGCTCAGTCTCAAGGAAATGCAGATAAAACTATATATGGCCTATCATTTTCCCCTTGCCAAATTAGCAAATATTTTGTTTAATAAAAAAAGCTAATTTTTTAAAATGAGAGAGTTTGGAAGGGATAATTGACATATAATAAAACTCACCCCCTTTTTAAGTTTACAGTCTGCTGTAATTTAAAAGCTGGATCATGTGACCATTACCTCTATCAAGACAGTGAACATTTCACCCACCCCAAAAAGTTCCCCAGTGCTCCTTTGTAGTGAGTTCGCTTTCTCACCCCCAATACATGGCAGTCACTAGTCAGTTTTCTGTTACTGTAGTTTTTCCTTTTCAAGAATATCATATACACAGAATTATACAGCAAGTCTGGCTTCCTTTATTTATCATAGTTTTTGAAAATCATCCATTTTGTTGCATGTAGCAGCATCGTGTTTCTATTTCCAAGTAGTATTTCACTGTATACTTCATTTTGTTTATTCATTCACTGGTTTATGGACATTTGGGTTGTTCCCAAATTGTTACAATTAAGTGACTACTGGTGGAATTGCTGGGTCATGTGTGGTGCATGTATGTGAAGTTTTACAGCTGCCAGCCTGTTATCCAAAGTGACTGTACCATGGCCTTGCCAGCACTTGCTAAGGTATTGAAACAAGTACTGAACACTGCAGTTGTGAGTTGTGCAGTTTTCTCTTTAGGAAAGCATAGCGGCAGTTTGAATCAAGTCAGTAGAAATGTTTATTCTCTTTTACTTGGACATTCCACTTCAAGGAAGTTCTTTGTAAGGAAAAACCTGAAATATGCGCAGAGATATTGAAGGGCCATTTGTAATGGAAGAGTGTATGCCTAACTGTACATTCAGTGTTATGCCAGGCATTATCATGGATTCAAAAGAAACTTGTTGTTTTTACTCATATAGCTTGTGATTTTAAAAAGTGCTTATTATATGAAATGTAATCAGTGAGCAGTGCAACATTGCATTAAAGTACCATATATTAAGGGGATAAGCAGAAGAGTTGGAAACTGGGATGGATTATATTAAAACTTGATTTCAGCAAAGTTTTGGATCATGGCTAAAGCTTGAGTTAGAGAGTTGGAGCTTTCTAAAAGTTGGAACACAACATGAATAGAAGTTAAATATAGTCTGTGTATATAATGTATAGAATGTTTTCATGTTGATATAATAAAACGGTTTTGTTGGAGGTTTTTAAAATAATAGAGCAGGAACAGCATATGCTTTAGAACTGGAAAGACTGCTGTAAGCATCTGCATTCTTATAAAAAGACTTCAAAGGCTTCCTGGTGGCCTACGATTCAGCAGGTGCTCAGTAAATGGCCACTACTGTCATTTTTACTAGTACTAATAAAACTAACAGGAATCTAAGCTTGATGGAGTAGTTTAATAGGGAACATTGTTATATTTTGAAAAGAGCATTAATATATAAATTATAGTCGTATTTGTCAAGTGGTTTATTTAGGATAAAAAAATGAAAAAAGAATAAAAACTTAAACCCTAAATATGCTCCAGAGAGAAATTTTGTCCTGTTTGTTATCTTCTGTGATTGGTACATTGTATGAGGAGTGAGAATGGGGTGGGGTTTGTGAGTTGGTCACAGATTTATAATTACCCGTATTTTGCTGTGTATAATGCGCTCCCATGCATAGTGCGCACACAAGCTTTACGCCCAAACTTTCAGAGAGAAAAATCTTTTAATATTTTAATTCAGTTTTTTATTTATTTATATTTATAGATTCAGGATTTATTTATTTTTAAGTATGTTATTGATTATACTATTACAGTTGTCTCATTTTTTTCTCCCCTTCATCCCCCCTGCCATGCACTGCCCCACCCCCCAGCATTCCCTTATTTCATGCCCATGGGTTGTACA
The DNA here is from genome assembly GCF_021234165.1 of Pteronotus mesoamericanus. Lineage (NCBI taxonomy): Eukaryota > Metazoa > Chordata > Mammalia > Chiroptera > Mormoopidae > Pteronotus > Pteronotus mesoamericanus. The sequence continues at coordinate 11,645,040 of NW_026555245.1, forward strand.
TGTAAGTTATTTGGCTTTTCCATTTCCTATACTATTCTTGACTTCCCTCTGTCTATTTTGTACCTGCCAATTATTTATATTTAGAAACAAAACCGATTATCATATTCCAGGGTATTATTTTGCATATGAATACCATTACTGCTTAAGTTACACTTTTCATGCATAAGCATACATAAAAGAATTAAAAACATTTATATAGATACGGAATTAATACTACCCATATATAATGTGCATCTTTATTTTCCCCTTGAAAATCTGGGCAAAAATATGTGCATTATACATGGCACAATTTGGTAACTCATTGAAAAGTAAGGAGAAGATTGTCGTCATTAGTCCTAAAGTGGAACTGTGGGGTGATGATGTTGCCTGGATGAGCCGGATGGATTGGGGGTGATAGATTAAAAGATTGGGAAATCTGGTTTCAATCAAATGATAGTTTGTTTTTTATTTATAGTTTCTTGGTTATATACAATGAGAGAATAGAAAAGGGGACTGTCATTTAAAAAAGGAATTACAAAAGCTATCATTTACTTAGTGCCTTCTATGTGCCAGATGTATTACATATTATCTCACATTATATATCTCATATTGAAGTCATGTTACGGATGGGACAGAATTAGTGACTTGCCAATGGGAACGTAATTAGTAGGTGTTAGAGCTAGGATATGAGCTGTGCATTTGAAAAACCAGCTTAATGCCATCTCTTCATTACAGGCACCCTCGTCTCTTAACTCTCCCCAGGACCCTCTGTCTCCCATCACCTGCTCTCTTGAGGACTCCTGTTTTCATGTGATAACCAGTTTATAGCTGTAGTTTTGCATTTACTTATGGAATTATAATTACAGTATACCTTTGGTATTTAAGGACTTAGCATTCTCTAATTCAGCTAATCCTTCCGTAACTTAAGAATTACATGTGTAAGTTCCATGATGTGGAGAATCAAAATACAAGCTGGTATACTAAGGTATTCACTCCTGTGAATGTCAGCACTTGAATGTCAGTTACTGGGCGAAAATTTCAGGGGTCGGAATAAATGTCTTTCACAAATGTAAATGTCTTACTTCTTTTTAACTACTACCCAGCTTATTATTCAACTTGGAGTTCTGCCTAACACTGCTCCTAGTGAATGTGTATATTCAAGTAATTCATAGTATATTTAAACCGTAGGTCCTCTGCTGTACCACTTTGAAAATTTGGCAAATGAACTTTCCATAGAATTGAGCTATGAGGATCTAAAAAATGTTGTTCTGCAGTATGGATTCCAGCTAGAGGTAAGGAGGGAATGAAATATTGCCAAAACTTAACTTCAAAAGCATTTAACTAGGAATAGCGATAGGGCATTTACTGGCTTTACCTTTTCTCTGTTTTCTCATCGATAAAGTGAATAGTTTTTAGAATTATAAGGATTTGGGATAATATGTATGCAAATGAAAAAACTATATCCATGGTATAATCACCTCTCAATAAATAGTAGCTGACCACTATCATGACACTGGCCTTTGTAGACTGATAGTTAACCAACCAAGTAGATGAAGCTCTGGGGAGGCAAGTTGGGGTGGGAGGGCAGGAATTAGAGGGATATTGTTTACTGTACATGCTTTTGTACAGTTCAACCTTTTTTATTGTGTGCGTAATAATAAGGTTTTATGATACTTTGACTCTTGTGTTTTAGCTGTATTAGAAACATTCCATTCATTTTAAAAATACACAACAGACTGGTTCCTAAAGATAAAGAAAAGCAATATATTATATATAGTAGCTTAGAGTTCAAGCTCTGTAGTTAGACTGCCTGAGTGTGAACACCAGTCCTACCACTTATTAGCAATGTGACCTTGAATAACCTGTTTTTTGTAAAGTAGTACCAATCTTATGGTAGTATTTGTATGTAATAAATGAATTAATGTCTAGAATATGTGTAAAATAGCACCTGCCACTTAAAAGGGCTCAGTGTTTGTTAATGTCATCATGGTAGCCACCATCATCATCATGATTGTTTGCATTGCAGGTGGAAAAGGAATCTGTCTTGTCAACATATACTGTGAATGATCTCTCCATGATGAAATACTACTATGAATGTGTTTTGTTTGTGGTCCGTAAGCCACAATAATGGTCTCAAGTGATATCACCAAGAAAAATAAGTTCAATAAGAGCAAATCCTGAAATAAACAACTCAAAAACAACTATCAAATGACAGGACACAACCTCAAATCAGTGGTGCCTTCTTATTCCTAACAAAGTTTAGAAATAGTGTCTATTTTCTTATGTCTTATTGCTTTTTCAGAAATATACTATGCCATGCATATTTGTATTACACAAGTAAAAACTGAGGAAATATCTTCAAGTTTACCTTTTGCTTGAAACCCAGAATTGTCTTTCTGTAGAAAACACTTTAGTGTCTTCATGAAGCTCTCCGTTCCAGGTCTGCCATGCTGATGACTAATAGTATTGAAGTCCATTAATAGTCTTTTTTTTTTTTTTTTTTTTTTTTTAATGCATTACACATGTTATTTTTAGAAGAGTCTAAGGATCCTCTCATATTCAACATCTGGAATGAGACTTTTATTCACTTAGACCTAAGCAATCGCTACATAAAATGTGTCTATTCTTTTATTATTCATTTTATTTTTTTCTAGCTCAGCTGAACTTAGAGAAGCATCAGACCTTTCATTTTTATGAAATATTAAATTTAATGGTATCACAGGCCAGTAAAAATGCACTCAAGTAACTAAGAAATGAGTAAGCCTTTTGTCCACACTAAACTGAACACTTTGAAAGCATACTCATCATGGATCATTCTGAAATGTACGAAGATTTCAACAATCTTAAGTGAGGCACAAAAGCCTTTATTATAGGTACTGTTAGGAAACTGGGGAAATAATATCTGCCCATTTGAAATGTATGATTTCAAACTATAAATGAATACAGTCTGTCAGTGAGATGTTTACAATAATGTCTTGCCTTTAGATTACCTGGATACAAAAGCACTTTTTTTCCATCAAAACAATTACATACTAGTAAAAATTGTCATGATAGTATTAATGAGGGGAAATTTTGAAAATGAAATTCAGGGATAAATTACTGCCCATGGTCTGTGTCTCCAATATTACATGCAGCAGCCATTAATATAATTTCAGATTAACACCAATTTTTTTCCCTGATAGCTGGGGCTAAAACAGTATATGCTGTTTTAAATTTCTACCTCTAGCAGATTTTTATTGGAGGGAATTTTCTTTGTATTTTTTGTTAACTCTGTTTCCTGTAGCTTGGAAAGTAAGGATGACAAAAATAATGTTTTAACCTTTTCTTGGAGAAAAGGAAGTAGTACTCTTGAATATTTTCACAGGTTATTATGGTGGGATTAAGTGACCTCTCTCTGGCCATTTGGATTAGATAAACTTAATCTCAATAATGTGCTGGTAGCATAAACGTCATGTTTTAATGGGAAATTTTACTTGTCTTTAAACCATTATGGCCACTTGGGTTGGGGGAGTCACTACACAACCTGGCATTTCACTAATAGGAGCCAGATAAGGGAGCTCTTTGCCCTCTCTCTGCCCATTATGCAGTAAAGGAATCCATGAAGCTACTTGGACTTGTCAACTTATGCAAGCCTATAACCTGTTGATGGGGTTTTTTTTTAATGATTTCTCTTTTTTTGTGTGTCCCTTCGTACTTGGCAGATGTTCTTTTAGTGGAAATTCTCATTTTTTTACCACATGAATAAACTTGAAAAAATTGCTTCCCACAATTAGTATTATTTTTAAGAAAGAAAAGACTTAAAAGGAATCTAGGTATTTTTTAAAAATCCATTGAAAGAAATGCATACTGTTTTTGAGTAATTTAGAAAGGGTTTTTATTCACTGACTAGTTCTCACTTTTTTGGAAAGTGTATCGAAACAAATAATCTTGTTCTGCTCAGAGAGGCAAAAGCAGGTTGACACTGGTGGGCTGGCTTTATTACTTAAAGTTTCTGCTATCAGGTTTTATTCTTTAGTAATGTTACTTATATTTATAAATTATGGCTTACATTTTAGTTAATTCTGAAATCAGTTTTTAATTTCTCCCTCATATTATGCACACTTTCTTAAATGTTTTACACAAATTTGCATTGCTTTTTTTTCTCTTAAAGCTTTCACAGTTAATATCACCTAAACTTGAAAATTGTGGTATTAGTCAATAAAAGGAGTGTTGTTAGAGGATTTAATTTTCTGTTTCTTTTATGCAGTCCTACTAAAGTGTGTAAGCCTTAACAGTTTTTTACTTTTTTCTTGTTAGCTGTATACACAAATGTTATCATTCATTTTCATAAAACAGGAGGAGAAGGTCATTGTGCTTGCTGTTTATTTTTTTTCCCCCATGAAGAGGTGCAGGTTAGGGTATGTTAATCAAGTGAGCAAGGTGGGATATGTAAAATATAAAGAGAAGCTGTATAAATCACAGTATAAAATTATGAAGTTTTGGAAATGTTAAATGTACTGTATTTATATGTAATTCTCATTCTAAAAGTTGCCACAAAGGCTGAATTGGAAGCTTCATGTCTGCATGAAATTTCCTGTATTTTTAATGTGTATGATGGACTTGATTTTTCTTGAATATTAAAGTCTGCCAATTGCTATGAACAATATTTGCTTGGTTATTTCCATCTAACTTAGTGATAACCATATGGGAATTTAAATTAATGAACACATATAATTTTAAATCCTTGGATGAGCTTCTGTATGCTTGTAGAAAGTCAATAAAATATGGGTGTTTGGTCTTTAAAAGTATGCTAGGCCTTATCCTAATTAATCCTGACCTTTGGTTTTGTTAAATAATAGAAAAAGAACTCTAAAGGAAACCAGTAGAAGAAGGTTCCTGTGCCAGCCATTACTAGGATGAGCACTGGACTTGGCCCTTAGATACTCTGGGCTTGTCTTTCTGAACTACTGTTTGTGATCTTGGGCAAGGTGCTCTGAGTTTGTTTCCTTATCTGTAAGAGGATTGATACCATCTGTTTCAAAGGGGTTTTAATGAGATCATGTGAATTATATGTAACACATTATATGTGAATGTATGAAAGCACAAGAAATTAAATGTAAATTCAGTCTGTGATGATTGCTCTATGAAAAAAGATGATTGATAGCAGTACTTTAGTTTTAATAATGTTATGGTGACCCTTTGAAAAAAGTTTCAATGGGATTCTGGGGGTGTGGGGGGAGTCAAGGCTGATGTGTACAGTTATAGATTCCAAAAGTTTGGTGGTAATTGTAAAGAAATAAAAGAGCAGGTAATGGGAGAGTAAAATTTAATAGAGGGTTACTCTCACCTTTATAAACATGGTAGTACATGCCTCTTAACATATGTTTGATTATTTCTCTTCAGCAGTTATTTAGAAGTGGAATTATTCAATGTGCACGTGCATTTTCAGTCAAGTTGCCTTTCAAAAACAGTACCAATTTACAGACCATCAGCAGTGCTTGAAAATAATTTTGCATCCATTCCCTGGCCAATACTGGACATTGTTAACCTTTTGAGTTTTTGTCATTATAGGAAAAAGTGGTATCTAGTTTTAATGTTTATTTCTTTAACCATCAGGGAAGTTGATCAATTTATGTAAAATTAATGGTTAAGAGAGGTACCCTTAATCTGCCAGTCTGTCATTTTTCACATGGCAGACCACACAAGCCATTGGCGACAAGGCAAAAGTTAGACAAAATGTAGTGAGTTTCATCAAGGGGACGGTTAACCATGACTGCTTGGAGTTCTCTGCATTGAGAGGAGTGCCCACATCTGCTTTTGGTTTTACACAGCTTGAACCAAGGCTGAGCAGTGCCAGCAGCCCATTGGTCCCCATTAGGTTTCAGTTTGGCCAATCAGTGATCTAGGTCCAGGAGTTTAGGGGAGTGTCTGTGAGTCAAGAGCCCCACTGAGCCACCAGATTTGCTTTAGGTTTCAGAGAGGGGCATAAAGTTTACCCCCAAAGGAATAGTTGCCACTTTTTCATAGCACTCAAAAGCTGCTAGGGTCAGGCCAGCTATACTCTTAAACATGCTATTTCTGTTTGACTTGCAAGACTTGTTGGTGCCTTTTCACCTTGTAAGGCACCAAGTCCAAGTTGACCCACACCTGTATGGGGATGTCAAACTAGAGTCAAAAGGCTTCAACGAGTCATGCATTCAGTTTCAGCAAAAGCAGGTTAATGGCTGTCTTCTTTTGTACAAAGGTGTATTTGGTGATAGTGTCAGGCAGTTGGTGCTTTTGTAGTATCTGGCCATGGCCTATGTATTTCTGCAGCCATTAAGTCTTTGAAGCTATGGTTTCCCCTTTTCATTTTGGGGTTTTATATTATTTCTGCTGGACCACCCAGGAGGGAACCATTCGTCTATGCAGTAGTCTTTGAGTGTGACACTCATGGGAAGGCATATATCAATTCCTTTATTCATATATAATTTCTGGGGTGTGGTGCTTTAAAAATGCCCACAGATTCTTTGATATTCCTCCCTCTGGGACAGTCTAATTCCACTTCCACTTGAAGTGTAGATGGTAGTGACTCTCTTCTAATGAACAGACTGTGGTAGAAATGTGTGATACCTAATGCAGGGTCATAACAATGCAGCTTCTATTTTTCTCTCAGATCACTTGCACTAGAAGCCTGATGAGGATATTCAAATAGCCCCTATGGAGAATCCTACATGGTGAAGAGCTGAGGCCTCCTCCAAGTAGTCATAAAAAATAAATGAGTTTGGAAGTGAGTCCTCCAGCCCCAGTCAAGCCTCCAGATGACCACAGCCCCAGCAAACATCTTGACTGCAACCACATGGGCAACTCTGAACTGCCCAGCTAAGCTGATGAATTCCTGATCCACAGACTCAGAAAATGTTTTCAGCTACTAAGTTTTTGAAAGACTTATTCACTGAGTACAGAATTCTGGGTTGATTTTTTTATTTCTTTAAGGATATCACTCCATTGTTTTGATGAGTACTCTGCAGTAAGTCTTATTTTTGTCCTTAAATGTGTTCCTTTTTTCTCTGGCTATTCTCAAAATTTTAAGACAGGATGGGGCCTGTTGTCAGCATTCCCATCCTCCTCCCCGTGTATTTGTGGTTGATCTTAAGCAGGAATGACCTGCTCCTCCAGGAGTAATATCAATGAGGGATACTAGGTGCCAAATTATCTTCTGCTCCTCTCCCCAAAGTGCAGATTCTGCTTCTTGTTTTCCTTCAAGGACTTTGTCCTGGGGGTGAGATGGTCTCCTACCCCAACCCTGAGACAGGGTGGGTTTGCTTCTACTCCTCCCCAACAAGCAATGCCTGTAGCTGGGAGAATGTTTGCTGAACCTCCATCATCAGCCTGTGGCTTTGCTTACAGCAGAGAATGATCCAGGGAAACGGGGGGGCTGCTTTTATGCCTGTCCCTGGGAGCAGCAGCTGTACTGTATATCTGTCTTCCAGGGGCAGAGGACCACCTCCATTCTCTCTGCCCCTTTCTCCTGATAACCCAGAAGACAATGAAAAAAGCTTATGACTGAGTGCAAATATCCCTTGTGCCTGGGACTCCCAGCTATCAATATATTCCAAACTGAGATGCTAACCCACAATTACCAAAAATGTAAAACTTAAGATTTCATTGCAGCTTATAAAGCAGCCACTTTTCTGTGCTCTGAAAAAGTCACATGTACCATCTCTCTTTGGAGGAGCTGGACCATCTTTAGAATTCAGTTTACTGAATTACTTTGCAACATCAGTTCTGATAGGCTTAAGAAAAAAATACAATTTTTAGATTACAAAGGATCACAGAACAAGGAAGAAAATGGTTGTTACCAAGCCAGCTACTGCATTCACAAAGAGACCTACTCACTTGGGTATTGGGAAATGCCCTGTCTGGTTCAGGAACTGTAACCCCACCGGCAGACAGAAGGCCCCAAGGCTGGAAATAAACAGGGAGGCCTTGGAGAAACAGGCCCCTGAGGAGACAACCTGTCCTCTCTGGTAGGGGCGTAGCTCCTGCCTCTCAGCTTTGCCCTGTGATGGTCAGTAATCCATGGTAAGTATACAACAGAGATAGCAACCTAAGAGATATTGATCAGGTATGGGCAGCAGACAAGAAATTGGGGGACACGGAGAAAGGGCAAAAAGGCCTGCACCTCTTGGCTCGGCTTGGACATGGCCAGAGTCCTCATTCTACCGGAAAGAAGTCTTCTTGTCTCTTGGCGGCTCCCTCCCCACACCTGGCTCAGGCTCGAAACAATGCCGGAGTCAGTCCTAAACCAGATCTGGCGGTTCCCGGGGAAATCAGGCCTAAAAGTAAATTCTTTAAAGTGTGCTTTGTTTTCCACCCAGAAGCTCTAGCCAGTTCATGCTGGTAAGGAAATTTACATTATCCACAGACCCTGACCCTATACCGTTAGGCACTCTTGTGTTTTCTATGCTCTCATGTGTAGTCATCTCTCTTATTTACCAGTCTTCTCTCAGACCCATGTAAATCAGTGTGTTCCTGCCACTTGTTTTCTTCAAAACATCACCCATTCTCTGTGAACATTAACATACTAATGTAATGAGATAACTTGTGCATTCCTGTTACCTAGCCCCACTGATAACCTTTTCAATAAAAGCCTTTAGAAAAAGGGGCTAGGGAGCCTTCTCCACTAGAGGGATGTGCCACATCCCCTCTCCTGGCAAACAGAGAGGTGTTTGCGATGACAAGTGTTTATCCCGCTCATCCGTGACACCCCCAGGACGGGCTCTGCGGGATTCAGAGTCCCACGTCCCATCTCACTGGCCCCAGACAGTAACCCTCAGATCCGGAGCGCCATGCTCGCACACCACACTCCGTCCCCACCGCAGCGTGCTCTTTGCCCGGGCAGCAGTTGCTGCCTGGACTGGGGACGAGCAGTGACCCGTGGCGGCCCTCCCACCACGTGCCACATCGCCGTGCTGCACTTGGGTACATGGGGACATCTCTGGACAGTCTGTAAAGAAACAATCTGTTTAAAAATAGCTGATTAAGCCCTGGCTGGCGTGGCTCAGTAGATTGAGTGCCAGCCTGCGAACCAAAGGGTCACTGGTTCGATTCCCAGTCAGGGCACACACCTGGGTTGTGGGCCAGGCCCCTGCTGGGGACATGAGAGAGACAACCGATCACTGTTTCGTGCATCATATTTCTCTCCCTCTCTTTCACCTTCCTCTCACTCTCTTGAAAAATAAATAAAATCTTTTAAAAAATAAAAATAGCCCATCAGAAGGAGAGTGAAAATTTATCTGCTTGTCACTGTTTGCTCCAAGAGAGAGAACTCCCTTTGCTTCATGACTGTGCCATCAGATTCAAGCTGCTGGAAAGGCCAGGTGTTAGGTCTGTGTGGCATTTAATTTGAAGCATTAGTCTGCCAGTTTCAGGAACAGTAGCAGAAGACAACTCCTATAGGAAAGTTAAAGGACAGTTTATTACTCATAGCAATAGCAGTAGCAAGAATATTAATTTTGAACCTGTTCCCTGAGGCCCAACTCTGAAAGACGACATACAGAGTGCTAGTGATACCTACACATGCATTGGATTGTGTGGAGAAGGTCCTTGAGTTTAGGAGACTGTAATCTTTTTGATAGACAAACAGTAAGTGTGCCTGACTTTCTGCCCGAGGAGAAGGTATATTGGACAGTAAACAAACCTGCCCTTAGCTCCACAGGGATGCAATATCTACCTTCCAAGCCTGTTCACTGTACACAATCCTTGGATAGATAATCTGGAAAAAAGGTAGCCAGTGCCTCTGTTTGCAAGATATACTGAAATGCCAAAGACCCGTAGAAAACTGTCTCCCAGAAGATAACAGAAGCCAGAAATTCTATGTGTTGGCCTATAGTAAAGAGACCACACAGGATACTAGTAACATCAAGATTATCTGACGTAGCCCAAAATTGTGTCTCATACTCTCCACCCATATTTCTCAGTATCCCACCCTCCTGATTATTGATAACAGTATCCTCCCAGAAACATCTGTGCAATACAAAAAAAAAAAAAGAAAAAACCAAAACACATATATATGTATAAAATATACATATACATCTTTTTATTTGTGGCTTGTATATATTATTGTGCTCCTTAATTTTTTGACTTCCTGTTTTGCTGATTGCTCTATATCTGTGCACATAAATTTACTCCATTTAATAAAGGCTGCATAGCATTTTATTATATATCTACAGACACATATCATACTTTATCAATAACTAACATTTAGGTTTTCTATCTTTTGCTATTCAGCATTATATTACAATGACTAATCCTGTACATACCTCTTTGTATCCATTGTCAGTACTATATCTGGAGTATAGATTCCTAGAAGTAGAATCGCTGAATGCCTTGTGCATTAAAATTTCACAGATGGTGCCACAAGGCTCTCTTAAAAGGTTACAATTTAAAATGAGAAGAGTATCTGTTTATATCTTCAACATAATCTATTATTAAACATTTTAATGATAGCCAATATGTACATTGAAAATTGTAATTGTATATGGAGGAGGTTATAGGGCAGTTAAATGATGAACAAAGACTTCTCTTTGGGTGGTGAACACACGATACATTGCACAAATGATGTAGAATTGTGCACCTGAAACCTATATAACTTTATTAACCAGTGTCACCTCAATAAATATTTTATTGAATTTCTGTAAGTAAAAAATGTTGAAACAGCAAAAAAAGAAGAGCCTGGCCTGGTTGCTCAGTTGGTTAGAGCATTGTCCTGTGCACCAGAAGGCTAAGGGTTGGATCCCCAGTCAGGGCATATACATAGGATGCAGGTTCAATCCCCAGTTGGGGCATGTACAAGAGAACCAATGGATCTTTCTCTTTCTCTTCCTCCCTCCCTCCCTCCCTCCCGCCCTCCCTCCCTCCCTCCCCTTTCCCTCCTCCCTCTTTCCCTTTCTCCCCGCTCCCTCCCTTTCCTCTCTCAAATCAATTTAAAAAATCCTTGAGGACAAAAAAATAAGGCTAAAATGAATGACTTTAGGTTCTACCAGAAAATGCTAGAGAAAGAAGAGCAAAGTAAACCCAAATTAAGTAGGAATCAATGAAGCAGAAAACAGAAACTCAGAAAATATTATGCCAATAAATTTAACAACTTGAATGAAATGGACACATTCCTTGAAGAAGTAGATCTGGTACTATTTACAACTTGAGGCAAACTAATTTCAGGTTGTATTATCAGGGACTTTTCTGTTTTTATTTATTTATTTTATTTATTTATTTCTTTATCCTCAGTGGAGGACATTTTTTCATTGCTTTTAGAGAGGAATGGAGAAAGAGAAACATCATTGTGAGAAAGAAACATTGATCTACACCTGCCTTTTTTTAAATATTTTATTGATGTCATTAAGGTTGTCCTATTTTTTTCTTCCCCTTTATTCCCCTCCACCATACACTACCCCACCCCACCAGCATTCCCTACCCGCCCCCACCCCATAGTTCATGTCCATGGGTTGTACATGTAAGTTTTTTGGCTTCTCCATTTCCTATACTATCCTTAACCTCCCCCTGCCTATTTTGTACCTGCTATTTATGCTGCTCATTCCCTGTACCTTTTCCCCCGTTCTTCCCCCTCCCCCTCTCTTCTGTTTTTGATCTTCTTTTTCTTAGATAAGTCCCTTTAACATTTCATATAATATGGGCTTGGTGATGAGGAACTCCTTTAACTTTACCTTATCTGGGAAGCACTTTATCTGCCCTTCCATTCTAAATGATAGCTTTTCTGGATAGTGTAATGTTGGTAATAGGTCCTTGCTTTTCAAACTTTGAATACTTCTTGCCAGCCCCTTCTTGCCTACAAGGTTTGAGAAATCAGCTGATAGTCTTATGGGAAGTCCTTTGTAGGTAACTCTCTCCTTTTCTCCCTCTGCTTTTAAGATTCTCTCCTTATCTTTGGGTAAATTAATTATGATGTGCCTTGGTGTGTTCTTCCTTGCATCCAACTTCTTGAGACTCTCTGAGCTTCCTGGATCCCCTGGAAGTCTATTTCCTTGGCCAGATTGGGGAAGTTCTCCTTCATTATCTTTTCAAATGTTTTTAATTTCTTTCTCTTCTTCTTCTCCTTCTGGCACCCCTATGATTCAGATGTTGAATCATTTAAAGTTGTCCCAGAGGTTCCTAAGCCTTTCCTTATTTCTTTGAATTCTTGTTTCTTCATTCTGTTCTGGTTGACTGTTTATCTCTTCCTTCTGCTCCAAATCATTGATTTGAGTCCCAGTTTTCTTCCCTTTACTGTTGGTTCCCTGTATATTTTTCTTTCTGCATAGCCTTTCCTTTTCCCTCCATTTTGCAACCATACTAAACCAATTCAGTGAGCATCAAGATTACCAGTGTTTTGAACTGTGCATCTGATAGGTTGGCTATCTGTTCATCGCTTAGTTCTATTTTTGGAGCTTTAATCTGTTCTTACATTTGGGCCATATTTCTTTGTCTCCATGCACCTTGGAGAGAACTGAGAGAGTAGATGGAGGGAACATGGTGCTGAGTCATCCTCGATACAACAGCAGCCACCTTGCTCAGGCAGGTCACTCCCCTGAGTGGAAGCAGTGGGAGAGGACACAATAGCCCTGCCCCCCAGGAGGGTCTATGTCCCACCTTGTGGTGCTGAAGCCTGACTGCTTAGTGCGGAATGACTAAATTAACAATTGACCAAGATAGCCACACACAATAAATCCTGGAAGTCTCAAAAAGATTGCCTAAGAACAGACAGGGTCAACATCTGACATCATCAGAGGCAGATCCAGAAAGAAAAAAGAGCAGTAAGTACTAGAGGCTACTGAGAAAAATCCACTGTAGTCTTCTCCATGATTTCCAATATTTTCTTTACTACATAGCTTTTTAACATTGATTTTGGGTTCATCATGCTAGTGCATATTAAGTCCTCAGATTTTATACTAATAGTTTATTTCTCTCCCTTCTTGTAATAGTCTTTATCTTTTTAGAGCCTTATTAATAATGGTTACTATGCTGTTGATAGTGGGATTTAGGGGGCAGTTATTTTTGTGGAGGTGAGTTTGTTTCCTGGGCTTTGTGGTTTTGTTCTGGCAGCACCAGCACAAAAACACAAGATGTGGTGGGCACAGTAACCCACATTCAACCAGCTGGAGGGTAGGACCCACCAAAGAATGACCAAACAATAATCAAAACCCAATTACTTCCAGATAGCAAACATAAATGGCATAAAAGGCATCCAAAGAGCAGGAACTTCAGGAGATCAAGGAGTCTGCATCACTGAATCTCACAGGTCTCCTACCATAAATGTTCACATCACAAAGTCAGGAAGACAGATCAATTTAAGAAGCAGAAGCAAAAAAGAAGAACCTCACAAATAATGGGAGGAAAAAGAAACACCCCCAAATCAAAGAGAATGGAGGAATCCCAAGAAAGAGAACTAAATGAAATAGAGGCAAGTAAATTATCAGATACTGAGTTCAAAACAGTGGTTATAAGGAAGTTCAATGAGCTCAGTGAGCTCAGAAAAAATTACCACAAACTACAGGGCAACTATAAGGAACTTACTGCAAACTACATCAGCATGAAAAAGGACATAAAAACTATCAACAAGAGACAAGAGGAAATGAAGAATACCAATTCTGAATTGAAGAGCACAGTAGAAGGAAAAGCAGGCTAGATGAAGCAGAGGATCCAATCAGCAAACTGAAGGACAAGGTAGAAAAAACCTCCCAGAAAGAAGTAAGTAAAAAGAGACTCAAAAAAGAATGAAGAGGTGTTTAGGGAAACGCAAGGCAACCTGAAATGTAGTAATATCTGTATAATAGAGATACCAGAAGGAGAAGAGGAGTAAGGGATAGAGAACGTGTTTGAAAAAGTAATGATGGAAAACTTCCCTAATTGGAGGAGAGAAAAAGTCACACAGGTCCAGGAAGCACAGAGGGTTCCATTCAAGAGGAACCCAATGAGGTCCACTCCAAGACACATCATAATTAAAATGGCAAATATCAATGACAGACAGACAATCTTAAAGTCAGCACGGGAGAAACAGGTAGTAACATACAAGGGAGCCCCAATACAGCTAGCAGCTGACTTTTCAACAAAAACACTACAAGCCAGAAGGGAATGGCAAGAAATATTCCAAGGAATGAAAAGCAAAGGCCTACAACCAAGACTGCTCTACCCAGCAAGGTTCTTAATTAAAATGGAAGGCAAAATAAGGAGTTTCCCAGACAAAAGAAGGTTAAAAGAATACACCTCCACCAAACACAGCACTGCAAGATATACTAAAAGGACTGCTTTAATAAGATGAAGGAAAAGAGTGAGAAAGAAAGGAACACAGGTAAAAAGGGAAAAAAATGACTAAGTACCTATCAATAATGACTTCAAATGTAAGTGGATTAAATGCTCCATTTAAAAGACATAGGGTAGCTGCATGGATTAGAAAATACAACCCACTAATATGCTGCCTACAAGAGACCGACCTCCGAACAAAGGACCTACACAGCTGGAAAGTAAAGGGATGGAAAAAAAATATTCCAAGCAAATGGACTGGGATAAAAAGCAGGGATAGCAATACTTATATCAGACAAAATGGCTTTCAAAACAAAGGCCATAAAAAGAGACACAGAAGGACACTTCATTATACTCAAAGGAAGAATCCAGCAAGAAGACGTAAACATTGTAAACCTATATGCACCCAACACAGGAGCACTCAAATATCTAAGAAAAATCTTGGAAGACTTCAGAAAAGATATAGAGAGCAACACATTGATAATAGGGGATTTTAACACTCCAGTGTCAACAATGGATAGATCTTCCAAACTAAATATCAACAAGGATATTGTGGAACTGAACAACACATTAGATCAAATGGGCTTAATATAGAACCTTTCATCCCAAAGAAGCAAAATATACATTCTTTTCAAATGCACATGGAACATTTTCAAAAATAGACCCACAATAGGACACAAAACAAGCCTCACCAAATTCAAGAAAATTGAAGTCATAACAAGCATTTTCTCAGACCACCCACTGTTACAGGGAGTGATGCGTTGCGAGGAGTCCTGTGGTGGCACACAGGGCTCCTGGATCTGAGGGTTACTGTCTGGAGCCACCTGAGGAGGGAGCAGGGCTCTGAATGCCACTGAGCGCCTCCCGGGGTTGTCATGGATGGAGGGATTAAACACGAGTCGTTGCAAACACTTCTCTGTTTGCCAGGAGAGGGGACATGGCTCTTCCCTCTAGGGGAGAGAAGGAAGGCCCCAAATCCCCGTGTCCAAAGGCTTTTATTGAGAACCATATGCACAGGGGTATACAAAAAATCTCATCAATGTCAAAAGGTTATGTTTACAGAAAACAAAGAGAGATCATAGATAACAATTGGAGGAACACAAGAGATCTGCCTCAGGTCAGGGTCTATGAATAATGTAAACCTCCTTCCCAGTTTGAGCCGGTTATCATAGCTTTTGAGGGAAGAATAAGCAAGCTTAGAGGTACTTACGTCTAGGCCTGATTGTCCCTGGAAACTGCTCAATCCAGTCTGGGGCTGTGCCTGCCTTTAGTATTGTTTCAAGCCAGAGCCAGGCAGGTGGGGCAGAGCTACCAAAAGATAAGGAGACTTCTTTCAGATAGAATGAGGACTCTGGCCATGTCCAGGCTGAGCCGAGGGACGTGGGCCTTTTTGCCCTTTCTCCGTGTCCTCCCAAGTCCTTGTCCTGCTGCCCATACTGGCTGATTTCTGGCTTTGGTTGTCCCTCCTCTAGAGAGAACTTACCCGTCATGGATCACCGACCTTCACAGGGCCAAGCAGGGGGATGTGAGGGACGCAGGGGCTGCGCCCCGGCCAGAGGGACAGGTTTTGTCTCCTCAGTGGCCTTTTCCCCAAGGCCTCCTTGATTTTTTCCAGCCTTGGGGCCCTTTCACCTGTCAGCGGGGCTACAGTCCCTGAAACCAGATGGTGCGCTTCTAAACAAGCCATAAGGGCTTGAAACTAGAAACTAACCTCAAGGAAAAAACTCAACAACATTCAAACTCATGGAGACTGAGTAGGATGCTATTTACACAATTAGTGAGTCAATAATGAGATCAAAAAAGAAATAAAAAAACATTCTGGAAAAAAATGAAAATGAACACATAACAGTCGAAAACCTATGGGACACAGTGAAGGCAGTCCTGAGAGGGGAGTTCATAGCATTACAGGCCTACCTAAGAGAGAGAGAAACATTTCAAATAAACAACTTAACCCTACAGCTTCAAGAACTGGAGAAACAACAAACAAAGCCCAGAGTGAGTAGAAGGAAGGAAATACTCAAGAACAGAGAAGAACTGAATTAATAGTACAATTCAAAGGATCAATAAATCCAGAAGCTGGTTCTTTGAAAAGATAAACAAAATCGAGAAGCCTTGCAGCAGACTCATCAAGAAAAAAAGGGAGAGGTCCCAAATAAACAATATCAGAAATGAAAGAGGAGAAATTACAACTGATACCACAGAAATACAAAGGACTGTAAGAAATTACTATGAACAATTATATGCCAAGAAACTTGAAAACCTGGGTGAAATAGACAAATTTCTAGAAAAATATAACCTTCCAACATTAAATGAAGAAGAAGCGGAAAGCCTGAACAGACTGATAACAGCTGGTGAAGTTGAAAAAAACTCCTGGCACACAAAAGTCCTGGACTGGACGGTTTCACAGGAGAATTTTACAAAACACTTAAGGAAGAGATAACCCTTGCCCTTCTCCGACTATTTCAAAAAAATCCAAGAAGAGGGAAAACTCCGAAACTCTCTTTATGAGGCCAGCATCATCCCTATCCCTAAACCAGATAAAGACACAACAGAGAAAAAAAAACTACAGGCCAATATCAGTGATGAACATAGACATTAAAATCCTCAACAAAATATTGGCAAACCGCAGCCAGCAATACATTAAAAAGATCACACACCATGATCAAGAGGGATTCATCCCAGGGATGCAAGGATGGTACAATATTTGCAAATCAATAAACGTAATACATCACACAAACAAAAGGAAAAACAAAAATCACATGATCATATCAATAGATGCAGAAAAAATATTTGATAAGGTACAGCATCCCTTTATGATAAACACATTGAGCAAGTGGGAGTAAATGGGACATACCTCAACACAATAAAGGCCATATATGAAAAACCTACAGCCAACATCATACTCAACAGGCAAAAACTAAAAGCTTTCCCACTAAGATTGGGAACAAGACAAGGTTGTCCACTTTCATATCTTCTATTCAACACAGCATGGGAAGCCCTAGCCACAGCAATCAGACAAGAAAAAGAAATAAAAGGCATCCAAATTGGAAAGGAGGAAGTAAAACTGTCATTGTTTGCAGATGACATGATAGTGTACACAGAAAACCCTATAGACTCCACCAAAAAACTACTTGACCTAATAAGTGAATTTGGCAAAACAACAAGACACGAAGTCAGTATTCAGATATCAAAAGCATTTTTGTATACCGACAATGAAATATCAAAATCAGAAATCAGGAAAAAAATCCCCTTTCCTATAGCAACAAGAAAAATAAAGTACCTAGGAATAAACTTGGTACAAATTGGTGCAGGCACTGTTGGAAACAGTACGGAGTTTCCTCAAAAAATTAAAACTGGAACTGCCTTACGATCCAGTGATTCCACTTCTGGGAATATATCCCAAGAAACCCAAAACACTAATTCTACAGAATACATGATCTCCTGTGGTCACTGAACTATTATTTACAATACCAAAATTTGGAAGCAGCCCAAGTGCCCATCAGTAGATGGATAAAAAAGTTGTGATACATTTACACAATGGAATATTACTTGACCATAAAATAAGAAGAAAATCTTACCTTTTGCAACATCATAGATGGACTGGAAGGAATTATGCTAAGTGAAATAAGCTAGTCAGAGAAAGTCAAGTACCATATGATTTCACTTAAATATGGAATCTAACTAACATAGAAACAGACTCATAGATGCATAGAACAGACTGACAGCTGTCAGGGGTGACAGGCGACTGGGTGCAAAAGATGAAAGGACTAAGAAAAAACATGGACACAGACAATAGTATGGTGACTGCCAGAGAGAAAGGGAGTGGGGAAAGGTGGAAAAGGGCAAAGGAGGATAAATCGTGGCGGAGAGAGACTTGAGTTTGGGTGGTGAGCGCATGATGGGACATGCAGATGATACCATAGAGCTGTATACCTGAAACCCGTATGGTTTTACTAACCACTGTCACCCAATAAATTCCATTTAAAAATGTTTAAAAGCGGGGGAAGGGGAGGAGTGGGGGAGACACTCCTGAAGAACAAGAAAGATGTGAGGGCTTTCTCTAGAGATCAAAACTTGTTACAAAGCTATACTAATTAAAACACTGTTATATTGGCCACAGATAGCAAATAGACCAATCAAGCTGAATAAAATAAATAAAAAGCTGTGAAAGAGCTTTTTACGTGTATTTATGAAAACTTGATTAACAATAAAGGAGGTACTGCACAGCAGTGAAAAATGAACACTTCAATATATGGTGTTGAGAAATCTAGTTATTACTGATGGGGAAGAAAAATGAACTTGAGTCTATCCACATCATATATACACACGAATCAAGTCCACATGGATGAAAGATTTAAATATGGAAGCAAAAAATATAAAACTATAACTTGAAATATCAGGGAACATTTTGTAAAGTATATGACCGTCTAACCACTACGTTGTGCACCTGAAACTAATACAAACTATTAATGAATGTAAACATAAAAGTAAAATATTTTTTAGATGAATATTAAGGGAAAAAAGTATAAAAAAGAAAATTTAAAAGTATAAAACATCTGGAAGTTGGGACAGGAAAGGATTCCTTAAACAACATGTCATAAGTGCAAACCAGAAAACAAAAGACTGATAAAGTTGACTAATTAAAATTAAGATACCACAGAGAGTGAAAACACAAACTGGAGAAGATATTTAAAATATTTACAACACCTATCACCCACAAGAAAACTGTTTTCCAGAATATAAAAAGAACTCTTACAAACCAGAAAGAAAAAAAAAAAAACCCAACCAATGCAATTTTTGAAAGGGCAAAAAAATTTAACAGTCCTTTCACAAAAGGCTGGAGATCCAAGAAGGGACAAGCAGAGACTGGGATCAGACTGGGTGGTCCTGAGGCAGAGGTAGTGGGGACAGGGTCTATGCCTTAAACAAGGGGGAAAACATTAACTGTAAACAGCTGAAGAAAAGAATGATAATTTAAATCATATTTAAATGTAGAATTTGTTCAACAAAAGACATGAAAAAGAGTAAGGAGAGCTAGGATTACTGCTCCAGGAATGTCCATAAACATAAAAAATGTCCAAGTTCACTGGGGAAAAACAAACTGACGCCACAGAGAAGCACCATTTCACACTGCTCATGTCAGACCTCAACTACATTGGTGAGAGTGTGGCAAAAAGGTATCTCTCATCCACTGCTAGAAGGGCTATAAACTGGTAAAACGCGCTTTAGAAAATGTTGGCATTACCTGGTCCAGGTGAAGATAATCATACTCTATAATGCAGTAATTCCACTCTATATAAGATAGACTTTCTTGTACATGAGATTTTGAAATCATGATTAAATATGTTCATAGCACATAGTTTGTACTGCAAAAATCTGAAAAAACTCAAATGTTTATCCACAATGGAATAGATTCATATGAAGGAATACTGTATTCAATATGAATGAATAAAATACCATTACATGAAAAATATATATAAAATAAATAAGAAAGCAAACAGTCCAAATTTTAAATGAGCAAAAGTTTGAACATTTTACCAAAGATATACATTTGGCAAATAAGCACTTAAAGATGCTCAATATCATTAGTCAATAAAGAAATGCAAATTAAAATTAAAACTACAATGAGATACCTATTTTAAAAGGCTAAAATTAAAGCTTGACTAGACCAAATGTTGGAAAGAATGTGTAGTAACTGGAACTCATATACACTGCCGATGGGAATGTAAAATGTTACAACTGCTATGGAAACCAATTTGGCAGTTAAAAAATTAAACATACACCTATCATATGATCTGGCCATTCCACTTCTAGATATTTATCCAAGAGAAAAGAAAGCCTATATCCATACAAAGCCTTACATACAAATGTTTTCAGGAGCTTTATCTGTAATAGCCCTAAAATGCAAGTAAGCTACATGTCCATCAATAGGTGAATGGATAAACAAATTGTGATATATCCATAATAATGAATACTATTACGTAATAAAAAGGAATAAACATGTAATAACAAGGATAAATTTCAAAATAATTGTGCTGAAGGAAGCCACACAAAAACAGTATATATACGGTGTGATTCCCTTTATATAAAACTCTAGAAAGTGCAATTTTATCTATAACAGAAAGTAAAGCAGGTTACACTGCCAGGAAGGGGAGAGGCATTACAAAAGGACAAAAGGAACATTTTTGGGTGATGGATACGTGCATTATCTTAATCGTGGTTATGGCTTCATAGATATATCTGCAAGTTAGATACTTTAATATCTAAAGTATATTTATGTCAATTAGGCCTCAATAAAGCTTTTTTAAAAAACCCCAGCAAAACTAAAAATGTTATTTAGAAATACTTACACAAGTGGGGAAATTAAAAAGAAAAGCAATAAATGATTAAGTCAAAATTTAAAATAATAATTACCTGGAACTGGGGAAAGGGAGGGAGGCACCAGTGGGGGAGCACTAGGGTCCTTGGGTTCTAGTACTTGTAATAGTCTATGTTTGAGACTGAGTAGTGGGTATGAAACTACCATTCTTTTTAACTACATATATGTTTTATGCAACCTTTTGTATAGATGATGATTTCCACAACTTAGAAAGAAAGAGAGTCTGTGGAGAAGACCGCAAAGGAATGAACCTCTATTTGCTAAACAGCACTTTTATTATTGTGGGGCAGGATACCTTAAAAGCCTTCCAAGTAAAATTAAGCTCTTGAATGTTCGATCTGTGTCACTGGTTTGAAAATGGCAAACTCTTCTATTTTAGACAGATGAGTTATCAATTTCAAACAAGAAGGAATGAAAAGATCAAACAGAAAAGCTATTGTTTACCACCCTAACTTGTTCAATTTCTGTGCTTACAAATATGCAAGTAGTTGCCCAATCCTCTCACAGCAGCCTTGAGGTGTAGGGACAGGGAGGAATTAATAGAGAATGCCTACCAGTTAACAGCAAATGGTCTTCCTTGCACTTTTTCTCTAGATCATAGTTGTTTCTCCATTTAAAGCATCTATAAATAATTTTATTCCTCACTTTTTTTTTCACTTGGTTAGTCTTTATCAACTATTAAAATACAATCTATAGTCTTGTGAGGGCGGTCAGGATGGGGGCACTGGGGTGAGATGGAAGTGGGCAAAGCAGACGGGGAGAATGGGGGACATCTGTATTATTGTCAACAATAAAAAACTTTTTAAAAGCTATAGTAAATACACTGCTGTTACCCCTCCTCACTTTGCTTGACATCACACACAATTTTGCTGGGAGTAGGTCTTGGAAACTCACTTCTGATCGCCGAAGAGTAAGCAAGGAACTCCGTGGCTTCCCTGGTAATTTGAGAGCCAAACAATTTCGTTTCAGTTGGAAAAGAGCTGTGCAAGCCCGGCCCTTGGATGAGCTATTTTAGATGAGCGGCACGTGTCTGTAACACCATCACTGATTTTTTTTTTTTTTTTTAATCCTCACCTAAGGCCATACTTGCTTGATTTTAGAGAGAGGGAGAGGGAGAGAAAAACATCAACGTGTGACAGAAGTGGGAAGGAAGCATCCACCGATTGCCTCTTCCAAGTGCCCCACCCCGGAGGAACCCCCCACCTAGATATGTGCCTTAAGTGGAGACTGAACCCAACCCTCTGGTGAACGGGGACCGCGCTCCAACCAACTGAACCACTTGGCCAAAGGCCATCAGTGAATTTTTAATCAAAAGATCTTTAAGGAATGTAGTGCTTACTTCACGTTCCACAGCAGCCAGTTCAAAACATACAATTCGCTGGGTTGTCTTAATTTGCTTTGTGTTCGCCTGCTCGCTGTAGCTATT
The DNA here is from genome assembly GCF_021234165.1 of Pteronotus mesoamericanus. Classification (NCBI taxonomy): domain Eukaryota; kingdom Metazoa; phylum Chordata; class Mammalia; order Chiroptera; family Mormoopidae; genus Pteronotus; species Pteronotus mesoamericanus. The sequence continues at coordinate 11,667,080 of NW_026555245.1, forward strand.
CCCCTAAGCCCCGTCCTCTGTTCAGCAGCCTGTCTCCCATAACTTAATGTTGTGCTACGGGTTCATTAAAAGTTTACATTGTATAGTTTTGTTTTAACCTCCTGGAGACGTCCTCCTGTCTAATGACTGAAGGAAGGGCGTATTAACAGGTTTTAAATGTTTTAAGCCTAAATCGCTTCACGGAGCGCTGAATATCCACACCCCTCCTCCGCCCGGAAGGAAACACCAACACACTCCACTCAGGTAACTGGACTGGGCCTTTAATAAACCCGCCTCTGCTTTCCCGCCTCCCCCTGCGGCGCGCACTTCCGGCCGCGGGGGCGCTCGGGAGCGTGCTTCTCCAGCCTCCACCAACCAGCGGCTCCGCCTACCGGCGCGTGTACGCTAGCGCACGTCTGTGCGCCGGTTCGAATCTCCGCCGGTTAGCGGTTATTCTCCAACGTCCGGCCGCACCTCCGCGGCTGAGAGGACTGCGCTCGCCAGCTGTGGGGAAACCGGGTGCCCACCCCCACCCCACCCCCCGGGCTTCCTTACCACGTTCCTGCCGCGGCCTCGCCCCAACTGAGTCCTCTCCCTCTCGCGCGCGCTCTGCCCCGCCCTCCACAGCTATCGGCGCTCGGCCTCCCGCGCTGGGCGGCTTCGCCCGATCCTCTCAGGCCCATGGCCAAGCGGCGTGCGGCCGAGCCGCTAACGTTCCACGTGCCTTGGAAGCGGCCCTTGCTCTGCAACTTTCCGGAGGAGCCGCCGCCGCTCTGGATCCCACCGGCGGCGGCCTCGCATCCTGGGCAGCACCTTGGAGTCCCGGAGCTGCCCCGAAAGCGCAAAATCGACGCGGGGGCTATGACTGAGCCTTCGGGTTCGCCCAGCAAGCGCCACGATTGTGGGGACAGCAACGCTCAGGGCAGCGCGGAGGGTGAGGGCCGCGGCTTGGAGACCGGCGAGCCCTCGCTGTTGCAGCAGCCGCCCCTGCGGCCCCGCGGGCCGGGGGAGGAGCCCGGGGGCGCCCGGCCCCCGAGGGGCGGTGGCGACAACGGGGTGGGGCGCGCAGAGCCCCCGCGGGGAGACTGGGGGGCCGCACCGCGCCAGGTAGGGCCTGGGGGCGATCTGGGCGCTCCAGGGGCGGGTGGGTGGGGTCACCGTTTTCCCAGGTACTTCATGCCCTGGGAAGGAACAGATCGTACCCCTCTAGACTCATATTCATCAAGACGCCCCAAAAGGCGAAAAGCTGGGGTCACTGCTTCAGAAATGGACGCCCACCTCCAGGCGACACAGCGAGGGTCCCAGAGCCAACCCTTGCCAGCGTTTTGAGAGAGTCCGACGGACTGAAAGCGCTCCGATAAACCAGGGGAAACAGGCCGTCGGGTGAGGTAGACCTGTCCTTGCAGCTTCCGTGCCTTTGTTAAGTGCGAGGGAAGTAGGACCATGGCACCTCGTGATAGATTGTAAGTTTGGTGGCGACGTTGACTGAACCGCGACAGGTTCAGGTCAAGCGACAAAGGTCAGGGAAAGGTGTAGTGTGCCTTCCTTGGTGTAACCATGATTTGTTTCCAGAATTCGCGATTATTTAAGAGGTGACCAGTGTGGTAGCCATCAACTGGAGGTTCTTTAGGCGTGGTACAGTTTTTTTTATAGAGAGGAAGGACTTCTACATCTTGGGGAAAGGTATTTTATCAGTAACTCACAGTGTTAAGTGTGATCCTGCGAAGAAGAGTTGTTGAAAATTAACTTGGGCCCTAAGGTATATGAGGATCTTTGGAGGGTTCCCGTTCCTTGGTAAATGAGCCTGCCCTGTCTCTGTACAGCAGATGTGATTTGTCTAGATCTGTGTTCAGTATGGCATCCACTAGCCACGTGAGACAGCTGAACACTTGAAATGAAACGTGCTGTAAGTTTAAAATACAACCAGTTTCGAAGATCTCAACATTTTATACCGATTACACGTTGAAATAACTTGGAGATAAAGGATTAAATACACTAGGTTAAAATTCGTTTTCCCTCTTTTATTTTTAAATACGGCCACTAACAATTTAAAATTATGTGACTGGCATTATATATTTATTGGACAGCTTTGGTCTAGACTTAGGAATTCAAATTGCTTTTTGGCAGTTTTTTGTTGACGTGGAGCTTGGGGGATCAAAGAATCAAATATAGGGCTCAGAATTCACCAAACTCGTCAACCATTACATCATAGCCTCCACTTCACACTTCTCCATTGCTTCGCGTATTTTAGCAGAATTTACCAAATGCTTTGCTCTCCTCCCCCGGAAAAAGGAATTGAGGTTCCTTTGGCATGATTTGTTCTTGGTGAAAAATCCAGTAAATGAAAATTTTATCGTTGGGAAAGATCTTTTCCTGTGATTGTGAAATTATCCTGTAGACATAATCATGAAAAGCATTTCTGGATGAAATTATAAGTTGTAAATTTCTACGCCCAGTTTTCTTTTAAGTTAGGAAACATGAGCCTTATTTAGAATTTTTTCTTCATAATTGGCTTGCTTAAAACCAACGGAAAGCACCTACATTTTGAAAATAAAGAATTATAATTTTCAATTAGATCGTGTCTTTGCCAATATGAAAAACCTAAAAAAAATGGTAGTCGTTCAGGCCTATTCGAACACTTGCCTCTTAGACCCCACCCATGCATAGCCGTGTGGCAGACTGAGTACAGTGTGCTATAGATTGATAAGATGGAAGTATGGAAATGGCAGGTAGGCAAAGAAGGAGAATTTTTTTAGTGAACTGGCACAGATGCCTGCTTAGAATCTCCTAGGCACACTTGTGTCTTCCTCCTCAGCAGTGACTACAGCTGGCAGTTCTCTGCATCCATGTCACTACAGGCTCTTGGCAGGAACCAAGGTTCCTTCACCAAGTCTAGTCCCTTGTTCCTTCGACCCAGCACCCCACCCGCAGCAAAAGCCCAGGAACTGTTAAGTTCCTTCCTTTTGTTCTGTTCCTTGAGCTGCTTCACTTCTGCATACCTACAAGAGGAATATTTGTTCTCTACCTTCTCTCTCTCCTGCCTCCAAATATGTATGGTTTTTAAGGGTTTCACAGATAATTACCAAGGAAAACAGGATAAATAAAAATAAGTTAAAAAGCTTTTTCGGTTTATTTAGTAAATGTCTGTCTCCCTGATTCTTGTTCTTAGAATAAGGCTTAGGTCTGTGCCCTCAATTTTGGGATCTTGTTTAGGAAAAATTTTCTCAACTGTGTCATTTGTATATTGGGGAGGCAATCTAGGCGGAACCTTAGAATGTTTTTTGATTTGTTTGAGATTTTTTAAATAAAGAACTAAAAACTAGGTATTCATTAAATGTTCATCTTTTCTCATGTTAGTGTCACTTTATGCAGATTAGTTGCTCTGTCGGTGCTGACCCGTTCTGTTAAATATTTTTAACAGAAAATAAGCAAAAATGTTGTTTCCTGGAAGTAAGTGATTAATGATTCAAAGGCTTCATGGGATATAATAACCTAGCAATACTGAACAATTACAGTGCTAAACCTTAATTCTCAAGAGATTCATGTTTTACTGATTAGTTCAAGATGAGAGTTACTGGGAAGTGCAAATTCTGGTCAGTCTGGTGGCAGAGTTTGTGCTCTTAGATGCAAGGTTACACTGACATGACAGGATCCTTTTTGGCCATGTTTATAAGTAGGTAATGCAAACATAGATTATTTGCAGTAGGCAAAGAATTAGGTCCTTGTTTTTAACCTTATTTGCTTAAAATGAAAATTTCCTTGGCATCCTTTGAATTAGTACATTTTCATCCCAGTGTTAAGAAATTCCAGAGAGACTCTTAATTCTCTAAGGCCCAGTGGTATCCAACCTTTTGGCATCTCTGGACCACACATTAAATACACAAACACTAATGAAAATTGATGGGCAATAAAAAGGTTTTAAGTAAATTTACAGTTTTGTCTTGAGCCGTGTTCATAGCCATCCTGAGCTGCATGTGGCCCATGGGCCACAAGTTGGACACCCCTGTAAGCCTTATTGTGTACAGACACAGAATGGCCTTCTTAATGAGATTTTCCCAAAGACCTGTGCTTTTCAGTAAAGCAACCAGCCACATGCAGTTATTCATTGGAAGGTGGCTGGTCTGGATAGTGCTAGAAGTGTAAAGTACTTGCCAGATTTTGAAAACTTAGTATGACAAAAAGAATGTAAACTGTTCATTAATTTTTTAAAATGTTGAAATTACAGCAGTTTGGATGTATTAGATCAAATAAAATATTAAGATTAATTCACTTGACCTCTGGGTAGCCCAGGCATCCCTGCCAGGAGCCTTGAAGGAAAAAAGAAGTTGGGGCACCTGGTTTGGTGAAGGGGCTGAGGATGAGCTCACACCTCAGGAGCCCACACTGGATGTCACCGACCAGACCGCGTAGGTGATCCCAGCAGCCTGGTCTCATGGACACTCCCCGCCCCTACTTCCCAGGACTCGCAAACACCAAGGGCAGTTTGTGACAAAGAATCCTCTTGGCATCCTGTCCTTAGAAATTTGAGAAATAAAAATTGATTCTATTCTCAAAGCCTGGTCAACTGCCCACAAGGTACAGAGGTGCCACCAGCTCAAGTTTGCCACCCTCATAGTTTCGCCAATCACCTTGGCAATAGGTGAACTGTCTTAACTGGAACACTGCCTCTCCATTCCACTTATTTTCCCAAACTTGTTGTTTTATACTAGATAAATGCAAATGTATGCTTTTAGACACACCAAAATGGAACATGCCCAGTGAGTGCCTTTCAGAAGCTGAGGAGGAGGAGAATTTGGAGTCTGTCTTCCAACCTTTTGACTTGCCTGTGGTCCCTCTGCCCAAAGCTCTGCCCTCCCTGCTGAGAGTCACAGGACCACTGGCTATCACAAGCACTTTTTCTTGGTGTCCTAAGAGAAGTCAGTGTAGCAACTGCAGGAGGATCAGAAATTTAGGGCAAGGCCATAGTAATGCTTCCAGGGTGCCAAGGGGAAAGCAGAGCAGTGATTGTATGCAATGACGTGCGCTCCTTGATTAAATTAAATGCCATGTATGGTTTGGTGTATATGTTCCTATTTTTCACTAAATTATTTCTAAAGCATATTTTGATTTATCAAGGGCAATACCCTGGAATATGATAATTGGTTTTGTTCCTAAATATAAATAATTGAATTAAGAAATAAAAAGTTTTTTTCCTGAAAGTTTGGGCCAAAAACATGGGTGTGCATTATACATGGGAGTGTATTATGCACAGCCGAATATGATAATAGTGAATGTAATTATGTAATAGGCTGGATGGCAAATATTTTAGGTTATGTGGACCTCATACAGTCTCAACCACATATTTTTATCTTCAACCCGCCCAACCCTTTAAAATGTGACAAATACTCTCAGCTGCTGGGACATATATAAAAAAGTTGAAGACCAGATTTGGCCTGTGGTCTCTAGTTTGCCAAACCCTAATTTGACCTGTTTCTACTTTTTTACTGCAGATAATAGAAAAATTTTAAATTACATATGTGAATTCCATTATCTTTCTGTTGGATAATGCTGCCTTAGCAAGTATGAACCTAATGTAAAAGTATACCATAGTAGAATAGATACAGGTATATAGATATCCATCCAGGATAGATAATGGTCACTTTGGGAGCCTGTGTATAATTCCAATGTTGCTTCCTTTGCACAAAGTATTTTTGGAATGCTTTTGAACTTATGCACCAATTTTGTACTTTATTGGAAAGTCAACTTCATAGTTACCTAAAACAATTTTATAGCCATTCAGAGTAAGCTGTTAAATTTTTAAGGGGTCTGTGTTCACTTGAATTTATCAATTTTGCTATATTGACTTAAAAGTCAATGCCTTGTACCAAACAGTACAGTATCTTGATAAAAATGATTAGATGTTTTGCTATTTAGCATGTTTGTATCCTAATACTTTCTTTAGAAAGTTGTCAAAATATTTTAACCTATGTAAATCAATCCCTTAAAATACCAAACCTCAGGAAAAAGACCAAAAATAAGTTTTAAGGTTTGTGCATATTTTTTTAATAAAAATGTTTTCCTCACTAAAAGGTAAAAAAATTTAAGACATTTTCTTTGGTAGAAAATGGAAGAAAATTGTGGAAAGTAATGTTCTTGAAAAAGTCTTTTGCCCTGGCCAGTTTGCTCAATGGTTCGAACATCATTCCCGTACACGAACAGGTTGCGGGTTCAGTTCTCAGTCAGGCACATACCTAAGTTTCAGGTTCGATCCTCAGTCGGGGGCATTTAGGATAGGCAGCTGATCGATGTTTCTCATATCAATATATTTCTCTCTCTCTAAAATCAATAAACATATCCTAGGGTGAAGATTTTAAAGAAGAAATTATTTTAAGAATTTAAAAAAATACTAAGTTTTAGAGAAAGAAACATCAATTTGTTTTTCTGTATATATATACACACACACACTTTCATTGGTTGATTCCTGTATGTGCCCTGACTGGGGATCAAACCTGCAACCTTGGCATGTTAGGGTGATGCTCTAACCAACTGAGCTATTTGGCCAGGGCCTTGAAAGAAAATATTTTAAATTTAAACTACTAACAAATATTTTCACACATCTATCAATATGAAAATGCACAGATTTGAATTCATGAAGTACTTTGGTTAGACAATTAAAAATTTATATTCATTGAAAATAACAGTAACAAGATGGCAAATTCTTAAGTGAGTTTTCTTTTAAAGCAAGCAAACTTTCCTGAAGAAAAAAACACCTTTTTCTAAACATTGATGTACTTTTATTTCTCTTTTTTTCCCTGAAGCTCAATGAAGAGTTTTGGCAGTATAACACCTTCCAGTATTGGAGGAATCCTTTACCACCTATTGATCTGGCAGACATTGAAGATGTAAGTGAAGATAACCTTACAGAAGCAAGGCTTCAGGGCAAGGATGAAGTAGTTGAAATTGACATGGAGTCCTGACAGGAGCTGAAGAAAGGGGCTTTTCTGAATTTGAGAAGACATCTCAATGAATTTCTGTATTCTTAAGGAAAAAAGTTATTTTCCATACTTTATGTGATTTCTTTCCAAACTTGAAAAATGAGGAGAGGCTGTTCTTAAAGATCAATGCCTGCAAGTCACTATGGAAACTGCCAATAGGATTTGTCAATGATGTAATGCAGTTTTAAGGGAAGTATTTTATGTGTGCATTCTTAAAGAAAAATTTGTGCTTACATTCTAAATTTGAAGATACCAACCTTATAAAAAGGAATTCTGACAGTTTAAGAAATAGGTAACATTCAAATAGTCCTCTCTGCAACAAAATGTTAATTTGTGGTACATAAAATGAGTGTTGTTTTATAATAACTTAATAAAATGATTAATATGCTTTATTGACTCTTCTTAGTTGAACAAATAGCTGACAAACATCTATGCAAACTTAAAATGTGGGGAATTCTTTCTGAAAGCTGGTATTATGAAAGCTTTCTAAAAAATAAAAATTTAAAAGTTTTCTAAATGTAAAGTAGTGAGAATTTCAGTGTGAGTAGGATGTTTGTTAAGCTCTATTTTGGGCTATCAAAAATGGATAACAACGAGAAATGAGTAGGTGCTTTCTTCCCCACTTTCCTAAGATAAAAGGAAAGAAGTTTATTGTATTTCTTTTTAAAAACATTTTTTTTTTTGGTCTTGAAATGCCTTGAGGACATGGTTTTTATTGCTTACTACTATAGACTTGTAGTTCTCAACACTGGCAACACTTCACAAACCTTTGCCTGGGCCCTTTCTCATTTAATTGTTCTGATTTCTGATGTGGGCCTTGGATACAGCTGTTTCTCTAAGCCCCAATCCTCTTTCCTCCCTCCCCACCCACTTCACGTTCCTCTAATGTGCAGACAGGTTTGAGGACCACTGGACTACTGGTAGTTTTTCCTGTTTAAAGGAGATAATTTGGACTGAAGCAATCCCTCTTACTTAGCTTTGTTTTTATTTTACTGTATTGATGGTTTTGTTACAACTAAATTATTGCATAGTTACTATTTCATTGTTAAATAAAGTAAGCAATTTGTGTTTGAGTTATATGAGCATCAATGATTAAGTTAATTCTAGAATGTTGGTTTTGTAATTGATTAACTTGTCCTTGTATTTTTTGTTGTTAATGATTTTAGATTCAAAATTCAGGAGGATGATAAATGCCAATGAGAAGGAAAAATAATGTTTTGTATGTATTGTAGGATTTAAATATGGGTTGACGATAAGAGTATTTTAGAGCAGAAGGCAAACTGTATAGTATTGTGGTTAAGAGTTACAGCTTTGGAGTCAGATATGGTTCAAAGTCTTGTACTGCCACTTTCTACCTGAGTAACATTAAACAAGTTATTTTTTATTTCCAAGCCCCAGATTCCTTGGTTGTAAAATAAGAAACAATAAATAGTATCTACCTCAGAGAGACTATGTTTGTTATCACACAGTATACTAAGGATTTAACCTGCATCATCCTGTTTAAGTTTTGTAATACCCTTATTGTAAGTGCAAAAAATAATATAAATATGCTTCCTATAGCTGCTCTTCATTCTACTTTAAATCTCTACTAGATATTTCAGTAACAAAATTGGAATAGAAGAAATAACAGTGGTAGCAAATAAGTGGTGGAAGCTATTAAAATACTGTGGAAAAAAATAAAATGGTAAACTTTGTTCCCCCCATTCTGTTTGACCTGAGGGTACTAAAGTGTCCATTTTTGCTCACTGCTCTTCCTAATTCCCACAACGGTGCCTATCACATAGTAGGCAGTCAATAAATATTAATGAATGGATGGACATTCTTATCTAGGTCATTTTTTCAAAAATGTGTATACCAAAGTTCTATTGCAGGACTCAGAAAAAAAACACTGGAAATTTATTATAAATTATTAAAAACAACTTATTATATAAAGACTAAGTCAACCAAATGAACAATAGCAGGTGATCGATTATGTACTTTAACAAGAAATCAGGATATCACATTGCAGTGTCTGGGAAATTCAAAGAGCAGCTCAAATTTTTCAGGTGGTGTATGTCAACATTAAAACCAAAAGGTAAATAGAGGGAAAAATAACTCATGGTAACATGTTAGAGGTTTTATATTTAAGTATAATGTAATAGGGATTTATACATACAATATTTAATATGTATAGATAATATATACAGGTAGATATATATATGTATATGTGTATATAGAGAGTTTAACATTTTAAATCTTTCAAAATTAATGAGGAAACCTCAGGTAACTAGGCAAAATTGCATTGTGGTTAATTGAGATGGAAATTTAAAAGTAGGGTTTTTCTTTAAATTGTATACTCTTTACCTGGATTACCTAACATGACATCTTACCACAATATGATTATAAAAATGAAATTAACAATAATGCTATTATGTGGACAAGGAAAGAGTGACTTCAGACAACTCTTAAAGAGTTTATGTCAAAAACCTACAAAATCTATAAACTATATTCAGATTTCACCATTGTCTCACTAACTTCCTTTTTCTGGCTCAGGATTCAATCCATGGTCACCTGTTCTGTTTAGTTTTAGTATCTCTTTAGCCTCCTTTAATCAAACAATTCCTTGGAATTTCTTTGCCTTCCATGACCTTGGTGTTTTTTGAAAAGTTATTTTGTAGGATGGCCCTCAATTTCTACTTGCTCGATATTTCTCGTAATTAGGCATTTTTGGTAAGAGCTCCCTAGAAATGATGATGCAGCCTTCTCAGTATATTATATCAAGAGGCAGAGGCACTGATGTCAGCTTGTCTCATTATTGGGGATTGTAACTGATTATTTGGTTAAGGTGCTGTCTGCCAGGTTCCATTGTAGAGTTACTGTTTTCACCTTTGTAAATATCTTCTGGAAAGATACTTTGAGACTATGTAAATACCTCATCATATTCTGCCCACAAATTTTAGGATCTACTGATGATTCTTGCCTGAAATACTTACTGTTCTGGTATATGTCAAATGGTAATTTTCTATTTCCAGCATCCTTTTCACATTAATTAATTGGAATTCTGAAAGCTTCCCTTTCATGTCCCCCATCTCTTTATTCAATTATGTATATCTGTACAGAATATATATATATATATTCATTCTATGATTTATAATCCATTACTATTATTTGGTTGCAGAAATTATCCCAGATTTAGCCATTGGAAGGCCCTTCAAGTTGCCTCTTGTGCTCTCCCCCTTTTAAAATGTATTTTATAACTTACCTTGTGCATACTGGTTAACATTGGCAGTGCATTCTTGTATTTACAAGGTTCATTAATGGAAATCAGTAGTAATTGTGCAACACTGTTACTTACTAAACAATTTGAGGAGCCTTGGCATCCTCTTCAGAAAATGGGGACATTAATACCCACCCCAGAGGTACAGAGTAAGAAAAAAAATAACATGAAGGCTGTGGGGAACCCACACTTGGCACTAAATAGGTTTCTCTCTTCTGTCATAGTACTTGATATGCATGTTTTCACTATCTTTCTGATTGATGATACATACATAAACTATTAGAGATCTCTAAAAATATCTGAAGTTGATCGAGAAGATTACTTTGAAAGAATTGCAGCTCTTATGTAGAGTCCACAGACCTAAACAATAATATTCTAGCAATTTATATTTATTGATTGCTGTATCTCGTGTCCTTTTGATATGACCCTATGGTAGTCAAAATTCTAAGATGGGCACCAAGATTCCCAGACCCTGGCGTAACATCCAGTTCTATCAAACACTAATATAGGCACTACTGTGAATAATTTTGCAAATGGAATTGAAGTCCCAAACCAGTTAAACTTAAGACAGGGAGATGATCCAGGTGGGCCGGACCTAATGATATATAAGCCCTTTAAAGATGGTTGGAGAGGTCAGAGGCAGGAAGTCAGAGAGGTGAAATGTGTCAAGGGGAACCAGTATGAGAATAATTCTCTGGGCTTTGAACATGGAGGAAGCCATGTGACAAGAACCTCCGAGCAATCTTCAGATTATCGAGTCCCCATGGCCGTCCAACAAAAAAGAGACCTCAGTCCTACAACCTCAAGGATCTGAATTCAGTAACCTGAATGAACATGAAACTGAATTCCCCCAGAGTCTTCAGGGGGAACACAACCTGTCTTCAGAAGAAACAGAGCTTTGTGATTGATACTATGAACAGAAAACCTTCCATGTCAAGTTGAACTTCTACAGAACTGAGTTAATTGGTTGATATCTTTTTTTTGTAAGCTGCTAAGCTTGTGGTAATTTATTACATAGCAATTGAAAACAAATACACACCCCAACTTTTATTTTATTTTAGCACTTCCTTACTTTCTCACACAACATGTTCTGGTGTAGATGTTTCTCTTGTAATTTCTCCACCCTAGTCCTGGAACCATTTCTCCAAAAGCCTTGATTTCTTTATTGGAAAATGGCACTTAGAAATGAAGATTGGGCACAAGATTGCTCAATGGTATTGGGTATCATTGCTTCTAGTTCTCTCAGCTGACAATGATAAAATAGATGTTTCTGTATACAACTATCTGTATTTCTATATCTGTCTGCTTGTGCCTGTATCTGTAATATTTTTAAAAGACACATGAGTTCAAACTGATACTAGCAATTCCAGTCCAATGCAGGAGGGGTCATTCTTCCGTGCCCTCTTTTCTTATTTATAACTCTACCCAACAGTGAGGAAACTGGACTTTATTTCGACAACCTGTTTGTTTATTTGCTCAATCTTCAAATACAACATTGTTTGGAAACTGCTAACCCACACTTCTGTTATTAAAAAAAATAACCCAAACAAAACAGTCCTGCTAGTTATAGAGAAATATTTGCATACGCTTTGTCTTTAGCCTTTGGATAGTCGATTAGAATATTGTTTTCCAAAGTTACTTAGATTGATTTTTTTTTCCATCCTTCCCTTCAGAGTGGTTATTTATTTATAATGCAATTGGATTTATTTTTTAAATTTTTTAATTTTATTTTAAAGAGAGGGGGTTGGGGGGAAAGAGAGAGTGAGAAAGGGAGGGAAAGGGAGAGAGACACATTGATTTCTTGTTCTGTTTGTTTATGCATTCATTGGTTGATTCTTGTATGTGCCCTGACTGGGGATTGAACCTGCAACCTTGGCATATCAGGACGACCGATGCCGGGGCCTGGGTCTATTTGTTTCTATATCAGTTTTGACTTTCCATCTATTTTTTAATTTTGTAAGTTTGTAAAACATTCACATAGTTGTACAAGTCAAAACTATACAAAAATGTATAATCAAAGAAGTGTCACTCTCCCTAACTCTTCCATCTTGTTTTCCTACTTTGTTCTCCTTATCCCAGTAAGTAACCAGTGTCATTAGTCTCTGATTTGTTCTGGTGTATTTCTTTTGTGCTAATAGGCAGATACGTATATAATTTTCCTTTATATATTTATAATTCATAAAAATTCATCAAACTATGTATTAAATAAGTAAATAATAGACACGGAAAAATAGTTTACAGAAGAAAAATTTGCAAAAGCATGAAAATAAACATTTCCTCTCAATTGGATCTCAAATTTTAAATAAGGTACTATTTTCCTATATAAACTAGCAAGAGTTGCAGATAATGCTTTATTTTTAGTAAAGACTTTCTGAAAAGCAATTTTTTTACTGTCTTTTTGTTGTTCAAATACATTTGTTTCCATTTCCCTGCCACCACTTTCCTTGGCCCCACCCATCCCCAGCTCCTACCCTCTATCCTTCCCCACTTTGGCTTTGTCCATGGTCCTTTATACCTGTTCCTTGATTTGACCCTTCCCCTTCTTTCCCCCGCCCCACTCCTTCCTTCCCTCTTCTTACTGTCAGTTTCTTTTTTCTTTCAATGTTGTTGGTTATATTTTCCTTGCTTGTTTGTTTTGTTGATTAGGTTCCATTTATACGTGAGATCATACGGTATTTGTCTTTCGCCCCCTGGTTTGTTTAACTTAGATAATGCTCTCCAGTTGCATCCATGCTGTCGCGAAGGATAGTAGCTCTTTCTGCTGCGTAGAATTCCATTGTGTAAATGTACCATAGTTTTTTGATCCGCTCATTTACTGATGGGCACTTAGGTTGATTCCAGCACTTGGCTATTGTAAATTGTGCTGCTATGAACATTGGTGTGCATAGGTTCTTTTGAACTGGTGTTTTGGGATTCTTAGGGTATAATCCCAGCAGTGGAATCGTTAGGTCGAAAGGCAGTTCCATTTTTAGCTTTTTGAGGAAATTCCAAACTCTTTTCCACAGTGTCTACACTAGTCTGCATTCCCACCAACAGGATACTAGGGTTCCCTTTTCTCCACAACTTGGCCAACACTTGTTGTTTGTTGATTAGTTTATGCTGGCCATTTTGATGGGTGTGAACTGGTATCTCACTGTGGTTTTTATTTGCATTTCTCTGATGTCTAGTGATGCTGAGCATCTTCTGAAAAGCAATTTGGCAATGTACTTTGAGTATCTTATCACAATCTTTGAAATAGTAATTCTGTATCTAAAAGGATATCCTAAAGAAATCAGAAAACTAGATGAAAGTATATACTTCATAGTGTTATTCTGACATAGTAAAATATTAGGAACAAATAAAAATTGCTTTTATGAGAATGGATAGATAATTAAAATATATATATAATAGAACACTGAAATCAAAATGATGTTATTAATAGTTTTAATGATATAGGAAAATGCTTTAAAATAAATGAGAAAAAACTAGGAATTTCAGAGCTGATCCAGATGGAGAAAGCTCACTGTACTCCCTCTCCCACTAACTACAAGTAAAAGCTCTGGCTAAAATACATGTATGGTCTCTGAAAACTAGATAAAAGCACTATTGGATTGGGAATGGAAGTCAAATTTGGCAAAGGAACTTACGTAGAGATAAACTTTCTGGTTTTATTTCTTACCTCTTTCTGAGCTTTGAACCAAAAGTGAACACCAAGTGAAATAGCAGCCCAAATAGCTGCAGTAGCAGCATGGGCAGCCCAAACTCAGAGAGAAACCTATATTTTCTGCCGGAAGATGGGGAAAGGGAGCTGCTTTGAGCAAAAGAGAGTGGAGAGAATTCTGAAGTTGAGACGATGGGGTAAGTGATCCCATAATTCTGTATAGAAACTGGCACTAGTTCTGGGCACATTCTCAAGGTACATCCTCGAGGACATATCAAAAGAGTATAGCAACAGCTTTGAGAACTAAACCGCAAGGAAACTTCCACCCACGTCCTGCATTTAATGTCTGAGAGATGCATGATTGGAACAGACCCAAAGCAGCATAGTCAAGTCTTTCAAAACTAAACTAACTGACTTTAAAACTATGTCCGAAGAAGAGACAGAACATGAATCTGAACCAAACTAGATTGAGTACCTGCTTAAAAACAATCAACATCCACTAGAAAATTTTAACAAGAACCAGAGTCTCAAAACATAATATTCAGGACACAGAACAATACTTGACATGCAAAGAACTAGAAAAATGCGACCAATTTTCAAGGGAAAGACAACCAACAGTTGCCAATTCCAAGATAACAAAATTGTTAGAATTGTCAAAAACTTTAAAGTAGCTATTAAAACTGCTCTGTAAAGAAAATGAACTGAATGAAAACAGTTTTCCCCAGAAAAGAAATATAAAAGAAATGTAAGAAATGGAAACTTTAGAAAAGAAAAATACAATATCTGAAGTAAATGATTTAGTAAATGTGCTAAGTAGCAGAATAGAGATGACAGAGAAAGGAATCCATGAACTTGAAGGAAGATAAATAGAGATTCTCCAATCTGAAAAACAAGGAGAAAAACAATTTTAAAAATAAACAGAGCCTTTACAAGGGAACAGTATCAGAATGCATGATATATTTCTGTTATTGGAGTTCCAGATACTATAAACAAGTTTATTTCTATAAGTTTGACAACTTATATAATGTGGACAAATTTCTTCAAAGGCATAAACTACCAAAGCTTATTCGGGACGGAATAGGAAAAAAAAAAAAAAGAACAAGAAGTAATAGATAACCTGAATTTTCCTATATGTATTACAGGACTGAATTCCTACTTAAAAACCTTCCAACAATGAAACTTCAGTTATATAGTTTTACTGGAGAATTCTACCAGACGTTTAAAGAAGAAATAGTATCTTCTTTAGCAGAAAAATAAGAAGGAGAGAGCACTTGCCAATTCACTTTATAAGACCAGCATTACCCCGATACCAAATACAGACAAATATATTACAAGAAAAGAAATCCATAGATCAATACCCCTCATGAACTTACACACAAAAATCCTTTAGAAAATGTTGACAGAAAAATCTAACAACTATTAAAAGGATATATATTAAAAAATAAAAATATATTCATCTCTGATCTATAAGAATAAATTGAATAGATATAAATGTTATTTTTGGTCCTTATAAAAAACTAACTCTTTTTTTTGTTTCTCTGTTTCATTTTGGTTTTGATTTTTAGTCTAAGGTAGAGTGATATTACAGTCATTATTACTCTCGAATATTTTATTTGAATATTGCCAAGGCTTAATGAGTCTTTTTATACTTGGAATTTTAAAAATAGTATTACTCTCTATATAAATAACTTAATATGTTTAATGAACTCTTTAAAATATGAGGGAAGACCCCCCCAAAACAGAATTACCTTCTGGAGGGTGGGCCCCTTGCAGCTTAGGCTTACCAGACTAGGTGAGTGTTTTAGTATCCCATCTCTATCAGTGTACCAGCTGGTGTTGTTGGGAGATGCTGCATTCAACTTCAGTGAATTTTTTTGTAGACTTTCAATGCCTTTTCCCATTTCATGATGGGTGGTCTATGAGAGCACGTGCCCACGCTGTGCTGTGTTCAGCAGTTTTAGACAAAAAACGGCATGACCCTCATGCCCCACCCTCCTTATTCACCTGATCTTGCCCTGAGTGACTTTTTTTTTGTTGCCCCAGATGAAAAGTCCTCAAAGGCAAACATTCTGCAGATGTGGAAGAGATGAAACAAAAAACAGCAGAAGCACTAAAAAGCATCAAAATAGATGAGTTCAAAAATTGTTCTGAGCAGTGGAAAAAAAGTCTCGGTAATTGTATCGCATCAAACAGAAAGTGCTTTGAAGGTGACTCAAGTTTAAAGATGTAAGAATAAATACACAATTTTTTATAAATAAATTCTGTTTTTTGGGGGGGTTCCCCCTTGCCCTTTAGATAAAGATGATAATTATCAGTATCACAAAAGGCATGATTACATAATTCTGTAATGCTTATTAAAGCTTGAAGACAATAGATATATATTTTATTGATATGACAGTTTTTTAAACTTGAGCTTGAAAAACTGCAGATACAAAAGTGTGGGTGTATTCAGTAATGTCTGAGAGCATTCTGATTCTAAGCTTCACATGTATCATTTGATTGCTCTGCTTCATTGTTAAATAAGCAGCTGTAAAGTCTTGCAAGTACATGAGTATCTGTACACAGCTAAATCTATCAATTAATTTTTTTAAAATAATGAATCTTTTTCTGATTATATAAATAATATGTGTCCATTTGGGAAATTCATGAAAACATAGAAAGATATTGAAAAAAATCTAAGTCCTGTCCCCAAACACAACCACAGTTAGTATGAATTTTAGCTTGTTTTTTCTTATGTATTATATATTGTTTTGAGGACACTTTTTATTTTAACGTATTCTTCTTTTGTGACCTTTCTGTGAGCTTGAAATCTCCAAATATTTTAAAATATAATGACTTTATTAAGATGTATACTCATAAAAATATAAACAATACAGATTCATACAAAGAAGAATGCAGTGAATGCCATTGCTATCTCTTAGAAGTAATGTTGATAGCACTCAGTGAGTGTTATATCTAACACCTCTTGATGGATAGGGGGATGGATGTGTGCAAATACATAGGTGGATAGAGGAAATATAGACAGAAGTAGTGTTTTTAAGTATTACATATAATTTGACTTGAATTTAATAGAAGAAATTTAAGTAAAATAGAAGAAATAACTAAACATTAGCTAATATGTTTAATATATTAGCTAACATAATATTATCAAATATTAAAAAGGAAAGATTATGAACACTACATGACCTAGATGTTTCTCTTTTTAAAAAAATATTTTTTATTAAGGGCTATAAAAATATCCAGAAAGATAAATAAATCTGATGCAAAGACATATGTTCTAATATAAAGAACTGCCTTTCATTGCATTGTTTTCCTTCGTGGTGACCTTCAAATCTCAGGAGGCAGTGATTCCATGTCACTTTCTCTTCTTTTATCACATGCTGCAGAATGTCAGAATCAGTATTCTGTCTTCAGTCTTCTCATTTTTAAGTCAAATTCATTTTCAACCTACTGTTCCACAAAGACCATTTTTGTCTTCACAACTGGAATCATAATGCAGTAGAAGCAGTTTCTCCTGTAGTTGGCTTCTCTTAGTATCTGAGGAACCTGTCCCAGCCTGGCTTATCATTTTTCACCAGAAAGGTCTGTAAACTCGCTCTTGGCATAGGAGGCTGCCGACAGCAACGCGGCAAATGCACCTCTGCCGTCTCCATTAGCCATGGCCAAGATATTTCAATTTTAAGTCATATCAACTGATTTCCTTTATTAAGAGACAAGGGAATTAACATTATATTTTTTATATTTCCCTTCTCCCTAATTTTGCTACTTGTATTATTTTTACTTTGCCATTAAAAAATTATATTCCCTCTGTAATCATAATTCTCATATACATTTATTTTTAGTTCTTTATGTAAATGTATTATATACTTGTTAACATAAATATTTCTTTTTATCATATCCCATTCATTCTAGAGGATTAAAAAAATTATTTCCTGGTAGGATGATTTCATTGCTGTATAGTTTTTTAAACTTTTATTTTTATATATGTTGCTTTGCTTGTTTAAGAGTGCCTGTGTCCTAATTTTATACTTGTATTACATCTTAGCTGGTTAATATTCTTAGTTATACTGTCTTTCCCTCAGAACATTATAAATATTGCTTTACTGTGGCATTTATGGGTGCTATAGTGCTTTACTGAGAGATTCTCCTTTCATTTGATTGTCTAGAATTCATAATTAAAGAATTTTTTTCAAGAAAAATGCCAGGTTCCTATAGTTCTTCAGTTCTTGCATTGCCTGCCTGTTGCCTTTACATTTGAATAAAGCTTGACAGGGTGTAATATTCTATAAGTATTCTCTTTTTTCTTCTCAGAAACTTTTAGGCATTATTCCAAGTAACACACAAATAAAAGAAAACTTAAGCCTTGTCTGGTGTAGCTCAGTTGGTTGGAGCATCATCCTGTAAACTAGAAAGGTTGCAGGTTTGATTCCCAGGCAACTTGTTGATGTTTCTCTCTCACATTGATGTTTTTCTCCCTCTGTCTCTCTCCCTTCTCCTCTTTCTAAAATCAATAAGCATGTGCTTGGGTGAAGAAGGAAGGAAGAAAGGAAAAGGAAGGAAGGATGGAAAGAAGGAAGGGAGGGAGGGAAGGAGGGAGGGAAGAAGGAAAACTTAAAAGTGATAAATATGCTGAATAATAAAATGCTAATGCATTTTTTAGTAAAGTCAAGAACAGTATTAAAAAGTACACTATCAGCATTATTCAACATTGTTTTGGCATTCCCACAAATTCAAAGAGAAAATGAAATAAAAGTAGTTAATTACTGAAACAATTTTGAAAATATTAAGAATAATGAAGAATTTACATTATCACTATCTATTTTATTTCAGAAATTTACTGGAGGTTCAAGCTAATGCTTAAGAAGAAATATAGCCCAAGAAGAAAAAAGAATCCAAAAAACATTAGGGTAGTATAAGCAGTCTCTGGGATGACTTCAAGAGGTCCAACATTCATATCATAGGGGCGCCAGAAGAAGAAGAGAAAGAGCAAGAAATGAGGAATCTATTTCAAAGAGCAATGAAAGAAAACTTCCCTAATTTGGTGAAGGAAATAGACCTACAAGTCTAAGAAGAATAGAGAGTCCCAATTAAGTTGGACCCAAAGAGGGCCACACCAAGACACTTCATGATTAAAATGTCAAGGATTAAAGATAAAAAGAATTGTGCAAGCAGCAAGAGAAAAGCAGAGGGTTACATACAAAGGAGTTCCCATAAGACTGTCAGGTGATTTCTCTAAAGGAACTTCGCAGGCATGAAGCGGCTGGCAAGAAGTATCCAAAGTGATGAAAAGCACGGACCTGCAACCAAGATTACTCTATCCAGCAAAGCTATCATTTAGGATAGAAACGCAGATAAAAGTGCTTCCTGGACAAGCTAAAGCTAAAGGAGTTCATCATCACCAAGCCATTATTACATGAAATGTTAAAGGGACTTATTTTAGAAAAAGAAGATGATCAAAAATATGAACATTTAAATGACAGGAAACTCACAACTATCAGCAACTGAATCTAAAAAATAAAAACAGAAACAAACTGAGGAAATAACTAGAACAGAAACAGAATCATAGGTATGGGGATCATCTGGAGGGTTAACAGCTAGGAGGGGGAGGGGAGAAAAAGGGGAAATTGTGAAGGGATCAAAGGATCAAGGAGGAATCAGGAAGGGATCAAGAAGGGAACAAAATAGACAGGAGGAATGTTAAGAATAGTATAGGGAAGGGGAGAAGCCAAAGAACTTCCATGCATGAGTCATGGATGTGAACTAAGGAGTGGGGTACCTCCCTGAAGGGAAGGGTGGGTACCAGGTGAAGGGCGGCAAAAGGGAAAAAACTGGGACAACTGTAACAGCATAAGCAATAATATATACTTAAAAAATAAAACTAAAAAACAAAACCATAATGTACTTTTACAAGGCTTATGACAACACTCTTCCCCCATTTTGCTCTTCTTAGAGGCAATCGCTTTCAACTGATTATTTTGTTTTATAGTTCCGTATCCTGAAATGACATACTTTTATTGTTATTTCTTTGTTAGCTTTAGATATTACGTTTGACACTTCACACAGAATCTGAGGATTTAACTCTCTTTTACAACCCCCTCATGTGTATACACATCTTTCCCCATGTAGAAATATTATACCCTTGGTTAGTTCAATATTCAGGATTTATAGTATTGTGACTATATAAATGTTATTCACAGGTGGTTATGTGATATACTCTGATTACTTTTCCTTATCTGCACAGAAGAGGAAAACATAATATATATACTATGTTTATTTTTTCCTGGAATTAATAATTTATTTTTTATCAATTGTTTAATTTTTTTTTATATATTTACTGGTATTTTAAACCCAAACTCTCCCCAGATTTGTAAATGATTTTCAGTATGTCCTAGGAATTTTATCATTTACAACTTACTGAAGAAATTTTCCCCACCTTCTCCAGGCCTGCTCAATTTTCTCTCTGGTTACTTCTTGGGCCTGCTGCACAGCTTTCCTCTTGGGCTCTCCTTTTTCTTTGTTATCCTGTGGATTCTTTTTATTCTTCCTTGCATGGCTCTCCTGTTCAATTAATATCAAACTTTCTTTGTCTTGATTTAATCCCTTTGTTTTGATGGGTCCAATCCTCCAGTAACTTTTTAAGAAGAGGAACATGGGGAAAAATTTTTGCATCTTGAACAGCTGAAAATATCTTTAACTTCACATTTTATAGTCTAGGTGGATTTGTTATTCTAGATTGGAAATAATTTTCCCTCAAAATTTTGACACATTGAACCATTGTCTTCTAGTTTCCAGTATTGCTATTGAGATAGCCAATGCTCTTCTGATTCTTTAGTTTCTGTATCACATTTTTCTCTTAAATGTTGGTAGGAGCTTTTACTTGTTGCCACTGTTCCAGAATTTCACAATAACTTGACTCTTTTCATCCTCTGTGTTGGATGCTCAATAGGCTCATTTAATATGAAAATTTAGGATTTTGTATTCTAGGAAATTACAAGTATTTGGAACCTGTCATTTGTTAATATTTTTTGACTCTGGTTTTTCTCTTCTCTACCTTAAACTTCTTGGGCTGCTTTACTAATTTACTTAACTTTTCCATCCTATTTTTTACATTGTTGTCTTTCTACTTCCTGGAAGAGTTTTTTTTTTCAACTTCATCTTCCACCCATCCTATTGAGTTTTTTTAAATTTCTCCTACCATTTTTCATTTTAAAGAGCCTTTGTTCTCAGAATATTCCCTTTAAAATAACAATCCTATTCTTGTTCATAGATTCAATATGTTCCTAATTCTCTAAGGATAGAAATGATTTTTTAAAAAATATTTTCTCCTTACTTTGTCTTGTTTACTCCTACTAAATTAAAAAAAAAAAAAAGCCAACTCAGTAGCCCTTGGCTATTTGCTCATATTTAAGATTTACATACAAAAAGTAGGGTATGTACTGGCTGGTGTGGCTCAATGGATTGAATGTAGGCCTGTGAACGGAAAGGTCACCAGTTAAATTCCCAGTCAGGGCACATGCTTGGGTAGCTGGCCAGGTCCCCAGTAGGGGGCGTGCAAGAGGCAACTGATTGATGTATCTCTTGCATGTTTTTCTCCCTCTTTCTCACTCCCTTCCCTTCTCCCTAAAAATAAATAAAATCCTAAAAAAAACCCCAAAACCCCCAACCTAGGGTATGGCTATCATTAATCAACTCTGATTCAGTTGAACATGCACAATGATTGTCTGTCAGTTCATGTGTGTAAACACTACAATAGTAATATCATTATATTTATAATTTAAAAAACAGAGGTAGTGACATTGTATGTTACTCAGAATATTTAATATTGGCCTTTGTCATATTATGGAGATGATAAAATTCTTCCTTGAAAATTACAATCCATTTCTAGAGTCTATTTCACAAGCCTGCCCCAGAGATGATACATTTTTAATACTTTTTGGGGTGGTAATTCTTGTCTTTTTGTGTGTGTCCTTGACCCATTCAGTTAAAAATTTGATTAATCATAATAGCATTTTCCCCAGAAAGTACATAATTGTAAATTTTACATACAATTTAGGGTGTTCAGAGAACCCCTGCTTCCCTCAAAATTTCATTTAAGAACCTCAGTTCTAGAATATTTGGTGGGGGGTTGTTTTTTTATATGCTTGTGGACACTATCCTTTTGGATAACTGAACAGTTATGGCAAATTGTCATTATGTGCCAAGCCAGACAATGAAGGTGACTTTGAAATTGTGTGTGTGTGTGGCATTCTTCTTCAACTTTCTAGTTGTTGTAGCCCAACAAAAGGAAGTGAGGGTGTGATAGTTGAGACTCTAAAGTGTCAACTGTTGTTAGACTAGCAAAGAATATTTGAAACTCAGAGTGTTTGTTAAATTTCACAGACAAAAGCTATATATATGTGCAGAGGGATAAACTAGTGGAATGTATAGAATCGTTTTACAGCATTGACATAGTTGAAACTTTCTTTCTTTGGTGGTGGTAATGGGGGAGGAATTATTGCAACCAACTTCCTAAAACAAATTTGACTATTCTAGTAAATATCTCAGAAGGATGATAGGAACTCTGAGTCATCAATCTACTTCTTAATCAGCAATAAAAGGACTATGAGGAAAACGAAGCTTACAGGATAATAAACGCTAATGACGAACAGCTCTTTAGCAATTTAGTACCGAGTATTTGAGACCCAGTTTTCATTTCCTTCAGCCATTTGATGGGAAATGCACAATCTACTAAGCCCTGTTGGTGGAGTAGAATTCCACCTAAGAGAAGCCATGCATTTGCAACATCATCGCAGGCCCTGGTTTACAAGACACTGTACAGAAGTTTATTTAAATAAATCTCTGACATTTATTTCTCATACCTGGGTGAATTTTTTTTTTCTTTCTTTTTGCTTCTTCTAGGAGCATTCATGAAGAAATGATTATGTGGCTTTTGTTATTCATAATCATCATTTAAAGAAAAAAAAAAAGAATCCTTTGATGACTTCCTAGTTCTTCCAAGTTACATGCACTTATTAACCAGTTCTTCCCTTTTTTTTCCCATGCCTTTGGTTCCCAAAAGAATTAGAGAACTGGCCATTCAAAATGACACTGGAGTTATTAGATTCAGGCTCTGCTGGGAAGCGAACAGCGTTGAGGGAATGAATACAGAGATACTGTGATAATGTTACTCATAAAACTTTGGAATTTAAAGAAAAAGCGTCTAAGTGATAACCCATCTTTTAATGTGGGGCACAGAAATGTAAAAATAAAACCTTTTATAACAATAGTTCAGTAAAAATAACCACTAACAAAGTTGGCAGAAGTTCTGAATACATTTTTATATAAAATAGCTTCACCCTGAAGTTGAATTCCGCGCACCGCACGCTAAGCCCCAGCTCAGGATAGTGTATTCACAACAAGCATCCAGGATTGATAAATTTCCCTGCGGCCGGAGAGCTCTAGCAGATGGTGACAACAGGAGCGTTAATCATTTCCTGACCAGGCAAACTTAGTCACAGGGTCCTGCTAAGAGTGAAATCACACCCTCTGGTTTATTAAAAACAGCTAGAAACTTTTTACTCAGCTCATGTTGCTATTTCTCTTTTAGGTTAAGCACATGGAAATCTGTTGGGCAATTATTTTTAAGGCACTGTTTCCATGAGTTACTCACACAAGCTGGGGTTTATCTGATTGTGTGGTAGATGGAAACTGGAGGATAAAATTCAATGGCCTAAGGCGGAGTGAAGTTTACCCTGGCTGTGGTTATGAAGAGGGTAAGCGAATGAAACTTTTTGTTGTTTTTATGTTTATTTTTCTCTTATGCTAGATTTTATACACCATAAAATGCAAAAGCCATATTCTTGCAATTACAGGTAATCATTTAGATTTGTCTGATGATTATTTTTATGTGATCACAGGCCAAAACCAAGCTATTAGAGCACACAATTAAACATGCATGCCAAACAAAATTGCTGCAGTTTGCTCCTTTAAAAAATTATTTTTTTTATTAATTAAACATCTTGTTTAGTTAATTGAACTGTTATTTGAAATGTCTTTGTGCGTTGATGGAAGGTTCAACTGTCCACTAAATAAACTGGAGACAATTTTATTTGAACAAAAAGATATAAATAAGTTTGTTTATTGGAATTAACCAAGGTAGGGACTGATGGAACATCTGGAGGTAGATCTCAAATGTCAAATAATTCTGATTCTAATAGAAATGTTGCTTTTTCGTTGTGTGTTTCTATTCAACAAGATAATTCTTTTTTTGTTTCTTGAAATTTATTTGAAGTGGTCATGACAGTCTTAGAAATAAAACTGCTATTAATATTTCAAGTAATCTTTTCTGGAAAAGAAAATGATATTTTGGTATAATAGAAGTGCTTTCATTAGAAGAGTAGTGACTCTGTTCTTTCCCACTTCAATTGTGGTGATCTGTTAATTTCAAGAAAAATACAGCTTAATCTTCTCTGAGCCTAGGACAGACCTGGGCACGTAGGAGACTTTGTGGAAATAGCTGTTGATTATTTATTTGTTTTTCAGTCCGCACTTATATTAATGGATTTTATTTATTTTATTTTTTTGGCTTGCTTGTTTTTATGAGAAAAACGCAATAAAATGATATTTATTTTATTGCATTATTTTACTAAGAACGCCAGACTTATAGTGGGTATACGTATAAAAAGAACTGAATTCTTACAAATAACACTTTGCTTTTACAGTGTCGAATAACTAGTGGAAGTTGCAATTATAATACAACTTTAAATAACATTCTTATAATAGTTTTTACACAATCAATCAGAGGCTAAGGTATAAAGGTTTGCAAAGAGAAATCAGGACACAAAAACTCAAAAAGCTCGTATTCCAGCTCCATGATTCATTTAACTATAAATCCAGCAACAAAAACATTAAGAAAACTCACAACCACCCATGTCGAAAGACCTTTTTTTTTTTTTTTTTTTAAAGAAAACAGACCAAGGTAATACAGAAAGATGAATCAGAGTAGTTTCTCAAGTAGACTATTCCATTCCATCTTTGTATGCCACATCCTTCCTTCCCAATAACTCTGCATCTGAAGTGCATTAGACTCGTCCAGAAAACAATGATAAAACCAGAATCTAATGTGTCCTGTTCAAATATGCCAAGGGGCTGCCCTGGCTGGTGTGGCTCAGTGGAATGAGGACTGGCCTGCCAACTGAAAGGTCACTGGTTTGATTCCCAGTCAGTGTAGGTGCCTGGGTTGCGGGCCAGGTCCTAGGTTGAGGGCAGCAACTGCCCTCAAAGTTTCTCTCCCTCTCTTTCTCACTCCTTTCCCCTCTCACTAGAAATGAATAAGTAAAATCTTTAAAAAAATGCCAGGGGGACAGAGCCAGTCTAAGATCTGTCTCTTTTCAGACTTAAACTGTTCCCTTTGGCTTTACAGGTTTTTCTGTAAGCAGTTTACACCAAATAGGATGGATTATAACACTATTGAAAAGATATTTTAGCAAATATTTTAGAAGATATTTTCTAGTCACTTGTGTAAAATCTTTTTAAGTACTCAATAAGTCAATGATGAATCAAAAAGGATCAAAAAGGAAGTAGATGATAGGTTTTTTACTGGAAAGGAATTTAATTGACATCTTTTCCACTATGGATCAAACCATTCCTTTTTGGGGAGGTTTAATTAACTCTTTTGAGTGTTTGAAAAATTAGAGAAATGGAGCACATTTTTTTACAACAACAGTGCTCATCATTTTGAAAACCTGGAAACAACCAAATATTAATAAATGGGATAGTGGTTAGATAGAGTGGAATATGACATGAAACCAGTCCAAATTATATTGCTAGGTTTAAAAAAAGCAATTTGCAAAAAATAGTAAATATTTACAACATATGCTTACTATTTTCACAATAGTAATGATAGCATATACTTATTCTTTTGTAAAAACAAATAAATGTTTGTTAGATAAATGTATCTACATTACAATATCTGTAAGAATGTTTACCAAACTATTTAGAATGGCCACTTTGGAGGGATGAATGAGAAAGTTTACTTTTCACTTTGTAGACACTAGCATGTAACTGATAGAGATATTGTTTTATTTATTCCTAAAGCCTCAATGTACATAATAGTGTCTGGCACATAGCAGGCATGCAATAAATGGTGTTAAATGAATGAATGAAGAAATTTCTGTAATCTTCAATTTTTTTAAAATTAGTATAATTAATTTGTAAGAAGATATAATCCACAAAATACTTTATTTCTTTTTAAATTAAAAAAATGATTTAGAACAACTTCCAAAGTTGCTAATCTCTCTTCCGCTCTTGTCACCTCTCTTTCTTTCCCACTTATTGGATCACTTTCCCTCCCTTTCCTAGCTAATTCTGGTTCAAAGGAAATGAAAATGTTATGCTGCTTGTGCTCACTTAAAGATTTTCTGCCTAGGCATCTTGTTTTGGGTTTGATGTGAATCTTCAGGAATCCGTGCGTCTAAGATCCCAGATTGGTGCCTATCTCTGTGTGTGCGTGCCGCCATTCCAATCTGATGGCAAATCTTGGTGACTGGAGACCCTGGCTTGTGGTCCTTTCTGTCCTCACCACCTCGCACAAGTCTTACACACATTAGGGGGATGGTTTTGTTGCTGGGTATTTTTCTACAGACATTTGTGCTCTTCTTAATGATGGTGTACCAGTATAATTTCTCTTCCTAGGGCAGGCATTGTATACAATAGATACTCAGTACATGTTTGTTGAGTGAATTGACTGGCACATATTTTGTGTGCATATGGGTGATTGGACTTGGTTCCGAGGCAGATGAGAGGAGGCTGTATCAGTTTGGGAATTCCTTTGGTCCCCAGTGAAGGAACACCTGACAAAAATTGGCAGAGACAGAAGCAAAAGGAATTTATTGGTTCACATTGCAGTTAAATGGTACATGTGCCTTGAGAAATCACTAGGCACCGTGGCTCAGAATGATCTCTCTATGTGTGTTTTTCTCTTAATACATTTTCAAATGGATTTTCTCTTTCAGGCTGTAAAATAGCTGCCAGAACTTCCAGGAACCATATTCTTTTAGATTCCAATCCAGAATTTAAAAAAAAAAAAATGTCTTTCAGCCCTGGCTGGTATGGCTCAGTGGATTAAGTGCTGGCCTGAGAACCACAGGGCTACCAGTTCAATTCCCAGTCAGGGCACATGCCTGGGTTGTGGGCCAGGTCCCCACAAGGGGGTGTGCAAGAGGCAACCACACATTGATGTTTCTCTCCCTCTTTTTCTCCCTCCCTTCCCCCTCTCTGAAAATAAATACATCTTTACATATCTTTAAAAAAAATGTCTTTCAGCAATCTTAGAAAACTAAATCATGACCCTCACTGAGAATGAACCAACACTAACTGCAGCCAGGAGAGTACATGTACTAGTTTTATGAGCCTCTAGTGCCAGGGGAAAACCTCAAGCAGGCCAAGCGCACTGAGACTGGAGGGAAGTGGATCCCCAAATAAAAATCAAGGCTGTTGCCATAAGAAAGGGGAATGGGTGGATGCCAGATAGCTAAACAATGAATGTCAAATGCAAAGGAAGGTGATTATTTCATTCTCTTTTTCCACTCTCCTTAACATAAATGTATCAAATACGAGTAATAGAACCGAATCAACTCTAGTTCTATAAGCATGTGCACATAAGTACTAACAGTGAAAGAAGCGTCAGATAGAAAGATGGAAAGAAGGGCTTCTGAATTGATTAGAGTCAGAGTCCTAGTCTAGAGCAATGACTCAAATTTACTCCATACTTGAATTATCTGGGGATAATTCTGATGATCAGGGCACTCTTTATAATACTTACATCAGCCTTGGCTGGGGTGGCTCAGTTGTTTGGAGCATCACCCATAAAGACCAAAAGGTTGTGGGTTCAATTCTCTGTCAGGGCACAGGCCTAGGTTGTGGGTTTTGTTCTGGTCAGTGTGGGTACAGGAGGCAACTGATTGATGTTTCCCTCTCACACTGATATTTTTCTCCCTCTCTCTCTCCATCCCTTTTCCTCTCTCTAAATAAAATCAGTAAGTATGTCCTTGGGTGAGGATTAAAAAAATGCTTATATCAGAAGGTCATTTTGGGGTGCAAGCATCAGTACTTTTAGGCTCTCAGGTATGTGGTATTATAGACAAGTTTGAGAACCAATGGTCAAGAGAGATATCAGGGAGGATTTAGAACAGTTTTTTCTTTTAATTGATTTTTAGAAAGAGCGAAGAAGGGGAGAGAGAGAGTGAGAGAGAGAAAGAGAACATTAATTTGTTGCTTCGCTTATTTATGCATTCATTTGTTGCTTCTTGTATGTGCCCTGACCAGGGATCGAACTGGAAACCTTGGTATATAAGGGCGATGTTTTAACCAACTAAGCTGCCCGCTACCCGGCCAGGGCTAGAATAGTTTTAAAGTACCTGAAACTCTGGCTTGGGCATAGTAAATCCTCAATAAATACCTGATAATATAATTTAAAGGAGAAAAAGCACATGACTGGTCAAAGAGGTGGGTGGATATTTGTGGTTTGTCTATTGTATGCTAGGTATCATGTAGTTCTCAGTATACATATCTCACTTGCTATCTTCATAGTCAGGATTAAAAGTTTTTTTAAAAATCCTCCATTTACAGTGAAGAAATAGAGATTCAAAAAAACTAATGTAACTTGACAAATGGTCAACCAGAGTAAAACAGGTTTTATGGGTTTCAAGTTACATACTCTTTCACAATACTACAATTGCAGATGTCAGACATGGATTTAAATGTAAACTCAGATGTTGGGTGTAGCAACTAAACATACCTGACTAAAGATTACAACTCATAGAGTATGGACCAGGCATGCAGGCAGTGCTGGAAAGTTGACAAAAGTGGCATCGTTTACAGCACTGCGTTTTTATAAATAAAATTTTATTGGAACACAGCCATGTTAATTTGTTTACATTTTGTCTACAGCTGCTTTTGTACTACAATGCCAGAGTTGAGTAGTTGTGACAGACACCATCTGGCTTATAAAGCCTAAAATATTTACCAGCTAGCACTTCACAGAAAATGTTTGCCAACCTTGAGTTTATGGTTGTATGTGATCAGCAGTTCTGAGAAAGGATGAGACTGCCATTATTATTCCAGGACTGATGATAATTCTTGTGATTGTATAAAAAGGATTCTTCAAGCATCTACACATTCATTCAACCAATCAATAAACATTTATGGAACATCTACAAAGTGCCAGGCATTCTGAGCTCAGCTGAAGTACAGTGCAATAAATGCTACAGTGAAAAATAGGATACAAGCCCCAACTGGGTAACTCAGTTGGTTGGAGCATCATCCCACAGGCCAAAAGACTGCATGATCAGTACCCAGTCAGGACACAAACCTACATCCTGGGTTCAATTCCTCGTCAGGGCACATACTAGGTTGCAGGTTCCATCCCCATTCAGGGCACATGCAAGAGGCAACTGATCAATGTTTCTTTCTCACATCCCTCTCTCTCTCTCTCTCTCTCCCTTCGTCTCTCTCTGAAATCAATACACATATCCTTGAGTGAGGATTAAAAAAATAGAATACCAAAATATGATAGCTTCTCTCTCTGCTTATAGACTGCATGAGGGCAGGGTTTGATTCTGTTTTTGCTCATTATTGTGGTCTCAATTCCTAGTAGAGTGCTCAGGAGGCAGCAGGGGATCACCAAACACTTGATGAATGAACTAATGATCAATTCATGTGATAGAGGTAATCATAGGATACCTGGGGAACATACCCAACCCAAACTCTGATGGGATGTGGTCAGATTATGAAGCTGTAGAAGTGGAAGAAATATAAGGGAAAAAGGCTCCAAGTGGGGATACCAGCAAAGAGGAAAGGGTTGTGCTAGGAACTCAGTGGACCTGTGTTGGACAAAGTCTACCGCTCTAAGGCTGGAAAAAGAGAACTGTGATCCTGAGCACTATTTGGTGGGAGATTGATGTGCTATATAGCATAGAAAAATCTATTAGTTCCTGATTCAAAATCCTCCATAAGTTTTGTGCTGCCTAAAGTATAAAATTAAGATTCTTTGGTAAGACCTTTATGTCTTCTATAATGAATTCTCTACTGATTCAATCTTAATGTCCTTACTTCCTTACCTCAGTTCCCCCTGCGTGATTATATAGAGCTAACAATGAACAAGCATCAAAATGCAAAAGTGTATAGAATGTAATGGTTACATGATCTGAGAATGCAGATGTACAACTACTTAAAAAGGAGAGAATTGTGGTAGCACATGCAAAAGTTTTTCAAGTGAATTTCAGATATCATTATGGTTGGTAGTCTTGAAATTGTTTCCTGAGACTGTTGTGTGTTTCTGTGGGATAAAGCAAATGACTAATTAATGGATAGTTAATTTCAGTGCCTTTGTCCTTGAGAACCAGGATTCTTCAGGCAGTTGGGTCAACTTTAATATAAAAGAAGTGAAATAAAAAGTTTTAATCCTGAATTTGAATTGGAAATTTATGTATGGACTCACAAAATATTTTATCTCTCTACTGAAGATCTCTAGAAATAATGACCAACCAAGTTCCCATGGCACCCAGACTGTGGTCTTTCTCAAGACCATTTCCTGTAAAATAAAGACAGACTTCTTGGAGAAATACTAATTCTAGTTTTAGAGTAGGAAATTAGTTAAGAAAATCCAGGTATAGCTTTCCATATTAGATAACTCAGAAGCTATTAAAGGCTACCAGGATTATCTCAAATAACTCAGGAGACAATCTGAAGTGGCCCCCTCACTGACCAATTATGAGACAAGTTGACTTTCGATAACAAGAATTGCAATGAACTGTAAATTAGTTATCTATTGCTGTGTAAAAATTTCTCCCAAAGCATTGTTTAAAGCCAGACACATTTATTACATCACACATTTTCTGAGAGTCAGGAATCCAAGAGCAGCTTTTATGGTTCTGTTTCAGGGTCCCTGTGGACGTTGCAGTCAGGCTGTTTACGGGAACATGTTCCATTGAATCTGGGCACAGAAGATCCACTTGGAAACTCATGGCCCTGGGCAGGAGGCTTCAGTTCCTCACCATGTGGGCCTCTCCACAGGGCTGCTCACAACATGGCCTTTCCCGGAGTGAGTATAGAGAGACAGCAAGAGCAGTCCAGAGAGTGAGCACCAGAGACGGGAGCTGCAGGCTTTCCCAGCCTAATCTCAGAAACGACACACCACCACTTCTGCTGTAGTGTATTTGTTACACAGACCTAATCCTTGAACGATGTGGAAGGGGCCTATGCAAGGCTGTGAATACTAGGCGGCAGGGATCATTAGGGGCCATCTTGGACTGTGGCTCCCACAGCCTGGAACCCATTACATATGCTTAAAATCCGTGGTATTTACAGTAAATTTTTTTAAAAAAATCATCAAACAAACTGGTTGGTCTCCTTCTGTGCATGACAGAGAACCATACATTATCTTGAGAACTAGGGAAATAAAAGGAAAGAATTAAGCTTTTTCTATATGACCTTTAGTATTCGGCAAACAAATAGTAGATGAGTGAAAGATTTGTCTTATAAAATTATTTCAGCTAATGAAGAGAAATGATAGGATTGGAATATTACCATATTGCAACCCCCAGTAAATGAATGAATCTAGGCATCGAACATAAAATGCTATTGACAACGAAGAACAAAGATCTGATGAAAGAACACATCAGCTCCAAGGTCTTGTCAAAGGGGCTGAACCTGAGTCTGATCAAGCCTCTGGATTCAACTGTCAATTTGCAGGAAAAAAGATAGGAAGAATATGTTGAACTACACTGTGAGTGTGCCATCAGCCAAATTCAGACTGGGGAAAACCTCTGTATGCCACATGACCCAGGCCAGTCAATAGACAAAGTGTAAAGAAAGAAAGGAGGGGAACCTCTACATCGTAAGAGATGTAAAAGACCAATATTTTTAATGGCCAACATGCAGTAGCTAGGAATGCGTATTATGTTGATAAAATTATAAAGAAATGCAAGAAAGTTATCTAAGCCAGTTTAATAGAAGGAAATGATAAATATAAATGTCAAGATTAGTTGTTACTTTGGAAGAGGGGACAGGACTGTGAGATCATTTTGTGTGGCTGGCAAAATTTTATTTCTTGACCTGGCAGGTAGTTAGTTACAAGAGCATTTATCTTATACTAATTCACTAAGACATTCATTTATTTTATATAGTTTTCCTTTATCTGTGTTTTGTTTTACAATAAAATAAAAAACAACATTACTAAAGGTAATAATTGAATATGGTGGAATTTCAATCCGTGGAAAAATTACACAGTGAAAGGCAGTCTTCTTCCTAACTCGTCTTCCAGAGGCTGCTACTGCCTCCTGCTTCTGGTGTTTCTATCCAGGAAGATCTCATGCATATAAAATCACGCACATACCTGCGGGCATAGTGTATATTATACATATGCATGTGTGCATATATAAATATATAAAAATATATAACAATATGTAAATAAATATACATATTAATAACTCATCTTAAAAGCTTAAGTGGTAAAATTAGAATAGCATGCACATATTCTGGTCTTTATTTCACAAAATATGTTTAATAGATTGTTCTACATCGCATAGGGCTAAATTGGATAAAAATTATAATCAGTCCTTCCTTCTACGTTACCAACCAATATAATTTAACCTGTAAATAGCAGTTTAAGTAAATGGGTACTTTTTCTAAGAATATACTCTATTAAATCATTGGATATGTCTCTAATTTCTCAATGTGGAGATACCATTCATTTTGGTTTGAAGGTACACATTTGCATAAGGTTTAAAATTTACTTATTCTCTTTTTTCATCCAAGTTTTCAGCTCAAACGAACCTGCTTACCCCTTGATTCAGATAAGATTACCTAGGGGAAGGGTGGATTCCAGGGTTGGCAAAGTGCTTCTTCAGCATTTCCCTCAATAAACTTGAAGAGGTATTTTATGGCAAGTGTTAAAACAACACACATGTGACTAACCTTTGTGCTTCTAGGTCAATAACCTACTGTTTATGGTAATAACTAGGATTAAAGGAGACAGATGTACTGTCTCCTATAGCCTTTAATCTCTAATTGTGGGGTAGTAAATGTTTTCTGGACACGAAATTATAGTCTTGGTCAAGTGTTTTAACTATCTCCTTATTTCCTTCAATGTTCTCACTTTTTCAGTCACTTAAGTAGTATTTATTGAATACTCCCCATGCAGTTAGCAGTGCAGGGCCATAAGGTACCCAGACAGGAGGTACAAGGAGAGAGAGAGTCTTGCTGGGGATTCATGGTAATATACTTACATTTACTCACAGTGAACGAGACAGTATTATACAGTTTGTGTGTTTGACACAATGTATGTAAACATATGTAAATATATGCAATATGTGCATAAACATGCATGTATGCTAAGTGGTATGGCACAGATAATTAGAAAACAGGGAAGATACAATATGGAAATTACACGAACGAACAATACGCCAAAGATGATAGGAATCCGATTGTCAGGCACGATTCCTTGCTACAAAAAGCTCTGGAGATGAGTTTTTCTTTTGAAAGAATTATAGAGTCACAAAAAGTAATGAAAATAGTAAAAAGGGGTCCCTGTATCATTCACCCAGCTTCCCCCAATAGTAACATCTTACATAACGACAATACAGTATCAAAACCACATATTGACTTTGGGGCAATCTTCAGATCTTTTCCAGATTTCACCAAGTTTTTTTTTAAAGATTATTTACTTACCTATTTTTAGAGATAGGGGAATGGAGGGAGAAAGAGAGGAAGAGAAACATCACTGAGAGCAACATGGATTGGTTACCTCTCTTACATGCCCTAACTAGGGACTAAACCTGCAACCTAGGCATGTGTCCTGACCAGGAATCGAACCAGCAACCTTTCTGTTTGGGGAATATGCTCAATCCACTGAGCCACACTGGTCAGGGCCAGATTTCTCCAGTTTTATAGGCTCATGTGGAACTGAGTTTTGAACAATGAGTTCAATAGACAAAGAAGAGGAATGAGGAAAAACTAGAGATAAGCAAAGCCTCAGAGGGCAGTTTGTTGGAGGAGTTGTCCTCTTTCAACTCTTAGCTATTCCACATAATCCTATGTAAATCAGCAACACTGCTTTCCTCACCAAGGGTTGGCTTGTTACCACCACCTCTTCACAAATGTTACCCAAGCACTTACTCTTGTTCTTATACCAGTGATCCAAATGTAGGCAGTCTCCCTCTGAGAAATCATTTATTTTCTGCAAGCTAGTTGATAATTAAGTAGTTCGGAACCCAGAACAGATTCCCCCATGGAAACAGAGGGACATAGGTTATGGGTACCCTGGTGTATCTCCAGGCCTATGTAACTCATAAGGTAACTAACCTCTCTACACAGAAATGTTTATCATTGCTGTACATGATGGAAGTAGTGGCAGTTAGGGAGGACTCTCTGCTGTCTCAGGTGGACTTCTGTCCTAAAAGGTACCATTCTATTGCTACAAACTGCCACTGCATGTAGTCGGTAATACTAAAGGAAAAGCCACTTTTTTTGATACTTTTAATTACACAAAGTAAAATCTTTTCTAATTCAAGTATTCACCCACTTAGCTATCAGTTCAAAGAGAAATGTCAGAGGAGCCCTGACCAGTGTGGCTCAGTGGGATGAGCATCGTCCTGCAAAGCACAAGGTCACTGTTTAACTCCCAGTCAGAGCACGTGCCTGGTTGCGGTTGGGAGCTTGCAAGACACAATCGATTGATGTTTCTGTCTCACATGGATGTTTTTCTCCCTCCCTTCCCCTCTCTCTTACATTCATACATACATACATACATACATACATCTAAAAAAAAGACATAGGAAATAGAAGACAGGGAACTGATGAAAACTAGGTAGGTGGAGAGTTACTGAAAAGACAGCTTCTAAAGGAAATACACCAAAATATAGAGGTTTTCTCTGAGAAGTGGAATTACCGGTGATTCATTCTTTGTATTCTCTTTCTCTCTCTCTCGTACTTGTTAAAATTCTCTACAACTAGGAAGTATTGCTTTTATAATCAGAAAAATTGGGATGCTTCTGGAATGAAAGAGGTGCATGCAAGTTTTTGAAGTAGTTCTTAGTATGATTGGAAGGAGAGAAAGCAGACCGTGGGGCAATGTGTTCAGGGTAGAAGCGAGGTGATTTCTAGGTCCAGCACCATGGGTAATTGTCCTCCAGCCATGCACAGGCACATACACAGTTCAGAACTTTAGAGAGAAGGGGTATCTAACTAGAGAAGGAATAGATGCTGCCCTTTCCTTGGTTTCCCCAGTGAAATATGAAGCCACCACTGACACCTTCTGCCACAGCCAAGAGTCTAATTTCTGCTGAGCCACAAGTCCTTTAAACCCTGGGTTTACATCACCATTCCAGAAGAAGTTATACTGAAAACCTTGTGCTTCTGTGAAGGGAGTGGGACAAACACCTGGGTCTCTTAGTTCTTGAGCTAAAGCTATTAGTAAGTAATCATCCTTAAGAGTGGGAGAAAGAAACGCAAGTATCCAGGTAGCTCTGAGTAATATCTTCCTGAAGTACTTTTGCTTTCAAAAGTGGATGGTCCTTTGACTGGTATCAATCCCATGATTATGATCACAGACTCTTTTTCATATTTGCATAGAGCCTCAAACAGCAGTGACTGCGATTTCTGGGTCCTCTATGCTGTCCTAGACAGGACTTTAAGCCTATCAGTTTTATACATACTTCTGCCATGCCCTGTAGATACAGTTTACAGCCCACATAAATGTGTTTGTCTTCTAATCTCCACTTATCACAATGACGCGTTGCATTATTTGCAGTAATCATCATCTCCTTTTGTGGTTTTTGATTTCCATTGTGCAATTACAACTTTGTAAAGTATTTTATGGAAATATGATACTAATACATGTGCAATATGTCTGGTTTCTCCCTGTAGATACAATCATGCTGGCCTCAGCATACTAACGCCATAAAAAACTAAAGTGCTTCAACCTGCTTATTCTTCATTTTTAAAAAAATGAGAATTCCTGAACCCCATGAAATATAGATACTTAGCAATTCGCATCTCTTTCTTGATAGCTTTTAAAGTAAGAGAGGGTAATATGGAGCAAGTATGATACTTTACTAAAGATTAAAGATAACAAAGCTCCTACTTCAATTTAACTGCATTGAATAAATAGTTCTTGTATGTTGGACCATGTAAATGCTAGATGATGCAAACACAAGAAAGAAGCAGTTCCTACCTTTGCAGGACTTAGAATCTAATCAAAACAAATAAAAATCTATGAAAGCTTTTAAATGAATACCCTTTTGTCATTCATTGCACAAAGGGAGGTTTGTCAATATTCAGAGGTTCCAAAGTAATTTTTAAGAAACTCGTTGCTGAATAGAAGTGGACTGTAGACAGGACTGTGGGTGGTGTGAGAGGTAGCATGACCATATAAACAGGGACACTTCTGAGAATAAAAGAGGGTGCTATGAATATCTATGCTTATGTAAGAGGCATAGCCTGGGTGTCTTTTAGGCCAATAGGGAACTATGATGCCCCTCTTTAAAAGATGGGATTTAGGAGAGTTTCCATGAATCTAAATGGTAGGAAGCATATTATTTTGCTAGGGCTTCCATAAAGGGATGGCTTAAACGATAGAAGTTTTATTGTCTTTCAGTTCCGGAAGTTAGGAGTCCAAAATCAAGTGTCAGCATGGTTGGCTCCTTCTGAAGACTGTGAGGGAAGGATCCGTTCTAGGCCTTGGTCCTTCGGCCTGTAAAAGGTTGTCTTCAAGTTGTGTCTTCCTGTTATCAAACTTCTATGTGTGTCTCTCTGTCCAACTTTGTCCTTTTTATAAGAACGCCAAAAATTTATGGGAAGCAATCTCTGTTCTGGCCTACATCTAGCTTGTGGGTCCAGCAGTGGTTGTATCATGGAATAGTATCTCTTCCACCCTCCACCTCTTGTGGCTGGCTCTTACAATGTCATGCACCTCACCCCCCTTCCTCCAGGTACCCTAAGTGGTTGAGGTGCCCTGAGTGGGCAATGAGTGGCTTCATTAGTAGGGAGATAGCTTGTTTGGTTGCCACTTGACCACATTGGAGACACAGTCTGCAGCAGCAATATAGATACATGTATGAGAGAGAGAAAAGAGAGAAAGAGAGACAGAAATGTATTTACTTATTTTTTAAGATCTTATTTATTTCTTTTTAGAGAGAAGGGAAGAGAGGGAGAGAAACATTAATGTGTGGTTGCCTCTTGTGCGCCCTGCCACTGGGGACCTGGCCTGCAACCCAAGAATGTGCCCTGACTGGGAATTGAACCAGCAATCCCTTGGTTTGCAGGCTGGCACTCAATCCACTGAGCCATACCAGGCAGAGCAATAGAGAGAAATTTAAAGAAGCAATCCAAGTATTAGAAATAATTTTTTCCACTATGCCCCGTAGGACCTGAACCAGTGTAGTAATAGGTCGCCCGGGCTTGGGGTTGGGCCACTTAGGACATTTACTTGAGTTTTTGTGTGTGGTAAGAAGGAAGAAATGTCAGCAGATCCATCTTGTGTAAACACACAACATTCAGTTTGCATGATGACACAGGTGCCCACCCTGTAATTGGATACCACAGGAATAGCAAAGTCTAATGTCCAGAAGACACCTATTTAGTAAGGACTTGAATTGGGAGGTCTTCTTCTCTCAGTATGACACTTGTAACCTGATCATTGGGTGTTAATTTAGCTGTGGCCTTGGGAATCTGGCCAGGCTGTGGGAACCATACATGTTGTCCAGAGGAGATGGTGCTTTCTGGCCTGAGGAAATAATAGAGGGAGGAATATGCCAGACCAGGACCCTTACCTTTTCCTCTTCTTTCAATGGTATGTCCTGGTCCACATATAACGTGTCTCTATGGGTCCTGACTGCATTAGCTGAGAGGGTCCCACTGGAGATTGAGCAGTTCCTCCCCATCCAGAGGCATGAAGCTACCAACCCATCCTGGTGGATTCCAGGAAATGGTCTCCTTTCCGGGGACAATAGGTGCCCTCATTAAGATAGTTCATTGGTGCATGACAAGTGTCATGACTATTGATATGTCCTCCGTTTTCCACACCTTATTTACCATATTGGGGGTCTCAGCCTCAGTTCCTAATCTGGCATGTGGGCCAATAGACCCCACAGGTTGGTCATTTAAATGTATTAACACTTGGGCCCTGGCTGGTGTGGTTCAGTGGATTGAGTGCCAGCTTGCAAACCAAAGGGTCACTGGTTCAATTCCTAGTCAGGGCACATGCCTGGGTTGTGGGCCAGGTCCCTAGTTGCGGGGGGGCGGGTTCAAGAGGGGCAACTACACATTGATGTTTCCCTTTCTTCCTCCCTCCTTTTCCCTCTCTTTAATAAAAATAAATAATTTTAAAAATACCAAACAAACAAACAAACAAATAAATAAATGTATTAGCACTTGGCAAGGCACTGTTGTCTACTTGTCCAAAGTAGGCTTTCCAGTTAGTAATTTTATCTATTAAGAACGCCATTTTTCTGTTTCCCCAGCCCAGCTGCTTGAGGTTTATAGGGCAGCTGGAACCTCCATTCAATGTTATGTTCCTTTGCCCACTCTTGTACTTCATGTCCTTTGAAATGTGACCTCTGGTCACTATTTATTTGACAGGGGTACCCATACATAGTACTTAGTACTTAGCTTTCCTAGACCTTTTATGGTAGTGGCCTGATTAGCTTGCTGACAGGGGAAGGTTTGAGTTAAACCAGGGGCGGTGTTGACATGCACCAAAGCACGTTTGTAGGCCTCACTCAAGGCAAAGGGTCTATGTCGTGCATTTGCCAGTTTCTTATTGGTTGGAGGCTTTGGTGACCAGGACTTTTGCTGACTCCAGAGCTGCTGCCCGTAGCTAAAGCACTAGCACCTCCTCCTTAGCTGTGCACCATCCTACCCAGGTACTTTGGTATCCACTTTTCTTATTTATCCAATTTTCAGCATCTTCTATTGGGTTAGTTGCTAAAGCTTATATTTATTATTGCCAAGCCATCTGCTTCTTGATTACCTGGAGGTTTAGATGCCTTGTGGGCAGGGACATGGAACACAAGATCTGTCTTGGGTTCTAGGAAGCAAGCCCCAAAACATTTCTACATTTCTTTTCCCTTAAAGGTTTGTTCATGGTCACCTACACTCCCTTCCCCTGTCCCCTCACCCTGGCCTTCTATTGTCCAAGCCACAGAATGGCCTAACTGTCAGTATACAGGATCAGCAGCCAAGGGTCATGCATGATTACCAGATCACTCTTAACTGGGCTTATTGTTTTTGTCTAGATAGTATCAGTGGGTGGTTGAAAGGCAATTGCTGTCCAAATAGGAAAATTGCTCCAGCCAGGGCCCTCAGTGGACCAAGTTTCAGCCAGAATTTCTCCTATTCATTCTTTACAGGTTGCAGGAGATGCTATATATTAAACAGGGCCTAATAGTTGCTGCATCTCTGAGACAAAGGACTGTCTGACAGAACACTTCTCTGTTGTAAATAGGCATACCATTTACTCAGCGTAGGAGTCTGAGTCATGGTGGAGGCTAATCAGTAAACATGTTGTCAATCCACCCCTAAAAGGTTCCACCTGCAGAAGCACTGTATATGAGGTCTGTCCAGAGAGTATCCAGCCATGTACTATGAAAAATAGAAGCTTTTATTGAAGAAGATACAAGAAACATTGTACATAGGACAATGACACCTCAGTCCCCTTCAAAGAAGACACCTTGGGATCTCACACAGCTCTCCCCATCGCCATCAGCTTCCCTGTCATATTTCCCAAATCTCATTGACAGTCTGAAATCTCTTCTTTTTCAAAGGTGATTTTAGTTTTGGGAAAAGCCAGAAGTTGTAGGACACCAAATCTGGGCTGTAGGGGGCTGAGTCCCCTGGGTGATATGATGTTTTGCCACAAAACTCTGCACAAGACATGATGCATGAGAGTGGGTATGTTGTGATGAAGCTGCCAATCATCAGTTGCCCATAGCTGCAGCCTTCTGAAACATCTGAATAGTTTCCACAGAGGAATGTTCAAGCTTCATGCAAAATTTGATGCAGATTTGCTTCTTTACTTGCTCAGTCATTTTGAATGTGACGGCCACACAGTACACATGCTCACTCAACGACATCTACTGCCCCCACTGATTAGTACAGTGAAGTCTCCATTGTTCATGCATGTGCAGTCCAGTCCACCATCCTTAGCTGCCAGGTTACATTGTGTTGCACAAACCATTCTCGTTATATTAACAATGGTTAGACTTTTTCTAGATAGACCTCGTACACTGCCAATAACTGATGTCCAACTGGGGCATGTCTCTGTCCCCTTCCGTAAAATCCAAGGAGCAGTTACTCTTTTTGCTGTTTGTATAATAGTGCCCAGCCTATACCTTCTGGGGTTACTGAAACATCTAATTCAAATGGCAACCCTACAACAGGAGATTACAAGAGCTTTAATATTTTTGACCAGTACTTTCAAAAAAAAATTATATTTTATTGATGATTACAGTTGTCCTCATTTTTCTCCCTCAGGCGATCTGTTCATGTCCATATAAGTTCTTTGGCTACTTCATTTCCTATTGTGTACTTTATATCCCCGTGGCTATTCTGTAACTACCTATTTATACTTCTTAATCCCCTCACCTCTTC
The DNA here is from genome assembly GCF_021234165.1 of Pteronotus mesoamericanus. Classification (NCBI taxonomy): domain Eukaryota; kingdom Metazoa; phylum Chordata; class Mammalia; order Chiroptera; family Mormoopidae; genus Pteronotus; species Pteronotus mesoamericanus. The sequence continues at coordinate 11,707,554 of NW_026555245.1, forward strand.
ACCCATTCTCCCCTTCCCTCCTCCCATGTGGCAACCTTCCAGTAACTAACTTCTTTTCTCTGCTTTTAACAGTTTCTCTTTAACTTTTGGCCTTTCAATAATGGAGTCCCACTCCAAAACACCATTATTGAAACATTATAATTAGGACTCTCTAAGCTTCCTGGTCTATTTCTTTCACCAAATTAGGGAAGTTTTTTTCACTATTTTTTCAGATAGATTTCCAGTATCTTGCTCTTTCTCTCCTTCTGGCACCCCTATGAGGCGAATATTGGACCTCTTAAAAAGTTGTCCCAGAGGCTGTTTATACTATTCTCATTTTTTTAGATTCTTTTTTCTTCTTCTTCTGTGTAGCTTTTTTTTGCTTCCTTTTGTTCCAAATCATTGATTTGATTCTTGGCTACATTCACTCTACTGCTGTTTCCCTGAAAATTGCTTTTTATTTCAATTAGTGAATCCTTCATTTCTGACTGGATCTTTTTTATGCTGTTGAGGTCCTCACTAAGTTTCTTGAGTATCCTTATAACCAGTGTTTTGAACTCTGCATCTGGTAGACTGCTTATCTCCATTTTGTTTAGCTGTTTTTCTGGAGTGTTTGTGTGTTCTTTCATTTGGGCCAGGTGTCTTTGCCTTCTTGCTTTGTCAGCCTCCTTGTGCTTGTTTCTATGTAGTAGTAGAGCTTCTTTGACTCTATGTCTTGGTGGTGTGGCCTAATGTTGTAGGTGTCCTGTAGGTCCAGTGGCACAGCCTCCCCTATCACCCAAGCTGGGTACTCAAGGTGCATCCTTCATGTGGGCCGAGTACCCCCTCCTCTTGTAGTTGAGCCTTGGTTGCTGTTGGCAGATGAATGGAAGGTTTTACCCAGGCCAGTTAGCTACAAGGATTGGCTGTAACCATGTACTACCAACTTCTGCCCTTGTGGAGAATCAGCTGTGCAGGGGTAGGGCGGTGGTGCTCCAAAGTGTCCACTGGATGCTTTGGCCCTGGTGATTCTTGGGTGCAGGCTATGGTCAGCCCCAACCTGTGTTTTGCCCAGGGCACCCTGGCTGAGCTATAAAGCAATCTGAGATATCTACTGCTTGTGCTAGGCTTGGAGATTCCCAGGTGAAGCCAAGCTGCGACTCTATTCTGGCTGCATCTAGGGCTTACTGAAACCATCTGTTGCTTGTTTGATAAGATTTAGGAGCCAAGACTAGCCATTCTTATGGAAAAGCAGCTTGGGTGGGCCCATAAGTTGGGTGCGGTAGAGTCCCTGTGGATCTCCAAGGTGGGTCACACAGTGTTAATCAGGTTGATGGAGTCTCAGATATGGCAGTAGCCTAGGGGCTCTGTGGGGATAGGTCTCAGCAAAGGGACAGTGGCCTATGCTCACCCTGATGCCAGACACTTCAATTTCTCCCTGTATACCACTGATGCCCTTCAAGCTGCCACCCCAGTGCTGGATCTCAGAGGGCGTTAAGTCTGAGTAGATGAGTCTGTGTGTGGGTTCCCCAAGAGGATTTGCTTAGGGCTTCGGCAGCCTCCTCCACCTACCCAATCCCTGCTGGGTTTCGCAGCCAGAAGTTGTGGGGAAGTCCTGACACTGGAATCCTTGGGTGGGGGGCCTGGTGTGGGTCTGGGACTCCTCACTTCCGAGATATCCCTCCTGAATTTTTATCTACGTGGGTGTAGGGCCAGCCTGTTCCACATCCATGTCCCTCCTACCAGTCTGGATAGATGTGGTTTCTTCAATGCCATAGTTTTCAGACTTCCATTCAACTTAGATTTTATAGTTGTTAGACTTTCGTTCAACTTGATTTCTGATGTTCCTGAGTGATGGCTGTTCTATCTTTTAGATATAATTTTGATGTTGTTGTTCAAAGAGGTGAGCCATATCTTTCAGTGTTGCCATCTTGACCGGAAGCCCTAGACCAGTATTTTTCCTTTCTCAAAGACAGCCAGTTGTTTGGCTCCCCAATCTCATATATATATATCCCTCCTTAACTAGGTGAAATGATGGGCAAAAGCATTGTGCTAAATGGGGTATGAATTCACCAATACCCCAGAATTCCCACAAAAGCCTGTACCTCTTTTATATTTTTTGGTATGGGATAGGCTTGAACTTGGTCTATGACAGCCTCAAGGACAACACAGTTCTTATCCAACCATACAATTTCCAAAAACTCTACTGCAGTGCCCAGACCTTGAATTTACTGCAGATTCACTGCCCATCCTCTTTATTGTATGTGGTCCGGCAAAGCCTACAAGGTTTTCTGTAGCAGAGGCAAATATTCATGGGTTAACATTATGTGATTAATATAATGAGCACATTTCATAGTGGTCAGAAGGAAAACAGGGACATGTTAGGCTATATAAAAAGTCTTGAGGGAGCTCTGGGAAAGTATACTCCAAGTGGGAAACACATTTTCTAACAGCTTCTTTTTTTTAATTTTTAATTTATTTCCTTTATTTTTTCAAATACATTTGTCTCTGCCTCCCTCCCCACCTGTCCCTGCCCCCTCCCCCCTACCTCCCTCAATCCTTCCCCTTTGGTTTTGTCCATGAGACCTTGCTACACGTTCCTCGACCCTCCATTCCCTTCCTTTTTCCCCATCCCCCGCGCCTCCATCCCTCTTGTCTCTGTTTGTTTCTTCTAACAGCTTCTTTGTGGCAGAGGAAGTCTTCAACCCATGCAGAAAATAGACATATAACTGCAGAACCTATTGATAACCCATACTAAGTGGCAGTTGAATGAAGTTCACTACGGTGCATGAAGGAATGCACAAACTGAAAAATGGGGTTTGCCAGGGTGTGTGGAGGAAATGAGCAGCTGTCTTGGGTTTCTCATAGCTCCAACTGTTCATTTAATTTAAGGCCATAGTTTACACATGTTAATTACTCTGATTCAGGAGCAGACCGCTGCCATGTTTCAAGGACATCAGGACCGCAACACTCTGGCAATGGGGGGTCATTTCTGCAGAAGCAGAATGAACTCCATCCATATGTGCCACAATCTTTACATATTTTGTTCCTGCTGACTTTTCATGACAGTCAGCTAAGGGAATTCATGTACAGAAAAGCCTCAATATTGCTGTGATTCTTTTAACACATAATTATTGTTAAGGTTTGCCTTAAACTGTTTTATTATACTTAAATCTATCTAATTAGTTCTTTTTTTCATTCATTTTTTCTTTTTTAAAGAGAAGTATGCCCTGATAGTGTGGCTCAGTTGGTTGGTCATTGTCCCATAAAGCAAGGGTTTACAGGTTAGGTCCCCAGTTCTGGGACTTGCCTGGGGGTTTGCTTCCTGGTCAGGGAACAGTCGAGAAGCAAGCAATGTCTCTCTCTCACATTGGCATTTCTCTTCCTCTCTTTCTCCTTCCCTTTCCTTCTCTCTAAAACAAATAAAATCTTTTAAAAAAAGAGTGGCTCAATGATTTTGCGGGTTGGTTAGTTCAATACAGAGAAGATGGGCAAGTACAAACTGGCACTTAAAACCAATGCTAGTACTCATTTTATTATGGTTATAATCAAGGATATTATTGATATTTCTTATTCACTTTTGTCTGGAAGTCAAAGCCATTAACTTGAACTTGAGGTATATATACATTATATGCACAGTCTTAAGCAAAATATTTTTCATAAGTAGCATTACTTTTTAAAATAGTGGAAACTGAATATCTGTGCTGATTTGTATTTTGACCTAATGGAACAAGAAGAGAAAACATTTAACTAAGGATGGTTATACTGATAAAAAAGCTCTTAATGTTAAAAAAAAAAAAAGGCTTCCCCTCCCTTTGTAAATATTTACCACAGGTTACACAATGTCCTGAGAGAATTCATTACGTGAAAAATGTTAATCTTAGCTTCAAGACCTCGCTTTGGCAAACCCTGGCTGGTGTGGCTCAGTGAATTGAGTGCCAGCCTGTGAACCAAAGGGTCACTGGTTTGATTCCCAGTCAGGGCACGTGCCCGGGTTGCGGCTAGGTCCCTAGTAGGGGGCGCATGAGAAGCAACCCCACATGGATGTTTCCCTCTCTACTTCCCTTCCCCTCTCTATAAAAATAAGTAAATAAAACCTTAAAAGAAAAAAAAGACCTTGCTTTGGCAGAAATTAATGAGAAAGCAATTGAGAGATAAAACTTCATCTTTGTTTTCAAATAATTGGTCTTATTCTTTTTTTTCTACTTTATATTTTTTATTCTTTATTCTATTACAGTTGTCCTCATTTTTCCCTTTTGTCCCTGCCCACCCAGTCCACTCCTCTAATTTTTCCTCTTATAGAAAAAAGATTAAATCAGTTTACTATAAATACATCCGAACCATTAATTTTTGCAGCTTCCAGGTAAAGTCTAGCACTTTGTTTATACAAAGTCTATGAGAAGAGGTCAGTAGAGACCATGTAATCTTAAATTGTGACATCATCCATTCAAGCCCTTGACATAATCCCTCACCAGTAAGAGCTCAGTGTGCCTGGATGTGGGACTGGTGATCTTCAACAGAAGTTAGTTTCAGAAACTGGAAGATTTCTGCTACAGTCATGTATTCTTTAACATCTTGTTTATTAGTAAAAATTAGCAATCTAGCTTTCCTTAGGTCCTCATGGGCTAACATTTTATACAGTTCTTTTCTAGTTACAGAAATCCTTGTCTGTACTGTCCACAATTATTAAAAATTCTGTTTTACCGTAGTAAGTATTCAGGAAGAACAAGAGATTCTTGGCCATCAATATGCCACACTAGGAAACATGAATTATTTATCACTTTCTCTTCTACATTACTTCCTATTGTAAGGGATGTGTGTACTCCATTCATAGAAAACTGGTAAAGGATGGTAGTTTTTCCTGCGTTACCCAGCACAGCTTGGGTAACTTTGTGCTCCTGGTGATTGAACAGTCTCCATATCCAGGCGAAGAGAATTCCCCTTCTCAGGCAGCCGAACCCGCCTCCAGGCACCGGCTCAGGCTGAAGGGGAGGAGAGAGAGCGCCTGCCAGAGCCCGCCTCTGTTGCTGCTGCTCAAGCTCTGGCGACTGGCCACTTCCTAGGAACCGAGGGAGGACGAAGTGCGGGGCACCTTGCCATTTGTGCAAGGTCCCGCCGCTGCTCCTGGGCACTTGCCTGGCTCCAGGACATGGTCGCTGCGTTGTCTGCCGCTTGCGATGAGCCTCGTGGGCCACCGACCTGCCCCAACTGCTACTTTGTCGTGACAACGTGGGTGGGGACAGTTTATTAAGTTCTTAACAGTAATGTTTAGGTTACTTACAAAAAGTTCATGACACTTTAGACAAAATCAGCTATCATTATGTTATTGGTTTTGCTGATAAATTTATAGGCATAAGTCTTGGCTTTGTAGGCAGAAAACTTGTTACAATATCTTATCAGGAGCAGACCCAGAGTCCAAGAAAACTTTGTCTTTTTAACAGAGATAAAGATTTTGCATCAGCTTACTTTTGATATTTAAATTCAGTATTTAATTAAATCCATTCTAATCTTAGCTTAACCACACATTAAAATTTCTTCTCAAAGACTCCTTTTCTACAAACCTTCTACAACTTTCCCTCCCTCCCTTTCTTCTTCCTCCCTCCCTCCTTCCCCTGCTTCCTTCCTTCCTTCCTTCCTTCCTTCCTTCCTTCCTTCCTTCCTTCCTTCCTTCCTTCCTGCCTTCCTTCCTTCTGCCTTCCCTCCCTCCCTCCCTTCCTTTCTCTCTCTCTCTCTCTCTTTTTTGCATTCGGATATTGTCCTGTTTTCCCTCCTTCCATTTCTGAAATAACCAGCCTCATTTTAGGACAAAATTACTTTCCTTTCCCTCAAAAATACCTATACTTTCCTATACCTATACCTATACCTATACTTTCTATTACTGAAAACATGTATTATTTTCCTTTCACCTTAATTAGAATTCTTAACCCTTAGATAACTATAAAGACATCTGTTTTAATTAAACCAACAAACTTAAACTAGCTTTTACTTAGTAAAAATTAATCTTAGATCACATGAACTTGAAAAGCATTTGATTTAGTTTCTGTTACATTTTTGAGAATTTATATAAGCGTTTGTTTGTTTAGGCCAATTAGAACTTTTTTCCAAATTAGCAAGCCATCCGGAGGTAAAATAAAACAAAACATAAACAACAAAACCCCCCCTGCATGAATGCACTACTTATCTAGATACAGTGAACATGCTAACAGATGCAGAGACCTCATGGCTTCCAAAAAATAAGTGGGAACAGTTCAAAAGACTTTTCCTCCTTTCCTTTTCCAGTCTGAGTTTTGAGACTTCCCCATAGCTCAGGCACAGTCTTGAGACAGGCTGGTTTCCTCTAGATCTGCAATAAATTTCCTGGCATCAAAGATGTCTTGTCCCACTATCTGCAGAATCTTTGCTTTCATTCCTGTTGTAAAAGTAGCCCCAGAGCATAGATTGCCTGGCACACGTCCAGCTCTCTAAGGATGTGCTGCACTTCTTCCACTTGGCCAGGAAGAGCTCCATCATTTGGCCAGGCCTTCCCGCAGGACAGAATGATCCCATCTATAAGGGAGTGGGTGCTGTGAATTCCTTGGGCACCATGCAGCCATTGCCAAAGGGCAGAGTATGTAGTGATGTTACTAATGTTTTTCTGATTTTTGCCCCATTAGAGAAATACCATCTCCCCTTGTGTCCCACAGCTACATTAACCAGGCAGGAGTACAAACTTGGCCCAGCCTGGCTTAGTGACAAGTGCTTGGATTCTAGGTCTGTGGCTGCTTGTGTCCTGTGTTTGGCAAAGCTACATGCTGAAGCCGGTTTCCAGTTTATTGCTTTGCTCTCCAATTCCATCAGCCAGTCCTGATGCTAATAGAGTTGAAGACATTCTACTATCTTTTTCTAGTTTCAGTTCTTCATCTAACTTTTATTTTCCTTTAATTTTTAACCTTGGCTTCTGCCTCTGGCCCACAGCTTTGGCCATGCTGTTTTGCTAACCCATGTTGTGTAATGCATTGTTCCTCAAACACACTAAGACCAGCCAGCGTCTTCAAGGCTTCCTTGTATTCACGTGGCGGTCCACATGCACCACAAGAAGTAGATGGCTAACCATGGACTCTCCCCATGGCTTTCTCTTTCCCAAGGTCCATTTCTTCAGTCCCCTGGTTCGCTCTCCACCACAACCAATCATACTGGATTAGTTTATCCTAATTACCTAATTTTAACTTGATTGTCTCTGTAAACAGCCTGTTTTTAAATAAAGTCACATTCTAAAGTACTGGGATTGTTATACCAATGTACACCAACATATCTTTTTTGGGGGGATACAACTTAATAACAAGGATGGTAGAAACTTGACAAGAGCACAAGAGAAGATGGATGATTAGTGGGCATGGTGTTCCCAGCACACATCATGATCAGGAGGCAATGCTATTATAGGCTTTCATAAGATAGGTAATAGGAAAAAAAAAACAAAACAGGATCATTAGAAAAGTAGAGGCTTTTAATTTGGGGTGTTGTTAGTGTTCCGAGATTCCTCTTTCCAAGTGGGCAATAAAGATTTGGACACTGGCAGCAAAGGGCTCTTCAGGAGATAGTTAACTAGAGCACATGGCGCTGTGGGACGCTATGTCTGGAGGTGCCACAGGCAGACTGGTCATTTCTTAGCGCATTAGTTGATGATTCCCTGCTATGAGACCTGACTTCCGATGACCACTGCCTTTGTTTCCTTTATGCTTCTGGAAAGAAAGTCGTGGCCCCTCAAAGTGAGGACCATGAACCAGAAGTGATAATATGCCATGATGGACTGGACAAGGAGTTTCTGTGGTGCCTGTTCTTCTTCCTGGTGGGGGGAAAAGAAATTGGAACTGTTTATTTCTCTATTTCTCATTCTCTTCCTGGGCTGTTCAGAGAAGCTTGAAAGTATTACTGCACAAAAATCCCAACCCCCTCACCCCTGTCCAAATGAAAGAAACAAAACCAAAACCAAATCCAATATTGAAACTATTTTCTTCAGGAGAAGAATACATATAGTAGATATTACCTCTTAGTAGCCTCCAATTACTGGGACTCATTAAGATCTTTACACATTAAAAAAAAAAATTTGTTATACTCGCTTTTCTCTGCTAAAAAATCAGCTGTTCCTTTCTATTTTGAAATCATTAGGTTGGCCTTAAAAGTTGGAGCAGTATTTTAAAACCATGTTAGATCAGGGATACAACATTTACCATATCCAGGGTAAAAAGGGAGTTCTGACAAAGAAAACAGGAGAAAAGAATGGGAAGAGGAAGAGAAGGAGAGGGAGGGCAACCAATGAAAAATTAAAGCACTGTTTATGTTGATGTTACCAATGGTGTCCCAGGTACTGTTTCATTTTTGATTGTTTCTCCTCCTACAAACTCAAACTCCTTACACATCAGACAATGTCTTATTCATCTTTGTTTTCCCAGCTCCCAGCAGGACACTTGACAAACAGTATGTGTTCAGGAAATATTTGTTGGCCTGAATCAAACCACAACGAACATTCTAAAATTTAAATTTCATAGCTAACCTCTGGGCACAGGTATATTTATGGACAGAAGACTTTCATAGACAAGCTTTTAAATTAAATTGTGAAAAATATAGACTGCTGGGCCCCAGCCTAGAAATTTTAATTCAGAAGGTCTGGGTAGGTATGGGTGGGTGGGGCCTGGGAATCTGCACTTCCCATAAATGCCTCAGGTGTTTTTGATAGAGTTTGGGAACCAAAGGCATCTTGTAAACTAACATATCAGATGCCTTAAGTCCTGGTATTGCCCTATTACTTTAAACACTGTCTCTTGAAGCTTGATCTGAAAAGAATATATGACCATTCTAACATGCAAATTTATCAAAGAGATTAAAGTAGAAGATGGTAGTCATAGACACTTGTTCCAAATGTCTGGTCTTCTTGGTGGGTCTGCAGATTTCTGAGAGTTCCCAGTCTCCAGTGCTGTGAGAGGCCTAACATAACAGGGAAGATATATGGAGGTGGACACAGATCAAGAGGTGTTTACTTGCCTTAGAGGGGCTTTGAAACCTTTTAACTGTTTACAGATCATTTTGAAGGAGATAAGTCAAGAGAGGAAGGAGATTAAATGTGTTAATAGAAAACAACAACAAAATATTAATACACACATGAGATGTTCAAGTTTTCTAATAAAGAAATGTTCATTAGTTCATTTGCTGTGGCTGGGTGGCTCGGTTGGTTGGAGCACCGCCCTGCGCACCAAAAGGTTTCGCATGTGATCCCTGGTCAGGTCACATACCTAGGTTTTGGGTTCAGCCCCCCTTGTTGCATATTACATCTCCAGTCAGGGGACATACAAGAAGCAGCCGGTGAATGCATCAATTAGAGAAACAGCAAATTGATGTCTCTCTCTCTCTGTCTCGCTCTCCCTTCTTTCTCTCCAAAAATCAATTTAGAAAAACAAAACAAAACAAAAACACATTGAGAAGTGGGGGAAAAACACCTATTAACTGTGTCCTCCAATACGAACACACTGGGCAGATACTAAAATGGACTCAGTGGGTAGGTGACCCTAATTTGAAGTCCATTATTAGGGATGAAGTGTTTCATTGTTAATTAAAACACTTGTAATAAGTGAGCATCCATAGTCACCGACAACAGCCTTTATCAAGACTACCTAAACCCACAGAAAATAGCAAAACAGGAAAGCATTTGTATGGTACTTCACAGATTTCTCTCTTTTTTTCAGTATAACCTCTGAAGAAGGTGGGTTTACTCGCTATCATAGCCAGTGCAGAGATAAGTGACCTCAGACCCAGAGGGCTCACCTGACACACCCAGTAACTCCTAGGTAGTAAAAGCTATGCTGTTAGGTTACGTCTCCGGAGTCCTCCCTCACCGCACTGACTCATTCACTAAGCGCAATACAACACCATAAAATATTATCTGGGATGAGAGTCAACATCCCATTTAACCCACACGGTATTCCTTTGAATTAGGTAGTTCTCGGAACCACTTCCTCTCTACACAGAAGGTAACTGAGGCCAAAAAGTATTGTGACAAATATACGGAGCTGTAAAAGGCAGCGTGTGTAGGTGGAGCCCAGATCTGCCTCCACAAGTCGGAAGCTCAGATTAGGCTTTGGTAGCGGCGCCTGCAAGTCAAAGATGAGAGCCCGACCCCCCGTGGAGCGCGCACCGGTAAGCGGGACTGCGGGCAGGCGCGGGAACGCCAAGGGCCTTAGGTGATTTACCGGATCTGAGCCCAGGGCCCCGGGCTGCTGTGGGTGGGGTCCATCGCACTAGTATCTAACTGGGATCTAGAATAGTTGAGAATTATCTGGGGTTTCCGATAACAGAGGGCACGTACCACGGGGCAGGTCTCCTGTTCTGGGAGCTGGAACGAGGCCAGCTCCGAGGTGGCTCAGAGCAGAAACCTAACGGGGTTCGAGGTTCAGCTTGGCGGCGGGGGCACGTCCCCGGGGGGGAGGCAGCTCTCTGGTTCCGCGCCGGCCAGCGGCAGCGGAGGCGGACCGTGGTGTGAGCCGAGAGGTGGGGAGGAGGAGAAGGGGCCGCTCGGAGCGGCCCGGGGCACCAGTAGACCCTGTGCGTCCCAGCGCGCTCGGCGCCGGAGTCCCGGAGCGATGAGAATGCAGGTCAAGGTAAACGCCGGCCCGACTCCCGCCCGCCTCTCGGTCCCCTACCTGGCGCCCCCCGGGAACTCGTAGCCTCAAGTTCCGCGCCGGCTTCTCTCCACGGCTGGCGCTGAGAGCAACAGGAAGTTTTGGGGAGTTGGAGAGGGAGAGCAACCGCGGCCTCTAGAGACGCTTGGGAAAGAAGTGAGCGTGGGGAATTAGGGTGAGGAATGGAGGCCCGGGTCATGCCTTGGTCTCCGATAAGGTGGCCAAACATCAACCTGGCTATCACTTAACCTATTTTGTTTGGACTGACACGCAGTATGTGGAAGCACTACTTATTGAGCACATTGTATTTTAGACATAGTACAAGGTGCTGGGATCACTTGAATTCGGTTCCCGGGTCCACCCCTAGCTATGATCTTGGGCAAGCTACTTAACTTTGGTGCTTTGGCTTCTTCATCTGGAAAAATGGGATAATAGTTATAATTGGAAGATTACATGAGATGCTGTATATGCAGTGCACTTAGAATAATAATGCCTAACACATTTAGCAGGTTGCAAGAGTTTGCGATTGTTATTGTTTCATCCTGTCAACCAGCCTGTCAATAATACTAGGAGGTCTACATATCATTGTCTACTCCCCCTCCTCCGCCTTCCATTGGTTTACAGGAGGGGAGGAAAATGAAACTGAGGGAGAAAAACAGAGTTCAGGTTTGAACCCAGGCCAGTGCTTTCAAACCCTGAGAGCATGGATAGCCTATTTATACCTATGCGTTTGGTCATTCCAGGGAGAAGGTGGATCACCCTTAATTGTCATAGTGGAAACTGAGTTCGTCAATTTCTTTTCCCTTGTATGCAAATTTTGTTGTTTCATTTTTCATCTGCTTTGGGTTTTTCCACTACTGATAAAGCGTTAGATATTCTGCCTTTACTTGAATCTGGGTTTAGCTTTACGAATCTGTTTGACAGTTTTTTAGGTCTCCCTCATGCCCCCCCCCCCCCCCCCCCCCCCGCACTCACTTGTAAAACATTGGATATGGAACTCCTCATGAGACTTTCTTGGGCTAAAATTGGGGACGAGTACCCTCAGGTCATATTAAACTTGTCTTGATAGGCAAGGGTGTGAATAGCATTTGATTGAGTTGTTTGTTACCCCAGCGGAGAGGGGAAAGACCCAGATAGCATATTGGCGATATGCCACAAATTTTGGTCTTATGGAAAAGTTTATTTATTTTTTGAGAGAGGGGAAGGGAAAGAGAGAGAGAGGGAGAGAGAAACACTGATTGGTTGCTTCTCTCACACATCCAGCTGGGGGCCTGTCCTGCAACCCAAGCATGTGTCCTGGCTGGGGATTGAACCCATGATGTTTTGGTTGGCAGGCCAGTGCTCAGCCTACTGAGCCACACCAGCCAGGACAAATATTGTCTTATCTTGCCTACAATTCTCTATCATTGTGTATGTGTGTATTTTTTAATTTTTTCTTTTCTTTTCTTTTTTGCTGCACATCTATGCCCAAACTACCAAGCACTTGGTAAATACTGAACCTGAAATATGTGTTGCCTCCTTTTCTTTCTCACTGAGTTTTCAATAATAGGTTTTTCATATAAGCTGAAGAACCCAAACATTCTCAAAATGACTTTCACCATATTTCTGGTAGAGTCATGCAGTGTTGGAAGTGAAGATGGTCACACTACCTATAAATCAATTCTTTCTTTGAGTCACATCAGAAGTCTGCGTGGCGAACTATTTCCTGTAAAACAAAAAACAACCATCATTGTTAGGTAAAGTATTCTGATGTGGGTCTCAGTTGTGCTTTTTATTTCCTCATTAAAAATATGAAACGCTTCATTCATTTTTGTGTCATACTTGTGCCTGGGCCATGCTAATCTCTGTTGGTCCAATTTTAGTGTATGCGTCACTAAAGTGAGTACTCAGTTGTGATCTCTTTTTTATTTTTTAGTTTTATTGAAGTTGTATATACACATAGTTCAGAGTCAAATAGTTTCATCAGGTTTATTCCTGAAAACAGCAGAACCCTCCATCATTTCCTGCATTTCAGAAAGAGCAACCATGTTCATCTCTTTTAGCTAGTTCGTACTTATTTATGTTTCTAAATAATGCTGATATTACTCCTTCTTGATTTTTCAGGATTAGTCATCATGTATTGTCTTTCCAGCACAGAGTATGAGGGTCTAGCTTTTCTTTCTTTCTTTTTCTTCTTCTTCTTCTTTTTTTTTTTTTTTTTTGGCATTTTTGCACTTACCCCTCATGTATGTCCTTCCTCTTCCTTCCTTATCCTCAGAATATAGTTATCTCATAATTTTTAGTTAAGTCAGTAGTTAATTATGTCACTATTATTATGCCTTCCTATCTCCTATGAAGAGTTTAGTAACTTTGGTTTTCCTCCAGAGTGTTCTTTCTGTATGTGCTTGCAGTTTTCTATGGAGTTTTCACTAATTTAACTGCAAGTTCTTCCCTAGTTATCTAAATCTTCTTTCAAGATGTGCTAGTGCAACAGCTATTGAATCAATTTAATCTTCTTGAATACAGCTTTCTGACCTGCTTTGGCCATCCACACTGGTTGCTCTTAATGTTTGTTGTACAGCTATTATTTTGGGCTCTCCTCACCGTTTTGTTGGGGATTCCCTTTGTTCCTCTGTTATTCAGACAGAAAGTTTTGTTTCTATTCCTCATCCTCATCCCCCTCCAGTCTAGAGGTAATCAAGCTGTTGGATTTGGAGCATATTATTTAGGTATATTTTTGCATACATATGTATTTTTTGTTTGACTTGTGCATTTGTTTTTACGTAAAGGAAATCACATGGTATATGTTGATATGCAATGTGATTCCTTCAGAAATAGCTCCTAGAGATCTTTCCATGTCAATATATATTGATGCTTTCTTGAATGGCATGTTCAGATCAACTGGACCAATGAAGATGATGCCTATAGCATTTTCTTGCTACCATTTTGCTTTTCTCATCACGAACAATCATTTTTCTAGATTCATGCAGCCAACACATATTTCCTGAGTGTCAGTTATGTGCTAGGTCCTGTTCCAGAGCCTGAGGATATACAGTGAACTAAACTTTTATTTTTGAGGTGGAGAGGAATGGTGAGATGATGCTTGATGATGGAACTGAGCTCAGCTGCAGCTTTGGGTAGCTTGTTTCTCCTCTCGTGGAGTACTGAGTACTGACATTATAAAATCAAGTCTCTCTGTCTCTGTGTCTCTTCTTTTGGTAGGAAATCATGACCATTACCAACTGAGCTATATAAGTTGTGTTCTACCAGAGCAACATAATTATACCCCTGAGGTATAGAAATAGAGTTCCTGAATGGATAAACAAAATGTGGTGCATGTGTGTATATACATATATATATGCATACAATAGACATTTCTCAGCCTTAAAAAGTAAGGAAATTCTGATACATGCTACAACCTAGATGAAAAGGGAGAGGACATTATGCTAAGTGAAATAGCCCATCACAAAAAGATACGGTATGACTCCGCTTACACGATCTATCTTAAGTAGTCAATTCATAGAAAGAAAGGGTAGCATATAGGTTGTCAGAGGCTGGATGGAGAGAGAAATGGGGAGTTGTTAAATGAGCATAAAGTTTCAGTTTTGCAAGATGACAAAACATATTTATACATGTTTAACAACATCAAACTGCACTCTTAAAAATGGTTAACATGGTGAATTCTGCATTATGTATATTTTACAATAGTTACGGGAAAAAAAGATTTTCACACAAAATCCATGATGTGCTTTGTCCTGTACTATGAATACGGTGATTAAACCTACTACTTTCAGCTGGCTTCAGCCTTTGCCTGGAACCGTGAATTTTTGGGGTTGTGTGGTGGGATAGCCATGGGCTGCCCTGGGAACTTTCTTCTGATGGTCTTGGCACCAGAACATTTAGTGGGTCCTCTTGTTGGGGGCAGCCCCATGCTGTTCCCCCTTTCTATTCACAAGTGTTGGTATTTCTGTATCTCTGGGGAAGAAGTTCCTCGGTTATTTATAGATAAACTCCGAGACTATTTTGGAGTGACTATTTCTGAGTGACATGCAGTTGGGAGCAGTGAGAAGTGGTCATTGTGTTTGCCTCAGAGTTTGCATTCTTTCTCAGGGTTTGGAAGTACGTGTCTCTTCAAGAGCATCCCAGTCCATTTTGCCTGGAAATGAAGATGTTTACTCAGTAGTAGGGACCAGTGCTTTCCCAGGCCCTGGTACTTCCTCATTTTTCTTGCTGGCATTTGCTCTGTGTGCTGGCTGTGGATGTTGAAATGGTCCAGGACCACATAAGGGTCATGCATTTGGGACTGTGCTGGGTGTTTTGTCTGGAGAGATAAGCCTGCTGAATTTGAATGTTCTTTTTTCTTACACCTATTCTTAAACTATGTGTGGCCATTATACAGAATTTTCTTTCAGGCAGACTCAAAGCACAGTGGGGTGAATGTCTGTAAACAACCAAAATTCTCTTCTTACTTTACTGATTGTGGACTTGAAGGCTTTTTCTTTTAAAAAAATAGAACAACTTTGTTTTTCATTTAGAGATTTTATTTACTTATTTACTTTTAGAGAGAGGGGAAGGGAGAGAGGGAGAGAAACATTGATTGGTTGCCTCTCACATGCCCCCAACCAGGGACCTGACCCACAACCCAGGCATGTGCCCTGACTGGGAGTCGAACTGGTAACCTTTCGGTTCTCAGGCTGGCACTCAATCCACTGAGCCACACCGGACAGGGCAAAAATTTTTTTTGTTGATTGATTTTTAGAGAAAGGGGAAGGTGGCGGGGGCGGGGGGGGAGATTTTTTTGTTCCACTTATGCATTCATTGGTTGATTTTTGTGTATGCTCTCACCAGGACTCAAACCCACGACCTTGGTATATTGGTACCATTCTCTTACCAACTGAGCTACTTGGCCAGGGCCTGGAGCTTCTTATAAAAGGTGACTTTTGATGTAAACAAGCCACCTATCCCCATGATATAAGGGGGAAAGTATCCCTGCCTGTCAGAAACTTGGGCTTTCTGTAGCAATTATGCTGAGTGGCCTTGGAGAAAACATACTAGTGGGATTTTTCTCCCCTGCCCTTTGGGCTGGTTTAACAACATTCTCTTTATTTTCCTAGCATTGAGATGTGTTTGGATATGAGCTAAGTGGTCCCACTCAAGTTGCTCACACAAATCAAAGGGACTTAGGTTTAGGCAAAACTTTGCTTGTGCTTAGTACATCATAGAGTGTGAAAATCATATGCCATTTTTGGAAAGCCTAGCATGTTTTTAACTTTCTCATGGATTTCCCTCTGCTGCAACTGAAAAAGGAGCAGAAGAGAGTAATGATAAACTCTCTAGAAATGGTAGCAGGGAGGTGGAAGAGTAATGAAAGGAACCAAAAGTCAGAAAAGGTATTTTACTGATTCCATGTCCTCCTGGCCTCAGGTAAGTTATCTCTGTTTCCTCATCTGCAAAGCAAATGGCCACCATTTACTGGCCACCTCTTTCTGAGAGCTGTGGAGTGTTGAGTCAGAGATTCTTTTGAAAATCTGGTGACAACAATAGCTCAGGGGCTGAAAAACTCAAACTGGAGTAGAGCCCTGCCGGGCGGGGGGTCTAAGCTGAGCTGGTTGGTGCAAGCTGTGTCAGTAAAGGCTGCCCACCTGGCCCTATAGACTGTCCCCAGTTGGAGTACAAGCCTAGTATTGTCATATTGTTTTTTTCCCCTTTCCTCGTTAAAGAAAATGCAGATGTACAGATTCTTTCCTGAGTGTGAAACCTCTTGGTCTTTACATTTCACTAGTTGCTTCAAAAGATTAAACGTATTTTATGAGTGGAACAAAACATAGTTGTGGCCTGCTCTCTGTCTGTGGACAGAAATATATATATATTTTGTTTTCCACTATGGGTTGATTTTTCTCTCTTTCTTAATTGCTGCCTGTGCCAATACCCCTTTTAAAATTTTTATTGAGATTTATTGAGATATAATTCATATATCCTATAATTCACCAATTTAATGTGTACAATTTAGTGACTTTTAATATAGTCACAGAGTTATACATTCATCACCACAGGCAAATTTAGAACATGTCCATCATGCCAAAAAGAAACCTCATACCCCTTAGCTGTCTGCCCCGTTTCTCTACCTGTGCCAGCGCTACGCAAGCACTGACCCACTTTCTGCCTCTATAGATTTACCTATTCTGGACATTTTATATAAATGGACTTACAATATGTATTTCATTGTGATTAGCTTCTTTTACTTAACATAATGTTTTCAAGGTGGTTCTATATTATAGCATGTACTTTATTTCTTCATGTTGCTGAAAAATATCCCATTGTATGAATATAGTACATTTGTCCATTCAACAGTTGATGGATATTTAAGTTGTTTCTGCTTTTTGGTTATTCTGAATAATGATGCTATGAACATTAGTGTACAAGTTTCTGTGTGGATACTTGGTTTCATTTCTCGAGGGTAGATACCTAGAAGTAGACTGTATCTAATTCTATGTGGTAATTCTTTGTTTAACCTTTTGAAGGATTGTTTTTCAAAGCAGCTGCACCACTCAGCACCTACAATCTCTGAGAATTCCAACTTCTGCCCATCCTCGTCCACACTTTGTGTTGTCCGACTTTTTGATGATAACCATCCTGAAAGGGACGAAGAGGTATCTCACTGTGGTTTGGAATTGAATTTCTATAACGACAAGTGATGTTGAGAGCCTTTCATGTGTTCACTGGCCATTTGTGTATCTTCAGATCCTTTGTGCAGCAATGATTTTTGATCCAGCCCTTGAGGTTTTCTCCTGAGAAATGCACATATTCACATCTACACAAAAGTTGTTAGTATCTAGAGGTTCCAGGCCCTCCCGCTACCTCTCTATGGGTCTAAGGATACCCACAGAAGACATGCTAGGTAGTGGGGATTTTTCTGGGCATTTCATACACTTGATCTTACTTATTTCTACTACGGACCTCATGGAATTGGTGTGGGGGATTAGATGCTCAGGAAAGTGATTTTATAAACTCTAAAACACTTCACAGCTTTAGTGATTGGTATAGGTGCAAGTTTTGTAAATAAGTGATGGTGAGATGAGGTGTTAAGGGCACGAACTTGAATCAGACTGCCCCCGTTTGACTCCTCGCGCCATTTTTATGAGCTATCACGTTCTTCAGAAAATTACTCAACCTCTCTGACTCTGTCCTCATTAGTGAAATGGAGATAATAACTGCCCCCACTTCCCACATGTGCAGAGTTAATATACACCAAGGTCTTTGCCTTGTGCATGTGGGTGCATAGAAGGTGCTGAAAAAATTGTTAACCTGGTGCTGTGGACTGAATATTTGTGTCTCCCAATGTCATATGTTGAAATACAACCTGCAGTGTGATGGTATTTGGAGGTGAGGCCTATGGCAGCTAATTAGGTCTTTAGGGTGGAGCCCTCATGAATGGGATTGGGGTCCCTTTTAAGAATAGACACAAGAAAGATGATGTCTGTCTACCATGTGAAGATGGAGGGAGAAGGTGGCCATTGTAAACCAGGAAGAGGGCTCTCACCAGAACTTGAGGATGCGGGCACTCTGATTTGGGATTTCCAGTCTCCAGAACTGTGAGAAATAATTTTTTTTTTTTTTTGTATTAACCACCCAGTCTATAGTATTCTGTTAGAGTAGCCCAAACTGACTAAGATACCTGCTAATACTGTTATCTTACAGAATGGGCCAGCTTAGTATTTTATAGTGGAGCTTCTTGGTCTTTGAATGTGAGAACATCTTTTTTTCTAGAGAAAATAGATACCCTCCATTGATCTTTTAAAGGGCTAAGAAGTTTTTGTAAATTAAATCTTTTAATAGGAAAAAGAGTTTTCCTCCCAGCAGTATTTAAGTCCCTAGGGGACTGTACAGATCCTTTAGATCTGTTAATGCTCTCTAACCATTGTCACCACTCTTAGTGTCTGCTTTAAAGTGACTTCGAAAGCAAAACAAAATCCCTATCTTTGTTCTTATCTGGACTAGAGAAACTCAGCTTTCTAAGCAGACCATTTTACCCTCTGACCAGAGTGTCAAGCAAGCAGACATTGTTCAATTAAAACAGATAGGAGAGTCAGGGGAGTGGGCTGGGCTCGGGAGAGTAATGCGGGAAAAATGGGGACAACTGTAATTGAACAACAATAAAAACAAAACAGAACAAAACAGAGAAGAGGGTCCAAAGTATTAAAATTTCAGCTCTTCCTAGAATTAGCTAGAGTTTTTGGCATAAGGTTTTATACGATTGCATCTTTGTTCTTGAAGAGAATAAAGAGACAAGCCATTCAAGCTTCTGATCTCTTGAGTTTCTTTCTTTCTTTTTTTGAAATGGTTATTTGTAAACATTTGCCAGTTTTTCTTTGTGTTATGATTTATGGTGCATGGACTTTTGACATGCATGGCATTAATCCAGATGGACTGTGACTAAAAATGTGCTTGTCTGAGGCTCACTCTCAGGATCTTCAGATTGTTAGACTGACACACTGATGGCTGCACTAAGAAGGCAGCTTGGTTTCTGGTTCCTCACAGCCATAGCCCTTAGGGAGAAACCACATTCTTGAGAAGCAATCCTTACAGTGGAGACATGTCAGATAGAAATTGCATCTTGCTAGCTGGTATTTGGGCTCAGCAAATATTGAGTGTGATAAGCAAGGTGATTAGATGAAGGACTAGGGGCCGTTTACCCTGAGCGCATCCTTTGGGGTCCTTCTCTGTGGAGTCTTCTTTTTATAAGTGTTTTTTAAAATTGATGTTTTACACTAGAGGAAAGGGGAGAGAGAGGGAGAGAGGAAAACATTGATGTGAGAGAAACACATCGATTGGTTGCCTCCCGTACGCACCCTGATTAGGGATTGAACCCACAACCTAGGTATGTGCCCGAATGGGGATCCAACCCACAACCTTTTGGTGTGTGGGATGACTCTCCGACCAACAGAGCTGCTCGGCCAGATCTGTGGGTCTTCTTGCTGTCGAGTTTTTTCTTTAAATTTAATTGAATGGAAAGCTCTGTAAGGTCTAGGCCACCAGCAAGTTTCTGAGTGTTACTGGGATTCCAGGGTTTTGTCAGTTTCTTTCTCTGACATGGAGACGATTTGTGTGTGTTGTGCTATGTATTGCGTATGTGTGTGTGCGGCCTTGTTTTGTTCAAGAAAAATTTGTCCTGACACTTGACCCCTGACACAGGAGACTATTCAAGAGGGACTACTGGGGTGGGGGAGAAGATCGGGCTCAGCTCCAGTGCAGGGGTAAGTGGAGATTTATAGCCCAGGGACAGGGTTGGAGGGTGGGGTCAGTGCATGGAAAATGGCAAAAGCGATACATGAAGCCTGGGGGGATTCTTGCGTGACCAACACAACAGGATTCTTGCTGAAGGCAGGCCAGTGAGGTCAGATACGAAAGATGGGGAAACTTTGCTAAACGAGCTCAGCATGATTCTTAGTACAACTGGAGAAGGTGGGCCAAAGACAGAGGCCAAAATTGAGGCCTAGTTAGGAAGAGGAGACAAGTCAGGAAGAGCTTTACTCCATTTTGGTCAAGGAGAGTCTTTGTCAGTTTGCAACTGGAGATGGCTAAGGTAGACTCTTCCCTCTTATAATACAATCACTCAATGTTGTGAGCGTTTCCGCGACCCATTCTTAAAAAAGAAAAGCTGCTTTTATTTCGTTTAAACCCTCTTTTATAATCACCTTTGGGTCATTTCAAGGTCTATTCCTTATGGATAGAATATATTTCTTCTCATCTTACAATAGCAGAAGACAGTAAATACAGAAGAAATATCTTTATAACCAAAACCCAGTGAAAATGGAAAACTTTTCTGTAGCCTGGCTCTCCGTGACTTAGAGAAAGGTGTTGTTTGGTAGCTATGTTTCCCTTTCCTTCCTGAATTGCATTAAAAGTATAGTTAGTCTATAAATAACAACATTGGAACTTGAAATCATGTGTAGCAGCCAGAAGCTGAAGTTGGAAAATTTTATCCTAGCAAGTGATATTTTGCATCTCTATTATTCACAGGGTCCTTGGCCTCCCACCGACAGACTTCTGATTCCCAACTTCCTGGACTACCCTCATTTTCTTAAAACATCTTCTATTCTTCTAGCATTTTAGAGGCATTAGTTATCCTGAATGCGAACTTATTTTTCTGGGGAAAAAAAAACAAAAGCAAAACCTGATTTGTGTCCTATCCTAAATTTTTACTCTAATTTAAGATAAAAGTCTTACAGAGACAGACTCATAGATGGAGAACAGATGACAGCTAGTGGCGGCGCGGGGATAAGGGGGATGGAGGGACTGAGCAAAAAGGAAAAAGGACTCATGGACATGGACAACAGTGTGGGGATTGCTGGGGGTGGGGTGTATAAGGGGACTAAATGGGAATAGAAAAAATGTAATAAAGAGAGGGAACAGCAGACTTCAGATGTGCTTGAGATAGCAGTGGGCGACAAATCTTGTGAAAGACTTGAACTTTACGCTGAAGACAGTGAGGGAATGAAAATGGAATGAAATGGAATGAAAAGTTTTAGGTGAGAATGTGTTGTTTACTTTCTTTGCCTTAAGAAGATCATAAGCTTCGTTTCAGAGACTGGATCAAAGAAGAGAAATTTGAAGGCAGAAAGATCACATGGAAGGCAATCTAGACACGAATTCATGGTGACTTTAGGGTAGTGGCAATATAGATGCAGACTAGTGGGCAGATGCAAGAATTATTTAAGAGATAGAATCAATACATCTTGTTGACTGAATGGAAAGTAAGAATAGGGAAGAATTGAGTGGTGCTCTGGTTTTTAACTTGGACACCTGGGAGTACTGGGGAAGCCTAGGGAATAAAGGAGAGGAGGCATAGGTTTAGGAGGAGATGAAGAATACAGATTTACACAGTTTAATTTGAAGTAAGACTCTTTGTTTCTTTTTAAACCTGGTGAGGTAAATAGGGTAGGTTTTGTATACCCAGTCAGTTGAGTTGCATGAAGATGAATGGACTGTCCGTAGTCAATGGGCAACAAAAACACAAACCCCTGTCCTCTAACTCCTTTTTTTGTTTTCTCTACAATAACTTACTTTTCAAAGAATTTGTGACTTTTGTAGAAAATAATCATAAAACCAGCATTCTTTTAATGTTGAAGTCTCCTGTTTTCAGTTGTCGTTTTTTGTTCTTTGATATTCACATACATATTTTCAAAGTTCTGCTGTAAATACTTTTTAACTTCAGAACATTAAAGCCATTTTAGGTGCTTAAGGAGATGATTGTTCTTCAGGCAAAAAAGCTTTTAATGTTTTATTTTTAAAATTATTTTTAAAGAGAAGAGGGCCTGATCAGTGTGGCTCTGTTGGTTGGGTGTTGTCCCACAAACAGAATGGCCGTTGGTTCGATTTCGGGTCAGGACACATGCCTGGGTTGCTGGTTTGGTCCTGGTCAGGATGTGTATGAGAGGCAACTGATTAGATGTTTCTCACATTGATGTTTCTCACCCTCTCTTTTCTCCCTCCCTTCTCCTCTCTATAAAAGTAATTAAATAAAATCTTTAAATAGAAAGAGTTGGGTCCCCTCAAAATCTCTTTGGAAGTTAAGTATTAATAAAAAAATACCGTATTTCCTTAAAGCAACTATTATGTGTTATATTCTGTATTCTGTATGTTTAAAAGTTGGCAGTAACTCTCCCTGGCTGGTATGTCTCGGTGGATTGGGCATCGCTCCATGGACCAAAAGATCACCAGTTTGATTCCAGGTCAGGGCACCTGCCTGGGTTGTAGGCTGGTCCCTGGCTGGGGGCCTGCAAGAGGAAACCAGTCGATGCTTTTCTCACACATAGATGTTTCCCTCCTTCTCTTTCTCCCTCCCTTCTCCTCTCTCTCTAAAAATAAATAAAATCTTAAAAATACAACAGTGCAATACAATAGGATAAACGTTGTTAGTAACTCATACCTTTTGCTTATAAATTCATATGACCTCTATGGAGGGCATGTGACAATATCTGAATTAACTTAGAAATTTCATGTGTAGGTTTCTATCCTGCAGATATACATGGACAAGAAAACTCTGCTGAAACTATTTTGGCTAAATAAATTATGGGACTTCCAACCCTGGCAAGGTAGTTGAGCTGGTTAGAGCATCGTCTTGATATGCCAAGGTTGTAGGTTTGATCTCCAGTCAGGGCACACGAATCAACCAATGAGGGCATACATGGGTGGAGCAGCAAATCGATGTTTCGTTCTCTCTCTCCCCCTTCCTCCCTTTCTCTCTCCTTTCCTGTGTCTCCTTAATAATCAATCAGTAAAAAAAAGTTATGGAACTTCCATAAAAAAAAAGTGCTGTCAGCCTCCAAAAGAATGAAGCAATTCTATTGCACAAAGAAATAAGGAAATACAAGTTATTAATAAGTGAAGACAAAGACAAAGTACAGAACTGTATGTATATATACCTCTATATAACTAACTATATTTGGAAGAATATTCAACAAACTATAACAGAGGTTCCTTTGGGTGAAGGAAACTGGGTGATTGGAGCATAGGAGCGGGAGAGAGATTTAAGTTTTCTTGTACCTTGTGGATTTTAAATCATTTGCAAAATTACCTATAAAAACCTTGTGGTGGGGGAAGGAGCTGACTTACATGTTGTGTGAGTAGAAGAGTGAAGTCTTTGAATATAAGAACTAAGTGCAGCATTTGTAACATTATAGTAATTATAACATAACAAATCTGTTTTGTTTGTTTTTTAGTCTATGGCAATTAGGCACACACAGGCAAAACTTGTAAAAGGTTTACCTGAAGTGATTATAATTAATTGATTTTTTTAAAATGCAAAGTGGAGTGCCTATTTCTAAGTGCAGCTAAAGGAATGTTCATGAACGTACAGCAGGAAATTACTCTAACCGCCCCTGGGCTCAGTCACCCAGGGAGAACAAGATTTCTCCAGTTTGCTGATAGGCTTTTTAAAAAAATCAGGTTAGAGAAGAAAACAAATTTACTTTGTTCTTCCTCTCTCCTTCCTTTCTATTCGTTGTACCTTGCCCTGACTCGTCCAGTTGCCCAGTGATTCCCAATTACATTTATTCTTATCCTTTACTCCAAATTCCTATTTGCTTAGTGTACTTGTCTGTAGACCCTCATATCCTGAGGCACGCATTTTTAGGTTAGCATATAAAGGACATTCCTGGAATATTGTGTGGCAGTTTTCTCTACAGCATGTGGGATACTATTGATGTTCTCCATCTGCCTTAAGTTTGGTAGCCCCTTTACTGAGAGAGCATCTCGTATGCTTTTGTGATCTTCAGCACATACCTGTACCATGCTGTTGTACTAAATGGTGCTGATAACACAAAGGGACACTGTGACTGCACCTGTGTTTCGCTTGCCTTTCTCCCTCTGGGCATGAGGAGCAAGGAGAATGCTGAGATTGGCAGCCTTCAGAGCTAAATGGGCTGTGACTTTCTGTAGAGCAGAGATAACAGGGTCTTGGACAAAATTACCAAGAAGAAAAGTTTGTCACTCACTCCTTGCCTCTATAAGAAGAGGAAGAATTTTCTTTGAGGCTGAGCCTTCCTCCTTGGCTGTCCATACTATTTCTTTCCCTGCCCTCCACTCCCATAGTCTCTAGTCATTTTCATTCTATCTCACATCTTCACTCTGTCTTTTTACCGACTCCCCTCTTACCTACAAACAAGGTCTAGCCTTTCTCAACATGGAATATACTTTCTTTCAACTCTCCTATTTAACATCGTGTAAAAGACCTCTGGTGCTGGTATTAAGTAGATAGAACCTGCTCTTCTTACTTTAGCTCAAATGCATAAAGCATTTAGCAGAGCCTTGGGCATATATGAAAGGCAACATTGATGTTGGCTTTTGCTTTATATTGTTGATTTGTGGCTTTTGTTTTTAATGTATCTCCTGAGGGTATCTTACACTAGCTGCCTGCTCTGTTTGTAACCTACTTCCTGAATCTCTTTACATCTGTTTGTTCATCATGGACAAAAAATGCTGTCTTCCTCACTTTCTTTGCAATATTAAACACATCTTCTCAGTTTCTGTTCGAAATGTCCCACTTTTGTAATTCAGACTTTTACAAAAGTCCTCACCCGAGGATATGCTTATTGATTTTTAAAGGGAGTAAGGGAGGAAGTGGGGAACATTGTGAGAAACATCGACTGGCTGCCTCCTGGCTGCACTCTGCCCAGGGATCGAACCTGCAACCTAGGTATATGCCCTGACAGGAAACAGAACCTGCAGCCTTTTGGTGTATGGGACGATGCTCCAACCAGCTGAGGCAGCTGGCTGGGGCACACACATTCGTTAGAGAAACTTTCTCCCTTCTCGACTTCAGGTGCCATGTCGCCATCCTGATTAGTAACTCTCTTCCTTGTTCCCTGCAGTCTTTCTTCTGCACTTTATATTTAGATGTTTCCAAGGGTTCTTGGCTCGTTTATCTTCCCTATTCTCTGCTTCCCAGTGACTTCATGGCTTTATCATGTTAACATGTCCTCTGAATTCTCCTCCAGTCTGAAATCTCTGCATTTCTAACCATCGTGGGAGTCCATCGTCACCTCTCAAATCCTGTCATCTTTCAATGACTTTCCTAAATTCCATATTTTTCATTGAGACTTCCCAAATATCTGCAGGCAGAAGGGACTTCTCTGTTTATGGAATACCAAGCTTGTTCCTGTGCCATATTTGATAGCTATTGAATACTACTTTAGCTCAAGCACATCAAGCATTTTTTTTTTTTTTTTTTTGTAAACATAGGTTCTTACCCTTTGGTGTTGGTATTTCAGACACAATTTTGTTTGTTTATTTTTATTAGAACAATATGATATGCCAATCAAAGTATTTTTGAGTGAATGAATGAATAAAGCTATTCTTAGAGGTATCACTATTTTAAAGGAAGGGTGTATAAACTGATAGAGTATATCCTGTTTATGAGTTCTGAAGGCTTGATTCCACACTTGTCATATTTTGGTGACATCAATGAGAAGGAGAATGTGGTAGAAACTAAGGCCAGCTTAAAGTTAAAAATGAGATGAAGTCAAAATTGTCCTTTAAAAGTCCCTTACGTTGCTCATAAAGTGTAGTACATGAGGACTTGATCTCTGCTTTTCTCTGTGTTGGAACTTTCTTTAGTGAGTACCAGATTAAAGGGGGGATGTTGTGATACTATAGGGCACTCATTGAGATGTGAGGCCCAGACAAAGACATGCCTGCAGGACCTGAGAGCAGTCAGGGAGCAGTAGATCCTGCCTTTCGCTCACCCTCATGCCTACATGCAGCCACCTGCCTTCATCGTCCACGCAGTGGTACTTCATGTGTGGACCGGGGGCTTCTAGGGTCCTTGAGACCCTTACAGAGGGTCTTCAAAATCAAAATTATTTTCATAATGGTACTAAGACATTATTTGCCCTTTTTACCCATTGTCTCATAAGTGTACAGTGGAGTTGTCCTGGGGTTACATGATGAGCCCACAATTCCAACTACACATCAGTGTGAGGATGATATTTTTAATACACTTAACCCGAAGCCACTTATTGCCGTGATTATCAGCCCTCTCCATCTCATGACACACATACACTAATTACTTAAATTCTGGCCTCAGGCACACCAAAAATACGTTATATTTTTTGCCAATCTGACAAAAAAAATAGGTGTAATTTTGATTCATTCACATCAGACAGCTATTGTTGTGTTGGTTGTTGTCATTTTTAAATTTTACATTTATTGCTTTTTGGCCTTTTGGCTAAGATCATATCTATTTGATAATCTAAGGAAAAAAAGTTATAAATATTCAGGTACTGCATGTTTTAAAAATTCCTATAGCACACTGGTTGAAAGTCTCTGACTTATTGCTGCGGATTGAATGCTTATTAATCTTAAGCCAGTTACCTTAAGCCAGACATTAAAGACATTTATAAAAATACATGACAATGCTAGTCTCAAAAATCTTAATTTTTTCCACAAAAGTATATTATTTGTGTTAACATTTAAAAAAATATTTTATTTATTTTTTAGAGAGGGGAAGGGAGGGAGAAAGAGAGAGAGGGAGAGAAACATCAATGTGCGGTTGCCAATTGTGTGCTCTCTACCAGGGGACCTGGCCCGCAATCCAGGCATGTGCCCTAGACCGGGAATTGAACCAGCAACCTTTGGTTTGCAGGCTGGCACTCAATCCACTGAGCCACACCAGTCAGGGCAACATATTGTTATTTTTAAAGACACTAATGAGTCAATATTTATTAGTAATGTACCAGTTTTAATTTCTAATATGTAAATATTGGTAGATATATAAATGAAAGATTTTTGGTGATCCTTGGTGGTTTTTATGAATATGAAGGATCCTAAGCCCCAAAAGGTAGAAAATTGCTGTTCTTGAGTGTAATATACTTCTGAACATGGAATGGCAGTGAAATTGCCCAAACTTAAAACATTTTTTTTTACTTCTCACTTGTCCTCTTCTAGCCCTCTCTCTTACTATTTTAACAAAGATTTTGGATTTATCTAAGTTAAATATTGATTTGTGTCACTACCAAATTTTAAGAAGTAAAATCTTGTTGCAGTGTTCTTTTTGCTGTGTTTCACAGAGAAAATACAAGGAGTAATCGCCATTGTATATATAAACTTTACTAGGGAGGACATAAATAAAATTGCCTCAGAGTTATCTGGAAATCCCAAAACACTCCAGTACAGGAATACTTTCAGTGAGGGAAGGGAATAGTTCTTGTGCAAGTACTGCTGGAGAATTAGTCTTTGGACATTTCTTTGCACTTCCCACTCTGGCCTCAGGCCTGGGATTTTTAAAAAGATGTTATTTATTTATTTTTAGAGATAGGGTAAGGGAAGAGAGAGGGAAACACTGATGTGTGAGAAACATTGATTGGTTGCTTCTCACATGCACCCCAGCTGGGGACTGGGCTGGCAACCCAGGCAAGTGCCCTGACTGGGAATTGAACCAGTGACCTTTCACTTTGTGGGACAATAATCAAGCAAGTGAGCCACACTGGTCAAGGCTGGATGTAAAATTTGATTATGTTTTAGAGTGAGGCAAATTGTGATCAATACTGAGCCTGAGACCAACACTATTTCCCATCTTTGTCCTCTGCCTTTTCCTCCCCCAAATAACAAGAATAATTAAAAAACAAAACTTCCCATGTAAAAAAAAAAATGCCCAATCAATAAAGACTGACACTATAGTTGCAGAAATGGTATAATCTCCACTCTCAACTACCACCACTTTGACAATTTGCTCCAGGTTGTAGGAAACAGCACCTTGGCTATTTGTCCCACATAGATTGGGCTATTGAGGTAAGATAAAGAGGTTATAG
This sequence comes from Pteronotus mesoamericanus, assembly GCF_021234165.1. Taxonomy (NCBI): domain Eukaryota; kingdom Metazoa; phylum Chordata; class Mammalia; order Chiroptera; family Mormoopidae; genus Pteronotus; species Pteronotus mesoamericanus. The sequence continues at coordinate 11,735,449 of NW_026555245.1, forward strand.
GAGGAAAGTTTCCAAGTTCTAGTTAATCACACAGGTTTCCTCTTTATACCCTTGGAGGGAAAATTGTATACAGGTATTCCTGGAGTTCTATTTTAAGAGTGTTCATTTTGCTGCTCATTCAAGAATTGTTGAGTTGGGCCCTGGGGCAATAGAAATGACTGGGCCTGTAGAATCTGTAGGCTACTGGGGAACGTAGACCCACAAAGTCATTTGAAGTATGAGAGGTGCTAGGTGGAAAGTATTTTTCTATGGAAAAAACAAAACATTAAAGTTAAGTTCCCAGGCCACCAACCAAAAGCTAATTTCACCTTTGATATTACCCATAGTAAGTTAAACTTTATTGAATCTTAATAAGTCCCAGGGAGAATTTTTTTTAATAGTTTTGTTTTTATTGTATTTTTTAATCCCCTTTATATCCTCATCCACCTTCATTCACACCCTTCCCCAGCCCCCTGCAATCACTGTTGTAGGTGTCCTGAGTCCCTTTTTTTTTTTTTTACTCTATCTCTCCCCACTCAATGCCCCCTGCCCAGAGCTGTCAGCCCCAGGGAGAATTCTTTTTTTTTTTTTAAAGATTTTATTTATTTATTTTCAGAGAGAGGAGAAGAGAGGGAGAAAGAGAGGGAGAGAAACATTGATGTGTGAGAGAAACATCAATTGGTTGCCTCTTGCATGCCCCCAACTGGGGATCTGGTCTACAACTGGGGACCTGGCCTACAACCCAGGCATGTACCATGGCAGGGAATCAGACTGGTGACCTTCCTGTTCACAGGCTGGTACTCGATTCACTGAGCCGCACTAGCCAGGGCAGAATTCTAAGCCTTTAATATATTTATTCCTTTCAACAACTCAATGAGGTGTTGTTATCTCCATTTTAAATAAATGAGCAAACAGGCACTGTAGAAATTTACCAGGATAGTCCTCATGGAGTCGTCTATCTAGCTTTATCAAAGAAGGGAGTGGTTTGAGCATAGCTTCCTTAATTCATATATCTGGCCTCTAGAAGAACTTTCAAACCGGTAAAGAAATTTTGTAAGTCTTTATGTGAGTCAAAACTGATGACAATTGCCAGGAAGCAAGATCTCAAATGCTCCCAAGAATGACGGGTTTGCATTTTGCTTCGGGCATTTGGAATTCAGGAGGGAACTAAGCAATTGGGACTTGAAGGCAGGAGGAAGCAAGCGGGGATTGGAGTGCAGGATAGTTAGCAGGATCATATGCTCTCTTGAGGGTGGTTGCTTCTTCCTGGAGGGTCTGTAAAGAGACGATTACTCTAACTTTTCAAAGGTGTGTTAACCTAGATGCAAACAAACAATGCACAGGGCTTGCTTGAAGTAAAGATAAATCTTTTACTAAAAAGTGATATGCCTGGGGCACGATTGTGCACTCTGTTCTGATAGCCCCCTGAGGTCACTTTCCTTAGAACTCCTTTTGTCCACAGCCCCTAAATCAGGGATCCTTTTTGGACCTGCTTTTAATAGTCTATTGGGACACAGGAAGTTTAATGATACCAATTTTATTTTCTGCTTCCTCATTTTTATTCTGTATTTCTTCAAAGCTTGTCTTATTTGCTCTAGAATTCCCAGAATACAGCATGGAGTCCTATCCCAAAATATTGACGGAATTCATTATATGAAGGACCTGTGGACATGGACTATAGGGTGGGGATTGAGTATGGAAGTAGGAGGCGCGCGGGATGGAGTGGGGCAAAGGGGGAAATAATTGGAACAACTGTAAAACATAAAAATTGAAAAAAGAAGAAAATACAGAATGAAGAGGTATTTGAGGACATACTAACTCCCCTGTGGCACATTTCTTGGTGCTGTGCAAAAATTAAGTATTAAATACATTTTTGGAGAGTGAATATGTAAAATTGTTTGTTTTTGAATAAGGGACAGGGCTTGCTGTTCTAAAAGATTGTGTCATTTCTTGTTATATTAAATAGATATTGAGTTTAGTTTGTTTAGTTTATTCTAATTCTCTGACTCTGGATTTTTCAAGTTTGTATGTTTTTAATGTTTTACCAAATCAGTGAGTGTCTTTTAATACATAAAAAGTTGCTGACTGTACAAAAGAGATAAGAAGGCAGAATGATTTACGATGACTGGACTTGTTCTGGGAAGTTTTCCTTGTGTTTAAAATGCACAGGAATCAGTCAATCAGTATCCTTGTCCATTCCTCCTCCTATTTTCCTTAATAAGTTCTGGACTCTGATTATACTGCTAACCTAAAAATAAAAGGCCTTTTAAAGTTACTGAGAAGACTTTAAAAAATCCTATTAAACTTCCAAGTTGCTAAATTGCTGAATATAGAGCTGAAACCAGAAAAGCCGGTGTTCGTGCTGTCACCTATCAGACCCACTAAGCAGAGACAGGGATTGACTCTTTATGGGTGCTTCATTCAGATGGTCTGAGACCTGAGAGGATGGCAGGTTTGTACCCTAACAGACCATCTTAAGTTCTATCTTAAATGGCCCTTCTTATAAGGAGAACAAAGTATAGGTAAGAGGTTTGGAGTTTAGGGAAAAGTTAATTGGATTTAAAAAAAACCTCAGCATTCTTGCCCTGGGCTGTGATCTTTAGCTGTGTCCTGGGCGGTGGTTGTCTCACTCTGGAGTACAATGGCTAAGATACCATCTTGAATTGCTTGCAGTCCTCCTGAGGCACAAAGGCGGAACTGCTTAGGTCTCCTGGAGTCTAGGTGGTTCATACCTTCAGTTCCTGGAACAATAGTTTTTCCAAGTGTTGATTACTAAGCTCATTAGCTATTACTTAACTAAAACTTTTCCAACATTTGAGCCCCCATCAGAGTTGTTAAATTCTTTGAAATATCTTGTCAGGTTTCAGGCAGGACAAACACTAAGGAGTTTTAGAGTACTTGCTCAGAAAGCCACAATTTCTTGTAGGATTAATTTAGAAGTTATTTTGTCTTTTAGAAACTTCCGTTTATCAATTACAGAATAGAGTCCTCTCCTTCTGAAACCTCTTTCTTATGATAAACAACAAAACAGAGACAAGAAAAGGAAACAAAGGAGCGCAATTAAATGAATACTTACCCCTGAGAAAAAGCAGCCATTGCTCCTGTGACCCATTGCATGCTGACACCTGAGGCAATTGACCTATGGAGGGGCAAGAAAACCCAGAACAACCCTCCCTGAGGGAAACTCCAGTCCTGATCTCAGATAAAGGCATTTGACTTTAACCAAAAAGGGAGAGAGGTTTGACCTAGTAGAGCTTTACAGTCAAGGAGACGGCAGTCCTTGGAAGCAGTGAACACAAAAGAGGCTCTGTAGGTACCATACATACCTGCTTCCAGGTGATGCTGGACCATGAAGGTGAGGCCACTTTAGATCCATAACACCAGATATGTTAACAATAAAAACAAAAGGCCTTTCAAAGTGGGAGGCAACAAGCATTTATTTGAGAGCAATAAGAATAGCTATTTGGGAATACTACTTTGAAAGGTCTTTTATTTTTAGGTTAACAATACACAGTTCTATTCAGGAGTGAACACTTATGTTTAGTTTTGCTGCATATTAAACAATATCAATGAGTAACACTGAAGTATGTAAAGGATTCCATAAGCGACCTCACTTGTGATCGTAGGGGAGGAAAAACTATTCTCTTAGGTTTGGTAGCTGGGTCTTTGAAATAAACTGACACAACCGGCAGGCTAACAGGAGAAAAGATATACAAATGTATTAATTTTAAATATTATGTGCCAAGGAGCATAGCAGGAAAACAAAAACTGATACACTGTTGTAATAAGGGGAAGGGGATTGGGGATGAAGGCAATTTAGGAGAGAGAAATAATTTTTTAAAAAGGTGAATGGGTCCTTGTCTGTTTGTGACTTCTAGTATCTTCCCTTGTGATAAGAGTCAATCCCCTAGTTGCTGAAAACTCCGGGGGAGAAAATTTATGACCATTGAGTTCCTTTTGGAAGATCTGTCTTTAGACAGGTAAGGGGAGATCAGAGAAAGCCTCTCTGCATTTGCTATTTTTCAAGTACCCACAGCTAAGAATAATCAATATACTCACGCAGCGTATTTTAGGGTGGTATGTCCTGAGCTCCTTCATAATCGTCTGGGAACGTGGGGGCAGTGTAATTATGAGGTTCCACAGCTGGATTTGTAACATGTTTTCTGGCCTAGTGCATTGCCGTCAATTGCAGGATGAAAGCAGGTATAAGAATGAGGTGGGAACTGCACTAACATAGGGTTTGAAAAAGGCGCCTTGTAGATGCTGGCTCACTGCTCTTTCCTCACTGCTCTAATACAGACGTGTGTATTGTGAAAGAAAAAAGGGGTTCTGTCATGAAACTGACAAGTCCAGGAAGAGAAAGAAACTTCACAGGGTGATCTGATCATAAATTCTTAAGTGGGCAGGTCATGGTGGGTAGTCATAACGCAAACATATGACTTTAGTAAGAGGTTTATGTTTACCTTGAGCAAGCCCTGTCAATTTTTCTTGTGCGTCTAGATAAAAATACCTTTGACAGAGTAATCCTTTTTTTCCAGACCCCTCAAGAAAGCGCATAAATCCTGTAATCCAATCCTCGTTCTGCATTCTTCCACCTTCAAATTATCCTTAATTTCCAAGGCGTAAAGGAAACTGCAAAACTCTCCTTCTTGGAAGCATTTGAGATCTTGCCTCCTGGCAATTGTTGTCAGTTGTGGCCCAAATACACTTTTAAAAAAATAAGAATTTCGCTTTTTAAAAAAATGATTTTGTTGGGGGAGAGAAGTTGGAAGGAAGGAAGGAAGGAAAGAAGGAAGGAAGGAAAATGGATTTGTTGTTTCATTTATTTATGCATTCATTGGTTGCTTCTTGTATGTGGCCTGACTGGAGATCGAACCCACAATCTTGGTGTACTGGGATGATGCTCTGCCAACTGAACTACCTAGTCAAGGCTCAAATACACTCTTATAAAAATTTTATAAAGGTTTGGATGTTATTTTTCATTGACTGGATAAAGTTATTCCACACCTATATGTTTTTATGCCATATAGGGTTAAAATATTTTCATATTAGGAGGCCAAGCTCATCAGTTGGTTGGGTTCTATTGAGGATCCAGTGTGTTCTGCTCCTAGACTTATAATGCAGTTTATGGTAGAGTTGGGCTATGACGTGAATTGTGTAGAATGGGTCAGACAAATGAGTACTAATGCCCTACTTGGATTCAGGGACAGTTATAAACTGTGCAATATGAGGCAACATAGCCAATAGTAAGCCATGCTTACAGACTGTGTTGAATTATCAACCTAAGTAAAGTCAAGCTCAAATTACCAGAAATTGAGATTATCTGGGAATGGCAGAGGAATTTCCATTCCGGAAACACATGCCAGTGCAAGGTGCAGGCAAGTCCACTGAGGATTTGGGGCAGAGTATATTTGTGGGCAGGGAGTGCAAAGAGGAGGAAGTCCACCCAGAGTCCAAACTGTAAGTTCATTGGCTTGAGGAAAGGAAGTGATTCTTGGTAGGTGTTTACTTTTAGGAAATAAATCTCAGTCAATTATAAATCAGGAGTTTGCAGAAAATCAGTCTCTCAGTTCTTAAGCTCTGTTTTTCTGAAGGTGCATTCTCCATTTTGTATCCTCTGGTTTCATTTTAGATTGGATTATTTATTTATTTATTATTTATTTTCCTCATCTGAGGACATTTCTTCATTGCTTTTAGAAAGAGGAAGAGAGACAGAGAGAGAGAGAGAGAGAGAGAGAGAGAGAGAGAGAGAGTGACAGAGAGACAGAGACAGAGAGAGAGAAAGAGGAACATCAATGTGAAAGGGAAACATCTGTTTGTTGCCTTCTTGCATGTGCCCTGACTGGAGAACGCACAACCTGGATATGTGCCCTGACGGGGAGTCAAACCCACGACCTTTCACTTTACAAGAAGACGTTCCAATCAACTGAGCCACACCAGCCAGGGCTAGATTGGAAATTTCTTTTTTTTTTTTACAGAATTTTCCTGAGGTTGCATTTCTCCTTTTACATTTTTTTCCAGTTTCCTGTGAAATCTTAGCCAAAGTGGGACTTTATGAGTGTGAATTTTGACACTTGAGGGCTTGATATTCACTCTATAGGATTATGGTGTAAGATTTAAAAATGATTTATAGAAGAATTAAGAGAACATATCTATTATATCATTACTTCCTTGCTAGAGTTTTGTGCACTTAGGGATCTTTCACTTAAGATGAGTTTATAGACCAGTTAACTTTGTGAATATTTTTGTGTTCACATTTGCCCTATTTGTGTCTATGGTGTCTGTAACAGAAGCCAATAAATGCTTAACCGATTTGGGTTTGGTCTTGCTGTTTTAGTGAGTGACCATACTATTTAAATATATCTTGCCTACTTGAACTACTGTGTTTACACTGCTTTCTCACTTAATTAGAATATAAAAATAACGACACTTTCTATTTAGTCCCAGAAATCCTGGATTGAAGGAGTGTTCGACAAGAGAGAATGTAACAAAATCATACCCAGCTCTAAAGACCCTCACAGGTACAATTTTGAATTCCATTTTTCTTTTTTAAGCAACACTAGGAAGACTGTGTGTGGAAACTTAGAGATATGACTTGTTGAAAGGATTTGATAATATTTATAAAATTAGTATTTATTTTTAATTGATATTTATGTCTTTATTGGAATAGTACATGATTACTGTAGAAATTCTTGCCAGATTTTCTGGAAAAAATGGGGAACTTGTCAATTTTCTACCTCACTCCAACCCCGGGGCTTATCATAGTGCCTGCCAGATAGTAGGCTGCTGAGAAACATTGGTCCACTGACTTAATGAAATATAAAGAGAACCAAGTTCACCATAATGGTGTCACCATGGTGGAGCTGCTGTTAGTATGGTGGTAGGTTTTGCTCTGTTTTATTTTGATGCCCCTGTTCCTTTTAGTCGGGAGATAGATGTTAGGAAATCTCCAGTGCTATATCTACTCCACTGGGTTTGGATAAAACATTTACAAGTTCTAAATATTGAATATTCAAGTTATTGCAAATGCTCCTTTTCCTCAACTAAAGTGTCTTTGGAAAATAGCAACTGGGATATTTCAGGACATTGTGCTTAGGTTATTTAAACAGTTAATTTCAGTTTCATTTTCCTCCTATAGGCTTTTTGCTTGAGCAGAAAATGGGCAGCAGAATAATATGATTCAAGTTTGAGTCCTTTGAGTTCTTGACAACCTTTTGGAAGCTCTACTTGTAGAACAAAATTCCCCCACTGTAGTTGGGTCTGTGAAATAAGATTGAGTGGCATTGCTCTTGGGGGAGAGAATTTGAAAGGAAAATAGGAGAGCAGTACAGTTGACCCTCGAACATGGGGTTATTTTCACCAACCACCCACGCTTGTATATAACCTGTGTATAACTTTTGACTCCCCTAAAACTTAACTGCCCTCACCGTCCAGGGGAGATTGGTTCCAGGACCCTTTTGGATACCAAAATCCATGGATGCTCAAGTTCCTTATATAACATGACATAGATGACATAGAACAATGCATGTAGTTGGCCCTCCTCCTTCATGGGTTCTCAACCTTGGCTCAAAAATAGTGTTGAATCTGTGGATGTGAAACCAGAGATATGAAGGGCTGATTGTATATTGCATATTTATTGAAAAAGAAATCCATGTCTAAATGGAGCTGCACACTTTAAACCCATGTTGTTCAAGGGTCAATTGTATTTTTTATTAGGGGGACCACTCCATTTTTAGATTGCTTTGAGCATTTGGCCTTATGTTCATTTGAAGTTTAGCAGTCACTGCTTTCTACGTTTATGAAAGGTAGCATGGTGAGGTTAGTGAAATTCTGGTTCTTTGGGGATGACTAAAATACTGTTCCTTGCTTTTGTTAAATATTTACCAGTCCCACCCTCATTGCATTACCTGTGCCTTGTAAGCCCTGGTGATTAGAATGTCTCACTTTGCTAAATCTTTATGACGCCTTATACTCTGATGGAGGCTGCAGTGGACGGCAGACTGAGCTCAGGCACTCCTACTGCTCTCTGTATGGAAAGTCATCTTCACAATCACCTTGAACCTCACGAATAGTGATAAACTATAGGCCATTTACTCACAGACTCAAGAAGGATATCGAGGATTGTAATTCCATGAATGGTCCAAGATATATGACATTTTATGGGGAAAAAAGCAGTCTCTATTGTTCTGTGATTATAAAAAAGCTAATGAATGATTATGGCTGTTCCTCTTATGCCAACCCTTTTCTTAGAGCCCAGTTAGATTCTCAATATGGTAGCTTTCATGCAGTTTACTTCCTTATGGTACACAGTAAAATGGTAGTAGTTTACTATTTTAAATTTAGATAAAAGCTTATCTTTTATTGATTCTTTTTGTAGCCCTTAATAAGAAGAAAATCTGATAGACTTGATTACGTCTTTTTCCTTCTCATTTGAACTTGTTGAAATGAAGCTGTAACCGAAAGCAGGTCCAGCTGCCTGCTAATACTCAAAAGGCAGGTGCTGATGTAAAGGAAAGTGGTTTATTCAGATGCCGGCCACCTGGAAGATGGGGGACTCATATCACAAAGCCCATCTCCTGGGAAGATGGGGGACACATCTCAAAGCCCATCTCCTGGGAAGATGGGGGACACATCTCAAAGCCCATCTCCTGGGAAGATGGGGGACACATCTCAAAGCCCATCTCCACATCTCGGTGGAGGCTGAGGTTGTGATAAGGAGGGAGAGGGGGACTGAACAAAGAGATCAAGGAAGGGGATTGGAAAATTCTCTCCGTGCAGACGAGCATAGTCCATTCTGATCAAGCAAATGATGGTCAGTGTGCATCGTCCTAGTTTAGTCACCCTGGCTTCCCCGTCATCCTGGATCCATGGCTGAAGGTCAGCAAATCTCCCAGAGCAGGGAAGCCTGATGGTTGGAGTCTGTATCTTTTGAAGTTAGTTCCTAGGATTCTTTTACAAACATGCTGTTCATCTACAAGCTACGTATTAGTCAGAGTCCGCACTTACAGAAACAATGTCAAAGGAATGGTGGGGTGGGTTGCAATCTCCCCGTTACAATTTTACAGTTAGAAAGCTTCTGGAGAAAAAGACATACTCAAAATGCTAGGACAGGAAGAAGTGAGAGGCCTGAAGATTCATTTCTGAATAATTTAGAATGACTCCGATTCTGTGAACACTACCTTGTCTTCCAGTATTTCAAACTAGAGTTTTCCTCCAGTTAAAACTTATTCACACCTAAAGTATGGTCACCGATGACCACAATGCTAATCTCCAAATCCAGAAGGTTCGTTTGAATCATAAAAAAGAAAGATTAAAATTAACACCAACTATCCCTTAATTTGATAATGTTTTATGGTTTTAAAGATGTTTGTATATGTATATTTTCAGACTTGATCCTCAAGAATTCAGTGTTCTCTTCATAGTATAATAATAATAATAGCGGCTACCATTATTATACATACTTTAGTGTACCAGGACTGTAAGGCACTTTTCATGTATTATCTGACATAATCCTTTTAATAACCTTGTAGGGCAGATATTTTCAGGTGTGAAAACTGGGGCTTAGAAGAATCGTTAATGAAGTTTAAGTCCAGGTATTTCAGTTCCAACTTTAGTGTTCAGTTCATTAGATGATGGTATTTGGTAAATGACAAGGGGATATTTGGGGAGTGACGTATGAGTACCCAGCAAACCCTGACTTCCAGACCATGAAGATAACAGATATTTACTGTAAAAGTATTACATACATTTTAAAATATGTCAGTAAACAGATTTTATTTCTTTAATTTAGATGTACTGCAGGATGCCAGGTTTGCCATAATTTAATCAGGTAAGACATAAATAGGATTTCTTTTAATTTTTAGACATTCTGTTTCAAATTCATTGGAATAGTTTTCTCACATCTTGAATGAAATCAATGACAGGGTTTTATTGGTGTATTTTATTTCCCTTTTAAGGGAAGGTTTAAAAAAGACACGTGAGACATTTTTGAAGGAGAGATTGATTATTTGAATGTAATAGATTACTTGAATTACCCAGACATGTAAATGGTTAAAGGTCTTTGACGAGAGCTTCTACCAATTGAAATTCGTGTACAGCATTGAATTTTCACTTTATTATCTTACATTTTATTTGGATAATGAAGATGCTTTGTGCACATATAACACTGTATTTGTTCTATGACTTGTAAGTAACATATTTGCACACCAGGCTCCAGGTCTGACACTAATCTTGATATTTTTTTTCCTAACACCACCAAGTAATTAACTTAATTCTGGAGATAATGTCAGATGTCACAGGTTAAGAGCTCATGACTACTCCTCACCCTCCACTTCAGATGCCATTTGAAAGTCTAAGTTGCCAGCATTTCTGTTTGATGGGCTATAGATTGGAGGTTCCCATGACCCCCTCCAGAGTTCAGTTAATTTGCTACAGCAGGTCACATAACTCAGAGAAACATTTACTTAAGTTTACCAGTTTATTGTAAAACATGCTTTAAAAAAATACAGCTGAATAGCCAGATGCAAGAGATGCAGAGGGCAAGGTTTGTGGGAAGGGGCGCAGAGCTTCCATGTTCTCTCCGAGTGCGCTCCTCTCCCACCACCTCCAGGTGTTCACCCACCCGAAGCTCTCTAATCCCATCCTTTCGGTTTTTTTATGGAGACTTCATTACATGGGCACAATTGATTGAATGATTGGCCATTGGCATGGAGTCAACTTCCAGCACCATTGTCACTCGTGTCTCTTAGGAAGTTCCAAGGGTTTTAGGAATTCTGTGCTGAAAAGGAAGACAAAAACCAAATATATATTTAATAAAAACACAGTATCACACAACATTATGGGCAAAAATAACTCTCTAGTGCAATACAAGTTTTAGCAGTGATCTGCATTTTAAATCATGTGCTTGTAACTGGTTCTACCTCTCATGTGTAAGGAGGACAAAATGAAATTTTTTTTTTTCAGTTTTTAGATTTTTTTTTATAACTAAATGCATTTATTTATTTATTTATTTATTCAAATACATTTGTCTCTGCCTACCCCCCACGAAATTTTCTTAATTGTGATCGTATTCTGAAGTTCACATTATGGATTGAACCAATGTTAAATTTATTTTGGTTACAAAAAATTCAGAATCCAAAATGTAGCAGATCACGGGGAAAAGAAGACACCATCTGCAGATGATGACAGGAAGGATAGGGTTGCTGGGCGTACTGGTCTACTCAGGCTGCCATAACAGAATACCACAAACTGAGTTGCTTAAGCAACAGACATTTATTTTCTCAAAGTTCTTGAGGCTAGATGTCCAAGATCAAGGTGCCACCAAGGTTGGTTTCTGATGAGGCCTTTCTTCCTGCTGTGCAAACAATCACCTTCTTGCTATGTCCTTCCATGGCCTTCCCATTGTGCATTTGCTGATAGAGTGTTCTGGTGTTTCTTTCTATTCTTGTAAAGGAATCAGTCCTATACAATCAGAGACTCACTCTTATGATCTTACTTAAACTGTATTACTGCTTTATAGGGCCTGTCTCCAAATATAGTCACATTGGGGATTAGTCAGGACTTCAATGTATGAATTTTGAGGGACCAATTCAGTTCATAACACTGGGGGAAGAGTTTCCATTTGGCTAACCTGTTTTACCTTTCCCTAAAAAAAATTTTTCTTTTTGGTAATTATTTAAAATTTTGTTAAAATTTAAAGGAAACATAAGCATGTAGTGAACTGAAAAGTCTTTGTTTACTCCTCCTTCTTTCTACTTTATTCTCCAGAAACTCTCCCTGTTAATATTCTCCCAACATTACAATCTTCAGGGAAACTAATGCGAACAATACTGTAAAAATATCTATTTTTATACTATTCAGAAGTTAAAATCAATTAAAATTTATAATTTTTCTACCTCACTAGGAAGTAGTTTGATTTTTTTCCATATGGAGGGCTAAATGTCCCTGCATCAGTTATTGAGCATTCTATCCTAGCCTCATTCATTTTTGATGTCATCTGTGATATACCAAGACCCCATATGGTTTTATTTCTGAGCTTTCTTTTCAATATCATATATCTGCTTCTCCTATTCCTAATAAATACCACTGTTTCACCATTATAGCTTTGTAATATATCTTGATATCTGATAGGGCTAGTACTCTATGCTTTATCCTTTATTTATTTTTAAAATTTCTTATTTATTTATTTATTTATTTTGGGAGAGAAGGGAAGGGAAGGAGAAAGAGAGGGAGAGAAACATCAATGTGTGGTTGCCTCTCACGCAACTCCTTCTGGGAACCTGAGCTGCAATCCAGGCATGTGCCTTGACTGGGAATTGAACCAGTGACCTTTTGGTTTGCAGGCTCACGTTCAATCCACTGAGCTATACCAGACAGGGCTGTTTTTTATTTTTTTAAGTGACTTTTTTTAATCCTTACCTGAGGATATATTTATTGGTTTTAGAGAGAGAGGAAGTGAGCAAGAGAGAAGAGAGAAACATGTATGTGGGAGAGAAATATTGATCAGTTGCCTCTGTACATGTCCCAACCTGGGACTGGACCTGCAACCTAGGTATGTGCTCTGACCAGGAATTGAACCCATGGTCTTTTAGTTTACGGGATGATGCTCCAACCAACTGAGCCACCTGGCCAGGGCTATGCTTTATTCTTTTAAAAATTGTTTTACTCTCTTGGACACTTATACATCCGTATGAACTTCAGAATCACTTTGTTAAGTTCCCTGATAAAACATTTTAGGATTTTTAAAGGATATTTTATTAAATTCATACAGACAATTTGGGAGGAAATTGGTAAAATTGGCATCTTTCTAAAGTTGATTCTTAAGGTTAGATTTTAGTACTTGTTAATGATGTATAATTTGGGACTTCTGAAAGTTATAACTAAAGGGATGAACATTGAATCTTTTTATTTTTATTTTTTAATTTGGGGGGTGATTTTTTTTTTGTGTGTGTGTGTCCACCTTGCCATAATTACAAAACAGTTTTTTTATAAGAGTTTGAGCCAAACTGATGACATGTGCCAAGGACCAACATCTCAAATGCTCCAAAGAATAACAGTTTTGCAGCGTCCACCTTGCCCCAATTTAATGACGTGGTTAAAAACTAGAATAAAGCTAAATTGACTCGAATCAAATGGATTAGACTAGAAAAATACTTAGAATAAAGTAGGTTGAACTGAAGAAAATCCTATGAAAGAGTAGTGATTTATCTTTCCAGGTGTGGTTGCCTCCATTAATATTCTGTTTAGAAAAAGCCACAGTGAGAGGCATCATTCAGTTTATGGGATGTTTTTCATGTTCAAGAGTGACGCTTGTTCCTCAAGATTACCAGATGACACATTTCTTGCTAATAAATCCTGATTGTGTGTATCCTGTACATTTGGGATAATTCTTCCTCCTTTAGCATCTAGAGCCCCTCCATCGGAACCTCAATATCGTTCCCTGTGTTCTGACTTGTTTCTTCATACTGCTTCCTTGCTTAATTGGACCCAATAATTCGTTCATGTTTTTATATTGGTTTTCACATACATACACAAAAGCCTGAATCATTTATAGAGCTGAATAATAATCCCTTTGTATGTAATAGGTATATGATCTGACATATTTGATACAAATAATTTTCTTGGTCTGCAGATATATAACTTTTCATTGAAGAAAGTATTGAAATTGTACATATTCAAATTTTAATTTATTCTTCTGACTGTTCCAAATTCTCCAAGATGAGAAGTCTGTCATTCTTTCATGAATATGATGAATGTTATATTTTGTTTTTATGTAGTCCAGTGTTAAAAGTCTAATATAAATTTTAATGTCACATTTTAAAAATTATTAATATAAGCCATCTCTACATCACACTGTAGAAATGTACGAATATTACATCTATTTTCTATTTTGTAATTGCATGTTTTCTATTTTGAAATTGGTTTTTATCCCAAATCTCAGGTGTTACTGTGGGCGGTTGATTGGTGACCATCATGGGACAGATTATACCCGGACCATCTCAGCTGCCAGCGGTGATGAAGATGAACAGTGGTCTGTTGAAAAGCACACAATGCGAAGCCCTACGGATGCCTTTGGCACTATTAATTTCCAAGATGGAGAGCATATTCACCATGCCAAGGTTTGTTAACCCTCATTATATTGCGGGTTTTTAACAGTGGAAATAACCTTCAAATTGTCTCTCCTAATGATATCACCAAGTAACAGATAACCAGATGATTGGGTGTTATTGCAAAATTAGATTCACCTTGACCAGCATGGCTCAGTTGGTTGAGTGTTATCCTGTAAAGTGAAAGGTCGCCTGTTTGATTCCCGGTCAAGGCACAGCCCTGGGTTGTGGGCCACGTCCCCAGCTGGGGCACATGGGGGAGGCAACCAGTAGATAATTCTCTCACCCGTTGATGTTTTTCTCCCTCTCTACCTCCCTTCCCCCTCTCTGCAAATAAATAAACAGAATCTTAAAAAAAGAAAAATTAGATCCGTGTTATTAACCTTTGGACAAAAATGATCTGACTCTTATCTTTCCTTTATGTCTCAGGCGCATTCTTCCTTTCCCGGGTGTGGCCAGCTCTTTATTTGATTGAACTCTTTCAGCAAGCTTATGCTCTCTGTGGAAGATAGTGGCTCATTGCTCTTGAGACAGTTGCCAAAGGGTTGCTATTGTGGAATGCAGAGTTACTACCAGACAGCAGACTTAGCTGAATCATGGTTGCAGCAGTTGCTGCTAACTTGTGGTTATTCATGCCTCCTATGTCCTGGTGCAGCCTCTTCTCACGAAGAAAATGAGGGAATTTCTCTCTGCACCCTCTGAATTATAGTACTGGGCTCTCCAGGCCAGTTTTGCTCCTGTCCCTAATATGGTAATTTTGCATGTGACTGGCATACTATTGACAGATCAACTGTCTCCCAGATGTTTTCTCTGGGGCATGTTAACCACCTGCTTTAGTAGAGGTAGCTCCGCCAGGGGAAAATACAGGGAGAGCCCAGCTCAGGAAAACTCAGTCAGCTGTGTATTCTGGAGTGTGACCATCAGTTGGATGGATTTGAAACAGCAGTTCTTTATGGTGCAGTCATAATAAAGTTTCATAATATAGTTCTGCAGTAGTCTGCATTTTCAGTTATTAATCCTCTTGCATTTAACCTTGTGCATTGATGTTTTCTTTAGTTGGCAGGCAAACTGCTTTCATTCTCCCCTCTGATCCTTTTGGAAGCTGACTCTTTGTAATATGTAATTACACTGTATGCAATTTTTCCCTTAAGTTTTAGTCTTCTTTTTGCTTCTTATATTTATCCATGATCACCTTCATGTACTCATTTTTAAATCTATTCGACAAATATTTATTGGGTGCTCACACTTTTCTATGCCCCAAAGAGCATATGTTCCAGGTATTAAAATTGGTTTTGCGGGGGAGGAACCAGCTTTCCTCTACCTTCAAGGTTCTTCTGGCTGGTCTAATAGTCAAACAGACACGAGACAGGTTAGCAAGAGAACATAACCAAATTTAATCCATACATATGCATCTATGTATGGGAACCCAGCATACATGAGAGAGTTGGAAACCTCATATACAGGAGAGGCTCAGAGATAGAAGGGGGATTGAGGTATATCCTGAGCTAGGGATGATGTGTAATGCACCTTGGAGGCTTCAAGGGGTCCTTGCAGAGTGATAAGAACAGATGTTTACTAAATAGAAATTTGCCCTGCCCTATAGATAGTAATTAAATGGAGGGGCTGACGTTTCTCTTGAGCCTGAAGTTGAAATTGCCTTTAGCTCAAAGCAATCTGCATACCACTAAGGAACATCTTGGGGTGGCTCATTCTGAATTCCCACAATTACAACGTAGTGAAGGAAACCAAAATAAATATATAATTATGACAGAGGTAGGGGGTGCTCTAAAATGGGAATACAGGGTTCTTTGAGAGAATAAAAGAGTAAACTGTTTTTCAGGGGCTCTGTATGAGTGTCAAGAAAGCCATCTGAAAGTAGGGACAGCTAAGCTGAGATCAGAAAGATGAGTGAGGTGTTTGGTGTCTGGTGAGACTGAGGGGTAAGGCCACTCTAGACAAGAGGAAATGCCGTGTGCAAAGGCCAAAAGGGAATATGGTACACTTAGGAAATTTGAAAATACAGTTAGACCTCCTGATCACGAATACATTTTACACTTAGCACTTGGTTCCCATTACATCCTCTAGTGAATGAGTTATTTTTCTTCTCCAGAAGAGAAGTGTCTGTTCTTTATATTTAAGCCCAGAGTTGCTCATGTTTACTGTGAGCATCAGGGAAACTTGTGTGACCTCTTTCCACCACATTCCCCTTCCCAGTTGTTTTTCTCCTACCACCACATTCCACAGAGGCTTCGAGGTGAATCTTTGCCAGTTGGAGTCTACATAACCCGAGGACAGGAGGGAGTTAGTTGTGAGGAGTAGGGGAAAGAGCCATTGACCTTTAGCACATTCTTTGGTTGGCCTTGGGGAGAAAGACTAGTGCTGATATTTTAGTTAGTCAAGGTTGTTTACCCTGAACTCTCAAGGAGAAATATCTTTTAGGACTAAAAGGACTTATAGTTGAAAGAGAGGTGCACCTGGGAGAAAGTAGGGTTAGAGAGAAGGTGATCCGAACCAGAGCTGCACCCCCTGCCTCTTTTTATTCATTATTCAGAGAAACGCAAGCCATTTCACAAAGGTCAACTTGTATTTTTTTCCCTACTATTTGAATATGTAATAAAGCCATGGCAACTGAGTCTCCTCACTTAAGAATTGCATCCTAGTTATCCTTAGGTTCTTTCTATGACTCACATTCTGTGATGTTTTAAGAATTTCAAAGATAAATGGAAAACTGTTTTAAAGTGCTATCACATTCTGGAGGGTAGTGTGATACTTCCTATTTGTATACCACCTGTGGTTATTTTTGGTATAATTTTATAATTCATGGTTTCTTATTGCCCTCATTTCATCCTCTTCTTGCTGTTGGTTGGCTTATGCTCGAAGAAGGCAAACTCATCTCAATATGATTTTAATGGTCTGTATGTGGGTACCTTTGCTGGAAAAAGAAAGTCAGTCATATACTGTAACCTTAGGCAAAATGCACAATGATTCTTGGGTTACCTGCTGGTTTGGATTTTCTTCATCTTTTATTTCAGTTATATTAGCTGATCAAAGATATGACACTTTTCTGAAAGGTATTTATTTTGGAAAGAATATTTTCAGAGGGATAATTATATATAAAGGAAATGATTAGAATGTAAAATTTATAAGAAATTAAATGTATGTACTCCTGAATCTTAATTTAAATTATGCAACTATCTGAAATGGTCAAGTAAACTAAAAGCCATAGCATTTTTGAAAGACCCATTTCACTAGTTTCTAAAAACTTTTTTTTGGTGTTTGAAAGGGAACGTGTATTTTATTTATTTATTTAAAAAGATTTTAGTTATTTACTTTTAGAGAGAGTGGAAGGGAGGGAAAAAGAGAGGGAGAGAAACATGAATGTGCGAGAAATGCCCCCAACTGGGGACTAGGTCCACCACCCAGGCGTCGAATCGGCAACCTTTCAGTTCACAGGCTGGCGCTCAATCCACTGAGCCACTCCAGCCAGGGCTATTTTTTATTATTTATTCTATTACAGTTGTCCCAATTTTCTTCCCTTTCCCCCCTCCACCCAGCCCACCCCTCTTGCCCACAATCAATCCCCTCTCCATTTCCATGCCAAGAGTCATTTATACATGTTCTTTGACTAGTTCCTTTTTGAAACAGGTTTACCGGAGTAGTGATATTTGCCACTTTGAAGTATTTCTGCCTCACCTGAGACCTTCTGAGAACATTGGTGGGCCAACCTTGGAAACCAGAGAAAGCTTTCCCACTATGTCTTTAATTCTCAGAAGCAACTTAAAGGGGGCGTGGGACCCTTTCAAAGTAAATACTTCCATTATGTAAAATGAACTTGGAAGGGATGGCAGAATTTTTCTTTCAAGTTGTGGCTATTTAAATCTCTTTCTGTGCGTTTATTATTACTGGTATTTTTTTTTCTCACTGTTTTATGTACATGTGTATATGCTTCTCTTCCAGTATATTAGAACTTCTTATGATACAAAGTTGGATCATCTGTTACATTTGATGCTGAAAGAGTGGAAGATGGAATTGCCAAAGCTGGTGATTTCTGTCCATGGGGGCATCCAGAACTTCAAGATGCCCTCCAAACTTAAAGAGGTCTTCAGCCAGGGTTTGGTCAAAGCTGCGGAGACAACGGGAGCATGGATAATAACGGAAGGCATTAATACCGGTAAAGCATACTCCACTGTTACACACTTTAAAAAAAAAATCCCCTCTGTCTAACTGTGAATGAAGCATTATGGCAGCTCCTCTCCACTCCCCAGTACTCCCAGGAGATGTGATGGCGTGGGGAGAAAGACAAAGAGCTTGGTGACAGGCAAAGAAATCCAGAACCATAAACCTTTCCTGGGATGTGTTGTCTACCATTTTTAATATATGCTATTCTCATATAATTTCGGGTAAATGTTTTGGGTAAAAAGAAAATAGTCTTTCATGAGTCTCGGACTATGGTGAGGTTAAAAAGGACACAGAAGCCATGCAAGTGTGTAGTGTGTGGGCACGGACATGAGCTAAACTCACCATGGCCAAGGTCCCAGGCAACGGAAATAAATCAATGAGGCTTGCAACGACTGCGTTGAGTATATTGGGCATGCAGAGATAAGTTAGTTAACTACATAATTGTCATTTCACTCACTGTCTCTATCCCTCTTTCATACTCATTGAAATCTGACATTCAAGAATTTTATATAGTAGTCTCCGAATCTCTAACTCTGTTCCTTTGCGTCAGTATTTATGAACTGTCTGCACATTAGAGACTGTTAAGGGCTTTAAAAAACACAGATGCACAGACTTTACCCCAGATTATGTAGAGTTTTTCAGGGTGCCGCTTCATAAGTATGTCTAATGTACAGGGCAGTGTTGAGAACTAGTAACTTCACATACCCTACTCTGTTACCAATCACCTGTTATGATTCTGACAGCAATTCTGATGTGTGGGTTCTTTCTCAACACATTCTTTGATATCAGCTGGATGTCCTGTAACTCAACTCAATTTTGACACTCTATTTGGAAATAGCTTCAGGTTCCATGGGTTAAGGGCTCAGCGCAAGACTGTCTCCACTTCAGATGCCAATCATAAGTCCAGGTTATTACCTGTAATTCTGACCAACTGGCTGTAAATTAGAAGTTCCTGTGACACTCTTCAATTAATTTGCTAGAGTGGCTCACAGAACTTAGGTGTGGGCGGGACGCTGGACCCTGGATCTGAGGGTCCCTGTCTGGGGGCCAGCTGAGGGAGGGAGCGTGGACTCTGAATCCCACAGAGCCCGCCCCGGGGTTGTCATGAATGGGAGGAAGTAATAAATCACTCCAGATACTTCTCTTTCTGCCAGGAGAGGGGTTGTGTCTTCCTTCTAGTGGAGAAGGCCCTGAGCCCCTGTGTCCAAAGGCTTTTATTGAAAGGGTTATCAATGGGGCTAGGTAATAGAAATGTATGAGTGATCTCATTACATCAGTATGTTAATGTTTACAGAGAATAGATGATGTTGAGGAAAACAGATGGCAGGAACACACCAGTTTACATGGGTCCGAGAAGAGACAGGTAAACATGAGAGCATGAACATAAGAATGCCAAAGGGTTTAGGGTCAGGGTCTGTGAATAATGAAAATTTCCTTCTCAGCATGAGCTGGTTATCATAGCTTTTGAGGGAAAAACAAAGCATGTTTTAAAGAATTTACTTGTAGGACTGATTTCCCTTGGGAACTGCCTGATCCAGTTTAGGGCTGTCTCCAGTATTGGTTAAAACCTGAGCCAGGCAGGGGGAGGGCAAGGAAGTCAGGAAATAGGAGACTTCTTTCAGATAGAATGAGGACCCCGTCATGTCAAAACCGAGGGGTGGGGGTCTTTTGCCCTTTCTGTGTGCGAAAGTTTTTCCCTGATGCCCATTGTGGCTGTGCATGTCTTAGGTTGCTCTTTCCATTGAGGGGTCTTACCTATCATTGACTAAGCAGCCATCCTTCAGGGCCAAGCAGGGTGATGTGAGTGGCATAGCCCCTGCCAGGGAGACAGGTTTTGTCTCCTCAGTGGCCTATTTTCCCGAGGCCTCCTTGATTATTTCCAGCCTTGGGGCCCTCTCGCCTTTTGGTGGGACTACAGTTCCTGAAACCAGACAGGGCATTTCCCAACACTTAGAAAACAAGTTTACTCACTTGATTACAAGTTTACTATAAAAAATATATAACTCAGGAATAGCCAGGTGGAAGAGACACATAGGGCAATGTATGGGGGGAGGGCACAGAGCTTCTATGCCTTCCCCTCTTCTCTGCGTGTTCACTCAACTGGAAGCTCACTAAACCTTGTCCATTTGGTTTTTATGGAGGCTTCATCACATACGCACGATCGATCAAATCATTGACCATAGTTGATTGAACTTAACCTCCTTCTGTCTCCCATCCCTGGAGCTGAAAGTTCCACCCCTGTAATGGCTTGGTTGGTTCCCCTGGCAACCAGCCCCGCCTTTGGTGCAGTCCAAAAGTCATTAGTGTACCTTTATTACTCTCATCACTCAGGAAATTCCAAGGGCTTAAGGAGCTTTATGACAGGAATAGGATGAAAACCAAATATTAATTTCTTATTATAGATCACAATATCACTGAGTGATTTTTCATCTTTTATTTCCCTCTCTTGATTTTTGATCTTGATTGGCCCTACGTAATGTATCCTATTAAGTTCAGCCTGTCCTTTAAGTCTGCATTAGATGCCAACACACCCATGAAGCATTCTCTATCTCAGTTCACTTTTGTCTCTTAATTTCTATAGCATTTACTGCCTTTAGCACTTGTGGCATTCTATGCTTTTCCTTATAGGTGGTTGAGTCTGTATATTAGCTCCTCCTCCTGGTTCTGAGCTAGAGGGCTGGGGCTGCACATCTGCTAGGCATTGAGCAAGACATACTGATTTAACAAATCACTTCTTCTGGCTGAAAGGATTGAAGGAAGCAAATGATTGAATAAAAACAAAGCAAAATAAAACCAAGGAATTTGGCTTGTCATTAATGGGTAACTTGGTTGTTTCTTGCATAGATTTTATTGAGATAATTATTGTTTCACATTCTTGGTAGAAAGTGAAGGTGGTGGAGTTCTTAGT
Organism: Pteronotus mesoamericanus; assembly: GCF_021234165.1. Lineage (NCBI taxonomy): Eukaryota > Metazoa > Chordata > Mammalia > Chiroptera > Mormoopidae > Pteronotus > Pteronotus mesoamericanus. Next base: position 11,756,620 of record NW_026555245.1, read on the forward strand.
CTATTGTATAGAACTTATGTAATTTCCAGTAAGAAAAGGGGTGGGCCCTGGCCAGGTGGCTCACTTGGTTAGAATGTTATCCACTGTGTCAACAACTTTTCCTAACAATAGCCTTTTGCATGTACTTGTCTATTTGTCTTTTGCTGGGAGTCTCGGTATTTTGCACAATTTGTGAGTTAAACCTTGACTTCTAAACTGGTTGTTCATAGGAGTGTCCAAACATGTTGGGGATGCCCTGAAAGCGCATTTCTCCCAGTGCTTGAGGAAAATCTGGACGGTTGGAATCCCTCCTTGGGGTGTCATTGAGAACCAGAGAGATCTAATTGGAAAAGATGTAAGTAAACAATCCTTTCCCAACAAAAAGAAATGAACATGTATCCAATTGCCAGCTTAGCACTATACCTAGATATCTAATGGACAACTGGAATGTAATATATCCAAAACCAACTCCTGACTTCCTACTGCCTCCCTTACCCTATTTTAGAAAATGACAAGCCCATCCTTGCAGTTGTTCAAGGAAAAAACCCTGGGCTCATCCTGGAATGATCTCTGTCTGATGCTTCAAATCCAGTCCATCAGTAAGTTATCTCAGCTTTAGTTTAAAAATATACCCAGAATCTGACCTCTTCTCATTACCTCCACTGTTACTGAGCAGGTCCAGGCCACCATCTTTTGTCCCTTGGATGATTACAATAGCTTTCCCTCCTCTCATCCTTGTCTCTTACTACAGTCTATTGTAAACATAGTAGCCAGGATGATTCTTCTAAAACATAAACCAGATCATGCTACTCCTTTGTGAAATGGCCTTCAGTGGATCCTGTCTCCCTCAGAGCAGTAGCCAAGCTTCTTGAAGTGGCATGCATGTAGCAAAATAAGGGACATTCATGTTATGGTTCTTCTTTTCCTTCATCTCATATTATTCTCTGCCTCATTTATTCCTGTGTAGTGATTCTTTGATTCTGTTTGTTTTTTTTAAAGGGAATATACTTGTCTAATGATTTTTTTGGTAAAAATCTAAGATATTTCAAAAGGTATGAAGAATGATAACTATTGTTAATATTTTGGTGTGTATTATTCCAGAATTTTTTCTATGCATGTGTACATATGTATATTAAAAAAATTTGTATGTAAAATAAGTAAAAACAGAAACTTACTACTGGGCACCTATTTTTTAACTTAACTATTTAACATAGTTATTTTTCTATGTCAATTAAAATAGACATGTTTATGGTTTATTTTAACTTCCATTAAAAAATTTAAACATATTAAATAATAAATATATTAGGATAATGAACTTTTCATATCCATCTCCCAATTTCAATTTATGAACTTATAGCTAGTTTTGTTTCATCTATTCTCTTGTTCACTCTATACCATCCGCCTCAATTATTTGAAGCAAATTCCAGACATCAAATAATTTCATTGGTAAATATTTTAATAGGTATTTCTAAAATATATGAACAATTAAAAATATAGCAACATTTCAATTATACCTAAAAAATGAACAATTATTCCTGAGTATCATCAAATATCCAGTCTGTGTTCAAGTTTCTGATTTTCTCATACTTTTTTAGTTGTTTGATTTCATTATACAAAAAAGTTTCGTACATTGTGGTGGGTTGATATGTCTCTTGAGTCATTTTTTTTTAACTTGAGTCACTTTTAATCACTTTCAATCTCTATATTTTCCCTTTTTGGCAATTTATTTGTTGAAGAAACTGGGTCTTTGTCCTGAAGACTTTCCCACAGTTTGGTTTTTGCAGATTGAACCTCTTGTAGTAGGGTTTGGTCTGTTTCCCTGTGTCCTGTCTTTCCTGTAAATTGGTAGTTTGATACAAAGTTATAAGAAGATTCAGGTTCTAGTTGTGCAAGTTTAAGCAACAGGAGGAGATTAATCCTTCTCTGGTAACATATCTCTTTTTATGATGCCATTGCCTATGTTCATTATTTCAATAGGGTTGGAAAATGCTGATATATATATGTCTTTATTTATTAGGTTAAACACTTTATAGAGAAAAAACATTTTCTCATCAGGCACTTATTTTACCTTGTGGTACAGTTGTATAGGAGAGAGTAGAATAAATCCTTGGCTCTTTATTTGCCAGTGTACAAAACAATGAGTTGGTTATCTACCATCCCCCAAGGTGAACCATGAGATTTTTTTTTATTTAACATATTTAGTATGTTTCAATTCATTACAGTTATTATTCTTAATCATGCTCAAATTATCTCTTTTTATCCAGTGTAGCCTATCTGAGTTGTCTCCTGGGTCCTCTTAACATAATTCTAGTAATTTTTCATAGCTTCCTTTCATTTAACTATGAAAAATGTTCCAGGCTCATTGTATATATATTTTTGCTCCTAGACACATGGATGGTCGCTTTTAGTGGAAACGGTATTAACAAACCAAATTCTGGGGGCTATGCATGCATTTTGATTTTTAATGTCTCATAATATTCTACTATACTAAAGTACTATAATTTATAACTATTCCTCTATTATTGTTCATTTAGGTGATTTCTTGTTTTTCCCTATTACAGAAATGATACTAACGTTTGAATAAGATATATAAATCTTTGAAGCTAGCTACCTTTATTTCCCTCAAAATAATTTTGAAAGTAGAATGCTTGGGCTAGTTGGTATCTGCCTTTAAAGATGTGACTCATTGACTTCCAAAAAGGTAGTAACAATTTACATTCCTTCTAATAGGTATGAGCACGCCCGTTTTTCTATTCCATTGATAGCTCTGGGTATTCTGGGCTTTAAAACACACTTTCCATCTTGATAGGTATAAAATAATACCTAATTGTTCTTATTTTTTTGTAAAAGATTTTCTTTTAAATTTTTATTTTTAGAGGAAAAGGAAGGGAGGGAGAGGGACCTGGCCTGCAACTCAGGTATGTGCCCGGATGGGGAATGGAACCTGTGACTTTTGGTTTGCAGGCCAGTGCTCAGTCCACCGAACCACATCAGAGAGGGCCTTAATTGTTCTTATTTATGTACCTTTGATTACTAGTGAGGTTCAGCATTGTTTCATGTGGTTTTTATGCCTTCTCAGGCATGGTTGCTATATTTTGAAAGCCTTTTTTATTGTAATTTAGTTTATTTAAATTTTTGTTATGTATGATGCAGTTCCCCCAGTTTTTATTTTATATAATTTATGATTATTATTCCATAAATAAAAAATATGTATTAAATCTATGGACCACTTTCTTTTTGGTTCCTGGCCTCAGCATCATCCTTAGGAATTAGAAAGTTAACTTTCAAGGAATAATGTTTGCAAAGCTTATAGTGCTTTTTACATTCATTATTTCTTTTAAGCCTCACAGCAACCCTCTGGTGTAGAAATTATTATCATCTTCATTTACACATGAAGAAAATCAGTCTGAGAAAAGAGTCAGGAATTACATTTAGTAAGCAGAAAAGCCTGGACTTAAACTTGAGTTCTCTGACTCCAAATCCTGTCCTCTCATCTTGAAAACAAATAAGAATTAGAACAGATTAAGGAAGAGTCAATAAATGTTAATAAAGGTCTGGGTGTTTTATATACAGTAGAATGAATTGCCATCTGTTTGGCTGTTATTCTTAATCTCATTTGGAATACTAGAAAAAAAATCAGTGCCAAAATATTATTCTGGAATAGATCTACTAATGGCATATTTGGTGGACAATGACGTGGTCTGTGTATTGATGCCGATTCCTGAACTGTTTTCTAATCTTTAGAAGCAAGGTAAGTACTGAGATTGGAAATAAATATTTAGAACCATTTTTAGCGACGTGGCAGTGCGGTGACATCCAAGCATGTGGTCTGTGGGCTTATCTTGCTGAGCCTGGGTGTGCAAGTGTTGTTGAACTTGTGGAGTTTCATGAGCAGAACTGCATACTAGTCATGCATTGTAGGACACACTGGCCAATAAAAAATGGGAACTTAAAAAAGAAATTGGTCTTTTATCACAGATAGCTTGAGAAGCACTGCTCTTGGTAGCAAGTTGAACTTGGTAGCAAGAGTTCTGGTAACCTCAACCAGAACTCTGTTGTGCATAGAGACAGGCCTTGGAGCAGTTGAACCGAGGGAAGGAACTTGACACCTGGCCCTCCCTTTTTCTTGCAGGTGGTGTGCCTGTACCAGACTCTAGGAAACCCGCTCAGCAAGCTCACTACACTCAACAGCATGCATTCCCACTTCATCCTGTCTGATGACGGGACTGTGGGCAAGTATGGAAATGAGATGATGCTCAGGAGGAACCTGGAAAAGTACCTCTCTCTGCAGAAAATACACAGCCGTGAGTTCCACAGGGGTTCAGCCAGCAGGTCCTGGCTGCGGTTCTGCTGTGGAGCTAGGTGCTCCGGTGTCATCTCTACAGATTAGAGGGGTCCAAGGCAGCCCCTGCCTTAACGTGTGTGAACCCACAACCAGAAAAAAAAACAGGGTATGAAGTGGTATAGAGCTGTGGATGGCAGTTGGGAGAGAGGAAAATATACATGGAAGACAGTATAGACAGGGGAGGTTTGGCTTTGTGGGAGAGTGAAGACTATAGCAGAGCCTCCTGGAGCACTTAGGGTTGGATGGATGGACAGAGAGGGGAGAAAATGGGACTGGCCGAGGAGCAGTAAGGAGACTAGCCTGAGAAGGCTGGGGCTCTGATCTTTGATAGTCAGGGGAGATAATGACATTTCATATATAAGTGGGGTGGCCCCAGACAGCGAGGTGGTTTAAATCAGACAGGGCTTTTAGAAATAGGGAACGTTGAAGATGTCCATGTTGTGTTCTGTTCAGAGTGGCGCTTTGAGATTGTCATTTTTTGTAGTATCTGTAGGAGGGAGAGACAAGAGGAAGGCCTGATTCGGTGAGCATCCTTGAGTGGAGAAGGGGGGCTCCTTGCAGGAAGGAGCGGGGCTGGGTGCCACCTGGAGAAATGAAGACTTTTTGTCCAAGGAAGCAGAGGTGGGCCGCTGCCTCTTTCGATGAGTTAAATCATCCACAAAATGCTCCACCCTTTGGGGCAGAAGGGCAGGGAGTAGGAAGGCCCTCAGGAGGTATATGTCCTCTTCAGCCTTTTACTGTTGGCTGGCAAAGGCTGAATGTCTTTTGAGTTGTGGGCCTTGATCCCCCGAGGCTGCAGAATGTGGTGAAGTCAGACCAACCAGAGCTCTGTCATTTACCCTCTGTGACCTTGGACAATGGAGTTATCTGTCAATTTGTTTTCTTAATATAAAATGCAAGAAACTGTCTACTTCTACCTTTTGTTGTGAGTATTAATTTAGATAAAGTATGTTAGAGATACCTGGAATAGTGCTGGGAACATAGTATGTCCTCAAGAAGTGTCTGTTTCTTTTTTTCCTCTTATGGGGTCATTTCCTAGTTGGGGTGGGGGCATGGGAGGGACTTTGGGAATTGTTGCCACTTAGAGCTTAGTGTGAATGAAAGTTGGAGGCTCCTTTACCTGTAGGTCAGGAGAAGGGAGAGAGGATCAGGTGTGCAGTCCTCTGTAGGGGAAGGGAGAGTCCCAGAGGAGAGGAGGACAGGTCAGGGGTCACCGTGAAGGGGTCTGAAGTATCAGTTACCTGGAATGTCCTTTTGCTTCCACTGACTTGCGCTCACCGCAGAAGTTGCTCAGGGGTTCTGTACAGCACTATCATGTGCGCCCCAAGAGAGCAAAGTCTTTGTCTTTCTCATTTCCTATTGATTTCCCATTGGAAGATGAATGAAAGCAACCCTAGTTTACAAATACTGGCAAGAGACATTTCTGCTTTCAAAGATCTTGAAATTTAGGATTTATTGGGAGGGTTTCACTGTTTGTGGAGAAAGAATGTGGAATCAATTTCAGTGGACTGATAACATTTATAAATTCTATGGAGAACCAATATGAAAACAGCAAAAACAGTAAGCCACCTGCACATACCACACACACAAAATAAATGAGGGAAAGAAGGACAGGAGGGAGGAAGGAAGGAAGGATGGAAAGAAAGAAAGAAGGAAGAGGGGAAGGAAAGAAGGAAAAAGCCCTCAAGAAAACCCCAATTATATATCAAAGCTTATCTTTATGCCTACCATGCTCATTAAGGAGGTTTTCTACTATATTTGTATTTGTCATTGATGTGATTAAAAAGAGGTTTACTTGGATAGAATGAAAATACTTAAATATTATGTTGATTTTTACACCAGAGAAAGTTTGAAGATGCTGTACCATATAGATGCTACTTTTATTTCAAGTCCACGCTTCTGGACTCGAACTATGCAAGCCTGAGCCCAAAAGAGAGAGGGGCCAGAGCAAGTACCGAATGCATGTGGTGATCGAAACATTTGTGTCTGGAAATCAAAATTGCTGATTGGCCGAGATAGGGTTGCTTCCTAACAGTGTGGTATTGTTTGTCATCTGAAATAGGCTCAAGACAAGGTGTGCCCATGGTGGGGCTGGTGGTGGAAGGAGGTCCCAATGTCGTCCTCTGGGTCTGGGAGACTGTGAAAGACAAACATCCAGTGGTGGTGTGTGAGGGCGCTGGCAGGGCTGCCGACCTCCTGGCCTTCACCCACAAACACTTGGCAGATGAAGGGTAAGTGGTCGACTCTTGCGTTTGAAACTATGGTGACTATTCCTTCATTTCAGTTCTTAAAGCTCTGCTTTTATGTGGGCCGGATACCCTTGGAAGACAGAGGTAGAGATCGGAATTCATTTCTCAGTGACTTTTGTATTTATTTGTCAAAATGCCCTCCAGGGATGTCAGCTGCTGTTTCATTAGGTGAAGAACGACCTGCCTCTAAGGGGAGCTTGAGCCTTGTCTGAGCTTCTGGATAAAGCATTTTCAGGGAGTATGAGGGAGGAGATGTTCCTGCAAATAGCTATTAAGTCTGAAAAAACTCTACAGTGAGTGAGGAAATCAGTGTTGGCTCAGATCACCTTCAAGTTCATTTGCCATTAGTAAAAATAGCAGAATTGGGGAAACTGACATCCTGGCATTTAAATAGTATATTTTGTGCTTATTTGAGGTTTTAATTCTTTCCCCCCCTTTTATATAAGAAGAAAATTTTTCTCTAGCCATCCCTATGTCCAGTGTGATTTTTCCATTTCAAAAGCATGATAAATATTTTTACTCCCGAAGTAAAAAAGTGCTAATGAACTAAAGTATTAACCAGGCTAATTTAATTCATATTCATGCTTATGCTAAAACTGCTTTTTGAAGATGCTTTCCTTACAGTTTCTCTCCCTTTAAGCCCTCAGCTCTCTGATCAAACCCTCTACCCCCTTCCTTATCCTTTTGTACCTCTCCCTTTCCCAAAGTCACCCTTGATGAGTGGTTCTTGGCCCTTTTAGGCTTTCAGGTCCTTTTGAGAACATGATGCCCATAATTTCTGGAGATTGACAGCCCCTGGAAATCTTTCAGCTTGAGAACCTTGCCCAGAGTGTATTCATTCCAGGATCATGGCAGATCAGTCTACTGTCAATTTCAAATTCAGACTTCTGGCGACGCTGCTTCTCTTTGCTTCCTGCTCATTTTCTTCCTCGGCAGGACTGTCCATAGAAACCTTCTCAGTCAAGTAGGGCAGACGGCTGGTTTTCTTGTACTGAAGTTGCTCTCTTGTCCCCTGCTCTGCGTTGTGTCAAGTCATGGCCACTTATCTCTCTCCAGGACTCTTCATCCTCAGGTGAAGGAGAAGATTATCTGCATGATCCAGAACACTTTCAACTTCAGTATTAAACAGTCCAAGCACCTTTTTCAAATTCTAATGGAGTGCATGGTACACAGGGATTCTGTGAGTATAATGAGGTGATGACTCAATTGACTTAAAATGCTAATGTTTAACAATTATACCGTTTATTTTTACAATTTTTTAAACTATGGAATATTTCATTTTTAAAAAAGATTTTATTTATTTTCAGAGAAAGGGGAGGGGAGGGAGAAAGAGAGGGAGAGAAACATTGACGTGTGAGAGAAATATCAATTGATTGACTCTTGCACACCTCAACCTGGGTACCTGGCCTGCAACCCAGGTGTGTGTCCTGACCGGGAATTGAACCCTCAACCTTTCAGTTTGCAGGCTGGCACTCAATCTGCTAAGCCACACCAGCCAGGGCTGGAATTTTTCATTTTTAACTTTGTGTAAAAGGCTACAGAACTTGACTCTTAGTTGAGTAGCTTGGCTTCTTAACCCCTGACCCCCAGTTTTAAATTCTTGACGGTACCTGGGGAAAAGCACTTAGCAGAGCAGTAGTACATAAAAGTGATTAAGTTTAGTGAAAATTACACATAAATCTCTTCAATGGTTAAAGGAACAGCTCCTTAAGTGAACTCAAGTCTACTGGGCTAGACGACAGCAGCATGCCATCCTGAGTAAATCCTGCAGGAGATCATGAAGGGCACATAGGCAATGGGAAAGTGACAGCATACTCTGGGACAGGGGGCGGAGTCCACACACTATGGCCCGGGCACATAATGTAGATTCAGGAAAAGATTTTAGTGTTTGAGGGTACTTTGATGAAAACTGTTATTAATGATTTGGATGATATGAAGCTGACAATTACAGTAAACATGCCACTATATTATGATTTATGGTGGTCTCTCCAGAATTTGAAGGCTGGGCAAAATTATACAAGATTTTGGTAATCCTTGAGCTCCTGGCTTCAAAAAAACAATTGAACAAACGCGGCTAAATATATATGAAAAGCCTTGGGGTTTTAGTTGACCTAATAACAACAAAAATAAGAACCGTGTCAATAATTAAGAGTGTGCTTTCAGATATATTCTTCACCCAAAATAGCCCCACAAGTGAGTTCAGTATGCACGGACCTTTTATTTCAGTTTCAGAGGTGATGGAGCTGAAGCCTAGAGAAATTAAGTGATTTATACAGAATCATGAAGTTACTAAATAGTAAAACTCAAACTTGAACTTAGAGTTGAAGTCTCATATATGGTCTACTACGTTTTATATTTCTCATAATAATCAGTAATATCAAGAGGGAACTAGAGAAGGCAACTAAGGGTTTGCACATTACAGGAATTAGTACAAATGAGGGTTGATTTTATTCATGCACACGGGGATGCCCTTACTTGGAGGGAACCAATGTGTGAATTGTAAAAGCATAGTTTTCCTGTCTTTATGGGACCTTAGAAATTAGGGTTCCTTTTCTGTGAGTGAGGAACCTCAGATTCAGTGGTCATAAGATATCTACCCAAGGCTGACCGTCTGGGGCCAGCACTTGCCAATCCAGGCTCCTTTTTTGTTAAACACTCCGTCTACTGTATAAAATATCATTTCATTTGGAAATACTGAGACACATTCATTAATAGCAGGAGACCGTCTATAATTGCAAGTAATATCCTTATTTGTCTGAAAAATATCAGTCACATGCTGGGATGCACAGGACACTTTGACATTGTGCAAACAGTTTGTGCTGTCCGTTGTACTTGCTCATTGGGTGCATTGTAATTCCCTCACTTATTTTAGGACAAATCCTTGAGGATTCATTTCTCATTGAAAAGCATAAGTGTGAGTTTCTAAGCCTAGGTGAACAGAAGGAGCTCCTACGGTATTCCTTTAAAGTGGGGAAGGATTTCCTTTGCATAAGGAACTGAAATGAGTTTTCTTATAGCATGTGCACAGTAAATTAATGTAGTAATGCTCTTTTATATATGTTTCCTCTAGGATAGATGGAATTTTTTAGGTATTTTTTTTCTCTGCAAGCCTACTGTTCTCCATTATCCCATGTACATTTTTATCTATTTTATAAGTAAAAAAATTTTTTTAAAAATCTGAGTGATTTTTGACACGAATGAAGATTGTTTTCCCCAATTCATGAGCTCAAGAATGAATTTTGTGGGTACCATTGGAAGCATTTCCTTGCAAATTCCCAAATGTATGCCTTTCTGTTTTTCAACTCTTATAGATTATCATATTTGAGGCTGATTCTGAGGAGTTGCAAGACCTTGATTTAGCAATCCTAACAGCTCTGCTAAAAGGTGAGTAGGTCTGAAGCGGGTTACAGCTGTTCCCCACCTCCTGTTTTCACATTCGGTCACACTTTGTGCTTCATTGTTGACATTATAGTGAATTTTTAAAACAGATTTTATTTATTTATTTTTAGAGAGAGGGGAAGCAAGGGAGAAAGAGAGGGAGAGAAACCTCAGTATGTGAGAGATACGTAGATTGGTTGCCTCTTGTACACCGCCAGCTGGGGACCTGGCCCACAACCCAGGCTTGTGCTCTGACTTGGAATCAAACCAGGGACCTTTTGATTTGCAGGCTGGCACTCAGTCAGTCCACTGAGCCACACCAGCCAGGGAATATGCTGACATTTTAAACAGAACCTATACTTTTTCCTTTCTTTTACTCTAGGTACAAATTTATCAGCATCTGAACAATTAAATCTGGCAATGGCCTGGGACAGGTCGGACATTGCCAAGAAACATATCCTAATACATGGACAGCATTGGAAGGTACAAAGAAAATGGAAAAAATATTTTGTGTTGGTTTGTTAGGGAGGGGCAAAAGAGGAAATTGGAGAGATTAATTGGTTTGGAAGGGGTGTGGGGGGTAGCATCTCTGTAGCAAAGTGCCCAGAGAATATAAAACATTTCTCTCATCTACTTTGCCTTCCTGAAAACATTTTTTCCCTCTGGCTCTGCAGATTAATTGAAGCTGATAAAGGAAGTTGGGGCAAAGACAAATTAGAATTTTTTATTTTTTGTTTTTTTAAAAAAGATTTATTTATTATATTTTAGAGAGAGAAGAGAGGGGCAAGTGAGCGAGAAAGAGAGGGGGAGAAATATAGATTAGTTGCCCCAATTGAAGACCTGGCCCGCAATCCAGGCATGTACCCTGACCAGGAATTGAACTGGTGACCATTCCATTCACAGTCTGGCACTTAGTCCACGGAGCCACACCAGCCAGGGATTGAATTTCATCTTTATTGTAGTTTTTAAAAAGATTTTATTTATTTATTTTTAGAGAGGGGAAGGGAGGGAGAAAGAGATGGGGAGAAACATCAATGTGTGGTTGCCTCTCTTGCCCCCTATACCAGGAACCTGGCCTGCAACCCAGGCATGTGTCCTAGACTGGGAATCAAAACAGTGATCCTTTAGTTCGCAGGCCGGCACTCAATCCACTGAGCCACACCAGCCAGGGCTATTGTATTATTATTTTTTTTACATTACCTTTTAGTCCCCTTATATCCCCCTCCCCCTGCAATCACCACCCTGTTGTCCATGTCCATGAGCGCTTTTTCCTTTTTGCTCAGTCCCTCCACCCCCTACCCTCCTCCCCCAACTAGCTGTCCATCTATGGAGTCTGTTCCCATTTTCCTTGTTAGTTCAGTTTGTTCATCATATTCCACATATGAGTGAAACATATGATATCTGTCTTTCCCTGACTGGCTTATTTCACTTAGCATACTGTTCTCCAGGTCCATGCATACTATTGTGAAGGGTAAAATGTTCTTTTCCTTTTTCATGGTTGAGTAGCATTCTACTGTGTAAATGTCCCATAGTTGTTTTATCCATTCATCTATTGATGGACACTTGGGCTGCTTCCATATCTTGGTGATTGTAAATAATGCTGCAATGAACATAGGGGTGCTTATGTCTTTCAAATTAGTGTTTTGGGTTCCTTCAGATAAATTGCCCGAAGTGGGATCACTGGGTCAAAAGGCAGATCCATTTTTAATTTTTTGAGGTATCTCTATCTGCTTTCCACAGTGGCTGCACCAGTCTACATTCCCACCAGCAGTGCAAAAGACTTCCCATTTCTCCACATCCTTGCTAGCACTTGCTGTTTGTTGTTTTTTTGATGATAGCCATTTTAACAAGTGTAAGATGGTATCTCACTCTGGTTTTAATTTGCATTGCTCTGATTAGTGACATTGATCATCTTTTAATATGTCTATTGGTCATCTGTATGTCCTCTTCGGAGAAGTGTCTATTCAAATTCTTTGTCCATTTTTTAATTGGGTTGTTTGTTTTTTTGGTGTTGAATTTTGTAAGTATGTTTTAAATTTTGGATATTAACCCCTTATCAGATGTATCCGTGAATATGTTTTCCCATTCTGTGGGTTGTCATTTTATTTTCCTGATGATTTCCTTTGCTGCTCAAAAACTTTTTAGTTTGATTTAGTCCCATTTGTTTATTTTTATGTTTTTGTTTCTCTTGCCTGGGGAGATATATCTGATAAAAAACTGCTACAAGCAATGTCTGAGATTTTGCTGCCTATGTTTTCTTTTAGGATTTTTACAATGTCTGGTCTAACATTTAAGTCTTTGATCCATTTTGAATTTATTCTTGTGTGTGGTGTAAGAAGGTGGTCTAGTTTCATTTTTCAGCACGTATTTGTCCAATTTCCCTAACACCATTTATGGAATAAACTATTTTTAGCCCATTGCATGTGCTTGCTTTCTCTGTTGAATATTAATAGCCTATAAAGTTGTGGATTTATTTCTGGGTTCTCTATTGTGTTCCATTGATCTTTGTGTCTGTTTTTGTGCCAGTACCAGGCTGTTTTGACTACTATGGCCTAATAATATATCAGAGAAATCACAGTACTTCATAATAATATAAAACTATTAGGTAGTGTGATTCCTCCAACTTTGTTCTTCTTTCTCAGGATCGCTGTTGCTATGAGGGGCCTATTGTAGTTCCATATACATTTTTGAAATATTTGTTCTAGTTCTGTGAAATATGTCATTGGACTCTTGATAAGAATTACATTGAATTTACAGATTGCTTTGGGTAGTATGGACAGTTTAATGATGTAAGGAAGGAAATATGCATCTCCTTCCTATCCCTGAACATGGTATATACTTCCACTTATTTGTGTTTCTTCATTTTCTTTGTTTAGTGTCTTATAGTTTTCCAAGTACAGATCTTTTACATTCTTTGTTAGGTTTATTCCTAAGTATTTCATTCTTTTTGAAGTAATTGTGAATGGGATTGTTTTCTTGATTTTCCTTTCTGTTGGTTCATTATTGGCATATAAAAATGCAACTGATTTCTGGATATTTATTTTAAGAATTTTTTATTTTTTGAGTGGGCAGATTTTTATATTGTTATTTAATACTTTAATGTAATTTTTTTGCATTAAATTGTAATAAATGCTCATAGTTGAAATTAGTGAAAACAGAGAAAAATATCCAGAAGAAAAATTACCTATAGTGGTAATCATAATTACTATTAACATTCTATTTTTAAAAATTACAGTTGTGACCATATCACAGGTAGATTATTTTTGGGTCAAACTAATACATACACATTGTTTAAAACATTAAATGGTACTAAAAGTCTGCTAAAAAATAAAAAAAAGTTGTTCTTTACCCTACTAAACCCAAGAACCAAGTACTTTTGACATTTTTTGATTGTTGTGATATTTATAAACCTTCATATTTCTAAATAATCATGTTAGTGGTGAAAAGGCACCATGTGTTTGACCTGTGGGGACCTCGGTTTACCAATTGGTTCAGCAACCTCGGTACTTGAGTTCCAACTAATAATTTAGAGACAAGAGTCAAACTGTAAGAGAAAGTTTATTTGGAAAGCCACAGAGGTAGAAGAAGTGAACTATGGAAGAAATGGGCTCAGGAAACAAATTACAGAGGCAAAAGGAGGCCTCTTGGAGAAGGAGATGGGGAAAGGCAAAGGAGTGCTGGGTCTTGTGTCCTAAGGGCTTTTAAGAACTGAGATTTTAGGGGAAGTCCCAGGAGAGGATCTCGATACACTATCACCAGCATCTTTCTAGGTGTGTCCTTTCAGGGTCGAGGCCTCCACTGATGGGTGGGCCCCAGGACAGGGGGTCATTAATCATCACAGCTGGTTCTGAATGTCAGCTGTGGCATCCCCCCACCCCTCCCACCTGGCCTTGCTGCTTTTCTGGGCCTGGAGGTCACAGACAACTGAGACCTAGGTGTTGTCTGTAGTTAGACCAAAACTCTCTCTCTCTGAGACCTGAGGTTTTGTTCCTAGGATTATTTGATGCAGTTCAGAACCTCATTATCCTGAGGGCTGAATGCTTAAGGGAATGGTTTTGCAAGGGGTTATATGGGAGTCAGATGAAATGGTTCTCTGGTCCCTGTGTTCCTGCTCTAAGGGAGTCTACCTTATGCCCAGCGACATGCCAACAGAGGAAAGGTCAGGGGAGGGTCTGAACCACAGGAACAGATAGGTGAAAGGTCAGGGGGTTTAAACCTCATGACCAATGACAGGCTAGGGAAGGAGAAGTTCCCCGGGGGATGAAGTCCTTATTTCCCACCAGTTTTGCTGGTTGCTAAGTACCTGGGGCTTTCGGTGCTGGGGACCTCCTGTACCTGGCCCACCGTCCTTGCTCAGCTTATGCCTGTCTAACTGCCTACTATAATGTCGTATTGCTGTCTTCTGATGCATCAGTTTTAGACACCTTTCAATACTTCTGTCTGTGGGCTTCACTACTGCGATCTGGACTAGTGGCCCGCTGTTCTTGGTGTGGGACTGTCGTCCTTCATTGTCTTGGGATTCCCTCTTGTGTTATTGTACCTGTTTTCTGTACTTTCTGTCCTCCTCCTTCTGGGTTTACATTTTTATTTTGGTGATGTGCATCCTTCAGTAACTTCCTGAGAAAGGGAGTATGGAAGATTTTGAGGACTGACATGTTTGAATAAATTTTAATTCAAGATTGGAAATAATTCTCCTAAAGAATTTTGAATGGTTAGTTTCTAATATCCAGTGTTACTGTTGAGAAAGTAAAAATCTTTCTGTTTTCTGATCCTTTGTGACCATGTTTCCCTCCTCTGGAAGTTTAAAAAATGTTTTGTTTTTTTTCAGTGTTTTGAGATTTCACAAATACATGTGTTATTTTGAGTCTTTGTATCCATTATGCGGAACACATGCTTTCTATTTGGCAATCATGTGTTTCTATTCTGAGGAATTTCCTTCCTTGTTTTCTCTGTTTTCTTTAAGGAATTCCTGTTAGTTAAATGTGGGACCATAGATTGCTCCTCTAATCTTACTTCTCCTACCTAATAAGCATTTTCTTTTTGTTTCTGGTAGCATATTATTTATTTCTAAGAGCACATTTGTTCTTTGTCTTTTTTTAAAAAATGACATATTGAATACAAATATCTTCTTTTATTTCTGAGGATTTTTAATGATGATTCTTTTGACGTTTTCTTATTTCCAATTTGCCTGATTCCTCTTAATTGATGCTTTGTGGTCTGTTTGCTCTGGACTTTTTGAGACTATAGGATAGGAAACTCATTAGAAATTATGAGCTGCTAAGTTTGAGCTTCAGAGTGGAGTGACCTGGCTGCCATTTGTTGGTGGACCTGAGAAGTCAGCATATTCATGTCTTTTCTCTTGTATGAGTCACAATACCAGAAAAGAATCCTTCAATCTCCTGCCTTGAAGGTAAAAGCCTTGTTGCTAGTATTATGGAAGTCAAATGGGCAAAGATGACTAGGAAGCTCCCAACATTAGGAATTCAGCATACGTGCATTTATTACATCTTGGTGCTGCCAGAATTCTGTGGCATAGATTTGTTTGGTTGTTGACTTTTTCCAGTTTCAACTTCTGGGGAATTTCTGGCTTTTGGAGACTGCTGTCAATTACCATTTGACCATCTTTTAAAATGTTGCTCTCTTTATCTCCTTGTTCTTCTGCCTCCCTCCCTCCCTCTCCCTCCTTCTCCCCTTCCTCCGTCTTCCTCCCTCCCTCCCTCCTCCTCCCTCCCTTCCTTCCTTTCTTTCTTATCCTCACTTGAGGATATGTTTATTGATGAGAGAGATAGACAGACTGAGCAAGAGAAAGACAGAGAGAGAAACAGAAACAGAGAGAGGCAGAGGGAGAAACATTGATTGATTGCTTCCCCTATGCTTCCCGATTGGGGATCAAGCCCATATCTGCCCTGACCAGGAATCGAACACGCAACGTTTTTGTGTACAGGGTGATGCTCCAACTAACTTAGCCACCCATCCAGGGCCTCATTTCTTTTTCTCCTTCTTCTTTTTAAAGTCTCTACCATAGTTTTAATGGGGTTTTAGGTAGGAGTAAAAGTAGATGAATGTGTTTAATTTGCCATTTATACCCAAAAGCCAGGTATAGTTTAAATGGAAAGATGCCAAGTTATGAAAAAAAGGAAAAAAAAAAAACCTCATATGGATTTTTATTAGAATTGCATTAAACCTGTACATGTATTTGGAAAACATTGAGAGCTTTACAATAGTCAGTCTTCCCACCCAAGAGAAAATTTAGTCAAGATGTCCTTTATGTCTTCAAGTTTACTTTTTGTTATTTCTTCACTCTGGTGTTGAAGTAAGGTTGTATTTTATATTTACTGTGTCTGTATAGTCTTGAGTTCAAATATGCATAGTCATTTCGTTACTATTACTTTTCTTAATTGTCTTTATATATATTTTTATTTTTACCCTCTGAAGCCTGGCTCACTGGAACAAGCAATGTTAGATGCTTTACTGATGGATCGGGTGGATTTTGTGAAGCTCTTAATAGAATATGGAGTGAACCTCCATCGCTTTCTTACCATTCCTCGACTGGAAGAGCTCTATAACACAGTGAGTACTGGAACATTTCATCAGTCACCTCCTTTAAAATTTACTTTAGGATTTAGCTTGAATGTTCAGGTCTTCTTGACTGTTGATATACAAAGATAAATGGCTTATAGAGAGACAGACTTTTCAACCAAAGGAGGAATATCCTTACTGGTTCCATTTGACCCTAGGGTCATTTCTCTATTTCCCATCATTAACCATACAGAATAGAGCCATAAACTAATTTCAGAAAAATATTGTAGTAAGACTGTAATTAATGCCACAGATGTGAATAAGAGCAAATTAGTTTTATTGAGTTATTGAAAGAATCTCAACCTAAGGCTGCTGTTAGAATTCTGCACCTGCAACTTCCCTATGCAAACATGTATTGAAACTAGACTGACTGGTTTACTCATTGTAAAAACACCATTTGCTCGAGTCATGCACCCTTCTGAAGTGTCTGTCCTTGCCCTTTGAATCTTAGACTTTCTTCAGAGCCCTATTCAAGTCCTGTCTTTTTGACCTGTCCCTGCAGTACAAATTATTTTCAACTTTTGAGCACACACATATTCATATTATTGGTCATTTTTTGTGTGTGTAAGTTCTTATTCTTTTCTATTAGACTGTAAAAACTCTGCAAAGAAAGTACTTATGTTCTCCATTGACTCCCTCAGAAGCTTGATTGAACATAGTAAGCATTCGAAAAATATTTTTGATGGAATTTGTAATTATGTGGCTTATATATAATAAAGGGTAGTAATAAATTAGTTAAGATTTATTTCTGTCACTTGTCACATAGAGCTAAGTCCATACTACCTACCTATTACATCTTGCTTTGAAAAGTATTTCAATCTAATTATATTTTCTCTTGGGAAACACCTTCTTTAAAATTAATGTGGCTTAAGTTTCATTACCAAAGATGTTGAAGAACATCTCTGGTATTCTGGATTATTTATACATTCTGAAATAAAGTCCCCCCCACCCCCCAGCACATGGTAATAAAAAGTCAATGAAAATTTTTCCTTTTGTTCTTTATTTCAGAAACAAGGACCTACTAATATGCTCTTGCATCATCTTGTCCGAGATGTGAAACAGGTAACCTAATTATGGAGGTGTGCAAATTTCTTTGGGCATGGCCTTAACTGTGTGATGGAGGTTTCACTAGGTTTTGCTTTATAAAATACAGATTTGGATCTTCTAGTGAGTTGCCTGCCCTCTTCACCAAAGATTGAACAATGTCATCACCAAACCACACCTTACATTTTTCCTATAATTTACTCTGTTTTTAAAGATTAGATCCACCAAATAAATGTCATTAGCTAATAGTTATTTTCTCTTACAAATACAAATTGGAGACATATAAAAGCTCTTACTTCTTTTCCGAGTCTAAGCATTTCTCTAGGGAACTAGGATGAATCCAGCTGCTCTATATCCTTCTTCATATTTTGTTCATTGTGTTTTCATTGAACTTAGAGTCAAGTCAAATTTAAAATAATCTGTCCCATTACTTACCGTAACTTCTCAACTTTAACAGATTTTTATTTTAATTTCTTCTCTTTTAATTACCCAGAACTTTTATTCACATGTGCGGAAAACTGGTAGTGCCTTTTATTTGTCTCCATAATTAATTTCCATCCATGGCACATTTGAAAAGTTCTTTCCTGCCCTGGCTGGTTGGCTCAGTTGATTGAGTGACAGGCTGAGAACTGAAAAGTCACCGGTTTGATTCCCAGCCAGGGCACGTGCCTGAGTTGTGGGCCAGGTCCCCAGTTGGAGGCGTGGGAGAGGTGACCGATCGATGTTATCTCTCGCACATTGATGTTTCTCTCTCCCTTTCTTTCTCCCTTCCTTCCCCTCTCTCTAAAAATAAATACATTAAAACAAAACAAAAAAAAAAGAAAAGTTTTTTCCTCATTTATCTTATCTAGTATCTTGATGGAGAGAGTATAGGCTTTCTGGTTATGCTAACATGATGGCACAGCCAGAGTGAAAGGACTGTGGAAGAAGACATTTAGCTGGCAAATTAGTAGTAAGCAAAAGTGTCCATGCTGATGTAAATTTAATTTGCATTCATTTTTGATAGATCAAAATGATTTTCCTTATATTATTTCCTTAAACTCTGATTCTGTCACAGTAAGCTGAAGAAAAAGGAATGAAAAAGTTAAATAGGCTATTAACTAGCAGCAAATAAAAACATAATTTTTATTGTTTCTTAAAAAAGTAAATTATGACAGAAAAATTAAATCATTTACACATTTACATATATACATATATATTACCTTATTTCCTGTTCAAAGCTTCATGAATGCTGTTCACAGAGATTTTGTTCAGTAGTCTGTGTGCCTTTAAAAATATTCAGGGGCCAAAATAAATTTCATTTAGACTAAGATCTGTGTACTTGGAAATCTGCTGTTCAGCTCTCCTACCACCCATAACAATTAGTCTTGATACAACCTCATGTTTTGATAGCTCATTTGGTTCTGCCATTCCATGTTCTTTATTTCTATTTGTTCTACTTTCCATATTCTTGTTTTGTGTGTGAAGTTGTCAACAAAATTCAAAGTGTTGTAGCCATTTTCATAAAAAGAGGCAGATTATTTAACCCGGTGTTAATTTTCTATCGCATATCACATACATTCAGTATATCTTTCAGTAATATTACCTCTGTTGTAGTAGTTATTTCCAGCTAAAGACAATTTTTATACTATATTGAAATGTATTTTATTCTAAAGAATGTGTATGCATGAGAGAGAGAGAGAGAGAGAGAGAAGAGAGAGTGAATGAGCAGATATAATCAGACATTCAATGTCTAGAAAACTAAAACCATATTAAAGCTAAGTCTCTTTTCCCATCTGAACAAGCATTTTGAATCAATAGCTGGCCATATTAGTTGACTGGTTTGTAAAGATGATGGAAAAATATGAGTCTGCCTCTTTGCAGTTGATTTGGTTATGTTCTAATGGCATGGGAAAAGAGGTCAGAAAAAAGAACTGAAAGTTATAATTGGCTACATGTTTCTGTTGCAGCATACTCTTCTTTCAGGCTACAGAATAACACTAATTGACATTGGACTGGTAATAGAGTACCTCATTGGTGGAGCGTATCGAAGCAGCTACACTAGAAAAAATTTCAGAGCCTTCTACAATCTCTACAGAAAACATAAGGTAGCACAATTAAAAAGTACTCTAGTAAAATTAAGGATAACTAATAATAATACTTTTTACAAAGTGGCTTGGGAATTTCAGATGGGAATAGCTTCTAAAATGGACGTTCTATTTATTGACATTTTAAAAGTATTTGCTATATGTAAGGTACTGTGCTGGCATTCTGGCCTGGGATGAACATAAAAATTAAGAGTTTAGAAACTCATAGAGGAAACAGATTTATGAATAACTCGACATAATACAAAACAGAATATAACATGTACTTATTGACATAGAAGTAATGTGATAAGAAAGGTTAGGGGGAGAGATGACCGGTTCTTTCCTTCCTTTCGTTTTCTTTTGAAAATAGAGAAGTCTAAAGCTTAATAGGATTAGATCTATAAACTCATGGTAGTCCATAGTCTGGAGATGACAAATTTGAGACAAGTGTGGGGATTATATTGAAAGATGCATGCAGAATGTACTTAAAAATACATGTTTTACTTATTTTTCATCATAGTTTTAAAAGTCTAGGAATATAGAATCAGACTTGTTAGTTGATTAGCAGAGAAAACATTGTTTCTTAAAAGTGCCTTTATAGATCAGTAAACTGAAGAGACTAATTGTTATTAAAAGATAATGAAAGTGTTAGGAAGATAGGTTGGGGCATTTTTGATTGCGAGAAGACCAGAAACAATGAGAGGCACAGCGCTCTGGATGTCAGGCTATGTTTTTGCTGTGACAAGGCAAGGAGGCTTTTGTCATTGGAGAAGTGCCAGGAGGTTGTGAGGAACGAGACTGGAAAGGTAGTTTGAGTTTAAGATCACATGAAGAATGCAGGATATCAGGCTGCTATTGATGTTTATTTATAAAGAATAAGGTGAAGTGAAAGCCCAACTTGGCTTTAGGAAATGAAATTACAAAAGAAAAAGAAATCCAAATCTCATAGAGAAAATGTTTTTTATTTAAATTTCAAAGACAGAGGGATATACTCGAGGTGTCAGCTTCTTCACTGAGACAGAATACATGCTGCTGTGTGGCTCCCAGTGGCAGGACCGACTGTGGTCTTGGTGCAGGCCAGCGGGCAGCAGGCCAGGTGCGGGCCCGGGTGCTCTTTACAAAAAAGCGTAGGGAATTACCCATTTCTGATTATTTTCTAGTGAAGAAGTACAGAGTTTATTGTGTTGTCTAGTAAATCACAGAGTTACAAATACATGGTTTGGAGTCAGAGAGATCTAAAGCTGTACCTCTGTTTTGCTCATTAGTACCTGTGTAATCTTGAGCAGGAAGCTTAACTTTTCTGTATCAGTTTCTTCATCTATAAAATGGGAATAATAATATTCCTTTTTAAAATTTATCAAAAGGACTAAAGAAAATATTATCTGAAAAGCCCATAGTTCTGTTTTTTAAAGAGGATATAGAGTAACTCATAATAATAATCATGATTATTAATAATAATACTATTAATTCTCTATCACGATACTAACTTAAGTATTATATTTAAAAAGTCTTGACCACATTACTTTTAATGTCTAATTTATATCCATAAAACATAAACTAAAAATAAATAAATAGTTCAAAGCATATGGTTTGTATCATAAATTCTTATTCTAGTCCCTTTATGAATGCTTTTGTTTTTCTTTCTCATTGATGAAAGCTTCATGCTCATTAGCAATGAATTAGTTGTTGTGCCTAGCCACTGGAATTCCAATGGTGATATTATATAACACGTGGAAAAATTCCATAACTTTCTAACTTAGCCTTGGAGCTGTTTGTGAATGGGAACTTTTTCTTATCAGAACTATGTATCTTTATTGCCTAATCTGAGTTTGTTCCAGGTATAGAACATCCATTGATTTCTAATGGAATTTCCACATGGAGAAAGAATGCAGATTTGTAATAGGGAACAAAAGAACACAGGTTGGGAACTCTGGAACTATTAGATACAACAAGAAGTAGATTACCTTAAAAGACCATTCTAAGATGTTAGGAAATAACAGTGCCATTAATAAGAAGTATATCATGAGGGGCATTTTTTTGGGTCAGTGTGTAATTAACTTGATTAATGATTAATTACTAATCATGGAGGAGAGACAACCAATGGATATTTGGTAGCACGCAATATTATATTTGGTTTTCATTACTGTCTAGAAATAAAATGTTAAATGTTACCACTACAACATTCCTTTTCCCTTCCTGTTTTATTTTAAAAATAAAATAATGTTCAATATATGACAGAGAGTGATCAGCTTTGCTCATACCTTTTCCCAGCCCCCTCTTCCCCAGAGATGCGGCTCTGGAAATAGAAAAGAATCTGCAGAAAGCACGCTGCATTCCCAGTTCATCAGAACTGCCCAGCCTTACAAACTCAAGGTATCATTACTTATTTTTAGATTTGAAAAAAAAATTGTTCTTGCATATTGAGACAGCTTCTTCATTTAAAATCGGAAAAAGGGAGGTACAAATAGAGGGACCACTTACAAGTACCATAAACAGATGGTGCAAATCAAAGCATAACACAGCTGTCCTGTATCAGTGAGCAAAGGCCCAGGACAGACCACTGGGACCTGAATAATACCGGGGTTGACGCTTCATCCTGCCTTCCTTGTTCCAGCTGCCACTTGGTCCACATGGTGACTCAGGAAGTCAGTTTATGGGATGGTATGAAAAATGTAATAATTATTAACCCAACACCAAAACTTCCTGAGCCTAATTAGATGTGACTACTTTCTTATTCTCTTTTACTTCTCTTTCAGATTACCATTTTGCATCTTATTTTTTCCTTTTGAGGATTTCTTGAAATTAAGTTTAGCTTAATGTTACAGTATGGCAATGATAATGTGCGCGCGTGCATGTGTACAACGTCGTTATTCCCCCTCTCCCCATGCAATCTCAGTGCCAGTTGCCTCTGGGGATGAATGCATTGCTCAAGAGTTTTTGTGTTACTGGTTCCTATGTTGCCTGAAAGAGCTTTGCTTTCTATAGCTCCTAGAATGAAAAGATATTTTATAAAATTACCCTTAACCGTCATCAATGAATACAAACTTCCTTTATTTATAGAATTAGAGGAAGCTTATTACAATTTTTGCTATAACTCACCCCCCTATTTAATTAAAAAGAATAATTATTAATCTTATTATATGCCAGGCATTATGCTGAGTACTTGGTTGAATTTGGGGTGCAGATGGGTTGGAGGAAATATAATGATGACAGAGATATGGTCCCACCCTCCCCAGAGTAATAACCATAGTGCAAGTAGGATGGGTATTGAAGTTGAGACTCATACACAGTGTTACAGAAGAACTTGGGGGCTAGAGAGTCTCATTTGAGGTGAGCAGTAAAGGATGGGTTTACCAGGTGGAAAATGGTGTTTCATCGTTACCCATAGCCATCAAAAGAAGAATGTAATCAGAATAAAGAACGGAAACTTAAAACCAACCTATTTGGGTATGTGTTGGCAACACTAGTGACATTTTTCTAAGTGGATAATTTATCTATTTGTAAGGTGACGGAGCTGGTTTTTTAAAAAAATTTTTATTTATTTATTTATTAAATAGTTGTCATTTATCCAGTGTGTTATTTCAACCCATTCCCTTGGGAAATGAAAAGTTGTCATATAGTTAGTTAGTGGCTCTATTTCAAATGTGTCGTGTTTTAAGTTGAACTAAATGAACTTTGTGTTTATCTCTGGTTAGGAACTCTGGAACTATTAGATACAGCAAGAAATAGATTATCTTAAAAGACCAAAGTTTTGGTTTCTGGTTTATAAAGTTCTATTATTATTTTTAACTGGTCTCTTATTTATTTATTTAAATTACAGTTTACATTCAGTATCACTTTGTATTAGTTTCAAGTGTACAGCATAGTGGTTAGACAACCACTTCAGAAAACATTCCCTTGATTTTTCCAATATCTACCTGGCATCCTTCATAGTTATCACAATATTATTGACTGTATTCACTATGCTGTACTTTACATCCCTGTGACTATTCTGTAACTATCAATTTGTACTTCTTAATCCCTTCATCTTTTTCCCCCAGGTCCCCAATCTCCCCTCCTCACTGGCAACCATTAGTCTGTTCTCTGTATCTGTGAGTCTGTTTCTGTTTTGTTTGTTTATGTTATTCTTTAGAATAACATATGATTTTACTTATCTGTGGAATCTAAAGTTTTATTATTATTTCCATCCCTAGGATACCTGATGTGTTTCACTAGCTAGAACATCATGTACCTGAGCATTTGGAAACCACTTCTGTTTTATTTCCTAATAGGAAAAGTCTGCAGCCCTTCATAAATCCAGGAAGAAGTCAAAAGAACAACATATATCCGATGATTCTGGCTTTATTTACCCTTACAATGACCTTCTGGTTTGGGCTGTGCTAATGAAAAGGCAGAAGATGGCCATGTTCTTTTGGCAGCATGGAGAGGAGGCCACAGTTAAGGCGGTGATTGCTTCTACCCTCTACCGAGC
Source organism: Pteronotus mesoamericanus (assembly GCF_021234165.1). Classification (NCBI taxonomy): domain Eukaryota; kingdom Metazoa; phylum Chordata; class Mammalia; order Chiroptera; family Mormoopidae; genus Pteronotus; species Pteronotus mesoamericanus. The sequence continues at coordinate 11,780,731 of NW_026555245.1, forward strand.
CATGGCCCGTGAAGCTAAGGAGAGCAACATGGTGGATGACGCCTCAGAAGAGATGAAAAATTACTCAAAGTAGGAGTTCTCCCTTCACTTCATGCTAAACATCGACAGTTCTTAGAATGGTTAGACACTTTTATCTCCCTCACCTTAGAACTTGTGAGATGAGTGGCCCTGTGGCCACGCGTTTCATGCACTTTCCTATAAATAAAGTTCTTTGGGTATTTTTAAGGAGCATTGGGAATAAAGGAAAGAGAGATGACCTTCAAGTCAGGAGACTTGAATTCTAGTCCTAAGCCAGCTGTTTACTAATTGGGCAAGTCAGTTGACTAGATTTTGGGACTTTAGCTTCCTCCCTGTTCAGTTAATGATTTTGAAAGTCCCTCCCAACTCTCAAACTCCTTGATACTAAGTTAAATTAAAACCTGTGGTTTACTTTAAGTATCTCTCAAGTAGAAAAACAAAGAAATCTATTACATATTAAAGAACTAGAGTGAGACAGTAGAAGATAAAAAAAATTAGAAGTGTTTTTTATTAGAAAGTGTTATAATAGGAAGAAAGGGAAGCTGGAGTTAATAGAAACAAATTTATAGTTTTGGTTTAAAAACTTCCAGAGAATGACAGCATCTATTTTTTAGAGAAAACAACCTCCCAGAAAACTCCAGAAAATATCTCCAGGCCTGCCTTCCTCCTTAAGTCATCTATGTACTTTTTAAAATCTTAAAAAAAAAGTAGTTACACAGTTTTCCTTAATTTCCTTGAGTCAGAACAGTATTTTCTGTAAAAAATTCTGTAGGAGGTCAATATTAGGGAGCTCCAAAACAAGCTATACAGAGCCAGTTTTGTGGTGTGAAGTGGCTTCTCCCCAGGCATAGCTCAGGCATTCCTGGTGTAAACCGAATTCCACATGCCACAGTGTAAGTAAGCCTTCCTTCATTCCTTCGGGAAAGGGACAACAATTCATTTCCTGAGCAACGATTCCTCTAAAGTAGCTTCTGCGAACCACGATTATTAAGTTGCTGTTTGCTCTTTTGCGTCAGTCTTTTTCTGAGTCTCATGTGTAATCTTTGAGAATGTTTCCGGGGCTCTCACCTGCATTTGTTTTCACTGCTCACCACTTGGTCATTACAGACAGTTTGGCCAGCTTGCCCTGGACGTGCTGGAAAAGGCATTCAAGCAGAATGAGAGAATGGCCATGAAGCTGCTGACCTATGAACTCAAGAACTGGAGCAATTCTACCTGTTTGAAACTGGCCGTGTCTGGAGGGTTGCGGCCTTTTGTGTCACATACTTGTACCCAAATGCTGCTGACGGACATGTGGGTGGGGCGCCTGAAAATGAGGAAAAACTCTTGGTTAAAGGTACTTGACTTGCTCTATAGAGTTTACTATTAGTTTAGTCTGAAGGCCTGTACTCTTGAGTTCATTTTTCCCTTGTTCCAGAGAGTATTTTCAGAAAAGCAATGAACATCTTTGATTCTCACAGATGAGCTGGGAGCTTCCCAGTGGGACCCGACAACTACTTTATCTCCTATTGCCACAGCTTCTTTCACAAAGTGAGATAATTGTGCCAGCCCTTTGTGAAAAGTATCACAAAGGCATACTCACGAAGGTTGCTAGAAGATGTTAAAAACATGCAAAATTTTGTTAGTAGTATACTTGTCTCTGATAATTATAACAGAAGTAAATGAGATTTTTTTAAGTGAAATTTTGCTCATTTTAAGAATACTGATAATAAACTAAATAAAATTAGCCATTTCTATTATTCTGTTCATTCAAGGTCATGTTTCAGGGAATAAATTGCTGATTTATAAAGTTGCTCTCAAATGCAATTGTTTACACCTCTGTCTCCAAATTCTTCTTTTCCATTACAGTTTAGCCTCACCTCTCATCTTGAATTATCAAGAGTAATTTAGTTAACTACTAATGGCATTAAACTTATGACATTAAACCTCAGCCTACAGCTTTAGGCTGTGGTTAAGCTTAAGAAGGGCATGTGCTTATGAAACTTGGAAAAAAAGGGATAAAGTGTGATCTTTAAGAACTCCATAAAACTTTTATTTTTTAAATTTTATTCTTTTTAGAGTTATTAAAAATACAGTGTTTCCCAAGTAAAATGGCTATTTTATTTTTGGTGAATGCACTATAGAAAACACAAAGAATAAAAGATATAATATATAAAATATGTAAAGGAGCTTGTGCATTTTAATCCCACTAATCCTATTTCAAAAATAAGAGAAAAGTCAATCATAAATTATTCTGCGTAGTTCCTGTGTGTGGACTAAGGGATGAGTCATGTCCCTGGGGGACAGAGTGGGATACTGTGAGACTTCAGTCTGCTACCTCAAGTAGTGTGCGATTTAAAACTTATAAATTGTTTATTTCTGGGATTTTCCATTTAATATTTTTGGACCGTGTTGACTGTGGATAACTACAACCATGGAAAGTAAAACCATGGATGGGGGGGGGGGATTATTACCTATATATTTTAAAACTTTAAAATGTACATATGTATATGCATATATATTTTTCTTTACTTTTTTTTTTTAAAAAAATGGTGTCATGCTATATTTTCCCATTACTTGCTTTTTTTCACTTAATCTAACTTGGATAACTTTTCATCATACACAAAATTGCTTTTGTCTTTTAAAAAATTTTTATATATTGATTTGAGAGAGAGAGAGAGAGAGAGGTGGGAGAAAGAGAGGGAGAAAGAAAGATCAATTTGTTGTTCCACTCATTTATGCATTCATTGGTTGCTTCTTGTATGTGCCCTGCCTGAGGATTGAACCCACAACCTTGGTGAATCAGGACTATGCTCTAACCAACTGAGCTATGCAGCCAGGATGCTTTTGTTTTTGTAATGGTCGTATAGTATTTCACTGTTAGATTGTCCCACACCAGTTATTCCTTTATATGTGTACATTTATGTTGACACCATTTCCCCCCTATTACAAATAACCCTGCAACAAACATCCCTATCCATATAGGCTTGTGTTTATGAGTATTTCTGAGGGAGCTGCTTCTAGAATGGGAATCATTGAGTTAAAAGTATGTACAGAATCAGTATCAATTGAATTGGTGATGAGTCTGACATTTTGTATGCACTAAAATGTTAATTTTGTTATTTGAATAATGCTGAACCTTGTTTAACCCCTGCTATGTATTTGGCTTTGTTTTCTTTTAAAGATCATCATAAGTATTCTTTTACCTCCCACCATTTTGACATTGGAATTTAAAAGCAAAGCGGAGATGTCGCATGTTCCCCAATCCCAGGACTTCCAGTTCACGTGGTATAATGATGACCAAAACCCCGGCAGCACCAAAGAAAACGCTAGTACGGTCAGTGCAACATCGTAGTCGACCGAGTCTTGACTGTGACACAAATGCACACACACAAAGTCAATGTATTTGACAATTGTAATCACATTATAGAATGATCAAATATAGCATGTATGATAAATCTAATTAGTTCCCATGTATGATTAAGCAAAATATCCTTTTTGTGCCTCACAGCACAAATCACAGACTATTATATCTTTACAGCTGCTTAACTTTTCATATTTCTTTGTGACTAGCAGAATATTCCTCTAAAACTACAATGAAGAATGCCTCACATCCTTAAAAATCTTGAATTGTAAAGATGCAGTTTAGACTTTTCATTGGTCTTTACTGTTCTACTTCAATTTTTTCCCCCATTTTTTTATATTCTTTGACCAAGTAGTTTTGCTTGAGTTCCCAGGTGTATACTCTTTCATGGGTAACTTCAACTACTTCTCTTTCCACCCATTTTCACTGGAGAGGCTTCAATATGCTGTCTGTGGGTATATATTTATTTTTGTATCTCAATTTGTATCATTGCTTATAAGATTATCATTTCCTGTGAGGCGGTATAAACATCTCTGGTACTTAATACTTGAATCAGGCATCTTTAGCTAGCATCTTGGTCTGACATGCTTTTTTACTTATGTGGTGTTTGTTATAATATTAAAAAATAATAGATAGGTATTCCATGGAAAACAGTTACTTATAAATTTGTGATTAGTTAATGTCTTAGCCAGATCAGTTAAATATTTTGACTGTCATGCCTGTTTGAGCTGAGAATGCCTTCCCTCCCTTCCCTCCCTCCCTCCCTCCCCCCATCCTCCCTCTGTCCCTTTCTTCCTTGCCTAAGCCTGATAGTTCCATAGACAAAATAACTTTGCCATGAGAAAATAAAATCTTTCTAGTTGCTAACCTCTTGAAAGCATGATTTTTGGTGATGTGAGCTTTCTTAGGAAAAAAGTACAGCAAGATAGCAGAATGGATTAACTAGGGGAAGAAGAGGAACCTTTTCACTGGAGGTCACTAGGTGAGGATTAGGGATGGGAGACTGTTTCAAGATTGAGGTGGCCGTTGAACTGTGACTTGAGGTTATCGAAAGGGAAAAGAGCATTTCAGTGGGAAGGAAGATAGTAAGTAGGGGCCCAGAGGCAGGAAATGCCAGGTGTCTATGAAGCATCCTAAGTTGTATGGCATGGTTAGAGCCAGGTTATGGTGGACATGGAACAAGGAGGGAATATTCATAGGAATGGCTGGGAAAAAGAGTGAGGCTAGATCCTGGAGACTCTTGCATATCCTATGAAGGAATATTTATTCTGTAGGTAATGGTGAGCCAGTGAATCTATATGACCAGAGAAATAAGGTGATCTGAAAAGTAGGACAATTATTCTGCCTCCAATGTATAGGATGATGTAGCAAGAAGACCGACAGGAGAGAATAGGCTAGTGCAACCATCCACGGGAGAAGTAATAAGGGTTTTATCCAATGGGCATGGAGAAGAAAAGATTTTACATGAGTCAAATAGGGCTTGACTATGGGACATGGGCAAGAAGGAGATAGCAAATATGATTGAGATGTTGATGGTTAAAACGAGACTGTCCTTAAAGGAACACAAGGATGACTGGAAAAAGAGCAGGTTTCAAGGGGGAGAGATGAGCTTAGTCTTAGACATATGCTAAATCACAATAAAAGTATTTTAAAAAGTTGCATAATTTATTTTTATCAGAGCACCATTAAGTGGAAATGGTGATTGTAATACAGTGGAAAACAGACATGAATTGTAGTAGAGCTGATTGTTGTAGTTATAATTTTATTCCATCTGCCTGCTGGTATCAGATTCCTGTTTGAGAGAGAAAAAGAGGAGGACAGAGGGAGGGAGGGAAGGGGAGAGGGAGAGATATTGAAATTTGAGTAGAATAAAAGCTAAGAAAAATATTTTCGTTTACCTGATTCTTAGAGGAAAAAAGTCTGGAATTAAATTTATATTCCCATGTTTATCATGGGGGCTGATGTCTTTGAATTCAACTCATTTAGGATCAATTAATACTTCATAATCTATACCAAAATGCCAAGAGTAATTAAAGACCTAATGAAACACTATTAGAAAAAATAGTAAGGGAGCCCTGGCCAGCATGGCTCAGTTGGTTGGAGTGTCTTCCTGTAACCTAAAGGACACCGGTTTGATTCCGGGTCAGGGCACATGCCTGTGTCGCCAGCTCCATCCCCAGCTGAGGTGCACGCAGGGGGCAGCTGATCCGTGTTTCTCTCTCACATGGCTGTTTCTCCCTCTCTCTCCCTTCCCTTCTCTCTTGAATGAGAATAAAATAAACCTTTAAAAAATAGTAAGGGAGATTATTTAATAGCAAGGTCATTACTTAAATTGCTTTCTGGGGTCTTTCTGCAATGGTACTTGTGTAATTAAAATCATAATAAATGATGACTTTGTAATGCATTCTAAGCTGTTTTAACTGAGGGCTGGTTCAAACCTGTCAGGAACCAGGTCCGTTCCTACGCTTCTAAGTCACAACCCCACCTCTGCTTCCTGAAGTGATGTGAATGCCATTTACATCAGGCACTGATGTAACCCATCTAGATGCTTGAAGCCTCAAAAATTGCATCCCATCTAGATGCTTGAGGCCTCAAAAATTGCATTTTCCTACAATTATATGGACAACAAGCAAAACTTGATTTATTCCTTGGCTTGAAAAGTCTTCAGGGTCTGACACTTCAGAGAGAGCTTTGGTGGATGGGTTGAAGAAATGTACTGGTACGGGAACACTTCTTTCTTTTTATTTAATTTAAAAAATCACAAAAGTAATGCATTTCCTGCTTAAAAAACCACACAAAACCCTATAAAACAGGGTGAAATCTTGTTGCCTTCTTTTTCACGATTCTAAGTTTCCTCTTAAAAGCACCCAGGCTATAGGAGCTTTTTTCTTTTCTCTTCTTTCTTCTTAGCAGATATTTATTCTATTTGTACTTGGAATGATTTTGTATACATATTGTAAAGTATCGGTAGAGATTTGATAATATAGTTATTACCCAGATAAACTTACTTGATTCTGTGTTATTAAGGGACATGACCTATTTTGTTGTTTGTCTGACTTTTTAAAAAATTAAATGTATTGGGGTGGCATTGGTTCATAGGGTCATATAGATTTCAGGCATACATTTCTGTGATGCATGATCTGTATATTGCATTATGTGCCCACCACCCAAAGTCAGATCATCTTCCATTACCATATAATTGACCTCTTTTACCCTTTACTAACCCCCTACCCCCTTCCCTCTGGTAACCACCATGGTATTTGCATGTCTTTCCCCCGTATTTCCAAACTCTGTTCTCTGTGGGCACCTGTGTAGTCACATTCATGCAACCACTTCTCTGCCACATAGATACTCATTGCTTGTCATCTGCAAGGGTTAATCCCTTTGGGCTGACACATAATTTTTGAGAAAATGATGAAAGATTTGATGCTTTCCCTAGAAAAATGCATGTACAACATAAATACTTGCATATGGTTATAGGACGTTTAAGGAACTTCAGAAGCCCAGAGTCCATGAACTTCAGGTGAACAACCTCTGGTATAAATGAGAGGAGAAGCTCTCAAAGTCAGAATCCTAAAACTAACGCTGTGCTCAACTTCCCTACAAATTGGAAGAGATGCACTATCAATGTGTCCATTTTGTTCTCCTATATTATGCAGATAATTATATTATTGGTTATTGATTTCATGGGGATTTTATGAAATCCTTAGGTTCCAAATACTGATGAAGGAGATTAAAAAGAACAGGAACAGGGACAATTTAAAAATCTTTGGTAATACCCTTAGTGTGAGTAGGTTTGATTATTAGAGACTCAGCTTGCATTTCAGGAATACTCTGTGCTCCTTATCTTGTCAAAGACTTATATAATACATGTAGTTTTTTTCCCTTTAAAAAGTAAGATTATAATTTGGCAGGAGGGTACCCAATTAATTTCTAATATATTATATGCTTATAATATTTTGGAGTATTTGCATATGTTGATATTTTAGTTAAGCCCCTGACAATAAATTGTTTATTTTACAGAAAGTCTGTGATACGGAAAGGGGCCCTGATGAGAAACTAGATGAAAATCAGCACTTTGCTTTAAAGAGTGGTCCTCAAATCCTTCCACTGACCCGGAAAGTCTATGAATTCTACAGTGCTCCAATTGTCAAATTTTGGTTTTATACGGTTGGTTTCATTGTTGGCTTTATGATTGTTAATAGCTAATGATAACATTGATAATGATATGCCTGATTTGCCAACTTCTGATAAAATATAGAATTGCAGTTAAAAAGATGGGGGGAATGGCTAAAAAGGTAGGAAGGAAGCCTGGAGGGAGGTGAGTAAAGGTTAGAACAGATCTCCCCAACTTTAGGAGTGAAAGAAAAAGGATTTTTCTCTTCCTTGAGTGCTTTCCGTTAGCAAGCTGAGACTGAGCATTTGAAGCTTTGTGGCACAATAAAATTAACAACAGTGCTTATATAATTAAGTGATGGGATGGGTTCTTTTTTTTTTTCTCTTGGGCAAAAAAGCAGTTTAGTCAGTTTTTTTCTTTGTAGGAATAATGTGTACTACAGATTAAAAAGGCAAGTTTTATTTTTGTTTTCAAGACATGTTTATAAATATATAGAGCACAATAAAATTGTAGGAGTTTAATTATATGAACAAATACCAGACCTGCTTTGGGTAGTAGAGATACAGAGAAAGTATGAACTGTACTTGAAATGTATTGAGTGCTTTTCACTTTTATTGAATAGCATTATTTTTTTAATGCTTATTTATACTTAAATTGCTCATGGCTAAGATTTTTTATTTTTTATTTTATTTTATTATTTTTATATGACCCTCACCCAAGGATATGTTTATTGATTTTAGAGAGAAGGAGGGAAGAAGGGACAGAGGGAGAGAGACATGGATGTGAGGGAGAAACATCGATGGGTTGGCTCCCTGTCAAACCTGTGACCTATTTATGTGCCCTGACCCAGGATCAAACATGCAGCCTTTTGGTGTATAGGATGATGCTCCAACCAACTAAGCTACCTGGCCAGGGCAAGATTTTATGTTTTTAAAAACATTTGAACTGTCACTGTAAAATGATATTTATTTGAATGTGTTATATTTCAAAATATTTGCTTGCTCAGCTACACACTAATTTTGTATACTTATCGAATAAGTACATAGCTCTGAATGACTTTCATCTGTTTTCAGAAGTCAAATCTCCTTTCAAATATTATTTCACCATTTTATGAATATGTAATAAAATATTCCAGAGACTCTGATAGTAGCTCTGAGAGAATTTTAACCATAATCACATCATTGGGAAAAGAATATTCACGTATTTCTTTCCTTAGAAATGTACAACTTATGAACTCTTAGAGACACGAGCAAAGCTAAACAAATAGAACAACAACAATTGCTAACAAAAACAACAAATAAGCCAGCCAGATCTGCCCACCATAACAGATGGTGAACACAGGCATTTTAGTCTTGGCTGTCACAGTGCTAGGTTATGGCAGGTGTGCTTTATGGAAACAGTGTCTTATTATAAATATTGTGATGAAAGAGCAAAAATGTAAACATTTTCAGGTTTTTTTTTTTTTTAGAAGTAATACCATCAGTCTCAACAGTGTTTTAGTGTTTTAGTGTCTGGTCACCATGAAACAGTGACAAAAATGTAAAACATGACTGCCTGGTAGAACAGACTTATTAGCTTATGTCCCTAAGAGGTTGTCCAATATACTCAGACACTGAGACATGGACCTAGGGAAGTACAGAATTAATAGACTGTACCTTAACTTTCTTATATGCTTTTCTTCTACAGCTCTTTCACTGATAGGCAGTATTTTCAGAAGTGGTTTCAGCCATTCTCTATGTAGAACTAAACTTAGAAGACTGATAAGACCTAGGTAGAGCTCAAAAAAAAAAAAGTGAGAAATATGGATCCAAGTTAAAAATAATATGATTCTTGTGAGATAAACAGACATCTTCACACCCACCCATTTTTCTCTCTACTGATCTGGGATTTTTAATACAAGGGTTGATCAGCTAGCATTGCATATTGTCTCTGAAGCTATTTAAAGGGCTGCACCAACTCATGCATTGTTGGCGATCATGGAAATTGGTAAAGCCTTTCTGGCGGGCACTTTAGTAATATGTGTCACAGTTTTAAATGTGTGTGCTCAGCTATTTTACTTCTGGGAATATACCTTAAGAAGATAAAAATGTTAGAAGAAATAACAGGGCTCTTAACACTATGTACATATGTATTGTGTATTTACTGTGTTTTAATTCTTTGAAGAGTTTGAAAACTTATGTTTAATATACCCAGGTAGTAATTAAACATATTCTTGAATGTCAATCGTGTGTCAGGCCAAGTGCTGAGATAAGAACATCAACAGTCTTTAGTGTATTTAAAGCTGGACAATACTTTCCCACTAACCAGAATGTTTTAATCAACATAAAAATAAAACTCCCAGCAGCAGTAAATGCCATGATTTATTATATTTGAATACAGGCACCTATTGATGCTACTCATTTGGTGAGCTTGGCACACACGCGTTTTTCATGTTTAAATGCGGGGGAAGGTGTATGATTCTCTCTTGGCTTGCTGTTAGTTTGAAAATGCCCATTCTGGAATGTGCAGCATTCCAGAAATTCTGGTCAGGACAAGATCGTGTCCCCTTCCCATACATTTGAAAACAGTGATTTTCACTCTTGCTATTCAATCCTAGAATAGAAAACCAGATTCCTGTGTTTTCCTTGATATTAGGTAAACCAATAATCAGAGGGCCGTCTCTGTCATGTTTTCATGTTATCTTGTTGAAGTTCACATGTGTATTTCTCTTCACCTTGGTCCTTGTGTGCTTGGCCTCCTCCATTATGACCATCACTCATGTCCAGGGAATGTGTGTCCCCCTCACAGATGATGTATTTGGCATTCCTCATGCTCTTCACTTACACTGTGTTGGTGGAGATGGAGCCGCAGCCCAGCGTGCAAGAGTGGCTCGTTATCATTTACATCTTCACCAATGCCATTGAGAAAGTCAGAGAGGTGAGCTACCCCTTCTCCGTTTGTCTTCTGCACATCTGTCTAGAGGTGTTCCGGTCTCTGGTGGTGAAAACGGACAGGTCCGGGGTGAGGGTGAGACGGACAATGCTGACTCTGATTTGTGTGCTGCAGGAAGGGCACCGAGGAGAAAATCTCTGATTGTAATCCTTTATCCTTGCCAAATACTTTCTTTTGGTTGCTACTCTTTGAAAGCAGCTGTCTTCAAGGACATCTTAGTGTGTTTATGAGTCCTGAAGTGATGCTATCTAATTTTTATTAGACCCTCCAACTTTTTGATTTCCTGGAAATGTTTTTTTTAAGTAAGATTGATCTTCATAGCCTAGCATTACTTGTATGTTATCAGTTCACCTCAGAATGGCAAATAAGTGGTCAAAGTTGTACAACAGGTAAAGAGTTTGTTTATAGCTTTTGAAAGATTCTGCTAAATACCTTTGAAAATTGAAGCTGAAAATCCCTCTGGGGCAAGTAGTCCAAGGAACAAAACAAGACAACATTTTTTTTTTTCCTTTGCAATGAATCACTTAAAAAATATTCCCATGCAGTTACAATGTAGTCACATCCAGCTATGACTTACCCTGTTTTAGATATCAATGCCTATGCACACATTTGCACACATTATTTTCTCCTAGAGCTGATGTGACCAGATTATGGAATTCTTTGGCTTCAAACCAGTCTTTATGTACTTAGCTATACCTTATGAAGTAAAATGATAGCTATATATGAGGTCTGTCCAGAAAAAGTCCAGCCATTTTTAATATAATGAGAATCGTTTGCATGACATTTATGTAACCTGGCAACCAAGGAGAGTGGACTGGAATGTGTATGAGTGAACAATGACAACTTCACTGTACTAGTCAGTGGGGGCAGTAGACACCATTGAGTGAGCATATGTACTGTGTGGCTGTCACATTCAAAATGACTGTGTGAGTAGAGCAATGAATCTGCATCAAATTTTGCATTAAGCTTGAACATTCCTCCGGGGAAACTGTTCAGACAATTCAGAAGTCTGAAGCTATGGGCGACTGGTGATTGACAGCTTCACCCTGACAACGTGCCTGCTCATACATCACATCTCGTGCAGAGTCTTTTGGTAAAGCATCAAATCACCCAGGCGATTCAGCCCCCCTATGACTTCTGGCTTTTCCCAAAACTAAAATCACCTTTGAAAGGGAAGAGATTTCAGACCACTGGTGAAATTCAGGAAAATGTGACAGGGTAGCCAATGGTGATTGGGAGAACTGCGTGAGGTTCCAAGGTGCATACTTCGAAGGGGACTGAGGCTTCATTGTCTTATGTACAATGTTTCTTGTATCTTTTTCACTAAATGTTTATATTTTTCATAGTACATGGCTGAATACCTTCTGGACAGACCTCGTAGATCCATTGCAATATTAAGTTTTAAAATGTCTTGGTGTTTCCCTGTGTTAGTTTAGGATTAGTCAGAGCTAGAAAAAACTTCTTTAATGAAAAACCTTCTGTTTGGGGTTTCAAATATCTGGCTCACACTAATAGTGACATTAAAATATTTTTATAGAATTGTTTAAATAATTACCCAAAGATAACTTAAGTCTCCAAAATCTCCTACTATTTGGCAAGCTTCAAATTAGTCTTTAAATTAAGCAGTTGTTATATTAAAGAAGATGATACTGATGAGACTAAAATTATACCTCCTTCTGTAAGTTTCCCCCTTCCTTTCTTCTTTTAGGTCTGTAGTTCAGAACCTGAAAAGTTTACTCAGAAAGTAAAGGTATGGATTAGTGAATACTGGAACCTCATGGAAACGGTGGCTACTGGCCTGTTTTTGGTTGGTTTCAGCCTTCGGTGGGGTGATGCTCCTCTGCACACAGCAGGGAGACTTATATACTGCATTGACATCATATTCTGGTTCTCACGGCTCCTCGACTTCCTTGCTGTGAATCAACACGCAGGTCCTTATGTGACCATGATTGCCAAAATGGTGAGTACAGCCTGCTTGTGTATTCTGGTGTTCTTTTTAAAGCATCTGCCTACTTTTATGATTCGCATTCAATAGTTTAAGTTTGCTTTTCCTTAATGCAAAGTTTGGTGGAGGCTCATGGGGGGCTGTCCTCTACCCAGTAACTCAGGGATCCAGAATCTTCTCATCCTGTAACATAGTGATGTCAGCCTATGGCTTCTGAGGTCTCCTGTGACAAGGAATGAGTGGGATGGAGAAAATCTAATGGATTTTAACTGCTCTGGGCAGGAATTGACTCAGGTCACTCATTCCATAGCCCACTGGCCAGAATAGGTCACATGACCCCAGCTCCATGGAAGGAAGGCTAAGAGATGAGAAATGTACAGAAGCTTAGAATACTCATGGAGTAATTGTCTCTGCCACGGTGAACACGTGGGTTGAGCTGATGTATATTTAGTAAGTGAAGTGAGTCAATCATGTAAAAGATCTTTAAAATTATAACACAAAGTTCTGTATTCTGTAAGCTGTCCTCTATGGTACATTACAAAACAAGCCTTACTCTGAATACAAAGACTAAGGGTTTGGAAGTTAGGAACCACTGGATTTAACAAACATCTTTTCATAGCTGCTTTCTGAATTTTTTTCTTTCTTTCTTATTTTTTGGTTTCTTTGGTGATCTCTACTTTATCAGGGTGTTCAGTAGCTTGAGTTCTTCAGCAGATTCTTTGCCTGATCCATTTCTCAGATTCCAATCAATTCTTGAAGATAATTGTGGGGATAAAGAACCATATTACAGATTTAAGTATCCCTATTTTTTTTTTCTTTTTCTAACCTCTGGTTCAATTGATGAAAAGTTGGATATTAGCTATTCACAAGCTGTTCACATTTCATTACTTCTTAGAAAAAGAAGCACAGATTCTCTATTGTTAGAATATTTACGTTATTCCATAGACCACATTGAAGTGAAACACAGAGTGTGTAGGGAAAACAAAATAATTTAGTCCAAAGAAATGCAGCTATGCGGGGACCAGGGCATTTGGGTCAATGACTAGACAGTCCTATTATTGGCAGGTATAATTATGACGGTTGCTAGTATTGTTTTACGTTTCAAATCTGTGGTAAAATTCTTGTTATGCTGTACTATTTTGCAGACAGCAAACATGTTCTACATTGTGATCATAATGGCCATAGTCCTGCTGAGCTTTGGGGTGGCACGCAAGGCCATCCTTTCGCCAAAGGAGACTGCGTCTTGGGGTCTTGCTCGAGATATTGTATTTGAGCCATACTGGATGATGTATGGAGAAGTCTACGCATCAGAAATAGATGGTGCGTAGGAGATTTCATCAACAGCAGAAATTGAACTTTTGTAGATACTAAAATAAAAATTGGGAAAATAATGATCTGAATCTTAAAAGCAGCAAAAATTTATGGTATTCTGTTGAGTTAATGTGCTATTTGCTTATTATCACAGGACTGTGATTCATCTTATCTCATTCTTGTAAATTCTGGAGTTTTTTTTGTTTTTTGTTTTGTAGTTTGTTCAAGCCAGCCATCCTGCCCTCCTGGTTCTTTTCTTACTCCATTTCTCCAAGCCGTCTACCTTTTCGTGCAATATATCATCATGGTGAACCTGTTAATCGCTTTCTTCAAGTAGGTTACTTTAATTAAATGTGGTTATTTTGTTGCAATAAAAATGGAGACAGGTATTTTGAGTAAGTTCACATCTATTTTGAGCACATAATCTTTGGTTTTTGTGTGTTCCATATTTTATTATGGTTTAAAATATGGGCATGAAACTACTGTTAGCATGAGAAGAGAAAAACAATAAATAGAAAGTATAATGAAAGCAGAATGAAAGGAAATCATGCATTGTAATTAAGTAATAATTGGAATCATGGCAAAATAACAGTTGATGAGGTTGAAAGTTGCTAAGGAGTACTTGATACCCTTTGTTCACTTGGTTCCCTCAAGCTCATTTTGTCTTTTATTTCATATCACTCCTTCACTTATTCTCAGTCTCCTATGTTGGATCATCTTCTCTTTAACCTTTTAACATTGGAATGTCCTTGGGCCCAGACCTTGCTTGTCTTTTGTTTACGCTTTGCTTGGTGATCTCGGTCAGTTTCCTTTCTATGCTGACAAATCCTAATTTATATCTCTAGCCCCATTGTTTCCCCTTAAACTTCAGTCCTGTAGATCCAACTGCCTCCTTCCATCGCCAGTCAGATGTATGATAGATTTCTAAAATTTTGAATGTTCAAATTCTTGATCTCCACTCTTTCCCAACGTGTACTTATTTTACTTGTAGTCTTCCCCAAATCTGTGACAGAGACCATGAGTGTTTGTCAAAGTTCCATTTTTTCACTTGATCAAACCAAAACCCTTGGATTCATCCTTAATGCCTCCAGTACTTCTAATTCCAAACCATCGGGAATGCCTGTTGATTCTGCCTTCAAATAGATCACCAATCCAGCTGCCCTTCACCACCTCACTGCTCCCACAGAGCCTCCCAATTTACTTCTCTGCTCTGTCTTTGGTCATATATTCTGTCATCAACACAATGACCCTTTGCAAACATACGTCCGATGATGTCACTCCTCTGCTCTAGACTCTTCAGTGGTTCCCTATCTCCCTCCTGGTAGAAGTTGGAAGTTCCTACCATGACCTGGGGGGGCCCCATGTGATTTGGTTTCCCTTTCATCTCTCAAATCACACATTGCTCCACTCCTCCCCTAATTAGTTTCTCTCAAAGCACACTAGCCTCTCACAGTTTTTCAAGTGACACAGGTGTGTCTGCATTTGCTATTTCCTCTGTTTGGAATGCTCTTCCCAGATATCAGTGTGGTTCACTCTCTCGTCCTCTTCAAACCTTTGCTCAAATGATATTTACAAGTGAAGCCCTTTCTCCTTCAGTTATCTCCTTGGCATGCCTGGTCCTCCTTACTCTTCTTTCTTTATATTCACTTATATATAACAATATATTTTATAATTTACATATTGTATTCTTCTGCATATCTGGCTTCTCTACTGGAATATAAGCTCCTCAAGGACAAGTTTTTTGTGTGTCCCCTCCCTTATGAATTTATCGCAAGCACTGATAAAATAAGAAAAGGGAAATCAATGCATGGAGTCTAAATAAAGAAAGTAGAGAAGATAAAGCCTGGAGGGAGGCAAAATAAATCAGAATACCGAGAAAATGACTTGCATGTAATGGGAAGGACCTACCTTCTTGCTTTTTTACAAGATTATATGGTAGCTATTATCACATTTTGCTCCCACATTTTATGAACTTTAAAATTTATTGGTGTTTATTATAGTTATTTTTTGAAATCTCAAGTAATATTAAGAGAAAGGCATGAGATTTTTTGTATCTTAAAAAATCATCAGGTGCCAAGAGAGGTTGAGAAATCCTCACCTAGGCCAGTTTCCTCACTTTAGAGATGAACACATTAAGGACCAAACGAGCTGAGAAGGCCAAGATCTGACTACTTGTCCTGGGGTGCTTTGCAGATTCTTTATGCTCATAATTACCAGGAAGCTGAAATTCACTCTGAATGTCTTCGCCCGCTGGTGGGCAGCCTGTAGTCACACTTGGGCTGGCAGTGGTATGTAACCTGGTGGTTCTCAGACTTGTAGGTAATCACCTGGAGGCCTTACTGAGAGACAAATGACTATAATGTCCACCTCTAGAGTTTCTAATTCAATAGTTCTGGGATAGGGCCCAAGAATATGCATTTCTGACAAGTTTTTGGGTGATGCTGTTGCTTATGGTTCAGTGACCACACTTTGAGAACCACTGTTAAAACCCAGTTGTCTGTTTCCTTCATCTACTTTATGGACTGAGTGAAATGTACCCCTTCCTCTTATACTAAACTGACCTTTTCCAGGATCGTCTTGGTTCCTTTTCTTTATTATTTCTCATTTAAAGTTGCCTATACTTTTATTTGATAAATTTGGCTGCCCTACTCAAGTAATTCTCTGTCATATTTCTCTGGAGACTCAATTTTATATTGGCCTAAATGAAATTTTAAGATGGACATTCCATTGTGCTACAGCCTCACCATGCTATAGACTTAAAGCTAAGTAGTTAAGGATACTATGTTGTTTTAGGATAAGTGAATAATTGTACCACCCACCACAACTTCCATCAAAAGTTTTGTAACATCAGGCCCTCATTGGTGTGGCTTAGTGGGTTGAGCAGCACCCTGCGAACTGAAGGTCCAGTGGGTTACTGCTTCGATTCCTGGTCAGGGCAAGTGCCTGGGTTACTGGCCAGGTTCCCAGTTTGGGGTGTGGGAGAGGCAACCGAGTGATCAATTGATGTGTCTCTCACATATTGATGTTTCTCTCCTTCTCTTTTTCCCTTTCTTCCTCTCTCTCTAAGAGTAAATAAATAAAATCTTAAAATTATTTTTTTTGTAATATCAGGATATTTATTGCACTAGCTGCATATTATAATTGATTTAATTAAAGCAAATAAAATCCAAGGTGGCCTATCAATGAGCAGTTACTTTTATTGTAAAGTTCACCTAAATAATATATGTAGTTTCTAAATGGAAGCTGCAATTATTAATTTATTTTAGAATGAGTTGATTCTTTTTCCCTGTGTCGTCTTCATTAATATTGTTTTGTTTGGGTGTTTTAACTAGAGTTGTGCTAGCAGTTCTCATATTTGACATTAGGCGAATCTCTTCATAAAGTTGATGACAGAGAGGAACATTAAAGCTATTTACCATGAATGATGAATTATGGACTGAAAAGAGGTTATGTGAGAAGAGATGGTAAACCAAGGAGAATGTTAAGTCCCACTGAGCAGTTTCTGTGCATTGCATTTAAAATGTTAGCATTTTCTTCTCTTTTATTGTAATTTCTACCTTTTATTTATTATTCTTATTAGCATATTTTATTGTAGAAAGTGATTAATGTATTTTGTTTGGTGGAAGTAAAATTAGAAGTGCAATGGCTATTTATTGGCTAATGGCTGATAATGTCAAGTGGATTAATCATAAAATTTGGAAAAAAAATATTTCAGGGTTCCATATTAAGACATTGTTCCTCTCTTATTACAAATTATAGTAACGTTTATGTAGATATGAAATCCATTTCCAATAAGCTGTGGAAATACAATCGCTATCGCTACATCATGACCTACCACGAGAAACCATGGCTGCCCCCACCTTTTATCCTGCTGAGCCACGCTGGCCTCCTCCTTCGCCGTCTCTGCCATCATCGAGCTCCAAGTGACCAAGAAGAGGGTGATGTTGGATTAAGTAAGTTTTTATTGATGGGACAGGGGGAAGAGAGTAAAGAGTGGAGATCCAAGGTGAAGACACAGCAGAGCATTGTCAGTGAAATTCAGGGCACAGGATGGAAGGCTCTGGGAGTGTCAGCTGAGGAGCTGGGTGTAAGTAAATATTAAAACATTATCATTGTGTGGTCATAGTACCTTTTGCCAAGAGTAATTGATACTTTGAAAGAAAGGAATAGGTAGGAACAGAATCTCTGAGTGTGTGAAGGCTTTATGTCTCCTGAATACCTGTGTTTTCCTCTGCTGACCTGGAAATTCATGGTCTAAGGAAAATAGATATGCAAGACCTTGTGCTTAACTTATTAACCAGTTATGGTTCTCTTGTTCTCTAAACTATGGAGCATGGAGGTGATTCTGAATGGATGTTTCACATCTTTAAGAACTTCAGCTCAGAATGCAGAACAGTGGCTTTCTCTCTCTCTCTCTCTCTCGCTCTCTCCCCCCGCCCCAAGCTTAAGTCTATATATTTTGAGATTTTCCTAGTTTATTTTGCTTAGCTATATCTTGACTGCATGATATGACCGTCATACTAATTGTCATAAGAGAACTTTACTAATTGCAATCTTATAGGTCTTCTGTGGTACCTCTCGAGCAATCCCACAACTGATACCAGGCCCATTTCTAGATAATTTCTAGACATAGAGGAAATAGGTGGCATAAATCCACAATCCTTTTTCCCAAATTCTGTGTCCAAAGTACCTCTGAAAATGGGAAGTCATTTTTTCTTCATAAGCTGTGGGAAGGCTCATTTGGGTAGAAGAGGCTTATAAGACTAGTTAATATGGACCCACTTATTCCTTTACTCCATGTAGTGTGAGCATTCATCAGTTTTGCTGCAAAAATAGTCATGTGTTTGATTACTGGGACTGCCCCAGCCCCAGCTACCAGTTTTATTTCATTTATAGCATATAACTCTTTTACTTTTCTAAAAATGGAAAAAAAAAATCTGAATTCTACAGCACACCTGGCTCCAGGAGTTTCAGGTGAGGGGTGTGGAGTACTTAGACGCTTCAGTGAGCCCTTCGGGCGCCAGGGGCTACTGCAAGGTTGGCAGGTGATGATGCTTTTGTTCCTGGGAGTTAGTTGTATGAAGTATTTTTCTCCTTGAGTCGTGCTGGAGATTTCTTTCTTTTTCATTTCTTCCTCCACAGGAGATTCAGTCTTTGTAAGGAAGCCAAAGAACAAATGAAGTTAATGTAAACGCTTATAATTATACTGTCATTCTTAGGCTTTTACTAGAGCTCCATGTAGTCATTGGCTGCAGAACCATTGAACCTAATGGATTGTGAGCCACTTGAGAGATCCGAGAATTAACTAGGATTTGGCCGGACTTTCTAGCACCATACCAAAAAATGTTTCCTGGGCTCCCCTGGGTCTGGGCTTTTATGATGATTCTGGTAAATTTTCTATTCACTTCAAGTTCTGGAAAATTCTTGAATTTTTGTGAGATTGCTTTCACTCTTCGCTGTCGAGGATCAGGACGTTTGCATATGGGGCAGCAGTGCCACCTGGCGGCAAGTCCCAAGAATGCACCCCATGCTATCAGCGGCACCCGTCAGTGGAATTGCTCTGTGGATTGTGCGCTCTCAGGAATCCACAGGAAGTTCATATCATGACAATTGTAAAACTTCTTGTTCATAAGAGATTCTTTAATGAAAACAGATATTAAGAGTTGGGGAGATACTGGATTTTTGTTGGTATTTGAAAGATTCAGGAAACATTATGCACTTGAATATTGTTTTCTTGTAGCCATGTTTTTCAATTTAAAATTAATATTTTTGTCTCTTATTTCATGGGAAAATAATGGGACACTTTCACTTTTAATAAGTTTTGGAGAACTCTAGTGGTTCCCCTCCCTCCCGCAGTTTAAGTGAAAGTTTTGAAGGAAGAGAACCTTCCTCCTTTTTTTACCCTTTTTGTAACACAATTTTCATATTTTCCAAGTATTGGGAAATTGCTCAAGAGATGTATTTTCTGGGTAGGTCAGAGTGAGAGCCAAGTTAGTAGACTGAGTGACTGCTGAAGTTTGACATAGAATGCATCACCAAACCATGTGGCTTTTTAATGAGTTTAATTACAGTTTTGTCAGGGAAAGTGGATGGCCTCAGATGACGATCGACTGGTATTAGTGTATCTTTTTTTCAATAGAATGTAGGACATACAAACTCAATGTAACAAGGTAAAGCTTTCTTACACTTACCAAATTAATTTCAAAAGACTTTGATTTCTAGCTTTGATTTTAACCTATAGTTTATTTATTGTCACTTTGATTGATAAAACATTTGGCAGGGAAGAAAAGACAATCCGTTTTGGGGGAGTCAAAAGTTATATATGGATTTCCGACTGAGCATGAGTTGCCTCCTTTAACCTCCAATGTTATTCAAGGGTCAACTCTACACTGAACTTTTGTTGATGTGTAAAAACATTCTAGCCTATTAAAATGTTGAAGAGGAAGTGTCTTTTCCATGTTGAGTCATCTTATCCACATGAGTCATCTTAAAATTTCAATGCCTGTTAATAGACAAACAGAAAAGACCCAGACTGATGTTTCCAATTCTTCCTGTCATACTGCCTCTCCATGGAACACAACCGGACAAGGCAGCAAAATTTTATCATACAAAACCCAGTTCATCAAATTTCAGAACACGTGGAAAAACACCACTTATACACTGTATCAGTTTCCTATTCATTCTTTTTATGTGACATACTTATTTCCACAGAACTCTACCTGAGTAAGGAGGATCTGAAAAAGCTTCACGATTTTGAAGAACAGTGTGTAGAAAAATACTTTCATGAAAAGATGGAAGGTCTGAATTGTAGTTGGGAGGAACAAATCCGAGTGACATCAGAAAGGTAAAAGGTGTACATATTTCCCATCCCCAAAGTACTACCCAAACCTGATTCTACTAGAATGTCTAAAAAAGTACAAAGATCTATTTTCAAAACCCAGAGGTTTGGGCTCTCTAGAATGTTCTTTAATAGTATATAATATTTATATAATTCATGCGTGTTTATTGAACGTCTACTATGCTCCCGGCTATCTTCGAGTGACCGGAGGTAAATGGTGAATGAGAGACGAGAGTCCCTGCCTTTTTCGGACATCGAGTCTAGCATGTACATGTGGAGGAGTGAGGGGGATGGAGGAGAAAAAATAAACCAGGAAACACATAAAAGAAATATATAATTTATTGTCTGTCAGAAGAAGAGCAATGAAGAAAAATAAAGTAGTAAAAAGGAATGGAAAACGATGATGGTGAGGATCTGTCAGAGCTGGGGGTTGGAAAGGACAGTTGTGGGTCGCCTGGTGCAGGCAGGTCACTCCGAGCTGCCTGAGGGGGAAACGCCTGAGGGGGAGACACCTGAGGGAGGTGGGTGCGGCAGGAGTGGCATGGTGCACCTGGCCGAAGGAGCAGCACCTGCAGGTGCCTGAGGCAGCAGTGGTGTCCAGGAGCTGCAGGCAGGCCTGGAGGAGGTCCAGTGTACCACGCTGGTTGCATCGGGAGTCCTAAAGGTCTCAGGGCGCCTGACCAGCAGTTAGTTGTGCAGTGGAGTTGTTGGCTGAAGTGGGTGAAGGGTGAAGAGAAGTGGAGATAGCAAAGGCAGACGGCTTTTATGAGAAGTTCTCCTGTAAGGGGAAGCAAGGAGGGATATGGGACACAGTAAGGTATTGTTTTGTTTTGTTTTGTTTCATGTGGTGATAACAACAGAAATGTGGATCATCTTGGAAATGATCCACCTGCAAAGGAGAAGCTGCAGGAGCTGGAGGAGGGAGAGGTAATTGGCTAAAGTGTAGTCCTCAGAAGGGGGCTCATGGAGCAGGTGGCCCGGAGAGGCTATATAGGCGGTGCAGTGAGGGTTAGGGACACAGATCTCACAGCGGAGTCATCAGCTGAGAGAGCCGGTGGGCATGCAGGACTTGAGGGGATGGTGCAGGGAGGCCACGCAGGAGTTCGAGGAGAGGATGTGTTGGAGAGAGGGAACGTATTCAGCAACTGTAATAGGGTCAAAGCTATTGTGGATGTACTACTGATGGTGGGGACAAGGTGTTGTGTTAAAATATGGAGGACGGCATGAGCTGATGTGCATTTTTGAAATAACACAGAACTGCTCTTGTAACTGGAAGCAAATCGACAGAAGCGAAATGTGTTCCTTCTGACTGCAAAATGTGTGATTACCAATTATGTATGTATTTCTCTGGTGTCAAATAGTTGGGTAGTGAATCCTTACGCATAGTTTTAATCGTAACTGAATCACAATTTAGGACTTTCTAAATGGTTTAATGTGGGCATGTTATATTTCTGGACTTTTCTTTTGATACCATGTTTATGTAAACATGTGTCTAGGCAGCTGATTGAATTTCAGAACAAAATTTAATATTGAGAAAAAACTGACTATCAAATAAGATGCGAATCCATGAAATTCTGTTTTACTTAAACAGTATCTTTAGGCCAGAGCTCTGTGAGTGTCCCTTTCCCTCTCCGTCTTACGCACATTCTGCCTCCTTTGCAGCGATGGTTCTGCCGACCAACCTGATTGTCAGTTTTGTATGAAACAGATAGGGGTTTCCAGAGCTGGGACCAAGTCCAGTTTTTGCCACGTAACTAGCTGCATGTACTTGAGTGAATTCACGCTGGGCCTTTGTTTTCTTACCTGTAGAATGGATATGAAAACAGACCTTCCTCTTAGAGTTGTGAGGGTTACATGAGAGGATACAGATGAGCTACGTGGCAGAGTCGGGATGGATAGTAAGGGTGCTGTGCAAGTTATCTATTAGTATGTAAAAATAGGCACCCAGAATTTTCAGTATGATTTTTAACAAATATAAAGGGAGTAAATAAAAGAGATAAGATGGAATCAAGATAATCCCTGCTCCCTAAAATGATGAACAAGGTCATGGAGAGCCCCTTACTTTACACTATAAACTGAGGAAAGATTTTAGGTGGTCAGTTTTGCAGATTTACTTTCTAGGCAGATTCCTTCAGTTACAGGTTGGACTTGAGGGGTCAGAATTGGAACTAGGGAGGCCACATGAGAGGCTTATGCAGCAGATGGGTGAGTCCCAAGGACTAGCTGAATTAGTGGTGCTGGGATGGAAAAGAGGGTTTTCTAGTCCTTTTGGGTGGCTGTAAAGAAATACCACAGGATGGGTGGCTTAGAAGCAGGAGAAAGTTGTTGCTCACAGTCCTGGAGGCTGAAAATCTGAGATCAGGGCCAGCTTGGTTGGGCAGCACCTCTGTTGGGTTGTCAGCTTCTCATTGCGTCCTCACATGGTGGAAGGGGACCTCTGCGGGGTCTTTTTAATAAGAGCAGTAATCCCTCCCATTCATGAGTGTTCCACCGTCATGACCTAATCACCCCAAAGGCCCTACCTCCTAATGCCATCACCTTTAAGGTGAGGATTTCAACACAAGAAATGTAGGGGGGCACAATGAGGCATTCAGACCGTGGCAGGGGGTGATGAGTAAAGACCTAGTTAGAAAGGACAATTCATGAAGTGAGTCAGGGATTGGATGTGGACCTGAGGGAGAGGCTGGAGTCCAGGATGACTCTCAGATCCCCGGCTGGGATAATTAGGTGCAAGGTGGTGGCACCAAGATAAGGAATGTACACAAGGCCTGGGAACGGGCAGGAAGAAACGAGGCTTAGGTCTGGGGAGCCTCAGATTCCTGTGGCACATTTCAACAGAGATGCCTGGGGGGTCTTTCTATGTATGAATGCGAAGCCCTGGGACAATGTGTGAACTGGAGGAGGAGATTTGGGAGGGATAACTTATTGTAAGAAATCTGCTTATTGTAAGAAAATGAAACTATGACAGAGGAAGTGATTATGCCCGGGAGTAAGGAAACTCAGTGGGCTGAGGGACCAACGCTGAAAGGTGTCAACGGACCCTGAGAAGACTCATGGAGCGGTCTAAACCGGACTGATCAGGGGAGTGTAAGGAAAACTAGGAGAAGGCAGCATTATGAGTCAAGGGAAGCCAGAGTGAAAACTTGAGAACAAGACATGTATTAACAAGCAAATCAATTAATCATCATCATCCACAACCTAACACTGTGAATCATCAAATACTGTTATATTTCTCTTGAATTTTTTTTCTTGGGATTGAATAGAGAAAGATTAGAAGGTAGACGGAAATGCAGCTTCTGGAAAATACTCTAGGTGCTTTGAAAGGCTCTAGAATTTAATTATGAAGCTCTAATTAAACTTCAAAACATAATCAATCCATGTTCCCTTGCGATCGAACTATTTTACCAGCCCTGTTTGTACATGATTGTTTTCGTTGAGGTCATTTTTGGGAGCTCACAAATGAGGTGTGGGAGGAAGGGAAGGATACTTTTCTCAGGTAACTGGACAATCATTCGAAGAGGGAGGGAAAGGGAAGGAGGAGGATATTTGCATGTTTGCCTGTATCATTTTATAGAATTAAGTGAGCTGTGAAAATGGAGAAGGCAAACATATTAAGGCTGGTTTATATCTTACTTTCTCTATTTTGGGATGCTGGATGCTCTTTGACCTCATAGTGTAAGTCAGCCTTTCCCTTTCTATTCTGTAGGATAAGATGTTTTTTAGGTATTTCTCCCTATCAAGCCTGTCTGGGTACATAGTACCTGGGATATGCTACATTTTTTAGAACGTTCAAGCACTTTAATATAAAGTGCATCGTGACTCAGTAGAGAGTTATAGTTTGAGCAGGTCTGTCGTTATTTGGCTGTGAAACCTTCGTGAGGAACATCTGTAGCCAAATGCCCCCCGGCACAGGAAATGTTGGTGTGATTCATTTAGCCCATCCTGGGACTCTCCGACTCCCCAAAAGAACTTTGCCCAGATGAGCTGCTGAGAAGTGCTGGAGCACAGCGGTTAATGCCATTGAATGTGGAGTTGGACCGCCTGGGTCTGATCCCTTCTTGTCACCGGTCTTGTGACTGGCCATGTGACCTCCCCTCTTTTCATGAAGGGGATAATAGTAATGCCTACCTCATAGGGCTGGCATGAGGGTTAAATAAAATAATAATGTAGAGACTTTGTAAAATGCGTGGCACATAGTGACCACTCAGTGAATATTATAATTGTCATGATGATTATAATTATACTTGTTATAATCTCATTTGAAAAAATCTTGTCCAAAGGCCCACAATAAAACAATAACTGTCCTTGTCTTCCTTGCACCTTCAAACCTTGCGCAGGGGAAACTAAAATGATAAGAATGTGTTTTACATGTCAGAATGACTGAAAGGATGGATTAATGTAGTTTGCGGTTGAGGAATATAATTAAAATATGTTTTACAGAACATAATGCTTTAGAAAATAAGTGCCTATAAAAGCAAGAGGACCCGATTTGAGGATGACCAGGTTATTTGTCTAACGGGTCTCTATTATAACATGTTACCTGTTGCTGTGAATAGTTGCTGGCTCCTATTGTGTCCATTCGATGTGACTGCTGCTAATGGAACTTAATGAGTCTCCATTACTGCTGCTCAGACTGTACTGTTTTTGAATTAGATGAAACAGTGCACTGGATGGAGCAGCTCTAATTAAGCATATCTGGAAGGGAATATACATAGATTTTGTGCTCTTTCCTTAATCAGCCTTGCTAATCCTAGTTTTGCAGGTTCCAGAAGGTCAGGAAGCATTTATTAAGCCTCTATTGAGTTATAGAAGTTGAGTTCTATAGCAGACACAAGAAAGAGAAGGTTCCACCCACATAGACTGTAATAAAAATGGAAAATACCACCCTCTTTATTATTTAATTCCTGTGTGAAAAGCTCCCAGAAAGAAGAAATGGAAGATTTCTCAACCAGGTGACTTGAGGGGTCTCAAGAGAGGGGCTGTCTAGCGCTGTTTTGGGAAGTGCTTGCTACAGCTCTTTATGGTGTGATCACCACTTCTCCCAGTTCCCAAATAAGACTGGGGATCAATTTTAATTTGTGCATATGGTCATATCAGCCATGAAACTCTAGGTTGGATTTCCTCTCTTGCTCTTTGTTACTTTATTCCCCTGTTTCTCAAAGGTTTTTATTATTGAGAAACTGGAAAGTTTAGACCCTCCTCCAAGTAAAGGAATAAAACAAGGGAAAAAAGGAAGAACAATGTCATAAGCCAGAGTCCACTGTGAAAATTTTGGTCTTTTTTCCATTTAGTCTTCTATATATTTTTGTATATATTTTCTATATAGTTAAAATATACAGGTTTGTATTTTGTCCCCCCTTTCGCCTTATACATCAAAAACACTTCTTCAAATAACTAAACATTCTTTGTAAACACATTTTTGACTTTTATTGTTTTTCTACTTACAGAGTTTTTATACCACATTTAAAAATATATAATTCAACACATAACAAATATCTACATCCCCACCCTTACCATTTGAAATAGCAAAAGGAAATTATTATCAACAATATTTGATTTTTAATGTTTTCATACTAGTTTTTCTCATAATAGAAGGAATATATGTGTCCTTTTCCATAGTGAATTCCTTTATATGTGTTGCCTAGTTGAATGCTCCAGTGTTGCAGCCCTGTCTTCTTACTCAGTGAGGTTGAATATTTTACCATGTTTCCTTATCTTTTGTATTTTATATTTTGTGAATTGTCTGTTCATGTCCTTTGGAGTCTTTGTAATTTTTTTCACTGAAATTTCTAAAAGTTTTTGATTTAATAAGGGACACAAGCACCTCATCATATCTGTTAGAATAATTTCTGACTAATTTTTCTGTTCTAAAATTTCGTATTATGTTTTTATGTGTATGAGTTTGTTTTTATGCAACCAAATATGATATATTTTGTAATTTATTCTATTCATTATTAAGCTTGGACAACTGTATTAGTTTCCTAAGGTTGCCATAACAACCTGGGGGTCTTATGAGAAAAGAAATTTACTGTCTCACAGGTCTGGAGATTAAAAGCCCAAAATCAAGATGTCAGCAGGGCCACCCTTTTTCTGATGGCTTTAGGGGAGAATTCTTCCTTACCTCTTCTAGTTTCTAGTGTTTGTTGTAAATCCTAGGTGTTCCTTGGTTTTATAGATGCATCATTCCAGTCATAGGGCCATCTTCTCCCTGTGTAACTTTAGATCATCTTCCCTCTGTATCCAAATTTCCCCCTTTCATAAGGACACCAGTTATATTGGCTTAGGGCCTACCCTAATGACCTCATTTAAGTTGATTACCTCTGTAAAGACCCCATTTTTCCAAATAAGGTCACGTTCTGGGTGCACT
Organism: Pteronotus mesoamericanus; assembly: GCF_021234165.1. NCBI lineage: Eukaryota > Metazoa > Chordata > Mammalia > Chiroptera > Mormoopidae > Pteronotus > Pteronotus mesoamericanus. Next base: position 11,807,601 of record NW_026555245.1, read on the forward strand.
GTGGGGTTAGGACTTCAACATATCTCTTGGCAGACACAAAACCAAACCCATCCCCATCCAGAGGTATTTACAGATAAATATTAACCAATATTCTCTTTCTCCCTCTCTAAATGAAGTCAATTGTTACATTTAATTTGACTCCGCTTGCAATTTACTTCTATACTTGTATAGCAAAGATGTGCTTTTTTTTTTTTAATGCATGAATCAGTGGCTTGACATCATAATATTGGGTTAAATTACTCAAAGTAATTTTTAAAAAAATTGCCTAAGGTTTTCTTTGAATGTAGAGCTCTTAAATTAGGTTTTGTTTTGAAACTTGGGAACCCTTTTTAAACTGTAGGCTTGGAATTTTTTTAAAGATCTATAAAATACTTTTTTCTAATTGCATATTTGATTATTGATGCTGTTCCTATCATTATGGTTTTTTTCCTCAGGATCTCCTTTTCTTACCAAGATAACATAGTGCTTGCCAATAGGAGACATCCAAGTGTTTGTTATGTAAATTAATGAATATATAAGTTAAAACAAATGGGCTGATTGGTGAGATGATTTGAGGGATAACTAGTGGGGAGCAGGAAATGTGGTTCTGAAATATTAGAAGTAATGGCTAATGTAGATTTATAGTTTTTCTGCATTGAGGTGAGAGTGGGAATTATAGCAGTGGAATAAAAGTATATATTGGAGACGGAAGATGGGCAGAAGACATACCTAACTTGGGGAAGCAACTTAGGCTGAGGAGCCACTTAAGGATGGAAGAAGAAGGACAGGAAGAGAATAAGGCAAATTCCCATTGGCTTAATGTATTTATTGGTTTTCTCCCTCCCTTCACTATTAGGGTTACGGAGATGTACTTCCAACTGAAAGAAATGAATGAAAAGGTGTCTTTTATAAAAGACTCCTTACTGTCTTTGGACAGCCAGGTGGGACACCTGCAAGACCTCTCTGCCCTAACAGTGGATGCCCTAAATGTCCTTTCTGCTGTTGACACCTTACAAGAGGATGAGGCTCTCCGGGCCAACAGAAAGCTTTCTACTTGCAGAAAACTTCCCCACACCTGGAGCAATGTCATCTGTGCAGAGGTTCTAGGCAGCCTGGAGATGTCTGGGGAGAAGAAATTGCAGTATTATAGCATGCCTCCTTCTTTGCTGCGGAGCCTGGCCAGAGGCCGGCATCCCCCGAGAGTGCAGAGGGGGCCCCTTGTTGAGATGACAGACAGTCAGAGCGAGACTTCAAATGTAAGAAATGACCAGGAAGAGCAAGAAACAGAAAATAGTATAGTTGCTTCTTGCCTTGACAGGCAAACGCACCCAAAGTATGGCCAATTTCTTCTGGTCCCTTCTTATCTAAAGCAAGTTCCTTTTTCTGCAGAAACTGACTTGCCTCTGTCCAGGCCATCTGCGGATGCAGGTACAGGTGTGCAGGCAACTGAACCGATCACCCAGAATGAAGTCCCTGCTCATCTGACTTGGCAGACCCCAGCTATCTCAGCCCAGGGTACAGTGGCTGAGCACAAGGAGCAGCATGAGCCTATTGTCGAAATGCCAGACAGACAAGACAGGGGAGAGCAAGTTCTAAACACGTTGATTTGCACACCTGTACCCATGAAAGTGTCCTCCCTGCCTTCCCAAGCTGAGAGCATACAAACTGGAGGTGGATATGTGAACTGGGCATTTTCAGAAGGTGATGAAACTGGTGTGTTTAGCATCAAGAAAAAATGGCAAACCTGCTTGGCCTCCACTTGTAACAGTAACTCCAATGAGAATGGACAATGCTGGAGGCAGTTCTGGGGCAGGTCCCTCTCTGAAAACTCAGCAGCTTTGGCCCAGAGTAGTGATTGCTCGGAGGTGGGACCAGGGCTCCAGCCAAGCACATCTTTTGGGATCAATTCTCTCCGCAGAGACAGGCCCTTCATTAGGAGTCAGAGTTTGAGATTCCACAAGGAGGAGAAATTGAAGATCTGTAAGATTAAAAGTAAGAAGTAAACACTTTAAAATGTGGTATTAAATTCTTTGCATTGCTATTTTTAAAAAATCTATGACTTTTGACTGTATTCTCATTTTTTCCCATTCTCTCATCCTTTCAGTAAAACAAAATAGTTCCCCATGCCATTGTAAACTTTCTCATGGAACCCACTTTTCTTACAGATCTTTCGAGATCTTCAGAGATAGGGCAGTCAGCATGGACCAAAGCAAAAATGCTAACCAAGGACAGGAGATCGTTGAAGAAAAAGAAGAAAACACAAGGACTACAGGTGCCAGTAGGTATCTTATGTTTTTGGCAGTTGAGGTAGTAGCCAATCTTAGCTTGTTTTCTCTTTATTCGAAAGTGTCGCACACACAAAATTACATTGTGACAATATAAGTTTAAGAGTCATTAGATTGGATATGCCACAATTCATTTATCAGCTCACATGTTGAAGGACATTTGTCTCATTTTCAGTTTTTGGCTATTCCAAACAAAGCTATTGTGAATGTTTGATACAAATCTTTGTGGGGATATATGTTTCAGTTTCCCTCTGGTAAATATTTAGGAGTAGAATGTCGGAGTCACATGGTAAGCAGTTGTTTAATTTTAGAAGAAACTTCCGCACTGCTTCCTGAAGTGGTTGTATCATTTCATATTCCCACCAGTTTGATTAATAGTTCATGAGCAGCCCAGCAATCCACATCCTAGCCAGTTCTTAGTGTACTCAGGCCTTTCAATTTCAGCCATATCAGAGGATGTGTAGTGGTATCTAATCGTGATTTGATCAGTATTCCATAGTAACTGGTGCTGCTAGGTCTCTTTTCATGTGCTTATTTGCTATCCATTTATTTTTTTGGTGACATGTCTGCTCAAATCTTTTGTTATTATTAAGTTGAAAGATTTTTTGTTTTACTATATTTTAGATAAAAGCCCACTGTTGAATATATGGTTTGAAAATATTTTCTCAGTTGGTATCTTGCCTTTTACTTTTATAAATGTTCTTTGAAGCATATACATGTTTATTTTGATGAAGTCCAATGTTCAATTTTTCTTTTATAGTTTACGCTTTTTAATTTCATTTCTTATTTAAGAAATTTTTCCAAACCCAAGATCACGAAGTTTCTCTTTTATTTTCTTTTAGGAGTTTTATAGTTTTTGCTCTTAGATTTAGATCTAGCATCCATTTTGAGTTAATTTTTGTATATGGTGATAGGTAACATTTGAGGTTTCTTCCTTCCTTAAATACAGATAACAAATTTTTCTACTTTTTTTTTTTTTTTTTGGTAAAAAGATAATCTTTTTCCTGTTGAGTTAGGTCAGTCTATGGTTGCTGGAATCAATTTGATGCCAACAGGAATTCTGAATTTGGGTGCAGTGAAAAAGAAAACATTGTTTAGTGCAAACAACTCAATTTTGAAGCAGTGTGGCTATGAAACAGCATGACTGTGAGGAGGCCCTGGGGTTAGGCTCCTTTCTGGCTAGACAGCTCTGCTCTGCTGCACCTGCCCTGGTCTGGTTTGGTCCACTCTGCTCTTGCGTTGATCTGCTCTGCTTTGCTCTGGCAAGATAGGTATCTTGGGTATTTCAGCTTCAGCAGGGGAAGCACAGTCTTCAGTTTTCGGTGAAATTGGAAAGTGTGTTCTCTGGGCCAGTGGGGATCTGACTTATTTAGACCGAAGTCCTTACCTTTGGTCTCTGATTGGTCTGTTCTCACACAATTGAGGACTCTAAATTCTCACAGCTTGATTGCTCCAAAAGGCACTGTTTTGACTGGTCAGAATAGAGCTGCTCTGATTGGTTGGTGAAGATGCTGATGGGGTGTATAGCTGTGCAGATCCAATTGGATGGGGAAAACTTTAGTCCTATTGGTTGAAATACAATTCCAGGAACTCTTTTATAAAGGCTGGCTCAGATGATAGGAGCACAGTGCAGGAAAGTAGTTTGGTGTACGAGGCATGTTGCTTAAAGCAGGCTTCTCCCTGAAGCGCAGTGTGTGTGAGAAGCCCCTATGTAGAAATGGTGGAGAGGCTCTGTTTTTAAAATTTGAGCCCAGTTAGCTACCAGAAATTTATAGTAGGCATCTTCTTTCTTGGTGTCCACAGTTACAATAGAAAATTATTGTACATTTTTGGAAATTAAGTGACCAAAATTTAATTGACTGTGTAGATCCACAATACATGTGAATCTATTTCTGGGCTCTATTCTATTATATATATTTTTTGCCTATTTATGCAGTGTCACACTATCTAAATATAACATTATTTTATAATAAGTGTTGAAATCATGTATTATAGGTCTGCTAAATTTTTTCTTCCTTTCCAAAGTTGTTTTAGCTGCTATGTTTCTTTGTACTTTCACTTAAATTTAGAATCGGCTTGTCAGTTTTTATAGAGAAGTCTGTTGGGGTGAGTAGAATTGCAATGAATCAATTTGTGGAGAATTGGCATCTTAACAGTGAGTTTTCTGATCTATGAGCATGACATATCTATATATTTAGATCTTTTCCAGTTTTCAGTATACAGGTCTTGTACATGATTTTAAAAATATATCTTTAAGTATTTAATATTTTTATTTTATTTTAAATGCAATTATTAAAAAATTTTAATTTCTGATTATTTGTTCGTGGTATATAGAAATAAGCTTATTTTGAGTAGTGTCTTTGTTGCTTCTTTAGCATTTTCTATATAAAAGATTATGATTTCTACAAATGAAGATAGTTTCACTTTTTCCTTTCAAATCTGGGTTTTTTTTTTTTTTTTTTAATTGCCTGATTACACTCACCGGAACCTGTATACTGAGTAGAAGTGGTAAAAGCAGATATTCTCTCCTTGCTTCTTCTCTTAGGAGAAAATCAGTTAGTCTTTTACCAGGAAGTATGATGTTGGCTATGGGTTTTTATGTAGATGCCCTTTATCAGGTTGAACAACTTCCCTTCTATTTCTAGTTTTCTAAGAATTTTTTATTATTAATGGATGTTGGCATTTGTCAAATGCTTTTTCTGCACCTACTTATATGATCAGATGATTTTTCCCTTTTATTATTTTAATATAATGAATTATATTAATTAATTTTATAATGTTAGAGTTAATGGTTAGAATATTAAATCAATCTTTCTGGTATGAACCCCACTTGGTCATGGTATATTCTTTTTTTTACATTCCTTTTGCTAAAATCTTGATAAAGTTTTTTGCATCTGTATTCTGGAGGAGTTTGTCTTTAGATCTCTTTTCTTGTAATGTGTTTGTCTGGTTTTGGTGTCAGGTGATCTGGGGTCATTGACTGAGTTGGGAAGTATTCTCCCTTCTTCAGTTTTCTGAGTGAGTTTGTATAGAATTGATATGATTTCAATCTTAATTCTTTAGTATAATTAATCAATGAAACCATCTTTGCGGGAAAGTTTTGAACTATAAATTCAATTTCCATAATCAATATGGGGCTATTCAGGTTAACTGATATTTCTTGAGTGAGCTTTGTTTGTGTCTTTCAAGGAATCTACCCACATCCCTTATCCTTTTACTGTCTGTCGGATCTCTAGTGACAGCACTTCACTCATTCCTAATATTTTTAAGTTTGTGTTTTTTTGGTCTCATGATCAGTTTGGCTACAATTTATCTGTTTTATTAATCTTTTCAAAGAATCAACTTTAAGTTTCATTAATTTTTCTCTGTATTCTATGCCATTGATTTCTGCTCTTCATTATTTCCTGTGTTCTGTTTATGTTGGGTTCAATTTTTCTCTTTTTTGTAGTTTGTTCAGGTAGAAACTTTGGTTAGTGATTTGAGACTTTTTTCTTTTCTAATACAGACATTTAGTGCTAGGATATTCTCTGTAATCATTATTTTTAGCTATATCCTATAAATTCTGATATATTATGTTTTTATATTCATTTAGTGAATATTTTTATTTGTTGTTAGGAAGCCTTAGATCTGAGTTAGCTATTCTATGACTTCATCTTTCATGATCTTAATGCCCTGCTTCACTTTTCTGTTCTACATATATTTTTTCATATAATAATCTTGATGCATTTTTAGTATTACTACTTTTATTTTTTAATTCTGTTTTTCAATTACAGTTTACATTCAATATTATTTTTTATTGGTTTCAGGTGCAGCACAGTGGTTGGACAATCATGTACTTCATAAAGCATTCCTCCCAATATATTCAGTACACATCTGGCACCACACATAGCTATTACAGTATTATTGACACTACTCTTTATGCTTTACTTCTACCTCTGTGATCTCAATGCATATTTAGTTACTTGGAAAAGAACAGAGGGAGAAGGAAAGGGAGAAAAACATCAATGTGAGAGAGAAAGATCAATTGGCTGCCTCTCATAAGCATGTGCCTCAACCGGGACCAAGCCTGCAACCTAGGCATGTGCCCTGACAGGGAATTGAATCAGTGATCATTTACTTTGCAGGATGGTGCCCCCCAAAATGATCCATACTGGTCAGGGCAGATGCATTTTGAAAAAGCATTTCAGCTCTTTTTAGAATGGGTGGCAGAAGCACAGAGATAAATATTGGGAAAATTATGTGAAATCACCTTTTGAGGAAGCGGTTTAGCTTGTTAAAGAAGGTTGTTTCGGGGAAGATGCCATGAGTTGCTGTATCCCACAAAATATAAATTTAAGTAGATTTATTTTTTTTGAAATAGTAAAAAATGGCCAGATTTCAACTAGGAAATGCGACTGAGTCCAAGTACTAATAACTTGCATTTATTTATTGCTTTGTGGCTTATCAATTTACCCCATTTCTTCTCTGCCCCTGGGAAGTACATAGGGCACCATTATTATTGGCTATCTATTACTTTAATGATAAAGGGAATGGGGCTCATAGACATTAAGTAATTTGCTCAAGTTCCTATAGCTTCTAAGTGACAGAGCTAAAATTTCAACACAAGTTCTTTTGGATGCAAGCTTTGTGTTTTGTCCCCGTCCCCGCCCCCCCCCCCGCAATATTACCGGTTCTCAAGTTGTGGTCTCCTGTCAGCATGGAAACTTACTAGAGATTCACATTTTCCCTCCCTGCAGACCTATTGCATCACAGACCCAGCGGGGTGGGACTCAGTGATCTGTGGTGTAACACAGGCCTGGGTTATACACACCTACATTTGAGGAGCTCATCTTCTCACTCTGGTTCTCAGTCATGATCGCAATTAGAAAAGTCGCATGGATGTTTGCGAACTGTCAGCATGAGTCATGGGAGTTCAGAGCTTCCTTATTATTCTAATGTGCAGCCAATGTTAACAACCAGTGCTCTTCACCACGGTCCCTCTACTAACGTGGCCGTGTTTTCAGATTAATGTCACTGTTTTCCAACAAGTGTCTTTCTCTCCAGGTCATAACAATCGATGCCTGTTTTCAAAGTGACCAGCCGAATTCAGAGCCAGGAGAAAATACCATCTCTGAAGAAGAGAGGTGCAACAAGAACTGGCTGACAGTGTCCAAATTTAGTCAGTTAAGTATGTAACAGTGTGCATTCTTGGATCCTGAGACCTCTGGTAGGGCCTCCTCAAGCTCTGGTCTTTAGACCACAGTTGGTCCCTGAAGTTGTTTCTGGTGGAGATGAGGAAGTGAAGAGGTGGCAACACTCTTTTAAGAAAATAGCCTTTTTCTTTTTTTTAAAGTTTTATGTAAGGGACAAAATTTCCATGTGTTTAATGAAATAGTTGTCAGAATCTAGAAAAGAAAAAGTAAGATTTAGATAGTCTTTTTTTTTTTTTTGGTGATAAAGTATTGGGTGAAAAAAGTCTGGAAAGATATTTGTGCTTACATGATTTGTAGAAACAGGAAGGGAACATAAAAATATAGTTGTCACACTGTCAAAGTGGTTGGCTTATGGATTTTTACCTTGTTTTCAAATTTCTCTAATATTATTATATCTTTTTAAAAAATATTAATTTATCTTTCCAAATACATTTGTCTCTGCCTTCCCCTCACCACTTTCCCCTGCCCCCTCCCCACTTTCTCCCTCGATCCTTCCCCCTTTGCCTTTGTCCAGGAGTCCTTGCTGTATGTTCCTTGACTTGCCTCTTCCCTTCCGTTTCCCCTGCCTACCCCACCTTCCTTCCCTCTTGTCTCTGTTGGTTTCTTTTTCTTTCAGTGTTGCTCATCTTATTTTCCTTGCATCTTTGTTTTGTTGGTTAGGTTCCGCTTATAGGTGAGATCATATGATATTTATCTTTTATCCCCTGGCTTATTTCGCTTAGCATAATGCTCTCCAGTTCCATCCATATTGTCGCGAAGTGTAGTAGTTCTTTTTTTCTTTCTGCTGCGTAGTATTCCATTGTGTAAATGCACCATAGTTTTTTGATCCAATCGTCTACTGATGGGCATTTAGGTTGCTTCCAACACTTGGCTATTGTAAATTGTGCTGCTATGAACATTGGGGTGCATAGGTTCTTTTGAATTGGCATTTTGGGATTCTTAGGATATAGTCCCAGCAGGGGAATCACTGGATCAAAAGGCAGTTCCATTTTCAGCTTTTGGAGGAAATTCCACACTGCTTTCCACAATGGCTGGACCAGTCTGCATTCCCACCAACAGTGTACTAGGGTTCCCTTCTCTCCACAGCCTCGCCAGCACCTGTTGTTGATCTGTTTCTGATGGCCATTCTGACCGGTGTGAGGTGGTACCTCATGGTGGTTTTGATCTGCATTTCTCTGATGGCTAGTGATACCGAGCATCCTTTCAAATGCCTCTGGGCCCTCTGTATCTCTTCCTTGGATAAGAGTCTGCCCAGGTCCTTTGCCCATTTTTTTGATTGGATCATTTGTCTTCTTGGAGTGGAGTCGAGTGAGTTCTTTGTATATCTTGGAGATCAAACCTCTATCTGATGTATCATTAGCAAATATATTTTCCCATAGGGTCGGTTCCCTTTTCATTTTGCTGATGTTTTCTTTAGCCATGCAGAAGCTTCTTATTTCGATGAGCTCCCGCTTGTTTATTCTTTCCTTTATGTCCCTTGCTTTAGGAGACGCATCAGTGAAAAAATTCCTGTATGGGATATCTGAGAGTTTCCTGCCAGTGTTCTCCTCTAGGACTTTGATGGTGTTGCGACTTACATTTAAGTCTTTTATCCATTTTGAGTTTATTTTTATGTATGGTGTCAGCTGATGATCCAATTTCAATTATTTGCATGTAGCTGTCTAGCTCTCCCAACAGCATTTGTTGAAGAGGCTATTTTTACTCCACTTTATGCTTCTGCCCCCTTTGTCAAATATTTGTTGCCCTTATAGACCTGGGCTTATTTCTGGGCTTTCTATTCTGTTCCACTGGTCTATGGGTCTGTTCTTGTGCCAGTACCAGATTGTTTTGAGTATTGTGGCTTTGTAATATAGTTTGCTGTCCGGTATTGTGCTCCCTCCTACTTTGTTTTTCTTTCTCAAAGTTGCTGTGGCTATTCGGGGTCGTTTATGGTTCCATATAAATTTTTGAAATGTCTGTTCCATTTCTGTGAAATACGTCATTGGTATTTTAATAGGGATTGCGTTGAATCTCTAAATTGTTTTGGGTAGTATGGACATTTTGATGATATTAATTCTTCCAATCCATAGATAGTCTTCTTATTAAGAGCTGTTGAATCTGGCACAGTGTTCATTTAGTCTGATTTATGGGGGGGTGTCTAATTTTATAATCTTAAGGTTCATGTGACATTAATATGGACACTTAAAAAGGGTTCAGTGGATTGAGTTGTAGCTGGCTATTTATTACTGCTCACAAATCATGTTTATTCTGTGGGCAAGTACCCCTTAAGCTTAATAATAATGGTGTGTGTAGAGTATAGAAGATGGGTCAGCTATCTAGGAATGAAGACTATGATTTAGGCAAAGGAAGTGAAATAAGCCTGGATTGTTAAGATGAGGGAAGACTATGAACAGAATTGAGAACAATAATGATAACTTTGAACTTCTTGAATTGGATAACAAGATAATTCACTAATTTTTAAACAGAAGGGACTGTGTGATTTAGGACTCATGAAGATTTAAAATTATTTGAAACATCAGACTTACAGTACAAATAGACAGTGTATTGAAAGCTATGTTGTTATGCTTCTTTAAAGCTTCTGTAGGCTTGCTTTTATGGTTGGTGGTTTTGAACCCAGGGGCAGTGGCTGGGGACGCTGCTAAACACTGTGCAATGCTTGGGCAGCTCCACCCCCAACAAGGAAACATCCAGCCAAAAATGCCACTGTCAAGCTTGAGAAACCCTGATTTATATTTTAAAAAATACTCAAGTGACTGTTAAACCACCAAGAGTCCAGTGGGCTCTAAGTGGAAAGAGACATTCAAAATTAAATTATTCAGAACAACCTCAATTTATAAATATGGCTTGAGAACTTAATTGTCTTGCCTTACTGACATCACACAGTTTACCAGAGGCCATAATTTTAAATAAGTCAAATATCATATTAAAGATATGATTCTAGGACCAATTATAAATGTACTCATTTTATTAATGTATGTTTATATTATGTATACATTACATATTTTAATAACTTATCTGATATTTAGGTAATTATATGTCATTTTAAAATTCTTTTTAAATTGAGATATAATTGACATGTAACATTGTATTAGTTTTAGGTGTGCAATATAATGATTTGAGATATATATATATATATATATACACATATATATATATATACCACAACAAGTTTAGTTAACATTTATCACCCCACAGAGTTACAACATTTTTTTCTTGTGATGAGAACTTTTAAGATTTACTCTCTTAGCAAATTTCCAGTATACAATACAGTATTGTTAACTATAGTCACCATGTTATACATTTAATCTCCAGTATTTACCTTATAACTAGAAGTTTGTGTTGCTTGACCACCTTCACCCATTCTCCTCCCCCTAAAATTATTTAAGTTCTTTCCTATGAATTTCAAACAGAGAAAGATAGGGGTGGCAGGAGGGGTCTGGGAAAAGGATCTCATTAAGTCTGATGATCAGAGGAGAGAGAAGACCTAGGGAAATAGGCCAGGAGCCTGGTTAATCTGAGGAGACAAGGAGGCCCAATATCTTCCTTGAAGCATATCATGAGTTGAGAATCTTATTTTTTTTGAAACCTGTCCAAGTTGAGTTAATTGAAAAAGAATTAAAATAAATAAAAGTTTGAGGGTGGAGAGATGTCCTGTCAGGTAGCTCTCTTTAAGTAAAAGTTCTGAGGAAATTAACAATGAAGAGGAAAAATATATTTTTAGCTTTTTCTATAGTTATTTTATTTTAATTATAATACTCTGCTATTATTGCAACCATATTATCATAATTTTATAATATTACAGCAAATACCATATGTGAAATTTTGTAATTTTCTGATAGGATTTTTGTAATTCTTGTATACTTTTTTCTCCCTGCACAAAATCATTAGGGGGAAAAAATACAACTGTTATCTCCTGTGTTTAATCAGGGACTCCTAATAAGTACTATTCCCAGAATTAACCCAACCACTATATGCCAGTGACTCTATAGGTACTAAGTGTTAAAAAAAAATAACAGTAATGATTCTCATCATCCTTTTAAAGAAAAAGTCTAAAAATTTAATCAATTTGCTGGCATTTCATTCTTTTGTTTCTATTTTTTTGTCTTTAAATTTCTAAAAAATTTTCATTTATTTATTTATTTTATATAGCCCACTATGATGCTTGATAGAGTTGTTAAGGGAGGATTCCCAACAATTTGGAACTAAAGTTTCACATATTTCAAATAAAGCATTGAAAGTGAGTGTAAAAAATATACAGAAGGTGTTGTTTATAAGAGGACAGGTATGGATAATTTAATTCTTGACTTTGATAGAGAAATATAAATGTCATAAATGTCAAGGTAACTATTGAAGAATAGAAATAGGATATATAGCTTTCAACTGCTCGAGAAAAATAAGGAAAAAAGAATCTTGGTAAAACTTGATCAAAAGTGAAAAAAAAAGTATTTTAAAATTTAGGTGACTACACTGTGTACAGATCTTTCTATTTGGGAACTGGATTTGAGTGCAACACATTTTGATGCATTCCCTAATTTTTTTCTTCTTAAGGCCTAGAACCTAATATATATCAGAAAATGAAAACTAAAGAAATCCAACGGCATGCTGTACAAGTCAGTGATTATCTAAAGCAGTCTCATGAGGTAAAGACATTTTATTTGATACTTTGTAAAATAGACACTCATGCATACAGCATAACTCCTTGCCTATGTCCATTTTAGCTTTATTTCTCTTAATTGGCTTCTATGTATTACATTAAAATCTTTGTTTTGTATATTTGCTCAGTCGTTTCTCCCATCCCCATACTTTATGTTTTCTGTTTTCTTCTTTATGCAGTTTGTCTAGTTACCCAATAATTTATCCTGCACATTTTTAGCATGAAAGAGAAAGAACTCAGGAATTTTTGAAACTGTTTTCAAATATATGAAAGCTGCCACTTGGAAGTAAAATAAAGTATTTTCAATACGCCTTTAAGCGGTACAGCTAGAATCAACATACAGAAGAGACTGGGAGACAGATTTCAGCCCAATTTGAGGTGGAAGTTTTAGCAAGTGGAGCTTTCCAGGGATGGAATGGTTTATTTCTGGAAGCACTAAGTTTCTCACTTACTGTGGTTAGTCAACAGGCTGAGTGAAGCTCTTTGCAGATGTGTTGGAGGGGATTTGGGCATCACAGGGTAAAAGACCTTCAGTGTTTCTCCAACAGGGAGCCTCTCCTATTCTGCAGTCTTTTTCTTACCATCTACAAAAATGAGCTGGCTTTACTTCCCCTGTTGAAGTGTGATTTAGTTAGACTAACTCAAGAGACCTAATTTTGGTTTTGTTTGAACATTATGAACTTAGGAACTATATACACATTACCTGAATGAACGCATCCTAATGACCTCAGATGTTCTTGTAGGAATGTAACCTGTGAAAGGTTTTGATAGTAAAATGTAAGATTGCTTGAAGGTAATTGGAGGCAAGGACCTGTCTGCCCTGTCAGATCCTGGCTCTGCCACTTCATAGGTTGCAAAGCACATGCACATCAATTAACCTGTGAGCTTCAGTAGCTCTATCTCTAAAATGGGGCTAATGCATTCTTAAAGAGGTTATTGATAGTGAGTAATAAAAATAACACCAATGAAAATGCCTAGAGTAATGCTTGAAATGTGCTAAGTTTCAAGAAATAATAGTTGACTATAAATAGGAAATAGAATGAGATAATTTCATGGTCAGACTATTCTAAATAATCAACTGAAACAGTAATCTGCTGATGATAGGACATACGATGTAATGACCGATGTTTCCTGTCAACGGTGACCTTCATTTCTTCTTTCATGTCATTAACTCATTTTATATGTTCTCTCTCCTTTCTGTAAAAACCTTTATCTATTACAGTCTCTCTTTGCTGTCACCATAAAAGTAATTTTATTCTGCTAAAATCTGTCAACAGATTGAGTTACCCAGATTTTGTGCTAACGTTATGCATCTTTCTAGCCTAAGTTTAGTATGTTTAGTAAAAGAGAAATAGTGAGCTACAGGAAGGGGAAAAAAGGGCTATACTTTCCAAGGAGTGTGTTTTGCAAACATGTTACTGGAAGCTGGGGTGGTGGAATGTTGGGTGAACACATAATGACCTTTCCCTTCTGCTCAGGGTCTGAGGAAAAACTCTTTGTGGAATTCCTGGAGCACCAACCTTAATAGGAACTCCCCGTGAGTATTTCTAAATGTCTGTCTTCAGCATCTTTGGCTTCTCTCTGTTTGTTTAACCTGACTGGGAACACAGGTTTAATTTGATCAGAAAAGGAGAAAATATAGTGTTTGTCCAATGATAATATTTTTTTTGTTAGCAATAAATGAAAATCATTTATTCTCCAAGTTTTCCTATTACTGGCAATAAGATCTCATCTCAGTTCCTTTTAAGAATATAGTGAAGCAAGTACTACTATGGCAAATTAACCCTTTATCTTTTCATGTCAAAGCACATGTGGAGTAATGAATATCATTCTTTTTGATAAGATTGTGAAATTTGCATTTAAGAGTAGAAATGAAGCTGTCTTGCTTAAAGAAAAAACTGAGACTAAGCATTTGATTTTTTTCTTTAGTTTTAAAAATAATTATTGTTTTACTTTTTTTCTTTTTGTTTATGAGGTTGATATTTTTTAATTTTTGGTTTCTCATTAATATCATAGGTGTTTGTCAAGGCAGTAACTCCTTGAGAAGTATGGAGACATAGAAAGAAAGAAAGGGAGAGGAGAGGGAGAGGAGATAGAGAACGCACATGGTTATAGACTTGAATAGCCTGCAGTTTTATTGATTTATAGAAATAATATCTTAAAACAAAATAAGCAAAGATTATTTTATTTTGTTTGTAGTGTTTTCTGGACTTCTCCAGTTATATCATCAAATTAACTATCCATAGGAGCAGAATTCAAAACCATCTCTTTTACAAAGGGCCAGTGATATCAAGCAGGTGGAATGTGACTTTCAGTTTGCAGTCACCTCCATTAGAGATGACCTTTTTTCCTGGAGCTCCTAATCAAGTCTCTCCGTGCAAGCCTGCCTCTGGACTTAGAGCACACATGACTTTCTTCTCCCCAAGCTTCAGTAGTTTGTGCTCATGCAGAGCGGTGGGTTATTGCAGCATGAAATTAAACAATAATTGTAATTGTACTTTCTTCCCCAAGGACCTTAAATACTGGAGAAATTCTTTGAATGCATTTAGTCAGACTTGCCAGTGGCCACTTGTGCACTTGAGCAGGGCAAGTAACAATGTAAAGAGAGCTAATTTCAGCCTGTGAACATTTAGGGTTCACGTGTGCTAATGAAACTGATTTGTAGGCTTGTCTGGAGACATTCACAGACTCATTTGTAGGCATCTGCTTTGCATAGTTCAGGAGCCCTTTAGTTCAATTTATCCAGAACAATACAAGCACAGTTAAATCTTGTATATGTTTTGTGATCACATAGCTAATTAAAAACAAAAACCAACAACTGCTTTTCAGTTAGCTTAGGAAAACTTAGTAAATGAATTACTTGCATATCTGCTGCTCATTTTTCTATGAAAATAATTAGAAACTATTTCTCTATTGATAAAGATGGGGTCAAAGGTGACTGATACTTTTTTTTCAATCAAATATGCACACACATACATATATCTATGTATAGACTCTCTATTGTCACTGTTTCACATACTTTTCCTTTCTCTGATCATTGAAAACATTATCTAAACAACTTTAATTTTTCAACAGATTGAGAAGTTCAAGTGGAGTCAGCAGTAAGTTTTTATATTTAAACATTTTATTTTTTTGTCTTATTAATAAGATTGACTCTTCTGTTGATATTTTTGTAGTTCTTGAAATTCTTTATGACTTCTGTCTATTATGCAAAGTAGAAAGTTCAGTAGAAAACTAGAAAGTTGAATGCCTCTCTCCAGATAAATCAGGACTGGTGTCTGGTTTATTAAAACCTTTTGAATTATACCTGTTTTGACTATGATTTTCCAGTTTTCTTTGTGAGTGAGAGTATAACCACTGAGCTAATTTAGACTGTTTGACCACTCTTACTGTAACTTTTTCACATATTGCTCATTAAGAGCCAGTCATAAGATTATATATGGATACCTTTTCCTGTATGTTTTCAGTAGGACTCTGACCCAAATGGCTAAGTAGGGCTCAGTCATGTGAGACAGCTTCCTGGTAAGGCCACTTTCACTAGCGATTCTTAAACTTCACTATACTCGATGAGCTCCTTTTCCATAGTCTTGACCCTTTGATACAGATTGGATACCTTTCTATTCTGTGGTCTTGTTTCACTCTTCTTATTGGGTTTTCAGTACCCCCTTTCCAATCGATTCCTTCTCCTCTACTTGCAAACAAATTTAAGGCATTTTCAATACAAAAGAAGAAAATAATCTATTTTCTCATTTTACCCAGCTTTTTAACTGTCACTCTTGTACATCCCCTCCAAATTAATTTAAAATTAATGGAAACAATATGAACAATTGCTCATCAGCCCAAGGTGTCCCCACCATTCTACTGAAACTCCAACTCTAACCACTAAGGCACATGATCTCTTTTTAGTCTTCATCAAACTGGTGGCTTTTGATGTTGACTATTTTATCCATTTTGTAAGTTTCCATGAGACTACTCTTTCCTGGCTGTTCTTCTGCTTCTGTGTTGACTGAGTCTTGGTCTCTCTGGTAGCCTTGTCTTCCTTCACCCAAGCTGGAAATCAGCTATTTACAGTGCCCTTCCCACACTGGTGCTCTAGCTATCCACTTTGCCTTCTAACTCTACATTACCTCCTCCCTGACCTTTAGAAGCTGTCTTTTGTGCTGTACCCCACTGCTCCTGCCATAAAACCTCCTAAATAAAAAGTGCATGCTTTCTTTTGCCCTTGATATTGTTTGCATTGTGGTTGTTTTCTCTCCCTTTAAAATTTTTCACATTCCTGAACTGTCTTTCTGAAGGATAAATCATTACTTATATGGAAACCTTCAATGCTTCCCTTAACCTACAGGATAGGCTGTAAATTATTTAGTCTTTCTCAGTGGTCCTGAAAGCTGGGCCGCAGCCCATGTTTCCAGGCTCACATTCATGAGCCCTTTCATTCAATATTTCTGCCATGCAGAATGACCACCCACCTAATAACACCTCCACGTGGTGTCTAGAAGGCACTTCAGACAAAACTCTCCACCTTTGTTCTCCTTTTACTGAGGAACTGGCAACTCCATCCATCCAGTTGCTGAGGCCAAAGTCTTTTTTTAAAAATACATATGTTATTGATTATGCTATTACAGTTGTCTTATTTTTTCCTCCCCTTTATTCCCATCCACCCTGCACTGCCTCCTCTTAGTTCATGTCCATGCGTCATACATATAAGTTCTTTGGCTTCTCCATTTCCTATACTATTCTTAACCTCCCCCTGCCTATTTTGTACCTACTATTTATGCTGCTTATTCCCTATACTCTTTCCGCCATTCTTCCCCCTCCCTCTCCCCTCTGATCGCCATTTCTATGATTCTCTTCCTGTTCTAGTTGTTTGCTTAGTTGGTGTGTGTTTGCTTTTTTTTTTGTTTTTAGGTTCAGTTGTTGATAGTTGTGAGTTTGTTGTCATTTTACTGTTCATAGTTTTTGATCTTCTTTTTCTGATAAGTCCTTTTAACATTTCATATAATAAGGGCTTGGTGATGATGAACTTCTTTAACTTTACATTCTCGGGGAAGCACTTTATCTGCCCTTCCGTTCTAAATGATAGCTTTTCTGGATAGAGTAATCTTGGATGTAGGTTGTTGCTTTTCATGACTTTGAGTACTTCTTTCCAGCCCCTTCTTGTCTGCAAGATTTCTTTTGAGAAATCAGCCGACAGTCTTATGGGAACTCCTTTGTAGGTAACTGTCTCCTTTTTTCTCACTGTTTTTAAGATTCTCTCCTTATCTTTAATCTTGGCTAACTTAATTATGCTTCCTTGGATCCAACTTCTTTGGGACTCTTTAAGCTTCCTGGATCTCCTGGAAGTCTATTTCCCTGGGGAAGATCTCCATTAATTTTTCAGGTAAGTTTTCAGTTTCTTGCTCTTCCTCTTCTCCTTCTGGCACCTCTATGATTCGGATGTTAGAATGTTTAAAGTTGTCCCAGAGGTTCCCTAAGGTTCTCTTCATTTTTTTGAATTCTTGTTTCTTCATTCTGTTCTGGTTGAATGTTTATCTCTTCCTTCTGCTCCCAATTGTTGATTTAAGTCCTGGTTTTCTTCACTTTACTGTTGGTTCCCTGTATATTTTTCTTTATTTCACTTTGTGTAGCCTTCACTTTTCCCTCTATTTTGTGACCATACTCAACCACTTCAGTGAGCATCCAGATCACCAGTGTTTTGAACTGTGCATCTGATAGGTTGGCTCTCTATTCATTGCTTAGTTCTATTTTTGGAGCTTTGATCTGTTCCTTCATTTGGGCCATATTTCTTTGTCTCAGTGTAGCTGTTATGTTGGGAGGGGTAGAGCCTTAGGTATTGGCCAGGGTGGAGCAACCCAGGTCCCTGTGTTGTGAAGTTGTATGTCAGGGAGTGGTCTTAGGGAATACTTGCAGGGCACTCAGCTGGCTTTCAGTCCCTTCCTCTGCTACCCACAAGCGAATTGGGCCCTTCTGGTGTTGATTCCTGGGTGGGTGGGTTTGTGTATGTTCTAGCACCCTGAGGGTCTCTTCAATGGACTCTCCTGTGAGGCTGGGAGTTTCTGCCGCGGCTGCAACCCCACAGGTTTTTACTTCCAGAGGTTTTGAGACTTTCTTTTCCCTCACTGGAACCCTGGTTTGAGCAATCTGTCTCACTCCCCAGCTGTTCCTTCTGGTTTATCCGCACACAAATGTGGGACCTCCCAGTCCACCAGCCTCCACCTTGTCGTGGGGCCTCTCGGCCTCGGCTGCCTGGGTCCACCCCTCCTACTGGTCTGGACGACTGTTTCTTCTTTAGCTCCTTGTTTGTTGGACTTCCATACAGTTCAATTTTCTGGCAGCTATGGCTATTTTTTTGTTTTTAAATTTGTTGTTGTCAAAATGTATCTAGCTATGCCTCCATTTTGGCTGTAAGTCCTCCAAAGTCTTGTAATCATATTTATTTCCCATTTTCTTACGTCTTCATGTCTAACCCATTAGTAAGTCCTCCAAGATACATCAAGAATCTGATCACTTTGCTGCCTCCACATACCACTCTTCATCTCTTGCCTGGATTACAGGCTGGCCTCCAAACTATTGCTCTTTATTTCCAGAGACAGCCAGAATGGTGCTTCTAAACTGCAAGTCAAATCAAACCACTCTTTTGTTCAAATGGTGTTTCACGTCACTCTGTAAAAGCAAAGTCCAAACAGTATATAAGAGCCTATTGATCTGCTCCCCCTCCTCCACCTCTCCAACCTCATTGCCTCTCAGCACAATCCACGCTGGCCCCCTCTCCTCCTTACACAGCAGTAAGGTCCTCCCTCAGGCCATTTGCACTTGCCGTCACTGCTGCCAGACTGCTTTTCATTTACCCATATGAGATTCCCCCTCTGTTCCTTTAGGTTTATGCTCAAATTTCACCTGGTCATAGGAGCCTTGCCTAAGCGCCCTATGTAAAATAGCAACCTCCCTATCCCCGATACTTCCTAAGCTTCTTACCCTGACATTTATGTAATACACTGTATACATTATATATTTACTTTTTGTTTATTTTCTATTTCCTGTTACTAGAACGTAGCCAGAGACTTTATCTGTGTTCATTACTGTTATTTATCTTGAACATAGACCAGTGTCTGGTACATAGTAGATATTCAATAAATATGTATTGAATCAATGCAAACAAGATCTCCTAGCCCCTTAAGTGATAAAGCCACAATTGAGACTTAGCTCTATCTGACTTAGATGCCCATACTCTTTAACATATTTCACATTATTTGTTTATGAAGCTTCCTTAAGTTTTTGTTTACAACTCTATTATATAACTTAGCAAACTGTATCGTGGTTCTAGTTTACATGTCTCGCTGTCCCACTATTTTTGTATTTACTTTTCTCTAGGGTGGGAGACACATTCACATCTGTCATGACAAGCATTACCTAGAGTGGGAGTTGAGTACTTTTATTATTATTATTATTATTATTATTATTAAACGAACTCTGAAGGGAAGAGGCTTTTCTGCTGATCCTGCTTTTTACCAGGCACCCCCCAAAGGAAGGGATTTTTGTTCCTTTTTTAGCCAGCAACAAGAAGCCAGAGAGATCTATGAAATTGGGCTCATTATACTGCTTACTCTACTAGGCATAAAGCAGTTATCACCACGAGACTGAAGTTCTCCACTTTAATTTAGATTTTATGAAATGGCAAAACTGTTGCAAAGGGTTTCTCTGGAGCCTTGTAATTTAGGACTTGAGCACATAATGGAGAGCCGGTTAAGCTTGCAGGAGGTGATCCCAGCACACAGCCCTTCTGTAACCAAGCAGATCCCTTGGTGTCACGCTCTCCACCCACTCCTTTGTTTCTGGTATATACCTCTTAATGTGTTTCCATCATTTTGTTGTCATTTTAGGTCAGTGAAGTAGTCTGCTAATAACTTGATATTAATAATGTCTTTATATGGGTACTGCATCTTGGTAGGGAGCTCAGAGAATTGTGCTTCTGGGATGTCATGAAGTGTGATGGGCAGCTGAGTGCCTTCTGCAACCCAGAGGTATAATTGGTTCAGAGGAAATAGATCTTTGAGGCTAATATTACCTGTCTTTCTTCAATTCCCTATATAAATATGTTTGGAGATATTGCATTGATGATTGGAAGCTGTCAGGATACCATGCACAATAATGTGGTTAAAGAATATTAGGCAATCTTTTTCGAATACTGAGAAGCCATTCTGATTAACCTGTTCAATAATAACTCTGAAGGCAATATATTCAGAAGCATGTATTTATCTCCAGCCAAGTAATTAAAATGCCAATCTTCTCTATAATTTCAGAAATCTCAGCATCCTTAAAAAGCCCTCAAGAGCCTCACCATCATTATTCAGGTAGGATGCATGTACACATAGACATGTCAACTGAGCTAAACATCTGTGATTCTGCATTTGTAAGCAGAAACATTGATGAATTTATAAGTATCAATATGGCTTCCAACTTGAAAACTTGTTAGTTCTGATGAGAAGAACATTTAGACTTCTTACCTTGCCATTGACTTGGGAAAACAAGATTTAAGAGAATTTAGATTAAAAAAAAATGTATTGGTAAGCTCATATTGTGAAGGGGAAAGATGACCTTGAGATTGACTAATTCCTTATGAGCTCAAAGCCAGCCCAAAGGTAGAGATCTCCAAATTTTGGATTACGGAAGAGACAGGCCTGAGACTAGTTATTTAAGGGAGGGTTTTGTACACTCACTGGGCCCTAGTGAATGTAATTACTAATGAATGCCAACCCCACAGAGTAAGCTCAACAAAGACACCTTACAAGGGTGTTATTAAACAAGGTGTCAAAGGGTCTTGACTCTTAAGCACATAGCTTCACAGTGCTTCAGTTGTCCTTCTTTCAAAGTGGAAATCATTGTACTTGCCCTTCTTGAGGAACAGTGTGCCAGGGGGCTAGTTGAGAATTAAGAGGGAAATGCTGAAATGCAAAGCAATGTTAACAACCAATGGGACTCATGCCATTGAGTGGTCTTTTGGGCATCATTGCTTACAGCATTGGATGGGATAATACACGGGCAAGCTTTTTACACAATCTAAAGCTCAGTACATGAATACGTGTTTAATGGCGGGATAATTGTCATTATTATTATATCAAAGAACTTATATTTGGGGTCCAGTAATAGACTGCCTCATCCTGAATTGTCCTCTGTAGTAAACAGTGTCTTAGTGGATTCCAGACTCCCCATTCCAGGCTCTTAAAACTGGATCTTTCAGCTCAGTTGTAATCCATTACTCTGACTCCAGCTGTCAATTTAAGAAACTCTGTGGTGAGGAACACCATAACTCATATGGATTCTGATCCGTTGGGATACGGCTCTTAGCAGGAAAATGCAGGTCACTTGTTTCTAATTGAAACTGCTCTTCAGCTCTCTCTGGGAAAAGAAGGTGAACTGTGCAAAGTCAACAGTAGATGTCCCCACAGTCCACTGTGCCTTAGATTTCCCCTGGAAAAGGAAAACCAGGGAATGAAGACCACAGATTAAAATGCCATTTAAGGAAAGTTCCATATATGTATGAACTAGTATGTGATTTGGTATCAGGAGGGTGGAAGTGATAGCCCGACCTCAGACCATGTCGTATAATCTCATATAATCTGTTCCTAAAATGAGGATATCATGTTTAAGGCAGAGTTTAGTACTGTATTATAGATAATATTTTTGATAAAAGTAAAAATTAGGAGTCTTTGAAATAAAATATTTTAGTGTATATATATAGATGTAATATATATATACATCTATCTATCTATATATAGATAGATAGATGTGGGGACGCTTGCTGTGGATCCAACTCACCGATGCACACTTAAAACGGTAATTTGTTTTTGTTTGCAGCCATTGAAAGGAACAATTTAATGAGGCTTTCTCAGACTATACCATTTACACCAATCCAACTGTTTGGTGAGTGCCATTTCTATCTTTTGGAGGCTGTGCCGAGGGCGGAGGCATAATGTATCAGTAAATCAAAGGGGAAACCACTTTGCATCACTTTAGTTGAAAATTTTGTTTCACCGATGGGTGCAGTTTAGTGAGATTAATTTCCTAAAACAGAAACTCTTGTTAGCTGCCCAGCTGGCTTCTAGGGTCAAAATCTCATACTATGAGGATGGGACCAATAATGGGCAGCAGTTGGGGAAAAAGCAATAATGTTGCACCTGGCATTCACTGATTTAAGGCTGGAAGTAAGTAGGAAAGAAAAGAACGAATCCACCATGTGCAAATGCAAATACAGAAGAAAGTGATAAATGTCAATACAGTGAAAGCTAACAGGCGTCTGAAGAGAAATGCTTTGTATATTGTTTTTTTATTTATTTTGTGTAGACTAATTGCTCTTAGCTCAGAGAGCAAGTGTTATTTTTAAAGGCTGTAGTAGTAAAGAAAAACAGGCTCGTGTTAGCCAAGGCTATCAAAGTTTCTCTGTCTGGCTAATTGACCATACGACAAGGGTCCACACGCTGTCCTAGATCTTGATTATCCTCACACTTTTCACATGGGACAGATCAGGGGGCTTCGGATTCTTGACCCAGGTGCCTTCTCTTCTACTTGGCTCCATGGCTGGTTTTGCAACTCAGTAACTCTGTTGTAAATCCTGTAGGTATTTAGAACCCAAGGAGATATTCAGTGGCATTTATCTTGGCACCAAGAATAAGCACTTGAAAATATGTTACCAAGCCTTTATTAGACATGTTTTTTAGTAAGTAGTTCAGTGCAGGAGTGAGCAAATAGATTCCTTTATTGGTAAACTAGTACAGTCCTCTGAAGCAGAGGGGAAAGGAGAAAAATGTAACAGTCTGGGCAGAAGCTGTGTATAGGATATGTTACTTCTGTTACAAAGCATTATACACTGTAATTAGGTGGGATCTAGACTGCCTAAGAACTCTTCTCTGTTCAGCAGCCTAAATGTGGAAACTGTATAGCATGTAAAAGGTATTTTGTGTCTAAAATTTTTTAAGTGGGATTGAGTTTGTATCTGAGGTATTCGTTCACATTATACAGGTTAACATAGTCAATCTTTACAACCCCTTTAGAGGTGAGTGTTACTTTCACTCCTATTTTACTGATAAAGAAAGTAAGGCTTTATCCATGAGTCCTTGCTATATTTAATAAACAGGAAGTTTATTTGACATAAGCTGTGTGGAGCTAAAAATCTGCAAATGTGTCCTACTGCTAATAGCTAATGAGTACATAGGTATATGCACATTTAATCACGTTTTTGATTGTGGATAAATAATAAAAGATAGAAACTAAAACAACAAAAAAAAAGAAAGTAAGGCTTTAAATAACTTGTGTTACAGCACAAAGGAAGGAGAGGGAGTCTCTGGGGTATGACCTTGATCCTGTCTAACTCAACTGGATTAGACCATACATCCTCAACAGGGGTGATATCACCCCCAGGGGAGCAAAAACACCCTTTTCTTTTTATGCATAAAGCACAGATATCTATCTATCTATAACACATAAACAGATATTCTATATTTCTTTGGTATAAAAATGTGATGGTAGGGGCATTTACAAAAAAAGTCTAATAATGCTCAAAAGGGGGATAATAAGGAAAAACACTGGGTTAAACTCTCTCTTTAGAAGTATTTGTCTTTAACTACATTGATTTTGTTTACATATCCTTACTACTTTGATTGTTTTTGTCCAGCTATAGTCTGCAATAAGAACAACTTAATTCTTGATGCTTTGTCCCTTCTCCTCCTTCTCCCTCTTTACTAGACAATAAATAATATAAAAACATGGCCAGATCCATGCCTTTATTTTCTGCTAATTCCTGGGTAGGTAAAATTCGAATTCTCCTCTGACCACTTGGGAAACTGAACTGATTCTGACTTGCTGCTGTTTAGGATGTCCTTCCCGTCACAGATGGGATCTCACTGAACTCCTCACCCATGCTTTCCCTTGCAGCAGGAGAAGAAGTAGCTGTCTACAGGCTGGAGGAGAGTTCCCCTTTGAATCTTGATAAAAGCATGTCTTCTTGGTCCCAGCGCGGGAGAGCCGCGATAATCCAGGTGTTGTCCCGAGAAGAGATGGACGGCGGCCTCCGCAAAGCCATGAGAGTCATCAGCACCTGGTCTGAGGATGACGTCCTCAAGCCGGGGCAGGTTTTCATTGTGAAGTCCTTTCTTCCTGAGGTTGTTCAGGCATGGCACAAAATCTTCCAGGAGAGCACTGTGCTTCATCTTTGCCTCAGGGTAAGTCAGGACCCAGAGCCCAGAGGGCCTGGTCAAAGAAAGGAGATCTGGCTACGCCTTGAGTGAAGGCTATTATCTTCAACCCAAAGGACAGCCTATTCTTTTTTTGGAGGTGGTGGTATTTTGTTATTTTTGTTTTGTAGAGTTTTGTTTTTGGAATGGGGAGTGGCGGGAGCTGAATAAGGCTGTACTTGGGAGGCCTCTAGTAATTCTGCGATCATTAATTGATAGGTATGTGGTCATTAACCATTTTTTAAATCAATGCTCCCTATTTTATAGGAAATTCAACAACAAAGAGCTGCTCAAAAACTAATCTATACCTTCAACCAACTGAAACCACAAACCATACCCTATTCACCAAGGTGAGGAAATAGTGGCAACTTGGCTCTAAGTTTTAAGTAGAAATTTCTACCAATCCTTTTCAACCCTCTTGCTCATGAGAAATATGAGACCCACGGGGTAGTTCCCCAAGATTTTATTTTTGGGTTCTTCTTTCCATAGCTCTGGGGACTGGTGAAAAGAGAACCAGAGACCCTAGAGATACATGAATCACTGAACTAACGTGAGTGGAAAGGAGAAGCCCTTGCAGGGGCCATGGCTGACCTCTCCATGTGCGAAAGGCGGGTCTTGGATGTAGTCGCTAATGTCCAGGAACATGATGGCAGAAAGACTTTTCTATTGTAAGGACAGTTTCTTCCCCTAATATCTTACGGACATCAGGAACTTTTTAAGAATGAGCTCTTTTTTTTTTTTTTTTTTTTTTTTTTTTTTTAAATCCTCACTTGAGGACATGCTTATTGATTTTAGAGAGAGAAGAAGGTAGGGGCGGGGGAGAGAGAGAGAGAGAAAGACAGACATTTATGTGAGAGAGAAACATCGGTCAGTTTCCTCTCATACATGCCCTGACTGGGGATTGGACCCACAACCAACCTAGGTATGTGCCCCAACTGGAGATTGAACCCACAACCTTTTGGTGTTTGATACGATGTGCCCACTAATTGAGCCACACAGCCAGGGTAAGAATGAACTCTTATTATGTTCACTTGAGTGTCTGTGTATACTTGCATTCATTTAGTGAGACAGATCATAATTAGGTGCTGAGGACTTATGCTAAAGTTTTATTGTTTTATTTGTAAGGAATGTTATAGCACATGGCAAGAAAAGTAGAGTTTGGTACTCATAAGGGAGCTGGAAAATTTCCTCAAAGAGAGGGGAAGGGGGTAAACATGGGGAAACTCCTCAATCTTTGCATTCCATAGAAAGGCAAGGGTGTGGGTGCTGAGGCTGCATCAGACCAGAGTTAGGTCATCTCCCCTGCTGCTGGCTGTTCCGTAATGTAAGTCCCACCTTTGCTTCCTTGTGAGGAATTATGGCCTCTTCTTCCTCCTCATAGGTTCCTGGAAGTTTTCTTAATCTATTGCCATTCCGCCAACCAGTGGTTTACCATTGAGAGGTATATGACGGGGGAGTTCCGAAAGTACAACAACAATAACGGTGATGAAATCGCCCCCAGCAACACCTTGGAGGAGCTGATGTTGGCTTTCTCTCATTGGACCTATGAATATACTCGGGGAGAGCTGCTGGTTTTGGATTTGCAAGGTGATTGCTAGCCTAGGACTCAGTACAGCAAGCAGGAGGCAAAGTTCAGGAAAACACTGACCAGGGATTGCTTTCTCCATGTTGCTGTCACCTACGTTTGACCTCAGCCCTTTCTTTACTCAAAGCCATGGCTGAGGTCTTTCAGTGGGGACATTCAGTGGCATTTCTTTTTTTTTTTTTAATGAAAACTAAAAAATGGTGTTTGTTTTCTGAATTTATTTATTATATGTGAAACTGTCCTAAGAGGGAATAACTAGACAGGTATCCCAGGAGATCTTCCAAGAACCAGGATGGGTAATGTATAGAGTTGGTCTATGTAGTTTTGAAGGGAGGTGGGGCCGTTTATTTCAGACATTGTACAGTTATGATCATAAGCACCTACTATGTTGTTCCCCAGTGAGATCAAGGGAAAAATATAGGCATATGATTAGTTGCCTAAAATTTAAAGACATCTAAAACTTTGATCTAAACGGAGATTGACTTTTGCACCAAATTTTCCAGTTTTATGGCTTCATCTTGGACTTACGTTCACAATAACACTTAGACATGCATTTATACACACAGGAAAGCTTAGTTTCTCATCATTTTTCATGATTTTGAGCTCATTTCTCTAGCAGTTTGTAATTTAGCTGGCTCCTTTTTGCTGTGTGCCTTTATATGACAGTTCATGAAAGTACAAGCTCAGTCTGAGAAGATGCAGTGCACTCTTATTTAATGGAAGCCTTTGATCAGTGCATCTCCCCACTATCAACACCTCACACGTGATTTATAATCCTGCAGCACGAAACTGAGTATCTCTAGCAGGCTTTCCTTGCAGGGACAGAACGAAATATGTATTAAGGTCAAAGTTTAGTCCCTGGGCTCACTGACTGGGGCTTTGGTTTTATTTAAGGGATTTAGCCAAGGAACTTTCATAGAAGTTATCTCATTTAATTCCAGAAACAGCACCTCAAGGTAGGTATTATGGGGAATTTAGGCCCAGAAAGTTTAAATAACTTGCCCAAGGTTGCACAGCTACTTAATGGGGGAGCCAGGATGCAGACTTAAGCTGGTTTGACCAGCTACTCTTTCCTTTTCCCTGTATTATTTTTGATTGCTTCGTGAGTTTCATTCCCATAGGACATAACTATGCTATGGTTCATTTAAACAGAGTGAACCTTTTTCTTGTTTTCTCTGACTTTCCTACCTGTTCAGTCCTGGGATTATGTGCTGAAAGCCAGGCTTACAGACCAGGGACAGTTGAGATAGGCAATCCTGGGGCATTGTGAGCAATGTCTGGTAAGATGGCAAAGCCGTTTTGATTAAAATTTGTGCCACATGCTTAAGGATGTGTATATACATTTAAAACTACACATAAGTTCTTCTGCCCTTTCAGATCTGTGCTCTTCACAGGTTATATATTTAACCCTCAAACACAATATTGTAGGAGGCAATATAAACAAAGTTACAACAGTTAAGATGATTCATGTTCTAAACCAGCAAGTCCATGATCCATGTAAACTCAGCATGCTGATGCCCAAGGCATCTGCTTTTGTAGCTCATGTTGGGCAGAGGCTGATTGTTTTCATCTGTACTTGAGTGTCTGTGCTTTGAGTTTTGGGTGGGGTTGTTTAAAAAGCAAAAAGCAGAATCAAAAAAAACAACCAAAGAAAAACTTTAAGGAATTAATGATGACTCTTCAGTGTGTTTTGTATTCCACTTGAATAGGTTTTTGTTTAATGATGTTTATGTTTGGGGGATTCTTATGTCTCTTAGTAATCCAAAGTGACATTAAACAGAACAAATGCTGCGTTGGTAGTCTGAGGGGAAAAAGGGAATTAACTTTATTCTTTTACTGAGCAATTATGTAAATTGCAGAAATAAGCCACTCCAAATAAACTATGTCAAAACACTGACCTTCAAAGAAGGGAAGAGTGGACCTCATTGATTGAGTATGAAGAAATTGAGATACTGTTGGAGAGTTTGGCCAGTTGGTTGGGCCTGAATTTAGGGGAGAACACAAATCCTGTAACAGTAATTATAAGCAGTTACATTACTAGTGCTACTAGCTAACATTTACTAACACAAATCCTATAACAGTAATTATAAGCAGTTATTTTACTAGTACTACTAGCTAACATTTGTTTTGTTCTAGACACTGGCTAAAAGCTGACACATTATCATATTTAATCCAAACCAGGTTGGAAAGGAAAAATGGGAAGAACATAATGTTCTCTTAAAATATCTTAATGATTTTAGGTTCAGTTTTGTTGATTAGTATGTCCAGTCTTTGGAGAGATGATGAGTATCATCTGTGTGGCAGGGAATGGAGGCTGAGAGGCCCCACAGCGGCCATTGGGAGGAAGAGCTCAGGAGCTGCCGCAGTGCTAACACCTGACTCCTGGCTTTCCCGTGAATTAGCTGCTTGATGAGAGGGTGACTGCTCGGGGCCTCTCTTCCTTCATTTGTAATTGAGGAAAATAACAGGCACTTAATTCATAGGACTGTTAAGGAGCTGAAATGAGACAAGTTTCTGACACATAGTGAGCCCTCAGTAAATGTCATTGTTATTAGCAGTAATCTCCATGTGGCTCTTTCAAAGGGAAGTTGATCTTCAGTTGTGAGTAGTCAGTTCTTAGCTGCGTGGTGCTGGTGGTGTTGCAGAGACCCTGGCGTCAGTCTCTGTAGAGTGAAGCCCTGGTCAGCTTGCTGTGGCTTCCCATTGCTTTGAGGGAAAGAGGGAATGAGGAACACTTTGGCAGTTTAGTTTTTTCTTCTCTCTACTTCCTTCCAAGGGATTGCCAGTCACCAACCCAGCAGCAGCCACACCAGGCCAGGAAGCTGCATTCTAAGGAAAGTCTTGATCAATTTCCAGTCCTATCTTTGTACCATAGTTTTCTGTTTTCTTTCCATTTAAAAATCATACTCGTGAGGGCCTGGCTCATCATCATTACACTTGAAATCCAACTTTATTTCCCTGCAATGGGAGTTAAAAACAATTGCCTTTCAAATTACAGTGGTCTGGAGTATTTTTTTAAAAAGCTGATTATACTTTCCAAAGAACTTTTGGAGATATTAAAATTTTTTTTTTTTTTTTATTCAACAAAGCAGTTTCTGGACTAAGTCAACATTAGCAGCAACATCACCATCATGAAATTCTGCTGCTATAAAGAAAGTAACTTCTTTCTACAGATGTAGAGATTCACTGATGTATTGCAAGGTGGTTGGGGTCGGAATGTTAAGTTTCTGGTTTCTCATAAGGGCTTGCTGCAGATTACCTAAAGAGATATTGTGATTTTTAAATGTGAACATGTCTTATTTTCTCACAAGTTTTCAAATATCTAGCAGACTGTGTGGGTAGGATGAGCACAGATGTTAAAATCTGCCTTTTGGGCCATTCCTGTGTAGTTGGCAGAGGCAGGGAGTCGTGGCGGTGCAGGGAGTGTAGCACGATCGAGTCTCTGGGCTGCTCCCGATCACACATCACAACACCCTTTCTGCCATTTCAGGGCCCCCAAAATATATTTCATAGTTAAACTTTGAACTGTCAGATTTGGTTTAGGGATATAGTTTTGTGGATATCAAACCCTCATTCTTATAGGAGAATTTATTCATCAGAAACACAGCACTTTAGAGAAATGAGATTATCAGAACATGACAGTGGTAAAAAAATTGAATTTTACTTTCCAAGAGGTCTTTATGGAATGAAGATAATAAAAATAGCAGTTGACATTTTTTTAGCACCTTCTGGGTTAGACACTTTTCTAAGCGGTTTGTATACAATAGTTCATTTAGTCTTCTCAGTAACCCTATAAAATAAGGCTCATTATTGTTCGCACTTTCGGATGACAAAATTGAGATTCAGAGAGATTAAGGACGGTGGCAGGTCACATGACTCGAAAGTGTGGGGGCTGTGAGTGGGACCCAGATCCTCTGCCTTTCTGCCTGTGTAACAAGCAACAACATTTAAAGTAAACAGGATCTGATGTGATTTTGATAGACTATTTTTTCCTTATAAAGCTTCCTTCCTCCCAATCAATATGACTTCTTTAAGCGTTGTGAGTATTCCCAGCTTAAATTTATAGTTTACTCAGATATCAGCCTAAGGCTTTCATCTGCACTGGAATTTTCAGGCTTAAAGTTTGGTCTGAGCTTTAACATGTAAAGGATTTTGTAGCCTTTAATCTCTCTGCTGATGGTACTTGGGATATCGGTCTGTTTTCTTTCTGTTTTATTTACTACACAGTTCAAAAAGCAGGGTCCTTCTAGTCTGCACCTTCTTATATCTATAATAAGAAAAGTATAAAGAGCCCAGCCTTTTCAATGGCTTTTTCTTTAAAAAGGATAAATGATGAGCAAAGTACATTTTACACATTTGCACTTAAGCCTGTGTTTCAGCTTTACTTTCTCTTTTTCCTGATCACAATCAGTGTACAAAGAGATTCTGTGCCAGGGGTTCTAAAACGTCTCTGTATAAAATTCAGAGGGTCCGTGAACTCTGATGAAAAACAAATTGCACCTTCATTTTCACTAACCAACCGATAGCTGAAATTCATCATTTCCTTCAATTATAATGGAGACCATAAACCACAGTGGTATTAGCAGTACCCGTGACTGTTTGCAATTACAGGTATTAACATGGCACATGTGTTGGCAGATGTCTCAAAATACTGTTCATATTTATTGTTGGATAGTGTGACAGTTATTAGATATGCTAGATTCTGTTACTTCAACACATTAATAAAGAAGCACAAGTATTGCAATACCCCAATTAAAAAATATTTTGGTAATGGTACTCCAGTATCATTGGTTTCCTATGTAATCCTGTGTACTTAAATGATGCATTTTGAAACATTATTCTGAGAAAGGGGTCCCCTAGCTTCATCAGAATAACAAAGAGGGGCGTGACACAAAATAGGTTGACACCTGTTTAAGTAGGTTATTTTCCTAAGGAAGACAGTTTTTTAGGGGAAAGTTCTATAAATTCTAAGGAATATGCTTTCTTGTGAAAGGTTTAGCATATAGTGAAATATACAGAGCATACAAAATATTTTTTTAAAATAGTCGTTAGAAAACAAGTGTTTTTTTATTTTTATTTTTATTTCTTTTAACCAAATAGAAATACATAATATTGAGAATTTTATATCATTTTAGAATAATTTCCCCACAAAGTTGGCCTCTTCCAAAGAGAACTAGTGCTGACTAGGGTATGGCTTCAGAAATCATTGGGTTGTGCCGAAGTGGTGCATTCACCTGTATGATCAGCTTGTCCCTGAAACATTACCGTGTTGGAAATCGGTCTCCTCACCACTTGCATTTTATAACAGAGATTCAGTTTGGGTGTTTGGATAAATGTTAGCTTTAAATTATCCTTTTATGCACTGGAGTCATTTTTTAAAAGGCAAATTTTATTGAAGACTAACATACTGTATTCAGGAACGTGCACATAGCATTATGCCTACATCCCGAAGGATTTTAGCAACTGAACGCATGTGTAACCAGCACCCAAATCAAGAATTAGGGAGCGTTTGTGTCCCACTGCTTTGAAATGGGGGCGGGGGTGGGTGGGTGTGGGTGTGGGTGTGTGTGTGTGTGTGTGTGGGTGTGTGTGTGTGTGTGTCTGTCTGTCTGCCTGTCTGTCTGTCTGTCTTTGATGCAACAGAGGCTGTGCCTGCGGAACCGCACAGCCCCTTGCGCCTTGCCGAGCACCGGTGGACTCCACTTAGGGAGACCACGCGCTGCTGGGAGGGACGCGGGCTTCCGCTCAGCTGGAATCCCGTCATCACCACTCTGGACTGGGTAGCCTCTGACAAATTGCGTAGTCTCTTTGAACATCAGCATACTCACTGGTAAAGTGCAAATATGAGAATGCTATCACTGTCTTTACGATTGCTAAGAAGTGGAGAAAATAAAATTAGGATGTCTAGTACATACGAGTAGTAAATGAATGACGGATGCCACTATCAGTAATTGTGAACACACAACTGAAACATTCACTTGTGGCCGAAAAGTTTATTATAGCATAAGAGGAGCCTATGGGAGACTGCATTAACTAAGATTTTTGAACATGTCTAGATAACTTTTATAGTACAGTTAATTCACATGATGTTTAATTTATTGCAGGGTAGATAATACAGGTTTAAAGAATGAAGTTAAAATTTTATTATTATTTTCTTGAAATCTGAGAAAGTAAATCCTGTTTGCTAAATGAATTTTCTTTCTTCTTTGGAGGTGTTGGAGAAAATTTGACAGATCCATCTGTTATAAAACCTGAAGACAAACAGTAAGTTAATTTATGATGCTATCTTTTAGAAAATTGCACTTAACACATTGTATGTGGTTTCTTAAAAATAATTTTTAAACATTTATATTTCTTGCCTAGATCCTAGAAAGGTTTTGAGGGAGGTTTTATTTCTATATCTTTATCTATATTATATATATCCAACTACAATAAAATAAAATAAAACTTAACATACAATAAGATTTTAAGGAAAGCACAGATTGGGAAATGGGGGCAAAAAAAGAAAACCAACACGAAATAACATAAGATTCACTCTGGAGTAAAGTTAGTGCACGTGAATGGAAATTATAAAGACCAGTGCAGTAGCCAGAACTTTGTTGCAAATTTGACTCTGAGTTTTCTATGACTCAGACAAAAGAGAAATATGGGTTAACGCAGCCTCTGTGGGCTTTGACATGCGAACAGTTAATGTCATAGGAGAAGCAGTTTCTTGTCCACATAAAGGAGTCATTGCATCTCATCGTGGGCACCATCTTCCATCACATACTTACAAAATGAAGGCTGAGGATATAATATACACTGCTCAGGAATTGCAAATCTGTGAGAGGCCACAGCAGTGGGGCTTAAGCCTAGAGCGTCAGATTGTCTTTTAAATAAAGACTGAAGTTTAAACTATGTGGAGGGATGAGCCATTTGCCTGTCCTCTGAATTCCCATGGCATTTTATCCCATAAAAAGACTTTTGGGAAGACATGGCAGTAGGGGACCTGAGGCTGTATTCCTCTGTGAAAGGTAGAGTAGAAAGAGAGAAGTGATGGTGTTGATTAAGGACTGATCAGTATGGCAGGCGACAGTGGTTCTCAAACATGAACTTTCATCATCATCACCAGAAGAGCTTGTTAAAACACAGATTGCTGCCTCCGGCCTCCCCGCCCCATTTTCTGATTCAGTGGGTTTGGGGTCAGGCCAAAAACTGTAACAAACTCCCAGAGGATTCTGATGCCGCTGCTGACCCAGAGACCACACTTGAGAACTGCTAGCATACAACGATTTTATTTCTTAGTTGTTCCAAGTGTCTGTACTTGACTCTGGGTTGTAAAATACATTTATAAAATTATATATAAAATCTGAAAATTTTACTTTCTCTCCCATAGGACGCATAGGGTAAATATTTACTGCTTTAATGCTCTGTTCTTTTATGGAATGATCTAATTTAAATATGGCCTCATCGATGGGCTTCTATGAGAAGAGGCCCATCTGAAAGTCGTAGCTATTTCTGTGTCCTAGGTGACAGCTGGAGAAGGTAAAGGTGAACCTTACCACTTCTATGCATATGATTCCTATGGTATTTAGCCATA
Organism: Pteronotus mesoamericanus; assembly: GCF_021234165.1. NCBI lineage: Eukaryota > Metazoa > Chordata > Mammalia > Chiroptera > Mormoopidae > Pteronotus > Pteronotus mesoamericanus. The sequence goes on from NW_026555245.1 coordinate 11,841,102, forward strand.
CAGTTCACGTTGTGACTATTAGGTTACAGATAAAGGCTTTGTTATTTTTCACATTAGCAGAGCTAAAAGTGTTTTTAGCTAAGAATATTATTTCTTCCCAATAATTTGTAATAGGAATCTGGAACTATAAGTACTTTATAATTTTGCAGGGAAAGTTTTGCATATATAATGAAACAAGTTTATGTATACCCTATCATTTATTAAATTTTCACCTTTGCATATGTCATTTAATATGACCTGAATATATCCATCTTTTAGAATCTAAGATTATATTATCCCACTTGACAGTTGAGTATTTAATTGCATTCTATAGGCCAGTGGGTCTCAATTTCTATTAAGGTCACCTCGGAAAATTTAAAAGAAAAAGCTGCTCAGCATTGGCATCAAATCAGACTCTCTGAGGCTAGGGCCCTGATGTCTGTATTTTTTAATATTGCTCATGTCAAAAAGGAAGAAGGACTCATGGACATGGACAACAGTGTGGTGATTGCAGGGGCGGGGGGTAGTGTAAGGGGGATAAATGGAAATGGGAAAAAAATGCAATAAAAAAAAAGTTGCTCATGTGATTCTAATGGACACCTAGGGCTGGGAACCTCTGTCTCATGACAGCCTTGATTTTTTATGACTTGAGGGTAGAAACTGTGGAAAACAGTAGGATGGCATCATTGCAGCATGCCTCGTTTTGTGGGGTCACCTAATTTTGGGTGCAGCTGGTTTTCATGGTAAAGATAACTGGAAGTACTGTTTTCTTGCAACAGTGGTGGATTACATCGAATTAGTTTGACGAGGCTCGCCTTTCAGATGCCTCCTGTATGTTAATAAACCTTTGCTACACAAAGCACAGGCCGTGGACCAATAACATCGGCATCATCTTGGAGACTGCGAGAAATGCAGAATCTCAGAGTCCCCCTGAATCTGAATGTATCTCTTGGCTCTGAATCTAAATTTTCACAAGATCTTAAACTGCTTTGCTGTATCTTAGAGTTTGAGAAGCACCGATTCAAGCAAGTGCTTTTGCATGTTGTTTATTTTACACTTAACAACAACTTCGGAGATAAGCGTCTTTAGTCCCAGTCCACAAATGAGAAAACTGAAGCTGGTAAATCGCCGACTAGGAGGAGTGTCCACGAAACAGAATGGTCCTCTACCAAAAGAGAAGGTGTTTTTGTGGCTCAAATCCTGACATTGTCTCTGATGCCTGCTGTTTTTTTAACTGTCCCCAACCTTTTGCTCATGAAGACAAAGTCATCAGGCCTTCCCCCCATCAAATACTCTTTGGCCACTTGACTCGGTTCCTCAGACCAGCAGCCTCAGTGGAGGCTACCTCAGTTATTGGTAGTTTTGGATTGTGTCTTTTCACTTACTGCATAGATGGTTAGGGGCATTTGACAAGTCTGAAATGATGAGATATTCTTTTGTAAACCTGTGTATATGTGGCACTAATTAGTGTTTCCTCACATGTGGAACCAAGCTGCCATCCGCTTTCCCTGGGCTGTGAAAAATCTGGAAAAAAATTGTATTTATTTTTTTATTTTAATTCTCACCCAAGGATATGTTCAGTGATCCCAGGGAGAGAGGAAGGGGGAGAGGGGAGCAGGGAAGGAGGGAGGGAAATGGGGTGGGAAGGCGGGGAGAGAGAGAGAGAGAGAAAGAAAGAAACATTAATTGGTTGCCTCTTGTACACACAGCCTGGACTGGGGATGGAACCCGCAACCCTTTGTTTGCTCAGGATGACACTCCAACCAACTGAGCTGCCAGCTGGGGTGTATTTATTTATTTTTAAAACTTTGTTTTCTGAGATTGCAAGGCTGTAACCCCGCAGTAGGGAATGAATGTCCCTACATCCCTCCTTCCCCCACCCTCCCCCACACGGAGCAAACCGCTAATAGATACACTTCATGGTAATTTTGATTCTTTTGTCTTAACTTTCATAAAGCTCACAGAGGGAAATGATTTGGCTTATAGTTTTTATCTGAGTATCAGTGTTATATCTCTAAGTTGAGGTTTCATGTTTTACTGGGAGGAAAGAAGTAGTAGGTATAGAATGCACGAGAGTGAAATATTCCAACGGAGTCCGGCTGGAGAGATGATCAAGGATTTCTTCCTTTTAATGACTGAAAAAAACACCATCATTTTTCACTTTTTTGGCATCATACAGTTCTGGTACTAAATATCAAGTGATTCTCCTTTTTTTGGCCACATTTGGTTTCACCTTATTTGATTTTTTTTTTTTTTTTTTTACCAGAAAGAGAAGAATAGTTAACAAGAGGCAGCTTATGCAGCCGGGTAAATACCACCAGAGCTGTACTTTGTAAGGGCAATTGAGTGGCCAGGAAAATTAATCCTGGGTGTCTGTTCACTTTGTCTTCCCAAGAGATTTCCTCCACCTACTCGCCTCAGAGCAAAGAGGCAATCTGAGATCAAACTGACATCAGCCCTCATTCTGAGCTTGGCACATCTTCAGAGCAGCTACTGTTATTCTGCCAAAAGGAAGTGGAAATTGAGATAAATGTTTCAATACTCGGATGGAAAAAAGTCCATTTTTACACTACGTCCCTTTTGAAAAACCACATTCCTTAGAAGCGAAGTTTATTGTTTCCTTTTGTGATAGTTTGCTTTTATTTTTTCTTGAGATGTGGTATTTAAGAGTGGTAATTGAGTTCAGATTTTAAAATGTGCTTTTTCCACTCTGCATGTCATTAAAATAAAATATTAGCTTTCATAAAATTTCTTTGGAAGTGTTTCTGGTGTGCTGTGTTCCGTGGTGTGTGGAGTGTCAGCATGAAGAATAATGGTTGAGCGTGATCTGATAATGGATGAACGCTGATCCTAGAATCTGCCGAGGATCTATTACAATTATAGAGTGTTCAAAATGTGCCAAGTATATACGGAATCTGTTTGTGATTTTGTCACCTGTGTTTAGCATATGTAGTTGACTTCCACAGAATCATAGCGGTCTTGTCTTTCTTACAAAGAGCCCTGAACAGCAGTTTGCAGGGGATAAAGCAGACACTGACAGGGCCATGAGTACTCATGTGAGGTTTTGTCTGGCATTCGTTTTTGAGAGCATGGTTAAATTTAGACAGGTATTTGGGTTTGCAACAATGTATCTGATGAGTCCTTTTAGAAGGTGTGTTTCAATGGCAAATTTATTTTACTTTATACCGTATTTTTTGGGTTTTCTAGTAGAACATTCGGGTTTTCTAGTAGAACATTTGAAAATGAGTGTCATTCTCTCAGCCCATGTGCATTTAAAAGGGTCTCAGTGTATTTTGGTTTTGCATGGTACATAGGAAATTCACCCTTCTATCAGATTAGCACTGAAATGAGTTTCACAGTAGGTCTTGGAGTTGGGTACAAAGATTGAAGTGCATTTGAATTTTAAATTTGCAAACCTAACATTGTTGCTTCCCCAAAGTGCTCTGTTCTTTGTTGGCTGCTTCAAGTTTGCTGGGTTACTACGGGATACTGTTCGGTATCTCAGAGAATCCTAGTCGAGCTCCTTTCTCTTAGCTGTGATCTAATTGATATTCTGATATTTCCTCTAGATCAAGAGGAATGGTGTTTGGACCAGCCAATTTAGGGGAAGATGCAATTAGAAACTTCATTGCAAAACATCACTGCAACGCCTGCTGCCGGAAGCTCAAACTCCCGGGTATGCCCCAAACAATTTTATTTTTTTCAGTAAAACTCTCATGGAACAACATCCACTGTAACCTGGGATAGAGGAGAAAATCTCAATCACATTTTTATCTCATTCGCAGTTGAGGCCTGACTTTCTGACTGCGAAGTTTTCAAGTCTCTAAAGGGATTAAAAGGACAGGGATTTACTTCAGGTTCTGCCAAAATGTGATAAAACAACATTGGATCCAATACTTGTCACAGTCTGTCCAAGGGAAAAGTCCTACAGACCTAACGGGTGAAATTGGGCTGAGGCAGGTCTCTGCCACTCCCCACTCCGAGGCCCTGTGTGGTGCCCATGCTGTTTGTATTCTATTGATTTTCACTCATCACACACTTGGGAGGGTGGGGCGTGGAGGGAAGCACAGCTGTCCATTAAGTTAGTGCTTTTTACTACAAAAACCTGCCACTTCACATGTGTATATTTTAAGTCTGATTGATAATCTAACATTTTTTTCTGAAACCAATATAGTCACCACAGAAAATATTCCTCACATAAAAGCCAGCAGCTGGAGGTCTGTGCCCACCACACTGGCAGTCTCAGCTCTGTCTCATTTTTCCCTTTTATCTCAGAAGGGACACTTTATGTCTGCCTCAGCCTGCTCACTGTTTTTCTTAGATCATCCCAAACTTACCCTTAGAATGGAATTTCACATGCTTTCAGCAGACTATCCCTTCCTGCCTTCTAATAAGTGGTCATACTCTGAATTGGAAATCATCATGGTCCATTGTAACTTGGGATGGAGTGGGTGTAAATTTACAATATAAAGGGCAATTTCTATTCTCGGTAGCTTTAGAAGTAGAAGGTTGAATAGCACTTGTGGGCAAGACATAGCAAAGGACTGGGATTTGGATCAGGCTCCTGGTTCCAGTGAGAAATAATAGCCTGTCAGACGGAGAAGGTGGTCAGGGTGTGTCCATGGAGTGGGCAGGTCAGGCGGGAGCCGCAAAGAGGGGAGAGCCCTCACTCTCTTCTTCTAACTGCCCGGGATTGCTCTCACAAACGGCACAGCAGGGCTGTGCAAAGGCATCAGTCCAGAGCATACTGGCTGAGCCGCCCACCGCATCTTCCCTGGTCAGGGGGAACCCAGGGAGGATCTGGGGCTGGACCGAGGGGCTTCAGCAGCTCCAGGGAAGGGCCCTGTTGGAGACAGGTACTGACATAGATCTGAGTCATCCCATGATTGTAGGCTGGAATCCGGTCCATTAACTCAGTGTCCTCAGGCGCTGGCCCCTTCCCAGGTCTGATTCACTGAACTCTGGACAGGGCAGCCTCTCAGTCTTGGAGCCACAGAGACTGCATCTGATCAGCCAGGAGAAAGGAAGGCTTGAGACATAGCTCACTGCTTCTAACCTTGAGCCCAGCTAGCTGTTTTGTATGATTAAGGTGGAGATCATTTTTTTTTAACCTGTGCTGGTGAGTTTTGAGTAATTCAATAGTTCCTCTATCTCTAGACCTAATCTATGGTTCCTTTCAAAACATTAGCATATTTAAGTGGAAATAAGAAACATCCTTAGTTACTCAGTCATTGGTTATCTGAATTAAAACAAAGTTTAATCTGGAAAACAGGAATAGGGGCAGTTTTTCTTTTTTGCTTGATAGTGTTCTATTTAAGTTTTCTTTCCCTCCCTCTCTCTCCCTTCCCTTCTTTCTTTCTTTCTTTTTCTCTTTCTTTCTTTCTTTCTTTCTTTCTTTCTTTCTTTCTTTCTTTCTTTCTTTCTTTCTTTCTTTCTTTCTTTCTCTCTCTTTCTTTCTTTCTTTCTTTCTTTCTCCCTTCTTTTCTTTCTTTCTTCCTTCCTTTCTTCCTTTCTTTTGTTCTTTCTTTCTCCTATCCCTTCCCTTCCCTTCCCTTCCCTTCCCTTCCTAAGAGACAGTTTAAGACAGTATATAAGAACATGGGATCCAGAACCAGTTAGTTTGAGTTCACATCCCAGTTCTGCTTTTTACTAGGATGTGAGCTGTGTTTCCTTTTCCTCATCCATACACTGGGAAAATAGCGCCAATCTTATAAAGTTGATATAAGGATTGAAGTGATATATGGATATGTTCAGTAACTATCCATTATTAATAAACTATAATTTGTATTATTTTTATGTCCAGATAATTTTAACATTAAAAATACATGGAATATATATTTAAGGTTAACACATTTGATTAATATAGCACAAAATGGTACATAAGACATTTAAAGCCAATTTTCCTCCATACATTTCTCCCCAAAGATTCCCCCAATTGATGTTTTCTTTTGATACTTTTCAAATGGAAGAAGGAGGCTTTAGGAAGCATACAATCCAATAACTGGATGAAGCTTTCATAGGCAGTACCAAACCCACATAGAGCTTTGTTGCAGAAGGCTGACTGTTGAAATCTTGAGATCACCATTTGGGCTTAACTCCTTGTCCCTGCCCATCATTAACAGTGAAATGTCCTGTTTCCAGGTTGGCTCACTTACTCTGGCCAGGTTGTGACTTATCGGGCATTGTGTATTGAATCAAGCAACCAAGACTCCCCTCTCCGGCCCCCGTGAGCACAAGCCTAAAACAACACTGGGGGTTAGAGTCCCACGTGGGCATGGGGCAGGTGGTGTGGAACATGGGTTGAGGGTTTGAGCTTCGTATAGGGACGGCGTGAGGAAGCAGTGTCCTCAGTACTTGGAAAAACTTAAATTTCAGTTTGTCAGTGTGGGCACCATGTTTTTGAGGATCCACAGAACTGTCTTAATTGTCTCTTGCAGATTTAAAAAGGAATGACTATTCCCCTGGAAGGATAAATTCCACCTCTGGACCTGAAATCAAAGTAGAGCCAGGTGACAAGCCTCCAGCAAAGGAAAGGCGTGGTAATCCCCCAGAAGACCTCACTCGATTGTAAAAAGGGGAAAAGTAAGAAGATGGCAGTCCCTGCCCTCCCTTCCATGAACTAACTGCATTGATGTAACACGGATTACGTCAGAGCTCTGTCAGAATGGCCTTACCTGCACGTCTCCCTGGGATATGCCTCCTGAGCCTCGTGCCTGCCCTTGCCTGAAGACCTCATTTGTATATGAAGAATGGGTTCTCCTGGATGCTGATCTGGGCTCAGGGTGCTCTGTATGTGCAAGTCATCCTTTCTACAGAAAGGCACTTGGAGGAGTCAGCTGGGAATGCTGCTCCTTCATACCTCATTGCTTCAGCTGGTCTCTCAGAGGCCTTGGAGCAGAATGTTGGCACTGGAGAAGCAGGGAGAGGACTTATTTATTTTCTCACTATGTGTGCACACTCTAACCCCCACTGCTGTTCACCACCTCGCCCACGTGGTGTGTTTGTGTATATATGTATATAAACAAATTACTCGATGTCCTCCTCTCTCCTTTCCAGCAGAATGGGGCTTTGAATAACAACAATAAGGGTGTATTTGCACACTCCTGCACCAACTAACCAGTAAAAAGTTAATATTCTGGTGAGACCTGGATGGGTTGGAGGTATTGTCAGTGAATCATCTGATACCTGGGCATTTCATGTTTCTGTGAAAGAAGGAAAAGGGAAAGCTAAAACAAATGCTCTTGCGTCTTTTTCTTTTTTTTTTAAAGGGAAACAAGAATATGCAGAACTAGAAATTATTAAGGAAAGTTTTCCCTTCCCTTAAGCTCAGGGGTACTCTCTTTTCTTAAGCTGTGTATATAATATCACAGGTTAACTTACTCTCTGTCAGATCCATTGGGGAAAGATGGATTTCTCATTGAAAACATGCTTTGAAAGTGTTTGCTTCGCTCCAGTGTAGAGTCTCAGTGGCCTAAGGAGTGTCATGTATATTTTAAGTATGACTGAGAACATGTAATCATTTTGGAGGCCCGAGGGAAAGGTCCCTGGAAGCTGCACCTTGCAGTACATTTTGGGGATCCGTCGTTTCCCTTCCGCACTGTCTGGGTTGCCCGCCTCAGAACAAGCATGAACATTTCATACAAGCAGGATCATCTCCTTTTCCTTTTTATAAAGTGTTCCAATCTACCAACCTCAAGCATTCTCAGTTTGAAAGAATTCACCTTTATCTTTAGCCCTTACATCAGCTGGTTTGCTTTTTAAATCAACACTCCTGCATTCTTAGGTTATACTTCAGGGGAAACATCGCCCAGGCATAGGGGGATGTAAAGCCAAGGATTTAGTTTGCCAAGGATCATGTCTGATTCTTGTGTGATTTGCACAAGGGCTAATTTTTACCCCTTTTATTTTGGTTTTAGGGATGGTGGAAGGCAGGAAATTGGGTGGTTTCTTGATTGGCAATGAGGATAAAATGTTAATACTCTTTTCAGGGCTTGACTGCTTTATCCTGTTCTCCAAGTCAACAGAGATCTATCGGTACTGAGTTCAGTGCTGTGTTCGGCTTTGGAAAGAGGCAGCTTGCCTGTCCAAGGGTCAAAGTAAAGGCATTAATTCAGTGGTCAACCATTTGTTACCTGGAATGGAACATGAAAACAAATACATTTTGATTTCTAATTTTTGTGTTGTACTTTTCTTTTCTCTCCTTTTTAAAGAAAAATCACCAGAATAACACCAAAAAAGATGAACTGCTGGGCAAAGCTCACTGTGGGATTGCTTGCATGAAAATACCGATGTGATAATGTTGATTTAAAGTGATTCATGACCACAAAAGGGTGGGGCATTCATTCATTTATTTGGTCAGTTTTATTCAACAGACAAGTTGCCTTATCTGTATCATGTGAGTGATGGGCATGCAGTAAACATAGCATTTCTTTGCCCCCAAAAGGTTTATGTCTGCTGCCTGCCTGCTTTTCTTCCTTTTTTCCTTTCCTTCTTTTCCTTCCTCTCCCTCCTCCCTTCCCCCTCCTCCTCCCTCCCTCTCTCCTAAGTTTGGATTTCTGGTTAGTGCTAAGAAATTTAACTTCTGGACAAATGTTGAATCTGAATGTGTGTCTCATACCCTGTCTGCCAGTGGGCTGTAATTTCAGACTGGGATAAGAGAATTAGGGCAAATAGGAAGATAAAAGAAGTGCTTTCAGGAACCGCCGGCGGGGGGGGGGGGGGGGAAGGGCTGCGCACTCCTTGTATGAGCACAAAGTCCATTTCTCAGATGGGACCTGAATCTGCGGACCGGAGAAGCATCCAGGGCCTCAGCGTGTTTTCGGAAGGCATCCTGTGCACAGGCTGTACGTTCCTGCAGAGACTTCTGCCCCTCGACATCTTCAAACTCTGACAGCGCTAGGGAATGGGATACAGTTTTGGGTGTTTCTTGTCCTGTTATTATTTTCTGTGGTTTTTGTAAAAGTACATGATGACTAATACTTTCCCCGAAACCATTTATTCAATGTTTAAGTTTTTTTTTCTATTTTGGTGGTGGTTGCTTTTAGTGAGCGGGGTCACTCAGGGTCTTCAAGTCCTGACATAGCTGCCCTCTCATGGCTTATTGTCTTCCCTCATCAGTCACCCGCATCCGGCACAGAACGTGGCACATACGCTTTCAACATTATTTGTGGAAATAAAATCTTCAAATGATAAATTTCATTCACTAGGTTACCAATCAGATTTGCATTTTTAATCTAGAAGGGAATGATTACCCATTCCTTAAGACTCAACACAATTCTTTTGATCTCTCTCTTTTAATTTTCCAGGAAATAGCTTTTAACCACCTACACCTTGTCTATTGAATTCTCAACCAGTTCTTGCCCTTATCATCATGGTGATAATACCGCAGTACCATCCTTCTTACTGGTGACTATTGAAATGAGATGATAACTTCCCAGAAACTGCCTAGGAATAATCACCACTTTATTACCCTTTGAAAAGAAGATTGATAGAAAAGTCATTTGGAAGATGGTTAATTGCCATGCTCTCATACGGTGTCTTTACTCACATCTCTCCAAAGCATGAGAAAGGGAGGATTACTCTCTGAGGTCAGAATTTGAAGGCTGTGTGTTTGCCTCTTTGAAGTCTTCATACTTAATTTTCTGTAGTCATTTCTTGGGCAATTTTCTAAGAAACTAGTTGAAGCTAATTTATCATAAGTTAAAGTCAAATGACAGAAAAGATTTTTTTCCGTAACAGCATTTTATTCCACAGAGGTTAGCTTCTGAAGGAAAATGAGACTTATATAGCATTTCAAACCTCCAGCCACACGAGTGGATACACAGAATAGAAGAGGTTCTGAAAACCACACTGGTTTTGTTTGTTTTTTTTTTACCTAGCACAGTTATTAATTTTGACTTTTCTTTTTAGAACATGATGTACAGATAAAAAATATTTTTGTGAAATTCCCTCCTAAAAATAATTAGCTAAGTTGCTTTATTTTCAAAGAGAGATTTTAGTTCTCAAGCGATAGCAAATGTCATCTCTGTCTTTGGCAGATGTTGGTATAATGTTATATAATTCATTTAACCTTTCTCTTCACCCCTAACTCTGAAATGGAGATGAGGTACTTACCTTTTCAAACAACGGTGAACAATAATAAGAGAGCATTTATAAAGTCCTTTGAGAATCTTGTTTAAGAGGCTTCTTGTGAGCATGGGATACAGTTCAATAAATAATAAGGGTTTTCATTTTTAATACTATGTGACCATTATTTAATGTTTACAAAGGATGCTCAGTGGACCTGTCTCAGTATAAACACAGAAGTAGTTTCTGCTATTTCTCCCTTTCCCAGGGGAATAAGCTCATTTCTCCCTTTCTGTTTTGAAACTTAATTAAATAGTTCAAAATCAGGACATTCACCACTTCTCAGTGTCTCCTATTTATTTTGTTTTTTGATAGACTTAGGTTTTCCCAGCTAATTTCTTCTACCATCTTCTGCCCAAAGAGTCTTCCAGAAGAAAATCCCAAAGCTTGTGCCATCCTTGGTGACATTTTGGAGAGAACAGATTTAGAGTCCTGATGCTTGTAAAGCTTGATGTTTTACAAAAATGATAATGGAGAGTTAAATTTTGTCAGTATATGGCTGACAAAATAATTAGTAATAATAATATTTGGGCTTATAACTTGTCAGCATTTTTCAGCAACTAACTTCCTTTATTTATTTATTTTTATTATTATTTTTTAATTAATCCTCACCAGAGGATATGTTTACTAATTTTAGAGAGAGAGGAAGGGAGAGAGAGAGAGAAAAAAAAAACATTGATGTGAGAGAGAGAAACATTGATGTGAGAGAGAGGCATCTATCAGTTGCTTCCCATATGCACCCAGACTGGGGATTGAACTTGCAACCGAGGTATGTGCTCTTACCAGGGATTGAACCTGCAAACTTTTGGTGTACTGGACACCAAAACTGAGGCACCCAGCCAAGTCAGCAACTGACTTCTTTTAGAATTCTTATCTTTTCCTGGTGATTTTTTTTTCATTGTGAACTTTTAGAAACTTTTTTCCTTAAGTTAGTCACAAGTACTTTGCACATATCATGGTAGACTAGTGACTGTCCAAATGTGGAGCTAATGCTTTTCTTCGTTGGAGGGGTTTGAGGAATCATTGTGGCATCATGTGGTTCTACTTCAGCTTCTAATGAATCATTATCTCAGTATCTTGGTCACCAAGTAAGAGGTCACAGAGGCTTGGGATGCTTTATTAACTGAAAGAAACCCTTGGTGTGTGTTGTGGACTGAATTATGTTTTCCTGTAACTGATGGGTTGAAATCCGAACTCCCAGTACCTCAGGATGTGATCATATTTGGAGATGAGGTTTTTAAAGATGATTAATGTTAAATAAGGTCATTGGGGTGGGCCCTGATAAAATAAGACTGGTCTCCTTAAAAGAAAAGGTGAGTAGGCCACACACGTATAGGGAAGATTACATAAAGACATGGAAAGAAGGTGACTGCAAGCCAAAGTGAGAGACCTCAGAAGAAACCAGACATGCCGACACCTTGATCTTGAACTCCCAGCATCCAGAACTGTGAGGAAATAAATCTATCTTGTTTAAGTCACCTAGTCTGTGTTACTTCATGAAACTCCTAGAAAAATATTGCAGTGTGTTGCCATGTTTTAGAATTTCCTACTCGCCCCTGAAATTTTGCAGGTGGGGACTTGGGGAGCAGAGATGCCGGTAACAACAGCAGAGAGGAGAAGGAAAAAGGTGCCATAATCTGCTATGAGTGAGGACAGAGAGCATCACAGATGGTGGCAGGACTGGTGGATTGTTTTCCCCAGGGAGTAGAGAGTGGCGTGTTCTGGAAGATCACATGAATGTTGCAGAGAAAAACAAACATGGGTAGCATGGGCATTTTAATGATGTTAATTTTTCCTATCCATGAACACAATATGTGCTTCCACTTATTTGTATCTTCTTTAATTTCTTTCTTCAGTGTCATCATTTTCCAAGTACAGGCCTTTTAGATTCTTCGTTAGATTTATTGCTGGGTATTTTATTCTTTCTGCAGCATTTGTGAAATATATTGTTTTCTTAATTTCCCTTTCTGTTAGTTTGTTACTGGCATATAAAAATGCAACTGATTTCTGAAAATTAGTTTTGTGTCCTGCTATTTTGCTGAATTCATTTATCAGTTCGAGTAGTTTCTTGGTGGAATCTTTGGGGCTCTTCATGTACAGTATCATGTCCTCTGCAAATAAAGACAGTTTTACTTCTTCCTTTCCAATTTTGATGCTTTTTATTTCTTCTTCTTGTCATATTGCTGTGGCTAAGACTCCTACTACTATGTTGAATAAGAGAAGTCAAAGCAGACATGTGTGTTCCCAATCTTAAGGGGAATTCTTGTAGTTTTTGCCCATTGAGTATGATGCTGGCAGTGGGATTGTCATATATGGTCTTTATTATGTTTAGTTATGTTCCCTCTATTCCCACTTTGCTGAGAGTTTTTATCATGAATGGATGCTGGATTTTATCAAGTGCTTTTTCTGCATCTATTGACATGGTCATGTGGTTTTTATCCTTCATTTTGTTTACTTGGTGAATCACATTTATTGATTTGTGAATGTTGTACCAACGATGCATTCCCAGCATAAATCCCACTTGATTGTGGTGTATGATCTTTCTGATACATTGCTGTATTTGGTGTGCTAATATTTTGTTGAGCATTTTAGCATCTTTGTTCATCAGTGATAATGGCCTATACTTTTCTTTCTTTGTAGTGTCTTTATCTGGTTTTGGAATTAGGGTAATGCTGGCCTCGTAAAATGAGTTTGGGAGCCTTCCCTCCTCTTAAACTTTATGAAATAGTTTGAGAAGGAGAGGTGTTAGTTCTTCTTGGATTATTTTGTAAAATTCACCTGTGAATCCATCTGGTTCAGGGCTTTGTTTTTCTGTAGTGTTTTGATTACTACTTCAATTTTATTAGGTATAACCTGTATTTTCAGCTTCTCTTATTCTTCCTGATTTTTTTTGAAAGATCGTATATTTCTAAGAATTTATCCCAACACAATTCCTATCAAGATTCAAATGATGCATTTCACAGAACTAGAACAAATATTTCAAAAATTTATATAGAACAACAGAAGGTCCCACATAGCAACAGTGTTCCTGAGAAAGAGGAACAAAGTTGGAAGAATCACACTACCTAATATCAAACTATACTACAAGGCCATGGTAATCAAAACAGCCTGGTACTGGCTTAAAAACAGACACATAGATCAATGGAACAGAATAGAGAGCCCAGAAATAAACCCATACCTTTATAGTCTATTAATATTCGACAGAGGAAGCAAGCACATACAATGGGCTAAAGATAGTTTATTCAATAAATAGTGTTGGGAAAATTGGACAGATATGTGCATAAAAATGAAACTAGACCACCTTCCTATACCACAAACAAGAATACTTCAAAATAGATCAAAGACTTACATGTTAGACCCCAAAGCATAAAAGTCCTAGACAAAACATAGGAAGCAAAACTTTGGACATTGCTCATAGCAATTTTTTGTTGAATATATCTCCCTAGGCAAAACATAAATAAACAAATGAGACTATCAAACTGAAAAGTTTTTGCACAGTAAAGGAAATCATCAACAAAATAAAAAGACAACCCACAGAATGGGAGAACATATTTGCCGATACATCTGATAAGGGGTAATTATCCAACATTTACAAAGTACTTACAAAACTGAACACCAAAAAAGCAAACAATCCAGTTAAAGAATTGGCAAAGGACCTCAATGGATGCTTCTCCAAAGAGTACATACAGATGGCTAATAGACATATGAAAGATGCTCAGTGTCACTAATCACCAGAGAAATGCAAATAAGAACACAATGAGATACCATCTTACACTTGTCAAAAAGACTATCATCAATAAATAAAAAAATAACAAGTGCTGGCAAGGAAATGGAGAAAGGGGAACCTTTTTGCATTGTTGGTGGGAATGCAGACTGATGCAGCCACTATGGAAAGCAGTATGGAGAGACCTCCAAAAATTAAAAATGGATCTGCCTTTAGACCCAGCAATCCCACTTCTTGGAGTATATCTGAAGGAACCCAAAACACTAATTTGAAAGAACATAAGCACCCCTCTGTTCATTGCAGTGTTATTTACAATCACCAAGATATAGAAATAGCTCAAGTGTTCATCAGTAGATGAGTGGATAAAACAACTATGGGTCATTTAGACAATGGAATTCTACTTGGCTGTAAAAAAAGAAGAAAATTTTACCCTTTACAACATTATGGATGGACCTGGAGAACATTATGCTGAGTGAAATAAGCCAGTCAGAGAAAGATAAATATCATATGTATTAACTCATATATGGAATCTAATGAACAAACTGAACTAACAAGCAAAACAGAGACAGACTCATAGATGAAGAGCAGGATGACAGCTTGAGGGTGGAGGTTATGGGGTGGAGGGATTGAGCAATAAGGAAATAGGACTCGTGGACATAGACAACAGTGTGGTGATTGCTGCGGTGGGGGAGGGGGTATAAGGGGACTAAATGGTAATGGAAAAATATAATAAAAATTAATAACAAAACAAAACAAACGTAGGCTGGGCTTCATGAGATGGGATGTTTGTCTATTGCTAAAGGACTTCTGAGGACCTCTTAGGCGACAAGGTGGGAAGAGAGGTGCAGTGGTTATATGTGGTATAGTCCTTAGTTTTGTACAATTGTTCATTGTATATCCTATTCAAGAAATACTTATTGAGCTTTACCATGTGTTATGCCCTGAAACTAAGGTTAGACTTATTAGCCAAGATCCAGTTCTGTCTTCAAGGATCTCTAAGACAAATAAGGAGTTTACAATATGCTGATCCATCATTGTCCAGCAACAATAATGTTCATAATGATAACTTTTATTTTATTATAGATAATACATATTGAGCCCTCATTTATTCTAGGGATAAATATGCGCTATATATAATGTATAATGAGATGTTCTTTTATCCAAATATATATATATGTGTATATATATGATGTTCTTTTATTTGAACATCAACCTGATGGGCTAGATCTATTATGTCCTTTACAAAGATTCAAAAATGCTGCTTATATGTTAAGTGGCTTGATTAAGTCAGCTACCTAAAGAGGAGTGAGGATTTAAAGCTTGATCAAATCAATACTGTAGAGCCTAGGCAATATTATATATACAGCAAACTTAAAATTACTAGAGCATGAATCTACGATGATTTGAAATGCAGATTTGAAAGTTAGGATCTAACAGGCCACTAGATGAGAAATCCAAACTGGCGTATGTGGAACGTTGCCTTGTATCCTCTCTGCATCTGTCAGTGTCAAGGAAATCTCTCCTGTGCAGTTAAATGGCCCTTTATAGACTGTGAGCTCGTGGTGGAGCCACTCCCTCTTGACGTCCTCACAAGGGAAGTGTAGGACAATGAGTGGGTTCTTAGGAGTCTGGCACTCTATTTGCCAGTGAATTCTTTTTGGCTCCGCTTGCGTATTTGCCCTCTTTTTGTTGCCTTCCTAGATAATTAGATATTTGTTGGTCAGCACAACAACTTGCTATTTAATAGCATCTAGTGACGTTCTAGTTTACCAATTTATATTGAAAAATAGAATCTATGCAAACTACAAAAGTTTATCAGCCTGACCATCACACTGTGTCCCTGGAGGCTTTGGAAGCTGGATTGTAATCAGAGGGTTGCTTCAAGTGCATGGAATCAGAACAAAGAGAGTTATATAAATCAAATATTTAATGGTGTCAGGCTAGATGTTCTGTTTCATCCCTTCTTCTCCAGTGGGGTGGGCCTACCTGTGCTATACTCCAGGCTGATTCCAAAGGACACAACAGAATTTCAAGAGACACTTAGCTCACCCTTGGGAAATATGGACCATAACGAGAAGATATTTTTCTTTTCTGTCCTCCCTCCCTCTATCTTCCTCTCCCTCCCTCCCTTCCTTCCTCCCTTCCTAAATTTTTCTTTCTCTGATTTCCTATTTCTGTTTCATCTTTTTATATTACATTTACTGCAATATGGATCAGAAGACAATTCATTTTACAAGTGAGGTACCATTTTTTCCTCCAGAAATGTAGCATTAGAAAATATGAGAGCTAGAAAGATAGCTGAAAGTAATGACATCTAAATAGTATGTGCTTCATCCAAAGTTAATATAACTAATGTCAGAGAAGGGACTAGAACTCAGCTTCTAAGTGACCAATATTTATCTTGATAATGATTGAATTTATGTATTAAGGCAAATAATGTCCTTTTTATTAAAATCCTCTGTTTTCCTAAAAAATATTCAGATGTTTCTGTGACTAAAATTGTAACTTGGAGGTTTCCGGAAGCTGTCATTGAGATGAGTCAAATGAGATTTAATTGTCTATGCTTTTCAATGAGGGTAATTCATAAAATACATGATTTCAGAATTCTAGTTGCAAAATGGTATTACAAATTAATGATTTTAATAATTCTCTTTATTTGTATGTGCACTTATGTATATGTGTGTTTGTATAAATGGAAAGTAGCTATTTGAATACTAAATTTGGGTAGACATTGAAGATTTCAAATGAAAAGACTGTACAACTTGAATTTCAGTGAGTTTGTCAGATATTTCATGTCCTTTAAGATGATTTATGATTCTATCCTACTGCCACCAAAAGCCTTCTTAGGCCTGTGGCTTGCCTTGAAGTTTCCAGAGAGACCTATGTGGAATGGTAGAAAATTCTCTATTCCTTGGAGCCAGAGGGATTTAGGTTTGAACTGAACCTCTGCTACTGACTAGTTTGTGACCTTGGACAACTGGTTTAACCTCTCTGAACCTAGTTTATCATCTGGATATGGCAGGATAATCTGTTAACATATTGCCATGTTTTTGTTTTTGTTCTTCTCCATCCCAAGAACGCAGGTGGATGCCTCAGGATGTTAATGACTTATTGCAGAAGTTGCAAGGAAAACTGATGAGGCTGGACCTTGGAGTTGATGAGGCAAGGGAAGCCTACCTTGGGAAAGAGAAGAGAGATTCATCCCTGGAGATAGAGAAGAAGATGATGTTTTGCATAAGAGGTACAGGGATTGTGACGGGCTAGTTTGGTGATATCAAGAGGACTGACTAAGAGCTATGGCCTGAGAGGTCACAGGGAGCAATACATGTCCATGCTGGTCACAGATCAAACGGAGGCTCCTTCCTTTCAATGGATCATATTAGCTTGGGACCATGGGCCCAATGACCTAAATGTTAGGAACACTTCACTGTTTCCCAAATTCCCAGTGAACCTTTGTTCATAAGTGTTTTATAATTGAAAATATTACTGAGATCAACTCTTATCATTTTAAAGAGAGCAGACCTCTATCTAGATTTGGAAAAATAAGGTAATGTGCCATTTCTTGCACATGAGCATGGTAGAGAAAATTCATTTCTGTAACTTGTCCACAAAGTGGGATTATTCTTAGAGATAATGCACAGAGAGCACTGAGAACAATTTAAGGAACACAATAGGCATGCTGAGGAATTATTAGTAATTATTATTTAAGATACTTTTCTTAAACCTTTTTTTAACCCATAAATTATTTATTTATTTATTTAAGAGGGGGAAGGGAGAGAGAGAGGGAGAGAAACATCAGTGTGTGGTTGCCTCTCAGGTGCCCCATCTCGGGCACCTGGCCCACAACCCAGGCATGTGCCCTGACTGGGAACTGAACCAGCAACCCTTTGGTTCGCAGTCCAGTGCTCAATCCACTGAGTCACAGCAGCCGGGTATTTTAGATACTTTTATTTCATCACCAAAACAATTACCAGTCCAAGATTGGTAGACTGCTTCATTTCTCTTTTTAAGAAATTATTTTTAGAGCAATTTGAGGTTCACAGCAAAATTGAACAGAATATACAGAGATTTCCCCTATACTTTCTGCCCCCACACAACACAGCATCCCCCATTTGGTTTTCTCTTTTTTAAAAAAAAATTTTATATTATTTTTTGCCATTACTGTTTAGCCCCCTTATCCCCTCTCTGCCCCCTGCAACGCTTCTCTTTTCAAATAAAGGACTAATAGTTCATGACATTGAACCCAGAATGCCAGAATTGAAAGGGTCCTGTATTAGGGGAAGCTGGACAACACCAATAAATAGACACCAAAATGTGAAAACTTAAAACACTAGACATTTACTTCTTGCTTACTCTGCAGTCTAGGACAGTCTGGGGTGACTGGGTGGGTTCAGTGCTCTGCAGTCTTTCTGTGTCCCTGGCTGACGGTGGTGCTGCCCCCTGTAACAGACCGGTACTGAGGTTGCTCCTGGGGATCTGCAGCCCCACCATCAGAAGGGAAAAGAAATACGAGGGGAGGAGAACCCATGGGAGGTTTAGGGGCCAGCCTTAGAAGTGGCACTCATTCCGTTTATGTACTGTTGCTGGAACTCCATTAATAACAAGATCACGACTATATGCAAAAGAAGCTGGGAAACGCAGACTAGCAATATGTCCAGGAAAAAGAAAAAGGACTTTGATGAACAACTAACAATCTCTGTTAAATTAGGGATTATGTATTCTGGTCCAGTTCCTCATTTAATTTTAGGCCTGAAAGGTAGAAGAGTATTGTTTGATATGGCTTTGGAGAGTGGCCTTTTTTTTTCTTTCTATAGAAATCTTTAATAAAAAGTTCTCCTTATTTAGGATATGGTATGCTTTTGACTGACTCTCCAGATCTCTCACTAGACAGAAATTTTTAAAATATCAGATATGTCCTCTTTTATTTTCTCATTATTTATAATGATAAAAGCTACTGGGATGAGAGTTGGCTTTGTTAAGCACTGTTGGTTTGGTGACAGCTATGAAACGTGTCCATTGTGACTTTCCTCTCGCTGCTCGACCCCATGCATTTGCTCCTCTCACCATCCATCCAGGTACCATGTGAAATCAAACATTTCTTGCTCTCATTTCTGAATTGCATACCAGTTGGTAGGCATATAAGCAAGGAAGTAGGAATAGAAATTTACACAAGGAGCCTATTAATATTGTATACAAATGAGGGTCCTGTGGAGAATGTTAATTCATTTCCCCCACTGAATGCCATGCTCACTATAAATTTCCATCATGGCCAGAGCTAAGATGGAGGAAGACAACTGGGACATACATAAGAGATGGGAACTGATTAAGCTCTATGAAGAGAGTTATGTACCCCTTCCACAAAGTAGAAGACATGAAGGGTATTCCAACTTTCAAGCTTGGATACATAAACTTGAAAATGATTTTTAAGAGTCATCTTGGATTATTTCTTGAAGAGAAGTGGCTGGGGGCCTTTAAGAATTTAATGAAACATTTCAATTTATCAAAATATATAATTGAAGACATTTCTTCAGGACTATTATGAAAATTTATGATCTGCTCATTTTTAAGCCCCTTAAGAACCACGGCTGGCAGAGCATAGGCAGACTAGACAGAACATGTGATCTTTTGTGACCCCCTTTCCCCCACAGCGGCTACACAATTACTTTGTTGGTTCAGTTACTAATGTATTGATTTAACTAAGATTCGTTAAGTGCCTAGCATCTGCCAGGCACAGTGCCAGTATTAGCAAGGTGGGTACTCACAGGTCCTGGGAAGACAGATATGTAAAAACAACCTGATTGCCCTAAAAGCTGCAACTGGGGCATTTGCAAAAGTGCTTCTGAAGTTTAGTGACAGAGGGACTCCCGTTCTCAAGAAGGATGGAAAGGCTTCGCAGTGAATGATGAGAAGGAATTCATCTGGTGGAGGGAACCGCAGCTGCGGGGGATGTTTGGGGACTCGAGATTAGTTGTGTGGCTAGTTCCTAGACACATAGTGAGAGGATAAGGTAGGAGGCAGCAAGACATGGGGGGAGTGGGTAGGCTGGGTAAATTTGTTAGAAGAGTTTCCTGTACAATAATTTAAGAATTTAAGTTTTATCATCAAGCTACGAGGTGAGGAACCATTTAAATACAATGAATTCTGGGTTAATTAATTCATTAATTCAGAGAACAGTTATTAATCATCCACGGAGGATAAACTACTTTGTCTTCGGAGTATAACAGAATATGATGTAGGACCAGCCCATAAGGAACTTGTAGTTTGTTGAATTACAACCAGTACCAATGGCTCTAGGGTTTTGAGGAAGGACTTTAATTGCTTCGACCATCAACCCCTTCCAAATTTACTTTATTTCGCCATTAGCATTATCATTGTCTATGATGTGGCTGAAGAGATTTTTCTCAATATTATGTTAAGTGTGTTTTGGCAACTACTGCTATTTTATTGATCTATAATGTAAAACCTATATAAAAACAATGTCCTTAGTATACAAGCAAGAAAAGATCCCTCGTCTACCCTTTTGATCAGACAGCCTTCTCCCCACACCTGCCTTATATAGGAAGTATGGAACAGCCAACAGAGACAGGTTTTACTGTACACTGAGGCAAGGTGCTCTGCTAGGGCCATACCGAGGGACACACAGACCCAAATCAATTCTTAGAGTACAAGTTGGTATATGCAGAAGGTACCTGCAGAGACTATTTCTTAAAAAAGAAATTTTTTTTAGGGGAAGGGAGGGAGGAAAAGAGAGAAAGAAACATCGACATGAGAGAGAAACACTGATCAGTTGTCTCTTGCACGTGCCCCAACTGGGGACTAAACCCACAACCGGGGCTTGTGCGCTGACTTGAAATCATACCAGTGACTTTTTGCTTTGCAGGATGATGCCCAACCAAGCCACACAGGTCAGGGGGTGCAGAGGCTCTCTTGTGGGTACTTACTGTGTGAAGCAAGGGGAGGTTTCCTGGAGGGGTTCAAGACAGCACTGAGTCATAGGGAATGAGAAGACTTTGGAAGAGAGGATGGAAAAGGGCACTTCTAGCAGAGGGCTTGCCAGGGAGCAGAAGCAAGGTTTGATTTGACTGGAGTGTGTTTCATATGTTTCAGACTGACTAGCTCTGTGGAGGGGAAGTTGGAGGCTCAAGGTTGGAGAGTGAAATGGTCACCTTGATGAATAAAAGGTGTTGAAGAAGTGTTTAGGCTCATTTGACCAATATTTATTCCTTGATAACCATCTAGTGGATTTAAGTGAACTCTGGGGAGAGAAAGGAAGCCCACTTTTATAGACTCATCATAGTTCTCTTGTAAGTTATGTTCTTGCTCCAAGAAATCTCGTAAAACAATGAAAATCATGACCCCAGTATAAATGTCCAAATAGTTCTTTGGCCATAGTCTACTTTTCAAGGTCATTGGCATCTCTTTTTTCTTTCTGTTTTTTAAAGATTTTATTTATTTATTTTTAGAGAGAGGGGAAGGGAAGGAGAGAAACAACTATGTGCGAGGGATATATAGATTGGTAGCCTCTCGCATGCCCCCAGGTGGGGACCTGGCCGGCAACCCAGGCATGTGCCCTGACTGGGAATTGAACCAGTGACCTTTTGGTTTGCAGGCTGGCATTCAGTCTACTGAGCCACAGCAGCCAGGGTGGTATCTTTTTTTCCTGTTCTACATGTCCTGGTCTGAGAAGTTGAGTGTTGCATTTTTGATTTCGCTCAGACCAAGGGGACCACCTGGGTTAGTAAGTTACTAATTTTTATTGGACCTGAGGGTCTGAACTTGGGGATTTAGGAGAAGCATGTGGAGTAAAAACACATGAAAAATGTAGGTATGCATGATTTTAAAAGATAGAAAATGACCTTGCTCCCATTTAGTTTTTAGAGGAAGCAATGAAAACTGAAGGTTAAAGGTTCTAGCAGGGAATTAACATTTCAGCTGACCAGAGTGTCTCAAAGTGCCAAAGGTCCACAGACCATTGACCCTCCCTTTGTTGGGGTCATCAGGCACTCACTTACTCTAGGGGTGGGCTCCTCATACTTGCTCTGGCCAAAGTACAGTGCAAGGTTTTTTTGTTTGTTTTTTTTTAACTAAGGCAAGACTAGACCAAGACTTTACCTAAAGCAGGGAAAACAGATGCCGTGAGAACTGATCTTAATTTTAGCATCAACTTTCCTAACCATGAGCATTTCAAAATGTCCTAACCTGTCTTCCAGTAGTTTTGCTTTTCCTGATGATATTAACGGATTGACTGTATCAGACATTTGTGGGCCACCTGCCCGATCCGCGTGTCTCTGACTTCAGCCACTGCCAAAAGTAATTTCTAAATCATGAGTAAAATTTTAAATGAGCTATCTCTGAATGAAGTACTTTTGTTTTGACTCCTGCAGAGCAAGTATTTCATTCAGTTTGGAGAATTAGCTAATAACTCTGTTGGTCTCTGGGCAAAGGAGGATTCTACTGCCCAGGGCTCCCCGCAAGGCCATGTGCTAACCTGGGAAAGCTGCTGTGTCCTTTTTTCTGGGAAGAAGTCTCAGTAAGACCGGACAGTACCAATAGCACCTGTCCCACTCTTCTGACACAGAAAGCTTCCATGCCTTCTCGTCTTATTTTGGCCCCACTCAGGTAGAGTGGTTCACTCAGATTCCCCTGGTTCAGCTGGATCAAGGCACTCGCCCAGCCTCCATCCTGAGCTTCCCAGCCCCAGCTAGATTTGAACTTGTGGTCCCAAGAGCAGGATGGATTAGAGCTCAGGGCTCCCACGCTGACTCTATCAAAGCTCTCCTCTGCACATCACCATTATGTGAATGGCTCTGTTAACCAAACCTATTATCTTTCCCCCTTGGTTTTCAAGTTGAGAGAGGGAAAGCAACTTCTTTAATGGCCCACAGATTGATGATTAACATTTTACATGTCCCTGCTGCTAAGTGAAAGAACTGCTTTGTGGACAGTGAAAATGCCTAGGAGAAGGAAGCGGGAGTCAACTTGGTTTATTAAGTTGTGCTGCTTCATTAATCACAATCTTTTTTTATGGCAGTGCTTAAAGGCCCATCCATTGTACTTCTCGGGAATGGGGCAGATCAAACACAAGTGCTTTTAGTGCACCTTTGACATCTGGCATAGCAGCCGGCTATCTGCAATATTGCTCTCAAGCAGTGTGGGGAGCTGCATTTACTGTGACCATGCTGGCCCTTCTGATTTAAGCTTCTGCAGAGGGCAATGAATTACCTTAAAGGAGCTCCACTGCGCAACTCTAAGTTTTATGCCGGACCCCTGCCAGCTTCCCCACTTTATGAGTATGAACAATCAGACAATTGAACTGATTTGACTTTGCCACTCCTGGAGTTTCATTGCCTTGAACCTGGGGATGTAATGATGGCAGTGCCATGCTAAGTGCTGCTCTGACTAGCAGCAGTGCCTGCTGCCCATTCAAGTAGGGCACCCATCCTTGTTAGCTGAAAACTGCTCTGATTTGCAGCAAGGGGGAAAATAGATCCTGTGCAATCAGATTAACTCAACTCCGAATGTTATTTTCATTGAACACTATGGAACCAGGCAGTGTCCCAATTTTTTCTCCCCCAGTGGAGTTTCATAGCACTGGTGCAGAAGGCACCTGCTAAGTCCTGATACAGACTGCACGCACAGACACACTCATGTAAACTCATATACATAACACACACATGTACCTAGTTGCAGACAGGCTCAGGCTCAACATGCATCATCAAAAAAGGGCACCTGGTTGGGGCACAACCTGAGTGCGAGCAAATCGTAATGTTTAAACTTCACGTCCGTACATACACATTTTAGCTCTTTGTGTGAAACTGAAGACAGGCACTAAGGTTTACTGTACACTTTCTATGTCAGAGAACATACTTTCAGACTTTATAAGTAAAATGAATTTCCTTCAACACCCTTTGAAAATACTATTATAGTATAAGGAAGAACAATCCAATGCTCACCATAAAAAAATTTAAAAAATTCAGCGAAGAAACCAAAAAAGGTGGAAGTTACCCATCATCTTATGCCTTATAGATTCCTATTAAAACTTTATCCATGTATCTCTCTCTGTAAATGTACACTGATTGATTGGGTTCATTTGGCCATCTATTAACAAATCTAAATGTTTTTAGAACAGTATGGAAAATGAACATACACACCTAGTCTAATAAAAAACTCTCTGGAGAGTCAGACTCCTATGTTTAAATGCTTGCTTGACATTCATTGCTAGCCTTGAAGTCCAGCAGATATGTAAAACAATTTCATACCTATGCTCCTGATATCCGCCCAAATCTACTTCTTCCACAGTCTCTCCCGTATCAGTTAATGCCACTCATACTTTTGGTTGCTAAGGCCAAAAATTTGGAATCATCCTTGATTCCTCCTATTTGTTTTACTTCATATCCAGTTTATTCACAAGTCTTCTCCGCCCTACCTACAAACTATATTCAGAACCTGATCCCTCTTACCATCTCTAGTACCATCTCTGTTCACCAGGATTGTTACAATAACCTTCATATTGGACCCCTAACTCCTGCATGTAATTTGGATGAAACCCTACTTTCTAGAATTGTCACATGCTTTTTATGTTCTGCAAAAATGTGACAGTGAGGTATTTGGGAAAGAGCAGATAGTTAAAACCAAATTGGTCTGGATTTGAGTCCTAACTGTGATGGTTATTGGTTGTGTGTGGCCTTAGAAGATTTACTCTTATTTTCTGAGTCTCTTGGTCTCCTCATCTGTAAAGCAGGGCTAATACTGTCTACCTCCTGGTGCTCTCAAGTAGATTAAGATGATTCATACTAAGTAACTAGCAACAGTCAGACACACAGGAAGTGCTTTGCTATTGCTCGTTCTCATGCTCCTTCTCATTCATTCAATTGGAGTAATGTCAAACTTCTTCCCATAGCATATAAGGCCTTCACAATTGTGACCTAGTGTTTTTTGACTAGGCACCTCTATCCCCTCACTATATATCCCATGCTTCAGCTACAGGAAACAGCCCATCTTTTCCCAAACCCTCCCTCCCTACTCCCTTCACAAACACATTCAAGACACGCAATTGGCCCCCCTGATGCCTTATCACCATCTCCCACATTGATGCCAACTTGATTTATCAGATGTGTAAATTTGACAATAATAATGTCAT
This sequence comes from Pteronotus mesoamericanus, assembly GCF_021234165.1. Classification (NCBI taxonomy): domain Eukaryota; kingdom Metazoa; phylum Chordata; class Mammalia; order Chiroptera; family Mormoopidae; genus Pteronotus; species Pteronotus mesoamericanus. The sequence goes on from NW_026555245.1 coordinate 11,866,070, forward strand.
TTGTCCAGCCAACCAAAGGGTTTCTGCTGCATCTATAATGTCCAAACTTCCTAATGTGCCCCACACAGGTGCCCTCTGTCTCTCCAGATGCAGCTCGCGGTACTCTTTGCTTACTTGTCTTCCTCTTACCTTTACTGTGCTGCCCCTTCTGCCTGGAGTCTTCTTTCCTAACCTTCTCTTTACTGGCTTAACCTTCCTTATTCTTTTTAAAAAGGCTAATATTCCTTTATTGATGTATAATTTATATATAGTCAAACGCACAAATCTTAAGCATACACACTAATAAATTTTGGCAGATGCATAAAGTCATATAACCATCATCTATATCAAGATAGAGAACATTTCCATCACCCCAGTAAGTTTTCTCAGGCCTCCTTTCAGTCAAGCCTCTGCCATGATACTGATTGCTGTTCCTGTGGGTTATTTTTTACCTATTTTTGAACTTTTTATAAATAGAATCACAGGGTATATACCCTTCTGTGTCTTAGTTCCTCTGCTCAACATATTTTTGAGATTTACCCATGTCATTGTGTGTATAAAGAGTTCGTTTTTTTTATCACTAGACATGAATATTGTATACAGTGGCATCTCATAGTTTTAATTTGCATTTCCCTTGAGCCTAATAATGTGAAATGTCTTTTCTCAGGCACAATGGCTTATTTCTCCCTTAAACCAATGTTTTTCAAACTGCAGGTTTAGTCCAATAGTGAGCCAGGAAACCAGATTAGTTGGTTGTGATTTACAAGTTAAAAAAGAATAGACACAGGATAAAGTATAACAGAAAGTCACACAAGGCAAGGATAATTACTGTTTCGTGAAACTTGTTTTTCAGTTATTGGTTTGAACGTGCATGTGCATATGCATCTGTACTGATGGCAACAGCATTTGTGAAAAGAGTTTGAAAAAGGTTTGAAAGCAATTGATTTAAATTTGAATTAATAGAGGCACTCACTGGGCATAATGAATGTGGGAGAATGGATTGGGGTAGGGGGTGAGCAAAGAGAAAATACACATCACAACTTTTTTAAGGTAAGTTGGTTTCTATGAATTAGATAAAGCAACCCCTTCTCTCCGTCTTGTCAGATGACCTCACGGAGGAGATGAACCTTGTCAATTAGTCTGGCCTGAGCTCTTGGCTCTCAAAACCTTGTGATTATCCAAGCCACCTTCTTTGCTTTGGTGCCTCCCAATAGCTGAGGATGTTCCAGAGCTGTGAAGGGAGGGTCACGGTCACCACCTAGATGCGTGTTGATTGGAACCTGGACCCTCAGACAGCCTCAGGAAAAGTACATAGTTAAGCCCCTTCCCAGGGGAAACTGGAAGGCGAGTATTTTCTGCCTGTTCCCCATGTGTTTGCCCCAGGTGTATAACTTTAGGGGTGATCCTGCACCCTGAGAACTGCTTCTTTGCCACAGCCCTGTGGGACTTGTGAATGCAAGTCCCATTGGCTCTCAAAGCCAGGAGATCCAGGGGCCTATCCCAATGGTAAAGACTGGGGCACAGATGTGTGTTCAAGCCCCTTCCGGGGTGACACTGGTGATCTGGAGTGAGCTAGAGGGAGAAGGTGGAGGGGGCACCTCTGGCTACCCCAGTCTCTGGGGAGGACGGCGGTCATCCCCCATTTGCAGGTATTTCCTCATTCACCTGATGTGTAGGTGTCGCTCAGCTATTTTCTGAATTTCTCTGAGGTAATTGTTCTGTGTGTAGCTGTACATTTGGTATGTCCACGGGAAGACAGCAGATCAGGAGATTCCTATGTGGCCATTTGGACTGGAACTCCAAGAGATTTGTTTTTATGAATCTTTTTTACTCCTCTGGAGGTGAAGGCAGAGGACAGGCAGGACAGTTTGGTCCCCATGTTCCAGGTGTCCTGGGCCAAGGGGCTGCTTCTTCTGCCCTGAAAGTCCTGCCCTGCCAGCAATCCAGCATTTTTAGATGGTTTTCATGGACATTTGATTTACATCAAAGCAAATATATATTTTTACTTTTTAAAAAACTTTATTTATTGATTTTTAGAGAGGGGGAAAGGAATAAAGGGGGAGGACAGAGAGAGAGCGAGAGAAAAAGAGAGAGAGAGAAGGAAATATTGATTTGTTTTCCCACCCATTTATGCATTCATTGGTTGCTTCTTGTATGTGCCCTGACTGGAGAGTGAACCTGCAACCTTGGCATATTGGGATGACTCTCTAACCAACTGAGCTACTCAGCCAGGGCCTAGATATTCTTTTAAATACTTTATGAGTGGTCAGTTACATTACAGCTTTTTAAAAAGGACATTTTAAGCCCATATTTATTTAATTAATAATGTCACACTTAAAACAATTTTGATTCTTCTTTATAGATGATGAATTTAATACCTTTGCTTTAAAGATGTGTTCTCTACTTAAAAAAAAATCTTCATTATTTTTTTCTGGGATTCTGTGCTCTATCATTTGAAATAAAAACTCTTTTTTTAGTGTTCAGTTTTATAATAACAGATGAAGTAATTACTTAGATTAATCAATTAACTTCTGTGATTATGTTTCAAGGTTTATTAAATGCAGTGTTGTGTAAATGCCCAGAGTTTGATATATGAAGCCAGAATGCTGGGGTTCAAACATTGGGGTTCAAATGCTGATACCATTTTTTATTGGCTTCTCTATGTCTCACCTTCCTCACTGGAAATGGGGAATAATAATAGTAGCTACTTCATCGGTTTGCACAAAAAGATTTTGAATTACAGTAAGTACCTAGGAGAGTGTCCAGTATATAGCAAGCACTATGAATTATTATTATTTTCTCTTTTCTTTGTGTTTGGCTTATCCTTCAGTGTTTTGGTAAATGTGTTTGAAAAGTGTCTTCTTCTTTAAAGATCCAAGAAAGGTATATAGTTGCTATTCCTTTGCAATCTTGGATCTCTGAATATGATTGTGTGTGTGTGTGTGTGTGTGTGTGTGTGTGTGTGTGTGTGTGTGTGTTTTCTCTTGGGAATAAGACATTGGTGGAGTACAGGATTCTTGGGTAAAATTTTTTATTTTTTTCCTGAAATCTGATAAATAGTGTTTTATTGTCTTTTAGCATTTATAACTGAAAAATTCAATGCAATTTTTGTCCCTTGAAAGTGAACTCTTTTATTTTTTTTGGATTAATCAATTCAATATGTATTTATTGTGCTGATTCTATGTATAAGATACAGTTTTGTGCTCTAGGTATATAGCAGTGAACCAAACCTCGTGAAGCTGACAAACTAATTGGAGAGGAGGTGGGAGAAAGACAATAACCCAATTACCCAGAGTTAGCTAACCAGCAAATTCTGAGGGCACAGTTCTCAGAAGACTACATTCACTTCTGACACCAATGGTAAGTTTGGGGCACACTCAAAACCACCTCTAGATTTGATAACTGCTAGAAGCACTCACAGAACCTGCTAAAGGCTATTACACTCGTGGATATGATTTATTACAGGAAAAGGATGCAAATGAGAACCAGACAAAGGAAGAGAGGCACAGGGTAGAGTCTTAGACGGGTATAAATAGGAAGCTTCTGGTTGCCTCTCCCCGCAGAGTCATGGCAGCATTACCTTCCCCTGAAGGTGATGTTTGACAGTACGCATGTTATCATGTCAATCAGGAAAGCTCACCTGAGCCTTTGGTGTCTGGCATTTACTGGGCTCATCCACATACTACCTGCCTAGCTGTCCTTTAGCTTCCAGCCCCCTGGGAGACTGGTCTGAGACCTTTAGTCCCTGTCCCTTTGAAAGTCAGAAGTGATACAGCATGACCCAAAGCCCCCATCCTAGATCACATTGTTAAGACTTTCTAGTGACAAAAGCCTGTGGACAAAGACACTTCTATGATGCAGGTCATCCTGAGGGCCTGGAGATCATCTCCCAGCAGCTGAAGGAAAAATCCAGACCTCTCTTTGCGTGAGGTTATTTTTTTACTATGTACCAATGAATATATAACAAATGCAATGAAGAATAATGAAGCAGGGTAAGGGGGACAGAGTGGAAGGTGGAGGTGGTTCCTCTCGTAGGGAAGGTGGCAGGGAAGACCTCCCCTGCAGCCTGGAGGAAGAGTGGGAGTCAGCCATGTGGACATTTGTGGAAGAGCTTTGCAGGCAGAGGAAACTGCAAGAGCAAAGGCACTGAGGTGGCACATAGTTGGAAAGGAACAGAAAGGAGGTTATTTTAGTTATAAAGGGGTGAGCACAGCCTAGACACAGGCAAGGGGAGGTGGTGAGGAGCAGGAGAGAAGCTTAAAGAGGGGGAGGAAGGCAGGTCCTATAGTCCTTTATATGCTTTGGATTTTTACTCTCAAGGAGATGGGAAGGCAATAGAAGGATTTGAGCCAAGGAAAGACATGCTGTGACTTGAATTGTTAAAGTTTCGCTCTTGGTCCTGGGTGGGAATAGTGTAGGGAGCTTGGTTAGAAGACTAAGGCAATAGTGAAGGGCAGAGCTGAGAGTCCCTGGGAAAAGCTCATAAAATGATAGTGAGGATGTACGCGTAGTTACAGTCTCCTCCTAACTGCTGACACTGGTGGCTCTTGCCCCTCACCACCTCCCAGAATCCAACCTGTCAGAAGTTTATTCACATTATGGTTTTGTTTTTTAAAGGCAACTTTTTGTTTCTTGATGAACCCTGCTTCATTTTGATTAATTTTTACTTTTGTTTACATTAGTCTTTCAATTTTATTTGTGTTTCTTTTAATTTCTTCAGCTGGTAGTGAAGTTTTATTTTCTAAAAAGTACAGAGGAGTATTCTACGAAGTTCCATTTGGTTATATCGCATAAGCACTGGTATTTAGTGCTCACATTATTTTTATTTCTGTCATTTGTAATTTAAGTTTTGATTTCCTCTTTGATCCAGGAATTACTTAGAAGTTTATCTTTAAATTTTTAGGTGCTTTTATTTTTATTTTTTGGTGGTGCTGGGGATCTTTATTTTGTTGCATTATTTCTAATTTTTCCATTGTGGTGTGTAATTTCTTTTGGGATTTTACTGAGAGTTTGTAACTCAATACAGTCAATTTTTATGAATGTTCTACGTGTTTGGAAATAATGTGCATTCTTTTTTTTATTGGGTACAGAATTAAATATTTATCTCTTAGATCAAACTTGATAACTGTGTCATTAAAATCTTCCCTAAATTTTCTTGACAAAACATCTGTTTGATCTTCTTGGATCTGAGCTCTGTGTGATTTTTGTCCACTGTGGCTTTTTTTAGTTTCTCCTTGGAACTCTGATTTTGCTTTCTATATTTCAAAACTACATTGTTAGATACATGAAAAGTAGATGACTATTAAATATTCTAGATGGATTAGAAACCTTTGAAAAAATACTAAGTAGTCTATACTATAATTTTCTTGAATTTTATTTTGTCTGATTATGATTTCTACATTATTAAAAAAATTCTTTTTTTAGCATTTATATAGGGAAACTTTTTTCACTTCTTTATTTTTAACTGTCATTTTGTTTGAAGGCATTATATATTTAAATCTTTATAAAACCAGATTTGTGCTTCTACCTTTAAAAAGGGATTTTAACACATCTGTTGTAAATTATTAGTATGCATAAACTTATTTTTAAGTTATTTTATTGTTTTCTGCATATTATCCTTTTTATTGTTTCTTTTCTTTTTCCTTTAGAAATGGAGTGTGTTGAATCTTTTTCTGTCTCTCATTAGTAAGAGTTTATAATTTTGTTTATATAGATTCTGTATTTTTATTGTTAAATTTGTCATTGGACTTTATAGTATTTATTATTGTAGTGAATGAGATTTTTTCCATTTTATTTCTTACTGACATAGTATTTTCTAATATAGATTTTTGAATATTTATTACACATTCAGCCATCTAATAAAATTATCTTTTTAATTTGAATGAAATTTTGAAAAGTAGTTGTTTGGATTTTCTAGGAACACAGTTATGTTAGAATATAAAGATGATTTTGTTTCTCTTTCCTAATATTTGTACTGATTATCTAAGCCTCTTTATCAGGTATACATGGTTTCCTTCTATTTTATATTAATTAGAGTTTTTATTATAAACATCTTTTTGGCAGCTATTAGTAAAACTGCAAATGCTTCTCCTTTAGTTTATTCTAATATAACATTTATTTGAACCCAGGCTTGTTAGGTGTGACATTTAGTTTATAGCTTTTAAGAAGCATTTTTTGGCACTGCTGGTGCATGTAAATAAGGGGTAATATTAATACAATATTATTTATATTTTTGGTAGAATTTATTTTAACAATGTTATGAATCACCCAAATCTTAATCACTTAAGATCTGAAGGAATGCCTTCAATTTTTTGGTTATATTCTACTTCATTTTATGGAGGGAATTTGTACTCTATAAACGAATTTTGGAAGTACCACTTATAAACATTGTTATATCTCTAACACCTGTTTTTCCTATAACGGGCTGCTGTGATGCTCAAATGAAGAATATATGTGAAAAACATTGTGAGATGTAAAGAACTCTACAGTGGTTAGTCACTATTGTTAGAGTGGGTGCTCAATGAATATGTGTTAACTTGATTTGACATCTAACTTGGCTACCTTCGCCTCATATTTACTTTTTCAATTATCTGTGCCCTTTTCAAAAGGGATATGAGATCCTGTGCCCAAGGACATAGTGGATATGTGGGAATTACTTACTTAGTAATGAATCACACCATACATCTTCCTTTTAAAGGCAGATGTTGGGGTCCTTTTTTGCTGCTGATTCTGACAACACGTCTGTGGGATACATGCTTCCCAGTGGTCATTTTGGTCAGACACGAAGCTGAGCAGATGCTTGCTGAGCCTCAACCACCTGGCAGGCTTTTGTTGTCTTGGCAAGAGTCTCCAGACTGGGAAATCTGAGGGACACATTTCATTCCAGCTCAAGCAGGATTATGAGTCGATGATTTACTGTGAGACCCAAGCTTTACTACAGGCACCATTCAGAATGGGAAGCTTGGGGATTTGCATCTATCAGGCACAAGGACCAGGAGCCAGGAGGTAAATTATAGACCAAAGCTGTTTCACCAGCTGGTGAGACTTTGCAATTCAAATCCAATGCAGGTAGAGTTGCACTCATTAACAAAGGGCAATCAGGTAAGCTGGCATAGAGTTTGCCAGGGTCTTTGCCTATAAGGGCACTATCTTCCTAGGAGGCAAGTGGAGCCTTGGAGAAAATACCCTCTGGTTTCTCTCAGGTTGAGTTCCATGAACCTCTTTCTAAGTGGAGAACTGGAGGGCCTCAGGAAGTGTTTTCCAGCCTTGTGCTCATCAGATGTGTTCAGATGTCAGAGCTCCTGGAAGTCATGTTGCTCCTTAGAGGAAAATAATACATTATTATCAAATGTTAAGATTAGTCATGAAATAATTTAATAAATATTTTTGTTGTAAGTGTTGTCTTGTCCGTGATTAAAGTCTAGTATAAACTTAATATTAGCCAGGGTTTTCCTGTTCTGCGACATCTAGTTTAAACACATGATTCCAGGCTCCATGAAAGTCTAAACCTCTGCTAAAGATTTCTGTTAAGTTTCTGGGTATTTAAATTCTCAAGGTCACACAAACCATTTTGAGGTTGACTAAACTGAAAATCAGGAGTCACTGTGGGGATCAGGTAGGGTACCCTAATGTTTACTGAGCAGCAGACAATCTCCAACCATACTTTGCTATCCTCGTTCTTAACATTTTGGGGGACGTCATGCAACGAGGAGTTTCTCCTTGATCCTTCGGCCCATCAGTACCCAAGTTCCATGATCTCATTGGCTCCTTTCCTGGTGTCATCCCCCTTCTTCCCTGAGGTACTTCCTGTTATAGAGCCTTGGAAACTTGGGATTCTCCAAAACTTGTGACTCCAAAACTATTAAGTCTCAACAGAACGGAGGGTTTTCTATTCAACAGAAACTGTCATTCTGAGCAGGTAGTTGTGATTATACAGAACAGCTACTTTTTTCTCCCCTAGTATACCACTTTAAATGGGTGGCAATTAGAACCAATGTTTTAAAAAATATTTATAAAAAAAACAAATCAACAATTCGGTCCAGTTTGTGGATGACCAGTTCTGTGAGGGCATGGCTACAGCAGCACTGAGCTAAAAATAACCTCAGGGAGGCATTCCAAAGCCTTCAGCACCAGCCTACTATTGACTTTTTTCTGCTCACCTCCCGTCATTACTCACCATGTATTCAATGTCTAAGGAGTTAGGCTGGGAGGAAATGAGTGATGAGTAAAATTAGAGAAAACACAAACTGTCTAAAAGAGGCAGCCTTGAGTGGGCACTAGTCAATTTTTCCAATTGGGAATTTGGGAACAGTTTTGCCAGAACTACAGTTTTTTTATAAAAGAATCTGGAGATTCTGCTTTTATATGGAATTTCCTAAATAAGTAAGCCAAGCAAAACATGTCTGGGGTAGATAATATTTGGAATGTAAGCTGCCAGTTACTCTATAACCTAGACTCTCTCTCTCTTTCTCTCCCCGCTTCTCTTCCTTCTTCCACATGGTGCTTCTTCCCCTACCAGGACTATTCTTTCTTCTGATAAACATCTTCTCAGTCTTCAGGGATCAATACAAATGGCACTGTTTCTCTAGTTTTCCCCATTCTGTTCTAGAGCTGTTCTCAAATAGATTTAATCACTCCTTCTTTATACTTCCCAGAGACCTCTCTCTGAATAGCTCTTCCAAAATGTGTCATTGCATTTGTTTGCTGGTCTGCCTGCCTTGCTACACTATGAAGACTTCAAGAAAAGGGACCATGTGAACATCTTTTTATCCTCAGGACCTGATATAATACTTAGCATATAGTAAGCACTCAGTGTTTGTTCAGTGGATGAGGGAGATAGACAAGACTCTGGAATGTGAAGCCTGAGCTCGGTTCTTCCTTCTGCTTTACTTCTCAGATTTTTCTTTTACATTTACCATAATGCCTTGCCTTTTGGAAATTATTATCCTTGACTTTTGGGTACCCTTAACTGTTCTTCAGCTCCATCCCATCTGTTTTGGGGACAAGCAGAAAAAATGGTGGATACAATCTATGTGAAAAATTAGTGTGAAAAAAATTTATTGGTCCTTTTGAACAAATGTCTGGGCTCTTTCTTTGAAGAGTCTATTTTTAAAGTGTAGTTCACTGCGCAGTCCTTTGAGGGCAATTGGGCAGGCATTTATTTTTTCTAGGGTAAAGGTTGATGTGTGAGAGGTAAAAGCTAGAAGTTGGATGGAACCGTCTAAGTAGCATCTGGGACTCCTCTCTGGAATGTGTTTTAGAAAGAGTGATCTGACAACTCCCTCGAACCTGTCTGAATAAGGGATTTAAATTAAGCTAAGAAATGGTTTAATATTTCTCTTAGAATGGTGCCATTTAACCCTCTGAGAGTTGAGTCTCCACTAGTTCAGATAAAATTACTTTAGGAATTTAATTCCTAATTTCAGGGATGAATGGTGTTTTGGAAAGGAGAATTTAGAGAAAGAAGCCTTTAAGGATAGATGCACCCCCCCCCCCCCCGCATTAGCCTGAAATCATTAGTTTTAATACAAAAATAATAAAGATAAAGATTTTCTTTTAGTTGGATGATATAGAATTAAGCTGGGGTCAAGGGATTATTTTAATAGCTAATATTTTTTATGACTCTTTCTTTTGAGCCTAGAAGCATCTTAGGACTCAACTGCTTTAAACACAAGACAAAAAAACAACAGTTTCCATGTGTGTCATTTTTTTTATCTTGTCTAGTGTGTGCGCAGGGAATTTCACCTCTTTGTAATGAACAAGAGTTCCTGGACCAATAATGTGCACGTGGAGTCTGAGGAGGGGGGCTTTCTATAGACCGTGGGCCATGAGAGTTGCTATTTATTTTGGGAAAGTCTTGACTTTGCTTTTCTCACTCTTGTACCCTTAACTGTTCATCAGCTCCATCCCATCTTAAAAATAATGTTTTATCTTTCTAAAGGGAAAAATCCAAATGGCATTTTACCCGAGCATGTTAGATATCTGTCTGCACAACTTTAGGCTTTGTAAGGTGTGATGAGGATGTAAAATACAGAGGAGACTGTTGTTGATATAGTTGATACTAAGTGGTAGCTCAGTATGGATCACAGCTCTGATAAAACTTCCTTGCCATTTGGTAGATCTCTTTCATTGCCACTTGGAGCTATAGTTCATGTTTGAATACATAAATGACACATTTGATCCCTGGAAAAAGTGCCTGGTACGGTGAGGGGGTGTTTGGAATTAGCTAGCCATGTCTGAACCTCAGAATGCCTGCTTATTCCACGTACCTTGCAAATACAGCCTTCTTCAAAGAGATAAAGAGACTTTATCTCTTCCTTCTGTTTTGTATTTTCTGATGTGGCTTTGACCCTTTTCCATTGCATTAGGAACGAATTGTGTGTTTTGTGGATTGATGGTCAGTTTATCAATACAGATATTCAAGGAATACCTTTATTTTCTTGAAATCAATTTGGAGTGCCATCATCTCATTAAATGGGTGAGAAATTACAAAATATTACTGGATTGTACACTATACAAGAGGAGGAAATTTGCCTGTTTGTTCACTACCTTCTCCCTAATTTTTATGTGTTCAATTATGTCCCCCCAAAATATATGTTAGCATCTTAATCCCTGGTGCCTCAGCATGTGACCTTATTTAGAGGTAGGGTCTTTATAGTGGTGACCAAGTTAAAATGAGGTCATTAAGGTGGGCCCTAATCCAATATGAGAAGTGTCCTTATAAAAAGGGGAAATTTTTATATTCTCCTTTTTATATTCCCAGGCATGCACACAGGGAGAACACCATGTGAAAAGGAGGCAGAGACTGGGACAATATTGCTACAAACGAAGGAATGCAAAAGGTTTCCATCAAACCCCAAAAGCTGGGGGAGAGGCATGAAGCAGATGCTTCTTTGCAGCTCTCAAAAGGAACCAACTCTGCTGATACCTTGATCTTGGATTCTAGGCTCCAGAAATGTGAGGCAGTAAGTTTTTGCTGTTAAGCCACCCAGTTTGTGGCTTTTTGTTAAATGTCTTGCCGTAGTAGGTGCTTAATAAATAAGAGCTGATTTAATTAATGAATTGATGTCCCCTCTCAGGGGAGCTTCTGAGTTTTAGTTAGTCCTCATAATGACTGCATATTTCTTCATGATCCAAACCGGGAAGGTAGAAAATTCTCTTCTTCAGTCCTCTGTGTGAGCCAGAGTAATGTTTGCTAGAGCAGGGACCTCAGAAGCCTGGGGCTCAGCTTCCTACCTTGTAAGAATTTTTGAAGAAGGGAATTATGAGGAGCCTAAGCTATGAGTTTGAACCCAGGGGAGGGAAAATAGAGAGGGGAAAAACAGATAAATAGCTCAAAAAATGGCTTTCCATGATAGAAATTGCTCTACTCTTTTTTTTTTTTTTGAAGATTTTATTCATTTATTTTTACAGAGAGGGGAAGGGAAGGAGAAAGAGAGGGAGAGAAACATCAATGTGTGGATGCCTCTTGTGCACCCCCTACTGGAGACCTGGCCCACAACCCAGGCATGTGCCCTGACAGGGAATTGAACCAGCAACCCATTGGTTTGCAGGCCGGCACTCAATCCACTGAGCCACACCAGCTAGGACTCTGTTCTTGACACATAAGGTTTAGGACCAGATATTTTCCCCAATGAGTCAATATGCACAAATCAGTCTGTATTAAGCATGTCTTTTCATTCTGGTGCTTTGACAATTGGGGACTTTATGATCCTAGACAGACTAAGGACTGCTCTTCCCAGGGTTAGTTAATTTCTAGAGATAGTAAAGGCTAGCCTGAGAGCGCCCCCTTTCAAATGCAAACAAATTAATCCAGAGTTTATGTCCCAACCACCTTCCTCTTATACTGGGCACTCACACTATGTATCACTATCTCCCCAGCTTAATCATCCCAGGTCCTGGCACCAGACATCTAGAGGCAGTCCTGACAAACTACCCATTTCTGAGTCTGCTTACCCCGCCTCACCTCATGTTTCCCAAGGAAACCGCTGTGAAAACTCTTTCCCAGGTTTCCCCTTCACTCCGGCCTCCTGACAGGCCCTGCAGCTTTCACACATGGCTGTGCATGGCATGACATGGCAGTGCCCTCCTCTTAGGAACTGTCAATAACAAACTCTCTTTTCCACGGTAATCATCTCCTGATCTGTTGGCCTCGCCCTATTGAATAATAAAACCTACCTTTTGAAACACAAATGTCTGTAAAAGCCATGTTCTAAGTGCATCTGTGATAGACATCGTTAATATGGATGGGGCCCCCGATTCATCCCCATGTCACTGATCTGTGGTACTTGTCATTCTGATGAGAGTCTACAAATGCACACCACTTGGCTTTGTGTGCAGGTTGCATTGTGGGAAATGTTTAGGGTAACTGAGAGTTTTTAGCATGAAGAAAAAAACAAGACTGGGAGTGAGGAGTGAAAGTAGTATCTATTTTATTTAAGATGTGGATAACAAAGATATAGGTTTGGACATACACTTGTTAGGCTTAATCTCAAGGAGCCAGACCTAGTAGTAACTGGGGGTAAAAGATATGAGAAGCAAGATTTTATTTCTCTGTTAAGAAATTAATTGAACAATGATCATTGTTTAAGAAATGGGCTATGATAGGTGATAATGAATTCATGGGTCGAGTTAAACAGAATAAATAACTGTCAGTAGGAGCATCCTGTAATATTTTTGTAGATTGCACAACAGTTGTGATAAAGTTTATCTTTTAGAGTTATTTGTATTATGTTTTTGTCCTCATGTATATCCACCTTTCTTGAACCTAGACCATAGATCTCTAAGGCAGACTCTCTACCTGTCACATTTCACTATTGTATTTCCAGTGAACAGTACCTGGCGTATAATAATGGAAATAAATATTTTTTGAATCAATAAGTTAGTGCTTGCTGCAGTATCTGTTGGAAAATCAAATTAGAGACTTTCTTGGAGTTTTTTCACATCTATTTTAGGCCTGCTAAGTCATTCCCAAACCCAGTTTTCTTTTCCTTGTGAGCTCACATGTAGACTACGTCTCCCAACACCTCTGCTATTACGTGGTGCCATGGGATTGATTCTGATTGGTGGAATGTTGGTAGGCCTAGTAGGCCTAGCCCATGCAAACCTGCTGTGCAATTCTGCAAGCTCTCTTTTGCTTCCTCCATCTTTGGCCACAGGCAAAGTATCCAGTGATAAAGATAACATTTGGCCTATTGTTTTGACTGCTGCACTAGGAACACGTGATAACAGCTATCACGGTTTCCATCTCTTAAAAAGCAGGACCTTCTCTAAAATTTCTTACTTGTGCTATGATATAGCTCAGACATAGTAAGTTCTCCAGATTCTTTTTTTTTAAAAATTTATTGAGTTTATTGGGTGACATTGGTTAATAAAATTGTATAGGTTTTAGGTGTACAATTCTGTAATCCATCGTCTGTATATTATACTGTGTGTTCACAATCCCAAATCAGTTCTCCTTCCATCACCCTTTATGCTCCCTTTACCCTCTTTTCCTGCCCCCTACCCCCTTTCCCTTGGTAATCACTATGCTGTTCTCTGTGTCTATGAGGGTTTTTTTTTGTTTGTTGGTTTTTTTGCTTAACCCCTTCAACTTTTCCACTCAACTTTCCAATCCCCCTCCCCTCTGACAGCTGTCAATCTGTTCTATCTATGAGTCTGTTTCTATTTTGTTCGTTTATTTTGTTCATCGGATCAGATTATCTTCTTTTGAATTGAGACTTTGAGAATCGATCAATTCAGATCGGGGGATTTGAGAGGGACATGCCAGGACCAGGCTTTTATGTCCAATTTGTTTCATAAAGTAGGCTCCTTGGTCTATTTTTTTATTTCCTTTTCGGCCGAGTCTTCTGTGAAATCTGGGAAGATATGTCTAACCTTTAATAGCCTCTCCAACTCCCTCTATTATTGCTTTTGGTTAAGTCTTTGGAGAAAGAAAGGGAAAGAGCATTCTTTCAATGCCTTTCCCAATGGATTGCTATTTCCACCTCTTATTGCTTCTGGTAAAAAGTATGTCTGTATCTGACATCTCTGCTAGAGGGTGATTTGCTCAAGGGCAAAAATCAGTGAAATGACAGCAAGTAGAGAGTTGGGCAGCTCAAATTACAAAAGGAGAATGGACTCCAGTACATGTAGTTGACACATTTATTGAATGCTTACACTGTGCCATGCCCTGTTCCATAAACTGGGGAGAGTTAAAGATGAGGCATAGCTGTCAGGAATTTTATTATTTCTTAGACTAATACTTATTCAACCAGTTAAGGTTAGCAAGTTCAAGTCCTGAAAACAGCAAGAGAAAAACTCTTATGGCATAGTGACTTGGTAATCTGAGACACCCCCCTACCAAGATGGCACTAGAAAGTTTGCTTCACTTCTCCTCTTCTCTAATTGGGTCAAGGAGCTGCTGCCACTTGGAGCATAAGGCCAAACTCTGGCGACTTCTTTAATAACTAGAAATGCCTTGTCACCCTGGCCTGGTGTGATATTGGGAACATGTTGCCAGTTCTCCCTCTGAAAGAAGAGGATCTGTGAATGGAACAAAGCTTTGTGTGGAACAAAGCTTTGTGCACAACAAAGGTTGAATTCCTAATTTTTGGTAATGCTATCCAATGTTAATAATTGTCATCTTATATTGTCCAACCTGAATTTAAAAATATTAATTTTCGTCTTGTGTTTCAATGCTACATAGATCTATGTTTCTGAAGGAAAACTTTAGATGCTTTTACAATAAAGAGTCCTGTGGTCAATTGTTGGTAACAATTGACATGAGCCCAGGATAGGTTGTGATAATATGTTTGCTGTCTCTGACTAGTCTTTCGAAGAGCTGATCAGCAACCAAAGGACTTAAGTGGTGCTTTAACAGACAGATCAGTGCAGTTCTGTTTCTGCATCTTCTGTATGGGGTCACGCAGGATTTTGGATGCCTTGGGTACAGATGTTGCTTGAAACATACTGGAAGATTTTCACTGTTTCCAAGGACTGAAGTTGGGAGAAACTTTACAGAAGGGTTTCTAAGGCTCATTCTGTCACATGGATTAGTGCTTTCTAGTTTTAAAATGTGTTAAATTTTGCTTTAAACTTCTCTTCCTGAAGCATTTCATGTCTAGAGACTTCAAACTGCAACAGCTTCCAAGCACCTGAAAAATTGTCGGTATCTCCTAGAACTGCTTTGTCAACATCACTCTGAGTCTGTGGTTGTCTTCAATTGTTTCATACTATGGTTTCACATAAGATTGAGGGCATTCATATGTTAGTGAGCCTTGATTTTGGTGGTGGAGCAGCTTGGTGATGCTTTGTTTAAAAAAAAATCACACCTGGAAACTTAGTCATTAATTATTACTGGAAAGCTTTCATCAGATGAAGGGATTGTCACACCTATTTCAAACCTGCTGCAACTTATTTAAAAAAAGTTTTTGAAGGGGTGTTGCTTGTGGCTCTGCTAGGTGGGGTTGCCTTTTATGAAAGTTCTGGAAAAGGAGAGCTTTTATCTTTGAGAGATGCTGCGCTCATTTTATTTGCAACTTGGCAAGCTCTTTGGCAAGAATGAAGTCTGTTCTTTTCTCAATGAGCATTTCTTTCTTCCTCTTTTTTTTAGATTTTATTTATTTATTTTTAGAACAGGGAAGGGAAGAAGAAAGAAAAGGAGAGAAACATCAATGTGTAGTTGCCTCTCATGTGCCCCCTGCTGGGGACCTGGCCTGCAACCCAGGTATGTGACCTAGACTGGGAATTGAACTGGCGACCCTTTGGTTTGCAGGCCAGCACTCAATCCACTGAGCCACAGCCACCAGGGCTCAATAAACATTTCTGACTCAAGCCAGATCTGTGAGGACAGAAGAATATTCAGAAAAAAATTTTCCCATAATTTACTAAAGGGGCAACTGTATAGGTAAGGATTCATGGGATAAAATGTTTCAAAGGCCACTCTATCTATCTTCTTCATCCCCTCCTTGTTCCATGTGAGGGAAAAGAAAACAATTAGGCAAGACTTTTTTTCTTCTTTTAATGTTTTTCATCATTAAAGGAGGGAACTTCATAAACATTGATTGTCATTTACAGAAAACATTCAGAAATCATGTGTGCATTATCAGGGAATGCTAACAGTATTCAACTAATAATTTACAGGACATAAAATAAGGACAAAACCTATTACATTCTAAAGTAATATAAAACTCTTTTCCTTAATTGTTAGGGAGTGCTGTTTTATTCTAGTATACTTATAATTAAAAAAACTCAATGCTTACTTCCTAAAGGACTCAGGCTGCAGTTTTACTCACGTACACAGAAATTAGGGCTTATATATTAAACAAGGAGAGAGAGATCAGAAAACTGTAGATTTTAAAACTATAGATGTCACTGGGTTTATTTGTAGTTTGCCTTTTGCCTCTATGGGGCAATCATAATACGTGGTAATAATGTAATTAAGCTCCAGAAAAATCAGTGGTGACTCTAGAAGGCATTATTCTTTTAAAAAAAGTATAATTATTATGCTTTTTTTTAGAGCGAATACCTTTATATTACATACGTTTGGCAATGCGACTTCTGTGCGTTGCCAACAATGATGTGCATGCTAATAAGAGAGGCTACTGCACGCTCCCTCGTGGCCCCTCAGGGCGCAGTTGTGGTTGGCAGGTACAGCCAACCCCCAGACAGCCCGTGGTTTCCGCCGCTGGAGGACTTAGAGTAGCTTGTTACTGGACACATGTAGGCTGGAGCTAAGGTAAAAACATTAAATCTCTGAAAGTTGGAAGTATATGAAAATCATTTCTCTCAATCCTAAAAGCAAGGAAGCATTGTCAGGGATTTCAAAAATACTGGAAAGTCTCATTTAAATCTAAATATCTTTTTTTTTATTATAAATTGATCATCATAAAATACTAGCCTTTTAAAGTCATATTTGGGATGCAGGAAAAGCATCAGATTCATCAGACTTGCTCCTGCCTGTGTTGCTACAGCTCCTGACACCTTCAATTTTCCTCCCTCTCAGTCTCTCCCCGACCCTCCCCCAGGTTCTTTACAGCATTTATTTGGTGAAGGTCAGTTATGGCTTCAGCGAATGAGTAGTCTGACCTCAGGTTATAAGAAATAAATGTGTACAAAAATATTTTGTTCATCAGAAAGCAGAGTTTGTTTTCCTTAAGCTATTTCATGCAGAGAGGATTTAGACAAAGCCATTGCTGCAAGGAAAGATGACTTATTCAGGCAACGTTTCTTTCTTTCTTTTTTTTTAAACTTTCCTTTTTCATATTGTCTAGTTCGGGTAGAGTTTGCAGTTCTTAGGCCAATCTTCAATGCAAATTCTTTGGAGCAGATTTAATTGACAGCCCTGTCCCTTTCTTAGCTGTGTTACACAAAGAAGCATACAGTTAACACCAATGACCTGTCAAGATGCTTAAACTGTTACACCAGTTTCTGAGAAGTACATAACACGCAGAAAGGAAGCAAGTACATATTTGCTCTTTGTTGGTTTTTCCCCCTCTAAAAAAATTGTTACAAAGTCTTATGCTTAAACAGAGACATAGAAAAATCAGTGTATTCACTGTCTCAAGTTATTTACAGCAAAAATTACAGAGACAGCATACATTGTATTAGACCTTCCACAAGCATATATTAAAAGTAATTACATTTGAAAAAATATTTTTATTTTTCCTCTACATTTCTACAATACATACTCAGTTTTCTGTGGGTGTAGTTTTCATTCTTGTGTGTGTGTTAATCAGATGAAGCAGACGGGACTGTGCTTGGATGTGGAACATACCTAGTGTGTGTCTGCATGTGGCTGTGACAGAAGCATGCAAATGCTCTCCATCAGCCACCGCCAGAGTGACAGATAGAGTTTAATATAAGGATCGTGCTGCCCAGCTGGGGTACAGAGACCCTGCACTTCCCTCGACTGAGTTTATTCGATTCCTGTAACCTTGTGCTTTATTTCTGGCCATGAGAACAATCACTGAGCTGCTTTTTCTGATCCACTGGAGGTCGTGCTCACAGTCATGCAGGAGGCATCATCGCTATGGACAATTCACTTCGGAGGAATTTCAGCAGCTTAGGAAAAAAGTGCACAACAGATAGCCCCCCTCTGCTGCATAGGAATCCATGGTCCCGCACTTCAGAACAACGAAGGACTAATTATCATGATTCTAGGATAAGTGCTTTAGACATGACCAAGGGAAAATAAAAACTTGTTGCAGATATTGAAGCCATTCATTAAAAGAAACACATCGAGACTCAAAAGCATAAAAATTGTGCATTTGAATTTTGAAAAAAAAAAATGGCAAGAAACCTAGCCCACCCAGCTCTATGAAGCTGGGAGTTTGCATAAGACAAATAGAAGCATCTTTTATAAGCCATCATTAAATTCTTTTCATTTTTAGAGCACTACTCTTTTAGCTGACCTCTTACTATATCCTCTAGTAGTGATATCAAATATAGAAACCAAATTGAGGATCCAAAGGGCAAGATCTCCACCCCTCCCCCGATATCATTCAGAGTTGTATCTGGCCAGACCTCTCCAGCCAAATAGGCCCCTAAATTCGACAATGCTTTAAAACGGAGATATCAAACTGTGAACCCTCTTCTCCTGAGAGATATGTTTGTCTGGACTGCACCAAGCTCTGAGTCAACTGACATTGTTTACAGCTCAAGAGATTTTATGAAGTTCAGAAGCTTCAGCCCCACTTCAGCTTCAGCAGATATTGGTTGGCCCTTTTTGGATGGGGCATTTCCTTGTCCGTGCACCAGTAGACACCTTTACTCACTTGCAACAACTCCCTGGTCCTTTTAGGCTTTTGAATTTTAACCCTTGCCTTAAGTGAACAGGTATCTCTGGTCCTGAGATTCCCTTCCCACCTGAAACGGTTGCCAACTCTTCACTAAAGACCCACATGGTTTTCCTATATCAGACTGCTGCTTGTACTAACAGTTAGAAACAGGCAATCAAATACCATGTCATCTGAAGCAGATGGTGGGCTTTTTTTTCTTCTTCATACAGGGGACTTTGTGCAAAACTTCACTACAGATGCACACTTTAAAGTTTTTGTTCTATTGAATGGTGGTTCTATCATGGCACAGCCATCCTTGCCTGAGTTGACTGCCAATCATACTAACTTCCCTGGAAACAAAAGTTTATAGAGGCAAAAAAAGAGTCAGGAAAAATTAGTTCTTCTAATTTCCAATAGAAGGAGAATTTTTCTTGCATCTATAATAAAATGAAAACAGAGAACATGGAACAAAACATATATCATTTACATGTGATGTTTTTGAAAAAAAAAGCTGGTTGAATTTTAGGTTGTCCTTGGGACACAAGAATTGTTTTTGCATTCCAACCTGGTACACATGGGATTGTGGAAATGAGCGTGAGTTGGCTATCCATGGGTACGATTTTCTACAAACAGTTTAGCTTGACTGCTGTGATATGATAGATAATGTAGTGATGCCTCTCCAACACCTCTTGTTAATATTCAGAGTTTATTGTAATTTCGAGTCTCTTAATTCTGCCAAAAAGTCTAATTACCCATGAGACCACTGTATTCTCTGTTTTTACCAAATCAGTGGTCTTGTAGTCCGAAGCTCTGAGGACAGTAGTAAAACGAGGGAAATCCAGGAAGGCTATCCTTGTAGAGTACAACCTTCAGCGTTCAGTGTTTACGGATAAAAGAGCTGCAGAAAAAGGGACACAAAGATGACCTGAGTCATGGAGAGTAGGGGTCTATGTGAGAGCTTAGGTGGATTTGGGATCCCCTTTTCTCCTGTATTCTCTCCAAAATTCGCCTTTCCTTTTACAGATCACAAGTATAGCTTCACCTCCCTTGTTAGGTTCATCTAATGCCACTGAGATCTCTGTATTTCCCTTGCTCAGGACTTGCAGAGGAAGCTTGGGCTCACGGAGAGACATACTGTCCATCAATGCAGCAGCTGCATTATTGGGCTCTTAGCAGATTTTAGAAAATGAGACTAAGTTGTTCTTAGACGTGAGCAACTTGTCAGCAAGTCCACATAGTAAAAGTATTTTGAATTTTCAATTTACAACACGAAGTTACCGCTCGTTGGTCTGAAAGCCTTGTCAGAGAGGTTCTTTTATTGGCATATAGAGTGTATGCCCTTTATATTTTGTTGTCATTTTCCTGTTTTTTCTTTCCTCCCCTCTTTCTTGATGTACCTTTTTTTAAAAAATAAAACATCCCTGAGTGGATACAGTGCAACATCTGCATCAAGCAGTGATTGTCATTTACGAAGCATGGAGTAAGAAGTACAGATCATGGGTTATTCTTTCCAGTGCACACTTTATCATGAATGTGTTATGAATATTTGTGAATGTTCCTGGGGAAGGGACAAAGATTGCATGTGGTAAAGAAAGCTGTTCTTACCAAAATTTCAAAATACCTCAAGATGGAGTCACAGCAGATGTTTAAAGGGCAGCTTTTAAAACTGCTCTGTTACCATTGAAAATATGACTTGGTTCTCTTCTAAGGGACACATTTGGCAACAATGGCAAAAAACCAGAAATCTATTTTCTCAACTGAAGTGGGCTGAGTGTGTACTGTTTCCACTGTTCTGTTCTGGTTCAGTCTCTAGCTGTTTCCTGTCCCCTAGCTTCAAAAGGTTCATGCCGTCCCAATTAAATGCTTGCACTAGTGGAAATGACACAAATTCAAATCCAGTACCTCCTGAGGCAAATGTGGGGAACAATCTTTTTCCTACATCACCCATGGGACAAAGGAGGAAAAAATTCTCAGCCACTTCATCAATTGAGCCGATTTAAATCCTCTAAGGTAAATTGGAAGAAACAAATGATCCTCTTTGCAACTGAGCAGGAATTACAGGCTGACAATGGAAAACACTAGGCCAACAGAACGATGAAAACAAAGTTTGACATAAGTTCAAAGCTCAAAGGGAAACACCAAGCAGACACATTACACGTTGCCTATCACAAGCCAATCATAAAACATACATTGCATTTGGAAACGGCTTGGTTTAATTGAGTGCCTTCCATTACCCTGTTTTCCTAGCAATCAGTAAAGTAATCTTTCCATTAGAAGGAAATATGACTCTTGGAATTAATTCTTTATACAAAGAGCTAGCAGGAGTGACATTTACACCAAAAAGAATTGCGTCCCTGTAGCAGCATAATAAGCAGTCTACAGCTGTCTTCTTAGACACTGAAGTTAATTTGGTTCAATGTAGTTAAATTAATTGAATATAACAGTAGTTGAGAAAGAGATTCATTATTTTAAAGTCGTTTTATTTTTCCCCATTGGTTTGGAATTCATCAATCATGAGGTGGGAGAAGGCTCTGTTTTCTAAAAGAAAAGACTAGCACTACTGTTTGATCATCAGCGAGGAGTTTGGTGGCATCGTGGAGAGGGCTCTCCACTTTGTAACTTCAGGGAAGCATAAAAGATGATCAAGAACTCAAAGTTTCCCCTGATGGAAACCTTACAGAGCAGGTGTGCGTGCGTGTGCACGTGTGGGCGTCTTTGATGAGGGAAAAGGGGCAGGTCTTCATGAGTGGATGGCTGGGCTATACTTACAGGAGATCGTAATTTTCATTGTTTTATACATAAAGCTCTCCTCTACCTTCCTTTTTAAAAAATCTTACTTTGGATCAAAAAAGACCAAAGGCATAAGGCCTCAGACCATAGGTAGAACCAACTCCTTAAAATTTGTGCTTTTTCTGGTGATCAGTTTGATTAAAGAACAGTTGGCGAAGGGAGAATTTTTATGATAAGGTTGCCATTCTCTAATCCTCATCTCACCTCTTGCATTCTGTACTTTTAAAAGTTGCTAAGCAAATAATACTTGGCTCGGTGGGGAATGTAACTTCAAACTGCATGAAAAATAGTGTTGGCTTTGGGGTGTTTTTGTTTTATAGAATAACTCAGACATTTTTTTCCAATTTGTCAAGTTTTTGCTATATTTTTATAAAACATTTACTTTGGAGTTGGAAAAAATTAGATGCTCCTGATTAAAGGACATAAAAAGTCCTGCCTCCCCCCTTATTGCTGCTTTTTTTTTTCCTAAAAAAACTTATTAAAGAGAATAAATATAAAGAACTGTTTCTTTACTTATTTTTTCTATTCTTTGCCAAAAAAAGAAGAAAATTAAAGATAAAGGTTACATGAAATGGCATTGGGACCCTGGCTTTTGATTTACTCTTTTAACTCCAATTTTATTAGAAAAAATTGCTGGTGGTCATAATCTATAGACTGTATTTCTCTGTTGAGGACACAGTAAGCACCGAAATCAAGTTTCACAATCTGAAATCCAAAGAAAAAAGTGTTTTGTGTGTTCTGGTGAAAATCTATTGTTTGGTCCAAAAAGTCCTGGACTCCACAGTATGACCTGTGGCCTAATTCTTAAAACAGGAAAATGGCTCCAAATACTTGTATTTTTTCCCAAATATGTACCATCTTGACAAGGCTTTGATGTCATTGATAGAAACAGAGTTTTTATACAGAGGCTGTGCATTATAAACTTATTTCTGAATTGTTACCATCCTGCCATTGACTGTGGATGAAAACTCTGGTTGGGAAAACAAAATCCCGATTGTCTAACATAAAAGTAACACGTAACACAGAAAGTAAATAACATAAGAAAGCCTGACTGAATCTCCTTTGCTAGTAGGTATGATATTTTAAGCCACAGTGCATGTGCATGTATACGTAATTGTCATACATAATATTCTCAGATATTATATACTTATTACATAATGCACAGTGCTTTCCAAGACAGCTACAAATTTACACATGCATCAACTACCTAAAAACATAGAAATAGGTAAGCCTATTAAGTGGAATTTTCTTAAATAATATTTGAACAATCAACAGGAAAAGTAATCATGTAAAGTACCGCTCTGTTCTCGTATATATCTACAATAAAATTCTATAAACAGTTGTCTCCCAAAACATACCCAAATAAAATTAAAAAAAGATAACACCCAGTGTCCTATATTTGTATATTTATGGTCATTTCAAAACAAACAAACAAATAAAAGAGCCCCACTCAGGTGCATATTTACATTCTTCAAACTGTAGCGGTGAAAAATAATTCTATTAAGTGCAGGACATTCCTAATGTTGCAGTAGTGACATTTTTCTTAAGTCTTCATGAACACATTGCTTTTGTCTTAATGGTGATGCATTCCATAACTATGAGACAGTTCTGTCCTTGCCTTCATTTGCAGACGGTGGCACAGTCAGGATTAAAGAGCTCCTTGTATAACGGAGGAAAGAGTGTATTCACTATGTCTGGATGCGACTGCTTAAATACCTGCAGCTTCTCCCCGTGCAAGTTGCAAACGGCCGTGATGGTTGGTATCTTGGCTATTAACTGCAGAATGGAAGGACAGGGAAGGAGACAAAGAGGGAAGCTCATTAGTGCTCTATCTTCTGAATCAGTGTCTTTTTTGGCCCCAGATGAAGGGAAATGGCTTTGGAAAAAGATGTTCAGAAAGAAAGAAGGCTCACTTTCAGCTTTTCCTTTAGAACAAAACAAAACAAAACAAAACAAAACAAAATGCTCCCCCTGCGGCCCCTCCCCCCACCATCCTCTGAAGGGAAAATAAAGAGAAAGGAAGCCAGACCAAGCTTCCTGATTCACTGTTCTTAAATAAAGTGTATAGGAGGTAGTCTCATTGAAGCGTCAGGAGTGGGTGCTCTGCAAGCAGGCTGACTGAGCTGGAATCCTGGTTCCAAAATAGCTAAATGGCTGTGTGGCTGTGACAGATGCCATGTTTCAGTTTTCTCATTTGTAAAATGGGCTTAGTCACAGTAACTACTTCACTGGGTCATTCTGTGGCCTGAATGAGGTAATTCCTGTAGAAGTGTTAAGAACACTGGAAGCATGAAATGTAGTTGTTCGCTAATATTATTAGTACCTCTTATTTCCCACAGATTTTTATGATGTGAATAATAGATTTTTAGCGTTGGAAGGTGACCGTGTGAGGAAGGTGCCACCTAAACCATAGGAGGTGTATTTCAAAATTGCCTGGATTGCTTTGCTGTCAAGCTCACTGGCCTGTCTATATCTCTCAAGTCCTTCTCTGCTGTAATGCATGAAACGAAGCCTATATTTAATCAAGAGAAAATATGAGACATCACTGGCACTTAGCTCATTTAGGGAGATGTTTTAAAAACCTGGGTGAGAATACCCACTTATGATTGTTAGATGTTTTCGTGTTTTATATGCATAGATTTTGTATATGTATAGTTCAAATACCCAGAAGACAGTGTTTTGTAATAATTTAAAATGTCCACAGTTTGACAAATCCTATATAAGTGATAGGAGGTAAACAATTCTAGCTTTGAACATGCTTATGATATAGGGACACTTAGAATCCATCATTTAGTGTCAAAATTAGCCTAAAACCAAGCGTCATTGTCATCTAATTACTGTGAGAATGGGGTATGTTCTCATATAGAGAATAGTTTTACAAAATGTAAGCTTGATAGTTCATATAGCTCACCAAAGGTACACTTGAAAATGATGATAATATAAAATTTAATAAAACTCATCTAATCACCAATTAGTCTCACTGTGCTCCCTACCCTACTTAATAATAAGAAACCATTTTAGTCTTCGAAGTAAAAAAGGAAAGAGATAATTAGTTACTTTGTGGCTTTCCAAAATCAGAAATTTCCTCTCTTTCATTAACTTTTCTTTTAAGAACTGATGACGATATAACTATGCTATGAGCAATTTAAAAATAGCTTTATGATTATAGCTGTTGACATATTCATTAAAAGGATCTAGAATGCATAAAGAAGTCTGGTGTTCAGACTTTCCATTTCCACTGCTACTTAGTTATATAGGGATGGAAATAAAAAATGAAAATGAAGGCTTTCTATCCAACATTATGAGTCGCTTAAATTTGTAACAGGCACTCTGCTAAAAAGGAGAAGACACAAAATGGTGTGGTTCTTGCTAATAATCTGCTTCAAGAGATAGATGTGAATAAAATGACCACACAGTCAAAAACAGACTGAAAACCTGTGGTGAGTGCTATAGAAGAATGATGCTAGAAGTGGTGGATAATAGGACGTCCTGACCTCTTCTGGCAGGCCAGGGAAGGCTTCCCTTAGAAAGTGACACTACACTGAGCTTTGAAGGGAAAGTGAGAGCTAACGACATGCTGGGGTAGGGGTTACATAATATGCCCCCGGAGCAAACGCAGAGATGCTCTAGTGCTTGCTTTGGGCACTGGAAGGAGCTGAAGGAAGTTCAGTGTCACTGGAGCAATGGATCAGCATGTTCAAGGATAAAGCTGCAGCGGTGGGCACGGCCAGATAACACAAAGTCTCAGTTTCGTTAAGGTCTTTGTAAGGGTTTTAAGTGAAAAGAAAAGAAAGATGATCAGAATCTCATTCTGGCCCTGGCTGGTGTGGCTCAGTGAATTGAGCACTGGCCTGTGAACCTGTGGTCCCTGGTTCGATTTCCAGCTAGGGCACATGCCTGGGTTATGGGCCAGGTCCCCAGTAGGGGGTGCGCAAGAGGTAACCACACATTGATGTTTCCCTCTCTTTCTCCCTCCTTCCCCTCTCTCTAAAAATAAATAAATACTATCTTAAAAAAAAAGACTCTCATTCTGAAAGATTTGCTTTGGGTCCAGGGTGGAAAACTGGGTCTTTTCTATGTTTTCACAGGTAAGGAATGTACAAGTGTCTACTTAACTAGAGTTCTTTGGGAAATTATTCAAGCTCTCTTAACCATCTGGTTCACACAGAAGGGGACTATAACAGTTTCAGAATACTTCTTACACTTTACAATTCTCCCCGAAATAGCTATTGAATGCAGAGAGGCTTTCAAAGCTTTCTATAATCATCTGCGGTTGAATTGATGATGTGCAGAGCTCCTGAAACTTCCAGAAGCAACTCTAGAAAGCTTTTCCATCTTTAGTGAGCATAAAAATTGCTGGGTTGCTTTCCACAAATGCAGATTACTGGAATCTATCCCCAGGGTCTACGTTTGTTAGTCCAGGTAGAGCTCAAACTCCACGTTTGAAATGAATGTCCTGTGGGGATGCAAATGTAGTAGGTCCAGGATTGAGAAACACTGTTTCAGAAGATCAAATCTTATACATTTACAGCCATTTCCAAAATTGAGAAGTAAATTCTCTCTTATGTTTGAAACAGTCCTGGTAGCTGAGTGTAAGGTTGGTGGCTTTTCAGGAGACAGGCAGGGAAGTTATACCTAGAGAGGGAAGAGTCCATGAGCTTAGTTCTGTTAGTTTGGTGAGGACAAGTAATGACATTCCTGAGTCCCCCGACAAACCAGAAGAGGATTAACCTAGTGATAAAAGAGTATGGGCTTTGGAGCCTGTCTTTATCCTGGATCTGCTATTTACAGCTATGTGATCTTGGGCATGTCACTTACCTATCAGCTTTATTATCTGTCAGATGGCAATTATGGCAGCCCCTATTCCAGAGGGTTGTTGTGAGGATTAAGTGAGTGAACAGAAACTGTCTATAACAGTGCTTGGCACATAGTGGTGACATACATGTTAGGTGTCATGCTTCCATTCCCACATAACGCTCCCTTCAAGGAGAGGATTACATAGGCAAGGCCATGTGTGTTTAGGCAAATGAGATGTAGGGCAAGAAACCAGCTTAGTACCAAACCAAGCACCAAAAATTGTGTCTCTGTATGTTATGTGTGAATACAAAGTCAGCCATTTACTTGTACTGAAATAAAAAAGCAACATATTGGTTTGCATTTTTTGTAGCGATTAAAGTAAGTTGCTCATTTAATAAACTGTGATCCATAAAGTAGAATCTTAGGAACTACAATTCTTAAGAGCATTCTTCTGTTTCTTTAGAGGAGAGGTGTGGGAAAGTAAATGCGTGAGAGGAGGACCGAAACCTTTCTATACTTGTTCATTTGTGCCAGAATTATTTAACCATGTGCTTGGTTTCAGAAAGGGAACATGGACAGACTCTTGCTTCTTTCCTGCCTAAAACTGGGGTTAAGAGGCATCTGATTCAGAAATTCATTTTCCCCTCTCCTATGGGATTTGGATTCTGTCCCTGTTGCTCATCTGTAGAATGGGCTGAATGGTGAGAATTATTTTTTGTTAAAGAGCGCGGGAACTGCTTGAACAAGAAGCACTGAGAAAGGCAAAGGGCTTCTTCAATCTATGTGCTCTCAGAAGAGGTCGATTTAAAGGCATCCAATCAGCTGTGGAGATGGAAGCGTTGACAGGGGCATCCATCACTGTGGAGGCAGGGTGGGCCAAGAGGCCGTGTGGAGGCAGCAGTAGCACTTGTCAGAGCCCAGAAGGGCCTGGCGGAGGGAGCAGCAGGCAGTCACTTATTGCTCATTAATATTATGTACTACCGCTGGGGGACCCCCATTTCAAAGGGAGCTCCGAGCAGCCGCAGCAGCAGTTAATGGCTCAACAACTTTTTAAACAGCTGGGGAGGTGATCCAGAAGCACTTGGAGATGGAGGGGGTAGTCAATTTCAAATCATCATGAAACTTCTTCATGTTTAAATAATCCCCATAGCAGGAGTAGACAGAGGGTCTATAAAAAACACATTTTCACTCTCATCTCTTTCTTATACCAAGTTTTTTTTTAATAAGAAGGAAGCTTTAACTTAAACTTAAAGGGGTCTATAAGAACAAAAAGCAGCTGTTCAAGAAGAGATAATAATTCTATGCCTCTTTCCAGAAGGTAGTTTTATGGGAAAATCCATAATTTTATGACTGGTGTATTTGATGTTGAAAAAAATGAAACATGAAGAGCATAAAACTAGTGATCTCGTTCATATGGGCTCCCAGGCCACCTAGATGCCCTCAAATCTGATTCAGGACACCGACAAGGGTTTGATCAAAGTGTAAGAAAGTTCTGAAGCGCTGATAAAAACAGGGCACGTGTGAGGCTAAACACTTCCATTTCACTTGTCTATTCACGTTTAAGCTTTCATTTAGTAACTTGATACTATGATAATAGAAAGACAAACTTCTGTCTCTATATTGATGATGCAGTTTTGTTATGGTTATGCTAGAAATGGACTTAGGAATTAAGAAGTTAGTGAACCTGTTGGCTTGTATCTCTGCCAGCTTGACTATCAGAGCTCCCCCTGGGAAGGCTAAAGCCTTCCAGAGCTGAGGGGGAGATGAACCTCAAAGGAACAGGTTTGTCACCACATGGTGCAGCCATTCTTCTCAGCCAGGGTATTCTCTTCCCATAGCTAATCTGAGATTTTTCATTGCATTTTCGTTAACATGGCATAACTTCAGGCTCATACCTATGGAGGAAAAGATGCTGTGTGGCATCTCCACAGGCTGTAAGAGCTTAGAAAGACTACTTAATAATGAGAGAAAAAAGAAAATAATAATAGTATTGCTATCATCTTTCCTTGAAGGAATATTTTCTATAATAACAGAAAAGAGAGGGCCCCGTGAGGGGCAGGGAACTTCCTGGCCAGCCAGGAACAGGAAAAAAGAGAGGAGTGACAGAGATTCCCTGAGCTTAGCCAAATAACTCCTCTATATAGACACCGCCACATCCCAGAAGCATCCGAAGGGGTTTATCAGCATAGAACTATGGGTCTGAAAACACCCAGAAGGGTGGTGTGGCCCGTGATTCCTGGAAAGGTAGCATCTATAGCACATGTCAATGTACAAGCATGTGCACACTGTTTTGAGAAATGAATCGAAGGCATGGCGCTCACGGAAGTGCTCCAGCTGTGGAAACATAAAAATGAGTCTCCCTCTAGGCTCTGCATATGGTGAGGTGAGCAGGTTCCGTGCTCTGAGTTCTCCATGTCTTCTCATTGGGTATATGTATGTGTTGTTTTGGAGCTTGCTGCTTTTAAATTTCTCAGTCCAGCTTTGGATAAGAACGTACCTCCTGGAGTGCTGCATATATTTGGAGGAGTGCTGGGAAAATATATATATGCTAACTAACAATATTCTACAACTCTAACTACCCAAGAGACACTGCAGGAGGGGCTGGACTGGAGAAGCCTACATTGAAAAGGCTCCATCTATGACCTTGACCCCGACGCTGCTCTTAGGAAAGGGCTGGGAGTGTGCACCCGAGGGCAGGATATGAGCAGACATGCAGACCCATGTTTTGCCCTTGGCCATGAGGGGACTGCCTCAACCTGGCACTAGCTGGACTGGCTCCTTTTCTCCTCCACCCTCTGCTCCTCTGTGCAGGGCAACAAGAATGGCGCATTTAGTGACTTGTAATAAGGAAGCCCACAGGCCGGAGAACAGAATCGTCACTGGTCTTTGCAGTTCTAACATTCACTGCTTTCTCTCCCATCCTACCCCTCCCATAGCAGTCAGTGGCCATGCTATTATTAACTGAGTGGATAAAGAGTGTCACAAGTTCCTAATACCAATAGCAGTCCTCACCCTGGAAAGTGAGGACCTCAAAGTGGGTCATCACAGCACCTACAGCTCAAGGTGACAGAGCCCCACTTGAAAGCTTGACAGGAATGTTGACTTCTGGACGCAGGCTTTATAAACACTGTATGCTTTGCAGCTCTGGGCCAGAATGTCATCCTGGACTAAATTACCATATGCACGGAGTACTGATTTGACTCTACAAGACTTGGTGAGATCAGTATTTCTTCACTTATTGTAATGGTAGGACATCTAAAGAATCTTAAAACTACCACACTGTACTGAGCATTGAAGGACAAAAGATCTTCAGGAGAAACCTTTGTTTTTCTCTTTTTGAGTCAGAGAATATTGTGCTGAAAGGACTTCAATGACCATCCAGTGTAATCGACTTATTTCCCAGGCAAAAAAAGTGAAGCCCAGAGAACAGATGGGCTGCCTCCCTTAGATAGGGCTTAAAATATATATGTGTATTATAAATATATATGTGTGTGTATTTTTTCATGAGCTTCAGTGAAAATGACCAGTGTCATCTCATTTAATGGCTTCTCAAGCGAAGGCTCCAGCAAAATCTAGTATTCATAGCTTAAATATACTTATATTCTCTTACCTCCATATCATGTCTCTGATCACTTGGAATGCCATACTCTACCTCTTCACTCCCTTACCACCCCAACTTTCATTTTTTGAAATAGTTTTCATCCATTGGTGATTAGCTCAAATATACCATCTCTTGGATAAAAAAAATTCTCTGCCAAAATAAAATTTCTGCTGTCCCACAACTACAACAGCAGTTACAAACTACCAGTTATGAACCATGTATCTTGTTTAAATTTGATCACATTTAGTCTTCAAAATAACCACATGCGATTGATACTATCTGTAGTCACATTTTACAAATGAGGAAACTGAGGCACAGAAAGGTTAAGGCACTTGTCCAGGGTCACTCAGCTAGGAAGTGGTTTTGATGGTTTATTACAGATATACCACATATTATCATTACACTGATGAGGAAAGAACACTAGATTATTTATTATTTTTCTAGACAGACAAACAAACAAACAAACAAACAATTTATATATAGAGATTAAAACCTTTTAGTTAATGGACACAAATTTCTGGAATTTTCAAACCTTCCCTTGGTCCAAATTTGCTCACAAGTATAAGGCACTGTTACTTGAGCTTTAATTTCAGGAGGTGGGCATGTAGAAAAGTATGTTGGAGACTGTTCTTTCAGGACAAAGTCCACTGACAGTGAGTGAGTCCTGCACCTCTCACTTGACGTCTGCTACACCTGTTCAGGGTCAAAGTGGTTGGCAGTATAAATAGTCTTTGCACATTGCACAGGAGGCAGATCTACCCCATGTACTGGAGATTTAACCTGAAACCCTGGACTTCAATAGAACAGTTGGGTATGTGTGCATTTTTCTAGAGATAGGTTTGATAATGTTTATAGACCCAAAGGGTCTATAAGTAACGTACATTAAGAGTAGTGCTCACTGTTTCAGAGGTGTCGTGGAGACTGAAGACCTCCACGACTATGAAGGCAGAAGGAACATTTCTGAAAACGCGAGAAGACTCTGTGGTAGGGTAGAATAATTCTCTTGGATTTAAATGAAACATTTATTTCATCTGGAGAGTGTGGGTTTCGTGAGAGGGTGTCCCTGTATGTCTATGATGCCATTGTCCTTAAAGCGTTCAAGCTGTGTAGAACTGGAGAGACTTGTCCATCCCTACCCCAGCACCTGACAGTTGATGAATCTGAGTCTTAGACAAATGGAGTGACTTACTCAAAGCTACACAGTTAAGAGGTGGGATAAAAGAGAGTCCAGTGTTCTCATTCTGTTTCATGATCCCTTCTCATTAGTTCAAATAACATCCTATTATAGTGATGACTGTTACAAGGGTCCACACAAAAACCCAATATCCGTACATGACCTGTGGAAGCAATGCTTTGTCATCTGGCTCAAGTGAATTTTATACAACAAATTGCCCTCTTCTAATGCTTTCTCTGGTCTCCAGGTTTGTGACATTATTTCTCTAAGAACAGAACTGAATATATGTTAACTAGACTTATTGTTGTGGCCATTTTGAACATATAATATAAATATCAAATCAGTATGTTATATGCCCAAAAGTATATGTAATGTTGTATGTCAATTATGTTTAAAACTTAAAAAGTAAAAGAACTGGCTTATGTACCTTCCCTACTAAAGATGGAGAAGGAAGAATTAAACTGACCTACAGTCGGTGTTTCAATTTTTTTCTTGCCATTAAATACCCTTCGTTCTTCAATTTCTCTGTCTCCCTTCTAAAATACCTCAGATGACCAGCACCAGGACAACAGGATATAAAAAAATGGTTTAAGCATGAGAGTTTTACTCTCCTAGGATAGTAATAATCACAATGTCACAGTGTGTTAGAATTCATGCAGTGCATATATTTCATTTGAACATCAAAACACATCTATACAGAAGTAAGGAATTATGATTTTCATTTTACACATGATGAAACCAGAGTTTTCTTAAAAGAGACAATCCCCCAAGCAGAAAAGCAACAACTTTTGTCTAACTCTGGATTTTATCAAGATTTTAATTTTTCAGTGGCAAATATGGGGATCAAAGTTTTTGAGAGATCCCAAATGCAGGAAACACCGCCCTCCCTTTAATTAACTAGATGCATTTATGCATACATGCTAATTAAGCAATTATAGAGAAAGATGCATATATTCACAGTGCCATGTCTTCTGTCCAGAGTATCTGAAAGCATGTTGTTTAGCTCTTAACTGGGAGAAAACTGAGGTATAGAGAGAAGGTGATTTGTTCTTTTCCACATAATGCAAAGTTACACCAAAGAGAAATATCACTCTACAGTGCGGAAATGTTCTTTCTAGTATGTGTTAATTTTAATAAAATATTATCATAATGAAGCAGCATATTTAACTCATTAATGCTTTGTATGGGCAAAGTAAAATCTGATAGTGTCTCCAATAGTCTTCCCTTCTTTTTAAAATAAAGAACTTCAAGAGCAGTGTGAGAGGGTTTTACCATGAATAAGCTCCATTTCCAAGAGGCTTACCCTCTTAAAAATTCCAGTTTTTAAGAGAGCAAAGATAATTAAAAATCTAAAATAATTCTGGCTCTCAAAAATATTCCATTTCTTGAGAAATCAGAGAGACTTTAAAAATCTAAAATAATGCTAAATATCAGTTATTAGAAAATTCTTTCCTCCTTTTTACAATCATTTTACTTTGGTAAACAACTTTTCTCAGTACTCTTCTTAAACATTGCTATTCTTAAGCTGAGTCAAGAAACTAATGGCATGTTGCTTGCTTTTGCTCATGAGACACTTGTCATTTTGAAAGTACCCCAAGGCAAATTTTGAGTGAAGAGATTAGAGTTGAAGGGAACTTTACAATGAATCAGTCTAATCTTCTATTCTGGGTAGCACTATCATTTACAATATATCTGAGAGGAAACCAAGCAGTATCTATTAGAATATGGCCAATGACAGGGAGCTCCTGGCTTCACACAGCGGTCTATGCGTCTGCTCAGCAACCCTCATCATTTTATAGTTATTCCTCTTTTTGAGTAAAAGTCGACCTCCTCTTAACTTTTCCTTAGACCTGACTCCTAAGTGGCACAAGGTCTCCTCTTGTGTCACATATGAACTCTGAGGACTTGATTCCTTGCTTCAAATTTTTGTTTTGCAGATAAAATACCTCACTTTGATTTTTCCTATAGCTGGGGTTCAGGTCCATCAGTATCACCTTTCCCTAAGGATGTCATTCTCCTCTCAATCTTTTAGAATTTACTAGTCTCCTTTTTAAAATGTGTACCTCAAACTTTATGCACCTTTGGTAACTTTCAGAAATTGGTTTGCTGAGAAACATCTCTTGCTTTATGCAACCAACTCTCTTTTGCTTATTGCATTCTCGTTCCTTGACAGTGGGCCTGAGGTTTGAGGACCTACCTTTGCCAAGGTCTCATCATCCAGGTGATTCTTCTGAATGACATGTTGAAGTGCAAAATAAATCTTTTCCTGAAGCTTCTGGACCTTCCTTGGTTCTATCAGCCAGGCTCGGTCTGACAAAGGAAAAGAATGGATCAGAAAGGTAGGGAACGTAAGCTTGGTTTTATTTCACCTATGTATACAAGGACTGGGTTTCAGACCCACTTCAAATGAGTTCTAAATTGCTTCTGGAGTCATATAATTTTTTGTAGAAAACATAAATATTTTATAAGCACTTCTATGATGAAAAGAATGCACCCTACATTGATATAGAAAACCAGAATGGAGGCAAGGACCCACTGGCTAGATAAACTCCTTCATGTTTATTATTGTCTGTGATGATTTACATCTCTTACACTTTCTGGACATGTACTGAGATTTTCTTTCAAAATGGAAATTAATGGTTTGTGAAGAGATGAATTTTAGAAGTGAGGAAAATTTTTTGAATAAGAATATTTTTGGTGTTCGGGATCCCTCTTCCCTTTCATAAGCTATGCTACCATTTCTACAGCATAAACACAAATCAATTAAAAAATTTAAACCTGAGTCCTCTTTTTCTATATTGAATGTTTAAATGATGAATAGGATAAGCCCTTTATTCTTTTCTCTCTTCCTCCTTTTCTTCCTTTTTTATCTCCCCCTCCCTCTCTTCATTCTCTTCTTCCTTCCTTCTCTCCCTCTTTCCTCCCTTTCTTCCTAGAAGCTTTGGACACCATGGTGATAAAATTCAGCACAGCATCAATGCCTTAGGTTGGAACTTCAATGGAAGGACACCCAGAGTCTCCAAATGCTGAACAAATACTCATGGAAAAGAACCTGGACATGATCCTCCTGAACACAGTTCAGGTCAGGTGAGAAACTCGATTCTGTAATCCTAGACAGGGCAAGAACAAGTCTAGCCAACAGTTAAGCAAACCCTTACGTAAGGGAGCACAAAAGCCTTCAGTTGACAATTGTCAGTCAGAATAAATTAAGTTTCCCTCCCTCTCCCTTCTCTAAACTATCTGGAGCTGAATAGACAGTGGTCATTATGGCAAGAACCTGGGGGATGGGTGGGGTCTGGCATAAGAAGGAGCCTACATAGTTTGGAAATCTGTCTTCCCTCTCTCTCTTTTTTTTTAATGTGGCACTTGACCAGAGTGGCAAAGAAGGCATTTGGAGGTGCTAAAGCCTCTGGGTGTGGGTCTGCTATGAGTGTTGGAAGATTCACCACTAGATAGAGTAAGCCAAACATAGTGCTTCCAAACTCAGCAGAATTTGATGGCCGTAGCATGTCATTTCAAGAGAAAGGCTCATATTTCAGTTGATTCCTTACTTATAGGTGTAGGCTTGCCTTCCTTCTGAAGTAGTAATCCTTAAGGATTGTTTAGGTTTGATATATCATGGCTTAAATATTTGTTGTTAGGAATTTACTGACTTGCCATGAACATACTTACAGAGGACAGTGAATTTTGCAATACTTCCTCTGAGCAAGCAGGAACCAGCTTGAGACCAACTCTCTCATCATAGACCCACAAGCTCAGAATTAGTATTTTATTGACCTATACTTCATGAACAATCAAATGCAGTGAGAAAATGGTATGAGGAAAATTATTTGGCATTTTGTTAATACCAGAAGTACATATTTCTTGTCACTTCTTCCATTTATCTTTGTGCTTTTAGTCCTGGGAAATAAGAAATTTAAAGAAGGGACAGCTTCATTTTTAGAGCCACAAAAGAAACTGTTAATAATAATGCTCCAAATGATAACAAATTTGCATTTTTGATAAAGTAGCTGTGTAAAAAATCAGAAGCAATGAAAAAAAATCTTCAAAAGATTTAAAAATAAATAAATAAAGCCTAATTGATAAAATTAGTAGATACAGCTAGAATGATATGTCAAAGCATACCATGGTAGGTAAGGCTGGTTTCTTCCAGTCTCCCTGAAAAATATGTTATGTTAATAGAAAAGAGATCTGGTCTCTAGAGATAAATGGGTTATAGAAGGAATGCTTGTCTTGACAGTAAAAATTAGCAGGAATGTGTCTTTCTTTCAGTGGAAAACTGTCAATGACACTGCTATCCCTTGAAAGACAGCTGAGTGAGTGACTCTTAGTTCTCATTCTGGTTGAAGAAGGAGCCATGTATATGTTAGGATTCTATACATTTTTAAGCTGGCATATATTTTTAAAAAGTATCTCAATTACTACAGTTCTATTTGATCTATAAATGTCGCATCTTATCTTCTTTGAAAACTTTTTGCTGTGTCATTGCATTTTGGTGCTAGGCTAGGTCTTTATTATAAGGAAATGGAGGCTCTAAGGGATCAAGTGTTTAAAGTCACACAGATTAAAGGTGACAGAGCCTGTACTAGAACGTCTACCACCACAACAGAGGTTCTTCATTTTCTGGTCTTACTAAGAGCCATTTTTTCCTCTCCTGTCCTCACCTCCTTTTAAAACCTCTAAGGTGTCTAAAGATACATAGATGAATGAATGAATGAATGAATGAATGAATGAATGAATAAAAGTAGAGGCACCAGCATTTTTCTGAAATGAGTACACCAACATTACTCTGGGTGGAAAAGCCAGAGAAAGAGGTATTTAAAGAGGAGAAAGTATATGTTTTACTTATTTTAGTCCCTACAGTGGTTCTTTCATTCAGGTGTATTTCTACTAAATGTCACTTTACTGGACCTCTTTTTCCTATGTCATTTATTTTTAAAATCAAAATGGAACTTAGTTATAACAAGTCACTATCAGTTTTTATTTCTCTTTTAAGGAATTTTGCTTTTATAAATCTGGAGTGACCCTTACCACATGCTCTACTTTTGTTTTTTTTTAGACAAAACTAGTTATTTAATTGAATTACCCCAAAATATCACAGGCTTGCTAAAGAAGTTTGGTTCTTTTAAAGTTTCTCTTGAGTACCTTGGCTGAGGTAGGTGTAATCCATGTGAAGGATAGTAAAACAGGTTAAAAAGAAAAGGTGAAGACCTCAGTCTTCCCTACCTGGAGATATCAGAACAGCAGATGAGAACAAAGCGATCTCCTCCTCAGTCAGCTGCAAGGAACATAAATTCTTTGCAAAGTCAAATGCTTCATTCACTAGGTCATCAGAACCTATAAAAGAAGGCAAATTAAGTGAAAATATTGATTTGAATGGGCACTAGTAAGAAAAGTTTCATAATTAAAAAGCTATTCAATGATTTACATACTAGGCACATAGTAAAAATATTTTCAAGTTTCTATCCATAAAAAGTGATTTAGTAATAATTATAGAATGAGGAAACCAGGCAACATCTTGACCGGGTAATGAAAGTTAGTATTACCAATGAGGGGCAGATAGAAATGGTGTGTGTCTGTTGTAATATCCAAGTGGGAATAAGTAGCCCGAATTTGATTGTATAGGTTTGAAATTAGTTTCAACTAAAGAATTTAAATAAATTATTTGGGAACCTTTAGTATAGAGATAGCATTCATAGAAAACCTAAAACATTACATATAAGGGGCCGAGGACTATCGGTCTTGGCGGGACTTGAACCTGGACATGCAGGGTATCCAGGGGCCTCAAATTAAGATGTTAAAAACCAGTAGAACAGAGACAAGGTGCTTTTCAATTTGGTAACTTCCTGGAAATTTGATTGAAGAACAAGCAAGTGAATTTTAGCAGAATAATGCTTCATCCCTACACTGATCCTCGGTAAATGTTTATTTGATGAAGCTGGAAATATACCCAAGTTGCTTGCCAAGGGTTTTTCTCCTTTCTTGAAAATCTAGCCTTGGGATGATATAGATGTGTATCAACTGCAGAAGGTAACACTGCCAGCCTGATGGTGCCGTTGGCTACCATATCACCTAACAGCACAAGAGGTCAAAGGGCAGTGGCCTTCTTGGATGTCCAAGGATAGGCTATGGAACAAATGGTACTGTCCATCATTAAAATCTTTCCTGGCATTAGCCCATCTTTGCTAATGTTCTTCCCTATGCCATGCACGGCTGACTGGATGTCAATGACACACAACACTTCCGGAGGCTGAGAGCACCCTTCCATGAGTGTGTTCTGGGGATCATTTTGGGCAGGTTGGCACCCACTCTATCTGTGGTCCCAGACTTCATGCATTAATAGGGAGAGAGTCACTAGTCACTTCTCTGAGTGAGAAACAAATGAAAGAGCTCTTCCTGTAAATACCTTAACTAATGATTATTAATTTACATAAAAAATGTAAGAGGTTACCCCATGGATCAATAGTGGTCTACATAATATACTTTGTGAAGCAGTGAGCTAGAAGGCAAAAGAAAAACTGACCTTACAAAGAATGACCTCATGCATCCCGGATCTTTTAGAAATGGTCTTTATTGATTTCCCAATGAGTCATGGTCAGTCTCAATGGGAACCATGGCTCTCTCCTTCCTTTCATATTGGATGCATAAGTATAAGATCTGAAGAACTAGATGAAACATTGGGGGCTCACCTCGCTCAAAACTCATGAAAAGTTGAATACCAGTTCACATTAGAGAGTCAAGGTATTTCATTTACCAATTTCAAGCTGAGTAGAGAAACCAATGGCAGTTAATAAAATTGTGTCATCATCAAAGGTAAACTTACCTAAGGCTTTGAACATTTGCATTCCTCCATATTTTCCTTCAAACAGAACAGTGTTGTTTAGTGGGTTGAAGGCACGGCACATTCTCACTAACACTACTTCCAAGCAACCTATGAGTGAAAAAAAACTATGTATAATATATGCAGTCATAAAGAGGTTATTATTGCATATAGGTCAAGAGACTTTTAGGAACTTTAAAACATGCACACAGACCCATATAGACACACATAAACAGAAATCCTTCAAGTTTCTTTCCTGAGGAAAAGAGCACTCATTTTAGAAATAAATCTCTCTTGATGCTTATGTGGAGAATTAAAGATAAAAATACACTCTAAAGGTGGCTGAAATGGAGGGAAGAAACAATATTTTTTAAAAGCTATATAGCTTTCTATTTTTTGACTAATATTAAGTAGGTTGTTTCAACTCTTGAATTCACAAGCGATGGTAAGTGACCCAGAAAGGAGCTTTGCAGCAGGCAAGCCTAGTCTGTTAACTTTTGTGGACGTTTTGATATTGGGAAAAGTAGCTGTCTGTTTCCATTTTTCACATGCTCTGGGATATTCCAGCACATGATGACTTTAGGTAGGAACTCCCGCAGTGTGTTTCTTGGGGCATCATTTCTATTTGGTGTTCTTAGAAATGAGGGTTTCTTGGTCAAATAAGTTTTGGCAAAATGCTGAATATTATCTCTCTCCAGAGACAGATGGGTTACAGAAGGAATAAGTCTCAACAATCACAGATCAAAGGCTTGGAGAAGTTCCAATGTGAGGAACGTGTTAAACCTTGAGGGACCTAGCATTTCTCTGACTTCTCTGTTAGCACAACAAGGACAGGACCCTTGTCTGCAGCCATAGGCAGCTGTGGTTATTTTATTCACTCAGATATTTCGATGACCTAAAAAAGTCTTTGGCACATAGTAGGTGCTTAATAAATACTTATTGAATGAATTAGTTTACTACCTTTGCCCACCCCCCAAATATTTATTGATATCTGAGGAAATACTGCTGCACAGTTTCTCCATATTTTAGAGAAATGGGATTTTGCCCTATAGAATGTTGGAAGGTGACAGCCACAAATTTGCATGAGGACCCTGTATGGATAATTTGGCTACACTTGTGGTTACCCAAGGTACCCATGGTGTCTTTCTTATGCTGCTACTTCACATTTATGTCTCTGTTTTATTTCTTTTGCTCTGCTGATTTCTCTTTGCTGTCCCTCACATATCACCTACAATAGGGGCTTACACATAGGAGATAATTTATAAATAATAATTGAAGCAATACTTTTTTTTTCAATTTTATTTTAATTTATTTTTTCAGATACATTTGTCTCTGCCTACCCCCCACCACTTTCCCTTGCCCCCTCCCTTCTTCCCTCCCTCAGCTCTTCCCCTTTGGTTTTGTCCATGAGTCCTTGCTATATGTTCCTTGACTTTCCCCTTCCCTTCCTTTTCCCCGCCCCCCCCCTTCCCTCTTGTCTCTGTTGATTTCTTTTCCTTTCAGTGTTGCTGGTCTTATTTTCCTTGCATCTTTGTATTGTTGGTTAGGTTCCGCTTACAGGTGAGATCATATGGTATTTGTCTTTCGCCCCCTGGCTTATTTCGCTTAGCATAATGCTCTCCAGTTCCACCCATGCTGTCGCAAAGTTTAGTAGTTCTTTTTTTCTTTCTGCTGCATAGTATTCCATTGTGTATATGTACCATAATTTTTTGATCCAATCATCTACTGATGGGCATTTAGGTTGTGAAGCAATACTTTTTTAACAAAAACAATAGACACGATTTATTGAGTATCTACAGTATGGAAGGCATGTTCCTTGGCCCCTAATATTCAGGATTTTATTTTCTCCTTACAATACCATGTCAGGTAAGTTTTATTAGCCCCTTTCTGTGGATTACAAGAGGCTTAAAGAGGTTAAGTACACTCCCTCTTGTATTAGAGTCAACATTTTTACAGCAGGCAGAACTGATAAAGATTATACAGTCCAATGGTTTTCAAATGTCAGTCCATGGACTGGTTATATCTGAGACTTAGTTAAAAATAAGATGAACTGGGTTCCCCTGTAGGAGATTCAGATTCCATGGGCCTCAGGTGATACCCATGACTCAGAACAGTCAGTAAGCTCCTCTGATGCTGATGATGCAATTCCAACTTTTCAACTCATCATTTCTAGTCCCTTTCTTTATTTTACAAATGAGGAAGCTTTTATCTAGAGACATTAGCTCAAGATCACATATCAAGTGTGGTGGATTTTCTTTTTCTTTTTAAAAATATTTTGTTGATTATGCTATTACAGTTTCAGTTTTTCTTCCTTTGCCCCCTTTCACTCAGCATCCCCAAGTCCCTCAAGCAATCCCCACACCATTGTTCATGTCCATGCATCATGTGCATAAGTTCTTTCTCTAGTCTATTTCCTATACTGTACTTTATATCCCCATGGCTATTTTGTAACTACCTATTTGTACTTCTTAATCCCCTTATCTTTTTACCCATTCCCCCAAACCCCATCTTATCTGGCAACCATCAAATTGCTCCGTGTATCCATGATTCTATCTCTATTCTTCTTGTTTGATTAGTTTGTTTTTTAGATTCATTTGTTGATAAATATGTATTTATTGTCATTTTATTGTTTATTGTTTAGATTTTCTTCTTTTTTCTTAAATAAGTCCCTTTAACATTTCATATAATAATGGGTAGTGATGACGAATTACTTTAGCTTTACCTTGTCTGGGAAGCACTTTATCTGCCCTCCGATTCTAAACGATAGCTTTGCTGGATAGAGTAATCTAGGTTGTAGGTCCCTGCTTTTCACCCCTTTGAATATTTCTTGCCAATCCCTTCTAGCCTGCAAAGCTTCTTTTGAGAAATCAGCTGACAGCCTTGTGGAAACTCCTCTGTAAGCAACTAACTGTTTTTCTCTTGCTACTTTTAAGATTGTCTCTTTACCTTTAACTTTTGGCATTTTAATTATGATGTGTCTTGGAGTGGGCCTCTTTGCATTGATCTTGTTTGGGACTCTGTGCTTCCTGGACTTGTGTGTCTATTTCCTTCACCAAATTAGGGAAGTTTTCTTTCATTATTTTTTAAAAATAGATCTTCAATTTCTTGTTCTTTCTTTTCTCCTTCTGGCACGTCTATGATGCAAATGTTGGAATACTTGAAGTTGTCCCAGAGGCTGCTTACACTGTCCTTGTGTTTTGGGATTATTTTTTCTCCTTGTTCTCATTGGTTGTTTTTTTGTTCCTTATGTTCCAAATCATTGATTTGATTCTTGGCTTCATCCACTCTACTGTTGCTTCCCTATAAATTGTTCTTTATTTCAATTAGCATATCCTTTGTTTCTGACTAGATCTTTTTTTATGCTGTTGAAGTACCCAATGAGTTCCTTGAGCAACCTAATAACCAGTGTTTTGAACTCTGCATCTGATAGATTGCTTATCTCCATTTTGTTTAGTTCTTTTTCTGGAGTTTTGACCTGTTTTTTCATTTGGGCCATGATAATTTGTCACCTCTTTTTGGCAGCCTCCCTGTGTTTGTTTCTATTTGTAGATACAGCTCCTATCAATCCCTGTCTTGGTAGTGTAGCCTAATGTAGTAGGTGTCTTGTAGGGTCCAGTGGCACAGCCTCCCCTATCACCCACACTGGTTACTCAAGGTGCTCCTTTCATGCGGGCTGAGTATATATACTCTCCTCTTGTATTTGAGCCTTGATTGCTGTTGGAAGGTCAATGGGAGGGATTTACTCAGGTTAGTCATTTGCAAGAGCTGGCTGTGACCACTGACTGCTAACCTCTACCCATCGTGGAGGATAAGCTGTCTAGGGACAGGGTGGTGGCATTCCAACGTGGCCTGTAGCTGTCTACTGGGTGCATAGGCTCTGATATTTCACAGGCGGTGCAGGCCACAGTCAGCCCCGACCTGTGTTTTGTCTGGGGCCACCCTGAATGAACTATAAAGCAATCTGAGATGGCTGCTATTTGTGCTGAGCTTGGAGATTCCCAGGTGGAGCTAAGCTGTGAATCTAGGCTGGCTGCTGCTAGTGCTGGGCCTAGGGCCACTTAATAGGACTTAACAGGAGATAGAGGGACCTGGGGGGACTCACTGAGATCAGCTGTTGCTTGTTTGGTAGGAGTTAGGAAGTTGTAAAGCATGAGACAAGACTAGCGATTCATCTGAAAAAGTCACTGTTAACAATTTGGGTGGGCTCATAAATTGGGTAGGATAGAGTCTCAGGTAATATCCAGGTGGGGGCAAACAGTGTTAGTCAGGTTGATGGAGTCTCAGATATAACACCTGCCTGCTGGCTCTGTTGGGGGGTAGGGCGTAGAAAGGGACAATGGTTACTGCCTGCCTTTCTGTCTGGGAGAAAGCTGTCCCCCAGCCCTCACCTTGATGCCAGACACTTCTGTTCTTCCCTGTATGCCACTGGTGCCTTTCAAGCTACTACTCTGGTGCTGGAGCTCAGAGGGAGTGAGTCTAAGTCTGTGTGTGGGTCTTTAAAGAAGAACTGCTTGGGACTCCAGAGGTTTCTTCGACCAACTCAATCCCTGCTGGTTTTTGCAGCTGGAAGTTACGGGGACTTATCTTCCTGACACAGAACACTGGGCTGTGGGAACTGGTGTGAGGCCGGGACTCCTCGCTCCCAGGATATCCCTCCCAAATTTTTATCCATCACTCCTGGATATGGGACCAGCTTGTTCCAGGTCTCTTCCCTTTCTACCATGTCTGGACAGACGTGGTTTCTTTAATTTCCTAGTTGTCAGATTTCCATTCGGCTTCATTTCTGATGACTCTGAGTGATGGTTATTCTATAGTTTAGTCGTAATTTTGATGTGGTTGAGCCAGGAGGCAAGCTGTGTTTACATTTGCTACCATCTTGACTGGAAGTTGGGTTTTATTTTTCAAAGAAAGTTCACAAAATTATATTCCAATCCACATGCTTTTCTAGAGCCCTACCACTCCCCCATCAAGAATTAAAGTCTATATCTCCTACCCTTGAACCTAGGTGGGCCTTCATGACTACCTCCAGTAATAATAATACTGTGTAACTTCTGAAGCTAAGTCAGAAAAATGCCTTGTACTCTTGGAATGCTAGCTTTTGAATCCTAGTAACTATGTTGTGAGAATGTCCAAAGAGTCTGTGGAGAGGCTCAGGAGGATAAGAACTGAGGCACCCAGCCCAGAACCTTGACTTAATTCTGGGCTGTCAACCATCACAAACTGCCAACCACAGGCGTGAGCCAACTTGAAGGTGGATTCTTCTCCCCCACCCCTTACCCCCCCCTGCTCTAGTCAAGTTGCTTCAGTGAGCAGGACAAGCCGTCCTTGCTGAGCTTTCTCAAACTGTAACTTTGGGAGTGAGGTAAATAATTATTGTTGTTTGAATTAAGTTTTGGTGTTGTTTTTACCCAGCAATAAGTAACTGATACATTAATGTTTGAGTCAAGATTTGCATCCACTTGTATCATTTGGTAAAGAAGCAGCAATAAATTAAATTAACTTAGAATTCTATGTGGTCCAAATTTAAATGCCAGTTTTGCTATATATTGGCTTTGTAATACTAAACACAGCCCTTCTCTTCCCTGAATCTTCACTTCCTCTTCCATAAAATAAAGAAAATACACATAAGATTAAATATGATGTCATAGGTAAACATAAGCATGTATCTGTATGATATTATAGATATGAGTATATTATTATTATTACTATGGCTCAAGGCCATGAAGGTTAACATACACACCATGGTGGTCCTTATCTTCTATTTTCAAATGAGGCCAAAAAAGACAAATAATTTTTTTTCCTGTTTGGGTAGTAGCATCGGCAAAGTCAATCATGTGCAGTTTCTTGAGATACACCCTAATTGTGTGTGTGTCAGAATATGTATGAGAGAAGGAGGAGGGAAAGATGAGAGCATGGTGGTTTCTTCCGGTGTATTCTGGCTGCAGGCTATTCTCATTAAAATGATTGGAAATGACCACAGAAGCAAAGCTCAGCTAGCTCGGGTTTTCCCCCCACCAACAGAAGGCAAGTAGTACATTTTAGAGCCAGCTCAGCAATTCAGCCACCTTGACACGCTAATTACTTGCATTGCCTGTCAAACTGGGTATCTCAACCTTCGCAATTAATAGCTCCACTTTCAATAAGCAAAATTGTATTTGACTTCAAAGGGGAACTGAATGAGTATCAGGGCATTTTTATTGCTGAGAGTTTCCTTTGGGAGTTGGCTGACAGTATGGGTGGTAAAAATGAGCTACATAGTGGAAGGAGGATTTTCTAAAACCAACACTAAGCTCATACTTGACCATATCCTGGTCTAAAATAGACCCACTGCATGAATCTTCTCCTTGTTTACCTGACTTCAGAAGTAGAATCTGATCATTTTGACAGAGTTCCATGAAGCCCGTTATCCGCTTTGCAAACTCGACCACGTATTGGATGGCGTGAGTGATCTGGATGGCACACTGCTGCCATAGTGCTTCCCTGGACTTCAAGAGAGAAAAGACAGGTGTATGTGGAGCAAAGAACAGCTTGGAGAGTCATTGAAATACTCGAGGTTGCCCTCCTGGTGCTTACCTGTCACTTAAAGACCAAGGTGGGAATTTACACGATTCCTTTAAAAGAGGTGGGCAATATTTTCTAATACTGTTTTGAACTGTTAGAACCTTGATACATCACAGTTATCAAAGTACTCAGGCTAGAATAATGGAAACATTGCAATAGCATGTAAAGATAGTTATTTATAGCTTCTTTACTCTTCTTCCCTCCATCACTTAGTCTAAATAAACTCAAGCTCTTTGTCCATTTTGTGAAAACAAACTCTTGCACTGAGGAATACCAGTTTCATTCATGAACTTTTATAAGGTTATTTTCATGTGTACCTGATGGACACTAAACCTTTAATATTTTTATTTTGTGGCCTTTTCCCAGAACTTACAGAGGTTGTTTTTTGGTATAAAATGAATTTCAAGGGAAAAGATAGCAAATCAAATTGCTCTCTAACATAACATAGAATCCCAGAAATATATTTTGATCTTCTGGTTATTTACTTTGGAATGGGCAACATAAATCTAACTGTGTTA
Organism: Pteronotus mesoamericanus; assembly: GCF_021234165.1. Lineage (NCBI taxonomy): Eukaryota > Metazoa > Chordata > Mammalia > Chiroptera > Mormoopidae > Pteronotus > Pteronotus mesoamericanus. Next base: position 11,911,068 of record NW_026555245.1, read on the forward strand.
ATTCTGGTTTTCATTGACCATAACTGTGCTTTTGTTTATTTATGTAAAAGTGGTAAGACTTAATTGTTCCAATATATGTTGTAATCATATATTTAGACACAGACACATTTATTCATTTTTTAAAAATTTCATTTACTGGTAGATGTTATAACTTAGGATCTTAATCCCAAGGACATTTTGATTGTCATAATTATGTATAAGGGGGGTGTTACTGGCATCCAGAGGCTAGAGACCAGGGATGCTGCTAAACATCCTACAATGCATAGGACAGTCCCTACAGCAAAGAATTGTCCAGACTAAAATGTCAATACTTCTGATACTGAGAAAGCCAGAAATAGAGAAGCCACAGAAAAACTTCCCTATCGTTTTTGAGAGTACCTTGCTTTGATACGCTTTAATTTCTTCGTAGGTGTGGGTCTGCCATGCCAGTTGGTGTAGCTCCTCCATGGTGTATTGACATGTCTCCAAATGGGACTTAATGATGTTCTGTGCAATTCGATCTATGAGAAAGAATATCAATCAGTTTGAGGGTTTGTGAACGAAATCCCACCTTGCTCAAAGAAAGCTGCTTTTAATATGCTTACCCTAGGAGTGCCTTTTGGAGGTACTCCAATTGTATCAGACTCACTCTTTATTGCCTATTTTCTTTTTTCAGTCTTTTAAAATTGACTGCCTTTTCCTTCTCTGATTAAGCACACACCTGGGTCTTACAAGCTGTAAGGTGTTCAAATAATTAGTTATTTAAAAAAGAAATACAAATTACCATGTCTCTTGCTTTTGGCCTAAAATTCTACTAACAGTCTTAACATTTACAGTCCAAATACTTTAAAATATTTGAAAATTGTTCATTTTGAAAAGGGAGAATTAAAATATAAATGTATTTGCTCATATTTTTACAAAGGGAGAGGTAAGCAATAATCTAAAAAAATAGTTCTCTGTAGAGGAAGGAGAATAGAGTAGAGGGACAGGGATAGAAGCTAGACTTCTCTGACAATATTATTTTTATAGATTTGACTTTGGAACCATGTAGATAACTTATATAATTAATAAAAGGAGAGAGGTCATAGATGAAATAATAGGACTCATGAGTTAATAATTGAAGTTGGGTCAAGGGAGCATTATATTCTCCTTTCTAATTTTTTATATGATGATGTATTTCTTTAAAAGAGTTAAAAAAGAGCAAATGATTATATTCATAAAAAAGTAGTAACAAACATAATCAGTCTTTTGGGGCCATTTATCCCAAGTGAGTTTTATTTGGTGTTGTATCTTAAATACTGATGATTTGGGGGTTGGAGGCATGACATCTGAGCAATAGAACCAGAAAAATAGAGCTCTCCTTAAAAACCTTCTGTGGATCCCCTTAAGTTGGACAGAGCTAGTAGGAGGTCCCCTCATAATCTCATCTGCTATTGGAACACGTGAACAAGGCAATGTCTTAGGAGACCAAAGTACATAGAAATTCTGCCTGTGGGGTGTGCGTAGAATGAAGATGACTGACGTTCACCCTGATAACTGTTCTTGGCTTATAAGAAATGGAATTTTTCTTGTGTTTCAGGTTGTACCATTTCAAATATAATTTCTTTTATGACAGTTTCTTCTTATCTAAATAGCTATTTTTCATTTCTCTAAGGTAACTCTCAAAGCAGTACTTAGGTAACTTCCTTTTACTTTGCTAAGCTTCTGGTATATATAGGGTAAAATGAATTGAGTTTCAGTGACTGAGAGAATAGAAAATGTAAGCTTATTAAACCTCTAATGAACTTCCCAAGTAAAAAAATCTCATGCAACCCATTGCCTGGTACATTATAAACACTAAATAAATAAATTACCACTATTACGACGTTCTATATAGTTTGTCATCAGGGAAACAAAGCACTGTTTTGGAATCACTGTTACAATGAAGGTTAATATTTCAATATTTACTAGAGATTTTCAATCAGAACTATAAAGTGGTAGATGTATTATTAGAAGGTGCTACAAATGCTAACTTATGATTATAGTTATGTTCTATTGGATGTAGCATTGAGCATTTCTATAATTTCATTGCTTATTATCTTATAAAATACTTTCTTTAAGAAATCCTATATTCAAAATTTCATCAAAAATCTTCTTATACTATAAAAAGGGCAGTAACTGCACTATAAATCATATTAAAATAGATTCGTGTGCCATGGTTCATCATTTTTCAATTTCACTTGGGCAGTCTAGTTACTTAGAATCTAAAAAACACGTATCTCTTCCTTAGTAGGTATATAATGAAAACATAGATTTCTATAGCTCTGTAGTTTTAAAACCTATATCTTCTTGGCATAGTTTGTTTTCATTTTCAAACATATGCTGATTTGTCAGTAATTTACAGGTATCAGGGTTTATAAGCAAAACTACAATTGTTGCTCAAAATTGCATTGTGGAAAACTATCTGTTCTTTTATGACACATCTCAGGAATTGCTGGACAAAGTTTTAGAATTCTATAATTCTGCCACCAAAGCTTAGGGTTTTATGGGATGAGGAGGGATGGGCATAATAAACAGGTGGGCAGGTTAAGCAAAATTGGAAGTTAACTCCACACGCATGCTTTAGGACTCAGCTCAGATGACCGTTCCTGGTGAAGGTTTCCTTGCTTCTCTGTGTGTCCTTATGCAGAAGGACCAGCTGCCATTACACTTTGATTCTACCTCCAATTAAACCCTTATTCTAGTCAGACTCTCATTGTAGTTATTTGTGTGGATTCTGTTTGTTCCATGCTCTTCAAGACTGTGAGCTCTTCAAGAAGCAGACTGCAGAGCTGACATAGTGCATTCATATTCATTCAACAAACAATTTTTGAGAAACTATTATAAACCAGGTTGATGTACAGGTTTTTAAAGAGATTTTCTTTTCAGGATCTTAATATCAAATCATAATGTAATAAACACCCTGAGTTATTGTGGGATCTCAGAGAAGAAAGTGTCTAACTCAATCTGGGGGAGGCAGGAAAACAACCATGGAGAAGATGTTCGTTGACCTGGGTCTGAGCAGGAGTTTTCACATGGGGAAAAGAAAGATGACCCTGAGGTAGAGGGAGTGACATTACCAAGGCACAGACAGAAAAACTAGCGATAAGCTTGATAATTTCTAACACTATGTTTTTACATCTTTACGAACTTTACCTTTTAGCACCAATTTCCTTTTTGCAGAGGGAAAAACAATGAGGTTCAGAGCGCATAAATTGAGACCCATTTTTATAGAGCAAGCAAATGGTGTTTTGAAATTGAGTCTGTCTTTTCTGGCAAGAAGTCTATAGGGCTTGCAGCATAGCTTGTATGGAAGAGATAAGGAGATATAAGACTAGGGATGGAAATTGTGACTAGAGACAGGAGAGCTGAGAAAGGAATTTGGATTTTATCTTGTAGGTGACTGGGAGCTCGCAGAAGCTCTGAAGGAGGAGAGTGACATAGTCAAGTTTTTGTTTTAGAAAGGTGGTCCTGGTCATGGCAAAGAAGATTAGATGGCATTAGAGAGTGTGTGAGATACATGGAGCTGCTGTGAAAATTCAGGCAAGATCTGAGAAGGTTCTGGACTATGTAAGAACAACAGAGATGAAGTGGAGGGGCTGGTTTCAAGACAATTCTGAAGGAGGATGCACAGGAACTGCAAATGAGAGGAAGAGAGAGGAAGAGGGAGGGAGGGAGGGGAAGACAAAGACAGAGAGATAGAGGTAGGGGTGTGTGTGTGTGTGTGTGTGTGTGTGTGTGTGAGAGAGAGAGAGAGAGAGAGAGAGAAAACATTCAATATAGTAGTAGGTGCTCAGCCAATGCTGAGTTAGTAAATAGAGTGTTAAAAATGTCCTTCCTCCCTTCCTTTTTCTACTTCATTTCCTGAAGGACTTTTAGAAAGCTTAGACTGAGCCTTCGTTTAATGATTTTAAAGACTAAGCACTCACAATGGCTTTGAAATCAAACATTAAACATGCAGTTATTTCCCATATACTTTTGTGGTGATAAGTAAAAGGCAAATCTTTTTTTCACATAAGGCTTGGAAATATCCATGAAAGCTCAGACACATTGCAGAGGCATTTAGCCCCCTTCCACTTCCTTCAATGAGTCTGCAGTGCAGAGCCACGTGCAAAAACCTGAGTTGTGCAAAAACCTGACTTGACCCTCTCAAAGCTCAGGCCAATAAACCACAAGGTAAAGCTAGACTTGGTCCCATAGGAGCAAGGCCAGAGGGCTCATTCTGTTGATTAGAAAGATGCACAACCGAGAAGACGGTTTGCTTGAACTGAGAGTCTGCAGTTGTGAAAAGGGGAGAAAGATTTAAAAAGGGACAAAGTGGGAGACAATGAATACAGTATGCTAAGTTCCTGCTGGGAGCCAAAGGAACTTTCAAGAGTCCTTGCCTGGAAAAGTAGAAAAGGTAATAGTAAACGCTATCATCCCCAGGGACCAACCACATGAGAAAGTCCAGACAAAGAGACTGAGGTAAAAGAGCAGAGGATATGGAATCTTTCTGGGCAATCACATTCCCTTCATCCGTTTCCCGACTTGGATTGCAGTTGCTCTCAGAGCTCAGTTTTTGTCGGATTCTTTAACTTGGGCTGCAGGAGGCACATGTTGAAGGAGCCAGCACACACTTTGCTCGGATAATGGGTCCAACAGGAATATGGCCCACATGACTGACTAATGGAAAATTCTACCACCTACAAAGGTGATGCCCATGAACCCTATACTCTGCTCTTTCTAAAACCAGGGATGGGAGGCTAGAGATATAAGTGGAAAATAAACTCAGTTAACATCTTTTCAGCAGTTAAAATTCTGTGTATGTTCAGCAAGACAGAGGTTTGTCCAACTCACCATGAGTATGTGGCTGCTCAAATTTAAAATGATGACAAAGAATGAGGAAAACACTTTTATATGCTCAGTCCAGTCATTTCTTTCAATCATGATGAGGTAAAATGTAAATATTTATGCCAGCAAGGGAAAATTGGGTGTGTAATTATAGGTTGATATTAAGTCCATGATCCTTATTTTCTATTTGTTGATTTCAGGGACAATAGCTTGTTCTCACTATCTTTCTTCTATTTTCTCATATGTAAATGTATATAACTTTAAAAAAATAAAATTGCTCTGTTGTTTTTAGACTTTGACCCTGATACTTTTCTTGAAGGAGGGCTTACTGGAACCCAAGATGTATAAGCACTTAATAAAATTTAGTAACTCTCTTTATAAGATAGAAATAAAATGTGGGATTCCAGTGAAAGAGTCATCCCAGAAATCTTTAAAATAATTGATACAGGTGTATGTTTATGGCATAGATGGTGGTGATGGTTTCATGGGTATGTGTTTATCGCTAACCTTATTAAATTGCATATATTAAATATGCACAGCATTTTGTATGTTAATTAATACTTCAATAAAAATAGATTTAGAAATAATTGATATAGGCAAATATTTTTTGTAATTTTTTCAATATTATTTTGTTTTAGTTTCAAGTATACAGTATAGTGGTTAAACAATCATATACTTTACAAAGTGTTCTCCCTGATATACTTAGTACTCACCTGACACCACATAGTTATTATTATATTATTGACTATATTCCCTATGGTACAACTTTACATACTCATGATGCTTTATCAGTTTTGATTAAAGAAATTTTAAATGTTGTTAAAATTTTCACACTTCTCTAGAAGTGTAACCTTAAATCCACTTGGGGTAATCTTACATCCACTTAAAATGTGGGCAATAAGAAGAGAGAAATTAAATTTTTGAAAGGAAAACTGGAATAAAATTGATGGTAACTGTTAATCGCATGTGCAAAAATGATAAGGTCTTGAGGCTGAAACTGACTTCCTACCTCCATTTCCAAGTGGACTGTATCTAAATTATTCTGGAAGTTAGTTGGGTCTTTATTCTCTGAAACTGTAAAGGACTTCCGCACTCCTCCCCCATCTTCATTTATCTTCCTTGTGATCTACTGAATAAATCACATAAGTAGGGATGAATCCCCCTTAAGGTGTTTAGAGATAGTTGAGATGTATACGATCAAGTTCACACTGGTAAATGGAGTGTTTAGGGTCCCTCATATCAGACATCATAAAAATAATATTTTGAAGTAATGCTTAGAGAAATACATGAACAATAACTTTTTTATGTATTGATCCACATACTAAAGCAAAGTTTGGAAACAAGTCATTCAAATTGCCTAATTCCACGTAGAAAAAGAAGCAACATCTGCTCATTTCAGTGAGAAACAAGTAAACTGACAAGCAAGGTGACAACTTCTTGTTTATAACTGTAATGTTATAAAATGAGGACCAGCTTGCAGCTACTAAAATAGCAAGTGACCTTCTGCAGCTCTGATTTCAACCACTCAGCGAGTTTTTTCCACCAAAGGGGCTTATTTTAGCTCTCACTAGACATTTCAGCAAATGGCGCTCTCCAAAGGCTACAGTGTCTCAGGCAGCCATGGATTGCCCAGGTGATTTCATTAGAATCCCACATTCTGGGAGTGAGGAAAGTTGAGTGTATCTTTAAAAATTGCTGCTTTCAGTGTTATTACCAAGAGCACTGATGGCCCAACTGTACCAAGGCGAGAAAGCTGAGACTTAAAGCTATATATAGCGTTAGAGGATGTTGCATCGAACTTCCTAATTCTTTCTCCTCCCTCTCCTTTTTTTTCTTTTTCTCATGAGAAATGATGGCTTCTTCTCAGTGAACTATATACCCCCTATTCATTTTTCTCCACAAGGGATTTTTTTTTAACTTGGAAGTATTCTTCTCAAAATACTATATTTCAGCCTCAATCAAAATGATTAATGAATTTTTAATTTATCACTTGCCTTAAGGATCTAGAGAACCGCTCAATTCTCTGTGTAGTTTATACTACTAGTGTGAAAGTGGAATTCTTAGGGGATTCATTTTGAATTAATGCCAGGATATCTCTACGGACTTGCTCAAGGCAAGTTTTAAGTGCCTGCCTTAGGTTTTCAGAATATCAAAATTCCTTAGAATCCACACTCTGAGGCAGTAACTATAATATATTAGAACAACTGGTTGAAAGGTGAAACATTTAACCACGTGTGCATTTTGTCTTTTTGACAACAGACTACTAATTTTATAAGTTTTCTTTCATTAAATAGAACAAGTCTACTGGTTAGGGTGCAATAGGTGACAATGTCAGAGAGGACAATGTCAATTTCAAGACCTTTCTGATTTTTCTAATCTCTATTTAGAGATCATTATAATTACTTTTTTTTTAAAGAACAAATAGAATTGTGCTGTCAGCATAAAAATATCACTAACACTTAAGCTCAAAACAGTCATCTCTCAGTAATCCTCAGCCTCAATAGGAAAGTAGTCTTTTTAGCATTTAAGTTTCTCAAATTCTTTTAAGGAAGAGTTGGGGTCAGAAATAACCTATAACTCATTTGTCGGCTTAGTTTCATGGCCCAACCACTTATGACTCTCACATCAATGACATAGGTTAGTTTTGAGGCTCTTTTTCATACAAATTCTTTTTATCTCATGGTTATTCTATTTTATTTTAGATTTTATAGTTGACACTATTAAAGATGTCCCTCATTTCCCCCCTTTTTCTCCCCTCCACCCAGCCCCTGCTATCCCTACCCTTCACCACATTGTTGTCTGTGTCTATGGGCCATGCATATATGCGTGTATGTACTTTAGCTAATCTCTTCCAGTCTCCCTCCCAATTATTGTATCAGAGAATAAAATAACTATTTCTTACTTCTTATAGACCTGAACCAAAATGTTCTTAAAGTTCTTCAGTAAAATATATTAATAAAATATGATTATGTTATTAACTATACAAAATAATGAAAATGTGATAAAACACAGTTGAGTGAAATACAAACATAGAGGAAAAACAATTAGAAAATCAGATTAATGAAGTAAAATATCTGGGCAAAGACTGAGGAACAAATTAATAAAAAGGTTAATATTTTGTCAAATTTTAGAAAGCTTAGGTAAGAGCATTTTAGTAGAAGGTGAGAAAGTAGAGAGTGAAGCAGAAAGAAAAACTGAAAGACTCTACCTAACATTTGCGTTTAAGCAGAGTACATGCAAAGGAAAAAAAATTACAGGATACAAAACAAATGAACTAAGTTGGTGTCTTTTTAATAATTTAATAATGGAAAGCTGTTTTGGATCACAAGTGTTTTGTTTTATTGCAATAGTGCATGTCTAATTTTTGGGAAATTATAGTTCTTTTTCTTCAAACTAGCTAAGAAAATTGAGAAAGAATCTATTATGAAAACATTACATTTCAAAATTAACTTTCATAGTAAAAGACCTCCTTCACAGAACCATCAGCAAATATCAACTAACTTCAGTGTCCCAGAAATGGTGAGTTGTAAGATGGAGGAAGACAATATGCCCCTTTTCAGACTTTTATTTTGTGCCCTATGGGAAGTCACTTAACATCTTAAAATCTTACTTTCTTTGAGTTTAATTTTCCATCTACGGAAGGATTTTCTAAGTGCTGTATGATGCATGGCAAGTTGGGTCTGAGGGTCTCTCCAGAAATTTATCTCCATTTTGGCTCACTGGGGATAAGTCTTCCAGTTACAGAGGCTGAGAGTACAGGTCACAGTCCTAAAAGCACTTGAGGAGTCTTGATAGAAACAAAAATAATATAACCCAGAGCCCATTAAAATCTTACCCTATTCTCTTTTAGAAACTGTAACTCCACATACTACCCGAAGCACAATTAGTGGGTCACACATGATGAAAACCTAATTATAAAAAGTGCTCAGGGCCATCATTAGGATTGGCTGTTACTATTTGGATTTTGTTGACATATGGATGGACTGTTAATTTAAACACAAGCAATTCCTCTCCTATCCCACACCCTCTTTGGAAATTTTGTCAATGTATTTCTGACCTTTAGGAAGAACTGAATCAGAGAAAATCTTTGGAGGCAATTTCATACTTTCTAATATTTGATCTAAAATATTAAAAATAACTTGATTACTTAAATAATAAATTTAATTGACTAAAATTTAAAAATGAGTGTTTTCTAAATAGTCTAGCACAAATTGTCCTAGAATAAACCCATCTGAAAACCAAATAGCAGTTTTGTACTAGACCTTGTAAATATGATTTAAATTTAAATAGTAAATTCTTCCTCCTCAGTATTGAGTGTATATTATCAAAGGGAACTTGATAACCTAAAATAAAAATAAAATAAAACAAATAAACCAGAAGTCTTTTCAGGTAAGAACATTCCCAACAGGTTTCCCCAATTTGGTAAACATCACATAAACCCTGTACTGGTTGGTAGAGTGAACATGATAATATACATTAGCACATGTATACTGTGCTAATAATACCAAAGCGTTGACTTCCAGCAACCTGGCCATCAATCGACATTTCTGTGTTCCAGGGCCCATGTAGTATATTAACTCTAGCCAGCACTTCCCCAGATAAGTGCTTGACACTGAGGCTAAGGCAGAACATGTCCACCCAATCAGTGGAAAAGTGATTCAGAGCTTTTTCTGAGAGCCAGTGTCAAAGCTTGCACTGACTTAAGTGCTGTTCAACAGTAGGGGTTGTTTCAGAGGCTACTTTATAAGTATAAACATTCCCTCCCTCGACAAGTCACAGGCAGAACCTCATGAAATCTTCTTTCCTCCTCCTTACTGCAGAACATTTCATATCTACTATGGCTTTTAAAATTGAGTGTATAAAATGGAATTGCTTTTCCAATAGCTTCTCAATGGCTTTTTATTTTTTTTCTGCATAGTTGGATTTTAGAACCTTCTTAGGAAGTTCTGAATTCTGAGTAAAAAAATTAATCCCAAGCTAGTATATCTATAGGAAGTCCACTGAGGAAGATCAATTTTGCATAATTTCCACTCAAAATAGAAAAGGTGATTTAGATTTACCTAATCTACCCAATGCTAGCACATTAGGAAAGCTGTTTAAACAGAGGTACAAGCATGTAGTGACCAATATGTACACAAATACTATAAACATTTGTGTATAAGTACTTGAATCGAACATGTATGTGAGTGTGTTGCATCTTTATATTTCTTTAGAGCCTTGCTGGTCACAAAGTGCTTTTGTCTACATTATGCCATTTACTCCAGTTGTGGGCAATCACAGCCGGAACATGACAGTAGGGTGACTACAACATATTACTAGGTGATTTTTAGACCACCTTTATGAGGTTCTTAAAGGATATCTGGAAAGATATGGATTTGAATGGACTCGGCAAGGAACTATAGTATTCTTTGTGTCAGGAGGCTCTAGAATAATTCATGGCCATGGACTTGTGCTCAAGTTGATTAGCCTAGTCCCTGTACTTGGGGAATCCTTTTTTTAAGATAGAAGGCAGGATTCTATAAAGAGCAGCCTCTTGAGAGAGATTCTCTGAGTGGCAAAGCACAAAGTCATGATAAAGTTTCAGAGGAGTCAAGTAAGTCCCTCTTCAGTGACCAAGGTGACCTGTGTAGGTCTGGGTCTAAGGCTGATCCCTGAAGCTGTATCTGAACAGGAGCTCATTCTTTACATTGATTGTACTTGAACTTGGGGAATTTTGCGTTTGGCCACCATCCTTTCCTTGAGCTGCCTCTGATTGTCCTTGATTCTCATTTTAGTCAGATATCTTGTCTTTATTTATTAATTTTTTTTTGTTTGTCTATTGTCAGGTGGGTGGTTGGAAAGAAGAGGCTGGTGCACAATTCTGATCTGATTAACTGTATAATTGACAGGGTCATTCTACCTCATGGAAAGTCTCAAACATGGTCCTGCTCCTTGGGAGGGAGGCAGGGCTGGCTACTGCCATAGCCAAGTGCTTCAGCATCCTTCAGGATTGCCTGGTTGCCCACAGATCCACTCCTCTCCAACACCCTATCCTTCTTCTTGGGAAGTGGCTGTAACAAAGGGAATATTTGTTCATACAGTCAAAGCTCCCACCAGGAGGTGAGAGAAAAACAATCCTTCAAAGTCATTTAGTCCAACCACCTTATTTTTCAGATGAAGAAACTGGGCCTTAGAAAGCTGAACTAATTTTGAACAAGTTCCCATGGCTACAGGTGAAGTCAGAACTCTCCATTTCAATGTACTTTTCCTAATTGCTTGCAGAGGGCCTGTGATTGGGGTAAGGGTGGGAGGGAGTGTCAGATGACAATATGTTCACAAGATGTTGTCCCTCAAAGCAAGAAGGGAAGAACTAAAGATATTGGATTTTCTTTGCTCCATACTGCTTTAAGGAATTTTCCCACACTTTAGTCTACTTTGATTCATTTTAATGACGAGGCAGTTGCTCCTAAATCGAATGCCTACCTATGTTTGGTACAGGAGCCATCAGAGGACACAGAAAATACATAGCTAGAGTTAAATTTTATTCTCTGTGCCATCTCTGAATGAGCAGTTAACTATGTATAGATAGGGAAATGCATATTTATCCAATATACATATAAATGTGCACAGAGAGATTAAAGCAGTTACAAAATACTTATCTGCAGAAGCGTGTCATTGAAGTGCTACCTTAAGACCAGAGCACCTACTTGAGGTTCTTAATAAGTACCAATTAAAATATCACCAACTTTTGTAGAATTCCCCAGAATAAAACAAGGTTAGTCATATATTTATGCTTCTATATAGACTTGATAAAATAAATAGTATATTATAGGGAATAGATCACTTTTAGGCTAATCCCCTTTTGTAATCGCATCTATTTAATACTCAGCCCCTGTGATAGGTGAATTTTTTAATTTCTAGTTTTGACTTTTAAAATTCCAGATTCCATAAATAGAACACAAAAGGAATATGAAAAGCTATTTTTAAGATAAGAGAGATCAGTGAATTTATATTTCATTGTTTCTATCTGGAGAGAAAATTACTGAGTAGAAGAGCAAACTCAGGTGATGTGTGTAAAAGGCAATTTATCCCCTTAGCACCGCAGCTAATGGATTTTTTTCTTTCTGTTTTAAAAAGCATGTTTTTTGGCGGTTGGAATTGTCTTGTTGTCTGATATCTCTCAGATGCACTGTCAATCATCTCTGAGCTTAAATGAGCTTTTGTTAAGACTATTAGTCCTGCAGAATCTCCCAACCCATCTGAGGGCCAATGTGGGGGAGCAAAAACATGAGCTTCCACTTTCCTTCCCTGCTTGTTTGTTCGGTATTCTTTAGTCAGACTCCTCTCCTTGCCACCAACAATTACAAAATTTTATTGCCAGATATATCACACACCCCCCATGCCATTTTGAAGGAAAATTCCAGCTAAACCTAGTTAATACTGCTCCCTAAATATTAATTTGAAGCTTACTTTTGCCCTTGTTTTTGTCATATCTTTTTCTCCTATGGGATTTTGAGAAACCCAGATATAATTCTTGAAATGCTTAATATTTTTCTGTTTGCTTACTCACATTTTGTTTTCTATTCCCAAAATTATGGGGAAAAAAATTATTCCTCATAAGAGATGTGGCTCAGAGAAGACAACAGTCCCCATCTCCCTCACCTTGGGGAGGGTTCGTGATACTGTCGTGCCCAGGACTTATGTTATACGACACTAACTTGCAATTATTTATTTTCATGCCTGGCTCTTAGGTCGTGAGGTCAGGAACCATGGTCTGCTTGCCTTGAATGCCTGGCATATCTCAAAAATATGTTTTTGAAAGAATGCTTGGCAGTCTAAGAGGGTAGAATAACCCCATGTTAGAATTTAGGCTCCACCACTTAAGTAACTTTGTGGTCTAGGGAAATCGCTTCCCTGTTTCTGTCCCTTTATTCCCTCACTGCACAATTGGATGACTTCTCTGCCCACCCAAAGGCACTGGCGTGGGGCTCAAATTGGCTAAGGCACATGAAAGGTCTTTCTATATTTTTCTCCATACAGAAAGTATTATTATTAGGTTCTTAACCTAGAAAGTTTCTTTGGTGCACTTTTAGAAAGACAAGTTTGCTTTTTCTGGGGGAATATCCCTGGCTCTGAAAACATTCATATAACTGACTTTTTGGGGTCTTCATGCTGTTACTTCTATAGCTGTTTCATGGTTCTTAAACATATTTTTAATACAATTTTCCAAGTTGTAAGACCATAATCTTAATGGACTAATCCAAAAACCTATTTAAAAAAGACTACTTTTAAGATGACCCAGTATCAGAATAATGATCTGATTGTACACATTCCATTGTTCTCTTAGAAACCAGAGGAAGCAGATCAGGACTTTAAGGTGTCAAGAGTGATGTTAAAAAAATTACTTAGTGTGACATAGCCTTGAATTCACCCAATGAAAATGGTGCTAAAATCAGATTTCGCATTTTGTCCGCACAGGGTTCTCTCTACGGCAGCTTTGCCACCAGCCAGATTAATGCAGGTGTTCATTAGCCAAGTCAAGTCAAATGTCAGCATGCTCACACTGTAAGCTTTTCTGTAGCACCTAGAACGGCATCAGGTGGGCAATAAACACCAAACATGCTTTGTGGTGGGAATGCCAATTAGCTCATGGGGTTCCCTGTGTTGATGGGAGAAAATATAGTATGATGGTTAAAAGAATGGGTTTTGATCTTACTCGAATCTGGGCTTACATGCTTACTTCCTTTTTAAAAATTTTACAACTTCTTAACCTCAATTATTCATATGTAATATAGATATACAAATACTTATATAACAGGCATAATAGGACTTTTTATGAGAATTAAATATAGGACATTGCTTAGCATAATGTAGGTGCTCAATGAAGGGTAGTTATGTGATCTGTAATAAGCAGTTATTTTATTAAGTAATAATGAAATTAATAACATTAAAATACCAATTATATTAATAATGAGGCTTACGTATGACAAATGTTGTCTTAAGAACTTGCAACTATTAACTTGTTTAATCAACACACACAGGTAGGGACTATTATTGTCCCAGGTTTACAACTGAGACTCAAAGTTTAGGTAAATTGCTTAAGGGAAAAGGCATACCAGGTTTTGAACTCAGGCAATTTGAGTCCAGAACCAGAGTTTTTAACCACCAATGCTATACCTCTGATGCCTTGTCACCCAATGATACTGTTATGGACCTAGTGTTTTAGTGAAATGAGTGGCAATTTTTTGGATGGTGCAGGAAAAAATAGTGTGTCTCATTATTGTGGCTTGTCATAGGTACCTACATTTGATACCCACAGAAGTTTATGTCCACTAGATGGCATTGCTGTTTTAACAAAATGAGAACTGAGTCACTACTTAACGATTAAGAGAACACTAAATATGGGAGTGATAGCCGGATAATCTAATAGCATCCCTAGACATCTGAAAGAAGAAGTATCCAAAGTTTAGGGAGGGTCTAGAGACATTCTAAAGACCAATGGTATCTTGAAATAATCAAAAAACATGTTAGTTCATTTTGGGTATCCCTGAATAGGAAATCTGGAGGAATTTTGAGGTTATCTAGTCCAAAGGCACTAGTCCAGGGGGGAATAGAGTGAAGACCAGAGAGGAAAGGTGACTTGCTAGAGTTACCAAACCTCATGGCTTTAGCTGTATTTTTTCCCCCATACTTCCTAGTGATTCTAAATTACAAGGAAACTGATTTTTGAGTTATTACAATACTTTATTTTTTGGTTAGGGGACAGAAGATTGCCAAACAATTGTGAGTTTTGTTAAGTTACATTTTATACATGTGTTCCAAATCAATAGCAGACTCTTGCACTTAGATATTAAGTAGGATAAAAATGAAAAGTGATGCTGATTTATTTTCTTCTTTTTTGTAACATGTTCTCTGGAAAACATTACGCAACTTCACTTAAAAGCACTGTCCCTATTGGTTGATGATATAGTCTGTGGATATTAAACTCGCAACAAGTAGCAGAGTAATGGATAAGCAAAAGCACTCTGGAATCAGACTGTCTGAGGTGGAACATGGCTCTGTCACTTATTAACCAAAAGACCCTGGAAAGGTCATGAGACAGCTCTAAGCCTCTGTTTTCCCATCTGTAAAATGGGAATAATATTTTTACCTATCTTAGAAGGTGCTTGTGAAAATTCAATGTATGTGAAGTGCCTGTGATATAGTTAAAAAGCAAGGTTAAGGAGAGCAATAATAATAAATAATTTTGTATTTTGGCCGATGTTTGGGTTTCTAGGTCTCTTAGATGTGACTGTTGTTACGGGTGTTTTATCAACAACCTTTTTACTCACTGTCACATCCTGAATTGCTACGAGAGAGAAATAACGTTTCAGGTTTTATAACTGTAATATTGCTTCTTCCTCAACCAGATGGTAGAAATAGCCAAGACACATATGGTATGTACTTCACCAAGTGTTCATATCAGCTTTATTTAAAACACTCGTAGGCTTTAGGCTCCTACTCACAGTGTAGACAGAGAAGGTGCCTGAGCACATGGTATACAAGCAGTATCAGCCAAGAGTTACTGTGCACTTGCTGAGTTCCAAACGTTGCTCTTGTTTTTCAAGTATTAACTCATTTAATTCTTACAACCATGTACTCTATGAACTAATACTTTTCTCTTTTTAAAGATCAGCAGTCAAAGAAAAAAAAAAAGAAAAGATGAGTAAACTGAGATTTAGAAACTTGCTGCAGCTCAAGTAATAAGCCACAGAGTTGTAGCTGAACTCAGGTAGCCTGGTTCTTAAACACTCTTGCTCTGCCATCAAACAGGGTGGGATATTAGGAAGACTCAGAGGTTCCTGAGCTCTGCATTGTTTTCTCCAGCATCCTGCACACTGCAGCAAAGCCTGGGGTAGTCATTGTTTGCTTAGGTGTTTTAGGCTACTGTTAACATGCAACTCTGTTACCCAGGAGGGTAATGTGTTAAACTTACATCAATATTTTTATGGTAATTAGTTAATGAAATCAAATGGTTAAACATTTAATAGGATCCTGAGTTTCAAAGGGTAAAACACATTTGCAACAGTCAGAAGAGAGTGTCCTAGGACAGGGCATCTTGAAGACCACTCCTCAGGAATCAATGGACATCACAGTAGAACAAGGAGTGGGTTGCTGATGCAAGTATGCCTGTGACTAGCCTTACTTTCCAGAGCTTCTTTGTTGCTCTTTGGTTCTGTAACCTTCCAGACTATACCCTCTTATTGCCAGTAATTCAGACTCTATTCCCGTGTAGAATTCTTGAATTCAGATTTACAAAAGGCTTAGAGGACTTCTGGACTACCCCTCTGCCTTTACTAAGAAACCGAGGCACCATTTGCTTACAATTTGTCCCCAGGTATCTTAGAGGGTGAGTTGGAGTTTTGTTCATTCAATTATTACATATCATTTCTATATCTCTTAGTTATTTCACATTAAATGGCACCACTTTGAATCCTTGTGAAAATTTTCCTGTTTATACCAATAACATTTTTCTTTCAGTGATGAATCCAAATTTAACAGATAGCATCTGTTTTTTACAGATAGCATATTTTTATTTATAATATCTTTCTTCCTTTGCTTGAGACAAACTTTTATGGGGCCAGAGAACAATGACATTTAGTAGAATGTATTTTAAAGTCAATTAGTTTTTTTTCACTAGAAGGCATGAATGCAAGCAATTCAACATAGACCTAAGGTAATGACCATACAAAATAGGACCAAGGCAACTTCAAGGCAGAAATTCCAAAACTGAGCTGGCAGGAGACTTCCACTTACCAATTTCAGTCATTGTTATCCCTGGTGCTAACTGCCCGTTGTTGAAAGAGCTATAGGTAAACAAGTTGGGTACGGAGGTGAGGTCATAGATGGGTTCTTGTTTTATCTGTTTGATTCCAGTCATGTCAAGTCCTGACTGATCAGGGGATGGCTGGCCGGAATCCACGTTGTAGTAACCCTCGGACTTGGGCAGGTCGATGACGTGTCCGTTGGCGTAAGTGCCGCCGGCCTCGCTGTTGAGGTTGCTCAGGCTGCTGCTGTACACCCTCGCCAGGGCTTCCGCCTCGCCGCTCTGCTGCTGCCGCTGCTCCTGCAGCCGCTGCTGGTGCTTCTGTACCTCCGCGTACAGGCTGTCCCTTTGCTTCTTGGACATCCTCCCGAACTTCACAGCTGGGTCGGAGAGAAAAGCAGAAAACCGCACTTGCGGTTATCATTTTCATTAACTGCCTCAAGCCCAAGGGGTCATGGATGATTGTCTGCTCAATATCAAATGCACAGACTCCTAGCACCATAGCCCAAGAGCCCAGACATTTGCACTCCGTCCATGGCGAAAGGTTCTATTCATGGGTGTCTGTACTGGTTTAGGTGCATAGCAAAAACTAAATCTAAGCTGGGAAGGAATATGAGAGTTTGTGTATTTCTTGTTGCCATGAAGTTAGAAAGCATATTTCCTTGTTCGTTTTTCACTTATGGGGAAAAAAAATCATTAAAAAACCTGACAATAGTACCTGCTATTAAAATATCAACCAAAACTCATTTTTAGTTCTCCCTCCTAAGCATTAGGATTACTAGATTGTTGGATAGAACCTTATTATTTCACTATTTTCTAAATAGTGCGTTGGGTAAGTACAGGGATGTGGGGCAGGGTGACAAACACAATTTTAAGTAGACCACATCATTTGCCTTCAGTAAGCTTTTGGGATCAAATGAAAAGGATCTTTGGAAAACAGCAATTTTGTACGTTCAATGGGCAATAAGTGAGCCAACAGGAACCCCTCCTCTCTCATTCTGCCATCCCCAAGTTTTATATTGTCCGTCTCTTCTGGCAAAATCCTTAGCCATCCTGAGGAAAAAGGAGGAAGAGTTTCTGTTAAGTGGTCAGAGAGTAATACGAGGATTCTTTCATTTGAATGCATTGTTTCTTAACTTACAGAGCTTAATCTCCTGAACTGTTATGGGTATTGACATTTTTTCACACAAGCTGTCAACTCCCATTTTAGGATATGAAAATCCTGAGTCAAGGGGCCACAGTGTCTGAATCATCAAGCAGTATGTCATTCAACTCAGAGTAGGAACTATGACAAGCTTGGAGGTTTCTGAGTTTCTACTTCCTCTTCTTTTGTGACATTGTGCCCAACACCTGTTGGTCTTGGGAACTCAGAGAATGTAGAAAGGATAAAGTGGAGAGTTGAAAGAGGTCCAATCCCTGATTCAGTCATGGGGGTTGATGAGAACAACTTCTGAGAATAACTAGAAGGTGAAGTGCTTACGAACTCTCCAGCATGAATCACCCACAGAAGAGATTCCCCCTGTGTAAGAGCTGCCATTTCACTCCCAATGTTCCTTCAGTATTTCTTTTCTCTTTCTGTTGGTTACAGAGCCACCAACTTTGATCTAAGCATCAGCTGTTGAGAATGAAGACCACATTTCCCAGCCTCTGTCACTGCCACATGTGGCTATGTGATTAAGTTCTGGGTAACTGCACACACTTGCAGGTGCTGGGCAGGCCATTCCCTCCCTCCTGCCTGCTGGACTGTGGATGTGAGGAAACGCGGAGCAGCCTAGACTCTTCCTCTTTCCCATTACTACTTCTAAAAAGCCAACATTTTTGTTTTCTGATGCAACCTAAGTTGGAAAACAAAGTGGTAATTATCTAGTAATTTCTCTGAATGAAGACGATTGATCTGGTTAATTCAGACCAAACTCCTCTTTCCATCTCAATTGTTATTTCTACAGGGTCTTGAACCATTTAGATCATTGTGTTTAACTTTGTGGAGGCACTGCCTTTATTAGACTCTGTTTCTCAAAGACAAATTTATTTGCTTACTAATTGATGGGGTATTTGTAGTTTGTTCATGGACAGAATTCTATAGTAACTTTTAGGGAAAATGTTCTCTGTACCTTTATACTATATCTTTGTAAATAATTTACTACATATAATTCTCCAGTGGGGGGGAAAAAAACTTTGTGTAAGAAAAACAGACCATAATACATTTGGGTTCAGGCAGAACGTTTTATTCCCCCACCAAAAAGTGATGTGACGTGCCTCTTGTTTG
Organism: Pteronotus mesoamericanus; assembly: GCF_021234165.1. Classification (NCBI taxonomy): domain Eukaryota; kingdom Metazoa; phylum Chordata; class Mammalia; order Chiroptera; family Mormoopidae; genus Pteronotus; species Pteronotus mesoamericanus. The sequence goes on from NW_026555245.1 coordinate 11,929,949, forward strand.
CTGACCCTCTGGTGCGTTCCTATAGGCTTAGAATAGCTCTTTGTTACAGAGCTGTGGTGCTGAATACCAAATTTGTATCTATTGCTATAGAATAAGATTTTTGTTTTGGCTCAAGTATACCTACTTTCTGAATTATTTTAGTAGAATAGTTTTGCATTTGTTACTTTAAAGTTTATAAGGAGAAAAAATGATAATGAAAAATTCTTCTACCATGAAGACAGAAATGTAATGTCTCTTTTTAAAGTCCTTTCCATTCCAGCCTTGCTTTAGATTTCTATATACTATATTTTGGTGAAATACACATTGTGGTGGATTGATTTTATTAATGGCCCTGATTTCTCTTACCTATTCCCATGTTACCCCCCACATAAGTTTGCAGCGCCCTTTTACCTCGGTGAGCATTCTTACCCCATCCCTTGACTCAGAGTAATATAGCCTGCTCTGGGCCCGTGGGGCATTGACATATATGACACGAACAGAGGCTTCCAAAGTGCTTGTGGGATTGAGTCTCTCCCCATGAAAAGGACATGCCTAACCCAGCTTGCTGGAGGATAAGGTACGTGAAGTAGAGTCAAGTCACCTCAGTCTTCCCAGACAAGGCCATCTATAATCAATAGAGGCATAGACTGACCTGCAGTTGATGGAGGATGAATCAATGAGCCCAGTCAAGACCCTGTATTTAACAATTTTAAGTTCACAATTATGCTGTTAACCATAGATCTCAAAATCAAAGCCAACAATGTCCAATAAGTATGCTGTCAAGACCTGTGCCCTGGTGAACATCTGAAACTCAATGGTGAGTAATTACGTGTTTTCCAAGAAATTAACTTTTCAGATCACTGAAGAAACTAAAATATTTCCAGAGAAACAACTTAAAGCCCCACTAGCTTTTGGAACTACCGGGCTTCATCTTAAATCACGGACTTTAGCGACAATTACTATAATACTATTTAGAATGAATTTTCCACTTATTTCAGAAATACCAAGGAGCCAGTGTTTTAGTTTTATGCCCCTTCCTATAATAAACATCGTGATATATTTGGGAAAAAGTATAGTACATCGCAAAAATAAACTGCCTGAACTTTCCTAACATATAAATAATTCCTTGTCACTATTTGTAAATACAAGGTACATACATTTATTGTATTCACAGGCCTATTTCAACAAAGGCTGTATTACTATTATATTTTCAAATATTAGCATTCTTCTTACCACTAAACATTAATCAGAATGGCACATATTTTAAATGTTTGCCCCTCTCAAACTTGAATTATTCTGTTAATGAGATTCACTTGAGTATAGAGGCAGTCTCTTGTTAAACTGCGAGCTCTCAAGAAAACCAGCACAATACTGTATACATTGCAAGTGCTTTATAAATATTCAGTGATGATAGCATTTGCTCATGATAAGCTCTTAACCCTCATTTTGATCCCACACTAGTAAGAACAGTTTTACACAAAATACTGAAAATCTTTTTAGATTTATTTGGATTGTGGGATTCTAAATGAAATGAAAGTTTTTGGAATCACAATGAAACAAAGTCATGTCTTCTTCAAACACTTTTACTTACTACCATGTGATAACTAGACACTTGTTTCTGGTTTCAAGATAACCCAATTGCAGACCTATCATTTATGACTTTTTATAGTCATTTTGGAAATTACTTTATATTGCTATTTTTGGTTATAAAGTTCTGTATGTTTATGTCTTGCTGCTTACTAAGGAAACTGGTCTTAATTTAACTCTTAAATTTCAGGGATGTGCCTTTTTAAAAATAGTGCTCTAAGTTTTGTAGAAAAAATCTGATTTAATCTACTCAATTCTATTCATAATTTAAAAATATTTTATCTCCTCCTCCTCCTCAAGTATCAGCCAGCAGAACCTCCTGTGATGACAGAATGTCCTCTGTGCTTTCCAATAGGATGGCTGCAGCCACATGTGGCTATTGAGCACTTGAAATGTGACCAGTGTGACTGGCAAACTGAATTTTAAACTACTTAATTTTAACTAACTTTTGAAGTTTAAGTAGTTACACTTGAAAACTCTACTGAATAACGCCATTCTGGGTGAGAAGCCTAATCTGGGAAACCAGCTCTTGTAGGGCAGCTTCTATTTTTTTGTAGAGGCATGTCATTAGACACCTGTTTGATTACTGAAAGGTGGGTGTTCTGTTTCCTTTTTGGAGCCCCAGTATCTTCCTACTGATGCCAAACATTTTTCTTTTTGTTTGTTTATTTGTAGTTGTATAGTTGGAAACAGCTTACATTGAAGATTCCTGCAAGTAACATTTCGAAGGGCCCAGTTAAAAAGAAAACAAAGTAAGATAGTGGAGAAGATGCAGTGGGCATGTACATGATATTAATTCACATGCACATATACATGCATACTTTCCCCTTATTATACACATAAACATATGGGTATGTATTCCAAGTGGATTTGATCTATAGGTTTTGCCTAAGCTAAATTTGAACAAATTTGTTATTGCCAAGTTTGTTGTCTGTTCATGTATTTGCCATGGCTAATAAACTACTATTGAAGTGGCAATTTAGGAGAGAATGTAAGTCCAGTGATTTCAACAGTTAAATCAATCTATCTACCAGGTGTCATGTTATTTTAGTGACCAGGTATGGTGGAGTAAACATTTCTTGGAGCCAGACATAATTGACAGAGAGAAAATGCAAATATCAAAATGAAGATGCTACTTATGTCTGGGGGAAAGTGGACGTAATGTATGTAGAAAGAAGTTATGTGTGAGGGCATTTTACCCTGGCTACTGGCACTACTGCTGAAACACTTTGAAAATAGTTTTAATTAGTAGAGGTAGTTAGAATAAACTAGCAGCAGGAGAAACATCACCTTTCTTTCTTGAGTCCTTACTAGACATAGCTAATCAACGATAATTTTAGGGCTTCCCAGTTCTTTAATACCCCACATTAGGCATTACTTATCAATCGGAAATAAAACTTATTTAGCTTCCTTTGTCTTAGTATGATTTATTTGGTGTAAGGTATCCTTTATATTGAGGTTCAGGCCGAACTTCCTCTATATAACATAGTAAAGAAGAATTTGTTTTCCCTTAGAGAGCATCTTTTCTTTTTTCCTTCTGCTAGAGCCTCTGCTCTTCATTGCCAACTGCCACACCCATTCTTGAGCATTTCCTATTATTAGTTTGACACAAGACATGCTCAGAAGGCATTTTGGAAGATGTTCCTGGCAGCCTCAGGATGGTTTCTGAACTGAATATTAAGATGGATCATTATCCTTAATCCTCAGCATCCTCAGATGCTGTACTTCTTTTGCTTGCATAGAGATTTATGTACTGCAGTAAATTTCTTCCCTCTGGAGAATAGATCGTGGCTCTATCCTTTGAGTGCCCTCCGCTCCCGCAACACATTTCTCTTATGTCTTGGGATCCAGACAATATTCTTTTGTGAGCCGATGTCACTGACTCTGCCTGGGACCATATGCTCATCGCTTGCTCATGATTCTCTTCACCAGCACAGACCCACAAGATCTGCACTCCCAAGAGATTACTTGCTTTTTTTGTAGGAAAAAGAAACAAAGAAAAATACCCATTGGCTTATTCTTTTTACACAATTATTAATGGGGTTTTTCAGATACTGTCAATTAATTCCTGCCTCTTCTATCACAGAAATAAAGTACAAAATTATTAACTCACATTGCCATAAAATTTTACTAAATAAATCTTGAAAACCACTTAACCCCCGTCCTCCATTCCTTCGCTCTAATTATGTGGAAGTACACTGTGCTGTAAGTTTACACTAGAAGTAAATTTATGTGGTTAGCAAGTCTAGAAAAACAAATAAACAAACAAAAAATCAGTTAGGCAATAAATAGAAAAGTTTTGGAAACTTACATCTCCACATCTCCGCACCTTTAGAAGCTGCCTGTAAACTAAAGGGCTCAAGGTCAGATTCTTCTTTTTCTTTCTTTTATATTTTTCCCAAATTTATCTCATTGGTATACTTTTGTGCAAGATAAGTTTAGGTGGGTTGAGAATTAGAGAAAAGATAGACCAAGATTCAAAATAAAACTATTTGGAGAATGCAAGCTAAGAAGTCACCAGTTTATGTGCCTAGATATCAGGATCTATGTGGAGTTGAACTTATCCAAATGACTAAAAGGCCCATGTTTAATTTAATAACTCATAAAATTCCTTTATACCAAGATACAGTACATACAAATTAAGCAATTTTTTAAAAATCTGGAAGCACTTATTTTCTCTTTTTTGATGGGAGTGGTTCCACACGACTTTGAACTTCATTAGAGGCAGTGCTTCATATAAAGAGAATAAGTATCACTGAACATGTCTTTCATTTTGAAGTGAGCTTACTCCAGTTATTAAATGTTTATTATATAATTTGTAACTTTAAGCATTGAAGTTATTTTTAAAAGTCATTAAGAGATTGGTTCTTTTCTTAGGCAACTGGAAAAGAATCTGTGCAATGATCAGAATTTAAAATGTACAGTTCTTTTTTCTTCTGTAAATATGTATTGTGAGAAATAAAATATGGCAGGACTATTGCTTTCATTAAAAAATAAAAGAGAGAATAAGTATCAGGGGCACTGTCTGTATCTCAGGCACTAGGTAAAAAGGAATGTTATGGTTCATTAAACAAACATTTGAGTGCCTGTTTTTGACCAGACTTTGAGGGTACAGTGGGACAAGACAGAAATGGCCCCAAGACTCAGGACCGCTCATAATCTGATACAAGGACACTGTGGCCAATGTAAATGGGGGAAATAATTAGTTTAGATGCATGTTAAATGAGGAAAAACCCCCCCTAGATGACATTCTTTGTTTTTTACTTGTACTCTTTTATCAGTCTAAGAAGTTCAGTTGTTGAGTCAAACCACCGATTGGGTTGGGCATGAAGGTAAGTGCACACTTGAGTCATATCCTTAGAAGGACACCACCTACACAGCCCTTCTAAGACTTGGACGCTGCAATTGCAGTTGGGATCTTCATCATGACTCAGAATAGTCTACATCCTTATCCGAGTAGCTGTGACCAGAATGGAGCTTCTGGGCTTCCTATAGAAACACGTTCTGGTTCTTAGCATCTCCACGTACTAAGCTACTTGTGGAGCTAGACATACCAAAGCAAACAAATGGTTCCAGTTCCCTCGGGCTTTCCAGTTTTAGCTCTGAAAATCTCACATCCCAGGAAGCCAACCTCTCATTTGCAGGCAAATCTGGACAGGTGGTCACCTTTCAATCTAGGCCAGTGTGGCTTTCACCTAAGCTAGTTTGCACAGGTTGCTTCATGAGCTACAGTGAAGTCTTTTCTTCGTGTTTCATAGGCAATACTATATTTTTATATGTTCTTACTTTTCCTCTTAATGCACTACTACCACACGCTTTTTTTTTCCTCATCTCCAATTCCCTTTGTCTAGAATTCTTCCAGAAGCTTAAATAGACTCCAACAAAGCAACCACTTGAAAGCCTTTATGTAAAAAAATAGGAAGGCAATGCTTTACCATCTCTTGACATTCCTAGGGCAAGACACTTCTGCAGTCGGCAGTGTTGGCAACGGTTTCGGTTGGTTCTGTCAATTAAACAGTTTCTCTGCCTTGGGCAGGAGTAAGAGGCATTGTTCTGCTGGCTCCTCCTAAAGAATCCCTAGAGGGAAAAAAGAGTGGGAAGGAAATAGGTTTATACAAATGGAAACAGAGACCATTAACATATACATTTGCTACGTTTTCTACAGTGAACATAAATGAATTTAGTTTTTAAAGTTCTTTGGATACCTCTGCTAGGACAGCTTACAGATGTTTCTGCTAGGGAAAATATGTACTATCTACAGAGATATGAAGGTATCATTCATTCATTCATTCACTCATCCATTCAATGTCTATTAAAGATGTTTGCGAGTTATGCTGTTCTATGCAAAGAAAAGCAGAGCAGAGTTCCTGCCTGCCCTAAAGAGCACTGAGAAAGGAGTGGCAGAGGGAAGTGTCACTGTAAGCCAAAACTGGATGGGAAATATAACACAGGCTTATGTCAAGTGCTGTGGGGGTGAGAGACTTGGGGTATTGGTTACAATAACAGTACTGAGGAGTTCGGGCTCAGTATGTGCCGCTATCTTCCTACTTTTTAAGATGCATTTTTGTTGATTTGAAAAATTTTGAATTTGGCCAGAATGCATCTGGAAGGTTGTTTTTTGAACCAGTGATGTACCTTACAATCAATCACATCTTTGAATAAGAAAATATGGTATATAAACTATTCAATAAAAAACAAGCAATAACTAAAACCTGAACTAATAATGCTTGGCCTCAGGGCTATAGTGATGCAGCAGGTTTTCATGTAAATAAGTTTGGGTCCTTCTGGTACAAAATGAACTGCCATGAACAATATATTACCCTTCTGAATAAACCCACAGCTGAGTTTATTATGTTTTTAATCTTCGGATACTCTTTGCCTTAATTGTCTTACAGAAAACCCTACTGGGAAAAATAAATATCCTCTCCAGAGATATGAAAGTATATCATTCACCCATTTAATCAGTTTCCCTAATCATCCTTCTATTTTTTTATTTAGAAATTTAAACAATATATTTATTGATTTTAGAGAGACAGAGGGGGAGAAAGAGAGAGAGAAATATCGATGTCAGAGAGAAACATCCATTGGTTGCCACCCATAAGTAAGTGCCTGATTAGGGATCAAACCCACAATCTAGGTATATGCCCTGACCCAGAAATTGAAGCTACAGCCTATTGGTGTATGGGACGATGCTCCAACCAACTGAGCCACAAACATCAGGGCACCTGATCACTTTTTACTCTTGAATTACAATACGGAAAAAAGAGCAAAGTGCTATGAACAAAGTGGTCTACGGATTTGCCAAGGTAAATTTGGAAAGATAACCCACAGTAACATCTTTTGCAAGAGGAAAACTAGAAAATTTCTGGGTGGTAAGCTCAATATCCATCTTGCTGAGAGGCCTGGAATAGGTCACTGGATTTCCTTTTGCTTCTGTGTTTCCTCAACTATCAACAGGAGACAGAGTGGGACTGGAATAAGGGTGAGGTTAGAGCGGCAATCATCTTGGGCGTAAAATTTAAGGGTTGCCAAAAGACTTGGTAATCAGGATAAATAATATTTAACACGATATGTTAAATATTAACACTAACGCAAAAAACTTCCAGGAGTTTGAATAAAGACAGGATTAAGATTAGCGATTTTCCTCTGTTCCAAACTCCCATATGGTTCAGCATGGTATTGTAAAGGGAGTTTGGTGCCCTTGTGAAGAACCTTAGAAATGGATATGTAGCCAAGGATCTTCTTAGAGAGAAAGAGTGCTGGCTGGTTCTGTGGTTGTGAGCCCCAAGCCATTCAACAACAAGGATTGGTTTCATCTCTGCAAATACATGCGTATCATTTATTTAGTAGACCAGTGGTGGCAGAATGTGATATCTGATTGTCCAGGTCTAATGAATGCATGGAGCCCCTTAAAATAGAGACCACTTCCAGCCAAGCCCCCAGGGACTGAAATGATGTATTTCACTAACCACGAAAGCTGTCAGAGAGCATCACCTCAGCCCGTTGGTACTGATTAAAGATAATCAGGAATTTACATTTTAGGAAAGGAGTGGGTGGCTTTTAAACTTTGAATACTCTAGTGTCACTTGCTTAATACAAGAATTGACAGAAAAGAGTTTTCTGAAGTCATAGCTACCGCCCTAATTTAAGGCCAATTTGACATTAATTATGAGGCATTACTTGCTTATCTATTGCTCATTATTGCATATGGGGTTTTTGGCACATAAGAGAAATTGTTTCAAATTTGATTGAATGGATAGAAATTTGAATAAGTGAACATGCTGAATTGATATTATTTAAAACGGGTTGTTTATGCTGACTGGAAAACAGCATTATGAAAATTCAGAGCTTAATACTAAATGTGCTGACATTGACATCTTATTCAAAACAGAGTTTCTTAAGTTTACTATTTGGAGAAAAATGTAGCATATTTACAAATGTGGGTTCTTCCATGAAATTAAAAAAAATAGTGTGGTGTACAATGTCATTTTGACTAAAATCTCAGAGTATGCTTCAGAATAATAGCATGATTTCTTTGATTGCAGGTTCCTCCTTTAGATAGAAAAGATAACAGGAGCCTAAGCACTTGTCCCTGGCTATTGACCTCTCAGACTATATTTGTTCAGTAGTTACATCTTTTGGAAATTACTGTTTTAAATGCTTTGCTCCTTAATATGAACATATCTTAATCTTTTGAAGCCCTATATTTTCCAATACAGCTTATACAATGAAACTCAATACATCTCCACTTTGAAACTTGTCCAGAAAATGTTTGTGTATGTATGTGTGTGTGTGCACCCGCGCACGCGTATGGATCCTATGTATACTAGACCAGAGCCCTTAAAATTGCACAATAAACCAACACAGTGGTGGAAATGTTTTCACTGGAGAGGGTTCTGATTCTAAAATTATTAGTGTTTAGAAAGAAAACTATCTATTTGCCCAGCAGGAGCAATTACTTATTTTGGGAGGGTAGAAAATTGCTGATTTGTAATTTTGCTTTATTGTTTCTTCTGATATGTTGAATAAATTGCATTAAGGCGGATAACATGCAATTGTTACCTGTGGGTGTGCAGAAAAACAGAATGAAAGGCTTTAATCATGATGTTCAAATATGGCTTATCACAAATTATTTCTAAAGCAGGTCAGTATGTTGATAGGTTAGTATATTAATAATGTTATTCTCCCCTCTCTGAACCCCTGTTCCCAATATTATTTTCATTCTTTTCTTTTCTTTCCTCTAGTTTTAGTTCTAGGAATCATGCTTTTTGTGAGACTATGATAAGACTGCCAATTTTTCACATAGCACTATGCAAAGTCTTAAGATTAAGGTTGGCTCTTAGAATCTATGATTGTGCTACATCTCTTTCAGTTTACTGACCTTAAATAAATGATTTAATCTCTTGCATTTTTTGATCATAAATATAATTGCTTTTACCAGTATCTTTGCCAGCATATCTTTTTCTCCCTGTCAGACCACAACTTCATTTTATTTTTTCTGGTTACACATTGCCTTTTAAAATTAATTGTAGAACTGTTTGTATTACCCTCTTGATATTTAGTCTCTTTAACTTTCTTTCCTCTAAGGATTAATTTAGAAAATTTACTGTTAAGTTTTAAATTTCTCTTATTTTAGATTAGGTCTATGTTAACTACTCTCCCTCTAACTTTGTTCTTTCTATCTATCTATCTATCTATCTATCATCTATCTATCTATCTATCTATCTATCTATCATCTATCTATCTACCTATCTTTATCTATCTATCTTCTATCTATTTCAGCTTTGTATTTTAAAAGCAACTTGCCCATAGGCATTAATTTGTTTTGGTAGGAGTGGTTGAATCTGTCCTGGAGGGGAACACTCAACCCAGAATGAAATAACTTGTGTGTTGGCCTTGTCTTCTCACTAACTAGATCAGTGACATTAACCAAATGACATAATCTTGCTCATACCTGAAGACCCCATTAAAAAATGAGGAGGTTAGGCAGGTGTTTTTTAATTAATTTAGAGTTTATCTGGTCTACTTCTAACATTTTATGCTTCCAGTTTTTTTCCCTTAATTTTTCTGGAATGTGAGAATAAAGGACAGCTATGTGTGTATTACAACAGTTACTTTGCCCTCTTTCACAAGCAGATAAATAAATTTAGGCCCATTAGCTTACAATCTTTATTTAACTTGTAGTTTCTTCATATAAGAATAAATGCCCTGGAGTTTACTGGAAACGATACTGTTAAAAAGGCAAGAATCAGCATTTATAGCTCTGTAAATGTGAATAATTCAAGCTTTTACACAAGCAATCCATTTTCAAGCATCTGCTGACCGGTTAGTTAGACGATAGCAAAAAGGTGAAAGTCCAAGGCAGGGAAAATCAACCCACCCACCCATCAAGCAAGAAATCCCGAATGTCAGCAGCAGGCACAAGAACCCTGTAACAGGCCTTCTTTAAAAAGGTGTCACCACCTGCATCGTGAGGTACACAGATGCCTGAGGCAAACACGGATGCTGGGGGCAGTGCTGTGTCAAAGTCCCATACCTTGCAGCCTTCACACGTGATGACTCCGTAGTGGATCCCGGAGGACTTATCGCCACAAATTTTGCATGGTATCACTTCAATTTGTGCTGAAAAGGGAAAACAGACATTTTAGGCTCACAGTTTTCTTCTTACCTTCTACTTCCCTCTCTACCTCTCCCTGCCATGATGTTAGTGTTTAAAGACATTGGGGTGGGGGTGGGGGTGTGGTGTGAGGCCATCCACTACTATTTGAATGGCCCCCTTAAGCTTCTTCTAACTGAAAGAGGATCCATATTGTTTGCGTTTTTCTTAAAAAAAAAAAAAAAAATTAGAACCAGGGATCAGAAGTTTTGTAAACTCTTACCTTCACTGTTTTCTCCGTTATCAACTTGACCTTGAAATAATATGAGTCAAAAATCCCTGGGACCTAAGGTTTTCGTTTTCACTTCAAACATTGTCATTTTACACTTCAAACATTGTCAAGGAGCGCTATCACATTGCTTTATTTCAATAATTTTAAAATAGTTAAATAAAAGCAAAGCTAGAGTGGGTGGTGGTGACTTTATATAGAGTTGGCCAAAAAGTTCATTTAGATTTTTCTGTATGATGGCTCTAGTAGTGCTTAGTTGTCTTTAACTTCATTTGAAACAATTCTGTTAGAATGCATCATGGCAGCTGTCATTTCAGTGTGCTTTTTTAAAAAAACATCAAAATTGGTGACTTTTCATGCAGCCATTTTAATATTGAAGATGGAAGAAGATACACAACATTTTCAGCATATTATGCTTCATTACTTCCAGAAAGGTAAAAACACAACTGAAATGCAATAAAAGATTTGTGCAGTGTATGGAGAAGGTGCTATGACTGATTGTGTCAAAAGTGGTTTGCAAAGTTTCTTGGTACTATTGATATTTTGGCCAAATAATTCTTTGCTGTGGAGCTGTCTTATGCATCGGAGCACCCTACCCACTAGAAAGTCAATAATGGGAGATAGCAAACATACTCAAATTAGCCAAATCAATAAAGTTATTGGTGTAAATAAAAAATGTGTGTTTTATTTTATGGAAAAAAACTAAACAGCCTTTTGGATGACCAAATACATTATGTGGCTGAATGTTTACTTGTGAAAATACCAATGATAAATCAGTCAAATATTTATTGAGCATAGTCTGTACATCCACTAAAATAATAAATGTTGCTGACGTAAGATACAATATACTAATGACACCAATAATCTAGTTACTAAAACACAATTGATACATGAAGAAATCAGAGAAAAAAAATGATAAGGTGTGTGAGTACTAACTACGACTTCCACAGGATCTGAAATCGTTTCACTGGAAATGAAGACAGCTTGGTTGATTTTGAAGACTGTAGAATTTAGTTAGGCTGAAGAGAAAGCCAAAGGGCATTTCGGCAAGCAGAGTGGAATGAAGGAAGTCTGGAATGAAAGAAGGAAGTCTGGGATGATGTCGTTTGTGATCATTGAGACAATCAATGTGGCTCTAATGGAAACGTGGGCCATATGGTTAGAGAGAGGAAGTGATATCAGACTATAGAGCTGCTGAGAGTTAGGCAGAGGATTTTCAGCTGATACACTGGCTATGAGGAATCAAGGAAGTGAATTGGGGAAGAAATGATAAAACTGGTAGTTTGGGTACATTACAAAGGTGAGTTCAGAAGGCTAACCAGAAATACATAAAAGATCAACTAAAAGGCCATGCCTAACCTGGGTGTTAGAAGATGAAAGTATGAGTTACATTGGTAGGATAAATGGAGAGGAAGAGGCAAAGAGGAAGGCAGTTTAAAAGTAGGGCTGAGAAGATAAGTGATAGAAATGACGCAGAGGTACAAATTGAAGAAGATGGTGCCTTTAAGCTTTCTAGACCAGAGAAAGAGATTAAATAGTAGGGTTGACAACAATGGGGATGTTGGTAAGGCAACTTCTTTGTGAATTATGGTGGAAAACGGATTTCCATTTTGCATGTGTGTGATTTGGTGTGATGTCTCATAGGCACCTGTATATAGATCCTCTTGGGAAGATGATTTTAAATTATCAGCATCGACGTTATGGATGAATTCATGAGATAAACTTTACTTAGGTTTGTAGTATTATAATTCCTATGCCTCTGATAGTATTCTAAGTGTTGTTAAAATTATACACACTAGAAAGATTTGCTCTTCCCACTTTCAATTTAAAATATGCAAAATATGCTTCAAAATGCTTTGTATATCAGAGTGCCATTTGGATGCTTTTCTACAGTTTCCTAACCCTTAAATATATAAAACAAATAAATGCAAGACATAACCCTCTTTTTTATATTTTTCTACATTAAAAAAGATAAATAATACTTTGCTTTAGGAGCACAGTAATTTTTTGAAATTAAATATTTCATAGTAAGTTTAAATCATCTTTATCAGCAAAAAATTCAGTGTTATATTCTATGAGAAAACTGTAGGTTGAGGTGGTTACTAATGCCCTTGAGTTGACATGGGAGATGACAACCAGAAAGTAGCCAACTTTCCTAATACTTCAGTTAGTAGCCCTTTCTCTGCCTCCCACAAAGATAAAATATGAATACAACTTTGAATTCCTATGTTATCTTTTATTATCTCAGAAGCAGCAGCTATAGCGATAATAAAAAAATCAGAAGAGACAAAGTCAACTAAAATACTTATCAAACTATTTCTATTTGCTTCTATTCTTTTAGTTTTTAGATTACATTAACTAGTATTTGTTTTCAAGATTTTGACATGTGGAAAAAATGAGAGATTTGATGTCATTCTATTCTGTTCTCTCCTCCTTGATTCTGTGGCAAAGACAGAATCTCTGATCTTGTTTTCTGGTTTATGAAACTTAGCTGACAAATTTTATAGATTTGTGAGGATTAAATGAGGTATTTTATGTAGAAGTGCCTTGTAAAAAGACTTACAAAATGTCAGTCTTTGTCATCATCATCAGTATTGTTAACTGGTGTTTCTAATGCTTTTGGACAAGAAATAGAAACCATATTATTATTCCTTCATTGAAATTCTTATTTTAAAAATACCAAATGAATGAAACCATGTTTTTTTTTAAAGTGATAGACTTTCAAAGAGTAACTTCTTTGCAATGGTTACAAAATTGACTAACAATCCCAGGTATCCATGGTACAGTTTTTAGGCTTATATGGTATTAAGTGAGAGGGGCTCTTTGCATAAATTACTCCCCAGGGAGTAACTTATATGTGTGGAGAATCTGCTTCAATAAATTCTTAATTATAAAATGATCTAACTCTAAAGGAAATGAAAATAGAGGTAATTTGCCCCCTGGGATATGAGAAGATGTTTTTGAAAACCACAAAGGTTATCTCATAAACTTCAGAAATACAAATGAGATAAGAAATGATTCGATAGAGTATCTGCATATTTATACATATTTATAATCCTAGCTCAACATGTAATCCTGAAGAACCATAAACATTATAACAGTATTTTTAAAGAGAAAGGAACCACTCAAGAGTGTATATGTGTGTTGCTGTGTGTAGGAAGGGATTATTGGTTTGGAAAACCTATGGTCATTTTTACTTATTATGGCAGAATAAATCATCTGAGGTTTATTATAGATGAAAATAAACTTAAATAATTTAAAGTACTAATCCTTTTCTCTCATTTAAAACAAACTTCTTCTGCGTTACAACTTCTTAATTCATCCTATGTATTTTATAAAGCACATCTTCAAGATGGAGGATTTCAGACACTGATTAAGACAACAGGTCATGTGGCTGCTTTGATATTTGCCATTTCTAAATGTCTTGCCACTACATGATCCATAGTCTCTGGTGCAATTGCTTTGCCATGAATATAGATCTGGTGACACGTTATCTATCATAGTTTCAAACTGAACATCTAGTGAGGGTTTGGTGGCTTGGACCTTACCAGGTCTTACAACGATGATGTGATAAGGACACGGAGGAGAGAGTTCAACTTTCATACTTTTGCTTGACTCATGGATTAATTCAAAAATAGCATTTTCTGAGAGACAAACAGAGGAGCTGAAAGGCTCTGAGAGATGGCTTGCGATGTGCTCCTCGTTTCTCAGTTTTTTCATTTCTTTTATCTTCCTCTCACATGTATCTTTCTATTGGTAATCTTTTGTGAAAACTTTAGTTAAAAAGTTGTCGTGGCAGCTTTATCACAACAACGCTCCTGTTCATGCAGCATGTCTTGTGCAGAATTTTTATTTACCAATTACTTTTTTGGTTTATAAAACCAATCACATACAGTTTTTTTTGAAATAATATTCTTGCAATGTCAAAGAAAGTCACAAAACATTTAAAATTATTTGATGACAGTTTATGAAGTACAATTAATTTAATACTCTATTTTTTGGCAGGCAGGTCCTATTTAACAATTATAGACTATTCAAAATTTATCTCTTCTTTGAAGATGTCAGTTCTTTCCTCTCAGTAGCTCTTGAAGGCCTTTCTTTGCTTAGAGCTCTTTCCCATGACACAGAGCCACTATGTGTTAAATTCTTTTTGCTTATCAAAATGTATATGATCAGTTCAGAAAAGGTCCAACCATTGTTAATATAACATGACAAGTTTGTGTGACACTGATGTAACCTGGCAGCCAAGGAGAATGGATTGGAATGCGCATGTGTGAACAATGACCACTTCACTGTACTAGGCAGTGGGGGCAGTAGACACCACTGAGTGTGCATGTGTACTGTGTGGCTGTCACATTCAAAATGACTGAGCAAGTAGAGCAACAAATCTGCATCAAATTTTGTGTTATGCTTGAACATTCCTCTGTGGAAACTAGTCAGATGATTCAGAAGGCCACAGCTATGGGCAACTGGTGATCGGCAGCTTCATCATGACAATGTACCTGCTCATGCATCATGTCTGGTGCAGAGTTTTTTGACAAAACATTAAATCACTCAATCCCCCTAAAGCCCACATTTGGCACCCTGTGACTTCTGACCCTTCCCAAAATTAAAATTACCTTTGAAAAGGGAGAGATTTCAGACCATTAATAAGATTCAGCTGATGGCGATTGGGAGAACTGTGTGAGATGCCAAGGTGCCTA
The DNA here is from genome assembly GCF_021234165.1 of Pteronotus mesoamericanus. Lineage (NCBI taxonomy): Eukaryota > Metazoa > Chordata > Mammalia > Chiroptera > Mormoopidae > Pteronotus > Pteronotus mesoamericanus. The sequence continues at coordinate 11,945,103 of NW_026555245.1, forward strand.
CTTTGAAGGTGACTAAGGTGTCATTGTCCTATGTACAATGTTTCTTGTATCTTGTATCTTCTTCAATAAATGTCTCTATTTTTCATAGGACATGGCTGGATACTTTTTGGACAGACCTCATACATATCTTTTGTTCTGCTGCCTTAGAGTCACCTGCTTGTGAAGGCAGGTGTTAAGTTAGATGAACTAATCTAGGAAAATGAGTTAGCTGGAAAGTGTATCGCTTTGATCCACCTTAACTTTTAAAAGGAACTATCAGGAATGGTAGTAATAATGGGAAGTTCAGGGACTTTTTGTTTGGAGAAAGCATTTGTACTGTGTGTGCTCTTGTCACTCTCAGTTCCTACCGCTCCATCTCTTACAACTCAACCTGGCCTTTTTTGTATTCTGGGCATTTTAAGTCCATTGAGGACAGGGTCCAGGTCATATTTCTTTTTCATATTTTCCAGAGAGCCCAAAAGAGAATTTTATAACTCTTTAAACCAGTGGTCTACTTTTTGTGTGTGCATGTGTGTGTGTGTGTGTGTGTGAGTACAACCAAGAGATTTGACATACTCCCTTTTATAAAAGAGGCCTTAAACAATACTGATTTTTCATATATGAGGTGAGGAGAAAAAAATCAGCATCTTAAGATTGGAGCAGATATATACTTTGAAATAGCCTTCCAGGTGATTCTGCTATGATATGATAAGGCTGTGTTGCGTTTTCAATGAATCAAGTTACTAAGCAGGAATTCTCCATAGCATGTAAGGCATCTGTAAAGAAATAAAACCTGAGGACATGTCTAGAATCTGAAAATGCTAAGGATTGACCAGTAATTCTTTCTCTGTTTCCTGACTTTTGCTTTGGGGCTATACTCGTGGCATCTTTTGCTTTCTGCCTCTTTTTTTTCCTTAAGAGAAATAGAAGGCATCTATCCAGTCTACAATAACTCCTATTCCAGGACACTGGGTTTGCCTCTTAGTTTCTATTTCCCAGAATCTTACAGTTATGCTAAAAGTGGACAGTGAAGGAAAAAGTCTTAATGTCTGAGTTAAGCAAAATTTACACATATAAAAACTTCCAATAAAGATGACTATTTTGGTTAAAAAATCCTTTTGTATATGGTCTCAGTAGCCCAAGTTGCAACACTTCTACCCAAATTATATCTCATCTGTCATTTGTGGCAAATCCAAGTTCCAATCGTTATCTGTAGTCTTTCCTTTTCTCACTGGCAGATTGACATGTGTCTATCTCTATTAGGTATAAAATCTTCCAATGTCATATGACAACAAACCCAAAGGATGAAACAGGTATTCCTAAAATCTAGTTCCACTGTAATTTTAATTTATCAGAAAATAACCCCAAGATCGGGATGGGATGGAAATATGGAAAAATGAGACCATCAGGAAAAAGTAAGTCTTTGAGCTTTTGCCCTTATATCATGTTATATGGTGATTCTAAAAGATTCCTCATGTTGGATCAGGTTTGTGTTCACGTATATCTCATCAGGCACACAACATCTTAATCTCAGCTTCCTGCTTAAACACCAAATATAGTGCACAAACTTCAGGCCACTCCAATTCCTACTAGAATGCTCTCTCACACATCAGCACCTGGGATCTCCCTTTCTTCTCAAACTCTTCTTAATATTCTGGGTGGTGATCTGTGTGAGCACTCTGCTCCATTCAGTTGGTAGCTTCTAAATGACCCAAAGATAACATTTATTTTTATAATATTACAATTTCCTAACCTATGTATCATTGGAAACTAGAGTAAGAAAAAATTACTATCATATAATAATGGGAAAAAATGACTCTTTCAAAGGAATGATTTGTAGCATTGTCATGAAGAGAGTTGATTTATCTTTTCCACAGGAACATTTATGCATGAAGTATTGCTTGCTTACTTTAACTCCTCAGAAAACTGAAATTACAGAGAATGTAACCCACAAAGAACAATGACAGTGACTAGTAGTATCATTAATGGCAATTACTAAGTTAAATATCTCCTTTGGAAACAAAGAAAATCACTTTTATAAGTCATAGTGGTTTTAAACTCATAATTTATGAATTAATCCCCATTAAATACATCTTATCCTGTCAAAGTTTTAATTATAATGCAATGATGTATATGGAAGACCTTACATCATTCAGACTGAAAGCAGTTTATGTCTTCCCTGACCACTCACAGTATGTTCGGAAGACTAGAGGCACTGGCATGACCTGGGAGCACGTTAGAAATGCAGAAATAAGACTATCAAGACTTATTCAATACCAATTGCATCAGAATTTGTTGTTTAACAAGCCCCCCCGGACAGCATTCAAGTTTGAGAACTGTTCGCTGATGCCCAGGTAATTACAGTTGTAGCTACCCTGAGAAGGGATGGAATTTTAAATTTCTTTGGCACTAGGGGAAATTAAAAACTTCACAGGATTCTGGAAAAGTCTTTTCTGTTTTGTTTTTAGGCATTTCTCTCTTGTTCAAAAGGCAGTAAGACAACTGAAGGATTAGTTACAAAAGACCCTGGTCATTAACTGACAAGGCAGAAGAAAGAGAAGCCAGTGTATTCCCAGAAACATCTTGCATTACTGTAATTAACACCCAGTATACCAGGTTTCCTTTGCAGATTTAACGATTGTCAGCTGTGCCTACATCTTCTTCACGTTAAAACACCTTGTGGCAGTGTGTCTTTCCTCTTTTGTGGGCCGCTCTTGGGGTTGTGGCTGCTAGCTCACTCTGGATTCTCAGTGTGAAAAAGCCTTTCTTGAAAAGATTTTAAAAATAGTTTTTCTATTTTAAAAATTGAATTGTACAAAGTTTTCTTCTTTTGGTAGAGGCAAGGAGGTCAAACAGTGTTTGAAACAGAAATGAACTCACTTCAGCTATCCATGACAACTCTGGAGGCAGGTTAATGAATACAGAGTTGAGTCATCACCATGATGATACTCATCACCTTCCTCTCATTTGTCATCATGTTGTCCTTAGACCTGCTACTCACAGTGTGGTTCCTGACCAGCAGCATTACCATTATCTGACGCTTGATAGAAATGTAGCACTTAGGTCCTACCCGAGACCAACATAATCAAAATCTTCATGGCAACAATATCTCTGTGATGCATATACATGGTATATTTTGAGAAGATCTGGAAGACAGAAAGGGAAGGCTCTCTACAATTTACCTCTCAGTGTGTCTGCCCGAAACCCTAGCTCTCTGTAAAGAGAACTTCATATAAAAAAGAAGAATGTATTCGACTTGATAGCTACTTTTTCCCATTACGAAAGGAGAAAACAATTATTTTGCTTTCATGAACACCTTGTCTCTCCCTAGTTCCTTAATTTGTTTCTGAGCCTCTTTCTGTAGTCTTCATTTAGCTGAAACCTTCAACAGGAAGCTCATGTTTAGGCAGCATTACTTTCCGCTGAAGCAGAGCAGGGATGGAGGAACTCTACACACCAGGTCACACGATGATTCAGAGTGACCAGGCAGGGTCCTTTCCCTGAGAAAAATTCAAAAAGAGGAAAAAAGGTTCTTTTCAGAAGATGAAAAAAAAATAGAGCTTTTTTTATGTTAAAAATCAAATTGCATGAAGAGAGTGAAGAGACACATAACAGATTGAGATAAAAATATTGAAAAACATATGATAAAGGACTTGAAGTCAAAATATTCAAAGAGCTCTTTAAATGCAAAGAAATTGGCAAAATATAAGAACAGACACCTTACCCAAGAAGGTACATGGATGGCAAATCAGCATATGAAATGATGCTCAACATCATATATCATTAGAGAATTACAAATTTAAACAACAATGCAATGCCACTCCATATTTATTAGAATGACTAAAATTAAAAAGAAAAATAAAAAACCCTGACAATACCAAATGCTGGTGAGGATGTAGAGGAAAAGGAATGCTTATTGATTGCTGGTGGGAACAGAAGATGATGCAGCCACTTCGAAAGGCATTTTGGCGGTTTCTAAATGTCCATGGTCTTACCATATGATGCAGCAATTGTGCTCCTAGGTTTTTACCAACTGATTTGAAACTCACATCCACACAAAAACCTGCCCACAATTGTGTATGGCAACTTTATTCATAATTGCCCTAAAACTGGAAAGAAACAAGGTAACAATAGGTAAGTGAATAAGCTAAGTATTGTGTATCTAATGATAAAAAGAAATGAGCTATCCAGCGATGAGAAGACATTGAGGAACATTACATGCATATTGCTAGGTGAAAGAAGCCAGTCTTAACAAGCTATGTATAATTCCAACTGTATTAAATTTTGGAAAAGGCAAAACTATAAAGATAGTAAAAAAAAAATCAGTGGCTGCCATAGGTTCAAGGGAAGGAGGTGGGAGAAATGGGTAAAACATAGAGACTTGTTAGAGTAACGCAACTATTCTGTGCAATAGTGTAATTATGGATAAATGTCTATGCATTTGTCAACACCTATAAGGTACAACACAAAGAATGAAACTTAATGTAAACTATAGATTATAGTTAAAAATAATATATCAGTATTGGTTGATTAATTATAACAAATATGTCACCCTAATGCAAGAGATTAAAAACAGAGGAAATTGTATGCATGGGGGTGGCTGGATATATGGAACTCTGCTCAATTATTCTGTAAATCTAAAACTGTACTAAAACTTCTATTTTTATAAAAAATTGATTTACACAAAAGTGCTTCTTGAAGATAGTGTGCATCATCTGAGACCGCCCAGCAAAGACAAATAAGGAATACTTTAAAATCAATTAACTCACCAAATATTTGTTTGCTTTAGGCCACAGGTATATGCAAAACCAAGTTTCTATCTTAAAATGGATACAGTGATTGTACACATAGTCTGAATAACCTAAATATCGGGCAAACTGAGATGATGACTAAATGAACCTGGAAGAGAAAGATATGCTGTGTGACCCCAAAGAGAACACAGACTGTGCCTGACCTTGGATGTTCCACCAGCAATCAAAGCTCAACTATAACAAGAGGGTGTACACAGCTCACGGGTGGGCACACCTTGAGTGCCCAGCTTGGGTAATAGAGGAAGCAGTGCCACTGGACTCTATAGAACACCCACTATATTAGGCCATTCTATCAAGTCTGGGAGATATAGAAGCTCTACCTAATGCATAGAAACAAGCACAGGGAGGTTGCCAAAATGAGGAAACAAAGAAACATAGCTCCAATGAAAGAGCAGAACAAAACTCCAGAAAAAGAACTAAACAAAATGGAGACAAACAATCTACTAGATACAAAGTTCAAAACACTGGTTATAAGGAGGCTCGATGAACTTGGTTAGAACCTCAACAGTAAAAGAAAGTACCATTCAGAAACAAAGGATACACTAATTGAAATAAAGGACAATTTACAGGGAAAAAACAGTAGTGTGGATGAAGCCAAGAATCAAGTCAATGATTCGGGACATAAGGAAGCAAAAAACAACCAATCAGAACATAAAAAAACAAAAAGAATAAAAAAATGAGGTTAGTGTAAGCAGCCTCTGGGACAACTTTAAGCATACCAATGTTTGCATAACAGGGGTGCTGGAAGGAAAAGAGAGAGAGCAAGAAATTGGAAACCTATTTGAAAAAATAATGTCAGAAAACTTCCCTAACTTGGTGAAGTCCAGGAAGAGCAGATAGTCCCAAACATGATGAACCCAGAAAGGCCTACACCAAGGCACATCATAGTTAAAATGCCAAAGGTTAAATACAAAGAGAGAATATTTCTTTATTATTGTTCAGTTACAGTTGTCCCCATTTTCCCCCATTATTCTCCCCTGCCTTACCTACCCCCAACCTCTCACATTCAATATTCACCCTCTTTGTCTTTGTCTATGGGTCCTTTATACATGTTCCTTGATGGCCCTTCCCCTGCAAAGAGAGAATCTTAAAAGTGGCAAGAGAAAAGGAGTGTTACTTACAATGGAGCTCCCATAAGACTATCAGCTGATTTCTCAGAAGAAATTTTGTAGGTTAGACGGGATTGGCAAGAACTATACAAAGGATTAAAAGCAGGGATTTATCCCAAGTTTACTCTACCAAGCAAATCTATCATCTAGAATTGAAGGACATATCAATATCTTCCCAGACAAGAAAAAGTTAAAAGAGGTCACCACCACCGAACCAGTATTATATGAAATGTTAAAGGGTTTTCTTTAAGAAGAAGAGGATAAAAAATATGAACAATAAAATGGCAATAAATACATATCTATTAACAACTGAATCTAAAAAAACAAAATAAACAAACAAGATGCGACAAAAATAATAAAATAACTAGGAATAAACCTATCCATGGATGTAAAAGACAAGTACTTGGAAAATTATAACATAATGAAGAAAGAAATTGAAGAAGACATGAGTAAGTGGAAGCACATGCCGTGTTCATGGATAGGAAGAATTAACATCATCAAAATATCCATACTACCCAAAGCAACATACAGATTCAACACAATTCCTATCATATTCCAAAGATGAATTTCACAGAACTATAACAAATATTTCAAAAATTTATATGGAATCACAAAAGGCCTGACATAGCAACAGCAAACCTGAGAAAGAAGAACAAAGTTGGAGGAATCACTCTACCTAATATTAAACTATACCATAAGGCTGTAGTAATCAAAACAGCATGATACTGGCATAAAAGCAGACACACAGATCAATGGAACAGAATAGAGAGCCCAGAAATAAACTCACACCTTTATAGTCAATTAATATTCAACAGAGAAAGCAAGCACATATAATGGGTGAAAAATAGTTTACTCAATAAATGGTGTTTGGAAAATTGGACAGAAATGTGCTGAAAAATGAAACGAGGCCACCTTCTTATACCATACACAAGAATAAATACAAAATGGATCAAAGATTTAAATGTTAGACCTGAAACCAGAAAAATCCTGAAGAAAACATAGGCAGTAAAATCTTAGACATTGCTTGTAGAAAATTTTTTTTTGGCTATATCTCCTCAGGCAAAGGGAACAAAAGAAAAAAAACGACAAATGAGACTACATCAAACTAAAAAGTTTTTGCACAGCAAAGGAAATCATGAACAAAATAAAAAGACAACCTGATACATTTGATAGGAGTTAATATCCAAAATTTATAGAGTACTTACAAAACTGAACATTAATAAAACAAACAACCCAATTAAAAATGGACAAAAAGACCTGAATAGACACTTTCCCGAAGAGGACATACAGATGGCCAATAGACATATGAAAACATGCTCAACATCATTAATCATCAGGAAAATGCAAATGAAAACCACAATGAGATACCATCTCACACCTGTCAGAATGGCTATATCAATAAATCAACAAACAAGTGCTGATGAGGTTGTGGAGAAAGGGGAACCCTTCTGCACTGCTGATGGGAATGCAGATTGATATAGCCACTATGGAAAGTGGTATGGAGATATCCCCCCAAATTAAAAATGGATCTGCCTTTTGACCCAGCAACCTCACTTCTGGAAATATATCTGAATAAATCCAAAACACTAATTTGAAAGAACATAAACACCTTTATGTTCATTATTTACAATTGCCACCTTATTTACACCCTTATTTGCAACCTTATTTACAATTGCCAAGATATAGAAGCAGCCCAAGTGTCCATCAGCAGATGAGTGGATAAAACAACTATGGAACATTTACACAGTGGAATAGAACTTGGTCATAAAAAAGAAGAAAATTTACCATTTGTGACAATATGGATGAACCTGGAGAACTTTATGTTAAGTGAAATTGCCAGAGAAAGATAAATATCATATGATTTCACTCATATGTGGAATCTAATGAACAAACTGAACTAACAAGGAAAATGGGGACAGACATAAATGGAGAGCAGGGTAACAGCTTGGTGGGGAGGTTAGAGGGTAGAGGGATTGAGCATAAAAGGAAAAAGGACCCACGGACATGGACAACAGTGCGGTGATTGATGGAGGGATAATGGGTGGGTAACAAGAACTAGTTGGTAATGGAAAATACAATAAAGATTAAACTTTAAAAAAAAAAAACCCAAAGAATATAAAGAGAATCACAGATACAGAGAATGTTTTGATGGTTGCCAGATGGAAGGCAGGTTGGGAGATTGGGTGAAAAAGAGTGACATCTCTTTTGGTAGTTACAGAATAGTCATGGGGATTTAAAGTACAGCATAGGGAATACAGTAGCCAAGGAACATATATGCATGACCCATGGACAACGGTGTAGGGATTGCCTGAGGGGGGAGGCTGGTGGAGGAGGGTAATGGGTAAAAAACTGGGACAATTGTAGTAGCATAAATAATAAAGTATAATGTAAAAGTAAACGGTAGCAGAATGCTTTTAGAAGTATCAAACTACTGTGCTTTTATCTGTAGTCACATGTCAGATTAAATCACATGAAATTATTACCTCTCTGTGAAAGAAATAGTCAACATTGACAATTTCATATGGTTCAATCTAGTATTACTGTTCACTGTGCTCTAAAATGTGATTATTGTACTATATTCTTTTTCAAGAATACTTGAAAAGACCAATTAATAAGGAAATACTTGATGAATATAAAAATAAAGCCATTATGTTATATATCTGAAGGTAGACAATTCAAAGGGTGGAACAGGGTCACTGATTAAAAACACACACATGCATCAAGAAAATTCCAAGTATCTAGAGTTTGGATGGAAAGCACGCAATACTTCTCATTCTTTTCATTGACAGAAGTGGTAGAGACCATCCCTGAAGCTCCCAGCACTTGTTCAAAAAGTATGAAAATAAGATAAACATGTCTCTTACTGCTGAGTGACAAAGAAAGACAATTTCTTGAAGTGTGTTAAGAAAGACAAGATAGGGCTACAAGGGGAAGGACAAAAATATATTCTAAAATGTAGCGATCAGAACCTAATTTCAATAACTTTGTTCTAGAGAAGAGAAATCTTGTACAATAACAGTGGCATCTCACCTTCACAGGAGATACCTGAGTAGATTATTTCCTGCATGAGGATGATGTCCACATACAATGAGAATGTTAGTATCATGTTAACATTTTTTCTTAAGGTACAATAAAATAACTTTATTTATTTGGCTTATAACATCCTACAATTTGCTTAAATGGCCAAAAACTAAACAGTAGTATTACTTGTCACTCTGTCATATTTACAGACACTTCTGTTTTTTAATATGCCCTTAGCCATGAATGCAACAAATAATTATGTAAACAAAATTTAGAAAGTAGGTGAGCTATTTACACCTGTTGTGTATGGGAGTGAGTGATAGAGAGAGAGGGCAGGGGGAGAAATGAAAAAGGAACAATCACTACCAGCAGCCTCAATAACTTCCTTTGCCATCAGAGGAGTTGATTTAGGGAAAAATTGTGTGAATAGGCACTCCAACACAACATTAGGGAATTTTCACTTACAGGAAAACACTTTGGACATATAATGACACCAGTGATCATTGTATAAGAAGACAGATTTTAGGAGCTCATCTTATGAATTGTCTGCAAGAGCTTTGACTTTGTGTTAAAACATAGACAATGCTACAACAGCAAAGTATATTACAAGTTTCTGCATTAAGAATTACATTATCATATCATTTATCTACTTCAGTAGTCATATCATTATCATATCATTTATCTACTTCAGTAGTACATTAGTCTACTGAACTTGCAATTCATCTCTCATTGCTTGAGCATGAATCTTGAAATAAAAAAGAAATTATAGGGTTGAAGAAGAAATCTTAATTTTTACTTCATCTCTAGAGAAAAGAATGAGTTCAGAGGTTGGAGAAAGGGATGTTTGAGTTTAGTTCAGTCTTACATAGATGGACTTTTTCAAAAGAGGAGACACGCAGAAATTAAAGGAAGGTATTCTCATCTACACGCAGCATCAGAAATTATTTTAGGGGTAAATGATAATTTAAGATGCCACTCTGAAAGCTCTCTCTTATAATGCCATCCTATCATAAACAATACAAGGCCCTATATCAATGCAGGCAAAGGTTTAGCCACCCAACAAATGTGGCATGCCTCCCTTGAAGCCTGAAGTGCCTGTTCTGCTGATACTGCATACTTTCGCTAAAGAGATTACCAGCATAATCCTAAATATTATAGGACCCAAGCTATCTTATTTTTGAGCTCATCAGATCCAGCATGCTGCATGTAATCCCTCACAGTTTTATTCAGTGTTTACGTAAGCTGCTGGCGGAGGAGTTGTAGAGACACGATGACCAAGTAGTAAGAATACATACTATGATTTTCAAATTCCATTTTAGCAAGTTACGTCCTTTTGAACATTTTCTTCTACAAGCAGAAAATTTATAATCATTGTTTGATAGTCTATAATAGATTTGCATGGAGATGTTTACGGTTGTCCTTTGCTGGCTGTGTATCTTATACATTAATTTCTACCAAAGGCATTTTGATGCTACCAGGCTGGGTGAGCTGGTAGGAGAAAGTGTTTATTTTGTTGCTGTTGTTGTTTTGTCATTTCTTTAAAGGTCAGAATTACTTCAAAAGCAGCAGAAATGCTTATTTTTGGGAAAAATAGTAATAGAGGAAAAAGACAGGTGAAAACCAGAAATTGCTAAATGTAGTGCCAGGTATTCTACTATAGTAACCTAAAAAAGCTGTAGCTTTAGTATAGAATATTCCTTTTAATTTCACTAAAATTTAAGTAAAATATCTGCAAAATGTAAACACATTTATTCATACAGTTCATTAAAAACATGAGTTGTGTGTGTGTGTACACAGAAAAGTAAGCTCCTAAAATCAAACACTGTGTTTATGTAATTTTACCAAAGAAGGAAAATTCATGTTTTTTTATTTGTTTTTTCTTTAAATACCAAATCAATGGAGAGAAGAACATTTGTTCACCTGTTAGACTGCTAATTGTAATTCAAACCCAAAGAGGATTAAGTACAAAGACGTTACCATGTCCCGTGTTATTAATTTCTAAATAACAACAGTAACAATATCCTGAGTAAATCAGTAGGTTGTCAGGTTAACTAGTTGTTTAAAAAGTCCATTGATATCAGAACTGAAATCTGCTGGCAATCACTTATTTTATGAATAAAGTCTCTAAATATTTGAAATATATTTTGAAATTAATGAATAATTTCATTGAAACAGTATTCTTTTCTAAAAATACAAGCACTAGGAAGCTCTAAGCATTGTGGAAAAATGTAATTCTAAGTTTAATATTTGAAGAAGTTTTAGTTTGATTAGTAACTTTTTGAACAATTGTAAGCTTTATATTACTTAAAAGAAATAATTATATCAATTTACATTTTAATATTTTCAACTGTTGTTCATTGCTATGTAGTACTAGCAAAAAATGGCAATAAATCATGCATCATATTGTCCTCAAATATTTTAAAACAAATGTTCAGAGCCTCCCTATGTTATGAAATAAAGTGTGTTTAGGAAACTATACACTAACTTACATGTAAAAAATTTAAGAGAATAAAACACAAACAATTCATCTCATTGTTAATCATCATTCAACAAAATAGATTTCTTTTTAATTAAAAAAAATAGATTTCTTACATATGAGAAAGTGCTGGTATAAAATATTTATAAACTATTTTTTTATTTTTTATTTTAAAAATTTATTGTTGTTCAATTACAGTTGTCCCGCCTTTTAAAAAAATTAGAAACATTGAAATGATCAGAATGATAGCAATGCTAATGACTAAAATCAAAGTTGCAAAACATTGTTCATACTGTTAACTACATGCTAGTGTAATGCGGCAGATGACTATTTAAATTCAATCTCAAAGCTTATATATTCGGTAATTTGCTTCTGGATATGACAATATTTATATGTAAAAATGTTCTCCAGTGTAAAATAAAGCCTGAGTGGCTTTTTATTATATACATTCTAAAGTCAGAAAACATTTATTGTTCCCATACTTAGCCATTAATTTATTTTGCAGAGAGCTTATAAATGATTACTGTCTTGCCTGGAGACTAGTTCATACATCTAGGAGAGAAGAAAATGTAAAACTCACCAGTGGCGTCAGCTTTAGATTTGATCTCGTTCTCACACATTTTGACGTTGCAATTAGAAGTCTAACTGAAAAATATTGCACTTTTCACTAGGTCTGACAACTGCCCCTATGTTACCCCACAACTAGCATCTCAACAGACTGCATTAATGAGATTAAATGAAAGAGGAGTTAAAGGCATCAACTGTTCCATTTCATTAAGTAAGGGTGAAAGGCGGCCAGGCTAGGAAGGCGGAGGGAGAATACTAGTTTTTCTTTTTGATACTACTTATTCACAAAAGAATGCAGCATTTACTAAGTCACAATCAGCAGTTTAAAAACATCATTTTTCCTTCTGGAATTGGACAGACACATAAAATTTCTGCGCTTCTATTCTCCTTTATTTCATCCCCTTGGAATAGGCATATGCCATGTAACAGAGTCATCTCTGTGATTACTAATATATAATGTACATTTCAATATTAGTTTGCTCCATTTATTTTGGATCCTCTGTTGAGGCCCAGGGATGAGGAATCGCATAAAAGTATTACTATGTTCTGTCCTCCCAAATATTGGATCAATGTTGTCTGTGCACATGAACATTTTACAGTCAAAGAAAATAGGCACACCTTACAGCTGCAGTGGTGACAAAGCCTGGAACAGGTTTGGGGACTTCCTACTGGGTGAGTCACCTGGCCCCAGCCCTGAGGTCTAAAGTGACTCCATTCTCCCAGCATGCCTCAGTGCTCGTGCTTATAAAATAGGAATGATGAAGATACATGGGCAGAAACTTCTGATCACTAGGAAGTATAAATAAATGGATACGTAAAAATTGCTTTGACTTCCACAGAGAAGCGCGTGACCTTTATATGAGAGCAAAATACTCACACGAGTGTCGGCTTTACTGAACTTTTGCTTAGAGTTACTAAACTGTTTCAAGGATGGATCTCAAACCTTTCTCTTCCCCCCTCACCTCTCCACCACCTCCACAGCTCTCATTTTCTTTTCACTAATCCTTAGTCACAAATGGTTTCTAGATCTCCTTCCCTTCTGTTCCTCTCCTCTCTTAAACATTGTTGCTTTTTCCTGGCTCACATTGTAGTAAAACTGCTTTTCACAGGAACAGAGGCAAGCGGTGGACAGGTGGTTAGAGGTGGCTGTCCAGTATAACTGTCAGCATGGCAAAGCCGAGCCCAATTGGATGCCTATTGAAATAATCTGGAGATTTTAAAAATAGTGGCTCCCAGAGATTCCTGTCTTACTCCCATTGATTTGTTTGGTGTGGGGTCAAGGTATCTGGAGTTTTTAAACATTTCCAAAGTGATTCTAATGGGCAATCAGGTCTGAAAACTGTGGGAGTGTTTCTCAGAATCACCAGAGACATGTGTTAACTGTATAGATTCCTGCTCCACCCTCCCAACTACTGAGTGAGAATCTTCTGAGGTGGGGCCTGGGCAGCTATAGTAGTTAGCATGTAGGTGTTTGCTGTGATAGATAAATTTGAGGAAAACTTGAGGAAAGAACCTTTTACTTTGAATCAGAACATACGGTTTTGAGTTCTTGGGTAAGTTACTTAACATGTTCTGTGCCTCAGATTGCATATCTCTAAGACCATGTCGCCTCCCCGCTGGAGCTGTGTGAGGGGTAAATGTGGAAAGCTCTAGCACAGAGCCTGCTCTGTATTGGAAACTTGAAAATGAAATCTGCCTGCCTTTGCTTGTCTGCAACACATGGAATTTGGCTGTTGACTCTGATTATCATTTGTTTATTCAGTCAACACAATTAATTAACAAATTAATACTACTACTTGTACTAGGCACTGAGAAATAAATATGATGGAGCTCATAGCCCAGGTGTATTGAACACCTATAAATTTAATCCTGTTTATAAAAGTTCTTCCACTGTAATTGTCAGTTTTCTGTATAATACTAGAAATAATGTTTTTAGAACTTTTTTTGGTATTGAGGAGTAGGAAAGTCATTTAAGAGCTCTTTTTGGTCAGAAAGTAAATAGATTTGGGGGGTACCAGATGTTTCATTGTTATAATTTAAATGACTGTTCTGTGTCACCACCCCCACTTCACAGTTGTGAAAACCAAAAAGGTTTCTAAATGTTACCAAATATGTCCTGGGGGACGAAGCCTCCAGTTGACAACTCTAGTTTTTCTAGAGTTTTAGTGCTGGGATACAAATTCAGGTTTTATTATTTGACAGCTGTATGATTGGAGCAAGGTATCTAACCCTTCCATGCCTCAGTTTCTGCTCCTGTGAAGGGGAGGTAACAATCATACTCATTTCATAAAGTCCTGTTATACCATTTGAAAAATAAAAGAATAATGCAGATAAAGCACTGAGATCAGTCTCTGGAGCATGATAAATGTTATGGACTGAATGTTTATGTCCTTCCAAATTCATATGTTGAGGTCTTAACTCCCAACGTGATGGTATTAGCAGATGGGCCTTTGGGAGGTGATTAGGTCATAAGGGTGAAACACATGGATAAAATCAGTACCCTTGTTAAAGAACCCCAGAGAGTTCTCCGGATCTCTTTTTACCAAGTGAGGATATAATGAGAAGTCGGCAGTCTGCAACCTAGAAGAGGCTTCTTACCAGACCCTGACCATGCTGGCTTCCTGGTCTTGGGCTTCTGGCCTCCAGAACTATGAGAAATAAACTTCTGTTTATAAGCCACCCAGTCTATGGTACTTTGTTATAGCAGCCTTAACAGATTAAGATAGTACCTATTCAGTAAATGTCAGCTATCCTTTATAGATGATAGATAGATTAAAAGGTAGATAGATAGATAGTTTTATATTGATTTCACACCCCTGGGAAAACCTTTCTAAAAAAGTCTTTACAAAGAAGTTGTGTATCCATTCATCAATTTCTTTGCTGAGTAAGGAATCAGAATGACTAAATACCCACGTACATCCTAGGGTCTACAGCTGGTGTAGGTAAAGACCAAAGGCATGTCAGAATCAGCACAGGGTTCTTGCTTCCACTCTTTTCTAGCTATGCACTTTCAGGAGGTGACAAACTCTTAGAATCTCTGTTTCTTCCTTTGTAAAATAGGGAAAGTAATTATTATTTTATGTATTTGTTACAAAAACTATATTAGATAATATATGTGGAAGCTTATAAGTCAATATCCTGGTATAAAGAAGGCACTCAATAAAGATTTAATTCCCTTAAAGTCATAGTTGATGAGGTCATAGCAGAAAGCAAAGTTGGGCACAGTCCCTGTCTTCATGGATGTAGACTTTGAAATTGATAAGAAAAGAGTGAAAAGGGTTTTTCAAGGCACAATAACATTTTATTCTGTCAAAACTGCATATGAAACATTAGGTTTCTGACAGGTATTTAGTAAAATAAAATATATTAATGTTGTAAAAACTACACATTTTCCAGAAGGCCAGAGGTGGTGGTTTTGTAAGGGCATCATTTATGTTATTGCTAAACAGCAAAATTGTAAACATCTTTGGCTTCTGTTCACTAGTTGTGACAACTAAAAATTTTTCCAAATATTGCAAAATACACTCTGGAGGACACTTATCTTGTACAATCCATTTAAGAATCTTTAGCAGCTTTATTTTGATGCAGTGTAGAGTAGTGATTATGGCCTTAATCAATAGCTAACTTATTTTGGTGACTGAGCTTAGAAACAGTTGAACTTCTGTTCAAACTTATGTTATAAAAACCATGTACATTTCCAAGTATTTTTTTCTAACAGCGCTCCCACTTATTTTCCACTCAAGAGAAAGTTACATAGATAATAAAATGGAAAAACAAAGAGACTAATAATAGTCTTATTGGTTGATATTAGCAGTAGAGCCCAAAATTCAACTGGCAGAAATCTCGAGCCCTGGTGGCTCATTTACTAAGACACTTGTAAAGCTTCCTCCTCACACAGGTTTTAAACTTTAAGAAAATTAGCAGTAATAACTTCCCAGTATCATGTAAAATAGATTCCTTCCATTATATGAGTTATGAGGTTGATAAAATATGTAATGTAGATTTGGGGACAAAAGTGATTTTTTATTTATAACTGCTGAATATTTTTTAAAAACTTTAATTTTTAGATCAGTTTTACAACAATATTGAGAGAAAGATAGAGATTTTCCATTAAGTCCTGCTCACACCCATGCAGAGCCTCCCCCATTATTATCATCACTCACCAGAACGGTACATTTTATAAACACTTGCATTGACACATCATAATTACCCCATGTCCATAGTTTACATTAGGGTTCACTTTTGGGAGTGTACACTTTGTGGGTTTGGACAAATGTATAGTGACATATATCAATCATTACAATATCATACAGAATATTTTCACTGCCTTAAAAATTCTACGTGCTCTATTTATCTACCCCTCTCCCACTTTCCTCAGCAACCACCGATTTTTTTATTGTCCCATTGCTTTGCCTTTAATATTTTTGATATTAAGTGAACACAAATTCAATAGCGTTTAGTTATGCAGCAATACAAGCTATTGAAGAGTTAAGATTTGAACATTAAGAAGCGGCTGAAACACAAACACTTGTTGATTTTGGCATTTGTTCATCCAGCAGATACATGTTTGTAGAGTGCATACAATATTCTAGTAATGAGTTAAATACCTTCCCTTAAGGTCCTTTGTGAGCTTGTATATAATAAGACCACTGTTACCTATATGTAAACCTACAGCTCAGGAAGGTAAGAGAGATTTCCCTTGTTCTCATTTAGCACTTGCCAAGACAACCAATCTTATTATTGCATTCTCTTGCTGTTCACTCAATTTTGATTTCCTCCAGACCACACGTCTGTAGTATGCCCACAAGCCTTGCTGAAACAAAAGCACTATGCCTTTGTTGTTCCATTGGTCTTAGTGCAATAAATTCTAGCAAAAAGCGCCTGGGATTAGTTTGTCATTACTTTTTTCCTCTTGTGCCAAAAATGGCTGCCAGTGATACCACCTAACCTCCCTAGTTCTGTGGCTCTAGTTTCCAATTCGTTCCAAGGTCTTGTTATTGTCTATAGTGCATATGTGTATGTATGTATACTTATGTGTGTGTGTATAAATTTATCTATAAGCAATTCATTTTTCTCTGTCTGCTTTTGAATGTGGGACATTTCAGTTATTTCTAATCTTCTGAAATCTTTTCAGTTTGCCAGGAATCTCAAAGATTACCATCAAGGAAGAAAGAATCTACAATCCCCAATATATCTATCATTGATCTGGAGGCTTGTGCTTACTTAAAGTGGCAAGATTCACCCTCATAACCCACTATTTGGTGGTGAATATCAACTGTGCATTATTGACTCTTGTACTTCCTTTCATTCTGAAATTCATTTTTCTGAGTGGAGGGGACACTACTATTAAAGATATGCAGAGATTGA
Source organism: Pteronotus mesoamericanus (assembly GCF_021234165.1). Classification (NCBI taxonomy): domain Eukaryota; kingdom Metazoa; phylum Chordata; class Mammalia; order Chiroptera; family Mormoopidae; genus Pteronotus; species Pteronotus mesoamericanus. The sequence continues at coordinate 11,962,433 of NW_026555245.1, forward strand.
TACCATAAAAATGTTCGCCAAGTTGTCTTGACTTGGAAGTTGCTTCAGATAAGGTCCTCCATAGGCCTGTATAACAAGACCACTATTATCTGGTACCATGGGAGACAGCAGTAATTTTGTGTGTGTACCATCACAGGTTGCTGAATATGCAACATCACAGGATGAGCTTTGATTATTTTAATCTAGGACATGTGGTGATAAGCGGCTGCACCTGGGACCTGTGGGATTCCACAGCCTCACATGGGCTTCATCCATGCTAGCTCGGAATTTTTCAGCAAAACCATTTTCACTTCTCAAGAGTCTGGTCTTCTTCCTTTGTGGTAATCAAATAAAAAGAACCATTTTTTCCTTTTATAAACACCAGTGATTTTTTAAAAAACCCTAGATCTCTAGGGTCATTTATTGCCATTGATTAAATTCTATTGTTTTTTCTTTTTGTATAAAGGCACCAACAACATATCCTGTTTTACATGAGAACCAGGCAATTCTTTCAGAAACAATTTAGGGTACAGTCATTAGTACTAAACAAACTCAATGAAAGAGTTGTTTCTCATTTTGTATCTTCTAAGGAACTTATTTGCCAAGAGACAACCAGATACAGTAAATTTACTTAAAAGTATAGAAAGTCCAAGATGGTAGCATTATCTTTGTGTGCAAGTTTGCATTAGTAGAGAGAATCTGTCCCTGAAGTATCTTGCAAGGTAGAATTGTGCAGTTTTTTTCTCTCTCACTCATCCTGGAACATCTTACGGCATCTTTCAGCCAACCAAACCTGTGAATATTTTACTGAACAGAATGAGAAACAAATGAAGAATGTAAAACCACATAATCAAATCAAGTGTTGCCAAACTAAATGTAGGTTTAGTGTCCTTGAGAAACAAAATCCTTCATTTCTAACTCAAAAGTGAAAACAGGAATTTAGTTTGATCTAAAGATAAAAGCAGAAAATCCTGAGAAGCAATCAAAGGCAAATACATCAAACCATTTACTATTTTCATTTGCAGAATGCAACAGGGTCCACAGAATTAAACAGTAATAACAGCATGGATTGAGAACCTAGTATGTGCCAGGCTCTGTGTTAAAAGCTTTAATGCTTTACGTCATTTATTTATCACAACAAACTTTGGGAGGTAGGTGTTTATACTCTCAAGTAACTAGTGAAGAAACTGAGACACAACAGGGCTAAGGACTGTAACCTAAAGTGGTCATCTCAGTGTGTGGTCCACAGATGAGCAACATGATATCACCACCTGCTCCACTTACTGGTTAGATATGCAAATTCTCTGGCCCACCCCAGATCTACTGAGCTGTCCTCCAGAAACACTAGGGATGAGCATTACAGCAATCTGTGTTTTAAGAAGCCCTCCAGCTGATTCTAATGATGGCTAAAGTCTGAGAACAATGGCTTTGATCATATCCGTTTAAGCATTTAAGCCCATACTCTAAATTATATACAAAAGTAAGATATTTTTAGGAGTAATTCAAGAAACACATACTTTTTTACTAAGTATTAAGTTTTGTTTGTTCCGTCTTTTTGAAGAAGTCCCGAAGGCCTGATTCCAGCCCCTGTGGTTTCAGCAGGGCTAGATGATCTCTTAAACAAGGACAAAATGCATATTATGCAGGTATTTCCATCTGTATTTCAAAGGAGCAGACAGACACCGGGTGAGTCCACACTGGGGGCGATTTGGTGACGGCTGTGGTGGACAGGCTGCTCTGCTGTGGAAAACAGAGCATACCGCTGTTGATGGGGTTAAAAATCCACAGCATGTTTCTTTTGGGGGTCACTTACCAGCAAATAGTGTCATGGATTTTTGGTTCTATAGTTGATCTACAATCCTCTTAACCCTCATGAAATCTGGTCACCTGTCATAAATATGTGTTTGGATAAGAAACTAATTGTTACTTAGTTTCTTTTTCTACCATTTGAACATGACATTGGCTGGGTTGGCATTTACATCATTACTATTTGTACTTCTTATCATTAGTATCTTTGTTATACTTCAGGCGGATTGTTACTTTAGAACTGAATGAAAGATTTAAACTTTGGTTTTCTTGAAGAAAGAAAGGAGGAACAAAGAGAAATACATGTTTATGTTGATCTCTCACTTTGCTTCCTAGGATTAAAGGGTTACTGTATAAAATTTGTAGGCTTACCCTATTTTGTCAGAATAAGGGTAAAATGCCGAATGTGGGTACAATTTATTGAATGTAGTAGCATCTGCCCTTCCATTTTATTTATATTTTGTTTTTTCTTCTTAAAACTTTATAGGTGTTCAAATCACTGTTTTAAACACTGTTAGGTGGTAAATTCAAGTTATGGTCAAACCTCTTAAAAAGTATTATCAAAATACTGCTGCTTTGGGAGTCAACAAAGCCTGGGAAATTTTCAGTGATAAATGTCATATTGGAGACTTAAAAGACTACTTTTCCTACCGTACTTAGACAATTTTTCTCAACTTGGGCTGAGATAAAATCACCAAGTAGAAATAATTGTTTTTTAATACCACCTCACTTACTAACAAATAATAATTGGATGATCTGGAGGAATAAACATTGAATTACTGTCTTATTATTGCAAATTAAAAACTGTATCCCATCAGCTAAAACATTTTTCAGATGAGTTGAGCGTGAATGCTGCAGGAAGATTTCAATAAATAAAAGACAGTATGTTATCTTCAATCTGACAGAAACACTCCTAGAGTGAATAACCCAATTTGCCCATGCCCTCTGCAACTAATGGGTCCAGGAATAGTTAAGACTCAGGATCTAAAAATCATCTTTTGTTTGCTAAAGACAGTTGATGGGTGATGTGTTGGAGAAGCAGCTGCTTTAGGTGTGTTTCAGAAAAGTGATTATTCTGATTTTCTGAACAGAAAGACTAAATCACCTTGCTGAGGAGTTTATATTGCTTAGAGTATAAAAAAGTCATAGTTGTTAGGATATCTTAAAGCAGGAAAGGATTAAAATAATATTTACTCAAAAAAATGAATCCCGATGAGAATTGAGGCAGAGATAATCAGCAGCATTAAGTGCGTCCTGCTTTATTTGATATTCTAGATCATTAGTTCAGAAAGTATCAAAAGGGTTTTTTTTTTAAAAGTATCTCATTTTATGCAAGTTATGGCAATATGAAAAAACCAAAATAATATTGTGTGCTAAAGCTCCCATTTCATGCTCTGTTCTGTTAACAAGGAACGGAATAAATTCTTTGCAATGGACTGAACATTTGTGTCTCCCTGAAATGTGGATGTTAAAATACTAACCTCCAATGTGCTAGTATTAGGAGGTGGGGCCTTTAGGAGGTAATTACGTCATGAGGGTGAAGCTCTTGTGAATGGGTTTAGTGTCCTTATAAGGAGCCGCCAGAGAGCTAGCTAGCTCTCTTTCTCTGCCCTGTAAGGACACAATAAGAAGCTGGTAATCTGCAACACAGAAGTGTGACTTTTGCAGAACCTGACCATGCTGGCATGTTGATCTTAGTCTGAATAATAAATTAGAGATATCTGTAAACTATTTGGTAATATGTTACTTTTAGTTTTGGAATATCAATATTTTACTGACACCTTGCAATCTACTAAATGAATTACTAGTGAATTTGTCCTTAGTGCTATGTGAAAAGGAAATGCCATAAAATTGTTATTTTCCTAGGATAAGAACTGAAAAACAAGGGTGACCTGGAGGAATTCATGGCCCTCCCAGTGAACTAAGGATCCCACTTTGAGAAACACTGGTTTGTGGCATGGGCTCTGGACCTGTGCTTGTGTTCAGATCCACTGAAGAGATGCATCCTTGGTCAAGATGATCTACCTCTCTGCATCTAAGTTCCCCACCTATCAAACTGGTGCGGTCATTCTCCTCTCATAGGGTTATAGAAAGAATGAAATGAAATCCTGTGGGAAGTAACAGGCCCGTTCTTGGTACACAGACATTTGTCAGCGTATAGTGGTCATTATTCAGCAAGAAAACTGCCCACCCCATAGCTGAGTGTGCTGCCACTATGCCAGAAAAGAGCCACAACACCAGGTGTGGGGGGTACCTGCATTTTCCTCATTGCTGGAGGCTGAGAATCTTCCCAGAGACCCACTGATGGGGATGCGTATGTTTTGGGGTAGAATATCTGAAACTCTGATGAGTTGCATTATCATATGTGAAGAAAAGCTGTCCCCCTTCTCATGTGCATGTCTACCTCCCTGGGGACCTCATCTCACAAGCTGGTTCTTACACTGTACAATTCCATGACAGGGAAAACTAAACACATCGATTGATTCACCAATAAATTCTTATCAAATACACACTGACCGCCTGGGCCAGCGCTTTTTTATACTCACTGGTTATCCAGCTAACAGTTGCCTGTTACTATGAGAGAACATTATAAACATTATTATGCTTACATAAATTACAACAGCAATAATAGTTATAATAAATAATAATAATTTATATGACATATTTTTATGTACATTTACATGCACATTTTAAAATTCAAAAATGTTTATCAGTTACAGATGAAACCAATTTACAGAGTGAAGAATTTATTGACAAAACAGAAGGAAAGTTATTAAATAACCAGATACAGAGAAAGGAATGGCTGACTAAACAAACACTGGAGTTCTTCAGGAAAAAACAAAAGATGCTATGTAATTCAAAGATTGTTCATTTTTTTTCTTCACTCTGTGTGTAGGACACAGTTCAGAAAAAATGGCTTAGGGACATACAGCCTGTTAGTAAGGTCAGCCGCAAAGGGTAGAATGCCACTTGTCCTGCCGCGTATCCTGTCGTAATTAGAGCATTAGGACCAAATGCTGCATCAAACCTTTCTCAAGTTCAACTCCACAAGTTCTTTTCTCACCACCAGAACTTCCACCTGTCACTGTTTTTATTTTATATAATATGCAGGCATTTTCAAAAAACATTCTTTGAAACAACAATACATAATTCATTCACTCAAGTATCTCTTGGAAGAATTGAGTACTTATGTATCAGATCCAGAAATTAAATAAATACTTTATGTAAATAAATGTTATATGTTAGGACTTTAATCTGAGGGAAAAGTACACTGTGTCAGCAATAATGCCACATGGAAGACATTTTATTCTGCCTAGGGAGACAGTGGGTGAAAGATGCTCTTCGGGGCTAGTGAAGTCCCCTCCAAGCCAGCACTTCTCAGCTGGTGTGCTGGGACACACTGGTGGGCAGTGAGAATGTTTAAAACATGCAGTACCTGACAATTTATTCAGGGCCACTGACCTCTTTTCCCTCACATGGTCAAATAAAAAAAATGACAACAACCAACACAACAATAGCTATCCAGTGTGAATGAATCAAAATTATACCAATTTTTTTTGTCAGATAGGCAAAAAATATACTTTATTGGTGTGCTACAGAGTATTAGTACTTAGTTTATATGTGCCATGAGATAAACAAGGTTGAAAATCACTGCTTTAAGCACACTGATGGAGGGCCAGGTTGAGAGTTAGAAGCACCATGATGATAGAGCTAGACTCCTGGTCTCAGCATGATGAAGAGCAGGAATAGTGGGTGCTGGGGTGGGCAGCACACATTTCTGCTGACCATGAGTTAAGTTCAAGGTCTAGCCTTGCTTGTAAGGTGAGAATGTGTTCTTTTTTCTTCTCACTGTAGCTTGTGACAAGATTTGGTGGGTTACTTGGCTTGTTCTGCACATTTATATTAAAAGTGTCATCTTCTAATAACTATAGCGTAGGTTTAGGAAGAGGAAAACAAATGCATTCTCATTCACTCACCAAATGATAACAGCTTATTGGGAGTTTGGGGGGAAAGTGCCTACATGGCTAGAATTCCTTCTTTCTGTTGCTCTTAATTAAAAAGTTTCTACAGACAAGTGGCCAAATAGGATTCTGACAATGTCACATGGTATAAGTCCTTCTACCATGCCTATTTTGGAATTCGCATAGAAAGTTTTACAGTAAAGTTTCAAGGACCTACTGGCCAAGATAGAGGCATAGGTAGATACACTTTGCCTCCTTGCACAATCAAAAGAAGGGCAACAATAAATTTGAAAACAAAAAATAACCAGAACTGCCAGAAAATCAAACTGTATGGAAGTCCAACAACCAGGGAGCTAAAGAAGAAACATTCGTCCAGACCAGTAGGAGGGCCAGAGATGGACAGCTGGGGTGGAGAGGACGTGTGGCAAGGCAATGGCTGGCAGACTGGGTGGTCCCACATTTGCCTGTGGATAAACCAGGAGGAACAGCTGGGGAGTGAGACAGACTATGCAACCCAGGGTTCCAATGAGGGAAAAGAAATCCTCAAAACCTCTGGCTGTAAATATCTGTGGGGGATGTGGCAGTGGGAGAAACTCCCAGCCTCACAGGAGAGTTTGTTGGAGAGACCCACAGGGTCCTAGAATGTTACAAACCCACCCACCCAGGAATCAGCACCAGAAGGGCCCAATTTGCTTGTGGGTAGTGGGAGAAGTGACTGAAAGCCCGCAGAGAGCCAAGCAAGTGGCATTGTTCCCTCTCAGGCCCCTCCCCAACAGACAGCATCACAACGCAGCAACCGGGGTTGCCCCACCCTGACCAATACCTAAGGTTCCACCCCTTCCAGTGTAACATGTGTTCCAAGACAAAGAAACATGGCCCAAATGAAAGAACAGATCAAAGCTCCAAAAATAAAACTAAGTGATAAACAGATAGCCAACCTGTCAGATGCACAGTTCAAAACACTGGTAATCTGGATGTCCACTGAGTTGGTTGAGTATGGTCACAAAATGGAGGGAAAAGTGAAGGTTATGCAAAATGCAGTAAAGGAAAATATACAGGGAACCAACAGTAAAGGGAAGGAAACCGGGACTCAAACCTATGATTGGGAGGAGAAAGAAGAGATAAACATTCAACCAGAACAGAATGAACAAACAAGAATTCAGAAAAATGAGGAGAGGCTAAGGAAACCTTTGGGGCAACTTTGAACGTGCCAACATCTGAATCATAGGGGTGCCAGAAAGAGAAGAGAAAGAACAAGAAACTGAAAGCTTATTTGAAAAAATAGTGAAGGAGAACTTCTCCAATCTGGCCAAAGAAATAGACTTCCAGGAGATCCAGGAAGCTCAGAGAGTCCCAGAGAAGTTGGAACCCAAGGAAGTACACACCAAGGCACATCATAATTAAGTTAGCCAAGATTAAAGATAAGGAAAAAATCTTAAAAGCAGTGAGAAAAAAAGGAGACAGTTACCTGCAAAGGAGTTCCCATAAGACTATCAGCTGATTTCTCCAAAGAAACCTTGCAGGCAAGAAGCAGCTGGCAAGAGGTTTTCAAAGTCATGAAAAGCAAGGACCTATATCCAAGATTACTGTATCCAGAAAAGCTGAATAGAGCAATTTAGAATGGAAGGGCAGAAAAAGTGTTTCCCAGATAAGGTAAAGTTAAAGGAGTTCATCATCACCAAGCTCCTATTATATGAAATGTTAAAGGGACTTATCTAAGAAAAAGAAGAAGATCAAAAACTATGAACAGTAAAATGACAAAAAACTCACAACTATCAACAACTGAACCTAAAAACAAAAACAAACTAAACAAACAACTAGACAGGAACAGAATCATAGATATGGAGATCAGAGAGGAGGGGGAGGGGAAAGAATGGGGGAAAAGGTACAGGGAATAAGCAGTATAAATAGCAGGTACAAAATAGGCAGGGGGAGGTTAAGAATAGTATAGTAAATGGAGAAGCCAAACAACTTGTATGTAAAATCCATGGACATAAACTAAGGAGGACGGGGGTGGGGTGTAGGGAGGGGGAGGGGAGATACAGGGTGGAGAGGAATAAAGGGGAGAAAAAATGGGACAATTGTAATAGCATAATCAATAAAATGTATTAAAAAATAAAAAAATTTTAAAATGAAAGCTTTACAGTAAGAAATAAGATACTTAGAGTTGAGAAGTAATCTCTTTTAAAGCGACAAATTTAATATGAGCATTCTCAAGGAAAAACATTTTATTCACATATGAGCATGTTAGAATTTGTATACACATGAAATATCTCTGATGTGATGAACAAGAAACTGATAACACTGTTTGTCTCTAGGTAGATGATTAGAGGTGAGAAGGAAACATTTAATTGAATGCTTTTTGAACCAGTTATTATTTTATATATTATTCATATATTCCCTATAGAGAATAAATTAAAATTTAAAATAAAAATAGGGAGTGAGGAGATAAAAGAAGGGGAAGGGGAGATAAATGGTGATGGAAGAAGACTTGATGGGGTGGTGAACATACAATATGATACACAGATGATGCATTGTAGAACTGAACACCTGAAACCTATATAATTTTATTAACCAATGCCACCCCAGTAAATTAAATTTTAAAAGTAGTAAGTAAATAAATAAAAATAAACACAAAACAGTTTTAAAAATATTTGCAGAAAAACATTACTTTCAATAGATATGTAATACTTCCTCATGTGGTTTGCCTTAATTTATTCAATTTCATCATAAGGGGATATATAGTTGTTTCTCAGACTTTTTTTCCTATCATAAAATGGACATTTCTATTTCTCTTAGATTGATTCCTATAAAAGGAGGAGCTAAGAAAAAAATATAATTATTTGAAAAGTTTTTTGAAATATGAGCATGTAATGAGCATGTCTTCTCATTATGCTCTTTCTGACACTATTATTATTTTTAAAGATAGTAATTGATAATGTAATAGGTGAAAAAAATGTCTGCTTGATACACTGATGGTATAATGTGATACAACATTTACCCTAGACTGGATTCTGCCTGCTACTTAACATCAGTTTTTCATTTCTTATGTTTTATATCTGTGGGATAAAAATTACCAAAAGCATTAGAAAATTATAAATTTAAAGGGATATCTGCTCAGCCCTATGTAGAAATAGTTGTTAGGTTTCCCATGATTTTGGTAAAATTTGCACTATTTTAGTTTGGCACTGGCTGGAAGACAGAGCTGTGGTCCATGCAGAAGATAATGTATTGATGAAATAGGATTTGTACTTTAATAAAAGATTTCAAATTATTAATGTTTCTAGCTCTGAAATTCATCTTTGAAATCTTTTCCTATCTTTTTAAAATTAAAATATAGTTGACATACACTATTATATTAGTTTCAGGTGTATAGCATAGTGATTCGACATTACATACCTTATAAAGTTACTGTAATTTTTCGCTGTCTTAATATCAGAGTCTATCTCAGTGAGGAAAAAACTACAACACAGCCAACATGAGACTCTTAACTCATGTTGTACCAAATGACAGGTTTGGGACCAGCTGTGCCTCAGAGGATGAACATGACTATGAATGTCAGGTGACATGGCCCATTAATGATCCAAGAAAGATCCACTGCCTTCAAAAGGAACTTTGTGAAGGTTTCTACATCTTTTTGACAAGCTGTCCAAAGCATCTCCGTGGTGAACAGGGAGGTTTACCTTAATTCACTTTGCGTATGACCTTCATCTATAGATAAATAGAAAGTTGTTCCCATAATTTGACTAAGGACATCACAGAAAGTCTGAGAATATCTCATTTATGGTCTGCCCCCTGTCTAAATTTTTTTACTTTCCTATTTCTCCCTCCCCCAAGTTTCTGCAAACCATTCTTTCTGTATCTATAAATTTGACCACTCCAGATACCTTTATAAATGGAATCATATACCATTTTTCCTTTAATGACTGGCTTATTTCACTTGATATAATGTCTCCAACATCCATCCATGTTACAGCATGTGTCAGGATTTCCTTCTTCTTCAAGGCTGAATAGAATTCCATTATGTATATACCACACTTCGTTTATCGATTCATCCAGAGACAGACTCTTGGACTACTTCTACATATTGGCTATTGTGAATAATGCTGCTATGAAGATGGACATATTGGTTTCACTTTTAAAAATTTTATTTGTGTGTAGTAGAAGTAAATTCCACACACACACACACACACACACTTTTTTTTTTAACCTTGGAGGCTACTGAATTATTATTATTATTATTATTAGTTGGCATTTCAATTCATGGCATTTTTGTGTCTGATGAAAGGATGTTTGGAGCTGGAGCTCAATATTTTACTATACAATAAAAATGAACCCATTCTCGTTTAGTTATGTAGGGATATGTTTAAGAAGAGTGGCCCAGTTAGGAAAATGTATTACGGGTATGTGGGCCTGACATGTAGTCCTCTGTGGCTTAAGGAGATTCAATCATTTTTTCCCTCTAAACTGCTGGTGGAAACTGGGCTGTCATGGCCTTCAAAGGGAAATATTTGTCAGGTCTGCCCAATGTTTGGACAAAAAACAAAGAAAAAAGACAAATTACCTTCTAGCAGTTTGTCTTGTAGGAATCAGAGACTATTACAGCCTTACAGGGCCTTTGGAGATCCCTAATCTCCCACCCCTCTCTTCCCACCTGGAACCCCCCGATTGACTGATGGGCAACTGACAGGCCAGAAGAGTGAAGTTAAGTTCTAGCTCAGCACAGTCCCAGAGTAGTAAAGGCCACATGTGCAGTTAAAAATTTTCTAGTAGCCACATTAAAAAAGTAAAAGAAACAAGTGAAAATAATTGCAATAAAATGTATTATTTCACCAAATATATATCAAATATCAACATTTCACCAAGTAATTAACATAAGCATTATTAATGAAACATTTTACCCTCTTTTGTCACACTAATTCCTTAAAATCTGGTGTATATTTTACATTTATATCTCAAGTTTGATGCTTCATTTTCAATGGATGAAGTGACATATAGTCCTATCAAAACCATGTAGCTGTGATCAATGGAAAAATATTTCACAATGCTTTAATATTTAAGTTATAATGAATTAAAATTAAATAGTATTAAAAATTCAGTTCCTTAGGTGTGTATTTCTAGTGCTTACTAGCCACCAGTGGCCAGTGGTACTGTATTGGACAGCACAGCTCTAGATAATGCTCCTATTCTGTTACAGAATCAAGGCTTGGTATTTGCAGCCTGGCACTTATGCTGGCCTTACTCCTGCTTCCTGCAGAACAGCGGTTCTTAGAGTGAGGTCCCTTGACAGGGAGCATCTGCATCACCTGGGAACTTGTGAGAGATTTCTCCTAAATCTGAGTCAGAAGCTCTGGGCATGGGGCCCAGCAACCTGTTTAAGCATCCTTCTTGACATTCTCTGAAAACTGCCACTGTAGGTCGAAAGGCTTTTCCTTGGGGTGGGGGATGCCACGAGAACAAGAGCTCCTAATTCTATAGTGCTGACCAATAGAACTCTTTTTGATGATGGAAATATGCAATATATGCACCATCCACCATGTTAGCCACTAGCCACATGACTATTGATCACTTGCGTAAATAAAGAACTAAGTTCTAATTTCCATTTAATTTTAATTATCTTACATTTAAATGTAGATAACTGGTGTGGCCAGTGGTTATCTAATGAGCCTCTTTTAAAGACAGGCATGAGGTTCAGTAACTGTGCAGGGATTGTAGGTGCAAACCTGGAATGCATTCATGGTTAACTCAGACATGGAACATGATGGGCGACAGCCCTGTCTTCTCCAGGAATACTCTCTCAGAACAGAGATGGAGGTGGGTTCCCCGAACCAGTGTGTGTTCCCAGCCCAGGATTAGGGTGATCAAAACAACCGGTCGTTCACTGCCTGATCAAGACCCAGGGACTTAATTTTCCAGGTCAGAAGAACCATGAATTCTGACAAGGAGGTCATGACACACAATAATCATATTTTGTAATTAACAATCACACAAGCTGCTCTCTTCCTTTGGCCCTGGAGTTATCATAACAGACAGTCTATTAATTTTTTTAATGGTACAGTCTACCTGGCTATACTTATGGTGACCTTTTCTTTTAATCTGTTAATTCTCTTTTCTAAAAAGTGCTTTCTGGAGCTGACATATGTCTTCATCTTTGTCCTGGAGTTTTTCTCCTGGTACAGTCCTTGAGCAATTTTTTTGTAATTCCAATGGACAGGCATTTTCCATAATAACACAGACAAAAGAAAATGACTGCATTTCAAGGTAGAAGGTGGAAAACCCCTCAGTGTCACAACTCGCATTACTTAAAATGAGGGTGGCTAAGAAAAGTGGCTTGCATTTTTTGTTTGGGTCATCATATCTTACTTGAATCAATTTAAGCCCCATGTTTCCCTGGGCACAAGTCATATTTGATTAGGTGATTGAATGGGACTGTTTGGAGCTGGGAGATGGTTCCTGATGAAATTACCTGGCAGAACAGAGGGATAACACAGCTCCGTGAAGCCATTGGGCTCATTGCAACATGCTGTGTAACTTAGGTGGTCCACAGAGTGCAAGCGTGACCTTAAACCAACTCTAGCTCCTAAATCTAATCCCATCAGCTTACTTTTGCCATAGAGAGGAGGCTTAGTTTACACTTAGTTGTAAATGCTAGAACTTATATGATGGCTATGGCATTTTTATTTGTAAGTGAATGAAAACACAACAAATTACACACAGAGGGCATCACATAAACTGGTAAACTGGCAAAAAAAAATTGTCTTTGACAAAAGGAAAGTGATACCAAGCTGCTGTTTTCAATATATCTACCTGAAACCTTCCTGAACAATGGCCTCTCTCTACCTCATCCATCTAACTCCTTAATTGGCAGACAGTAAAGTCTGATGGGAAAATAATGGTCTCTTAAATACCTGAGAATGAAAAGCAAATTAAGTTAGTACAGTGTAAAAGACAAGTAATTACATAATGTCAATCCTGTTTTATGCTGCTTGGTCTTAAACAACATAAAAAAGAAAGACATGTTTAGGAGAGAAAAAAATAAAACTACCTATTTAGATGACTTATGTGCTGCTTACTTTGGTGAACAATGCATGGGCTTCAGGGACAGTTTCTCAAATGAGAGGCTGCCTGTACCCAAAGCCTTCCCTTTCTCTGGCAGTCCTAATTTGTACCAACCCATGACAAGGTGGCTGTTGTTCTGAGCCAAGAAGTCTTTAGGTTCATACATGTATTTCTCAACAGGAAGATGACCAGAATGCATATGGAACAGAAGAAGAAAGTCACAGAGACCCTTATGCTACTAGGAGAGTGACCCAGCTGGTGGAGGGTCCCCAATCTTTGGCTTTAAGACTGGCTTTGCAGCTTCAGGCTGGTTTTAACCTTAGTTTCTGGGTTTTATCATCTACCAAAAAAGGGACAGTTTCAGGCACCGGGGTGAGCAGAATAAACAATGGCAATGATGAGGAAGAAAACACTATGCAATAAAAAGGAGAAGGATGATGTTAGGGAGGTCAATGAACCAACTTCTCTCACTCCCCCAGTCCTCCCTCTCCCCTCCCTCTTCCCCCCCTTCCTTCCTTCCTTCTTCCTTACTCCTTACCTCTTCCCCAACCCTTTCTTCTTCTTTTTTCTTCAAATGGAAATATTGGTATTTTACATGTTGACATATATGTAAAAATATGTGTGTTCTTTGCAAAAACTTTATAGGATGCAGAGACATACAGAAGAAAGTAAAGAACAAATAATTTTATTTCCCAGAGAAAAATCACTGTTAAGCATTTAGAGTATATTTTTTTAATGAACATTTTCTTGGCAAAAGGCGAAAGATTTATACGATCCAAAGAGAAACCAGGATATGAACATTTTCTTGGTGTAATCCCAACTCTCTCTCTCTCTTTCTCTCTCTAATATGTATGTGTTATAATATATTATGAAATACATATTTGTATTAAGTATACTATATCAACGTGCATAGTATGTATAGATTGTGTAGGTAATTTCCATGCTACTTTATACTCAGATACCTCTATTTTTGAATGTTTCTTAAGGAGCAGGAAAATAAGGATCATGGTTCTTTTTTTTTGGAGCTCTTGGGAGGTTTAACTGAAATAATCTCCAAGAACATGGAAATGGGGGTTGAAATGTGAGAAGGATGTGCTAGCAGCTCAGTCCACAGATGTGTCATAGACAAATGCTATGGAATGTTCATACATTTATAACAGTTGCAGAAGCCTCATTCATGCTAATGGTATATAACATAAATTAGGGTACTTTTATGGAGGACTTGGGAACCAGGTAACCAAGCTTGCTGGGATTGTGTGTAAAGTAGAATAAAATAGATAAATAAAAACAGACTCAAAATTAGGCCTATTTTGATTCTCTGTGGAAGAATCATGAGCTTTGGTTATAGACTTCTTTACCTATTTTGGTCATTTGGAGGCTCTTTTTCTCTAATTTTAAAAACTTGAATCATATTTATGATGCCTGATGCATGCAATCAACACATATTTGTTAAAATGAATTACTAAATTTCTGATGCATATCTGGGGAAATAACATTGTCAGACAGTTCTACTGTTGTCAAAGGGTTATACTTGGTCACTGTAAGAAGCTGAGTGAGGCCTTGAAGGTACCATAGGTAGAAAGCTTCTGTGACTGTCACTCACTTAAGAGGCAGTCTATAGACACAAGTAAGGCCTTCCTGAGGTTCAAGAAATTCCCCACAGACTTGTCGCTAATGACATCCCCTAGTTTTCTATCTTTCCTCAACCCTAAAATGTGGCTTTTGGAACATCTTTTAAAAGCTTTCAGTGCCTCCTGTCATCCACTTGGGTTTGAGACCGTTATTGACCATTACTACCCAACCTAGGTCTGGCTTCTCAGATTACATACAGGTAATACCTGCTTTCCCCACTAAGTCCTCTACTTTCACGTTTTCACCAGCCCATAGTCACCTAATCTTAAAAAATTTATTCAGACAATGTGTGGTAAGAGAAACATTTTCTCAGCACCCTTGGATATTTCCTATTCTGTAACTCTACAAATTCTATAGCAATATCATGGGGATATTCCAAAGAACCTGGGGGTTGGAGGTGGCCAGCAGTTTGAGAAACTGCTCAGGGCAGCACTTCCTAAACTTTAATGTACATGAAAATAATTTTTTTAAATGTAGATTCCGGTGCAGTACATCTGTTTATTTTCCAGGGATGTGTGAACGATGAAGCAGGAAACTGAGGGTTCCAGGGAAAGTGAACACGAACAGTTATGGTCAGTTTCTGAACTATCAAAATCTGGGCCATTGTAGATAGTAATTCACTTTATATTTTGCAAAACCAGACTGAATAAACAAAATGATACACTGTCAAAACCAAAAATTAACCCTCATCTCATCTCATCTCATCTCATCCCATCTTACATCTCTCTCTTTCACACACACTACGTCCACACCCCTCCTAGTAACATTCTAAGCAGTAGAAATGATGAGAGATGACATATTCGGTTAACTAGAGGATTTAGGGTCTCTTTTACTTGTTATGCATTAATAAATGAAATGTACTTAATCTATCTGCTGGCGTCCCAGTGATGTAAACAATTTAATGTGAATACATTTGGCCTCCAGCTGTCAGTGAATTTACGTAAATCCAGCTTTGAGAAAAACATGCTTTATATGAAAAACAATTCCAAATTTCACGTGAGCACACGTTTATTATCTCAACCATGTCATGCTAGGGGCAATAAAATGAATAATCAGACTAGTTTCCAGGACCTTATGATCTATGTCCACCTATAATCAGCTATTCACATTAAATTAGAATTTTTATGGTTTTGTTTTACTTATGTTATTTACTATAAATCTGGTTTCCTTTTCTTTGTAACTAGAATGTGTATAACTTTTGTATTCTCCTAAAACATTTTTAAGGCTAAAGGGTGTCAATTTGAAGGAAGAATTAATGAGAAGGCCGTGATATTTTGTCTGCTGAATAGACACGGACTCGTTGCCAAGGGAAGCCATTCATTCACATGCACAAGATATCATGGTCCCAATTCAAGCTTGGGAATCACTTTTTAAAGATAACATAGGGCTAAGTTGAACTTTAGAAGTTCAGTCCACATTAAAGTGGATATTACAAGAACTCATTTCAGATAGAAATTGAAGTGATTTTTAGTATTTGGTCAAATGTGCCCTCATTGTTCCTTCTTTTCACTAAAATTCATTTGACTCTGAAATTTCCCTTGAAATAACTAAATTTCTCAGAGTAGGAAGATTTTCAAAGTGAAAATACAAATAAATTCCAAAGAGCAATAATGGACTCTCACAAAACATTCTTTGGTGCTGTGTGTGGGACAGAATACAAAGCTGAGTGGGCCAGAGGTCTCACTCGACATGACAGCCAACCATGGAAGGAGCTTATTGCATGTAAGTCAATATACATAGCATTTTATGTGTATTACCTTATCTAATCCTCATGACTACTTCAATTTCATGTGAAGAAATAGAAGATTATGAAGGCTAAGTACATTTCTCAAAATCACACAATGCGTAAGTGATAGAATCAGGACTTGAATTAAGGTCCAGCTGATGTCAAAGTAGAGACTCAAGCACTACAACTCATGGACTATAACCCAGACTAATAGTAAATACTATTAAATATAACTGATAAAATAATTTTTATTACATTTTAGAAGGGCTAATAATTGATCCAAAAGTAATCGGTCTGTCCACAACCATATCTGAGCATCTGTTACATGTTGGGCACAAACCTAGTACTTAGATAGAGTGGTAAACACAAAAGATGTGCATCCCAGTCCAGTAAGGAATGCGGCTACTCCTGGTACTCTTAGTAACAGTTCTGCTACTACTATGTACTACTACTTAGTACTACTTCTACTACTATCTTTACTACTACTGCTTGGAGCTTACTATGTCCCAGGCAGAATTTTAAAGCCTCTCTCTCTCTCTCTTCTTTCTCTCTCTCTCTCTCTCTCTCCACACACACACACACACACACTCACACACACTTCTTGAGGCAGGGAATATTGTTATCCTCATGTTACAGATGAGGAAATTGAAGTCAGAACTATTAAGTAACTTGCCCAAGGTCATAGAGGTAGTAAGTAGAGAGGTGGAATTTGAATCTAGGCAGTGTTACCCCAAAGTCCATGTTCTTAGCTATCAAAAGCTGAGCATTACAATGAGTGAATTAATAGCAAGTGTGCAAATTGCAGCAAAGAAGTGAGATTGCATAGCTGGAGAACCAACCTAGTCTTTGGGTTGGACAATATTTCTCTGAGGAATACCTGAGGCTTGCAGTTTGGGTTGAAATGCAGAGAGGGCCAGGTCAGCAGGTTCTTGAGAGAGGTGAGAGAAAGATATGTAGGAGAGCATGTGAGAAGCCCGTCTGATGTTTTCTTCCTATGATTTTTCCATTTCCTTTCAGATTTGGTTGCATGGATACAGAGATGAAGAAGGAAAGCATGAAAAACAAACTAATATTTTTTGAGTATGGGTACTTTGCTAGATGCATTCCATATAACAAATAATTTTTAAATTCTCATGTGTGTCCTGTGAAATTGGTCTTGACACCATTTAAAGAATGAGAAAATTGAAGCTTACAAAGTGACTTGCCCAAAGTCCTGCAGAAAATAGATGACAAAGTCATGTTTTGAATCCAGTCCAGGTTTCTGCTCTTACACTGAACCATGGGGACCCTGTTTTGAAGAGAGAACTTTAAGCCAACAGGGTTGGGGGTGGGACCTGTGTAGTCATGTTTCCAGTAATAAAAGAAATATTAGAAAGACATAGAAACACAGTTAAAGTTACTTTAGGGTCACAAATTATTTCATCACTGAAATCCCCCACTTTCTCAATTACACTTTCTGCTCTTCCATTTGTAAAGTTACTAAATCCTTAAATTGAATCTAATGGTGGGCAAATGATTCCAAGGAATATTCTGACTTCAGACCCAAACAATTTTTTGAAAGGGATGCTTTCGAAATGCTCTCTCATAGGATGTCCAACCTGTACTGAGTCCTCCTTGTACTGTTCTATGAATGTTAACATTCTGTTTCATTTTAAAAGAAAATTACAGTTAGAATAATTCTTTTGCCAAGCATGCCTGTAAAGCCTTCACTTCTTCCTGGGTTCTTTAGTAAAAAAAAAAAAAAAAATCTCACCTACTGGTCAGAGCCAGATCTAAAGGAAAACAAGAAGAAATAAGAAACGTTAACAGTGAAAGCAGGCCAGAGAAATATACAACTGTTTTCCTTAGAGGATTTAAAGATATCTTACTTTGAATCACTTTGTACTCATACAACAAGGTAATACATGTACTTTAGTTGACTAAACAAGATTTCATTGATAGCTTAAAAGCTCTGAGTGTTCTTATGTAATGAATATACTATTTCATGTACTAATGGCTTGAAAAGAATGAGAAATGTTTTTTTAAATCTTTCCTTCAGAAGAAAAGTTAACTGAATGATGAATTAAGAATATTATACCCTTGTTCTAAATCAAAGAATGAACAACTATAATGAATGATGTCCTATAATAATATACTGTATACGAGTATGATGCATTTATTAGGATAAGAGGTAAACTCATTTCCATGAATGGCTTTGGTTCTTAAAAGCATTGTTTTTTTTATGTAGATTAAAAAAGTAAGTATTGATTTCTTTTGAGGAAAACATCAAAATTTATTGACCTGAGTTTGCCAAGGTTAATATTTTCCTCATAGAGCAATACATCCATATGTTTACTGCAGCACAGAATCAATTTTTGTACTGTTAGATATATTCTGGACATCTTATAGTTGTAGAATATCAGAGTCAGGAGACAGCTTAGCCTAAATCCCTCATTTTCCAGGTGAGAAAATAGATTCTTGCTGTAAGGGAGGAACCTTGACCTAATTATCTCACTTGCCCAACATCATACTGGTGGAAAACCTATGTGCCTCTATTTGTCTTATTTACTTGCCACTATATTCCCCTACCCTCATTAGATATTATAAACATTGTTTCCTAAATCTAGAGAGACCTTATTTTAAATAAAATTCCCATGAGTAACACAGAATCTATAATCTAAGAGCCCCGTGTGAAAGCACAGAAATGACCAGACTCTAGTGACAAATTATGCAGAATTATATTGGGGTGATTTTTCAGTGAAACACCAAGAGAGAAGGCCCAGTGAATGAACAGAATTCTCATGCTGGTTTGGTCTGGTAAATTGTTGTCATAATTGCCCACAATGTTGCACATCTCTCTGTACCCAGAAGTTTGGATAGGGCCTCCTACATTGACTCTAGTCTTGATCATGTGACTTGCTTTCACCAAAAGAACAAAAGCAAATCTTACAAAAGCAGAGGCTTGACATATGAGTGCACCTTGGGGCATGTCTCTCTTGTTGACCTTTGGAACTTGAAGGTGACAGGTGAAGGAGCCCAAAGTAGCCCACTAGAGGATAAGTGATTCCAGCCGAGGTGCCCTTGACCACCAACCTGCCAACCACCAGACAGGTGAGTAATGTCATTCAGGACTATCCATTCCTAGCTGAGTCTTCTGCTGACACCAGAGATCAGCTAAACTGGCTCAGATAAAAGACCCACCTAGCTGGCCCACAGAATCACAATTAATAATATGTTTATTTTAGTAAGTCCCTAAGTTTTGGAAAAGTTTTTTAGGCAGCAAGGCTAACTGATATATATGGCCATACATTATGATGACCATACATTATTATGGAGTTAAAGGTTATGACTGAAAAACAGAGAGTAAGGCATAAAATAGCCAAGTGGGTAATTCTAGGTTCATCCATGTAGTTTGACAATTGTTGAATCATTTCAAAATTTAAAATCATTCAAATTCTCCCATTTTTAGAGGTGATAAAATTTCTCACATAGCAGTATCTTTTATTATTTTTTAAATCCTCACCTGGGGATATATTTACTGACTTTAGAGAGAGAGTAAAGAGGGGGGGGAAGGGGGCAGAGAGAGAAAGAGAGAGAGAATTTAAAACCATTCACATTCTCTCATTCTTAGAGCTGATAGAATTTCTCATATAACAGTAACTTTTATTATTATTTTTTAATCCTCTGGATATATTTACTGATTTTAGAGAGAGAGGAGAGGGGAGGGAGGGAGAGAGAAGGGTATGAGAAAGAAACATTGATCAGCTGTTTCCTGTACGTGCCTTGACCAGGGATCAAATCTGCACCCTAGGTACTTACCCTGACCAGGGATTGGACTTGCAACTTTTTGGTGTATGGGATGACACTCCAACCAACTGAGTAAACTGTCCAGGGAAACAGTAGATGTTAACATAAAGTTTGGTCTGTTCCACTGGGAGGTGGTCAGAAACAGTGTCTGATTTGGGCATTGAAGCCCCAGCCAATGCAGACCCAAATCTTGAAACCACTCACTGAGAACAGCATGGTTCCACCAAGGCTGAAGTCTTTTAATTATTAATCTTTATTCATTCAGAAGTCTTCCTATCTTTTATCACACCACTGTTGGTTTAGAGGAAGTTGATGGAGAAAGTTAAAGCCGACGTTAAATAATCTGCTCTGCTAGGTATTACCAGCTAATATTGGTACCAAGAAAATGGACACATTGGTTGAGGGCCCACTGGATATCAGACATGACTTCTAATGTGGAGCATTAGATAAAGAAGCTGAACAATGCTTCTATATTGACAGAAGCGATGCTGTTAATTCTATGATTAAAACAAAGTTAAAAATTTTATTTAACTTGACCAATCTCATGAGTGATATTAGCACATATTACTAGTTTCTCTCACAATATTTACATTCAGGTAAATGGCAAAAAATAAAAAATAAAAATATTCGCCAGATTCAGAGGAAAGATTACAACTTTGTCCTTGTGGAATGGTATAACACAGAAACAGAAGTAAGTATTCCCCAAATAAAATACTCTGAAAATACACACACAGCACAGCACTCTCTCTCTCTCTCTCTCTCTCTCTCTCTCATATGAATCAACAATACCAATAAAAATAAGTGAGAAACATTTGTCTACAATGTAAGTTATCTTTTAGTTTTAGAATTCCACATGCCATTGACATCTATAGATCATTAATACTTAGGTAAATTATGGATATCTTTTATGAAAAAGAGTGCTCTGTGCATGGTAGGGGAAAGGGAGGGATGAAGACTTTTAGGGCATTGAAAATATTCTGTATGATATTATAATAATCAGTACATGTCATTATACATTTGTCCTAACCCATAGAATGCACAACACTGAGAGTAAACCCTAAGGCAAACTATGGACTTTGAGTGATTATGATGTGTCAATGTAGCTTCATCCTTGTTAAAATATGTTCCATCTGGTGAATAATATTGATAATTGGGGAGGCTAGGCTCGTGTGGAGGCAAGGGGCATATGAAAGGCATATCTGTGCCTTCCTCTCAATTTTACTGTGAACCTAAAAAAAGTCTTCAAAAAAGTGCTGTGTAGATTTCTAAAAAAAATCTACATGCACAGAAACTAAAATAGGGCAAGAATTGAGTGATAATATGCACAAGTCTAAAATTAATAGTTGAAAACTAAATGTATTATCTTTACTTTTAATTTAAGTATAGGTATACAATATAATTTATATTTATTTTGGGTATAAAATAAAGTGATTTAACATTTACACACCTTACAATATGATTACCCCACTAAGTCTAGTAGTCCAGTAATCATCCATCACCACACAAACTTATCACAATATTATTGACTATATTTCCCTTCACCTTTTTCACCTATCCTCCCATCTCCTCCCCTCTGATAATCATTGGTTTGATCTATGTTTCTATGAGTCTGTTTTTGTTCAATAGGAATGTCCTTTTATGGGGGAGAAACAAGGAGGGGCTGGTTGACAATATAGTACCAATGAAGTTATTCTTCAAAAATCTCATGCAAGCAAAATATAGACTACATTCTCTCTAACTTAGAATTCAGAAAGAGAGGACCTAGCAAGATTGTTGAAAGGTAGCAGGCCTTCAGTTTGACAAACCTTGAATAATATATGACCTGTTTGAAAAATCTGATAGCAGATAGTTGCTTATATTCTTTATAAAAGTGCATAGCTCCATACAGAATTATGATTATTCAACCTTAGAAGGATTCCATTCACTTTCGTAGGTTCATAGATTATTTCCTTCTGGTCCCTGATTTTTTGAAATCTTGCTAGGGCGAGTGGTTTCAAGAATCTGAAACAAAAAACCTTGTTTAGGGTAAGCAAATTTTCAGATTCATTTTAAGTTGTACTTTTAGAATCTGTTGATGGGGAATAGTCACAGTTATAAAATACTACCAATGCCCTCAGTAAATCATCTACATTTGTAAATTTGTCACGTTTATTGGCATAAAGTAATATTTACCAGTCTTCAGGCAACACTATGTGCATATGTAAGTTGGGCATCTCTGCTGTTACCTTGAGGTTCTCTTGTTGGGCCATTGTGTTAGTGTTGAGATTGAAAAGAGGAGTGGAAGCCTAGTCCACCGGCACCCTAGGTGTATCATCACTCTCAGAACATTCCATGATATTTAGTTACATATGGTTTTTTCCTGTGCCACCATCACACTTCACATCCATCTATCACCAGTTCCAGTACCAGCAGGGATCTCACTCTGAAGGCAGCCCCCGGACTCGTTCTACTTCTGCCTGCCTTTGCTGTCAGCAGCATTAGTGTGCGGGTCTCTGACAGTATCACTGAAGAGAGAAATGAAACTTTTGCAAAGATGTGTCTCTGTTACCACTGAACAATAACTTTAAGTAAACTTCCTAGCTGAGTGTCTTCTTAATGGTTCTGTCCTCTGTGACACTGACCTACTAAGAAGAAAGTAGACTCTTGAAACAATAGATAACCTTCTCAACAAACAATGGGTGCTGGGGAGGTTGTGGAGAAAAGAGAACCCTACTGCACCATTGGTAGGAATGAAGACTGGTGCAGCCACTGTGGAAAACAGTTGGGAATTTCCTTAAAAAGCTAAAAAGGAAACTGCTTTTTGACCCAGTGATTCCATTGCTGGGATTATACCCTAAGAATCCCCAAACACCAATTCAAAACAACCTATGTACCCCAATGTTCATAGCAACACAATTTACAATAGCCAAGTGCTGGAAGCAACCTAAGTGCTCATCAATAAATGAGTGGATCAAAAAACTATGGTTCATTTACACAGTGGAATACTATGCATCAGAAAGAAAGAAAGAGCTACTACCCTTTGCAACAGCATAGATGGAACTAGAGAGCATTATGGTAAGTGAAATAAGCCAGGGGGTGAAAGACAAATACCACATGATCTCACCTGTATGTGGAACCTAATCAACAAAACAAACAAGCAAGGAAAATATAACCAGAAATGTTGAAAGAAAAAAGAAACTGACAGTAATGTGAGGGAAGGAGAAGGGGGGGCAACAGGGGAAGGAAGGGGAAGGGTCAAATCAAGAAATATGTGTAAAAGATCCATGGACAAAGCCAAAATGAAGAAGGATTGAGGGAGGGAGGTGGGGGTGGGTGGGTCAGGGGAAGTGGTGGTGGGAAATGGAGACAAATGTATTTGAACAATTAAAAAAATACAAAAATTAAAAAAAAATAGATAATCTTTTCAATGCATCAAGTGGCACTGTGAAAGTCCCAGACTGCTCTTTAGACCCTAGCACATAACACTTCCTAGAGAAATAATAAGAAATCAACATTTAAATGAGTGCTTACTACATTCCAGTCATTATAGTAAGTCTTCTTTCATGTATTATTTCATTTAATTCTCACAACAATCCTGTGTGTTACATGCCATTGGGTTGGTTCCATATCGTGGCATCTCTATGAATAAGTGATGCCTACAGTGTCCTGTCCTGTCCTCAGCAGCCCTGCTCAGCTTCTGTGGACTCATGCCTATGGCCTCTTTTATGGAGTCAGTCCTTCTCATATTTGGTCCTGCTGCCTTCTGTTTTCCCCAACATTATTGTCTTCTCCCAAGGACCCTGCCTTCTTGGGAGAAGACAATGTACCTGAAGTAAGGCAGCTTTAGTTTTGTCATTTGTGCCTCTAACAATCTTTCAGACTTAATTTGCTCTAGGACCACTTGTTCATTTTCCTGGTGGTCCAGGGTATTGGTAGAGATCTTTCCTAATGTGATATTTTGAATGAATAAATTTTTTTCTATCAGTCTTATTCACTAACCAAGCTTTGCATCTATACATAGTACTGATATATCCTTATAAATCGTTATATTATCATAATACCTGTTTTGCATTAGGGAACTAATGCATAGAAAGGATAAATTTTTTCCAAAGTCATGTAGCCAGTACAACTACAGACAGGCTGGCTCCATAAAAATCTCTCCACTGCTTCATTATACAGTGCTGTTTAAATGACACAGAAATACAAAAAAAAAAAAAAAAGAAAAGAGGACAAAACTCATACAATTGTTAAGACTGCACAGGGGATGGGAATAAAACTCTGTATATTTGCTACACTGAGCCTACCAGTAATAACCCATTTAATGATTTTAGTGATCTTTAATTCTCAGCCTGTCCAGAGTCTCGAGTTTGGAGAGAGTGTTTATGGCTGTCATGGCGGCCACACACAAGGACAGCACAAGCCAAGTTCTCCAAAATGTTTCCTTACCATCATAAGAATTTCAGTTTGTACCTGTTCTACATAAAGACAATATTTGCATAAACTTAAGCAATGCTATCAAAATTCTGAGCTGTTTCCCAGTGAGTTTAGTTTTTGGCTAGACAAATGCTGAGTTCTGCCTGTTAGAGGGAAGAGACACCTTTAACCTGTAGACTTCAAACCAGAATTAACACACAGCATATTTGGATTCAGCCATCAGTCTCAAAAAGTTGAAGGTTTTAGTGCTAAGAAGTATGGACTTCTTGGATGCTATTCCTCATTCATAGGCCAATGCCCTCACATCCAGGAAAAATTAAGCTGGTTTGTGGTTTTCTGTAACCAGTAGATCAACCTGGGCAAACTTTTGGGAGTCAATTTGACTAGACAAAACAATTATTTAGCAAATAAATAACTACCTGTAGAATTAGTTAAGCAAATAAAATGTGTCACCAATTTTGGAAATATAAACAATTCTGAAAAAGGGAGAAATGCAGAATTACTAGGACTGTGTACAGGAAATGGATCAGTGGGTTCACGGAGACAGTCAGAATGTTCAGGAAAGGCACACAATGCATGTCCAGCTTTGGGAGCTGTCTGCATGGTGCATGCCAGTCCTTCTTTAGTCTATAACATGCTTTATAAACTCTGCTGAGAGAATAGGAAATTACTAGAAAGAAACACTTACATGAGCCCTAGATTCACTTCTATAGATTGGAAAGCGGTTTTGTGTCAGTCTTGGAAGTGGTTAGCCTTGAAGAACTTTGGGAAAAGAGGACGGGCACAGGAAGCTAGATATGCATTTCCCACCCTTCCCTCCGTGCACACCAGAGCCCAGTCCGCGTGCCACACAGCTAGCTAGCTGCCTTGGGCATGGGTACGGCCTTAGGACATACAATTCCGTGCAGAGACCTGAGCAAGAATGCCACAGTGGTACAAGTTCTTCAGTCTTCTCTTGAACATATAGCAGGTCTCACTTTTCTATCTCCCCGCCCCCCCAAAAAAAAATTGACAACTACTAAATGAGTGAATCTTTTATTTCATAAAGATGAACTTTTCAGAACTTACAACTCTTTATCTCGTGCATGTAAGAAGTTTAGAAGGTTGTAGGGGAGTGGTCTGTCTGAGCAGGATGGCTGCTGCCTCATGGGGGATGAGTCGGCTCTGGGATCCTGCTGGGTACTCTCCTGGTTGTCCGCCTGGGGCCTCCGTTCCCAGTCTCTCCTCAGGGATCGCTAGCCCACTCTACTCCCACCTTTGCCAGAGACAAGGGAGATGAAAATGAAGGTGGAAAATATAGCTAAAAGTGAAGATACTTCACATATAAAAGGTACAGGAACAGACTCAGGCAAGACACTAGCTGAAATTAGTGATCAATATGGGGCACCTAACTTGAGCACAGTGGAAGAACTTGATGAACCAATGCTATCTGATGTTGCATTAAACATTGATCAAGATTTGTAGGATCAATCAAGCTAAGAGCAATAGAATTTTCTGCTTCTTTCAAGTTTCAAGAAGAAAAAAGTTTAAAAGGTTGTAAGTTCAAGTACCTTCTGAGGCTTGGGTAGGTAACAGACGTGGTTAAAGGGTGTGGTTCAGACTCTGGTGAACTTGTAAGCACATGCTCTGTCCAAAGGAGGGGCAGCTGATCGGATCCAGATGACTGTTGCACAGCAAGGAGGGGCAACCCGTATTTTTGTGTGATATCTTCCAATCTTTTAATGCAGGTAACTGATTGAGGTGTTTTTTAAAACACTGTAGGGTCCAAATAAGCAATATTGGAGAGGGCATTTAGCATGCAGCCTGCAAATTTGTAACCTGTGTAGGTCTCTTCAGTTTAATAATTTGCTCACATTTTTAAGTGACACTGGCATTCCTTACCTGCCATTCTCAGGGCATGGGCTCCGAGCCATTTTCCTAATATCAGTGCCAACTTCCACTGGTCCATTTTCCTCTTGGCCACATTCTTTTTTGTACACATAGCAAAAACCAGCTGGAGATTGATATTACAGACAAATAAGGGGAAAATTACAGTAGAGTGGCTAACAGGTTCATAATTGCTACCTTAAAGCTTGGTCTTACTAATATCATGGCCTAACCAACTAAGAAAACCAGTCATAAACTTTCCCCATTCCACTTAAAGTTTGATGCTATTTTGGGTGTTATTTCTTCTAATGGAATGCAGCATTTCACCCATGCTGCTAAGTTCAAAAAGAGATATAAGTAGACACTGAATAGATGGTAGAATATTCGTATTATCTCCAGAAGTCCAAGGAATCTGATTTTTCTTTGAACTGATTGATACGAGTGAGAATTCTTTATTTCACTTTATGAGTACAGACTTTAAGAACTAAAATAACAGTGCTATTTTTAAAATGTAAATAACCTACACATGTATAAAGTGTATAGCAGGTGTCTTTAAGTTTCTAAAGCTCTAGAGGAATAGTGGCATATCATATATAATCCATTAGAGGAATGCACCTGTCTTAATGCCTAGTGGTCATGAATTCAATACCAAATGATGTTTGGCTCTTGTCAAGGATCACTTTATTAAGAGAGAATTTCATTGCAGGTTACACAGACTGGGGCCTTTGAATAGATTGATGGAGATACACTTGCAAAGAGAATAGAATATCTGAAGAGAATGTAGGCTCACATTCTATGATTAATGCCTCTTGCTCCTCCGTATCTTGGCTTGAGATCTACCAACTTTTTCCTCTCAAACAGATAGAGATATTTTCTGTCATTGTGGTGAGGTTGTGAAATAATCAATCTATTGGCTGCAAAACCTCGCTTACTAATAGAAGCTCTCCTTTGATCTTCAGTTCCTAGGATATGAGATAAAAAACAAAACAAGTCTGGTTTCCTTAATAAATGATCTCTTCCCATTTGTGTCCTGAAACTAGTCTTAGTTTTATTAATCAGGTGACATAGGAGTGGAGCACATAGAAAATGTTTGTTTACAGATCAAGGAAAAGCAGACCTTCTGGGTCTTATTTCATGCTCTCACCATTGTCTGCAGTCAGTTTTATATGGCATGGCAACATTTTTGGTGACTGAGAATGCATGAGCCACTTCTCTGGGGCTTTGGATCTTTAAAAGCTATGGCTGACATTCTCAAGATGCCAGTGAATTTTTATGAGGGAAGAGGGAAGCTGGTAGAGACATCCTTGCTTCCACTTAGGGACCCAGGCGAGTTATGTGGTGTCTCTGGGGTATTATGCTACCAGCATCAGGGACTTGAGCCTTTAGGGTAGAGGGAAGGGGTCAGACTGTTTCCCCGTCTGATTCTGGCTCCTTTCCACAGCTTTATGGGACAAAACTTCACATCTGGAGATTAAAACCATGACTTTCCATTACTTGTTTGTGGACTTACTAGAGAAGGTTCCTTTTCCTACTCCTTTTGTTATAGAAATTCCTATTAGCCTGTGATGAAAGTAACCGAGGCATGGTTTATTTCAGTAACTTCCTCAAGGTAAGGTGGTATCATTATGAATTATTGGTACCTAGAGTATTTTTGCCACGTGCCTGGACTGATTTCTATAAACATTAAGGACCGACAGCTTCTTTGGGTTTCTGGAAGATGATACAACTAACTGCTTGATCTACAGTAATTCCTGAAGAATAAATTTTGGTGGTCCTAATTCCTTTCCTGGAAAAATAGTATATTCCTTAAAAATATAGAATTCTTTTGGAGGAGCCACAGTAAAAGGTAAGAGAAGTGACATTCTTCTCTAGCCCTCCCACGGCCATCTTGAATTAGTACCCAGAAGACTTCAGTGTTGGCCTTACACAGTAATTCTTGGGAAGATGATTCTGTATCTGAGTCAAGGGGCAACATTAATGAAATAAGTCAGAGAAAGACAAATATCTCATATACAGGTGGAATCTAAAAAGGCTGAACTCAGAAGCAGAGAGTAGATAGTGGTTGCCAGGAGCTGGGGGTGGGAATGGGGTGATATTAATAAAGAGCAGCAACTTCCAATTATAAGATGAGTAAGTTTGGGGGATTTAATGTACAGCCTAATTACTATAGTTAATAATACTCTATTGTATACTTGGAAGTTGCCAAAAGAGTAGATCTTAATTATTCTCAGCGTAACAACAACAAAATGGTAATTATTTGAGGTGAAGGATATGTTAACTAATCTTATTGTGGTAATCATTTTATAATATATGTATATAAGATCATCACATTCTATACCTTAAACTTGAACAATGTTATGTGTCACTTATATCTCAATAAAACTGGGGTGAAAAATGGGCAAGATCACCAGAATAATTTCACATTTTTTGATATCCATGCAGATTTGGCAAGAGGTAATATTGGCTTAGTAAATTAACAGAGAAAAATATTTAAGTATATTCATATATATTTGAGAGATGTTTTATGTCATAGGGGATTTTGTCTTAAACTATCTGATGATTTCTTTATGTCTCCAGTTACATTCTTATTGAGGCTTACTACATTTTTATAGGCCTTTTCCAAATTTTATCTTCTAAATAAAAAAGCTTCTAAAACTATTGAGAAAAGCCTTCCAATGTTATCTGGACGTCTACCCAAAGGGAACACAAACTGTCCACTGATGGGGGAGCCAAGGCTGACTGGCACAAGTTGAAATAAAAATCTAGTATTTTCAAATTCTTACAGTTGGTGTTTTATAAGATACTCCCTTCCACTGTAGTGAGCTAGACATGATAGGAAGAGTATTTCTCAAGTTCAGGATTGCAATTTACCTTCTTAGGGAAATAAAGTTTTTCTATGTCCCATTTATTTACCATAAATATTTTACTCTTGGATGTCAATCCAATTCTTGGTAGCTTTTATTAAAAAGAGGAACAGCCTACCCCTCAGAGTTCAGTTAGTCCTGCTGTGCCTCAGGGAGGAGAGCCTTTAGAAATTCAGTTAGCAGTGCTAAAGAATGGTGCCAGAAACTTAAACAAAACGAAGAAAGAAACTTAGAGAGAAAAAAGTGAAGGTGCAGTCTGCAATGTGTAAATCATTATTAATGTATAAGTAAACAGGAGTTTTGTTACTGCCCAGAATTTAATATCTATCTAGTTTTAAATTCCATGTCCATGTGTTTGACTTGCTGAAAATCAAAACTGAACATTTTTATAAAACTAAAATATTACACACCAAATTATTATTTATTAAACTAGGTGAGAAAATAATGGAATAAGCATTAGCAAATCACAAAAAATAACCTATCAGTTAAGATATTCATTTTATATAATATTTATATTTATTTATATATAATATTTATGTAATATTATATAAAATGAATACACTGTATAATCTGATTTGTTTCAAACAGGTATTTGCCTACTCCTATATATAAAATCAAGGTCAGCAAGTGCTTTCTTGTCACAGGCAGACAGTGATTGCTGAGCTGAAGTAGGGCAGGACAGGCAGAAGGAAGGGGATAAGGACATGCTGGAAGCACAATGTCAACTGGCAGAGGACCTGGCTGGCAATCAGAACTTGTGTAAATGAGTTAGGCAGCCTTCGGGGGAAAGACAGAACCCCAACGGTGATTTTTAACCATAACAGACTTCACATGGAAATAGTGGTGTAGAAAAGACAAAGGGCTTGTACTACTTTAAGCAAAATTTAATACTCAAAATAAATTTTTTATTGCATTTTATGGTACGAACAATTTTATAAATCCATTTATAAGACACCTGTATTGTCTGATTGTTGTAACTGACTTCTCAGAGTTTTCGTACCTTGGACCTGAACACACTTCACTGAGCCAAATAGAGGCAAAAGGACCTTCACGAAGGAGTATGTTCAGTTTGATCTTAATTGTGAACTGTTAACTGTTCTCTTTCTTACCTGAGCATTTGATGACCTAATATAACCTGTATATTCTCTGCCCTTCTTAGAACCTTTATTTTTTATCTTATGATCTTGGCGATCATTGCAGACAAGGGTAAAAATTTACAACTAGAATTGCTCTCGGCTGACCCCTACTGTCCTACGAGTTTCAGTACAGAAAAAACGTGGCAAACTGAAAATTACCTCAGAAGGAAGCAGAGTGTTTAGTTTCAACTTTACTTGCTAGAAATATGACCTTGAGCAAGTCACTTACCCTCTAAGGTCCTTAGTTTCCTTATCTGTATCATGGGAGGGTGGATAGGGATTAATACTTTTTCTGGTCAGACCAGATAATATTTGGGAATTTCTAAGATTCTTTGAGTTGGAGCCTGGGGAGCTGTGGAACCATCTCCAAAGAGGGTCACAAGGCTCCTTTTAGTCCAGGGACCAAATTGACGAGAAACCATTATTGCATAGCCCTGTAATTAATTAATTAGCTAATATGTGCTAGGCACTGTATGCTAGGCATATTACTCAGTTCTGGCAGCAAACATACAGTCAGGGTTATAGCACCGTTTTACAGGGTTAGAAACTGAGGATCAGTGAGCCCTAAAAACTGGAAAGTGGAAGAGCTGGGATTTAAACTCAGGTTTGTCTGGTTTCTGGGTCTGCTCAATTTCTCTCTGCATCCAGAACAGGTATCGCCCTCTGCTAATATCCTCTGAGGAAGTGCTGGTTCTTGGTTTTGAAGGTGATCTACCACTCACCTCACAATCCATAGCACCCAGTTTCTCTCAAATGGAAACAGACACACTACTTTGCTGATTGACGAGCATGTTCCCTGTGAAGATTCATGTCCTCTGATGCCTGCCCTTGCTCCCTAGAGCAAATGTAGGATGAGGCAAATGAAACCAGGTACATTTCTAAAAATAGACTGTCACCCTGCATTTAAGCTCTTTATTCTAATTGAAGGCAGTAATAATTTAGAAGGGAAAGGAAAAGACACCAAGTCCATTCTTAAAGGGAAGATGGAACTTTTCTACAGAGCCATTTTGACATTAGTGAAGAAGCTAAATCCATGTGATAGAACCAATTGTACGGGAAAGCAACTGGAGAACGTAGGGAGAAAGAAAACAGAAAAATTCAATAGCTTCCACTTCCAAAATAGTCAGATTATATAGACACACAGACGTGTAGTTTTTCTCATACCCTGTATACACCTGAAAGCTCTGTGGCACTAGCCTATGAGGAAATAAGGTGCAGGCACTGGAAGCATGGATTCTGCATCCAGACCCCAGGAACACAGCAGCTGCCTCCTCCTGTTATAGACTGCATGCTTGGAGATGAGTTAATTAGCAGCGGTGTGCCTTGGTTTCCCCATGAATTCATTATGAGCATTGAAATAGCATATATAAAGCATGGCATGTAGCAAGCACCAGTTAAATGTTAGCTATTATTATTATGTAAGAAGGTTCTTAATAAAAGACTTGGAACCCTACCAAATTGAAACTAAAAGAGGCTTTCAAAATAGCATTTTCTTAGCCCATCAATTGCTTCCATGGGCAAGTTAAAAAAAATAGACACTGATTAAAAGTTTCAATTTAAAATGAAGCAATACAGACCAATGTATCATTTTCCTAAATGAAATCCAGAGGTTTCCTTGCTCGTCTTTAAAAAAAGTAAGTTTGCATTATAACCATGGTGACACGTACAAGGACAATTCCATTTTCTCCCTCCTACTGAGCTTTCTTTTGTCCACTATGAAATCTTGAATTCCCTTTAAGTCCCTTTCTCCCTAAGCCTAACTAATGCTCCGGTCTGCCACTGTTGCCCTTATCCCCACATCTGTGATGTTTCCATACTTCAAGGCAGGCCACGGAATGGCTGGCATACAGCTGGGAATTCCTGTAAGGCTCGCCAAGTTAATGGTGATTAGCTGCTACCGACAGGAGCCAGGGCCGGCGTAGATGGTCCCAAACAATGGAGTCTAACATTCATCCACAAAAGCTTTCATCTTGAGAACATAACCTCTTGTGAGATATAACCGGAAGTCTCAAGGTAATTGCATTTTACTGGAATCAAACCTAACAAGTATATTATAATTAAAGATCACGCTGGTTTCCTTTACCATCACCTGCAACTTAATCATGCACTTGAAGCTTCCCACAAATAGCAAGGCTGTTTAATATTTATTGAACAGCCACAATTATCTTTACATTTCGTTTCTCTGGAAACACATTCCTTTGGCTTTGCTTCTAGGGACCTTGAAGAAGGCCATTATTTCATTAAGAACGCAGGCAGAGAAATCCTGTGTGATAATATTATTAATAACGCAGCTTACAGTTCACAGTGCCTTTCCATTTACAAAGTGCTTTCATATACATCATCTCATTTGATCTTTGCAAAATTCTGTGTCCAATTTGTCCTTCCTACTCTGTGGAATATAACATCCTTGTTCCCTTCCATAGGGAGATTGCTCTTTATTCCTTGCCTTTCTGACTTGTGAAAATTTTCAGGAGGCATATCCCTAACTTGTGGACAGAAAATTGTGTGACTTCTTTTTTTTTTTGGTGTCCATTTGCCTTGTGAGCTGGAGTGGTCATTTTCTGAGTGAATGTCCAGGCATGTGCAATGGTTTTGGAAGCCTGTAATAGTGAATAAAGTTACCACTGATGTAACATTTTTGCCAG
Organism: Pteronotus mesoamericanus; assembly: GCF_021234165.1. NCBI lineage: Eukaryota > Metazoa > Chordata > Mammalia > Chiroptera > Mormoopidae > Pteronotus > Pteronotus mesoamericanus. The sequence continues at coordinate 11,995,307 of NW_026555245.1, forward strand.
CAGCCTATAAGAGCACAGGCTTTGATGCCAGGAAGATGGATTCAGATCATCCTGGCTCTACCATTACTATGTGGACTTCAAAAGAGTTTCTCACCTTCACTGGTTTAGAGAGTAGCAGGGCTGAACCATATGAACACACAATTTAAGTGACAAGAGTATGACTGTTGAGCAAATGCAGCCAGAGCCAGTCCTCCAGCTTTCCCTTTCTCTTTAACTGCCTCTTACAAGTGGGCATTTCCACTGAGAAATTCTAGAGTCATCCATGAGGTTGAGCCTCAGTTTCCTTGTTTGTAAAACAAGAGGCATAATACCTATTTTACAGGGTAATTTTAAAGCATAAATAAGGTTATTCTTTCATAGTAGAGGCATAAAAAAGATAATCTTGTAGTTGTTATTAAGAGAGAGGTACACCCTGCCCTTTCTGCAGCAGTCCATATATTTGAGGCACCCATACTCACTTTTCCCATGGCTCAACCAACTTTTTTTTTTAAAGGTTTTACTTACTTATTTATTTTTTTAGAGAGAGGGGAAGGGAGGGAGAAAGAGAGGGAGAGAAACATCAATGTGAGGGAGAAACGATCCATTTTGTGATGCCTCTCACACACCAGTTGGGGATCAAACCCACAACTCAGGCATGTGCCTTGACTTGGAATCTAACAGGTGACCTTTTGTTTTGCAGAACAATGTCCAACCAACTGAGCCACCCCATCCAGGGCTCAACCAACTTTTAAAGGGATTGAGACACACAGAGTAATTTGAATTTCTTCTTATAGTTCTTTATGTCTGTATACCTCCTGAACAAAATTCCCCACCACCAGTTCAGGCTTCAGTCCCAGATATATTTAGTCCCGAGCAGCGTGATTGACTGGTGATATGAGGGGCACTCTCCTTAATGTGAATATTTCTTTCTGGAACACTGCCCCCTATCCTTTTCTCTTTGTTTATAATCTCAGAAGTCACTAGAATTGAAAGATTTCTCCCTTTCTCATGAATGTCAAAAATCACCTCATGATGGGATTGTGTTTTCAATTGTATGGCTTTTTACCGGCGTTTCTAAGTTCCAGTTTCACAATATAAACTTCTCTATCAGATAAAAAGTTTCAGGAGAGTTGAAGGTTTTGCCCAATTCCGACTTTATAAGCTTTGTTCTTTTGCGGTAATCTGGTGGCATTACAATTGTGATGTCATATGCTTACAGAATTAAACAAATATTCATGTTCTTTCCAGACACCATGCTTTATTTTATTTCCTTTTTGGAGCTCTTTAATGCTACTCCTTTATGCAATTGTTATTAACAGTATGGTTAAGTGAATAGAAAAAAGACATTAAGGGAAAATATCTGTGAGGTGAAAGGGAGAAGATCATCTGAGGACAAACATTCAAGGAATGAGCTTGAAGTATTAAAATGACACGAGAACATGGCAGGATATTGGCTTTTTCTCTCATAAATTCTTTCTCTGCATTAAGATCATACTTTACGTATTCAATATTGTATTTACAGAGCACTCCTGAAACTAACTCAGGGCTGGGACTGCTCGCTGATAGCGTAGTGGGAGGTGTGTATGTGACTCCAAGCTGTCCTTGCCCGGTTTGGGGAAGGGCTGGGTATGATAATGAGAGTGCCAGACGATGAGGGAAGGAACAATGAGGAGGCAGTCAATCAAAGCTGTGGCTATCTAGAATGGACATCGTCTTCGTCTTGCTGGGGTGGTGCAGGTATCATAATGGCTCCTCTGTTCCTTTAAAATGCTGTTCAGATAATGGCCTGGCCTCCCACGCATTCCGAGAGGGTGCCTCTAACTTTACTGAAACCCTATCCTGACCACAGACCTTATTTCCCCTCGCAGCTTTGATACCCTGTCCAGCCAAGTTATCCTCTAGGGACGTAGTTGCTGTTTCTTTCGATGTGCTCCACAGTGGTTTTCGAAATTGCTTCGAGAGCACCTAAGGACAGAAGTCCCCTTCCCTTCCTACCCTTTCCCTCTCATCACATGCTGATAATAAGTGCTTCATTAGTGGAGTTCTTTAGCATTCATCTACTGGGCGAGCTGATTGTTAGTTATTGCACTGAAAAACAAGCAAAAGGAGTTGGAAACCAGACTGTAACCAGGAGATTTTTTGCCAAGTGCTTTGTCCTTGCTACTTTTTGAAGCAGTGTAAGTCATTAGCAGGCCCATGCTAATTGAATTTGATTTAATGTCAACACTGTCACAATCATATGGAGTACACCAATAAAATCCCAGCCCTGTTTGCTGCAATCATTAAGCTCAGTTTTTCTCACAACAAAAGCTCAGTCTTTGGTTGAAGGTTGTCACCTCAAGCTCAGAGAACACAGTGCTTTCCTGGCCTTCCACGGAATAAACTCAAGCACTGAAGTTATCATTTAGAGTGGAACCAAAACCGAAAGGGAAAATCCACTTGGACAAAGGACACTCACAAGTGGCTGATTGGCCCCTCGTCAGTATCTGATGTCTTAGCCCCTTCAAAACAGGTACAGATCATTCTTGAATTCTTTGTAAGCTGTACCGGTTAATTTAATGTCCAAAATGGCACCCCATATTCTGTTCAAAAAAGTAAAACTGATAGTTAAGATGTGGAAAGAGCACATTTAAAAACTTGCCAATCTTTTCAGTAGTAGAACTAAACAAGAAACTTGTGTTCCTTTTACCTCATGTTAAATATTTTATAGGTTGGGAAAGTGAGGCTTCTGGCTGAATTACCCAATTTAATATAAAAGGGGTGAGATGTTGGTTATCTGCAATCAAAAGATTCTGAAGGGTTAAAATTACCCTTTCAATTTCAGCTACAATTTGCTAATTTTTGCAGAGTCTTTTGGTAAGCAGTTTCCCCACGTCTTAGAAATTCTCATCTGTTGTGCCACATACATGAGAGGAAAATTGGAAGCATATTTTAGAAAGTGGCACCAGGACTTGTTTGAACTTAACATTGTCGTGTTACACCTGGATGAGGAAACATATGAAGTAATTAACTGAAACCTAATGAGGAAAAATGGGATTTCAGCTGAATTTATCTAGTTAGTCCCAAGGCTAGCCACAAGTGAAGGAGGAAAAATATTCCAAGGGGTTTTTCCTTACCGGTTTTAATTTAGCTCTGGGCAATGGCAGTGTGATTCCGCTGGTTTTGTATCTCATTGCCCTCAAGATCACCCTTTTTTTCCTCCTGTGACCTGCACTTACGGGATGATACCATCGCCTCATCAATTGCCAATGCCACCAGTTCAATAACCGGCTATCAGTGTGGGGCATCTTTCTTGATGAGAAGCAACTACAGGTCTTGGCTCTCTCCAAAAATAGCCTGCAGTACATTACCAAGCACATCCCAGATTTCCTCAGTCAAACAAGCTCCGGAAAAAGAATTTTCATTCCCGTGCTGTCTTTAAGGAACTTTCATAGCCAACTAAAGATTGTGTTTCTGTGACTTTGGTCTTGAGACATAACTGACAATACCATTTTCTTTAATACCAGTACCCATCACTTCCATTTTCCTTTACAACCAGTGACAATCCCCTAAATAAATAAATGTTATCTGTGCTTCCCCATTCCGTTGAATTCAGAGACTTGAATTTGAAAGAGAAAGAGTAAAAGAAAGCTTTTCATTTAGTATCGTGTGGCACAATGCAAATTCCTCTAGGGAACAGGCATTCATTAACCCTGGCAAAAGTCGCAAATTGATATCTCAGGTGGTGGATATGGTAGAATTTAGAAGTCCTTCCCCAGGTAGGGACAGAAGGTTCCCTAGAGGGCTCTGCATTGTGCAACATAATGTGAGGTGGGAACCAGGTAAGAGCCACAGGTGGGAGGAAGAGGTGCAGAGATGGGAACACCCCCAGGAATGTTGACTTGAAGGATGCATCACCCCCTGGCTCTGCTGCAGGAAGACGCCTCCGGGAGCCCTTCCCACAACTGGGCTGACCGCTGTGTGCTTCAGCCTTGTCTTCCTCCAGAAGAGCAGGGCTATGTTAATGTCAGCACCCTCCCATTTCATCCAACGCCATACAGCAGCATGACATTGTGTAGGTGACAGTTATTTTAGACACTGGCACTCTCATTTAAGCAATTTCAAGTTCAAATTAATTATTTTTTTACTTTTTGTCTATTATGAATTGAAAAGGAAATTTTGATCAGACACTTCTAAACTCTGGGTGCTCTTAGGTGTTTTCCAGAGAGGGACATATCTGATTAAAATATCATAGGAAATTTAAGCAAAAAAAAAATTTAGTTTTGAAAATTCTTTTGATAGTGGTAATATTTTTCACATAAAAATATGGGATAGTGAATTCTACCCTCTTTTGAGGAGATCTACTGCCCAATTCTAGTAATTAAAAATGTTAGTTTTATTTTTAATGAACAGGACCAAGTGCTGTAGTAAAAAATACTTGCACTCTGTTTTATACATGTAGTACTATTATTCATCAATTCTCACAAACATGTACACATTACCCTAAAAGAAGTCTATAATTTGAGGTACAAATTACTAATCATGACATAGGTAAAGTACTTTGTTTCAAATGTAATTTAGACAGTATATATTTAAGATCTTTTATTTTGATAAACAATATTTTTTCCAGCTTTACTGAGGTATAATTGACAAAATTATAAGATATTTAAAGTGTCCAATATGATTATTTGATATATGTATACAATGTGAAAGGTTCCCCTATTCGAGTTAATTAACACATCCATTACCTTATTTATTTATTTATTTATTTATTTATTTATTTTGTGGCGAGATCATTTACGTTAAATCACAGAAACAGAAAGTAGAAAAATGGTTGTGAGGGGCTGGGTGGGGGGAAGGTAGGGGAGTAAGGGAGAGGTTGGTAAAAAGCTACAAGCCTTTATTTATTAGATAAGATTTGAGGCTCTAATGTATAACATAGTGACTATTGTACTGTATAATTGAAATTTACTAAGAGAGTAATTGAACTGTTTTTAGGAAGCTCTGCCTTTGTTGTCGATACCAACATCAACCACACGATGTCACCAATAACTACAGTACTGACTTAGAGACTTGGGGAAGAACCTTAATGCATGCAGTTCTCCATAGGTTAAATTATTTTCTATTTTGTTCATGAATTTTCTTTCTATCCATCAATCTAAAAATACATTAACATTAATTTATCACTATATTATTATTTATTATTAGTTTACAACTATAGTGTGAATCTCAGAATTTATACATTTTAAGTTTATTTTTTAAAATATTGATAATAAAAAAATTTAAATACATTTTCAAAACGCCTATTTGCTTATTAATCTTCACATATTTTATGGTGATATAATTCAGAGAGAAATAATTAATCAAAGAATATCTATCAAACACTATTTATGTGGCATCGTGAATTGCAGAAATAGACACATTTATAACATATACACATGTGCACACAAACAGCTGTAGCACACTTGTAGTCCCAAACAATATCACTTTCTAGGGATCTTTTCTTATGTGAAAGTTAGAAAGGATAGCATAATCTTGCCTCTTAAAATTGTACCAGTCATGTTTAATATATTACATAATTACTCTTTTTGACATAACACAAGATTAATAAAAATAACATTTCACCTCTCTTCATAAACCAAAATCAATTTATTCTACCTCTAACTCCTTTCACAGATGTACTCTGAATATACAAGGGTAAAAAAAATAAACATTATAATGATAAGACCAACATATTTCCTAGAAATGGTTTATCACTATAGTATGCTTAATTGTGCAAATATTTTGTAGGCATTTTTATGAATACATCAGCCAAATTCAAATACATTAAAGATGAAAAATACATATTATTTATACATTTACCACATATATGCCTATATGCAGAATTCTATTACTTTAACAAATAACAGCATGTAATGATACATTATAAAGTGACAAAGTATAAAACAAAGCCATCTGACAAAACTTATACAGAAATTCCTTTTATTAAAAGTAACTGTAACTTCTAAAGAATTATATTTATTTTGTTAATTATTATCTGTCATACCCAAAAAGGTTTCAGCAGAAGACAGGATTTCAGTGTTATAAGATCAATGTAGATTTATTAGCCCTAAAATATATCAACTGAAGTTTTATATTATTGGAATGTACATGCTGTTCCTCTTTAAGGTATATGGGAAAAGGAGGAAGAACAAAAAAGATAATCTTAATAAACACTTTAATGAGGTATGGGAAAAAGTGGAATAAAACTTTGGACTGTTGCCAAATATTTGGCAGAGAAATCATAGAGCTGACTTTTCATAGAGCCATACTTGTGAAAAATATAGTATATAGTTTTTTCTTTATAAGTTCCCTGAGGTATTTTAAATTATCTGTTACAAATATCAAAATGTTTTAATTTTGAAGTCTCCAGGTTATTTCAAGGATGACTAGGGGCTCACAGCAACGGCATTTTACCTCTGAGGTATGGGATCTCTCACTGTTTCCACAGACTATTTTATTGCATCACATCAAGGTTATGAAATAATCTTATCCCTGAGACACCATCAAGCACAGTGCTACTTACCTACAAAATAATTACCATTTTTGTATGTAGTAAACACTCTTGAATTGGTCTCACTTTTAAAACTGTCATTAGAATGAACTTTAGCTAAAAAATAGCATTAACATTTCTAATAAACCTTGGCTACAGCTCTGCCATACACACACACACACACACACACATTTTTAATGGCTTTGAATACACTCCTTTTAACAACAACAAAGAAATGAATCTTAGATATTTATAAGAAACTAAGAAAAATATGAACAAGCTTTATAAGCTAAAGCTTGAAATAATGGTGAATAAGACATTACATTCATTAATAAAATCAAGAAAAATGGGACTATAACAATAATTTCATTTTACTGTGGTCCATGAAATGTTTTTTCCACTTGCATGCTGTGACTGAAATAGATTGATATATGCTTTAATCATACAATGACATCTCAATAGTTTACATCCATTCTAGGAACAATCTCTTCAATTAATGAAAACCTTAATATTGGTACATTCACTGTAATGTCTAGCTGGGGGTATATCTCTTATGTGTCCTTAGGAGAATATTTCTTGTAATAAAGACCTTTATGAGGTTTGTGACTTTTAACATTTGTTTAAAGATGAAGAATTTTCATAGCTGTAGAATTATGACACTATAAATATCCTGAGGAAACTACAAATTATTTTAATACATGTTTATATTTAGAAATATGATTTTAGATTATACTTTTACTGTTCATTCACTCTAGGGAAAAATACTAATTAAAATTTTAAAACATTTTTAAAGACAAGTTTTTGGTTTATTTTTTGGGGGGGGCAAGTTGTTGCAACTCTCGTAGTCATACCTATTTTGCTAATTTTCATCACTGTTAGGTGACCCCTCTCTACCCTCAATGTAATGACCTAAAAAAAACCCTCACAATAATGTTGCTGGGTTTCTATTTTTAGAACATTTACATAAATATATGCTGCAGGCCAATATGGAAACAATACTTTCCACCTGAATCAAGCAGCTTTGGGGAGTGCTGTCCAGTGCTGAATTTTATTTTATTTTGTTTTGTTCAGCAAAACTGCACACTGTTAACATGTGAAAGGTGTTATAAGGGTCTGGTATATCTAGACTCTATCTGGAGTATTGAGAGCAGGAAGAAATGGAAACCATTTAATGGAAATGATGTAATAGATTATTAAACAGGACAATTTGTACATTTAAATTACAGATTTATGGCTAATGAACACATAGAAAGCCTTCTGAGTCGAGAAAACCCTGGGTTGTGAAAATACAATGATGCCAGGCTTAAGAGCTCCGTGACAAGCCTTCTGACAGTTCCTGATGTTTGCTCTGTAATTGGTCAAAATGTGTTTTCCTTCATGACACTCTGTTCCAAACGAAGCACAGGTATTTGCAATACATTTGAATAAAGGCATCTACTACTCAAGGAGAGGGATATGCTGTTTCAGAGTATTGAAAATAGGACTGCTGAGTCTTTATATTTCATGAGAAGAATTTTTTTTCCTTAAAACTAGCAGCAAGGTTTCAGAATGAGGGGATGTTGTGGTGCTGAATTAAATTCGGTATGTGTGATGCTTTGGAAAAGATGGTACCATCAATGCTATAGTTTCAGTGGAGATCCTCATTGCCATTTACCCCCATGCTTATCATTTTCCTGTTCCCAAGAGCTATGTGAGCTATGACACTGAGGAAGTCTACTTTTCACTCCTTGCCATTACCTGTGCTGGCTTCTCCTTTTTTCTATTTTGGTATGTGCACTTAATTACCAAGACAATAAATGTGAAGGTCCAATTTAATTTTGTCTCAGACTAATCTTTGCTCTACTCTCCTCAGAACCTACCCAGCTTTCCTAGGATGAGAGGGTCCTGCCAGATAGAGGACATGCTGTCCCAAAGGAGGCAGGTCCTTTTTTGGAAACCCAAAATAACGCACAGACCATACTCCTTTACGCAGAAGCTACTGGGGATTTTAGGTTCCCACATAGAAAGATTATTCATATCAAGTGACAATATTACTTAACTTAAGAAGAGGTCATGAGAAGCCTTGAAGACTTATAAAAGATGAATATTGGGGAGGAAGTTATAAGGAATTACTATAGAAATATAAAACTGTTGATAACATAGACAAGTTAATTAACACTACATTAAAATAATGGGAAATATCATAAATAATTGCTCTCAAAAGAAGACAATACATCCATATGCATTATCTCATAACTTCCCAACAGCTGTATGAAGCAGGATTGTTTTGAAATTCTAACATAAAAAGTGTAAAAACTTGATGAAAGGTATTAATGGAGAGAATATTTTGGCTAATGCATTTCTCTGGTCTTGAATTTTATCATTTCCTTATTCCTTTCAGCATTTGAAATGACAGGGGTTGGTAAAGGACAGAAGAGAAAGGGAACAGATTTACCCCTGGGAAGGGCACTAATCCACCTTTCTCAGTAGGTAAAAAATAGACAGATGACCATGGTCTTTTTTACTAATGTTCTGTCAATACTTGATAGCAAGATTATGATGCATGAAGTGTTTTTACAGAACCTTTTTAATGGGGAATTTTAGGATTAGGGATCATCAGAACATCTTATTCAAGGAGCACTTGTCTCTAATCAGGGAAGTTTCATTTGAATTAGGCAATTGTGATATTCATGCTAGAAAATTTCATGAAGGGGACTATGACTTATGTCTAAGTGTAAATGATAAGACTAGCTGTCAATGACAGAATGTCCATTGGTCAATCACACATAGCATGAAGGAGACTAGTTTTGCCAACACACAAGCAAAAATATTTAAATAAAAATGTATGAAAAAGAAGATACTTTCAAGGGAAAGGCATGTTTTTAAGACATTGGTGAGTTTTTACATTCCACTTTTTGAAGAAATGTGAAGATAAATAATCTTCATCTTGACTTCACATTCTCTAAATTTAACTGCTGAAAGGTCATGTGAGTACCCACAACGTCTTTAAAAATAAAATCACATTTATCTCTGAGATACAGATTGTGTATGATAAAGTCTGATGCTGATGTTAGCCATCTAAAGCAAAAGCTGAGCACCCTTCCTGGTGTGACTCAGTGGGCTGGTTGTCCTTCTACAAATGGAAAGGCTGCCCAGGTACCTGGTTACGGGCTTGTGAGAAGCAACTGATGGATTTCTCTCACACATGGATGTTTCTCTCCCTCTTTTTTTCTCTCCTTTCCCCTCTCTCTAAAAATAAACAAATAACATCTTTTAAAAAATAAGTAAAAAGAAAGCAAAAGCTGAACAATGAACACTGACCAAATTCATTTATGTGATTTTAATGAACTTCATGAGTTTGGTCACTCTTTTCCTAACCAAGGTTGCTAAATGTTAAACCAAAGAAGAAACAGGTAAGAGCAATTCATTCTTTTCCTAACCAAGGTTGCTAGATGTTAAACCAAAGAAGAAACAGGTAAGAGCAATTCATTTGTTCTCTCCAGAAATCCTCAAACAGTAATTTTATCTGTACAGATTCGTGAGTAAATGGATTTTACATGGGAAGCTCTTTGCTGAGTGTATATATTGTGGTGTGTCTTTGCGAGGAGTGGGTGCTTGCAGCTGAGAATTATACTGATGTCTGGTATTTATGTTATTACATCCCGAATACCAGATTCAAGAAACAAAAAAAAGGAACCACCACTGAAAGACGTTTAACAATAAAATAGGAAAATTTAAAGAGATGCCTTATTTTCTTTTTATGTATCTAACAAGTGCCCATTACATTAAAGATACATTCTTTAATGTAACAGTCTTTGAACAGTCTCCACTGTTCAAAGATGTCAGTGAACTAATATTTACTCAATATTAGAAGATGCTTAGAAGATGCTAAGTAGAAAGGTGTTCTGAATGCTTGTTGTCAATCAAAGGGCCACACTTTCCTACACCGCAAATCCAAGCCTACACCCTTAAAAAAAAAAAGGCACTAGCACTGAGATTGAGACCATTTAAATCTCAACCTGTCAGTGCTTTATTCTATCTCATTTTTTAATTTTTTAATTTAATTTAATTTAATTTATTGTTCAGATACATTTGTCTTCATTTATCTGCCACCACTTTCTCCTGCCCCACCCATCCCACCTCCCTCCCTCAATCTTTCCCCACTTTGGCTTTGTCCAGGTGTCCTTTACACACGTTCCTTAACCCGACCCTTCCCCTCGTCTTCCTGCCACCCACCTCCCTCCTTCCCTCTCTTTTCCGTTGGTTTCTTTTTTCTTTCAATGTTGCTGGTTACATTTTCCTTGCTTGTTTTGTTTTGTTGATTAGGTTCCACTTACAGGTGAGGTCATATGGTATTTGTGTTTCACCCCCTGGCTTATTTCACTTAGCATAATGCTCTCCAGTTCCATCTATGCTGTCATGAAGGGTAAAAGCTCTTTCTTTCTTTCTGCTGTGTGGTATTCCTGGTTAGTACTTGGATGGGAGACCATTTCATTTTTAATTTCACTTTAAAAATTGTTCATTTCTAAGTCCTCCTTTTAAATCCTAGTGGGTGCTATTTTTTAAAAATGATCCTTACATTAAATCTATGTTTACGTTCATTCTATCTGCCTTCCACCAATTGTATGTCTACTGACCATTGAAAGAGTTGTAGTCAACTATATAAAGAAATGACCACAGAAATGCAAAATGGCAATTAAAACAGAAAACAAGAGGTAGCGAGTGGTCAAAACAAATTCAATTATTTTCAGAAATATCCCCACATGGGAAAAATGGAGGGCTTCCAATTTATAGCTTTTTATGATTTATGCCACTCACAGGGAATTAGTAATATGGTAGATGCAAGAAAGGCACACTGCAAGAGAAAATGGTTTTCTTGGAAAACAAGTCTATTAAAGGGGCAAGGCACTCTCTCTTTGAACATGAGGCACAAACATTATTATGCTTCATTTACTTTTGCTGTACGTTAACGAATTGTCGCTAAATTCATATCTTGATAATAATCTTTGCAATGACACCATGAAAGACAAGGACAGATGTTAAGATGCTGATTTTACAGAGAGCCAGAGGAGATAAGCATCTGGCCTAAGGGGATATGGCTAGAAGGAGGTGATATTAGTAACTGAGTCCAAGTTTGCTGACTCATAGTTTAAACTCCTTTATATTTTATTGTCTAGGACATTCTGTACTGCAGCTTGATGGAATGTGTTGATTATAAGAGGAGGGATGAGAAATATGCATCTTAAATTTTGCCATGGCATTCTGGCTGGTGTGGCTCAGTTGGTTGGAGCGTCTTCCCATAACCTAAAGTTTGCGGGTTCAATTTCCAGTCAGAGCACATACCTAGGTTGCAGGTTTGATCCCCAGTCCAGGAGCATACAATCTTGGGTCCAGGTGTGTATGAGAGGTGACCAATGAATGTTTCTCTCTCACATTGATGTTTCTCTCTCTCCCTTCCCCTCTCTCTAAAAGCAATGAAAAAATGTCCTTGGGTGAGGATAAAAAAAAAAATCTTCAGTGGATAGTCTCTAGTTACCTGCCAGATCCATTCTCTGTTTCTCTTTGCCTTGTTTTGGGCCTCTGGGAGCTGGCATATATGAACTACATCACCCATCTTCCCTGTCTTTCAGCTTCTTGGGGAATTTCGCCATTGGGAGGCACCCACTTCCTCTCCCACAATGCTTTAGCACAACTCTCTGTGTCTGCCTTCCTCTGAGACTATTGCTTTCCTGAAGTCCCCCCCACCCCATCCCTACAATGTTCCAGCTCTAGCTTATAACAGTCTCCCACAGGAGTATAACCACTTCCTCTTTTGCTAGTTCAAACTGCCTTTGCACCATTTGCTGGTTTCCTTCATCCTTCCCATCCCAGTGTACATTGTCCCTTCATTATGAATCTCTTCAAGACACATCACTGTCAAAAGTGCACTTCAATCTAATCACAAGGAATTATCAGACAAAACAAAATTGAAGGACTGTCTACGAAATAACTGGCCTTTATACTTCAAAATGTCAATGCTGTGAAAGAAAAAAGCAGACTGAGGAAAATTCCAGATTAAAGGAGACTAAAGAAATACAACACCTAAATGCAATGTTTGATCCTGGATTGGACCCCAGGCAAGATGATTATTTTTTGCTATAAAGAACATTACTGGAAAAAAACAGGTGAAATATAAGTAATGTCTGTGCATTAGGTAATGGTAATGTGTCATTGATAATCTCTTGATTTTGATGATTGTACTGTGGTTATATGGGAAAATATCCTTATTGCTAGAAAATGCACATTAAAATATTTAGGGAAATAAAGAGAGTTTATTTAGGGAATTTAGGGAAAATTTAGAGAGTTGTGCCATGTCTTCACCTGACTATCAAGTGGAGCAAAAAAAAAATATGTATAAAAGATGGAGAGAGAGAGAGAGAGAGAGAGAATGAGAAATAGCAATAAAGTGTTAACAACTGGGAAATCTGGATGAAGTGCACTTAGAAGTGTTTTGTACTATCAGTGCAACTCTTCTGTAAATTGGAAATTTTTCAAAACAAAAAAAAATGAGTTTCAAAAATTCTAGCTGTGTGTTGTCTAATTCCTGCCAGGATTCTCACCAGTAAAAATTTGAATCTCCATGTTAAATGCTGTCTACTAAGAAGAATGACCCCACTATTCAACCCTTTCATTGCTTTAGAGCCACATGTGGCATCGTGGTAAGGACGGGGGAGAAGAAAAGAGGACCACCAGGCTTATCACACCTAACAAGGGGTACACCAGCAAGAGAGCGATCCAGGTGCCTCCCAAAGCATTCAGAGCCCTAGCTCTGCTCTCAGATGGGATTCATAAGCAAATGCAAATTTATAAATTTTTTATAATCTTGACATAAGATGTTTCACATAATGTCACATATTAAATCTATAAAAATGTTTACACACATACTGAGAAGTTTGCAAGGGTCAGGGTACATGACAAAGCCTTTGACTTAAAATTTCTGCTACCCTGGATCTAACTCTGAGATATCGAGAGTAGTGTTTTACCACATCCTTAGAAGTAAGATATGGAGTCACACCTAACATATAATTGGGTGTACAACAGGATAGCATATTTGAATATGCAGTATGTAGAAGGTTTGAATTTGGGTACAGACAGTGTCACTGGCTCAAGGATAGTGGAGTCAAGATTACTATTGATTTAGAAGATACCTGTTTATCCAAATGATCAGGTAATCACATGAGCAATATGACATATTGACATCATGCAGCAGCCTCTGATATAATGCATTGAAAATGACACAATGTCATTTTTATAATATTCTGGCCAAAAATGCATATTATCAATCTATTCCTGAGAAAACATCAGACAAAGCCAAAGTAAGTTGAGTGACATTCTACATAACATTCAACCGGCAGTCATTGAAAGCATTAAAAGTAAGAAAGAGTGAGAGACCCTCACAGATTAGAGAGGTTCATCAACAGAATAAAATGTGAAATTCTGGATTGGATCCCAGAAGAGAAAAAAGGACATTAGAGGACAAACTGGAATTTGAATAAAGTCTGTAATTTAGTTAATAATATTGCACCAATGTAAATTTCCTGCTTTTGATCACAGTACTGTGGTTATATAAATTGGTCACATTAGAGGAAGTTGGGTATATGTGAACTCTCTGTACTATTTTTGTACCTTTCTTTAAGTCTAAAATTATTTCAAAAATAGAAAATAAAGAATTATCAGGAATTCTATGAAACAAAACCATTACAATTCTGTCTTTAATATTTCCAATTTTGTGCATAGACATGGCACGTTAAGTCCTAAAATGTTATTTTATACCAGACATAAAAGGTTTCAAATTTTAAACTGGTATTCATTTAGTTGGTACTTATATACAAATGTCAAAGTGTGATTATTTAGACTCATAGAATTTATGCAAAAACAAGATATTTACCTTGAGTATCTTTCACAGGAATGTGGTAATTTATTCAAGATTTCCTCTGATATCTTTTCGGTATCCTTTTTGATTGTCACTTAGGACAAGAGCTGGAGAAACATATAATGCTGGGAATGGTATCATGAGCAAAAATAGCCCATTCCTCATGTTCCTAGAAAAACCTCAATGAAGGCATCCCAGGGAGTTAGAAATTTCCACTGCTGCAGTTTGAGCCTAATATTTCTCCTTCTGGTTCTTTCCATTGGAAACATGTAGAAGAGCATGACTTATTCTCTTACACAAGAATGGAGAAGAAGTTGCATCTATAGCAGGCAACATCATCTTTAATTTGGCTTAGGGACTGAGGAAAAACAGCTTCATATCGACTCCACAGATTGTAAACTAAGACCACTGCCTCATGCTAGGTTTCAGGCCTAATCCTGATAGTATGCACATTTAGATAGAATCGTGGCAAACAGCGCCATTTCCTCATTTCCATGATTCTGAGAGGATCATGTAAGAGAAACTGAAGACCACATGGTTGCAGGAAAGAACCATTTATGTGTCTTGCTTTTGATTTTTAGTGGAATAAATAATTTTAAAATTATAAGTGAATTGTGGTAGTCATTAATATCATCTTATCAATACCAAAAGATGTTTAGGTTAAATTTATATATTATTAGATACATTTCAAAAGGTTGACCAAAATCTTTTGAATTTGCTTTAAGATTTAACCCAACAACCTCAGCCTCTCCTTGGAAAAGTCTCAAAAGCTTTTACTAAAGCCCAAAACGTCTGAGAATATACGTATTTTCTTAAATCTATGGAAAAATGACCCCCGTCATACTTTTCCCCCTAATATTTTCAATTCAATGAGCTTCTTTAGAGTTAGGAGTGATCAGAGCATAGCA
The DNA here is from genome assembly GCF_021234165.1 of Pteronotus mesoamericanus. Taxonomy (NCBI): domain Eukaryota; kingdom Metazoa; phylum Chordata; class Mammalia; order Chiroptera; family Mormoopidae; genus Pteronotus; species Pteronotus mesoamericanus. The sequence goes on from NW_026555245.1 coordinate 12,010,596, forward strand.
ATTGTTAATACATGGAGCCACAGTGCTCTTTGACACGCTTTGTGTAGGATAACATTCTTACATTGCTGAAGGACTTAAGGGATTGTGGCACAATGTGCCTTATGCCCTACCTTAGATTCTGAATGCTTTCATTACACTGCACTACAAGCACACAATAGATTAAAAATATCTTGCACTTGAAGTTGTGAACTGCAATTTGAACTTTGTAAAGGAAAATAGCCAAAGGATGCTTCTAGAGATAGATTTTTACTCTTAAATTACACATTGTATGAGAATCATGAGGTTTCCACATGTCACTGAAGAATAGTAAATAGAAATGAGTGAATTGTAGAGGAAACAAATGCTCCAATTCTCTCAACATTTTCTAAATACATTTGCTATAGCTTTTTTTTCTTTTTGAGACACGTGATTCAAGCAGGATTTGATCCATATGACTTTTCAGTGCCAATACATTCAAATGAGATTTTGTAAGTGGTTTGCAAGGTGGTTGTATGACAGTTACACAGCATTCTTAAATCTTTCTTTAGTGTCCCTGCTTTAGGATCTTGAGAGTTCCAACTTAGCCACTTACTGTACAACCTTGAAAAATGCCTTCAGAAGAAGCAGGCCTTGGTTTCCTCATAAATAACGTAAAGTAACAGCATTGCATTTACTTTTCTAGAAATTTTATGAATATTTCAATATACCTATCAAGGTACATTCATCTCTTTGGTGGGAAGATGCCGTAGAAAACCAGAACATTACCATTACTATCCCATCTAGCCTGAGTGAACTTGAAAGCCCCAAATTCCTGTATTTATGTATAAAATTCCAGTCTGAAAAATCTGGATTTGTTTTATATTTCATCAACTTTTTATCAATAATATGCAAAGTGAAAGGTGAAACTGTGGCTATTTTACAAAGAAAAATATAACTCACAGATCAGAAAAACAGGCGAGGAAAGATGGTGGCCGAGGATTTTGGGAGGGGTTCCTGGGGCACAGGCACCCAGTACCTTTACAGTACCCCCTCCTCATGCTCACAGTCTGGCAGGAGCAGCTCTGAAGTGTCTGTCTTCCATTAATTTCTATATCTTGGAGCTGGGAAGTCAATATCTGAAGAATCACTCTACCTCTCAGAGATTTAAAAGCCACTATTTGGCATTATAATACAAAAGGTAAATAAAACGACTTGTTCAAAATACACAAATATGCAAGCAAATATGGTTTACAGAAATCCAGTGGCTTGGATTTGTCAGTATAGTAGTGATTTCATACATTCTGTGCCACCAATCCATGGTGGTTATCAAATCCTATTCCTTGAGTTTGGAAAATACAGGAACAAAATATGACATTTTGAAGTTGACAACCACACTTTAGTTCAAGAGACTGAAGTCTTAATTAAATGGGTCAGTCACACTCTCCCTAAATTTTTTTTCATAATTATTGTTAATAATGAGCATTTACATGTGTCTGCTTTTAATGAACCCTCTCCAAGGGGGATATTTATTTTAGCAGACAAGTGCTCAGCTCTTTTCTAGAGCTAAAGGCCCAGGATAACTGACAAGTAACTAGTCTTTTTTTTTAAATTGAGGTATAATTTACATGTACCATTATATCAGCTTTAGGTGAACAGCATAATTCAATATTTGTATATAATGCAAAATAATCACCAAAATAAGTCTAGTTAACATCTATCACCACACAGCTATTTAATTTTTTTCTTGTGATGAGGACTTTTAAGATATACTCCCTTAGCAACTTTCAAATATGCAATACAGTATTATTAACTCTAATCACCATGCTGTACATTATATTCCCATAACTTGCTTATTTTATAACTGAAAGTTTATACTTTTTGACCTCTTCACCTATTTTGCTCATCCCCCACCCCCACCCCCACCCCCTGCAACCACCAATCTGTCCTCTGTATGTCTGAGCTTGGTTATTTTGTTTTAATTTCTACGTATAAATAAGATCACATGGTATTTATCTTTATTTTTTAAAAAAATTAAAAAGATTTTATGTATTTATTTTTAGAGAGGAGAAGGGAAGGAGAAAGAGAGGGGGAGAAACATGAATGTGTGGTTGCCTCTCGAGCACCCCCTACTGGGCACCTGGCCCACAACCCAGGCGTGTGCCGTGACTGAGAGTTGAACTGCTGATCCTTTGGTTTTCAGGCCAGAGCTCAATCTACTGAGCCACACCAGCCAAGGCAGTATTTGTCTTTCTCTGTCTCTGTCTTTCTAGGGGTAAAGTTCCAGGATAAGGCTAACTGGCAGCTAACCAGCCTTAGACCTCATATAAAATGACGTTACAACGCAAATTTGAACAGCTCCTGAAAAGAAGTGGGGCTTGCAGAGTCTAGTTGTTTCTACTTCTATTTCTTCTCAGCATTATGCTCTTACCTTCCTCACATTGTATTGCCCTGGTATTTTTACAGTCTGTCTCCCCCAGGAGACGGAACCATGGAGAACAGGTACTCTAATCCATCCACTCCAGACTAGGCTGTGCAGAGTGAGTAAATGCTGTTTATGATAAAAAGCCAATCTCCTGTTTATTAGACTTCTAAAATCAACATGTATGTATTCAAATATAGTCTTAAAGTAGGAGTGAGAGCTAAAAATAAAAAGGTAGAGAATAAGAGAAAAATGACAGAGGTGATGAGCATATCTCCAAGAGGTGCCAGTCCAAGGACAGCAGATTTTCAATACTGAGTAATAGTGCTCCCTGGCTGTGACAGTTACCCACTCCTACTCAGGCCTAATTGACTATTCTTTCAATCCATAGGCACAGAAGCTCAATGCTACCACCTGAGGAGCGGCCACAAAAGAAAAGGTAGCTTTGTGGGATGTTACAGTTCAAATAGAATATAACATTAGTCAAGACATCACATTATATAAGAATAAAATAATGTTTATATAACTATTATAACATATAAATATTTTATAAGTAACATATAACTATTAAGGAAAATATATATTTCTTGATAGGAGAGTAGAAGTAAATATGATCATCTCCCAACAATGGTTTGCTTTGGAGGCTGGGAATATGATAGGTCATTTTTATTTTCTTTTTGTTTTAATATTTTTAAATTTTATATTATAGTTGGTTATCAATCTTAAGTTCTCTAAACTTAAAGTTTATGGGATAATACAACATAAACCAATAAATGTTCTTCATATGAGCAACCTAAAAGATATCAAACATGGTGTGTTCTTCTTGTTAAGAAATTAAAACCAAAACTAAAGAAACAAGGTAGAATTCCAGGCTACTTGGGCTGTGAAGGGTGTCACAAACAGTTCTCTGCCATTACCACAATTAAGGCCAAAGTTCTGGAAGGTCATCTTCACAACGACGGTGGGGACTTCCGTCAAAGCATAATCCTTTCCTTAGGCCAAATCACATATAGAGGTGCGTTCACATATCGAAACACATTTGTGCCTATTAATTGGGATGCTTTCAACTATAAGTCACAGAAACTGTGACTCAAATTGGCCGAATTGATTGAAAATTTAAGTCACTTAAGACATCCAGAAGCAAGACAATGCCCATAGTATTCTGACTGCCTTCCTCTGGAAGGCATGGTGTCAAGATGGCTGCCAGCAGCAACGGGGGCTGCCTGCCTCCTTAGTGACCTCTGTGGAAGGACAGGAGAATTGCTGCTTTGAGTAGGGGGTAAAAGGCCTTCCTATCAGTTTATTTGGGTCAATAATGATGTTAGAGAATGCCCTGTGATGACTGGCTTAAGCTTGGCTTCCAGAACCAGTCTTGCAAGGCGGGAGCAGGGTTATGTTGATTTAGACTGTGGCTGGGAATAGGATCAGTGACTCCTGGGCCTTATATGCAAGGGAAAGAGTTTGTTCCTGGTGGGCGGCGGGCGGGGGTGGGGGGGAAGGTGGGAGTTTGGGTGGGGTGGGGTTCTAGTAAATAGAAGAAAAGGCGGCAATTAATACTAGGTTGCAAAGAACAGTGTCTATTATATGGTAGTATATTTATAATGAGGGAAAAAATCATCAAGCTATGAGTCAGGACACCCAGAATCTATTCCAGTAGCCAGCATTAACAAACCATTTGAGTGTGAAGAAAATCACAAAATTTCTGAGTTTCAGTTATTGTAGCAATAGAAAACTGGTGTAAAAATAATTCTGTGGTCCCATTCAGCTCCATTATCAGCTTGTTATTCATCCCCTCCCTCCCCCATCCTGGCCTACTGCTCCCTAGCACACAAAGCACCCACCACAGCATACAGGTAAATAACATTTAAAGGAATGACTTTCCCAGTGATTCCCCCCGCCCCTCATTTATCTCATGCCAGATCAGCCAATTGCTATGACCCAGCAAAGCAAAACAGTGTGTGGTGCAATTATCTGGGAAATATAAGACCATCTATGCCATCAGATAATGCAGGGAAGGGTGGGCTTTGTTTCCTGAACAACCTGCTTGGTCGCTGTGGATGGTCCCCAAATCCTCAGATAAATGAATAGGCCTACACTTTTCTTTGGCTGCATAACTCCAGCTCTTTGTGAATCAGGATCAAACTCCTTGCTGTAGAGATAAGATCATTTATGCCACATTTTAAAAGCAAGGGTTCCTTTTGAAAGGCTCATTTCCCTCTTTTAGTGTCATATGACACTCTTTCACTATCCCAGAGGGTCCTAAGACCTACAGCAGAGGCCCTTGTGTTTCTACAATAGTATATATCAATAATAAGTATAAGATACAAATGGATTGAATTCATATAATGTTTCAGTCTTCCCACATGTAGTTTCAGGAATTTACAGAAATCACTTCAACAAAAACATTCACATTGATGGCCATACATACAGTTTTAAATTTTTGAGAATAATTATTTTATATTTCTATAAAAATTCCAATGGCCAATAGTAATAAGGCCACTAATGTTTAAAAAATTTTTAAATAAAATTTTTTATTGTTGTTCAAGTGCAGTTGTCTCCATTTTCGCTCCTTGATCTCAATGTAAGTGAAATAAAAATTTGCCAATACATGCAAATAAAGAGCCATTGATATTTTATGGCTCAGCTAATTTAAAAAAATACCCAATTACATTTTAAAAAATGCAAACACTGCCTAAATTATGGGATCAGCTGTAGAGTTTAAGGGGTGACTTTCCTGAGAAATTTCTGCTGGACTTAGAGATGCTAATACTTTCTTATTTTCCCACGCTGACATCATATGCAAACTACCATGTCAAGAACACATTTGCAGAATACATAAGTAGTGGAATGAAACATTATTAGTTCTTATTTGCAGCTGCTGCCAACTCCTGAGCCCAAACTCTAATTGGAATTACAGTGAATCTGGGAGTAGTGGACCTTCCAGGGTCTGAATAACACATGGAGCTGCCATCCCAAAACTACATTTTTTCAAAATGTATAATTCTGAAAACTCAAAGTTAAATTCCCCTTCTTCATGATTTGACAAATGCAGAGTTTTAAAGATACCTTAACAGTTGTGAGTTCAAGTTCTTGCTAAATTATGTGTGGATCGGTTTGAGGAATAACACATTTAAAATGGAAACACACCATAGATGTGGACTTTTTTTAAGGTCTTATTTTTCTTAAACCAAAAGTAATTTTTAAAAAGCGGCTGGTTTCTGGATTCTTCTCCATTGCACTGAGGCAGGCTCCCACTTTAAATGTTTCCCGATTACTGGCTGCTTCTCAGGCTACTAAAAGCTGCTAAATCACTGTTAGGACAAAGGTCCCCACTGTGGTGCAGGAAAAAAGAAGATTTATAGTCATATGCTATGCTGAACAGCCTTGTCAGGGCAACGCGGTGCCCTGCGTCTGTGACAGGCTAAAACAAATTGCACGCCAGATCTGATTTCAGACTTACATAAGAGGCCAGCAGGCTGTGGCCTCAGTGCTTAGGAGAATAAACTGGATTGGGGAGGGGCCATGGGGGAGGATGAGTGGGGGGCCAGGCTGTGCAATTAGCAAGTGCCTGGTTTTAATGACTGATTTCCTCAGATAACCAGTTCCCAATGCTGATTTGCTTCTGTGCTCATTCTTCTCTCTAACTCCTACTTTGCTCACCTCTTCTGCACACAGCACACTCACAATCACACCCACCAGAAACACCACCCAACCATTGGGGTAACTGTATCGTATTTGGCTATATTAACAACTATAGAAAGGAGATGCCAGGTAACGTTCTAGAATGACAAGATCTCTTTTTTTAGCGGGAACTGAATTCGTAATACCATCTTACTAGCAAAGAAAGCAGGGGGTACATTGCTATGGCTGGGTGCTACCAAAGAGTCACTGCTCATCTGAATTTTCAGGCTAGTATTTCAACTATCTTTCCACTTCTACTGGGACCTTTGTATTAATTCATTCCTCAACAAACAAACAAACAGAAAGCTTGCATTGAAGCTATGATCAGATAAATGCTTGTGAAAATAGATAGTGAACCTCTATTCTTTTTTTTTTTTTTTAAGTTATTCAAATTGCATCTGGAGGAGGCTGGACTCTGGGCAGCTCTACACTCCCTTCTAAGGTTTAGCCGTGGCTAAACAGGGCTGGCTGTGCCTGCTCATTATTTATGCAGCTTCCAAACAACAAACTCCTGCAACCATCCAAAAAGAAACGAAAGAGCCCAGGTGCTTCGGTGAAGCATACCTTTCCCTGATGTAGGATAGGAGGGCAGAGACAAAAAGCAATGACGATTGGGCCCAACCTGGGCTTCTCAGGTTGCAACTGCAGAGAATGGAAGGAAGTCCAGTTCAAGATGCAAATGAACTGCACCAGGCCCCAGTTCCACTCATGGTTGTGATGCTAACCTGGGTCATCTTAAGCAAATCACTTTACTCTTCTGGTTCTCAGTTACCTCATCAATGCAATAAAGAATTTGAACTAGATCATTGGTTTTCAAGCTCAAGCATAAGTTGATTTCAATCACCTACAGGTCTTGCTAAATCACACAGTGCTGGATGTCATCTCCAAGGTTTCTGATTCAGCAGGTCTGGGGTGAGGGCTAGGAATTTGCATTTCTAACCATTTCCCAGCGCATGCTCATGTTGTAGGTCAGGAAACACTCAGTGAGAACCACTGAACTAGATGATTTCCAAAGGATCTGTAAGTTCTAAAGTGCTACACATCTTTTTACTTTAACTTAGACTGTGGTGTATTGTTTATGTTAGGGTCAAAAGGACGAGGATTGGCTATACCTCCACCTCCTATTGTTTTAGTAGAAAATCACAAGATTCCAGTTTTCTTTGAAATAATTTGTTTGACAATTAAAACAGGAAGTGATAACAGGTGTATACATGAAAGTGCAAGATAATATAAAATCTATCAATTGTACAAACTGACCCAGTGAGACATAGTTGGAAATTCATTTGTTGATAAATTCACATTAATAGAATTTGTGCTTTTTCTTCGTATCTGTTTATTTCTTGCATTTGAAATCATTTGTTACAGACATTTCAGCATAGTGATTATAGTTCATAATACTGTCTTATGTACTTGAAAGTTGCTAAGGGTGTTGAACATAAATATTTCACCAAAAAAAGAAATAGCAGTTATATGATGTGATGCAGGCGTTAGCTAATGCTATGGTGGTAATCATTCTGCAGTACATAAGTGTATTAAAATCAACATATTATACACCTTAAACTTGTACAATATTTTATGTCAATAAAGCTGGAAAAATTTTAAAAATAATTAAAAAATAAAATCATATTAGCTACATAAATTTCCCTTCACTGTTAAGAATGTGACTCTAGTTCTTGGTAAATGAGTGCTGGTCTGGGTAGCCCCTGGAAAAATTATGCAACATTAATTCTGGTTCTGTTATTAATCAAATTGTAGAGAAGTCATTTCACTATTCTGGGTCTCAAAATTCTTATCTGTAAAACGTGACCATGCTTGCTAGAGTAACAATATTTGCTTATGATTTTAAATTTCCAAATACTGAAGTATATAAAATGTAGATCTGTTTCAGAACCAAAATATAAAGGAAAAAAGAGGCAAACTACATGTCTCATCTGGTAGCTCTAGATATGGGGGAAGAATAATTGCTTATTCTTCTTATTTTACCAGGATTACCCAAAACTGTCTTCCTGCTTTTGCTTCTGCTCCCTACCCCTCTGTGTAAAATCCCCGAATACCTTGCCATTGCTCTCAGAATAAAAGCCAAATTCCGTATCAAGGCTCCTTCTCTTCTGCAACCCCATCTGCTCTAGATAGTCTTCTCATGGCTTCCAAAACTCTACAGCGATGTTCTTTTTGATCCTTGGATGCAGCTAATCCTTGCCAAGTTGGTTTCTTCCTCAGGGCCTTTGCACCAACAGCACTGTCTGCCTGAAATGCTCTCTAGGCTGAATCCTTCCTCTGGTTCTGATCTTCAGAAAGATCTTCCATGACTGCCCAATCATTCTCTACTACTTCATCCTATGTCAAATGCATAGCACTTGTTACTTGGCTCTTTTTCTTGAAAGGTGCTTAATATGTTCATTTGTTGAATGAATGAATAAATGATATTATAAAAATGATACGAGAGAAATTCTTTCACTTTGTATAGAAATGTGAACCTATGTTAAACTAGCTAAACACTTATATTGTGCACACTACATGCTAGGTACTTGTCTAAGTGCTTTATTTATTAATATATTAACATTTACTTCTCATAGGAAACTTAAGATGTAGTACCATCATCATATTCTATATTTTACAGATGAGGAAACTGAAGCAGAGAGAAGTTCACTGACTTACTTAAATCAAATTTTACTTAGTGGATCAAATTTTACTTAGTGGATCAAATTTTTAAAGTGAAAAAAACCAGGAAGTACCTGCTAAGGATTCAAACCCAGGTTGTCCATTTTAAGGGTCTGTTCTCTTAACCATTATGTTATGAGTGGTAAGATGAGGCACTTAAGACAAATCACTACCACCCCAAAATTCCATGCCAAATGACTGCCTCGTTTATGCTTGATCCTTACGCTGATGAGATCCTCACTACTTCAAAATCAGCCCATTTCTTGTATCAAAAGCACTGAAAAATGTCCTCCCTTATTCTGTGGCCCAAGTTTTCTCCCAATGTTGCTTCTACCCCCTGGTTCCAGTTGTACTCCTCGATGCCTATAGAACAATGACCCTCCAAATTTTGGAAGCTACTTAGCTTTGCCATCCTGAATCTTTTCTTCTTCAATCTGACCATCCCTTGTGTTTTCAGTGGCCTCTTGCATAGTTAGACTTTAGCCTTCTTCTTACACTGATTGTTCTAGTATATATCCTTCAAACATTTGGTCCCAGCATTGAATACAATATTTTCATTATGGACTGATCAACACAAAAGAGTGGAAAATTTTTCTCCATTGTTATTGATAATACAATTTTATTAAAACATGTTAATAGAATTTATAAATAGAGATTAACAGGAAAAAACAATATCTTCATTGATAGCCAAAGCACCTACTGGTTCCAACTTATGTTTGAAAAATTTAGCTCACTTTAAATTTCTATTTTTTGATGTTGCAAAATTCTTTCTTTAATTGCACAACTTTGTGTTAAAATTATACTTCAGTTTTTAAGTAAAATTAATTTCTCAAGCAAGTTAACCAGTTAAAAATGGCATCTGTGACAAGATTTCCTCTTCTAAAATAGTGTTACCTCGAACTGTAGATTACTACCAGTGCGCTGTAAAATCTTAGCAGATCACATTTCTCCATAAAATTAAGAAAGAATTTATTATGGAGACTAGCAAAGATATAGAAAACTGAACAAAATAACATAATAAATCAACATGTATATATCACCCAGCACGTAGATAGTCTATGAGTATCATCTTATGGGCATTCTTATCTCACCGATACCTCCCCCATCCCTCTTCCTCCTGAATCATTGTGAAATGAATGCCACAAATCATATCATTTAATCTAAAAATAAGAAAGTATAAGGACTCCTTATATGACTACAAATCATTATATCTAAAAATAAATTCCTCACTTCATCATATATTCAGTCATTCATATTTCCAGTGTTCCCATAAATATATTAATTGTCTATACAATCAACATTTTAAAAAATTAAAAATATGAGTATAGCACACATAGTAAAGCAAGCTCTATGTTATGACACTTCGGTTTCATTTATGTGCATGGTGTATGTGTTGTGTAGTGGATCATGAGGAAAATTTTTTCAACAGTGTATCCTAGTCAAAAAAGTGAAAAGCCAGCTCCAGATATATAGCAACGTTATCTACCAAAGTATGGAGTATTGTTCTGACTCAGGCTTCCCTTTCTCTTGCTAGAGCTGGCAGTATGAGCCCTGGACTCTGTCACTTACTCACTTTGTAATTACGGACAAAGCATTACACATCCCTAGGCCACAGTTACCTCATCTGGAATATAAGTGATGGAACTAGCTCAAGTTTTTCAAATTGTGATGTTGAGAACAATGTTGTTGAGAACTACTGAGTGGAAAAATGCCAAATACCATATCATTACCTTGAACACTTATAATGCATATTAACATTTAAGAAAACTCAAAAAGAATAGAATCTGTTTTGATATTTAAACCTGCCCCTTTTCCCCAGGTTTTTTTCTTTCATAACACTATGTAATGTCTCTGAATGATCTCAGTAAAGCCCCCTCAAGTTCCAATGATCCGTATAATTTGATGGTTCAACATTAGGTGATACTGAAGAGTTTAGTATTGGAAATGCCTTATATTGGAAAGGCATTACTTTATTGGAGAAAATTACCTGTGAAGAAAATCAAATGCATAGTCTGGAACTTGGTTGTGAGATTTATATCTCAAAGAGGTATTGCTTTCTTCCAGAGTTGCACCATGAGTTTATCCTGTAGATTGATACAGTCATTACAACTTGGGGATGTGCCGTTGATGGTGCCCATTGCGCTGTGCGCCCTGGATCGTCCTGATCAAGCAGACAGCTCGCCCACACTGCCAGGCTCTCACTGCTTGCAGTTTGCTTCTAACCCCGATCATCAGGCTCACGTTTCATCCAAAGCCTCTCTTGTAACCAGCGCCCTGTCTTACTGCCTCCAGGTGGGCTTGTTTGCCTGATGTCCTCACTTCCCTGAATGTGGAAACAGCACTTTAATATGCCCTTAACAGTGTCCTCTCTTCCTGGGCTAGAACTGTGCTGTCCTTTGGTCACTCTTCATGACAAGGAGCAGAAAAAGAGAAAAAGTTTTACTTAAGCGTATTTTGAATAATAAGTAGTTGCATGCTTGAAAAAGCTTCATTAGTTCTATCAAATCAATTAAAAAATATCCATGTTGTGAAAATGACTGCACAGTAAACATCTGAACATCAAACAAATGTAAACACTAGCATTTTTTTCCAGGACAACTTTCTGTGTTTCAATTACCTCAAGGAATTTTTATATATACTGTGAATATGTGTCAGATTAAAGCAAATTAAATTATCTACTCTAAATGTCTAATTATATTGCATAATTTTAGATGCCTAAATTTTCAGTAATGTGAAAATAAATTTAATTTACCTCAGTGGGCATATACTATCTCTACATCAGCGCTGCCCAATAGAATGCAATGCAAGCCTTGTAGGTAATTTAAAAGTTTCTAGTACCCATATTAAAAGAAGTAGAATAACGAATGGATAAAGGTGTGTCCTACGTATACAATGGAATACTACTCAGCCACAACAAACATGGACTATTGCCATTTGTGACAACATGGATGGATTTTGAGAGTATTATGCTAAGTGAAAAATATTAGTAAGTCAGATAGAAAAGGACAAGAACCATATGATTTCACTCATACATGGCATATAAATCAAGATGCAGACAACAGAATGGTGGTTAGCAGAAGGAAAGGAGAGGATGGGAGGACAAAAAGGGTAAAGGGGGCCAAATGCATGGTGACGGGAGACTAGACCTCAGGTGGTAAGCACACAGTAGGTATACAGATGTTGTATTATAGTGTTGTACACCCGAGATTTATATAATCTTGTTAACCAACATTACCCCAATAAATTTAATTTTTAGAAGGTAGGAAAAAAGTAAAAATTTAATAATACATTTTAATTAACCCAGTATACCTAATATTATAATTTTAACATGAAAGCAATATGAAAATTGTTAATATTTTACTTTTTTTAGTAGTCTTAAAAGCCATTGCTCATTTTATTCTTGTAAAACATGTTGATTCGGATGAGCCAGATTCAACTGCTAAACAGCCTCATGTAGATGTCTAGTGGCTCCCGTATTAAATAGTGCAGTTCTCAATGTTTATGGAAGACATAATGCCCAACAGATATGTATTCTTCGGGCTGCCCTTTAGATTTTGCTGTTTGTGACTACCAGCATATGGGATTGACCTGACACTTGCTTTCTTCCTGGGAAGCTATATCAAAAAAAGTGAAAACAGTTTGAAGTGACATTCTTTTCTGTCAAATATACTGTCAAGTGGTAATTGAAAGGTGGAAAAGAATAAAGTTAGTATTGTCCAATTATGAGGAAATTTCGGAGAGCTAGAAACAAAAATTCCTTCTCTTCCAGTGCAAACTAAAAGTATTTCCTGGCCATGGTGAGGCTGAAGTACTGGTGGCAGAGCTTTCAAAACTCACAGTTACCCAAGCCCCACCCCAGATCTGCTAAATGAGAATTTCTGGACATAGAGTTCGGGTGATCCTGAAGTCCAAATTAAAGATTTAAATAAAGGATTTGAAATTTAAATAAAGGCCTGGAACAGTATTGTTTATAATGGAATTTTATTTGAAAGGATGTAAATGTCCAATAATGGAGTAATTATTAGACAAATATGATATCTCCATTATTCATATTATGGGCCATGAGGCAAGTTTATGAAAAATAATTAAGGTCATGGAAAAATCCTTACAGTGTTTTAAATGGGAAAGAACATCGTAAGTAGAATACTCAATTTGTTTACAGGATGACCTCAAATTTGAAAAACAAAAGTATGTATTTTTACATAGGCATAGAAAAAAGGCTAGAAGAAAATTCACCAATATATATCTGTGTTCATTCATTTTTGTTGATTTTTTTCCTTCTGTGTTTCTGCATTGACTAGTTACTACTTCTGAAGCTCATACTGCTGTCAGAGGAGCTGCCTCGCGCCGCTCTAGGGAGCAGGAAGGCTCCTTGTAAACAGAGGGCCTAGGCGTGTGCTCTATGCCGTTCCTGCGGCTGCAAGCAGCAGCTCAGGTTATGCAGTAAACCTACTTATTCCAAAAAATAAATTTCAACACTGGAATCACTGAAAAGAATTAACCTGGACCAAAAAAAAAAAGTACTGAATTCCATGGGGTAAAGAAAATCTTTTCTAACCAAGAAAGCTCATTTTCAGAATATGGTTTGTCCCTGCATTACCCTAAAATTACATTTTTTTATACTTCTCAGCCAATAGAAACTGCTGTTTCAAGCTGAAGTTGTGAAAAATACTTTCTAAATATGAAATACAAAGTAAACTGTTATCTCAATAAAGGTAAAATCATTTAATGCAAAAAATAAATTGAAGTGTGAGCTCAATACAATCTACTATTAGTTAGTTATCACTTTGAAAAGCAGTTGGAGGGGGCCCCAAAATTAGTGCTGGGAAAAAAAAGAAATCCTGTGGCAACGGAAGTAGAAGAGGAACAATTACATTTGCATAGTTCAGCCCACTTTCCAAGGAACTCTCAATACATTTCCACAATTAAGTGCCACAATATCCTGTTTTATTAATCTCAATTTTAAGATGAAGTGAATGAGCTTCTAAGAAGCTAAATGGCTCTCTCATCCCCCTGCCCCCCGCCCCAGCCCATTGCACACAACTAGTTAGTGGTCATGCTGAATGCAACTTCTAACGCTTTGTTTTCAAAGTTTGTATTTATTTCTCTGGATGGCGAGGACCTGGCTATGACATTTGTCAACCTTCTGTGGGCCAGGGTTGACTCAGCTGATCAAAGTTGTGGAGAGAGGAATCTGTGGACCTATCTTTGCCAGGATGTGCAAGGGAACAAACCCAGAGGAGAGCTGGTGAAGGGCGAGGGAAGACAATCAGAATGGAGGGCTGTGGGAGAAGAGATCCTGGCTGTGAAAATGAATGGCAATTTAGCACAGAACTGGCCTCTAAATCAGGACCACACCCTTAGTGGCTTTGTTTATTTAGCTCCATTGCATGTAAATTAGAAAATTATCAAGCGATCAGTGGAACAAATCCTTTCCTCCTATCTTTGGTTTTAACAATTTACAGTATAAAATTGTACAATTGTGCATAGACATCCTGGGGTTGCTGGGAACTAAAGAACAGTCTGTGTGTGTGTGTATGTGTGGATGAGACAGAGAGAGAGAGAGAGAGAGAGAAGCAGACAAGAGTAGGAGGGCTTGCTATACTGGTGTGGGCCTTTTTTGCTTCCAGTATGTGACCAGATAGCAATCGACATCAATATTTTTATCCTCAAATCAGAAAGATAATGACAGAGAATGTAGCAAACAAAAGCACAGAGGCAAATGGCAAGCCTGAGAGCAAGGTGTAGGGTGGTGGAGGCCAAGCAATGAAGACAAAATAAGAAAGTGAAAAAGTATTGTGTCGGCTGACAGTACATTTCACTGGTTCTTCTGCACCAAAGAGAGTCACTGGCACAATATCCTGAAAGATTTCATCTAATTTAAGCCTTAGGTCAAGGGATTGGAAACAAAACTTTCCAGCAGTTTAAGACTAGTTTCAAGGTGTTCAATTAAATTGCAAATCCATATCACATCCTAGTTTATACATATAGATGAAACTAGCCTTCATATTATATGCATTTAACTGAGACTGTGTTTCTCAGTAATTTCCTTTCATGCTCTGAAGAACTGATATTAATTTCCTTCGCATTACTACAAAGAAAAACATCTCCCAACTCTTAAAGATCACTGATAGACGATTCTATTAGCTTTTGACACAAGTGATTAGGGAGATATTATTTACTGACTCAATTTGTTTTTATTTGAACTTATATGTATCATTTCATAAGTTTCAACTTCTTTGATTCCTTCTTCATCAAGCTAAGGTTCTTATTTTTAAACCTGAATTCCTTGAACTTCTGAAGAAATATATAGGGGTCCAGCAGAAGTAATGCCTGTTTGAGTGTGGTTGGTAGGGGAATAATATGGGTGTAATAATTTATAGTTTTAATTTGAACATTTCACCTAAAATTTCATATGGTGTGCTTGAGTGTGATATTGTTATGTTACAAAATTACACACTTAGGATTTTGTAATAAAACATTTTGTAATAAAGAAGGGGCGTTATTTGTGCCGGAGCCCTGTAAATTTTTTTTTCATTTCTATAAGTTTTTTCTTTTTTTCAAATATGTTTGATCTTATTTATTATCTTCTACTCATTACTTCCATATTATGCATCCCTTTTTATCTCCTGAAACATAGTTATTAGGTATTATATTTTGAATCTTGTGGTTCTATAAATGAAGTCTAGTGTTTGTCAGAATATCTTATTTTCTTTACTGTTTTGGTCATTTTTTATCATTAACTTATGTTTCTTAGCACTTTATCTGTGTGAATTCTTTGAGGTCTGGGTTGAAGTATCATTTTCCCAGAGAGGATTGCATTTGCTTCTATCAGATCTCCGAGAGTACCACTAATAATTTAAAATACATTTTGGATTAGTTTGGGCTTTTTTTCCCCTCCCATAGAGGTAATATATTTGGGTTGCAAATCCACAAGAGGACTATTCTGTGGTTATTTATTCTCAATAAAGATGCTTTTCCTTCTAATGTCAAGGTTAAGGCATCACTGGCTCTTTTGTGTTTTACTTGCAGGTCTCTCGTTAGAATCTCCATTTTGGGAAGGTCCTGAGATCACTACCTTGTCTTCTGTATCCTCGACACCCCCTTCCCTTGCCCCCAGCAACCAAAATGGAAGCTTATGAGGGTTGGCAGATGGCTCAGGGATAAAAGACAGCCTAACTGCTTCTCTCTCTCTTTCTGGATTAGGCACATTTATAAATGTATTGAAGGGAAAGTGTATTTTCTGCTCAAAACTTTATATTTCAAAATTAAAAATACCCATTTCCTAGAACATCATCACTAAAACTCCAATATGATTGGAGAACAGGATGGTTCCTCGAAGAAGGGATTGTCCTCTTTACTATGTACATCCCTCTTAAGTTTTTATTAAAAGAATTCTTTTATCATTTTAAACTATCTTTTATGATATAATAGTATAATAATTTACTAATTTTCAGTCTCTCTTTTTTTTTCCTCTTGGGAGTCTTTTGTTTTTTGAGCCAACAACGTATTTTAAGAAGACGTTTTCTCAGGCACTCTCATAGATTGCTGGTGGGGGTACAATACGGTACAACCATGACAGAGAGAAGTTTGGGAATATTTATAAATAACAAATGCATTTACCCTTTGATTCAGCAATGTCATTTTTGGAAATTTGTCCTGCAGATTTACCTGAACTCCTGCAAAATGATATATTTATGAGGATGTTCACTAAAGCATTGTTTATAAATGCAAAATGTGGAAGCATCCCAAATGATCATCAGTGGAAAAATAGTTAAACTAAGCTTGCTATGCCTATTCAATGGAACAGTATTCAGCTATAAAAAATGAGAAAGTTCTGTGTACTAATAATGAAATCTTTTATGTTATACTGAGTTTAAAAAAGTCAAATTACAAAATAAAGTACATTATGGTCTACCTATTAAACAATAAAGGACATTACTAATATATTTTATTTGCTGTATGTATTATTTATTTGTTACTTAAAAACATGTATGTAAAACTTTTCGATTGTCAGGAATTCTTCTATGTACAGATACTTCTTGACTTACAATGAAGTTATGGCCCAAAAAATGCATCATTAATTGAAAGTAGTTGAGAATGCATTTAATGCTGCACTATGGAGTATTGATTATTTACTCTCGTGACTGTGTGTCTGACTGGGAGCCATGTTCCCTGACGCTGCCCTGCATCATGAGACAGTATCGTACAGCCTGTAGCTAGCCCAGGAAAAGATCAAAATCCAAAATTTAAACTACAGTTTCCACTAAATGGATCGCTTTTTTTGCACCATTCAAAAGTCACCATCTTAAAGTAAAAAAAATGTAAGTCGAACAATTGTAAGTTGGGGAACCTTTGGATTTTTATGAATGCCAATCTAATTCATCCTTATTTAAAATCCTTTAAGTGGATTTTATTATCTTCACTTTTACAGATGAAGAAATTAAAGCAGAGAGGTTAAGTAACATGTCCAAGATCACAGAACTAGGAAGTAGAAAGATACACAAGAAACTAGCAAAATTGATAAACTAGAGGAGGTAGATTAGGGCACAGTGGTAGTTGAAGGGGCATGCAGGAGCAAAAGGTATCTGTGTATAGCCTGTGTGTGTGTGTGTGTGTGTGTGTGTGTGTGTATGTATGTAAGTATATATTTATATATAAGTATATACAAAAATATATAAATACTTATATATCAGTATTTTAAATATATGGGGCCCAGGACAATAATGCCTCCTTTTTATTACAAAATCTTTTATTACAAAATCATGAGAATGTAATTCTATAACATAACAATATTACAGTCAAGCACACCATATGACATTTTAGGTGAAATGTTCAAATTAAAACTATAAATTATTACACCCATATTATTTTCCTACCAACCACACTCAAGCAGGCATTATTTCTGCCAGATCCTCTATATATAAATATGAATATATTTATGTATAAATATATATTTATATATTAAAAAGTGTCCAGTATTTTTAGTTGTTTCCAGTGTAAGGTATTTGTTTGCTATATTGCTGAAAGAGAAATTTGCAAAAGATAGTTTGTAAACCTTGTTTATTCCAGCCTTGCCTTTCTGCCACATTTACAAAAAAAATCTTTTTGTTTAAATAAAGATGACTAATTTTGTATCTGGAAGATGATTTAATGGTTGAAGCAAGAAGCAAATTTACTTTGTTTTTCTTAAAAAAACTTTTTTTACCCCCCACTGAGGGCTTAGGATGGATAGATGATCAGGTGATCTAACCACAAAAATTAAGCTTTTCTGGAATTCCACTTAGTATTTTATTTTTATCCACACAAGGAATTCCTAGTAAAAGATGGCGCCATCCCACTGCCTCAGGTTTCCTGCCCCCCTTTATTCCGTTACTCTGCTTTATTTTAGTGCATGGCATTTACCAATAACGTGCAGGGTTAGCATCGGGAGGGGGAGGGGGAAGAATGGCTGAAAGGGTACATACAGGGAACAAGCAACATAAATGGTAAGTACAAAATAGGTGGGGGGGGCGGTTAAGAATAGTGTAGGAAATGGAGAAGCCAAAGGACTTACATGCACGACCCATGGACATGAACTAAGGTGGGGAGGTGACTGTTGGAGGGTGGGGAGCTGCAGGGTGCAGGGGGCTAAAAGGGCTAAAACATGGGACAACTGTACTAGCATAATCAATAAAATCTACTTTAAAAAAAGAAGCTCGGACAAAAGATATGGTAAACAAGACAAATAAATAAATTCTAATGAAAAAATAACTGCCATTTGCATAATTTTTGTTTCCTGTCTCCCTTACTGAACTAATGAATAAAATGCTTTACGAGGGCAAGAACCTCATCTGGCTTACAAATGTTGTAGCCAGTACACTTAAAAACAGTGGCCACCTTTCATTGAATATTTATTGAAATTATTAATTAAAAAGTCCCCAGTTAATCTCTTTGTACCTAAATGTGTATATTCAAAGTGAGCAGTTTTTAACATCATTTTGTTTTCTTTATTTGTTCTCATCCAAACAACAACAAATCTTGGAATGCTGTGCATTTATTATCAATGTATTATGCGGTTAGTTTCTCTAAAAACATTGCATTTCAGGGTGGTTACAAAGAGAACCCAGCAATGTCTAAATGAAATCTAACACAAAGCACATCTAGAATTTTAAGAATAAATGTATGTGGTTATCTTTGATATTTGCCTAACATTTTCTGCTACGGCTCTTAATTGATTGCTTACTCTCATAGGTATTAACATATAAAACATATTCATGAATGCCATTCTACAGAATTTGTTTTACAATTTGACCTTTCTAACCTCATAGAAAAATAAACCTTAGTTTAGCATTTGTTTTTACATTTCTATGTAATCATGAATAGGGGCAGATTGTAAGTCGGAATTTTGTTTTCTTATTTAATTGCAATAAAGCCAATTACTAAAGACATTTCAGGGATCAAAACAAGTATTATCTCTGTTTTATAGATTGAAGAGCTGCGAGTAGGGAGGCTCGGTAAACTGTCCCAGGTGACACTAGCCATCAGCTAAGCTCAGACTCAGACCCAGTTTTGTCTGACTTCAAAGTATGTGCTCCTAATTATGACTGGACTACTTCTCTTTTATTATTTAACTCTTCCTTTAACCCTGTTTATTTACTGATCGTATCTTTTTTTATTGTAAGCTACTCACAATTATTTCATAAAGTAGATCATGTATATTAAATATATACAAACATACATAAATCCCTTCCAAAATTCTATTATTTTCTTTGCACACTAATTAAATAAGTCTTACTATTAATAAATAATTGAAATAATAATTAAAGTAGTAAATATTGATAATATTTGCAAGTAACAAGTATTGCTGAAGCAAAACACTAACAGTGGAAGCATTTTCACAATAAGCTGTACCAAACAGTTGGTCTCATGAAAATGTTTTCCCTACATTTCATATCCTAGAGTTTTGTTTTCTTTTATTCATCTTTAATTTTTCTATTGAGGGGTGAACAGTGAGCAAATGAACTTAAATTTCTTCAGTGATAACATTTCTCTTCCCTATTTAAAAATTATCCAAGTGTTCTTGAGAAGAATGTTGTGCGTTTCCACAGTTAACCAGTCTTTTATTATTTCTAGTTTCTTCTGCTAAAACTCATCAAATGACATTTGTAACTTCAAATGGCATGAAACTAGTCAGCAAAGAAGCTCTTTGAAAATGTTTCATTTTGAACTAATGAATAAAATGCTTACTTTTGAAGCAGAATGAAGTTAAAATGTCATTCTTGTTTTTAAGAAAACAAACACCTGCTTGAAGATTTCTTATATTTAAACAGAATTGAGAGTTTCCTGTGGAGGAAACAAATTAGCCTTTTCAAGTTTCAGGAGATGCTATGGGAACTTCCTTTTGAGTAGACAAAAGTAAGAGAAAAAAAAAATAAACCCTTTAAGAACTAGAAAGCTATGTGCAGAAAATGTCTTTGCTTGCTTTCAGATGTTTAATACATTAATGCTTCATTCACTTCTGTTTGGTACATAAATAAGATAATGTACAGTCTTTATTCTTCACATTCCCCAAGCAAAAACAGATTTTTGTACCAGAAAGCATGTGGGAAAGGTAATGATGAGGGAGGCACTGTGGCATTCTAGAAAACATTCGATTAGGAGGATGAGGGTCTGCACTCTATTTGCAGCTCTGCTTCTACTGGCTCTAACAACTCACAGTGGGTCATTTCACCTCTTGCGGCTCAGTTTCCTTACTTGTAAAATGGGCTTTTATAGATAACACCGAATGGTTGGGAGATCAATTCAAATAGGTGAACTGTATGTGCAGAGAATACAAGTTCAGTATCAATATAAGTGAGACTTGTTTCTTATGTGGGTCACAGGGATGTTCTCACATTTTAGGAAAGCTTAAAAATTCTTCCTTTTCTATGCAAGTTAAAAGCATTTGGAATGACAGATATTAAACTGCTGTCTTTATCGCTGTCTCGCCAGGTGACCTTGGGCTACTCAGCTGATATTTCCCTCTTTGTAGTTTCTACATCTTCAGAATTTCAGGGTTTTTTTCCCCTTTTTCATGTTCTGAGAACAATTTAATAAACGAATCCAGCTACACGATCCATTTTTGGAACCTTGAAGTTACTGACTTGGTCAGGAGGGTCACAGTGAGCAATTGGTTTGAAATAATATAGTCAATTGGGTTTGATACAGAAAGTGAGAGAAAGGGAGATTTTGAGTTGTTTATAATCTTAACTGACCAAATATTTGAACAAACAGCACTTTACTGTCCCCAAAAGAGGTGAAGGGTTTCATTTAATGTATTTCCAAGGACTTAGGTGAACTAAGGAACTAGTCTGCTGACATAGTGTACTCTCTATACACGATCCCACAGAAATATGTCAGTTTTAATATAATTTCCTTAACTTCCTTTCTACCTTCTTTTATCTTCCTCCTCCTCCCCCTCTTTTATCACCATAATCACAATCATCAAACACTGAATTCCTACTCAATTTTAATATAGTGTCCCAGTTTCTTTTAAGCCCAGAAGTATAACAACTGACTTCCCCTTTTTTTTAAACCTACAAACTGATGTTAATTTTAACAATCTAAACCAGAATAAATCACAGACTGAATAAGGTCTTGTCTTTTCTTAATAGAAGTAAATTTAATGGAAGAATTTAATACTTTATGTAAGCAGAGAACTTTTTTATATTTTATAAGATTTTGCAATAGAGTTTTTAGATGTGATTTTGTTGCTTCCATTTTGGGACTAGCTGTTGATTCAATGGCTTGCGATTGTCCTAAGACCGTGATTCACTATCTCTTATACCTGCAATGTATAGATAATCATCAACAATCCTAAAACTCTATATTATTTTACTGAGCCATTTGTTTTCAGGTTTAGTTGCCTATAAGTGACTAGTGTTAAAATACATTTAATTTGCACACCTCTAACTTACAAATTCCAACATGTTCACATCATTAAGAGATTTAGTAGCCAGCTACTGCCTTCTTCTGAATTTGGTAGCTCATGGGGGTGATTTCCGCCTCATACCTTGAACCATTTCAGGAGCAGCCAGGCATTTTATTCTGTGAGTATGCTTATCATAAAATGACAGGGAAGGTTTCTCTCCAATATATGTAAATGCCAAAACAATTTTTTCAAAGTTTCTCTGTGGAAAGATGAAAGTGGGAGGTTTTGAGATTATGAAGGTAAACACAAACCTCCTGAGAGTATATTTCACTGGAACTAGGAGGGGAAAGATTAGAAAGTTTATCCCAAGAATTTTTTCATCTGTCATTGTGAGCATAGCACTGGAATGGCACAGACATGAACACGTATTCTCATTAGCTGGAGGCTCCCGTGATTTAGCCACTCTGAATGTCTTAGAAGCAGGTGGGAAAAGAAATCTGGATAATCTTTATACAATGGTAATGCAAATTCCTCCTCTGTAGCACAAGATTTGTTTTTTCATTTCCTTCCTTTATGTATGTTAATAAAGTGAGTAGGATAATACGTCTTTTTTGGTAATATGTACATCCCCCCCGCCCCCACGCTCACTCACACCTATGTTGCTCTGGGAAAGACTTGCAGTTTTCATGTAAAATAACTGCATGTTTCACCTTGTTCTTAAGGCTCCCAAATGCCAATCTTGTGATGCACTGTCACAACTTATGTGTGACTGACTGGTTACAGAGTTCGCTCATCTATATGGAGAGGTGAGAATTTGTCACTGTGCATAAGCAGAAAGATCAGTCAGATACAGTGATAGATCTGTTCTATGCGTGGATTCGTCTGCTGCTATATTAGGGTGGCTCGGCAGCTGCCAAATCCAATTGTGAGACTGGTTTTGTGGTTGAGAAAACAGTAAAGGAAGAAATGATGTCCTGACATAGCCACTTTTGGGTACAGAAACTGCAGAGTGAAAATATTATTGTAATCATTACATCAAAATTTTCTCTGACACCATATCTACCCTAGGAGGTGCCGCAGGGACTTCAGCATCTTTTCCTGGGCACCAGAGTTCATATATTGTGGCGTTAGGGTTCAAGTTAGCATTGGGGTGTTGGTAGGTGGACAGGGTTGCACAGAACCCAATCTTTTTCCAGGCCTGCTTATTCATATTAGCATTTGTAATTAAAAATTAAGCCATCACTCTGGTGTCAGGGGCAAAATATGGTCAATTAACACTTAAACAAACTGCAATAATGTTGTATGAAAATATTACAGATTTTGCAAAATTAATGATGTGAAAGACAATGTACTCATTAGATTGGAGTGTATAAAATGCACACAGTAGCTTATCTGTCTTTGTATTCATTCACTCAGCTGTGTTCATTACTCTTCATGTGGATTAAAGAAAGGAAAAAGAAATAAGATCAAAGAAATAATATCAAGACATTATCAATCATTTTTAACTGGTGCCATTGGACAATTGACCTCCATTCAGCATTCCAAATCTGAGAGAAATTTCTTTCTCAGAATGCTCTTCACTCCCAAAGAGAATGCTAGAAGGTATTTTGTTGATTTTTTATCCCTTTAGAACCTGGTCTTTTTTTTTTTAAAGATATTATTTTTTGTTGTTGTTGTTAGTAATGTGTCTTTTTTTTTGAAGATTTTTTTTACGTATTTTTAGAGAGGGGAAGGAAGGGAAAAAGAGAGGGAGAGAAACATCAACGTGTGGTTGCATCTCGCACGCCCCCTACCAGGCACCAGGCCTGCAACCCAGGCATGTGCCCCAGGCATTTGTCCCAGGCATGTGTCCCAGGCATGTGTCCTGCACTGGTAATCAAACCAGTGAGTCTTTGGTTCCAGGCCGGCACTCAATCCACTGAACCACACCAGCCAGGGCTAGAACCTGGTCATTTTAGCAGCAGGAAGAAAACAGCAAATGCAAGAAAAGAATACGTAGGAAACAGAAGAAGGAGCTTCATTAGAAAAGTCACATGAGGACTCAGTCTGTCGGAGCACACCCAAGGGAGAAAAGAATAATTTTGTCAACAGATCAGTACTGTGGTGCACAGTGGCCATTCGCTATTTGGATAGACTACTGTTCTACCCACAATATAACTAAATCAATGAGTCAATGGTAAATTGTTGATTTATAATGGGTCCTCTACTAAACTCATTGGGCAAATTTTTTTTTCCAGAATGTCATCTTTTTACTGTAAGAGAACAAAATCAATATTCTTGAAAGTCTACTATTTTGACAGTAATGCATACATTGAAAAGAAGTAAAAACATTTCTCCAGTTCCTCCTGATTAAAGAATCATAACCACTGGAGCTCATGGATATATAACAAAACTAAACCTGAGAGAACTGGCACCATTATCTCCCTGGACTGACCTATAGCCCTGCAATCAACTTAAATAAGCTTGCAGGCCCATCTAGATGAAATGAATTTTTGAAAAGTTAAGGAGTAGATTAAAAAAACAAAATAATAAGCCCTAGAGCTTGTTAACCCTTGGAAACTGCATTGTGGTTAAAAACAAAGATGTCAAATTGTTTCTGTCTTATCACCATTAGTGTTATTCTAGGTGGGGATGTTGCTGTCATTGTCACTGCTAGTAATTTTTCAGGACATTTTACAGAATGTCTCAAAAATGTAGATCTCATCATTTTCCCAGAGTATGGGTAGCTGAATGAGAACTTCTTTGGAACTATAAAGAAAAGTCCCAAAATTTTTGCATAAATATGAGGAAAGCCACAGGAGCAACATTTTGACACTGTCTGGATCTTATCAGAAGAAAGCATCTATCGTTCTGCCTCATGGGGAAATTGCCCTTGTGAGACAATTCTATAAAGTAGATTAGAAAGTCTTTAAACAATGTTTGTGCAGAGTGGAGGTAGCAAACGCAAATGGCTAGGCAGGTCATGTAATGGGTGAAGCAAGTCCAGTAGGCGCAAGAAACAGGGAGTGTGCCCATCTAAGAAGGAAGCCACTTCTAGATTCTAGTTGTCCTGTGGAAATGGAGGCCTAAAGCTCCTTCCATTTTTTAAAAATAAACTGGAAGTCTGGATTTTTATAAAGTGTCCTGTTTTTAAGGCACTTATTTAAAATGAGCCCAAACTATAAACTAACAAAAAAAAAATACTGGTGGGATCCATCACTTTAGCTGCCATTTGTAATTTATGGAGTAGTCATCACACTATCCACACTATTCACATTTATTGAGAGTCTCCTGGATATCAAGTTCAACACTGATGCTCTGAGAAACATTGGATATGTTGAAGACAAGGATTTTACTCTTAAAGAGTATGACGTGAACCTGGCGAGCTGAGCCAAGTAAAAAAAAGCAGCTCTCCAACTGTACTGCAAAAGCACAGTAGAACATTGTGCTTTTCTCCATAGTAACAATGAGAGTATATTAGAGTTTTTGAGGAATAAAGACCAGAAGGAGTGAATGAGACTGAGAGAGAAAATAAAAACTAAACTTAGAGTGTTGAATATTAGACCTGATGACTGAGAAAAAGAGAAAAAGGGAGATATAGGGAAGAATCTATTAGATTTTGTATGATCTTCACAATAAATGAGATAGGATCACATTTACATTTGGTAAATTTCCCTTATATGTAGAATAGCACAAAAAAGACTTATAGAAATATTCAGGTTTTGATTCTTAGAAACTAATATTGACTATAGAAATCATGGATAACCAATGAAGGATAGGTAAGCATTAAAGCAAATTTCTGATTGCAAACAATTCACAGCATTATATTTTTAAAAATTTTTATTCACAGTGATAGTGTATCAGTTTAGGTGAAAAGAAATATTGAAAGTTTTTCATGATCTTCAAACATCACATAGCATTAATTTCCAATAAAAAACTCGACATGACTTTAATTGGCAATAATGTTGATGCTGTGAATTTCAAGACTAAGAACTTGTCACTCTCTCCCTGTAAACTCTATCCCATGTTCAAGAAGGTCAAGTAGTCTTTACAAAAAATAATTTCCATTCAAGGTTAGTGTGTTTACACTCATTTTAGTGAGAAAGTGTGGAGAGAGAAAAGCTATTCTTGAGTTGACTTATATTTACTTTTCTTTCTAAAGAAGATATTAAAATGGAGCACTTAATCCCTTCACTTTTTTCATCCATCCCCCTAACACTCCCCCACCCAACAAAAACTCATAGACACAGACAAGAGTATGGGGCTTATCAGAAGGAAAGGTGGGTAGGGGGAGGTAGAAGAGGGTAAAGGGGGAATAAATGGTGATAGATGGAGACTTGATTTTGAGTGGTGAACACAATATAATATACAGCTGATATATTATAGAATTGTACTTGAAACCTATATAGTTGTATTAATCAGTATTACCCCAATAAATTCAATTAAAATATACACAGAGCTAATTTTTTCTTTTGTGTATGAAAGAAACCAAATAACAGTAAAACTTGATTGTCATTCTATTTAAAGAAGGCAATTATGCAGTGGTTATACACATCTGAAGGTCAGATGTCTGAACCTATGGTGTCTGAGCCTTAAACCAATCTCATAAATAGAGCTGTATTCTCCAGGGGGATGAAATGGCTTAAAAACCACAAGCGTGGTATTTCTGAAATGGGAATGTTATTCACTCAGGGAAGAAAATCAGCTTCCCCAGTACCTCTAGATCTTCACTGTAAACTTGGATGTAATATGTAGACAATTGGGAGCTTTCAAGGACACTTTTGATTTGGCTCTGCAAGTGGCTCTAGTCTGAAGGTGGAGTCCTGTACTCCTTGGAACTGGGTAAGTTTGGGTTCTGGCTGTATCTTACAAAGCAGAAAGCTTAAAATTAGCATTTTACCTTCATCAGTCATTGTCATGTTGATACAGTAATTAGAAAACCCCAAGGGTTTATGTTGTCAGTTTATGTCTTTAACAAGGTGTGAACTCACTCACACCGACAACTCTGCTTCACATTAAACTGCTTCACTAGCAAAGTGTTCTCATGTATTGAGGGTCTTTTCTTGAGACAAATAGTGTTATCAGTGGAGCGCTATTCTCAAGTTGCAGGAGAAATGTTGAGATTAACAATATAATAGTCTGGTATTTTATGAAACAACAAAGAAAAATGAAGGATTACAATAAATTGATTTCTGGAATGAGTCATTTAATAAATGGGAATGATAAGATGGAAGATGGCATTAAAAATGTCTCAACTATTCACTGGGAAATAAACAATTAGCCTGCATTAGAAACAAAGTCATCTTGAGGCCAGGGTAGAAGGGCTGATGTTCTTAATTTATACTTACAAGGACAAGTGAGGTAAAGGGAAATGACTGATTTCAGGCCACAAGCTATGAGTGTTTCTGTCTGATTTGTAGATGAGTGCCTTTTGATTACCAGCATAAATGGCATGGTTTGACAATTTCTCCTCTGCTTGGCTCAAAGACCCTGGATCTACATGACAAGAAACATCAAATTTCCTCTTCAGATGGCCACATGGCCAGTTTTACTTGCAGAAAGCTATGCGAAGATTTCACAGCAGCATCTATAACTGGGTTGGCATCACTTTTAAAGATATAGGCTTCACTTTAATTGTTGAGGCTTTATTTGGCTTCAAATTCAGTGTAGAACAGTTATGATAGCTTTGATTTTGCTATCCTACAGAAAAAGTGGAGAATTTTCAGTCTACTCTCGAAAGAAGTGAACAGAATCATGTTTTCTTCCCCAACCACTGAAATATAATAGGGAATAAAATTTTACTTCAGTTTGAAAAATATTTTGGTTGTATGTGCAAACTTCCATCGCACTTGGGCTGGGAATGACACTTATCTCAAAGACTTGCAGAAACAAGAAGGAAAAATCAATTTTCAAAAGAGACATGGCATGCTACTATGTTTGGGTTGAGGGACAGACTACATGTGTATACGTTACAGCACACTGGCTGGCCACGTCTGCAGTCTGATACTCTTCCATCTGACACAGCAATGGAGTGTTGCTAAATTAAATAATATACCAGTTAATAATATGTTCTCATATTTAAAACAGAAACGTGTGAATTAGTTTTAATTCCTCTATGTATCATGCTCTTTTACATATTGATATGTAATAATAAAACTTCACAGTATCCAACATTTGAGTGTTTACTATGTACTGAGACTGTTCAAAGCACTTTTTAAAGTACTTTGTATTTGCTCTTTTAAATGCATTTACTGTATTAATTCTCACAACGAGTCATCGAGCCAGGTACTACTATTTTGATGCCCATTTTATAGATGAGAAATTGAGTCAAAGAAAGCTCAACTTCTAAAGATTTAACTATTGGAGAAATATGCAGTGATCTGACAAGGAGCATGACAAGAGAAAATTTCTGAGATGTCCTAAACTAAATTACAGCAGGCTGGAGGGCAAGAGGAAGAGATAAGAGGTTAATGAGTTAACAGAGCCACTGGTAAAAACCAACAAAAGACTGCTCACGTTTTTTAATGTATGTTCAAACTTTGAATCAACTTTCAGGCAGCTATTATGAAAAACAGCTGACCACCAGACGCCACACATCCTGCTTATGCGAGACCTTTCTTGACCATTGGCCACATCCAATCGAGAAGTAAGAAATACTGTACTTCTTCCTTAGTGACTATGCACCTGTCCTAGAGCTGGCCCTGCTTCACCTTTTCCCAACCCTTTATTACAGCTTTCCCAACCCTTTCCCAACCCTTTTTACAAGCCAATGTAAATTCTTTCAAAACAACTTAACATCTTTCTTCCCCAACACATTGCATAAAAGATTCCTGCCAACTCCATGTCTTCTCCAACCAGCCCTGCTGCTGGTGGTCCAGACTGCATGCCCCAGGACCTGGTCCTTTATCTGGCTAGCTTATGGCTGAATAAACCCTTTCTTTTAGGATGACTTTTGGCCTCCAAGTTTTTGTTAACAAGACTATGGAGGGCATTTTTATAGTTAACAACTAAATAGTTAAATCTAATCTCAGTTTTATATTTTTTCTAGCTTTGCATTAACTATTCTCAGCTTATTAGCTCCTTACTTGTCTTCTTCAGTTCAATCCTCTTGCCACTGAAAACTACCTTTCTTTCCTTTCTTCCTCAGTTTTCCAATAACAAATCAACCCTTAGAAGTCCTTGGGTTTCAATATTTCTTCCCTTTATGAAGAAAGTGAATATTGCTGCCTAAAAGACAATTCTCTAAGAGCATGAGGAATTTTTCTTAATTCTGAAATATTTGATATTTGAAATTCCATAACCATCATCATGGATAGAAAACATGGCACTCCCCTTTGAAAAAGTGGTCAAATAAAGAGTTCAGTCAACACTTAGAAAAAAGGAGCTTGATGACTGTGAATCCTGCTTGTCTGGAATCCTAGCTCCACCACTCATTAAGTAGGTAACCTTGGGAATATTATTTAACCGTTGTTAGCTTCATTTCCTCTTCTAAAATACAGCAGTAATAATAGCTTCCACTTCATGGGTTTGTTGTGAGAATGAAATGAGATAACAAGTATAAATGCCTTAGCACACTGCCTAGGATAGAGTAAGCACATTAAGAAATATTATTACTATTCTCACTAGTGCAACAAAACCTGAAACAAAGCATAGATTAGACATAGAATCAGGACCTAGGAGCTTGTCAATAAATGCTAGGCAGCATGACCAACAAAGAAGAAAATAATTTCGATAATACTACACTAAAAAGGACACATTATGTTCAGAAAAAAAAATTTCAGTTTGTTCCTAAATAATTGGGAAAACCCAATTATACCCACAGTTAGACTGTAAAAAACTACTTTCGCTCCATCCACAGTCTCTTTTATTCTCTCATTTCTTCACAGTTTGCAGGTGGAAAGGGTGACAGACATTGGCCTGGCACACTAAATCCTGGACTGAAATATCTAGGGCTGCTGCCTTTCCCACTGTCAGACACGCGGCCTGAGGGAGGAGAGATTAGGAGACACTTGAGACGTTGATGCCTGAGGCTTGCATTACTAACCATAATAAACATTTTTCTTTTTCAGTAAAGCAAATATGAAGGGAGCAGCTGCACGAGGAGAGTAGTTTTTTCACAGTTAACTTCTAGTAATAACTGCACTGTAAAAGTGTTTTCAACACTTGGACTCTAAGAGTCCCCCACTTTCTTTACGTAGATTACTGACTTATTCAAGCAGGGTAATTTCATGCTCACCTCTTCCTTCAAGGTCTCTCTGGTCCTTGACCTCACAAAACAATGATCTTCTCTCATTTTATGTCACTGAAGTTTAGGGAAAAGGAAGTGACAGATTTGGAGTGTCTTTTAAAAGCAGATAGTTTAAAAATATAATATAGCAAACTATATTTATGGTCATCTGTTGATAGTCTACATAGATCTTAGTCTTGGAAGTGTAGCTCTGAAACTGCATTTGGAAATCATGTGAAACTACGTCATACTCACAACATGGTGTTAACAGCCATCTCTCTTCAAGAGCATGAAGTCAACTGGCTCCCCTATAAACATGCTGCTGGAGGAATATACACACAGAGAAATATTTTGGAAGAGTGAAAATATTCTTAGTCTAAGTCTGGTCTCATTTGCAGTGACAAAATAGATTTGAAGGGAAATTTCGAAACTTCTAAGAAGTGCATGTATACGTTGGAAAGAGCTCTGGCTTCTGTCTGAGGAATCTGAACTCAGGCCTTGAAAATCTTAGACAAAACATGAACCTCTGTGGGCTCTGTTCTTTTTTCTGTAAAACCAGGGGTTTGAACTCTATGACCCTGCACTGGTGAATTCTAAAATTATTCTTAGCAATGATAAACATGGCTAGGATTTCATTATATAGACAGAAAAATAGTAATTCTTTGTAACTTCTTATCAATCTGGCCTTTCTAGCCACCTTCATTATTTTCTCTTGTAGAACTTAATGCAATTAAAAATACTATAGATTTTACTTTTTAAAAACTGTTGTCTGTATCTCCTTCTGGAAAGTAGATTTCATTGGGGCAGGAACTTCAGTCTCTTTTGTTCATGACTGTATTCCCAGATCTCGGAACAGTGACTGACACATAACAGGTGCTCAGTAAATACTTATCAAATGAATGGGTCTTATAATTGGTCATAATTTAGCATCCTGTTTTCCTTAGTAGAGTACTGTAATTAAAGCTTCTCCTTACATCCTCTCTAACAAATGTTTGAGAATAAATTTCTAATTTAAAAGAAGACTTTTCACACTGAAAGACACAATGTTAGTAACAGATAATTGTCAATGGCTCATGCTTACAGTTTCTAGGGCCAAGTCATAAGTTTTATGGCTAGTTTTAATTAATTAGGATGTCTTTCCCAAATTGCCTTTCATGACTAGCTGTAAATATATCAACATAGACTATTAGCACTGGAATGGAATTTTGATCTTTAATCCAAATCTTCCATTCAGTGAAGCTTATGTTTGTAAAAATTAACCATGCCAAGCTCTGCTTGAGTATGCCAATGACAGAGCCCAATGCAGCTCTCTCACACAAGTATTTCTTATTATTAATGGGAATTTGCTTTCTAATAACTTTGACTCATCAGCCCTGATTCTACCAGTATGTTCCAGAATGTCTTTTCTTTAACATTTAATCTCTATTGTCTCTCTTGGTAGAGGGTGCTATTATTTGTTATTGTTTATGGTCTTGTTTGTTTTGGGAGTGTTAAAGCATAAATTTCTGAAATGCATATTGCCTACTTTTGTCTTGGTTAGCCATGAGTCTCCTACTTTGCCTTAAGAGCCTCTTTTCTATTAATTATTATAGATGTATATGCTGAAATTGATTATATTACATAAGTTAAAAAAAATCCAGAAACCATGGCAGCAAGACCACAAATCATGGCTAACACTTCATTTGCACATATAACAAAGTATACCTTCCCCAATATCTGGAACAATGTAATTTTTGGTAGGTGATAGGAAGTTTATGTTGGCTGTCTCACATATGTAACTTTAGTAGTTTGGAAAAGTCATGAGAAATTTTGAGAAAAAATGTTGGAAGAAAATGGACCCACGGAACTGTGGCAGCCTTGGTCTGCAGAGGTGAGAAAGGAAAAACCATTTGATGGAGGAGACACAATGCAGAAGTAATGTGAGCTCGTGCAAGGGAGCCTCATGGTCGCTGAATGTCCAGTTAATTCTGAATAAGTCTTTAGGCTTTTTCTCATCAGTTGCTTGACTGCAATACTAAATGCTTTTCTAAGGAGAAAGTGTGGGACTTTCTAGAGTAAAGAATCTCAAGGTAGAGTGTAGACTCATTGGAGGGTGTTTGTTACAGTTGATATTTGTTACATTATTGGGCCCTTCAGTCAGAGATTTTGATTCAGTAATCTACATTTTAAGTAGATTCCCAGGAAATTCTGATGCAAGCCCGGCACTGATCACAACCTGGATGATTCTAAATTAGGTGAGTATTTGATAGTCCATTTTGGTTTTCTTATTGTGAGAATGAACATGCATGAAGAAGTTGTAAATTAGGAGCAATCGTTTTTCTTAAACTTACTGTATCACAGCTGGTATTTTCTAACTAGTCTTTTTGCAATTATTTTTACTTTAGTTCTGAAAATTCAGTGATCAACTGCAGTATGTTTGCATTTGTTTTCTCAATGTCCTTCAACCCTGGCTCCATGTTGGATACGTTTATTTAAAAAAATTAATTAATTTATTTATTTTTAGAGAGAGGAAGGGAGGGAGAAAGAGAGGGAAAGAAACAACGATCCATTGCCTGTCTCACACCCCCAACTGGGGACCTGGCAAACAACCCAGGCATGTGGCCTGACCAGGAATTGAACTGGTGACCTTTTGGTTCACAGGTCAGCACTCAATCCACTGAGCCTCATCAGCCAGAATGGAATTGCCTGGCATACTTTTAATATAAAATTCTGATTTAGTTGCAGGCTTCAGGAAGCAAAGGTGAATATCCATGAGTGCTGCTAGAATGAGGGTGGAAAGCAAAAACAGTAAAATTCTGTATTTATTATAAAAATTGGAAATGGGTACATTTATTTATCTTCCCGTGGGAGCACATGAATTTAAATCAGGTTTCCCACATACCTGCTGACTTGCTGTGTTGATAGAGTGAAAATTCTAATGTTTGGGTGTGGTGTCCTCTTGTCCTTTGAAGAGGGACTCAGGAAGAAAATCTGACTGGTTTAATAACATATGAAAGGCAAAATGAGAAACTAAAGATTAGTTGACCAATTATAAAGATAAATCTCTAGCTTTTTCTTAAAAAAATGTAAAAATAGAGTTCTATTACCTTATTTCCTGGCTTTATTAACTAGACTATACAACTGTTTGGTTTCCTACGGATTTCTTATAAAGGACCTCGGAAACACAGCTTCTCCCTTCCTTGATGTTAGAATTCATTTTATATGGCATGCAAGCCTTTAGCTAGTAATGAAAAATCAATATAACCTCCAACTCTTTATAACATCTACATTTTACTTACAAAGGATTTAATCAGTCACAGTAGGGATTATGGCACATAAGCAAACTCCTCTTTCTTCATTCAGTTGACAAAAAATAATTGATTGTTTTCTGAAAACCAGGAGTTTAAAAACCTTATTCTTAATCTAAGGTGATATTATTTGGGTTAATCTTTTGTGTTTATCAGCATTTGGGATGTAGATCACTAAGTGGACTCAAATTTAAGTAAGATTAAATATAATTTAATGAGTAATTTTTGAATACCTTGTATACCCTTAGCTTTGTGCTATAGCAACTCCAAGGTAAAAAAAAAAAAAATCCCTCTCTAAAAGCCTTCCTTATATGTAACTAGAATCAAACACTTATTTTCCCCCAAAAGGTTTTAAAAGATCATTAAGTTACCAGATGTGATCTTTACAGGAAATATAATATTATTTTTTCTTTTTTGTTATTTAAGTATAAAATATAGACAAATATTATAATTTTTGAGTTTGGCTTTTCATATTTGAGCTATGATGGTTGGTCTAAGCTTTGATTACCAAGCATGGTAAGAATCTTGTGGTTGTAAAAAAAGTATTTACTTTATGCAAATAGAGAAAAGACCACAGGAATAGTTTCGGCAAACAATAGAATAAATATTTAAACATTATCTTCTATAAATTAGTTAAACCTTTTCATGCATGTATTTAAATCAGCAGCTCATTTTACGTGAAGGAAATGAAAAGGTCAGCAAAAAGTAAAGTTAATTAGCTTCCAGCAGAAGTCAAGGCCTTTGGATTTCTTTCAAGCTCTCTTAAGAATTAGTATCTGTGAGATAGTAATGATAGAGCTGTAGTATAAACCATTATAGCAAACTTTTCCCCAATTTCGTTATCCATCATATCTAATAAAACTGAATCCCTTTTCAACATGGCTCTTGGTTGGGTTGACCTTAACTATCTTCCCTGAGAAGGAATCTCACCTTTCATCAGGTCTTCCCAGACCGAAGACAAATTAAGTCCCTTCTCCTATGACCCTGAGCTCTTTATGTAAGACCCTACCCTGGCATATCGCCTACACTGTAATTGCTTCTTAGTTGTATCTTTGGTTCTCTGTATATGATGAGATCTTCATTTTATTATTCTTTCAGAATCTAGCACAGGTTTTGGCACACAATATTTGCTAGAAAATTTGTGGTTGACCCAGTGAATGAAACGTTGACAATAATTTTCGTGTTGCAAGCTCTGGTGTGGAATACCGTTGAGATATTCTCTAGTTTTTTTATAGCTCAGGAAATAAAGACTGAGCATAAATCCAAACAGCTGCAGATGCATAATCAATTCATCAAAACTGTCAGGCCACGCTTAATATTGATCGTAGAAGGAAGATCCAACAGGAAATAACAGATTACTTATCCTTATTAAAATAATTAAGTTTAAAAAGTTTGGTTTCATAGTCTTCTAGAAAAAGAGCTTAACTGGAAAGCTAGTTTGGAAAACATCAACATTGTACGTGATATTTTCTTTTAGCTTTTGATTTTGAAATACAAATAATTAGGCTAAAGATTTTTAAAAAAAAAATCTGTCTGGAGCTTTCTAGTTGTGAAGCGTTAATAACACTGACATGTAACAAACATACTTTTAAGTCAGACCCATGGCCTGTCAATATGGATTTATGCTTTGCGTCTGACCCAGTTTGCAAAGGTACAAGAACGAGATCTTGGGATCTTTTCTTCTGTAATCTAATGGCACTTCTGATAAACTTTTGCTTAAAGTAGAGGTGTTTAAAGCAATGAATGAAAATGGGCAGATTAAGGAAACGGTGATAAGATTACAAGTCAAGCAAACTAAAAAGAAATGGGAAAAGAATGAACAGACTATTGAAATAAAGTGAATGGAAATAGAAAAAAAGAAGACGGAAAGGCATATGAACAAAGAGAGCAAAGGAATCAACCCCTAGGGGGAGAGCTATGAGATGAGGGAAAAATTGAGAAATGACAGGAAACAAAAAGATGTAAATTTGTAAGATAAT
This sequence comes from Pteronotus mesoamericanus, assembly GCF_021234165.1. Taxonomy (NCBI): domain Eukaryota; kingdom Metazoa; phylum Chordata; class Mammalia; order Chiroptera; family Mormoopidae; genus Pteronotus; species Pteronotus mesoamericanus. Next base: position 12,045,679 of record NW_026555245.1, read on the forward strand.
ATAAGGTAAAAACATAACATGATTGCAAATTAAAAGATGATTATAGGAAAGAAGATTTGAATCAATAGCTAATGACCTGAGTGAAACCTCAAGAAATACCTACTAAATGCTTACTGCTTGTTGAATGCCTAAATTTAAATGGCACCATCCTTATCCTACAAATCAGTGTGATGTGTTAGGTTAATAAGGATTATACAGAGCCCCAAGCTAGAAAAGAGGGGCTCATGAGTATGTTACATTCTCCTTTCTTTTTTTTTTTTAGGTTAATAGTGATTTGCAGTGATGCCCCTATTTATCAAAACATTTCCTTTCATTCTTTAGTTTATTATCTGGGTACAGTGAAAAGCCAAACAATGACTTCAGCTTACAAGTTGTTCCTTGCGAAGAATAACCTACATAGATCCTGATTTATGCTACTTCTCTCTTTTTTTTTAACCAGTTTAAAGAACTGAATATCAACATCATCCTCTTGGGAAACAAGTCACAGCCAGTGCACTGCGTTACATGATTTAGCTGAGCAAAATCAAAGAATGAGTCTTTGGTAAACACCAAATCCACTCCTGTGTTACCAGTTCATGATCAGTGCTAGGGCTAATAATGTGAACTCAATTTCCTGGCCCTTATTTGAACTATATACTGATAATTCAGAAAATAATGTGATAAAGTCACTGTATAGAATAATTTTGGTATTTCATGGTGAGAAGGTGAATTCTACCTTCTATTTTTCTAATGTTTGTGAAATTTTGATGTCAGCTAATTTGGATCTAAAAATGCTTGATCTCAATTATTACATTAATGATGTATCAAGTAATGGGCATTTTCAACATGCTAAGTGGAAATCATTAAGTTCAGCACAATGCAATTCTCCAAAGGTGATCAATATCTTAAAAGAACTGAAAATGTAAAACTGAAATTAAAAGTGTGCTGCTCAAATTCAGCAATGATAACTGCTCTTTGAAAAGAAAGTTATCTGTCTGTCCATTTATCCATTCATCCACCCATCTTCTGCTTTGTTGAAAAAAAGGTCTTAAGTGACTGCTCAATAAATTTTTATTGACTGCAGCGGTAGAATGACTGCAGAAAACAAAAGCCAGACAGGAATAGAACCAAGTTCTGTTGCAGCCAGAAGGTAACACACAAGGAGTATATTTATAAGGACTGGAGTATTGTACAACATTGTTTTACCAGTCCTTATAATTTCATAGTAAATCATCTGAAGGGGCTTAACTCCTTTCATACTATTACAGGTAGTGAAACAAGGTATGCTCCATTTTCTGGGTGCCTTTATTCAAAAGATACCCAAGTGACAGGTACCGTGTTGGGCAACAAGGATAAAATGATGAAAATTGGTCTTGTGACCATCTGTCATTAGGGATAAACTGTAGAAACCTGGCTCTCTTGGCTTCCCATGTCACTAAGTCAATAACCAGGTGACATGACCATGAGGTTTCAGGAGACTCCTGAGGAAAAGTTCTAAAATAGATTATTGAAATCTGTCTTGTTTAGTATAGAGATACTGAATTTTTTAATTTGCCATGAAGATTTCTTCTAAAGCTTCTGAAAAGGTTCACTTGTGTGTGTTTTTGGATTTTTTCTTTTGGTCAGATTTTACAATCTGAATTTAATTTTGTACAGCAGAGTAAATTATAGCCCCTTGATTTATCCAACTAAAGGTCATGGGCTAATCCTTTTGGATTATGGTAGAGGAAAAGGAACACTTTAGTTAATTATAGAATGAGTTTGCATGATTTATCACCCCTAGATCTGTTATGGAAAACTTTCAAGGGATTCAGTATACATGTGGTTATTTTTTTGCATGATACTGTTGTTGTTACAGCTGAACTTCACCATCTGAATCATCCTGAGCTTATGATTAGACCCTAAATGAAAACATTATTTTGAATAAGCCATCTTTCCAGAATAAAAACAAGAGGACCTCCCTGCCCAAGCCCTCTTCCTTCTTTCACTTTTCAGACCTCTAAGACTGGTGATTAATGACAGATATTGGAAGCTGGGAAGTTATCTTGATATATTTTTCTAGTTGGTAGGAAACACCAGTTAGCCCCCAGTTGCCTAAAAAATGAAATGTATTGTTAGTCATGTGAAGATCATTACCTCAATTTAGCATTTTGACCTGGTCATTTAATCTGTTAAATCACAGAATTATGATTCTATATAAATTATTTATAATATATATTTACCTATGTACATATACTTGTCATACATTTATTTTGTATTCCTATATAATAGACCTAGAATGGTGTGGCGCTATAGAGAGTAAATAGACTAAAGAATGTGAAACCCTAAGGTTAATAATAATGCTTGAGCTTGATATCAGACAAGATACAAGATCAACATAACCACCACGAGGTTCATAGTATGCAGAAAAGCAAACCAGTCCTTCAAATATGAGTGGTATGTTAAATGCCGTGGAGCTATTTAAGGCTAACTTTTAAAAGTATAAACATTATATATGACTGCTATCTATCAGAAAATAACATTATAAATTAAGTAGCTATTATATTTGACACATATTGCCTCTTTAATTCTTTTACTTATCCAGTGAAGCCTTCTGTTGGACAGGTGAGAAAACTGAGACCCACAGGGGCAGGAAAATGATCCAAGCTGACTCAGAAAGTAAAGAGGGCAAAAAGATGCTTAATTTCAAATCTCAATATTTTCCTCCCCCCTCTCTTTTTTTTTCTTTTTGTAACCAGTCTGCCTTCCATTGGTATACTGTGAGAGCCATCCACAAAAGTAATTCGGGCTCTTTACACTAACATCTTTATATTTGCATGGAAAATTGCTTGTGAATGACAGTTTATTAGACTTCGTGGCTGCAATAGATGAGAAGGAGTAAGAATATCGGTGTTCTGGTCTTATTCTCCCACTGATTGCCTGATTAAGCCTCTGATGTTTTCCCCCCACAGCACTGAAAAAAAAATATGTCTTTCTTTATCCTCTTTGAAGAAACCCTTAGACGCAGGGTTTTCCCCAGCCCCGTCCCTCTTTCTACGCAGTAGCAGTTAGTAAAAAGTGGGTCTTTTGCTGTTGGAGACGGATAACAAACAGTGCATTATCGTACCTGCCTCTCCTAGGTGTTTTAACTGATACGTAGTTAACAAAGGATGTGGCGAAGTTCTTGGAAATATCTGTGAAATATGAGTAAAAAATGATCAACGGGACCAACAGGCACAGCTTGTCGGGCATGTTTTAAATTTGCATTTATGTAACTTTCCTATTTTTGGTCATCCTTGTGAGGGCGCATTTAAGAAATTAAAAAGGGAAAATTTATTTTTCCAAAAATGTTTGCTGACCTTCACAGCGTAAAAACCAATGAACTCGAGCTTCCGAGATGACAGACTGTCGGGAATTGTAAAGATGATTTGGGCAGCACATTGTTCTGCGGGAGGAGCTCGGGCCTTCCGCTAACAGAAACGCGTAAGTCAGCATTTACTTAGAAAATTTCTTTCAAAAGAGTTACAGAGGCAGTCCAGAAGTATCAATATTCCCTCTACAAACTCGTATCTTTGTTCTGTTCTCTTGCTCTTGTGCTGTCTCTCTCTCTTTTTGAATTTCCTATAAAAGCTAAATTAGGTCTCAAGGGTTCCGCACCACTAAGCAAGGATCTCTTCTAGTCCATTGTGATGGAAGTAAATGTACTCAGGAGGGAGATGTACTTGAAGGAAAGGCTAAAGTATCTCCCTTCATTGAATTCCCCGATCTCCCACACAAGCTACCTGCCCTCACTTCTCTAAATACTTCCCGCGTGCGCGTTGCACACCCCCACCAGCCCTCAGCAAAACTGTGCAGTAGGTGGGCTGTTTACCTGAAATCAACTCGGCCTCTCTGTGTCCACCCCATTTCAACTCTCTGCAAAAGATGGATTTTCAAGTTTTCGGGCCCTTGAGGTCTCTCTGCTTATCTCTGGGAAATCATGTTCTTGGGAAAGGGTTCGGTAAACTCATTTACCAGGGTATAACTGATACTGAGGCTTAATTTCTCACTGATATGCTGTATAACAGAATTCAAGAAAAATTAGATTCTTCTTTTGACATGTGTGACCCCTATGATAGTCCTAATGAATATTGTATTATTTGGTGTATTGTAACATTACGGGACCATGTAGACATTGACTATAATTTTAATAGGTCAGAGAGCAGGCATGTTGTAGGGGACAGACCTACTGGATTTTGGAATCACAAAGGACAGTCCAGTTTAGGATTTTGGAGTCTCATGGCCCTGAACTGGAATCCCAGTTGATTTTGGTTTTGGACTAGTTACCTTATCTGTGAAAGCCTCTGTGTCTTTAATAACTAAAACAACTGAGAAACAACCCTGGTAACAGTGTATCTAAGTATTATACTTAAAGGCAGACACCCATGCACTCTGTAAGCTGGAGGAACCCTAGAGAAAATCTTATTGAAAAATGAGGAAGCAAGGTCAAAGAGGTGACTTGCCACTACAGACTCAGTCAGGGGCAGTGAAATGCCTTCGGATTTAAAATCTAGAACTCTTTCCACTCAATCCCCAGATGACAGTCTGTCTTTTGCGAGACAGCCAATTATTGTGTTGGATGCTGCTTGCACTTGGGTGTGAGCCACACGTACTCAAATTAAGACAGGTTGCTTCAGGGCCAGGTGCAGTGTATGGTCAGTGGTGGCAATTTTTCTAAATGCACATTTATAATAGAAAGACATGCTTTTGAGCGATTTTGAACAATCAGCCTCTCATTCCAGATGTTTCATGAATGGTGCCAAGGAGGGATGTTTTAATACTGTGCCTAACTTAAAAAGGAAAGATGAACAGATCATTTCCCCAGACTGTTCATCTAGCTTTAGGTTGGCTAGAGTCAGGGAGGTGTCTGAAGGTCATGTAGCCCAGGAAGGGCATCTGAGATAGACAAGACAGAGCAAGAGAAGGAAATAAGCTTGCAGTATCCTCTGGCCGTAAGCGAGAGATGGGAAGATGGGACAGCACAACTGTTAAAAACCTAGATTCAAATCCCGACTCCTTCACGGGCTAGTTGGTGACCTTGAACAAGTTGCTTTACCTCTCTATGCTTTATTTTCCTCATCTGTGAAATGTGCATAAAACCTATTACTAATTTCAAGGACTTATTTTGACTATTAAGTGAGGTAATTGGTATAAAGAGCTCAAAACAGTGCCCAGCATATAATAAATGATTAATAAAAATTAGTGATGATGATAATGATAAAGATATATAGATTAATGCTAGAAAAACAAGGACCTTAAAACACATTTATATAACACATTTATAACATATTTCACACATTATCAGTTATCATGTAGTGGCGTTAATCAATAAATTTCTTTACCTTTTCTAGAAATTGAACCCTAAAAAGTAAAATAATGGTTTTGGAATATGCCCATCATGTTTAAGGATGCTGGGCTAGCTTTTAATTTTTTTAATTGAAAATGTCCAGTAGAAAATACTTTTTTTCCAAATGTTAGTTCATCAAATGCCTTTCAAACATTACAGCTTTTATCTATATAAAACTTCGTATTCAGAAATAGGTTCTGCCTGAGAAAGCAGGTTTTGGACTGCTAACAAGGTGCTAATATCTGCACCATAACACTATTTTTCTGCCAACTGACTTGGTTTGTACTTAATTAGACCATGAGATGCTGGGCTGAGTATAGTACAAGTTACATAAGTTTCACAGTTGAGATCCCTGATGTCAGCACCTTCCACGGTAGCAGAAAGCACCATTGGAATTAGGAACCCCCAGTAGGAATCCTAAAATGAAATGATGAATAAAAGTATTTGTTGTAAGATAAAATAATGGAGAATTTGAGGGTTTTTCTCATCATGCATGCAAAGGCTCAGAGCATAGCCGGTGATCATTTAATATTGCCTCCATGCAAGGTTGCTAGTCAACAGAAGACTTTTACTCCTGAAGACTTGCAGGTATATATTTGAAAGATTTGAAAGCAATTTTTGAGGAGTTTTCTGATGGAAATCATAATTTTTAGTGGAAAGAAAAGGGAAGATTCAACTATTTTGGGCACCTGGTGGGGATCTTTACAATTGTGTGCAAAGTATAGTAAAATAAAATATCAGGTAGCTCCCATTTAAAAAGTAATGAGCTCCTTCATAAAACAGACTTCCCCAAAGAATAGCTCAATCCTCTACAGCTCTGAAAAAACAAAAACCAACCAAACCAAACCAAACCAAACATGATGAGTATAATAACACTGAGTGAGATGGAGTGTGGAGAAATATTGCAGTTTTCATCTGGTAAATAAGTATAAGAAAAAAAATCAACCAAACCATCATAACAATCTTGTGGTTTTCTCTGTAATTGGATGCAATGTTATTCTCAGTCAATGTCTTGAAATCAAGGTGACAGGTGTATTACGAAGTGTTAGGTCAAAGTGAGGACACTTATTCTAAGACAAATTTAAGGGAAGCCAAGAGATCAACCAAACCTATGACTCTGGAATGTGTCAGACCAAGTCTCCAGACCCTCCTCTGCTTTTTGCTTGACTCCTCTTTTTATCCAGTGACCCCTAGATTGGTAAGAAGCAACTTTTAAACACGGAATAGTCATACATTTCAGTTTTTCAAAAGTTCAAACACCAGACCCTCAACATTCTAATTTCATCTTAGTACTACACAATTTTTAATTTGACATTTTAGCATCTCTCAATTCTTTCCAAATCTCTGCTTTCCAATGAGAACTATCTGAGAAGCCTCTTTTACTTGGAACATTAAACATATGTTGTGGGTGTTGGTCTGAGGCTCTCTGAACCTTGGCCTTTTCATTTGCAATATAGAGACAACAACACTTTACATTGTTTTGTGACAATAAATACTCAAGAACAAAAATGAAGCACTCAGGGAGGACTTAATACCAAGGCACTATATAAGTACTTCATATCATTATCTCATGTAACTCAACCCTCACAATTACAATAACCCCATGACGCTGGCATTTTTCCTAATTTTACAAAAAATTGGAGGCCCAGAGAAGTTAAGTAACTTGCTCTAGGCTACCCATATAGGAACAGAGGCTGTATTGGAATCCTGGCAGTTCACTTTGATGCCTGGGATTGTAAATAGCCTTTTATGTGTTCAATGACTTAATGCAGTATCTGACACATAATAAGGGTGGAGAGAAGTAAGTTTATATTCTTATGATTTGTTTTATTTGGGGTGATGTACACATAGAATGTCTGCCTTACAATTCTGCCCCCAAGCTTCTGTTCACTCTGTCTACCTGAAAAGCTTCTTATGATTCTTTGCTGACAACATTCTACACAATTTGAAGGTTTAGTTCGTGACTTCCCACAAAGTTCATCTTAACACTGTAACAGTGACCTTACTTCTTAACTCATCTAGATTTTACCTGTTACAGAGGTTCTGGGGCAATGCCATATTGTGTTGTATTCTTAGCTAGCAATTCATATCTGTCCTTTAGAAACTCAGAAGTTCACTTAAGAAAAGCAACAGCATTCTGCAATGCTTTAAGAACACAGACTCAGGAAGTGGTCTGCCTGGGCCTGAATCCCAGTTTTGCCATTTAGTAGATGTATGACTTTGGACAAGTTACTTAATCTTTCTGTATCTCAGTTTTCTCACCTATCAAATGAACTTACTAGTAAACACCATTTTATGACAAGTTTGCTGTGAGGATTAACTGAGTTAACATTTATTAGGAATTAGACCTGGCTATGACACGTAATAAGCACTACATAATATTTGCTTTTTTAATACATAAAATTTCTTCATTGGATCTCCTCTAACAGACACTTAATACTTAGAAAATACCAGACATACCAAATATTTGTTGATCAGTTAGTTAATTGGCCATTTTGTGAGTTACCTTTTCTCGTCCATAATTAATTTGAAACTTCAATGACTTGTTATGTGTAGATAAGGTATAGAATTCACAGTTTGGTCTTCAAAGATATCTGACCTCAAGGAGTTCAAAATATAGAGAAGATAAATATATAAGAAGTTATAATTGAATATTAATGATTCAGTATAACGCTATGTATAATAATATACTGCAGAGTCATTCTATTAATTGTGGTCAAGCTGCCTACTACTTGTAGAAATAGATCCTCTTGGTTAATACCTAAGCTCTGTGAGATTCACAATTCTCATTCTCCTCTGTAGTGCATTGTATTTGACCATATTTTAAATATACTATTATCTTCTTAGGGCTTGAATACTTTCACTCATTTATTCAACATTTATTGGATGTCAGATTTTGCTCTGGGTGATGGGAATACTAAGTTCAATAAGACACAGATCCTGTCCTCCGGGCTTTGACAGTCCTGTGTTGAAGTCAGCAAACAACTGCCTACCACAGTTTAGCTTGCTATCTGCTTTTGTAAATGAAGTTTTATTTGAACATAGCCCTGATCAATTATTTACATATTGACTATGGCTATTTTAATGCTGCAGTGTCAAAGCTGAGTAGTTGTGAGAGAGACCATATGGTCCATAAAGTCTAAAATATTACTATCTGGGGCTGTACAGAAAAAGTTTGCAGACCTCTGGTTTAGTGGGATGTCCTGAAGTACCTCTTTTCTGAGGAGGTCATAGTTTTTATATCATTGTTGCTGATCCTGAAGTTGGTGGTCATCCATAACTTCTACAGACCACTGGAACTTCAGAAACATGTGTGAAATGAACAGTTGGTTATTGTCTGCAGCTTCTCAGGTACAATTGTGGCTAATCATCTCCAAAGTTCATAGAGAACAGGTTATATTCTTGGTTCTTCTTAGCTTTGAAACAGTTGTTGCCAAGGTACTCAATCTACTGTACTTCCCAGGCAATTAGGACACCAGGTTAATATGAACCTGAAAAAAACATGGCAAACCACCAAGGACTAGGAATCAGGGGTCCTGGAGCATTCCCCTTCAACCTCAAAATTTTGTAAAAGCAGACTATATAGTACATACTACATAAAGGATGCAATTTCTGAGATACTTTAGATTACATATTTTATAGTAAAACTGACAAGTCATTCTTTAAATACATTAATGGAAACTAAGTCTGAAAATGTTTTGATATCTGTATAATACATTTGAAAAGAAAAATAAATAAACACTTCTGTAACATAAATTGGACAACACATATTTTCTCCTTAAATTTATACTTTCATTTCACACTGACCCCCTCACACACAATATTATTCTAATATCCAAATTTTCATATTTGAACATATTTTATTAATCACCTGGTTATACTTCTCTGCAACAAAATATGTACTTATAGTAAATTTAACATGTTTTCCCTGTGAACATGTGTTCTGTGTGTTAACATTTCTTCTGAATTGACTTGTTGTTATCATTATCACTAAATCACAATTGATAATAATTACACAACTATATGACAAATTCTATATTTACTAAACATAAAAATAAATTTAAAGAAAATTTATCTCTTGATAAGCTAGATAGGGCTTTCTTTTTCTTCTAGTCAATTCTGCTACCTATGCTTGTCTATTATTTACTTCTAGGCTGTAATGGAGTTTAACATCACTTCTTATTTTTGCTTTTAGAAATTTAAGTCAAAAAACATATTTGCATAACTATTAGTTGGGAGTGAAACTAATTTTTCCATAGCAATTTAACTCCTTTAAATTCGTTCTGACATATATGTCTCAAATCACACAGCATTCTATCATCAAAACTATTTTTAGTGATTTATAACTAACAATTTGATTAAGTCTTTCCTTAATTTTTGTTGAAAGTAAAGAAATGGAAACTACCTGATTTGCAAGAATGTTTTGCATATTCATTAGAATTATTCACTTTCTGAGCATCAAAATTAGTATTTCAAATTGTCCCTTTGTTTTTTGTGCGCTGGAAAATTTTCCACCTTGGGAACCATGTACATAATAAAATCATTTGAAATGAGTGAGAGTTTGGTCTCTTTTGTTAAGTGGAAATAGGATTATTGTCAAAGGGAAGGTGAAAACAAGGAACCAAGTTTCTCCAAGAATACATAGGAAAACTAAGGACTTGTGATTTCATTTAGAAAGCCTTCACATACTGTTCGGATAGTATTTCCTATTCTTAGTACTATGGATATTTTGGGGCAGAAGAATTTGTTTTGGGGAATGTTTAGCAGCATTTCTGACCTACTGGATGCCAGTAGAATCTTCCTAATTGTGACAAACTAAAATGGCTCTTGACATTGCCAAATGTGTCAAAATGGCCTTACGACCCAGTGATTCCACTTCTGGAAATATATTCCAAGAAACCCCAAACATTAATTTGAAAGAATACATGCGCCATTATGTTAATTGTAGCATTATTTATAATAGCCAATATTTGGAAGCAGCCCAAGTGTTCATCAGTAGATGAGTGGATAAAAAAGTTGTGGTACATTTACACCATGGAATATTACCCAGCCATAAAAAAGAAGAAAATCTTACCCTTTGCAACAGCATAGATGGACATGGAGAGAGTATTATGCTAAGTGAAATAAGCCAGTCAAATTAAGGCAAGTACCATATGATTTTACTCATATGTGGAATGTAGTGGACAAAATATACTAACAAAGTAGAAACTGTCTCATAGATAATCATGGGGGCAAAAATCGACACCTGTTTTGAACCACTGACTCAGGGGTGTGAGTGGCCATAAATGAAGACCACCTGAGCAGTGAACATCCTATTCGAATTCTGCCCTACTAAGTACCAGCAAGTTTCCAACAGCCTTAAGGGCAAATTAGATTCCTCATCTATCATAAGACTACAGAAGTATTTGAAAATTTCCTACAACTCCACCAATAGGCATCAATGCATCCTACAGATTCTTATATTTTGAGACCTGAGTGTGTCTGTGCTGGTGTTCTTTAACATCTGTAGGGAATGCAAAGTCCCACAGTATTGTCAGGGGATATATTTGGACTGGTTGAACAGAGATAAAATGAAGGCACATGGATTAATTTCTCTATATGAGTATCCTATCCTGACCTTTCCTTCAAAATTTGAAGCAATATATTTCTCAAATTAATATGAGCCTTTAGAGAAAAAAGGGGTAATATTAATCTACTCTTAATAAGAAATTAATAAGGCAGAAATCTTCTTTTCCCAATAATGGGGAAAGTTTTTAAAACTGCATATTATTATTATTATTGCTATTTCAATTATTTATTGTGAATTATAGCATATGACTTCTAAGAAGACTCTGAGCTCTTTAGAGGATGGGACTGAATCATATTCACCCTGTATCCTTAGCACAGGAGGTAGTGCCTGGTGCAAAATAGGTCCTTGATAAATGTTTGGTAATGAATGAGTGAATAGTTGTGTAAATATTAAATAAGTTAATTTTCTTAATGAGCCGTTAAACTTTCCACCTTAATCTTATTATCATACTACCTGACCTCAGGCAAATGGATGAGCTAAAATACAGTGAGTTGTAGATAAAGAACAGTTTTACGACTGTGCAGGACACTTGAACACTTAGGACTAATCTACAGACAATGTGTGGGAAATTTTGAAAGCACAGAAATAGTAATGAATAAGAAAACAATGACCTGGTATCATAATATCCCCAGGTGATTTTTAACATTTTATATGTTTTCTTCACTTTTTTTGTGTGTGCATTTTATATTCTTTAGGTCATATAGTATTTACAGTTTTGTATTCCAATTTTTTTTATTAGCCTTTAGGTTTAGTGAGGTCAGGAGTATCTTTCCTACTCATCATTTTATTGCTAGAACCTAAAACACATTTTCAGGTTCATATAAACACTTAATTGTAGTGACATATATTAAATACATGGTGAATACATAGTGGTTTAACAGTGAGGACCTACTAAGTCAAAGTGGGCCATAAAGAGCATTATAACAAAATTTCCCTGTATTGTTGTAAACATCATAATGGGGCTACGATGTCTTTAGGTATAGTCTTTTGCTATTTTAGTTTACATCCTTTGGCAAGACTCCCACAGGGTGAATTACTGGGCCAAAGAATATGGTCATTTTTAAGGCGGTAGGTTCAATGGTTGTACCAATATAAACACCTACTCTAGAATGTTACGGTGTCCAATTCATCACACCATTCCGTACGTTGCCAGGTGAAGATGCCACTCTGGTTTAATTTCTTTAATAAATGAAATCAAGCTCTTCCTTTCTAATTGTTTACTAGCGATTTGCATTTCCTTTTTTAAAATAAAACAATTATTTATATTTTGTTTGGGGATGATTTTTTAAAGTATTGAGTCTGCATTTTTAAACTCTTAAAAAAAAACACTCTTTATATTTTGGGGTTTCCTTTGGCTTAGCTAGCCAGGGCACATTCCTATCCACATGTGTCCTGCATGTCTCACAACATTGCTGTTGCAGTGCCTACAGCAGCTCATTGGGAACTATAGAGCACTAAACATAGGTGAGATATTATTATTAATTTTACCTGATATCACATTTGTAAAAAGATGAGACTGCATCTGTCGGCTCCTTTCAGGTTTAGAGAGTTCCTTTTAAAAATGTTTTTAGAAGGTTTCTTAAGAGGAGCCACAGTACAAAGACTGACAGAATTAATGAATATGAAGAAATATACTGTAATATCTAAAAGAGCAAGCAAAGAAGGTATTTTACATGAAGTAAAACAAAGAGAATCATCTCAAATAAGCTTATAATCTTTTCCAATGTGATACTATTAAACATACTAGATAGCTGCATATAAGATGAAGACAATCCAATGCAGTTCTGATGCAGTCCATTTTCCTTCTAATAGTATCTGTGGTCAAATTTAGTTGAGTTTTGGGAGTCAGGACAATTATATAATAAGATCAATTTGTGTGCTGGAGAATAAATGATGGGGTAGGCTGGTGTTTCTAGCTATGTTTGTATAGCATGGTATACACTGAAGAGGCCTGAAAAATCAATAACAGTGAACTAATAAATGTGCTTTTAAAGAAATGTGAATGGACTTAATTTGAAAGGATAAAAATTAACCATACAAATGATAGCTTGATCTAAGGAATATTATGTTTCAGCCAAAATGCAAAACACAATAGACTTCAATATTGTTGAGAAGCAGAACTCAGCATTTATTTAGAATTAATGTCACACTTAATTGGTTTTTTATTTATATTGCTAGGCATCTTTTTAATGTTGTCAAGGTCATTTCTTTAATAAAATACTTTATGCTTGTACAAAACATAGAATTGGATAGGATGATAATAGGCCTTTGATAAGATGGTGTGCTGTTGAGATTTTCAGTCCCAGTCAATCAGACAAAATTAATTAAACCCAGGTAGGTAAATGGTAGCATGCTAGGTTATTTAACCCGTTCTTTTTCTTGAAATGCTTATCACCAAAGATAGGTAATCCTTTCCTTGACAAACATAAACACCACAGGAGAGAATTTATAAGCTGAGAGACAAATGAGTAGATTAACATTATAAACTATTAGGCGAGTGCATGCTGTTTATTAAATGAAGACTTATGTCATATTGATGTCATACATCAACAGTCTTTGTAGCTACTTATTATAAAATTGTTTCCTTCCTTAAAGCTGATGCAGATAGATTAGGATCTTAGTGGAGGAAACCTCTGAAAATATACAATTTTACTAAAAACTTGAAATCTCTGTAAAAGAAGGCATATTTGAGTTTATGAAATTATATTTTAGAATCTTCAAGGGGATAATTATGGTAACAAAAATTTTACTGTATATACCTTGACTTTGTTATTATTTTTACTGAATAATTTTTATTTAGAATCTGTAGATATTCTCTAACATTTATTTTATTTTTTTCTGAGATTGGTAAATGTCATTACCATTATTTTAGAGGTGAAAACTATGGAGAACTATGTTTTGTTCAAGAGGATTGTGTGATTGAAGAAAAATGCTTTCACTATAATATTATTTATTCATTATATGGTCAAAATACTCAGGAGGGTTTTGATAAAAAGTTTTTTTCTGAAGACCAATACTGGTCAAGTGATAAGGAAGGCTGTATCTGGACTTAGCAAGTATTAATGTATGATTGATTAGTGATGTCTGCTGTGGGGACAAGGGTGACAAAGACAGTACAGCCTAAGAGAGAAAACACAGTGTAATACAAATAGAACAGGATTCAGAGTTAGAAGCCTTTGCTTGACGTCAGATTTTGTTCTCTACTTCCTATAACAAATAGACAAGTCATCTATTTTTCTCATTTAGGAAGAAAAGAGATGAAAACACCGGACACTTAAGAAATTCAAATGAAACAAAAATTATCTAAGAAATTCTTTAGGAATTTTATAAGAAACCACCTTTGTTGTGCTTGAGACTGTGATCTTAAAAGGCATCATCTGTTACGCATTGTAAGTCCTCAATAATAAAGATTACTGAATCACATTTAAACCTGACCCACAATTGAAGGTTGTCACCTGCAACTTTGCCATATATTTTCTCTTATTTTTTGGTCATTGTAAAATGATAAAAGAATGTATGGAATGCATTTTGACTATAAATCACTCAAGTCAATCATGTTAGATAACCTTTCCAAAATCATTCATGAAATTTCGATGGAAAGAAATTCAGAATCAAATTATTTCAATACCAAAGAACACTTTCTAAAACCAATAGAATAAACTTTAATTTATTGTGACAGAGGTGGCAGTAAAACAGACATGTAGAAATATTAGTAAACAAAATAAAATAAAAACACAACTGGAAGGTATTAATGCTACCTTATTAGCATACCGTTGATGTTTCCGAGCTTTCCTTGGAAAGATATTCTAAAAGCCCCATTCTTTTGTACTTATTTTTTTTATTGCAAGAATGAAAATATATATCCAAGGGTGAAGGTGTTTAGAATTAAAACTTTTAAAATGTAACACTTCAAAGGAAAAAAAAACACAGAATATTTGTCAGTTTGTTTTAAATTTAATTTTAGAGCAGACTGATGGATAGGTTAGGATCCTAAATATCCTAAAATAAATTTATCTGAAATATTTTGTTTCTGTAAAAAACAAATTATTGCCATGAAACATTGCACCTTAATGATATGCTGTGTTTCTCTGAACAAATGTTACTATATTCAACCAGACTGCGTGACATTTGCTCATACTCAAAAACTGTGGAAATTTGGAACAAGGTTTCTTCTTTTTCTTTTTTTTAAGGAAAGTATTAAATTCCTTCACTATGTGCCAGACACAAGTTACGTACAAATTAATAGAAAATGTCCAATAGAGTAATTTTATTATTTGACCAGCCACTTATACATTAGAAACTCAACATATTTAAGTTCTTTAAACTTGTGTGTCATTGTTTGATTCTGGAATTTAGAAGCTAGCAGCTGCTAGATGATAAAATATTACTTGAATGTTCATTCTGTCTCAAGCTATAACATGGAATTTTTACTTGAGAAATTTAGAATAGGGGTTTTCATATCAATTATATGGAACCTGTATGAAGCACTTTCGAGAACCGTGCCTTGGACAGGTGAAACTGAACATCTTTTAAATGCAGTTTGACGAATAATTATTTTTAATTATTTTTATTGTACTACTTAGGCAAATAAAAAGTAATAGTTCTCTGAATTGTATATTGTCAGAATTAATTATAGGCAACAATATTTACTAAGTAGTAGGCATATTTTCATAAAAAACTATAGAGTAAAAATCTAGACTTATATTATGTATAGCACTTCAGATAAAATTACTGTTCTCCAAAGGTTACTCAGAATAGCACTTTGGCCCAGACATAACATGAAGTGGGTGTATGTGTCCATTGTCCTAAAACATATGAGCACCAGAAGAATTACAGTAAGAGGTGCGGGAAGGAGTATTCAGGAAACTAGTTGCCTCATTAAATAACTGTTCGATCCAACCTTTCATCTTTTCAGAAAAGCCCCACGAAGTGAGGTCATTCAACCACTTCTTAAATTCTCCGAGTTCCAAGAATTAACCAGATCAAGTACAATAGCCATTTTATTATCAGGATGTGTTACAACAGAAGAGCACTCTTCCTTGGTCTAATAAATTCTAATTAATAATCAATATTTTAAAATGTACCTATTTTTCAAGAAGAAAATACATGACTCAGTGGCTTTGTCACCGTGTAGTAATTTGAAGATGAAGTTCATGCTAACGCAGAGGGTTATGACCAAGAGTAACAATTTGGCTGCCTGGATGTCACAAATGGTGACATTTACTTTTGTGAATTCTCCCCAGCCCAGGGTCTGGTTTTCAGCTTTGTAGGTTCGGAAACTTGATCTTGCCAGTGTTTCAGAGTGGATTAGACCTTAGTATGAGGATTCAAATTAACTAACCTCACAAGAACTAACGGCAAAACTAGAATGCCAAATTATCACTTCAAAATGAAGGACCTAATCGTGAAATGTAGTGGTTATTTTTTTTTTTCAGCCCTATCAATGATTTACAGATAAATAATGCTGGGATGAACAAGCCAACAGTTACTTCTCACACTCACATTTTTGTTACTGTCTAGGAGTCTAGGAGTTTCCTTCTTTAAATATGCGTAAGAGAGGGAGCAGATCAAAAGTCTATAATACCATTATGTGTAGGTTTTATTGTTTAATTTTCATAGTTCAATCTTATAGCCAAGTTCTTGTTTGAAGACTATTACTGTGGCTCTCAGACACTGTCAACACACCCTGTTACTTCAATGGATTTTATTCTCCCTGGTATCTAGTAATCTAAGATACTCTCTAGAGTAGATATCGCTATTTTCAGGTAATACCTTAAATGTTAAAGAACATGAAACTCATTATATATCAGCCATTTCCTCATTTTTTCAAAAATAAGAATTTCTTTTATAAGAACAAATGTATAGGGATATTATAAAGTATTTTCCCACTTATTTTCCTGGTGATACTTTTTAATTTTTTACAAGTTACTCTCTTCCTCACACCAGCATTTGTCTCCTTCAGTACATTTTCTTTTTGTAATTTAAAAATTACCTTAAGTTTTTTTACAATTGTGGCTTTAAAATAACTTTACTAATAGAAGTTTCATTTAAGTACAATTCTAGTACTTTTTCTACATCAGAATATGCTCTTTTTGGAATGGTTCTATGCCAATAAACAAACTTTCACATAGTAGCAATTATAAAAGGCGACTGAGGAAAACAACAAACAATGATTTAAACAACCTCATTTATGATGAACAAATTAACCAAAGATGGACTTCTACTTATCCTTAGAGGCCCATCTTAGATATCACTTTTCTGTGAGAGCCGTTCTGATGCTCTGAGAGCATCCCACTGTATTTTGTTCTGCGCTTGCTTTGATCGCAGCTAGCGTAGCCTCGCCAGTTGACTGTACTCTATCAACTTGAGCATCTTTAGGGCCCATTACTGTGTTTAGCTTTGAGTAGATAAATAAGTAAATCATGAATTAATAAATGTGGGTTGCATACGTTTCTATTTGGATATATATAGGTGTAAAATACGAAATCTCAGAGTTTGTCCCTTCTTAAATTAAAACAAAATAGAAATGTTTGTGAAGATAATCTTATGCTTATATTCAAGAAGATATTTTAATTTGGGCTCTAGAAATCAGTTGATTGGTGAATTCGACAAAGTTTTCAGAACAGGGGGAATCAACCCTGGTTCCAAGTGAGGAGAAAAATTTTTATTTGAAAATATTTTTTATAAGCTAGTCAGAAAACTACAGTAAAAAGTTATTCTACATTTTTTTTTTTTTTTGGATCACCAATGCTCATTTATTTCATGTCAAGTAATGCTTATAAATGTCAAGGCCTTTTTAAAAAGCTTTTGATGTTCTGTGTTAAAGATAATTTTGTGCCTAAATAAGATAGTACCTTTTGCACTTCTAATTTGAAATTAAAATTGTGTACATCTGCCATTGTCACATGATAACAACATAATTCTAATGGGATTCATGTAAAAAGGAGAACGCTTAAAATTTTTTAAAAATATGATTTAAAATTGAATTATTGAAATATGCTTTGGAAAAAGGCTTTGCTATGAGATAAAACATTTTCCTTTAAGAATCCCAAATCTTTCATATGCACCATGATGCCAGGATATCAGATTTACATGAGTACAAATTAATAAATAGGCTAGTTAGAAAAGACATAATTCAGTAAACTAGATTAATTTGCTTTTTCTTTACTTATGTCTGTGACTTCTGTGAATTAGAGAAATATAAATAGGACCACATGATATGATAACTAATCACACAAAAAAATTTCATCAACAAATATCCTGTCTGGTAATTTACAAAGCCAGCATACCCAACTAGTTAATAAAATATTTACTAAGCAGAGGTGAACACATTTAAGTCAAAGCAAATTACTTTGGCCTCATGTTTTAGCAAAAGGTGACACATTCATTTGGCCTTTGTAAGAACATGCTTTAGCCAAGAATATCTCAATTTAATTTTAAAACAAAGTTTATAGTGTAATTATTATAAAGTTATATATTATTTCCAATATTTATAAGTGACCACTAACTGAGGCAAATACATCTTATATTAAATATAAAATAATATACCTTTTGTTATTTTAAAATGTTTTGGATGCTTACCATGCAAAGTATTAATACGTTGAATAGCATTTTCCCTGCTGATATAAGCACTAATAAAACTGTACTTATTATGGAGACAGCAAATCTAGGGCTTAAAATTTATTCAGGGCCTCATAGCTATATTTTAAAAGATAAACAGAGCAAGCCAAAACTCCAAGCAGACTGCAATACATAATAATTTTGTGACACTATGATCACAATATTTCCTTTCATAAGAATCCTGCCCCCCTCCCCCCAACCCCCACACCAATACCATTAGTTAACCACATGGTTATTATATTTAGTTTGATTCACTATAAATGCCGTTATAACACCTGTGGTTTCCCTCATTAAGAAGTGAATGGATGGGGTCAGGGGTTGAAAGGGCGGCATATGCGCTATGAAAGAACTAGTTAACATAGCCTATTATATTGGTGCACTGGTAAATCTCATTTCTATTCATCGGATGATTAGTTCAATCAATATTTATTCCTCTATGCTCCTTTTGTCTTGTGCTACAAAGGAGACGTCAAATTCATGGCATAAGCCTTGTTATTTGTGAATTTGTTGCTTAATTTGGGAGGGAATATTTTATTTATTTGGCAGACCTGGATTCTTTGATTTCTTTTCCCTCTAATTATCATTAGGTGGTATAATGGTGTCATGTGTAGATTATTTATAAATAGATGCTATTAACAGTTTTTTTAAAAAAATGTGACTCAAGTGCCACATGTATTCACTTTTTCTTTCTGAATGCTTTGGAAAGTTGCTTGTGTTTCTCTAAATATGTTTGAATTTGGAAGTCTGGATTGTGAAAGCAAAGATAAGAATGATTTCCTTTCTCAAATATTCATTCTTCTTGTCTGAGTGGGTGGTTATAGGCACATACATATACATATTGCGTATCAGTGTATATCAACAGACGCCTCCAAAGACTGCTATTATCTGCTAGAGATTCTGTTAAGTCAGAGATTCTATTCAAAGTAAGACAAATATTTACAAGACACTGTAATTGGAAGATGATTGCAAAATTGCAGGAATAATACTTTATGTGTAAAATGCTCATTTTATCAGAGGTCATTCATTACATTAGAAAAAGACATTTCATTTGTTTACTTAATTTCTTTAGATATGAATGAATGAAACAGTAAAACTACATGTAGAATAAAAAACATTATTAAGCACAGTGTCCATTTCTAATACTTATTTTTTCTGTACATTTTAATATAGCAATAAATTTGTTGTCAGTTACATTAAATTAATGATAATATAATTTAAAGCCTTTTTGGTTTTTATAGTATAAATACAGAAATGATTTAATCCTAAGAAATTCTCTTTGTAATATTAGAATGATAAAAAATACATCAAGTCACCTCAATCACTAATAACTTTAGCACTAATAACATACGCACTCATAACCTTTGATATATTTTAATCTGTACAGAATTTGATGGTCTTAACTTTGACATTAATTTTCCTATTTCCTCATAATTACTTGTAAGGCTTGGATTTTACCAATGTGCAGTGGCATTGATGTTATTGTTCACAATTTTAAACTTCATTTTATTTACAAATTTGTAGAACACCAGTGGACCTGTACGTATAGAATTTTTAAATTTACTAATTTACTAGTATAATTTTTAACCCTGTATTAGTCAAATGCTATGAGATGAACTTTAAGTTAGAAGTATATCATTATTTCAGTGAAAAAATCTAGTTCATGTGTTACGAGTCACACTTTTATTTTGTATCAAAAGTGTAAAAACTACACAGGCACACGGCATCCCTAAACGGTGGATACAAGTTTATAAAATATGAAAAAATGGCTAAAAACAGTTTTACCTACATTTTTATCCAGAAATACTTCCTGTATTGAATCATTTAAAAATCTTAATGATAATTCTGCATATGCTACTTTTAGATTAAAAGTAAGTATTACATGGTTGGAATGTCATTTTAATGAAGACCAACCCTGAAACTTCATATTTTCTTGGTGCTATAAAATCTTTGGTGATGTAAAATTAGATCTTATGACTCTAGAACACTTAGATTTACAATACAATGTATGCAAATACACACCTGGATAATTGCTTTTAAGGCTGTTAGTGGTTTAGTATTTAACATTTTGTCACCAAAATAAATGCTAACATTTGTTATTTGAGTAAGAGTATAAAATAAATGTGTTACTTATGTTAAAATAAAAGCTAACATAAACCACTTTAATAATGATGTAAATAAAACAACCTTTTAAGGGTTTTCTAATGAGCAAAGTCTATTCTGTTGTTGAGGGAAAAAAAATCTAAGTTTTAAATGAATGCTAACAAAGGTGTTTTAATCTTTATTTTTCATGTTTATGATCTTGCTGCTCAAAAATATTTCCTTTATATTTCTTCCTTTGAACCACCTTGGTATCCCAGTTCCTGATTTTCTGAAAATACAGGAAAGTAAAAAGGCTTGGTGACTTTAATACTTATTCCAGAAGCCCAGGATGTCAAGGACTTCTGCGTTTTAATATGTACTTGTTACAAGTTCACCCAGAATTTTGGGGAAGGGAGAGGAGAGAGTCTCAAGGTGTAAGAAAATATTTTATATTTGTGGCTATATATTTTTAACGATACTTAAAAAGTAGCTTTAAGATTGGATTTTTCCTTAAACTGCTTGAATGTTTACTTTTCTTGGAATAAAGACAGCTTACTGATAATTACTTAATGAACTATTATTAACAGACTACTGACAGAGATATCCTTCCAACAATGTTTTTTAATTGTGGGAGGTGGAATGTTTGTTATAAATATTTAATTAACATTTGTGGAGGAAATTAAGATCGAGAACTTGTTCAGGAGATCCAAAGGCCTGGCCTGCAGGACATTCCGAGCTCCAGATTTCGGAAGGGCTGCCATCCCTCTGAAAGCAAGCAGTACTTTCCTCCCTAAAGTTAGTAATTAATAAAAATTAACTACCTGGAAATAATATATGAAACGTGGTCTTTAGAAAAGCCAAGCCCCATTTTTGTTTACAACAAGCATAAAACCAGACTTCTAATCCGCGGAGCCACAATCACCTATTGATTGCACGACATCTGTGCCCCTGTTTTTGGAAGCAGGGTTTTCTGCGGAGGCAGGGCTGAAAACCTGACCATGTCGGTGCCCCTGTGGACTACACAGCTGACCTGGCTCCCAGGAAGAAGTCTTGAAACCCACACCTTGGCTATCTCGTTTCTTACCCATGGATGGACCCAATTACAAGTCCCTCCTGTCTTCAGAAGTTATTTTCAATAATGCAATATGCGAAGAAGTGTCCATAGAACTGATATGGTACCTTCTATCACACAAAGGGTGAAATGCTTTGTGTGCCACCAAATAGAACCTCCTCCGCCCCAGGCCAACCCTGAGTAAGCCGCTGCGCCGGACGGACTCTGTTCCGCTGTGGAGCAGGACAATGACCTCAAAGACCAAAGCCCCTTAACCCCTTTCTTACCCCAGAGCTTCCCTCAGGATAAAGTCTCTTAAATACGCTAGACCTGGTGGTGGCGGTGGCGGTGGCAGCAGCAAGGCGGAGGTGGGGGTGGGGGTGTGCTTGCTGGATTGGTCCCGAGGGCGACCACTCAATCCTGAACCAAGTTGGAGACTCCTTCGTGAACAGAACAGTTGCCAACCGCAGACCGCGGAGCCCAGCCGGCGCACTGTCTGGGGATGGCGGCCCCCTGGGGATGAGGAGCGTGTGTGCGTGTGTGCGTGTGTAGTCTAGTGAGGAAAAGAAATGGGCACACTGTACAGCTAAACTAAAAAATCGCCCTCCTCCCCCCATTACAGGCTGCTTAGCAGCGCAGGCACAAGAGAAAGCTGATTTGTTTCCGCTCTCACTTCTCAAGTTCACACTCAAGTTCAACCCCTGATTCCCACAAGACGTCTGAATAGCCTGGCTCTTTTCTCAATCCATCCTTAAAGAGCAGCCACTGATATCGCAGGAGCGCAAGGTCTGCAGGAAATGCGCAGCTATAGCAGAGGAGAGACAGCAAGGGGTCAAAGAAGGAGATACCGGGAGAAGGAAGGAAGGACCCCGCCACCTTTGAAGCTTGCTTTTTCTCCAGGGCGTCCCACCAGGCCGCCTGAGAACAGCCTTAAGTTAGAACTTAAAGGCGCTTTGGGCAGCCTGGCAAGAGTGGCGCCCTCTAGAACGCGGGTGCAGGCTCAGGCTGGTTTCTCATAGTGAGCATGAGGCTAGAGCCCGACTCTCAACCCTTCAAGGTGCTTGAGTTTCCAAAGAAAGAACCGTGTGGGTCCCAGACTGCCGCTGGCAAACTGCTCCTTCAGGAGCAGTGCGATCCAGCCACATCCACTCCTGCCCAGCTCTCCTCTGCTTTCTACAATTTAAGGGGAGTGTGAGTGGCTATTATGCCCCAGGTCCTAGGACCCAGTCGGAGCTGAGGGGGTGCCTGGTTTCAGACCTTCGGAGCATAAGAACCCAGCATGAGAAGAGAGTTGGGGGGTGGGGAGAAGTAATGGAGGGACGAACTAGCAGTCCCAGACCCGAACAGAGGAAACTTAAAGGAGAGGGGCTGGTGGTGACATGGGACAGAAAAAAGACAAGAAAAGGAGAAGAAAAACATTGAAACTTGGTTTTTGGAAGAATTTGGGTAGTGGAACATGTGACCAAGCCCCCAAGAGGGACACTAAACTGGAACCAGCTCACACCCACGGGGAGGCTTATTCCCAGTGCGGGTGTCAGTCAAGATCATCCCACCAGGAGGTCTCTGTTCCTTACCTTCAGCTACCTCCCTCACACCCACCCTGCCTCTCCGTTCCCCCTCCTCCTTTTCTTTCTTGCCACCTGCCAGAGTTCAGCTGGCTAACCCATTCTCTGCCTTAAGCGTCCGGCCCGGGGCTCACGGCATGAGGGCCAAGGAGAGCGTGCACACTGCACCCTCGGTGCTCTCCTAGAGAGGCTTTGGGGGAGTGGGTGGCAGGTGAACACAGCCGAGTGGGAAGCGTTGAGTGTTTGCAGCCTAACTCTCCCAAGGTCTTCTTCCTGCCGAATCCACCTGTCCCGGGGTCAGGGATGCGGGAAGGTCCAGAGCTGGACGTTTCCAACTTTTCTGTTGCCAGGACCAGGCGGGACGCGCGATATGGGTAAGGGATTACCTACTCCTCTCCAAAGAACCGCAGAGAGGCCAGGAAGAAAAACTGGGGGGTGAGGTGAGATAGTGCCCAGAAGCTTGCACAGATCCCGATGGCACGCGGGTACCCGGCCCGCTCTTCAAGAGAAGAGTGAAGTTGAGGCTAAGTGGGAAGTAGGGGAGAGCGGGTCCGGACACACGGCGCAGAAAACCTGAAAGTCCCGGCAACGCAAGGGAGGAGACGAACAAAGTGACTTCCTAAAGCCTGTCAGGTCAGCTGCTCCAGCAGCCCAAAGTGCAGCAGGAGCCGGGGTCTCGTCTAAGTATCTTGGGAGCCGCCCAACTGCCGCCGCCTCACCCAGGGGTCCCGCTGCCGCCGTCGCCGCGGGGGGTCTTGGCCTCAGCGCTCAAGAAGCACCGCCTCCCGCAGCAGCCCTTTGACAAAGAGCCTTCCCACCACTGGTAGTGCGGGCTCTCCTATCCTCTGGAACTTTCTCTGCACAACTTTTTCGGGTTGGCGCTCGTTACTAGTCTGCGCGGACTCGGGCACGCGGACCTGGCCTGGGCGCAGTGCCGGCGCGACAGACGCACGCAGTGGACGATCCCGGAATCCGCGTCCTGCCGGGCGACACCGCCCCTCTGCCTACCTTCCCCACGAAGGGACGCGTCAGCCGGCCCGGACGCTGGTGGGCCTTGCAATGTGCAGAGTATGTGTGCCCGCGCGCTCCCGCCCCACCTCCCACCGGTGCGCCCAGCGCGTCCAACCCCGGCCGGCAACCACCACGCGCTGGCCGCTTCCCGCTGCTTCTCTAAGAGCCATCCCTCTGCCGGCTCTGCCTCCATCCCGTATCCACTTCCGCACCCAAGAACCACAAGCAGAAAGGTTCAGTGCAACTCAAGGACTGGGAAGAAGCAACTAGCGTAGTTCCTCTTTCCAAAAAGCGCCCCCAGAACTCCCGAGAGGCCAGCAACACCTCCCCACAACTTTCCACGCCCAGGCCATTCGTAGCCCACCTGCGAACGCGAAGTAGGGAAGTGCGCCCCGCCAACCTCTTGCCCTTCGACTGGGTGCGCTCCCCTCCCCCAGATCTCTCTCTGGCTGGAGTTGTCAGGACCCTGGGAGCCTTGGTGCCCGTGGAGCCTCAGTGCCCGCGGGCTCGCTTACCTCGCATGGTGTGGCCGCTCTCCTGCTCCGCGTAGTCATGAAGCTGCTCCCAGCCCAGACCCTGGAGAACCCAAAAATCCCGCTCAGCACGAGTGAAGAAGGTGGTCGGCGAAGAGCTGCTCTGCTGAGGAAACCATCCCTTTACGCGGACGCCGTGGCCGGAGGGTGACGTTTGCCGCCGCCGCCGCTGCTATGTTAACAGTTTTGATGGTGGTGGTGATGACTGTTTTGATGGTTGTTTGGTTGTTTGTTTGTATTCAGGAAGGGTAAAAAAAAAAAAAAAAATGTGCTGGCTGGCTGATGCCTGGGTTTTGTTTTGCTTTTGTTTTTCTTTCTCTCCAATGTGCTTGCTTTTTAAAAATGCCACGGCCTCCGGCTCAGAAGATTTCTTTTGTGATCACTTGGGCTGAGGAGGAGGAGGAAGGGCAGCAGCAGCAGGAGGAGTTGGTGGTGGTTTTGTTAGTTACAAAGAAGAGGGAGAAGGAGCAAAGGGAAAAAAGCGGAATCAGAAAGAAAAGAAAGGCAGTGTGGATGGCAGAGCATGTGCGTTTTCACATGACATCTGTGCCTGTTAGGGGATCCACAATATGAATTTTCACTGTTCAGTTACAGGGAGGAAGGGAGCGAGAGAGAAAGAGAGGAGAGAGATGCAAAGAGAGAGCCGAGAAGGGGTTTATACGCGGGGGCGGGTTTGGCCGGGACTTCCAGGCCCCGCCTCCTGTCAGCGCCACCGCCAATCAGAGCCCGGTAGCGCTTGGAAAGGTTGGGACCGCGGGGGAGGGGACCAGATTGGAGGCGAGAGGCGGGGGTTAGGGACACTGGAGCTGAAGGCGGCCGGGGCTGGAAATGGGTATCAGAGACTGTCCTAACTGTGCAGAGGACGGGAAGGACCGACAGAGAGAGCCGGGAAGATGTGACACGATTCAAGGAGTGGGGAGAGGACCCTGACCAATCAGTCCTGCAAAGGCAAGAGACGCGGGGCTCTCAGGGTCCCACGTCTTGCGTCCCTTTTTGGCAAAGCCTGTGGGCCCCAGATAGTTACTTTTGAGTTTATGGTAGCGCTTTGTACAGTCCTTTTTCGGCGAGCTCCATAAGTCTGGCGGGAGTCTCCCTGGGCAGGACGCTTCAGTTTCAGTGGTAGAATAATACAAATCAACTTCCGTTACTTTGAACTTATCCAAAATGCAGTTCCATGCCAAGTACCAGTCTGCTTCCTTTAAAATCATTTCTTCAGATACTTCCTGATCCCAAACCTAAAAACAAACAATAACAAACACTGAGATCTCTTCTGTTTTTTAAGATTATTTAAGAAATTTTAATGCTTTCTTTTGTCAAAGAAATATTTATTAGCATTTGGACAATCTCCTGATGTTGGGCTCTATCACTCAAAAATAGTAGCTCCAACCGCCAGTGTGGCTACCTTGGTTATTAGGCAAAGGGCTGAGGCCAGAACATATGAGTACTGGTGCTGTTTATTTGATCAAGATGCAAGGGGAAGGAGGAACTGTGAATTTTAGTTGCTCCGAGAAGACTTTTACCAATTTAGAGGAGATTGGCAATTAAATGTAGGTGAAGTTATTTGTATTCTTTAGGTGAAAATTGTTACTTATAGCCATTTATTTGTATTTTTGATAAAAATACAATGCATAGATCAAAACTGTTTCATTTGCAAATTTTTCCCTCTCATTGGGCAAAACAAGCATGTCGTACAGATGATCATATCTTCTTTCAACAGTTGGAAACTATAAAGACATTGGTTAATTGGTCACCTTAAAAGACAGGTAAAAATATTTGCCTCATGGACTCAGTGTTATGGAATTGAGGCTTATACTAATTAATGTACATTTTGGCACAGTAGGCCTCATCATCATTTAGGTACCCGAATAATTTTTTTACTGGTATTTATTCATATTATGTCATGTAACTCAAAATGCAATGAAGAATTGGTGATTATTTAGTTAATTAGTTTACTCTGCACTGCCAAGTAGTCCTTCCCCCTACCGCCCATTAAATAAAAAATAGATCACCCACTGAATCTTCACTGGTGTTAAATTGACTTAGCCTTACTGTATGCCCTTTCATTTTCAAGCCAATGTGTAATTTAGAAAAAATTTAGTGTTAAGAATGAAAGTCGAGGCCCTGGCTTGGCTCAGTTGGTTAGTGATCATCCAGATATGCCAGGGTTGTGGGTTCCATCCCCAGTCAGGGCACATACAAGAATCAATTAATGAATGCATAAGTAAGAGGAAAAGCAAATTGATATTTCTCTTTCTCTCCCTCCCTCTCTCTATAAAATCAATAAAAAAATGAAAGAAAGTTGATTGAGTCTTTAATTAAATGAAATGAACAAAAGGAAGTTATTGTTCAGAATAGTTATTCTCTTATAAATACCTTTCCCCTAGATTTGTAATTGACACAGTAGTTAATCTTTTAAGATAATATTTAAGGCTCCCTGGTTTTGTCATTTTTAATCAAGTAAAATAGATTCATCATAACTACATTAAAGCTGTACTAAGTTATGCCTAATTTGGTTGCTTCATTAAAAATTACTGAATATAAAACAGTTAAGAAACAATTTGTGACTGCATCATTTCAATTTTATGTGTTTCTAGCAGAGACCCAGGCATACTGAAAATTCCAAAGCCTTTGTAAACAGTATAATTATTATTGTTGTCATTATTTTATATTTCTATTTCTCATTGAAGAATTTACAAATTTAAAAATTTTTAACTCTAATTGTCTTAAATATCTAAACATTCATTGAATTCTAAAATTTCTTTTTATTGCTGCTATAGCTATAATTCTTAAAATGTCAACACATATGAAAAGTATGTTTTTCTTCTTCTAAACATTTTTATATGTCTTTTGCTTTCTGGGTTCTACAATGCATAATTTTGCTTAGAGCTATGTCACATATCACATATCTCCTAATCTCCTTACTTTTGAAAAAATTTAATTAGAAATAAAGACAATTATGTTTTATCATTTTTCAAAGGTGCATATATGATGTTATATATATGGTGGTACAAAGTATTTATTTTCTCTTTTAGAGTAAATAAGTGTTGATCATTGATTATAATGCAGCGACCTGGGACTTCTTGGATCCCCCTCAAAATTAAAATCTGAGTCCTTGAACATTTCCAATAACTTCCAAATTATTTAAACTGCATGGAGTAAAAAACTTACATAAAATAAATATTCAGGATTTAAATTAAAGAAATCAACTTGAAGTCATAAAATACTTAGGAATAATTTATTGTTGTCTTTGTAACCTCTCTGCCAGGAAACATCCATATTTCAAGTGGCATTATAATAACATATTAATATAATGTCTCGTTCACGTGAGTACGGTGTCAGCAATTTCATTTGAATGATTATGGAACTGTTTGGTTTCCTGTAAGCTTGAAGCTCTCCTTTTGGCTCTGGGCATGAAGGATGTTCTAAGTTGATAACTAAATTCTGACAAATTAAAATGGAAATCATTAAGTCACATAGCACTGTACTTAATCTCAAAAATGATATAAAATCACTTTGGCTTGCCTGCCTACCTGCTCTCCCCACATATCACCATCACTCATGTTTAACTGTAAGGCCATAGAGTAATAATGACAAGAAATAGTCTATAGACACAAAGGTTTAATATGAACCAGTCAGTTAAGGTGATGAAGGCATTTAGGATTATTTCAACCCTAAGGTGTTTGAACCAAAATAAGGAGAAATGACTCACTATATTCTAATCTGTTCAGTCTGTATATAAAGACCATTTGAAATAGTTTTGAATCTTGGCGGCACAGTGGCAATACTGATAACAATATTACATTTAGAATGATTACAAGATTGGGTGTTTTTAGCCCAGGTTATGGACCTGTGGGGTTGTGAAAGTTGAAAAAGTGGTATAAAGCTGCCTTAAATATTTGGAAGAACAGAAAAATATGAGAACTTTTAACATTGAAACTTACTAAAAATGAAGAGACTGAAGTAGTGAGCTCCCTGTTGCTGAAGGCATCCAAGAAAAGGTGGAATGAAAGACAAGTATACAGATTTTTTTATTAGGCTCCACAATCTCTAGATTACCTCCAATATGTTCTGTAATTCTAAGTATATTCACATGTAGGCCTCTGCCACTACCTCAGTAGCTGTGACAGAGCTAATGCTTTATACCTCAGAATGCAGGCTTCATGAGAGCAGCAGCCAGGACTTCTCTAGAGTCTGGAAGAATTTCTGGTACTTTATACTTGCTCAGTAATTATTGGTTGGTTGAATGCTCCCCACTCTTTTGTCTACTGAATATGAATCAGAAATATAGCAAGGACCTGAATAAGGTCTCTTCTTTCTGAGCTACTAGTGCATGGAGAGAGAAGGAAAAGGAAAGAGAGAGGAAAAGAATATATGCATATATATTTTTTCATTATTAAGTCTTCTAATTTGGGGAAGAGAAAAATATTTGAGACTGGTTACATAATTATAAATGAAAGTGAAATCTAGTTATTTTCATATTTATTACTATTCTTAATTTATTCCCAGATGAAGAGTCTTTATATCTTTTAGTAGTTTAAGTTCTGCTTAATTTTGAAGTATTGATGCAAATTCAGCAAATTTTCAGAATGAAAAAAGAGAACAAATACTAAAAATGTGGAGCTTGTGCTTTATGTAATAAATTGGAAGGGAGGTTATGGCCAAAACAAATGAACCCCAATACGTGGGTTAGGAGGTGAGTAAGGCAGGCTTTATGAAAGGACAGCATATACGTGTCAGGAAGAAAATGAGCTAACATATATTGGATGAATCACATGAACTATCAACCTATTTAATTACTGTTTCTTGAAAGAGAGCAATGGGAGGAAATTGGAACAACTGTAATAGAACAACAATAAAATTTAAAAAATTAAAAAAAATAAACATTTGACATAATTCATGGGGAAAAAAAGAAAGGGCCTACGTGGTATATAAATAAATCTCATACCCTCCTTTCCCCCACCTTTTTTTCCTTTTTTTTAAACAGATAAAGGAACAGAGGCTTGGAAAGGTTAAGTAACTCATCTAAGATCACAAATCTAAAAATATTAGATCCAAGATTCAAACCCAGATGTAGCCACTAAAATGTAAGTTTTAGTACAAGTACAGGGACTTTCTTGATTTTATTTTTTTTTCAGTGCCATATCCCCAGAATCTAGACTCTTACCTGGAAAATAGTAGTAGGTGCTTCAAATACATTTGTGAGTAAGAAAGTAGACATTTGATTTCTCATCTGCACAGTACTACGTGCCACACACACTATGACTGAAGGTAGTTATTTGATAAATGCCATTAAATAAAAAACAATGAATTCTGACTTTGCAAATAAAGGGATACTGTGAACAAAGTATGTAGTAATTATCTAATGCCTAATTCAGGTCTGTCATTGAGTCTAGAAATACTTTTGTAATAAGAAGTCCAGGGTAGAGATACTTTTGGCATGGATTAAGTGGGGAACAGTAAAAATAAAAACTAAAAGTGAAAAAAGAAAAGGTTGGATGCAAGACATTTTTCAGGCAGAAGCTATAAAGTCTAGTGAATGATTAGATGGTCATAATGGTACGCAGGGCGTTGGTTAAGGCCAGGGAGAAGGAAGTCAAACCAAAGCTTCACGAATAGAAGATTGGTAGAATGAATATACTATTAATAGAAATAAGTAAGGAGAAGCGGGTTCTTGATTAAATAGGGGAAAATCTTGAGGTTAATTTTCAGTGTTGGTGTGTATTGGAAACAATGTCCAATAGATGGCTGGGTATGTAGAACTGGAGATTTGGAAATTGATAAAAGGTAGAAGTAAAGATTTATGAGACACTCACAAATACTAGGGAGAAGAGAAATAATGGGAGAAGAAAACAAATATCCATTTTTGTAGAGTAGGAGATGGATGATAAGTTGTTGAATGCGAGGACAGATAGAAAAGGGAAGGGGTAAACTCTGATAGTATTGTATCAGAGTAATCAAGGTAGAGAAGAGTTTCAGGAAGGGAGAAATGATCAAGAGTGTCAGATATAGAAATCAGGGGCCACTGGATTCTCTTTCTCTCTGTCTCCCCCCTCACCACAAAACAGTTTTTTCCTTTTATATAAATTTTAGAATGAACAGAATGGTATTTTAAATATAAAAAGAGAGAGTTGGGAGAAATGAGATCAGGGGTCATAGGTTAGCTTTGATAAGGTCACCTTTTCTTCTGCTACTGAAATCAAGAAAAAGAATGAATAGATAAAAGCAGAGCAACTTTGCAGAGTGAACAGGATTTGGAGGCACATGCAGAGGGGAATTATTGAGGTTTAGGTCTCAGTTAACAATTAAATTACCTGTGTGACACCATGCAAGTTGCATTATTTCTGCATCTCACTGTCCCCATTAGACAGTGAGTATTGTGAGGATAGTAATTCTGTCATTTTCATTTTGGTATCCACCACCTGGCATTCTAAGCTGCTTATTAAATGATTTAGTTCAATTTGAGAGATGAATCACTAGTGAAACTTTGTCTCATTTTAATGCTTGTCCTGTTACATTATATTTTGCTGAACTCTCTTCCAAGAGACTGAGCTAGACTAAGTAGATCTGTTGTCCTTCCAAACCTACAAGATCTGCTGAAACAGGCTGATAAAAAAAAAACCAACAAAAAACAACCTAAAGATCTGCTGGCTGCCAGTATGTTCCAGACACTAGTAAGAGATGAGTTGTTCTTCATTTTATGGACTAGATTAAGATATTTTAAATATTTTAAAATTTCTTTAGAAGAATAAGTGTCTGTGAATAGCTAATGAAATTATTAAAAAATGAGATTAGCCCAGAAAAAATTTCAACGTATGAATGCTTGGACAAAAAAAACCTCAAGAAAATACCAACATTTAGTAGTGGTTCATGGAAGTATCAGGGAGAGATTGAGAATTATACCATATTGTGCCATATATTTTGTACTGTTTGATTTACTTACGAGAGGTAGATATTACTGTGTGTGTGATGAAAAACTGTTTTCAGGAGAACCACAAAGGGAAAAAAAAGATTAATACAGAAGATTTCCCCTACCAAAACTTATTCTAAAGCCATTCCAACAAAAGTGGAATATGTGGGCACACAAATAGATAAATAATAGCGTATACCGGAGCATGCGGAAATTGATATAATACTTAAAGACATAAAAAGTAAAGTGGAATTTCAGTTCAGATGGAAAGATATGATGTATCTTAATATAATAAATAATGCTTGTTCCCATCTTAGATCATATACAAAAGTACATTCAAATAGATTAGAGATTTAAATAAAATATATAAGTAAATATATAAAATAATAGAATTATACTTGATGTATATTTATATGTTTTGAATGAGGCAAACTTTTCTAAATTAGGAAACTTAGTCTCTACAAAGAAAAAAAATTACATGCATTTTCCTATATATAAATTTAAAAGTAAGTATTTTGAATGGCAAAAGACCCCAAAATAAAGTAAAAATATACACAATAGGCTTCAGAAGATATTGCTGCACAAAAATTAATAGTCTTTATAATAAATGTATATAAACTTACATATTGATAAGTGGACAAAAAGCTCAAAACTGGGGTTGGTAGAGAAAAGGTGAGTTGTTTATTGCACAACTTTTTTTAATACTTGATGGTTTTTGCCACTGGTAAATAATTATTCCTTCAGGTTTATATTCCTGTTAATGCTATTGAAAAGCCCCCTCCAGATTACATAACAAAAATTTAAGATAATTTCTTGTGTGTCTATTAAATTAAAATGAAACTGTAATATTTTGTATAACTTTTCTAAACCCTGAAAATTTTATCTTGAATTGGCTACTTTACATCCTTGCTTCATCAATCCAAGATACCATCCCTCTCCTACTTCGATGTGTACCATGTCCTCAGAATTTGACTTGCTTCATTTTGCCCATTAATCCATACACTTTCCAATTAGCAGTTAGAGAGTTCTGTTAAAATGTAAACCAGACAATAAATATGTCCTGCTAAGATATTTTATCATCTTCCAATTGCATTTAGAAAATAATCCACACTCATTTTGGCTTGGGAGGTTCTGACACCCTACCTGTTAGACATACCCCCTTTCATTCTCAAAAGTATTCCAGGCTGAGCAATACATAATACAATTCACTGATTATAAAGCTCTGCTGACTTAAAGGTTAGGTTCCCAGAGAAATTGTCTCTCATTATACCACCTGAAAGAGTACTCATAGTTATTAGAGCATCTCTTTGTTGTCTTTATTGCACCTATCACAATTTGTGATTATTTCCTTGTCTTCTCTTGTTATTATCTAATAAAGGAAATAGAGTGAATTTATAATTAATATTGTCATTTGTTACACAAGTGAAGGACCACATCTCTGTTGTTTTGTATTATTTTTTCAGGCCCAAGTATGTTTGGCATGTAGTACATGCTTAATAAAAGTGTGTTCAGTAAATCAATAACTTGGACTAATTGCTAGGATTTGAGCAATATAAACAATTTCTTTTTTTCTTTCTTTCTGGAAACTTGTTTCACACATACTAAGATGACTGGATGTCTCATTGTTGCCACATTTAAAAAAATGTGTTGAATATTGATTTCCTTTCCAAGACAGTTGATATGTATGGATATGATTAAATGTATCAGTGAAACAAAATGACAAAAACGAACACAAATTGTTTTCTTTTCATAGATCTGCTATTTTCAATGTAAGAAGTTACTTAACCTGCCTGATATTCACTTAAAAAATATGCAAAATAGGGTTCATAAACTCAAAAGGATAAAATGAAATATCTAACATAATGCTTAGCACATTATAATTATGAAAAATCATCAACTTTGACAATTTTTATTATTTGCTTATGGAAAATCTGTCTAATGAATTAACAATAGCTAATTATTTTGATTGAACAGCTAAATTTTTCATTCAGGTAAATAAGACTTTATTTATTTATCATACTTTCCAGCTACTTCTAAACAATTGACAGATTCACAAAATATAAACAAATTTAGTATTTACCACATTATTAGTTTTTTTAATTTGATTTTTTCCAGTTGATTTAGGGCCTCCTCTTTTTTCTTCTTTTGAGTTAATCAGTTTTGGTTTGTTCCATTTATTTTTCTTCTATTGACTTGCTGGTTATACATCCTTCACTATTCTTTAGTAATTCCCTTACAGATTAAACATGTGTTCTTACATTATCACAATTAATAAATATCAGAAGTCTTAACACACTTCTGTCAATGCTAAGGCTTCAAGACATTGAACTCTACTGACATTCCCCCACCTTCCAGATGCCGTTAGTGTTATTATTATCATGAATTTTAATTCAACATATATTTAAATCCCTTAAAATATTATTATTATTTATAGTTAGCATTTATTCATCATATTTGTCCCAAATTTAACCTATATAATGTTTTCCTGCATTTTTTATATTTCCCTTGGGATGACTTTCCTTTTGCCTGGAGAACTACTTTTAGCATGCCCCTTCATGTAGGCTGCTGCTGACTATGCTTTGTCTTTGGTGGTCTAGAAATGTCTATGCTGCTTCACTTTTGAGAGATAATTTCACTGGTAACCAGATTTTTTTTCACATCCTGTTCATATCATTCACTGTCTTCTGTCTTACATCTTCTTTTTCTCTTGCAGAGTTAGTTCTTAGTGCTATGATTGTTTCTTTGAAAATAACATATTCTCCTTTTGGAGTCCTTTTGGGATTTTCTCTTTGCTTTTGCTTTTCAGTTTTTTACTGTGCCTAGGTTTGGTTTTCTTTTTGATTTCTTTGTCTGGAGTTGGGAGCATCTCTTGAATCTCTGACTTGATATCTTTCATCAATTGGAAAGTTATTGACATTTACGCTTAAATATTGCCCTTGCCCCATTCACTTACTCTCTTTTCCCCTTCTGAACGGAGATGGTGTTAAAGGCATGCTAGAATTGTTCACTGTGTCCTATATGGCACTTCTACTCTTACATGTAATTTCTGTCCTTTTTGCTTTCCAGACTTCCATCAGGATATTTTATCCTTACCTAACTTATAGTTCACTGACTTTTTCCTCAACTGTGTCCAGTCTTCCAGTCTGCTGTTCAACCTATTTATTACGATACACATTTCATTATATGTTTTAGTCCTAGAATTTCCGTTTTTAAAAATAAGTTCCAGTTATATGGTAAAATCTTTCACATTGTCATCTATTTTCTTGAATATATACATACATAGTAACTTTAAAGTCCATATTTGATAATGTCAATATTTTTTTTGTCTGTTAGCTATATACATTCATTTATTTTCCAGAATTTTTAATTGAAATCCTGACATATTTTGAAATTACAGAATACCTGGATGGTTTAACTGCTACTTTTTATGGTGTTTTTTATCCTTCTCTCTTTCAGAAAAGATTTAACTGAACAGAGAAAACAGAGGTAATGACTGAAGATTTGAGTTTAAAAAATATTTGTTGAAAAGCATATTCATCGAACAACTTTACCTAGGGAAACTTCCATTAAGATTTAAGAATTTTCCGCGTGTTTCTACTTCCCAGATTTCAACACTGTTACTGGTATATTGCTACATGTTTACAATATCACTAAAGACACTATCCATTTTTCAAGTAACTCATCATAATCAGACCATTTTCAATATAAAATTTGGTTTTCACTTCTGTATTGCTCAAATGAGTCGATGGGACTCTAAATTTTACTTTTAAGACGTGAGATCTCATTCTTGGAAATTGCTACATTTCTTTCCCTGAAGTAAAGAATACACAGCTCACTGCAGCTCCCTTAGGGACCAAGATTACAGTCACCATGCCCCTTCCTTAGAATAAACCCGCATTCATGCCATGGGATTGCCCAGTTTGAATGCTTGGCAGACCCAGGGCATCATGGCACTTTGATAAATGATGCACAGACATAATTTGAAAATCTAAAATGCATTGGCAGAGATCAGGAGATGTTTGTGTTAATGAAAACGTGATTTTCTGGATCAAAGCAGATGAGGGAGGCCTAATTCTCTCAGACGAGGAGGGCTGCAGAATCTGTTTAGTGAATGAAAAGAGGTTGATGCAAGATGAGCTGTTTAAATAAGGGCAAAGTACTTTATCAACCCAAACCAGTTTTTGAATAGTTCATCCTCCTCTCTGGAGATATACTGGGAGTAAGTTTAAAAACTCTAAGTAAGTATATCTGAACACCCTAGTGGGACATGTACAATCTCAGTTAGTTGATATGAAAATCTGGGGAAAAGGTTTGATATTTTATTTGAATGTAAATTCTGTTCAGTTCCACAGCCAGGACTTAAAAGAAGAAGAGAGAAAAAAAAATACAAAAGTGAAATCAGAGGTGGAAATAAAGTGTGAGAAAAATAATAAGAATTCAGAGGTTAAAAAAGTCTTGAGGAGAATGGGAAGATATATGTATATCCTTAATAGAGTGAAAAGTAATGCGTATTTTATATTTAGTGGGATATTTCAGATTACGTCATTCTATGATGGATGAAGAAAAGTTGGGCTGGGGCATAAAGATGGAGAAAAGAAAAGGAAGAAAAGAGATTACAGAAAAGATGGAAGAGGACAAGAGGTAGAGGAAACTTTATTTCAGACGGAAGTTAGTTGGTTTCCTGAGGAATAATACCTGGGTTTTTGATTGTTTGTATTTTTGGCATTTCAGTTCCTAGACTGTTCTCACAACAGCACCCTTAAGCTACCAGTCCCTATCTTGACAGCTTTGTTCTCCATGGAAAAAAGGAGGAATGAACTTTTCTGCTTAAATTTATAAGCAGCTTGCAAATTCTGAAACCAGCAATACAGAACAATGTTCATTAGTCCCTGAGTAAAAGTTTCAGAGAGGACTGTTTTTATTTACTGCAAAGTAAACACATAGCCGTTAACTAAGTTGTTTTATACATTTTTTGAAAAAAATTTGGTAAGGTTAATATTGTTCATTTGGAAATTCCGTAATTTAATAATAAAATTAGTGCTTTAAGACAATTATTATCTTAAAAAGAGAGCAAAAAATTCATTTTAAATACCAATGAACTGACAAAAGATATATACATACAAATGAATCTCTCTCTCTCTTTTTTTATTTGTTAGCTTTACCACACTCAAAGTATAGTAGAAAAAGGAACAAAAGTGTTTTTGAAAAGAATTATTTTCTGCTGGTCACAAGGATCAAAGGGTTATGTAATCAAAGTTGAAGCAGAAAAATATGGCTTTGAAAATTATTGGTCATGTTATATTTGAACACATGTGCAAGTGTGACCCCTGAGAAGAATAGCATTATTTCATGTATTTAAACTTGAGATAAATTGATAAACAGGTGTCAAGATTTGCTTAGATCTCTTTTTTCACTATCTTTGTTTCTGGAGCTTTGTTTTGTTGGCAGGATATAAACGAAGTGAGTAAGTGGAAGAATTCAACGCAACAAATAAGCATGTGTTCCCTGCCCTATTCCAAGACGGTGGGCTGCATTCACTTCCTGTCCCAACAGATTTGGAAATGAAAAAACAGTGTCCAGCAGAGGGAGCAGTGCTAGTGCCAGAAGCACTGGATCTGGTTTTATCAACCACCTTCATTCTGTGTAGAAGGAGTGAAGGAACCTGACCACACTGAAGTGATGGTAGTGAAAGGGGCCAGCACCTTCCCATACTTAGGGAGCTAATTATAGTCCACACAGTCAATGTTTTAAATTCAAGCCCACTGAGCTCAAAATTAAATATGAATAAACACCATACTCACCTGCATTAACAGTTGCTACCTAATTTAATTCTGTATTGCAGCATTATAAATGAGAAACTATCAGAAAAATACTGATAAGCTATTAATTTTTCATAGTTGTCTTCCATCAAGGATAGTAATATTATACTATGTTTTTTTTTATTTCCCATATGTTACCTGTCTACAGATTCTATTTATTTATTTTCTTCTGGCTCATTCTATGGTTGTTCCATTTAGATGTTGAAATATGTGAGTCTCTAGCAACCTGGCTGCACATTGATCTTTTTAGCTTGGGCATCTGGGCAATAATAGATCCTGATACTAGCTCCCAGGAAGTTCTACAATCTCTGAAGGGAAAAAAAATTTTTTTTTTTCTAAAGGACTAAGGAACTTGACAATAACAAAAGACAGTGAATGGAAACATCAAAATGCCTAAGGAAAAGGCAAGCCAATTTTCATCGTGTGGACTGTGATGAGTGGGCAACCTCAATGCCTGCAAGGACCTTGGACTTGAAGAAAAGTGTAGATAATATGGTTATAAATGATTGAGATGAAACTCAGGGGAGGAAAAATGGAATTGTTTTTAAAAAGTAGACATTATGAAGCCATTGCTATATTTACAAATAGGTTTCTCATTCATCTAAAAATTCTGTGACTATGGATTTGAGTAAAAATCTGCCCTTTCAATCCACTGATGTATTTCAACAGAGATCACACCTTGAGTAAATCTATTCCAAAGGAAACAAAAATTGTTTAAAAGTCAAAATATTTACTTAACTAGATACGCTTCTATGAAATATTCTAAGATACACATAAGCCTGAAACCTTATGATTTTATATAATTTTGCTTTAAATTTTATGTAGAAAAATGTTAATGCATTTACAAATGGAAATACTCCCAAATTTCAAACTTAAGCAAACTAAATTAAAAACAGAACTATAATTTATTGATACAATGATTTTGTGAACTATATTAAATTATTATTTTTAATAGACTTTATTTTTTAGATGAGTTTCAGGTTTACAGAAAGATTAGGCAAAATATACAGAGTTCACATAACCCCTGCCCTCCACTCCCACAACAGTTTCTTTTCTAATTACATTTTGCATTTGTGTGTGTGTGTGTATTCATGTTTAATGACTGATATTAATACATTATTATTATCTAAAGTCCATAATTTACATTAGGGCTCACTCTTTGTGTTACATACTCAACGGGTTTTGACAAATGGATAATGGTATGTATCCACCATGATAGAATAGTTTCGCTGTCCTAAAAATCCCCTGTGTGTCATCTATTTATTTCCCCTTCCCTCTTTCCCCCCCGCGATTCTCTGGCAACATTGACCTTATTAGTGTCTTCATAGATTTGTCTTTAGCAGAATGTCATAGAGTTAAAATCATGCATCAGGGAGTCTTTTCAGATTGGCTTCTTTCATTTAGTGATAGTATGTTTAAGTTTCCTTCGTGGTTTTGCATAGCTTCATAATTGATTTTCTTTTTTAGCACAGAATAATATTCCATTGTCTGATATACCACAGTTTAATTTATTCACTCACTTAATGAAGGACATGTTGGTTGCTTCCAGGCCTTCAATGCATTTGTGTAAATACCAAGAAAAACAATTGCTGGATCATATGGTAAAATATGTTTAGTTTTGTAAGAAACTGCTAGACTGTCTTATAAAGTGCCTGTACCATTTTACATTCCCACCAACAATGAATGAGAGTTCCTATTTATCCACATCTTCATCAGCATTTGGTATTGTCATTTTTCTGGCTTTTGACCATTCTAGTAGTGTGTAGTGATATTTCTTTGTTATTTTCATTAGAAATTCTCAAATGATATGGGATGTTGAACATCTTTTCATATGCTTCTTTATCATTTGTTTATCTTATTGGTGAGGTGCCTGTTCAGTTCTTTCCCCACCAAATGATGATTTTTAATTTATAAAACACAAACAATCACCAGAGAAATCTTGGAAAAAAGGATAAAGCCTCTTATAATCATACCCACACAACTAATGTCATTTTTGTATTATTTTTCATCAGTTTCTTTTTCAAATGCACAAGGATTTTACATAATTACCATATGTACATATAATTTTATATGTTGGTTCTGTTTAATATTATAATGTATTTTTGGTAAATATAATTTATTATAAATAACTAGATATTTTATAATTTATGGAATCATTTCTCTGATCTGAATATTTAGATTACTTTGTCATGCTATGTTTCAAAATGTTTTCTTAACAAAATAAATTTAAAGATTTATTTTTGAGTTGAAAACTCAATTATTGCAAATTATGTTTTCTTGTAAATTAAAATGACCAATTTTGAAATGCACATCTATTTTGTAGAAATGTTTGTATAGAGGACATTTTATAATGGAGCTGCTGCCATGAGATCACTTGATATCAATAGGAGATTAGAGATAGATAGCTAGAGTGAGAGGGAGATCATTTTAACATATAGTAAAATGTTGACAAGCTTTTCTCATCTGATAGAGTCCCTAAGGAATTCTATTTAAATTGGTGGTTGTGCAGAACCTGGAAGGCAGAAAAGGGTCTTCTAGGGATGCTCCAAAGTTAGCCACTGCCTTGAAGGACTTTTCAAAAGCGGCACAGTTTGAGCTTTGGAGGTTTTGATAGGTTCCCTGTGATCTTGGTGTTTCTAATTAGAATTTTAACACTTTTTATGACTTACTAAAAATCCTGTGTTGGTGGGGAGCTCTGTAACCACTTCCCCGTGCTGGAAGAACCATGTCAGGATCAAGCTCTTAGCCAGTGAAAGGATGAGATGAGGAAAAGAATAAGGATTTAAAGTCAGAAGCCAGTCATTAACTTAATCTCTTCCCTGTTCTTCATCTCTTGTACCAATCGAACAAGACTGAAAAATTGCTATCATCAGAGTCTTACTGTTTCTTTTCTTATAATTGAATTTATTGCCGTGGCATTGATTAATAAAATTATATAGGTTTTAGGCACACAGTATAATTGTATAATACATCATCTGTACATTGTGTTGTGTGTTCACCACCCCAAGTCAAACCTCTTCCATCACCATTTATTCCCCCTTTACCCCCATTCACCTCACCTCACCCCCCTTTGTCCTAGCAATCACCATGCTGTTGTCTGTGTGCATGAGTTTTTTGTTTTGTTTTGCTTAATCCCTGGAGATCTCAAGATATTTTCTCCACCAACTGCATTACACCAGGAACAAGTGGAAGGCAGAGGGCAAAAGTGCATGCCAGCCAATCGTCCTCCCTGAGAGAGAGAACAGGAGTCCTTGGCAGCAAGGAGCTGCCTGGTGCTGTCAGTGGGCTTTGGTGTTGCTAGGAGCTGGCCTGGCACTGACAGCTAGGCCTTGGCAGCTGAAGGGACAACACTAGAGATACCAGAATTACAGAAAGGGTAGCGGAGAAAAGAGGTGAAAAAAACCTTTGACTATTCACAGGCTGGGTTAGATTTGACCTTATTCACTATATATTACCCAAGTGGTCCACTGTAAATATGACTAAAAAAGTTAAATTAGCTCTTTGTCTGGATTACATAAATAGCCTTGGAGAAAGCAAACTGTGAAAGCAAACGGCAAAACCGAAGTACGGTTATATTTGTAAACAGGAGAACCTAATTTTGACATTTTCTTAAATAACCAAGATTTATTCTTTAAAACACTAAATAACACAAGTGATACATAAACACATATGCATTATGAAAAATTTATTATAAAAATGTATAGCATAAAAATTATAAACTCCTTTCTCTTCTAATAAAAGGGGCCACTCTTAAAATATTAGTGTATTGTTTATAA
This sequence comes from Pteronotus mesoamericanus, assembly GCF_021234165.1. NCBI lineage: Eukaryota > Metazoa > Chordata > Mammalia > Chiroptera > Mormoopidae > Pteronotus > Pteronotus mesoamericanus. Next base: position 12,086,953 of record NW_026555245.1, read on the forward strand.
AATACAGGGAACAGACTGACAGATCTCAGAGGGGAGTGGGACGAGGGGGGACCGGAACAGGTTAGCCAAAGAACATGTATGCACAGCTCATGGACACAAACAATGTGGTAGGCCAGGTAGGGGGGCAGGGTGCTTGGTTGGAGGGGGGCAAAAAATCTTGTTGAACATAAAAAGAAAGATCAGCAGAAATACAGTCATAGTTGGGGATTTCAAAATCCTATTGACTTCAATGGATAGGTGTTCCAGACAGAAAATCAACAAGGAGACAGTGGCCTTAAATGACACACTAGGTCAAATGGATTTAACTGATAACTTCAGAGCATTTTACCCCAAAACAGCAGAATATACATACTTTTCAAGTGCACATGGAATGTTTTCTAGGATAAACCGCATATTAAGACACAAAACAAGTCTCAATAAATATAAGAAGATTGAAATCATATCAAGCATCTTCTCTGACCACAATGCTATGAAACTAGAAATTAATCACAAGAAGAACACTGAAAAATACATGCCATGGAACCTAAATAATGTGTTATTAAACAATGAATGGGTCAAAAATGAGACCAAGAAAGAAATCGAAAGTTACTTTTGAACAAAGGAAAATGAGAATATAACAATCCAAAATCTGTGTCCTGTCTCAAAAGGACACAGGAAAGCAATCCTAAGAGGGAAAGTCATGGCATTACAGGCCTATCTCAAAAAATAAGGAAACCTCAAATAAACAATCTAACCATACATTTAAAGGAACTTGAAAAAGAACAAGAAAGCCTAAAGTGAGTAGAAGGAAGGAAATAATAAAGATCAAAGCAGAAATTAATGAAATAGTCTAAAAATGATACAAAATATCAATTAATCTAAGAGCTGCTTCCTTGAAAAGAGAAACAAGATGAACAAACCTTTAACAATACTCACCAAGAAAAAAAGAAAGAAGCCCCAAATAAATAAAATCAGAAATTAAAGAGGAGAAATAACAACTGACATCAAATAAATACAAAGGATTGTAAAAAAATATTACAAATAATTATATGCCAACAAATTGAACAACCTGAGTGAAATGGATGAATTCCTAGAAACATACAATTTTCCAAAACTAAATCAGGAAAAATCAGAGAATCTGAATACACTGATTACACTTAATAAAATGGAAGCAGTAATCAAAAACACTCGCAACCAACAAAATCTCTGGACCAGATAAGTTAACTTCACAGATAAGTTTTACCAAAAATTCTGGGAAGAACTAACACCTCCTTCTCAAAATATTTCAAAAAAATTATGAGAGGGAAAGCTCCCAAGCTCATATTATGAAGCCAGCATTATCCTAATTCCAAAACCAGATACAGATACCACAAAAAAAGAAAATTATGGGCCAATATCCCTGATGAACATAAATGCTAAAATCCTTAACAAAATATTATCAAACCAAGTACAGCAATATATTAAGAAAACATGACCAGCACATAGGCTGCCTATAAGAGACTCACCTCAGAACAAAAGATCTGCACATTCTGATAGTGAAGGGTTGGAAAAAATATTCCAAACAAATGGACAGGAATAAAAAGCCAGGGTAGCAATACTTACATCAGACAAAATAAGAGTTCAAAACAAAGGCCATAAAAAGAGACAGAAGGAGATTTCATAATACTCAAAGGAAGAAACAATGAAGAAGATATAAACATTGTAAACATATATGCATAAAACATATGAACATCATAAATATAAGAAAAATCTTGGAGGACATCAAGAAAGATACAGACAGCAGCATACTGATAGTAGGGGATTTTAACACCCCACTGTCAATAATGGATAGATTTTAACACCCCACTGTCAATAATGGATAGATCTTCCAAACAAAACATCAGCAAGGTTATTGTGGAACTGAATGACGCATTAGATCAAATGGACTTGACTGATGTATATAGGACCTTTCATCCCAAAGAAGCAAAATACACATTCTTTTCAAATGAACATGGAACATTTTCAAAGATAGACCACATGATAGGACACAAAACAAATCTCAACGAATTCAAGAAAGTTGAAATCCTAACAAGCATTTTCTCAGACCACAAGGGCTTGAAACTAGGAACCAATCTCAAGGAATAAACCCAAAAACATTCAAACTCATGGAGACTGAAAAACATGCTATTAAACAATGAATGGGTCAATAATGAGAAAACCAAAATCAAAAAGGAAATCAAAAAGGAAACAAATGAAAATGAACATGCAACAGCCCAAAACTTATGGGACACAGTGGAGGCAGTCCTGAGAGGAAAGTACTTAGCAATACAGGCCTGCCTAAAAAAGATAAAAACATTTCAAATCAACAACCTAACCCTACATCTATAAGAACTGGAGAAACAACAACAAACAAAGCCTAGGATGAGTAGAGGGAAGGAAATAACCAAGATTAGAGCAGAATTAAATGACATAGAGACTAAAGGAACAATTCAAAGGATCAATAAATCCAGGAGCTGGTTCTTTGAAAAGATAAACAATATCAACAAGCCTTTAACCAGACTGATCAAGAAAAATAGAGAGGATTCAAATAAATAAAATAAGAAATGAAAGAGGAGAAATTACAACTGATACCACCAAAATACAAAGGATTATAAGAAATTACTATGAACCACTATATGCCAAGACATTTGAAAACCTTGGTGAAATGGACAAATTTCTAGAAACACATGATAGCTGGTGAAATTGAAACAGTAATAAAAAAAGTCTTGGCATACAAAAGTCCTGGACTGAGTGGTTTCAAGGGTGAATTTTACAAAATATTTAAGGAAGAGCTAACTGCTACACATTTCAAACTATTCCAAAATATCCAAGAAGAGAGAAGACTCCCAAACTCTTTTTATGAAGCCAACATCATCCTAATCCCAAAACCAGGTAAAGACACAACCAAGAAAGAAAACTACAGGCCAATATCCCTGATGAAAGACTTTAAAATCCTCAACATAATATTGGAAAACCATATCCAGCAATACATGAAAAAGGTCATATACCATGATCAAGTGAGATTCATCCCAGGGAATGCAAGGATGGTACAATAAATGCAATATATCACATAAACAAGAGGAAAGACAAAAATCACATGATCATATTAATACATGCAGAAAAGGCATTTAATAAGATACAGCACCCATTTATGATAAAAACCCTTAGCAAAGTGGGAGTAGAGGGGACGTGCCTCAACATAATAAAGGCCATATATGAGAAACCTATAGCTGACATCATACTCAACCGGCAAAACCTAAAAGCTTTCCCAATGAGATCAGGAACAAGACAAGGATGTTTGCTTTCACCACTTCTATGCAATATAGTATTGGAAGTTCTAGCCACAGCAATCAGACAGGAAAAAGAAATGAAAGTCATCCAAATTGAAAAGGAGGAAAACCCTATAGACTCCATAAAAAAACTATTCGATCCAATAAGTGAATTTGGCAAAACAGTGGGATACAAAGTCAATATTCAGAAATTAAAGGCATTTTTGTACACCAACAATGAAATATCAGAAACAGATATCAGGGGAAAAAATTCCATTTATTATAGCAACAAGAAAAAAAAAGTACCTGGGAATAAACCTTACCAACAAGATAAAAGATGTGTACTCACAAAACTACAGAACACTGAAGAAGGAAATCAAAGAAGATATGAACAATTAAAAACATATACCATGTTCATAGACTGGAAGAATTAACATCATCAAAATGTCCATACTACCCAAAGCAATATATAGATTCAATGCAATCCTTAGTAAAATACCAAAGACATATTTCACAGATATAGAACAAATATTTAAAAAAATTACATGGAACTATAAACACTCCTGAATAGCCTCAGCAATTCTGAGAAAGAAGAACAAAATAAGAGGGATCATAATGCCTGATATCAAACTATATTACAGGGCCACTGTAATCAAAACAGTCTGGTACTGCATAAGAACAGACACATAGATCAATGGAACAGAACAGAGAACCCAGAAATAAATCTATGTCTCTATGGTCAGTCATTATTTGACAAAGGGGACAGGAGCTTAAAATGGAGTAAAAATAGCCTCTTCAATTGGTGTTGGGAGATCTGGACATTAACAGGCAAAAAAGTAAAACTCGACCACCAACTTACACCTTACACAAAAATAAACTCAAGATGGATAAAAGACTTAAATATAAGTTGTGACACCATAAAAGTCCTAGAGGAGAACATAGACAGGAAAATTTCAGATATTCCACACAGCAATATTTTCACCGATATGTCCCCTAGAACAAGAGCCATAAAGGAAAGAATAAACAAATGGGACTACATCAAATTAAAAAGCTCTGCATGGCTAAAGAAAACATCAGCAAAATGAAAAGGGAACCAACTGTATGGGAAAATGTTATTTGCCAATGATATCTCACACAAGGGTCTGATCTCCAAAACATATAAAGAACTCATACGTCTCCACTCCAGGAAGACAAACAATCCAATTAAAAAAAATGGGCAAAGGACTTGAACAAACACTCCTCCAAGAAGGACATACAGAGGTCCCATAGGCATATGAAAGGATGCTCAGCATCACTAGCCATCAGAGAAATGCAAATTAAAATTTTTACTTCACACCAGTCAGAATGGCCATCATAAACAAATTAACAAACAACAAGTACTGGTGAGGTTGTGGAGAAAAGGGGACCCTAGCACAGTGTTGGTAGGAATGCAGACGGGTACAGCCACTGTGGGAAACAGTGTGGAATTTCCTCAAACAACTAAAAATGGCACTGCCTTTTGACCCAATGATTCCACTGCTGGGGTTATACCCTAAGAATCCTGAAACACCAACTCAAAAGAACCTCTACATCCCAATGCTCATAACAGCATTATTTACAATAGCCAGGTGCTGGAAACAGCCTAAGTGCTCTTCAGTAAATGAGTGGATGAAGAAACTGTGGTACATTTACACAATGGAATGCTATATAGCAGAAAGAAAGAAAGAACTCCTCCTACCCTTCATGACAGCATGGATGGAACTGGAGAGCATTATGCTAAGTAAAATAAGCCAGGTGGCAAAATACAAATACCATATGATTTTACCTATATGTGGAACCTAATCAACAATACAAACAAATGAGCAAAACAGAACCAGAGACATGGAAATAAAGAACAAACTGACAGGGACCAGAAGGGAAGGGGACAACAGGGGAAAGAATGGGAAGGGTCAAGGAATATGTATAAAGGGCCCATGGACAAAGACAATGGGTGGGAGAGGATTGAATGTGGCAGGGGGAATGGGTAGGACAGGGGAGAGTAATGGTGGAAATATGGGGACAACTGTAATTAAACATCAATAAAAAAAGATCATACACCATGATCGAGTGGGACTTATTACAGGATTGCAAGGTTGATACAACATTTACAAATCAATAACTGTGACTCACCACATAAACGAATTGAAGGGTAAAAACCCCATGATCATATAAATAGATGCAGAAAAGCATTTGATAAAATCCAGCACCTAGTTATGATAAAAAACCCTCCACAAAGTGGGAATAGAGGGAACATACCAAAACATAATAAAGGCTGTATATGACAAAACCACTGCCAGAATCATACTCAATGGGCAAAAACTACAAGCATTACCTTTAAGATCAAGAACAAGGCAGGGATGTCCACTTTCACCTTTCTTATTTGACGTAGTACTGGAAGCTCTAGCCATAGCAATCAGACAAGAAGAAGAAATAAAAAGCATCCAAATCATAAAGGAAGGAATAAAAGTGTCATTATTTATAGATGACATGGTACTGTACATAGAGAACCCCAAAGATTTCACCAGGAGACTACTAGAACTGATAAATGAATTCAGCAAAATTAAGTTCCAGAAATCAGTTACATTTTTATGTACCAATAACAGACTAACAGAAAGGGAAATTAAGAAAACAATCACATTCACAATTGCTTCAAAAAAATGAAATACCTAGGAATAAATCTAACCAAGGATGTAAAAGACCTATGTTTGAAAAATTATGACACTGAAGAAATAAATTGAAGAAGATACAAATACATGGAAGCATGTACAGATAGGAAGAATTAATATCATTAAAATGTCCATACTACCGAAAGCAATCTACAGATTCAACACAATTCCTATCAAGAATCCAATGATGTATTTCACAGAACTAGAACAAGTATTTCAAAAATTTATATGGAACTACAAAAGGCCCTTCATAGTAACAGTGATCCTGATAAAGAAGGACAAACTTGGAAGAATCATGCTGCCTATATAAAACTTTATTATAAGCTATAGTAATCAAAACAGCATGGTACTGGAATAAAAACAGACACATAGATCAATGGAACAGAATAGAGAGTCCATAAATAAACACACACCTGTATAGTCAAATAATGTTTGAAAGAGCAAGCAAGCATATACAATGGGCTCTAGACAGTTTATTCAAGGAATGGTTTTGGGAAAATTGGACAGATACATGCAGAAAAATGAAAGTAAACCACCTTTTTACATCATACACAAGAATAAATTCAAAATGGATTAAAGACATAAATATTAGACCTGTAACCATAAAAATTCTAGAAAACATATGCAGTAAAATATCAGACATTGCTCATGCAATATTTCATCAGATATATCTCATCAGGCAAGGGAAACAAAAGAAAAAATAAATAAATGGAACTACATCAAACTAAAAAATTTATTAAAAAATGGGTAAAGGACCTGAATAGATTCTTCTCCAAATAGGACATACAGATGATAAACAGAGATATGAAAAGATGCTCAACATCACTAATCACCAAAGAAGTGCAAATTAAAACCACAATGAGTATTTCACACTTGTCAGAATGGCTATTATCAATAAATCAACAAACAACAGGTGCTGGCAAGGATGCGGAGAAAGGAGAACCCTTTTGCACTGTTGGTGGGAATGCAGATTGGTGCAGCCACTGTGGAATGCAGTGTGAAGATACCTCCAAAAATTAAAAATAGATCTGTCTTTTTACCCAGCAATCCCACTTCTGGGAATATATCTGAGGGAACTCAAAACACTAATTTGAAAGAACATAAGCACCCCTATGTTCATTACAGCATTATTTGTAATCACCAAGATACGGAAGAAGCCCAAGTGTCCATCAGTAGATGAGTGGATAACACAACTAAGGGACACTGCACAATGGAATACTACTTGACTGTGAAAAATAAAATTTTACGCTTTGTGACAGCATGAATTGACCTGGAGCACTTTATGCTAAGTGAAAGACAAATGCTATGTGATTTCACTTATATGTGGAATCTAATGAACAAACTGAACTAACAAGCATACTAGAGGAAGACTCATAGAAAGTAGGATGACAGCTATGGGAGGGGGAGCTTACGGGGTGAAGGGATTGAGCAAAAAGAGAAAAGGACTCATGGACTTGGACAACAGTGTGGTGATTGCTGGGGGGAGGATAAAAAGGGTTTTAATGGTAATGGGGAAAATACAGTAAAAAATTAAATTAAAAAGTCTAACAACAACAAAAAAAGACCCACCTTTCCAAACCTATTTCCACTGACTTTCTTTGGGTGCCGTAATATCCAGTTCAAACTCCCCTAGATATCCTTTTCTGTGCATGTACAATGATTTCTTGCCTCTGTCCTTTTTTTAGTAGTATTATATATATATTTTTCCATATCCAAATATTCAAATAATACTTATCCACAAAAGTCCAGTTACAATAGAATCTCTTGATTCAGCTAATATATAATGTGCATTTATGGTAGATTTGATGCCAAGTACATTATCTCATTTACAGCAAGGTATCAATATTATATTCTTATTACATATAAATGTTGTTATTACAGACTTATGCAAATGTGTCTCTTACAAAACTGAAGCATAAGTTCTATTTAATTCATCTTAGTATTTCTCATCGTTTTTTTATCGTATTTTTTCACTACCATTTACCTCCTTATACCCTTTGCCACCTCCCACACCATCACTACACTGTTATCTGTGTCCATGAATTCTTTCTTTTTTTATCTTTTTACTTGATCCCTCCACAGCCCCCTCCAGAGATGTCAGCCTGTCCTCTATCTATGAGTCTGTATCTATTTTGCTTGTTAGTTGTTTGTTCATTAGATTCTGCATATCCGTGAAATCATATGGTAATTCTCTTTCTCTTACTAGGTTATTTCACTTAGCATTATGTTTTCCAGATGCATCCATGCTGTCTTTCATAGTTCTTTGAGATAGCTAGTTAGCTGCTCAATCAACATGAATGTACCAGTGAAATACTACAGGAGGGGACAAAAGTAGGTTTATTATTTATTTTTATTACAACTGTAAACCTACGTCTGCCCACGCTTATATATTAGTAATGTATTGAATGGTGGTTCTGTTCTATTTGTGTATAGCCTGCAGTGTAGAAAAGGATTTAAGAGATTTAAGAGAGCTTACAGTTTTTTCAATAAATTTTTTTTAAAAGGAAATAAGAATAAAGAAAAATAAAATACAATCTATATGTCAGATTGGGTCACAGTAACTATGACATATGGTCTAGTTATATATCTGTCAAAGGTGGGTCACTAATTTGATAGTAAGCCAAAGCAAAGAGAAAAATACAATTGTTTACATTATAACCAACTTTCATGATATGAATATAAGTAAGTTATTAATGAGAAGCTCAGTTCTCACTGGAACAAAAGTTGAAGATATTTTTCTAAGGTATTGTTATAAGGAGGATTCTATAGGATATAGTAAATAACATCTTCAATACCATACTTAAAGGACAAGAGATAGGAGTTGCCTTAAAAACCAACTTATTCTTAGTGCTACTCTCTTAAGAATGATAGGTAAGTTACTACAGAATAGAAATAACTGTACACAAAATGGACTGATTTTTAAGAGTGGTAGAGTGGGTCATACATTATTCAGGTGACGACAATGTCAAGCTGTTTCACATAAATTGTAGAGGGCATGATGATATATTTCATGTATCCTTTCTTTTTCCTCTTTTTAAACAGAAAATGAAAGCATTTCAGTGTTGTGATGGGTTTCTTAAGATACTTGGAAGTTATTACCTACATAGGGGGCCCTTGTTACACGGCTTCCGCACAATGGAAGAAATGACAAATACTATCAGTATGATTATACATGTCTTGGATATCAAAATCATAATATCAGATATTATGGTCACCAACGATGGCAGACAGTAGCAATAAGATACATACACACACACTTCAATATATATTCAGTATCATTACACAAAATAGTCTATCACAAGCTATTTAAACTCTCTTTTTTCCCTTTCAAGGCCTAATCTTTTTTTGTCAGGTAATTGTCGCTCATAATGATTATCCTGCTTTTGAGATGATTAGATATATTTCATTACTAGAAATAAACTTCTTAACAAATAACTCTTTAAAAGAGAGTAAGAAGTTGCGTGTGCTGACATTAAAAAAAAAATACTTGCATTTCCTACCTGATGTTTACTGTCAAAAAGCACAATGGGCTTTCAAATAGGTTCTCATAAAAAAAAAAAATCTGTTTGTTTTGTCACACTTTTTCCATTAATTTAAAAACCAGTGAAAGCCTGAAAACACTGGGAAGTGTGAAAATAAGCCCCAATTTTGAGTTTTCAGAATGCTCTTGGGAAGCACATTTTGTAGATAATTGCAAATGCTTTGTGAAAGGGCTTTAGAACTGCATGAGCTTCTGGATTAAGTATATAACATTTTAGAGAACAAAAAATTTTTTCTTGTGCTGTCTCACTCTTTGTTTAATGAACATCATCAATTTATGCCAATGATGAAAACTGATGGGTTCAGTGGAACAGCTCTATAATGCTTGTTAGTTAAATCTCTCCTAAAAATAATGGAAATTGATCAAACAACTCCTAATGTCCTGGAAATTAACTAAAAATCTCCTAAAAGATTGAAGATTCGACAAAAAACCCCAAATGATAATACCTCATATAAGAATTTTTTTTTGAAACATATATATTGCTGGTGGCATTATGGATTGGCACAGCCCATTTGGAAAACATTATGCTATCACATAGCTTGTATTGTCTTCTAGCATTTGTCCACCTGAGCTACAAAATGTCCATTCTCTTCAATAAAAAATTTCTTTTTTGGTGTCCAAGCCCTAGTCTTGGTTAGATGACAAAGCTGTCTCTGGTTATAGTTCTCACATGACTAAGTGCTAACTTCTCCCTGAGATTTTGGACTACTTCAGTTTGAGTGTGTGTGTTTATGAATACATTTGTTTGTCTTTTCAATAATAACAACCATTATTCAATAATAATTTTTTTTACCAAACACTGTGACATATATTTTACATATACTTTACAATTATCTTTTTTAATTTTAATAACAATCTTGTTGGTAGATATTATTATACTTGTTTTAGAGATAAACTTGACCTAAAAACAGATTGGTTAACCTCATCACATCATCACAGCTAGAAAAATGTTCAGTTGACAAAATGCTACATTACGACATGTGTAACTCTGACTCCAGGGCACATGGCCTGAACTACTGAACTCTCGATTACTATTTTTGAAAAACAAGCTGAATTTGAAATGCATGTGCACAAATATTACTTCCCCAGATGTGAATCATTTACAGTTGGCACTCACAGGCTGACTCACATTTAAAGAAGCTGTTGACACCCCATATAAATCTCTGTGTGAAAGGTCTCTCCTTTTCTAGCTGTCTGTACATTTCCAAGACTTTCTCTGTACCTTCTCTGTACACTCTGGAATTGGAAAGCACACTGTGTGTGTATCATACACTCTCCACTCAGGCTTCTCTCTGGCACCCATGCCCTATATCCTGTGCCCTTTGGCTATTCAGTTGGATGGATCATTCTCTTGCTGATTATCTGCAGTTCCTAAGAAATTTTTTATAGCTTTTGATTGGTCTTAGGTTGTAGATCCTAACTCAGAGCTGCTGAATAATTAATGTTCCTGGGGTCCATTGTCCTTTCCTGAGATTATTTTTGTGTAAAGTCAGGACATGAGAAAGGCATCAGGTAGATGTAAAATAATGACACAAGACTGAGCATCAAAAGGGACTATTTCACCAAAGAACTAAAAGAAATGTAATCAAGATATACTTGTTTAGTAACATTCAGTTGGTAAATTGAGTCAGAGTCTAAAGAACAGGCTCTTCATAGGGATAATCTCATTTAATCTTTATATGATCTTCAAGCAACTCTGTTGTTTAACCATTCACCTCAACATTTGCCTTGTTATGGCATGGTAATCTGTTCATTTCCTTTGCTATAAAGTATTCCATTAAATTAATATTCAATAATTTATTTGACAATTCTACTGTTGATGAGAATTGGAATTATTTCTTAATTGGGGCTATTACATATTAATGCAGCTATGAACTTCGTGTACATGTATGCTGTTGGACATATGTATGCATTTATATGGGCATATATTTAGGAGTGGAATTGCTGGGTCATCAAGTATGCTTATGTTTAATCTTAGCGTATAGTGCTAAGCAATTTTCCAAGTGGTTATATCAATTTACCCTTCATCAGCCTTTTAAGATAGTTCCCAGTACTCAGTGCTTCTTGTTTTGAACAACACTTGAAATTGTCAGCCTTCTTAATTTTAGCTATTCTCTGGTGAGGGTGTACTGTCATCTTTTTGTGGTTTTAATTTGTCTTTCTATAATAATTGTTAAGGTTAAGTACTCTTTTGAATGTTTACAGGTTATTTTTTTACCTTCTTTTATGAAGTGCCTCTTCACATCTTTAGCTCATTTTCTTCTTTAAGGTTGTTTGCCTTTTACTAAATTCTTTATATATTGTTGATACAAGCCTTTTCTTGGTGCTGTAAATATCTTCTCCCACCAAATCTTGCCTATTCATTTTTTGGTGACTTCTGGTAATCAGAAGTTCATAATCTTAATAAGGCTCAAATTTTCAATAAAGTAATTCTTGTGTCATATTAGAAGAGCCGTTGTTTAGCTCAAGATCATGAAGCTATTTTAGCAGATTATATTCTACATACTTTCCTCTTTACCTTTTAATTTAAATTCTATAATTCATCAGAGATTGATTTTTATGCATGGTGTGAAGCAGAGATCAAGTTTTTATTTCCCACATGTAGATCTTATTAATTCAGCACCATTTACTAAAAAGACTGTCTTTCTGTATTGCTCTCCAGAGCCACTTTTATCATAATTCAAATGTCCATGTATGTGTCCATCTGTCATGGAGGGCGACATGTTGCAGGGATTGCGGGGCACTGTCGCTCCTGGATATGAGGGTTACTGTCCGGAGCCAGCTGAGGAGGGAGCGGGGCTCTGAATCCCGCAGAACCCTTCCCGGCATTTTCACAGATTGAGAGAATAAACACGAGTCGTCGCAAACACTTCTTTGTTTGCCAGGAGAGTGGACATGGCTCTCCCCTCTAGTGGAGAAGGCCCCGAGCCCTTGGTCCAAAGGCTTTTATTGAGAACCGTTAGCACAGGGGTATGGATGCAAAGTTCATCAATCAATGTCAAAAGGCTATGTTTACAGAAAACAAATAGAGATCATAGATAACAATTGGAGGAACACAAGAGATCTGCCTCAGGTCTGGGTCTATGAAAAATGTAAATCTCCTTCCTAGTATCAGCCAGTTATCATCTCTTTTGAGGGAAGAACAAAGCAGGCTTAGAGGAATTTACTTCTAGGCCTGAATTTCCCCAGGAATCTTCTGATCCAGGTTAGGGCTGTACCTGCCTTTAGTATTGCTTCAAGCCTGAGCCAGGCAGGCGGAGCAGGGCCACCAAGATACAAGTAGACTTCTTTCAGATGCAATGAGAACACTGGCCATGTCAAAGCTGAGCCGAGGGGTGCAGGCCTTTTCTTCATGTCCCGCAAGTCCTTATCTGCTGCCCTTACCGGCCGATGTCTGTCTTAGGTTGTTTCTCTTCAGGAGAAAACTTACCCGTCATCAACAACCGACCATCAGAAGGCCAAGCAGGGGGATGTGAGGGAGGCAGGGGCTGCGCCCCCGCCAGTGGGACAGGTTTTGTCTCCTCAGTGGCCTGTTTTCCCACGGCCTCCTTAATTATTTCCAGCCTTGAAGCCCTCTCGTCTGTCAGCGGGGCTACAGTCCCTGAAACCAGACAGGGCGTTTCCCAACATCCATCTGTTTCTGAACTCTGTTATTTTCATTGTTGTGGATTTGGCTATCTTTGTACAAATCCCACACTCTTAATTATTGTAGCTTTAAAAATAAGTCTTAATGTGTGGTACAGCAATTCTTACCTCCTTTTTCTTCTTTTTCAATTTTGACATCTATTCTTGGCTTTTTACATTTACATACACATTCTAGGATTCACTTGTCCATTTCCACACACACTTATAGAATCTCTGGTGGAATTTTGTTTGTGATCGATTGAAATTCATACATCAATTTGGTGAGAATTGACATATTTACACTATTGTTTTATATCCATTCACATGATATAACTCTTTATTCAGGTCTTCTTTAGTTTTTAAAAATAATGTTTTACAGTTTTGTTAGAGGTATTCACATGTTTGTTAGGTTTAATTTCACATATTTAATATGTTTGATGCTATTATAAATTGTATAATCATAAAATTTTCAAATTCTTTGGTTGGTATGTAGGAATAAATTGATTTTTAAGATTTTATTTTTTTTAGAGAGGGGCGTTAGAGGAGAAAGAGAGGGAGATGAAACATTGATGTGAAAGAGAAAATCCCATCATCAGCTGCCTCTTGCAAAACCTCCCCCACCTGGGTACCTGGGCCACAACCCAGGCATATGCCCTGACTGGGAATTGAACCTACGACCTTCCATTCACAGCCCGGCACTCAATCCATTAAGCCACATCAGCCAGGGCTAAATTGATTTTTTAACATTGATCTTACATCCTGGTCCCTGGCTAAACTCTTGCAATAATTCTAATAATTTTTCTGTAGTCTTTTAAATATTCTACATAAGGCATCGAACCATTTGCAAATATTGCAAATTGTCAATCTCTGTACTATTTATCTATCTGTCTTCTACCCACCATCCCTCTCTCTCTGTCTTTCTCTCACTCTCGCTCTCTCTAATTTCACTGGACCTTCAATACCATGTTAAATAGAAGTGATGCTGGTGGGCATCACTGTGCTGTATATACCCAGGCTCACAGAGGAGGCTTTCATCGTTTCACTATTAAGTGATTACTGTACTTAAAAAAAAAATCATTCTTTATCAGATTAAGTCTTCTTTCTTTCCTAGTTTTCTAAGGTTTTTTTTTTTTTTATCATGAAATGATATTAAAATTTATAAAATCCATGAAAATCCTTTTCTGTTTATTCTGTTAGTATGGCAAATATATGTTTTTTATAGTTTTTCTCTTAATGTAGTGAAACACACCAATTAATTTTCTAATATTAAGCCAGATTTATATTCTTAGTTCTTGGAATAAATTACACCTGGTTTCTTTGAATTACAACATATATATATACATACAACTACACATACACATTTAGTGTTAATGTGAGTTGTATATGTTAATTCAGCACACTAAAATTTTTGTTTAGTATTTTTCAATTTATATTCATGAATGAGATTAACCTGTCATTTTTCTTTCTCAATAGTCCTTGTCAGGTTTTGTGTTAAGGTTATAGTGGATTGGAGACTATTCCTGATTTTTAAAATTCTTTGGAAATGTTTTATTGATTGATATTATTCTTTTCTTATATATTTGATATTCACTGGTAAAGCCATCTGAACTTGATAAAGGTTTTGTACATTTCTGTGAGTATGTGGATGTTTATAAAAATGTATTCAACAACTTTGGTAGATATAGGACTATTCAGATTTTTCTGGTTTTGGAAGGTCAATTTTAGTATGCTGTTTTTTCTGGGAATTTGAATTTATAATATAACTTTTCAAATATACTGGTATAAAGATATTACAATATACCTTATAAGTCTTTGCAATTCCTTTAAGAGCTATAGCTTTGTAAACTGTTCATTTTTCTTATTATTTGGGACTATTTTTCCTTGATAATAAGTTTCTTCAAAAATTTATTTATTTTATACTCTTTTCAATAAACCAGCTTTCATTTTGTTGATCATCTCTATCTTATATTTGTTTTCTTATTCTTTACTATCTGTTCTTTATTTTCCCTTTTCTACTTGCTTTGGGTGTAATTATTGATGTTTAAAATTGATTCGAGATGAATGCTTAGGTAATTAATATTCAGCCTTTCTTCTTGAGCTAATTCATAATGAAAGGAGTATAACATATTTAACTACATTTATCTCCCTTCTGATTTCATATATGCTATATTTGTGTTTATGCATTTATCTATAGTTGTGTGTGTGTGTGTGTGTGTGTATAAATAACTGCTATATATATATGGAGAAATATGCACAGGTAGAATTATAGAAACAGAAAGTATAGTATTTACTCTTTTAATATATAATATATATTTTATATATATCTACTTTCTGACATCTTACATGCTATTATTGTGTATTGCATATATTAAGTTAGGAGGAATATAAATATATATAATAGTAAAGACTATGCTTTTTGTATATACATGGACATATATGTGTATATCTACATAAATATATATATATATAAAAATATGTAACAATGGCATATAAGAAGTCAAAAGTGTGAATTATATATACATAGCAAATACTATGTTTGTTTGTTTCTGTAGTTCCCTCTAATCTGGACTATGCTTATGATTTGCTTTGACTAACAGAATGACAGTGTATATGTCCAAGCATAGAATTAAGAAATTTGCTGGAGCCAGCCATTGTTCTATGAGCCCAAACTACTTGGAGAGACTACAGGAAGGAGAATGGAGGAATTTCAGTCCACAGTCCCACCTGCTCTTTCAGTCCATAATGAGCATTTCTGCCAGCCACCCGAATGGGCCATTTAGAGCATGGTGCAGTTGAGTAATATGGCTACAATACTAGGTGGTACGATGTGGGACAAAATAACCACCCAATCTAGCTCAGCTTATGTTGCAGAATTATGAGAGATAATAAAAGGTTGTTATTGGTTTGAGCCACCACATTTTGATGTGGTTTGTAATATTGTATAGTTTATCAAAACAAGGCTGGCATTCAAGAATTGAGCGAGCTAATAAATACATCACTCCCCTGTCCTTTTAAAAATAGTGATGAGATATAATGGTGATTACCTGGATAAGTTTCTGTTAATTATTTATTATATTAAGCAGAAAAAGTCAAATATAGATTAATGACAGAAACAAAGGATTAAAATTTGTTGACTGTTGCAAAAAAAAAAACATTGAGACCCTTGGAAACATTTTGGGTTCTCTAGTGCAATTACACACTTCTCTGGATATGGTGCTATCGTGTAAATATGGACTTCTAACAAACATCTTTGTTATTTCATATGAGAAGGTAAGGTAAGAACTATTAGTGAATTAAGCTCTGTATCTGACACATACTATAAAATCAGAACAGAACATGAATGGACATTTATGGAGTTTAGGTATACTTTTGAGTTGCTATTTATATTACATTTCTCAAAAACAAAACACCTTTACACATTCAGGAAACATGCCAGAATCTTAATAGTTATCAATTATCCCATACTTATAGCTTTCTAAAACAAAGTAGGAAACTATTTGGTTAAAATCTTCTGCTATACCTTTCATGAGTACATACTCAAATTACCTACAGAAGATGGTCATTATATGTTTTCAAGAAGTGAGACTTCTTCATTGCTTCTTGGTCTTTGGCCAAGTGAAGAAGTGACACTTCTTAGACTTATATTTGCAGTTAATCTAACAGCTAGTTCTTTAAACATATTTTAAACATCTCTATCTATTTTCTTTGGTTACTTTCTCTTGGAAACAAAAAAAAATTCTGTAATAAATCACAAAGAGCTCTGGCTGATGTTGTTCAGTGGACTGAGTGCTGGCCTGTGAACTAAAGGATTGCCCGTTTGATTCCCAGTCCAGAGCACATGCCTTGGTTGTGGACCAGGTCCCCAGTAAGGGGTGCACGAGAGGCAACCACACATTGATGTTTTTCTCCCTCTTTCTCCTTCCCTTCTCCTCTCTAAAAATAAATAAAATATTTCAAAAAATCACAAAGAAGGTAGTCAGTAACTATTGCTTAAAGAAAAAGTAACAAAAGAAACCAGAGATTTTTTGTTTTTTAAGGGAGATGAAAAGAAACAAAATATTTTTTAAAAAGAGATAAGCAGGTAAAATACTGGGCCCTTAGCATTTAAAAAATCCTCTATGTATTTGTGCAGTATGCTCCAATTTTCTTCACTGCCACAGTTGTCTTATGCATAAAGAAATAGGAGTTTTGTTGAGGAGGTTACAAACAGGTTTTCCCAATTTTTATTTTCTCTATGGCGTGAAAACAGTGCACTTTTTAACAGTGTCAGACCCTTCATATTTTATACATTTTTCATTTTAAAGAAGACAAAAAATTCAAGGGACCAAAGTAGTATCAGTAGTTTTTTGACATCATAGAAGACTGAAAGTTTCAAGAAAATAAACATCAAAACCTTTATTATTTTTGATAGAATAGCATCTTTCTTGCTTCTTAAGTAAGCCAAGATGAGGACATATGAGATTTTTAGCACTTAAATATACACTGAAATATTTCAACATATATTGCCCAAGAACAGGGACATCCTCCTCTATAAAAAAATTCAATATAAAATTGTGTAAATTTAACACTGGCAATTTTATCATCTTTCATATACTGCAGTTCATACACAAATTTTCCCAACTATCCTAATTGTATCTTTTATAATTTTTGTTGTTATTTTATTTGATTAAAGAGTCAACCAAGAATCATGGTACATTTCAATTGTCATGTCTTTCTGAGCTTTTTAATATGGTACGTTTTCCCAGCCTTTTATCAGTCCTCCACATATTGACATTTTAAAAAACATCTGGCTAATTGTGTTGAGCAATGCTCTCATCTGGGATTCTTTCCTCATGATTAGATTCAAGTTAAACATTTTGGGGGCAGAAATACTATATAGGTGATATTATGATTTCTGTGTCTCACAGATTGCTAAATTTGATCATTTTGGTATCTACCAGACTTTTCCATTGTAATTAAAATGTGGTCTACAAAGTGATACTTTGACACAGTGAGTATCTTATTCCCTTTTTCCACACACATTTGTTTTCTTGTCTGAGCCAATAATTACTACGAGGGATGCCATACAGTGGTTTTTAAATTTCTATTGCCTGAGTGATTTTGCCATTTTTTATGCTGAGTTAATATAATACATATATTTTGTTTAGAGTTGTGTAATATACCTGCTCCTTCCTAATAGTGTCCCATATTTACTTTGGGAAATCATTGCTTCCTTATTATCCTGCATGCAATTTGGAGCTCCTTCTCAGCTCTAAGGGAAACCCAGATGACAGTTTAATGTCACATTTCTGGGCATAACATGTGCTTCAAGAACCCCATCATCCCAAGCGATCAATGAGATCAGTAACCTCATGTTTAGTGAGACTTCTGAAAAAGTAAAGCTTCCTCTTTCACAGGAATTACCAGGGGTAACCATCACTTTTTACCAGGAACTTCATACTATGTGTCTTAACTGCTCATTTGACTATCCACAAGTATCATTGTTATGGGCTGAATTGTGTCCTCTCAAAATTCATATGTTGAAGTCCTGCCCCAAAGTAATAACTCTGAACATGGCTGGCCTTTAAAGAGGTAATGAAGGTAAAGTGAGATCATATGGGTAGGCCCTAATCCAATGTGATGGGTGTCCTTATACAAAGAGGAAATTACAACATAGACACACACACAGAAGAATGACCATGTAAAGACAAAGAGAAGATGGCTATCCAAGAGCCAAAGAGAAAAGACTGAAGAAATGAACCTTGCTGACACCTCGATCTCAGACTGCCAGCCTCCAGAACTGAGAGGAAATAAATTTATGTTGTTTGAGCCACCCAGCCTGTACTATTTTGTTATGGCAGCCTTAGCACACTAGTACACCCATTTGATGTGAACTGTGGAACTGGTGGTTAGACTCCCGAGCTATGGGAATAGCCTATGGAATCTGAGTGTGAAGGCAACACCATGGAAGGCAGAGCTGAGAGATACAGAGAAACAGCTCTTGATCTAGAGTAACTAAAGCCAACCCTTCTGCAAAATATTAAGTGAATCAGTAAATTGTCTTTATTTACTGTTTAAACAAATTTAAATACGTTGTGTTTTTCAAAATGTAGATTCCCACAGATACATGTAGTGTAGTCCCAGCAGTCCAGCCCCTTCCTGCCTAAGCTACAGTTACTCACCAGCATCAGATTATCTAGATTACCCAGGGCAGGAGCAAGCCCTCCAGGGGACTCAGATGGAATATCTCAATGGTTCCCAAGGGAAAGGACTAGGCAGTTGGTGACAAGTGGGAGAAAGGGGTGAGCTTGGATGCAATGGGTGTGGTCTTCTGCTAAAATAGGGCGGAGATGAGGTTTTAGTTATGAGTGATACTTCATGGAAGTGTTATCAAAGTCCAATGATTAGAAATTAGAGAGGAAAATGTGTAGAATCGGGCTTTTATTTTTGTTCAATGACAGCTCTGCTAGTCTGTTCCCAATTTCTCTATCACATTGTGTCTTTTGTCCTTACAAAGTTATCATACTTATCTCTGTCTCAATGGCAAAGTGTGGGGATGAATTGGACAATTTGCAGGCCATTTCAAATTTGTTGGAGAAAAATTCTTGACCTCTTGAAACAGGTTTTTGACTTGCATTTTTTTTAATTTAATGCAACTGTGATAGTACTTTAAAGGCAAGTAACTGGGCAAATGAAGACAATGTAAAGGTTCACTGATGATTTAAGTGGTTTTCTTTTATGTTTTTTCAGTTTCCCATCCTAATTAACAATGAGTATATGAGTCTTAGAAGACCATATATAAAATTATTTTCTTCTTATTATGCTAATATTTCATACTTGTCATGAGAATGATTGTACAAAATATACTAAGATTCTTAGATTTCACTTGAGAGAGCATAGAATACTTCCACTTATGGTCTACGCATTAATTTTGACTTCAGAAAGAGGTATTGTTTCTTTGGTTTTATAAATCAAAACAACATTTTTAAAAGAATCAATTTTCTTTTTTACTACAGGCAAATCAATAAGGAATAAAAATTTAGTAAGTCTACTAAAAATCAAAGAAAGGGACTGTCAATACAGTACGTTTTTTGAGGTTAATGAGCTTCATCTAGAGCCAGGAGTTGGTGGAATACATAGAAAATATAAAAGATGTCTGGGTCATTTCAATTCCTAGCAGTTCCATGCCAACTTTTCCATCTTGAGGTCCCGTCTGTGTCTTTAAGGAAGAACAACATAGGTACTGGGTAGGTTCTAGGAGGCTCTGTGCTTGACAGCATAATTTGCCTGGATAGTTCAGGCTGTTCATTTTCGCTTCAGTAAGGGGGAAATCCTAGTTAGCAGGATGTTCTTGGGATCTAGATTACTTATATCACATTGTACCTAGGTAATGTTGTTACAGGGTATTAAAATCCAAGAGGCTAGGATATTAATTAATAAGTGTGTCTTATTTTAAGCAACTTTGAAATGTGAGAGCAGATTATTCTCCCAAATATTAAAGTGAATAAGACTTACAAAATAATCACAGTGGAATGTCACTATGGGTGCAACTTAGATACCCATGGAAAACTGTCATCTGAATAATTCAGCAGCCCTCTAACTTGTTTCCCAGAAATCACCCTTCTCTTTTCATCTCCCTACCCTTCATTACAATGCACTTGTTTCACTATGGTCAAGATATCTGTAGGAGAAAAATAGTGACCCATAGAGAGGTCCTTCCCCCAGGCAGCAAAACACATAGGGACACTAGAGAAGGTTTCAGTCAGTCTTACACATTCAGGTGATGCCGTGAAGTTTAGATAGGATCACAGAAATTTAAGAAAGAGCTTCATTATTCTTTCTGACTTTTTCCTAAGACAAACACCTGGGCTTGTAACTTAAATCTTTATTCTCTGAGGAGATCCTGTGGAGGTTTGCTGAGAACATTCTTCCTGTAGCTTCCTTCTGTGCCACTCTCCTCCTTAGCCAGTTGGTTCCAATCAACTGCTCACTAGCATCCCCTCCTCCCATGACTCTTGCTACCAGCTCTGGCATAGCAGGTTCTTCTTCCTTTAGGTTTCACTAAAGGATGAGGTGGGAAGAGAGTTGAGTCCTTTGGTCCTGAGAAAGGAGAAGGGGAGTGTGCTTAGACCCTCACCATTTGGCGTCTTAACAAACCAAATTCACCAAAACAACCCTTTGAAGATCTTCACTTTTACCTTTCCTATTCTTTATTATGCTAAAAGATTTTTTTTTGTTTCTTTCTTTAGCTTTGAATTACATCACACTATTTATCATGCCATTCCAGACTTACCAGTTCTTATGACTTGGTTTATGAGACTCTACATAGTCGGGTCCCTGCTACCCCTTCCGTTTTCTTAGCCCATTTCCTCCCACTTCCATGCTCTAGCTATATCAGACTTCACTAATTTTGAACACTTAACACCAAGGCCTTCACCAATGTTTGTGTGTAGAATGATTTCCCAACACCTTACGTTACCCCAGACCCCTCTTTCTCTTTCAGGAATCATTCTATATACAACCTTCTGAGGCAAGATCTCTTAGAGACTAAGCTATATTACTCTGCACATATTCATTGCATTCTATGCAACTCCTTTGCAGCAAGGATTTTTAAAAACTTTTTTATTATAAGTTTATAATTTTATTAGAAGTTTATTAGAAGTTTATAATTTCAAACTTACTGAAACTTGCAAGAATAGTAAACAGAACATACTTTACCCAGATTTACCTATTATTAATATTTTGTCCCATTAGCTTTTATAATTTGTACCTTCTTTCTCTCTCTTTCACACGCATACAACCACACAAAAACAACACAAACACATATATTATCTTTCTGAAAAACTTGAGTGTAAGTTGCATACATACATCCTAGTTTTTTTATTTCTAAATACTTCCGAGTGTCTTTTCTAAGAATAGGGGTATCCTTATTCATAACCACAGTCAAGTTATCAGCTTCAGTAAACTTAACATTGATAGGTTACTTTTCTCTAATTACCATCTGGGAAATAATAGAGAATAGAGATAGTAGATATCGTTTTTTCCCCTTAGTTCCTGGCACATAATTCCTAAAACCTTTGGTAACTTCCTAAGTGATAAGAACATTAGGAGCATCTCTTGTTCTAATATTGGTCTTTGACCTCTGTTTCTGATACAGAGTTCCTGAATCCCTTGCAATTTCCTGGTTGATAGGACTGTCTTTTGCTTTAATGAGAGCATTCTGGGTGGGTTCTTGCACGAAGGTTCGTCACTGGGAAGACTAAGCCATAATTAGAAGCTTGGAATTTTCAGCTCTACTCTTCATTCTCTTGAAATGGGAGAAGAGCTGAAAATGAAGTTTATGAGCAGTCATGCCTACATGATAAAGCCTTCAAAAAATCCCTAAAATACCTGGCTTGGAGAGCTTCCAGGTTGATGAACACATGGAGGTGCTGGGAAAGCGGCATGCCTGGCCGGGGCAGAAAGCTCCCCACCCTTTCCCCCATACCTCGCCCTACACATCTCTTCCATCTGGTTGTTTGTCTGTATCCTTTATTTTAGTCTTTATTAAAATGGTAAATGTGTTCACCTGAGTTCTGTGAGCCATTTTAGCAAATGAGTTGAACTCAAAGAGGGGGTTTTTGGAACCTCCAATCTATAGCCAGTTGGTCAGAAGCGCAGGTGATGATATAATGTGGGCTTGCAACTTGGGTCTCAAGTGTGTTTGTGTGTGTGTTGGAGGGGGTGGGATTTGGGGAGTCTTGGACTGAGCCCTTAGCTTGCGGAATCATATGTGATCTCTAGGTAGATAGTGTCAGAAGTTAGTTGAATTCTTGGACACCTTTCTGATGTCCAAGAATTGCTTGGTGGTGTGGGAAAAAACCTTCATACATTTGGTGACCAGCAAGAAGTGTTTTGTATGGGTAGCAAAGGAGACTAATAGGAAAGAAAGGCTCAGTAAGGAAGAACTATATTTTTCACTATATGGAAGGTGGAAGTCTGAGGTTTTCCCATCATATCATCTATATACCATTTTTGTTAATTTAACTACTAGGATAGGATATAGGCTAGGCTCATTTAATTCTCTTTAGTCTTCTTTAATTCAGAAAATTTCCACAGCTTTTCTTTTGTCTATCAAGAAATCAATATTTTTAAAGAATATGATTCATTTTTTCCTTTTAAATGAAACTCATATCATCTTGATTTGTCTGGTGTTTCATCATAGTTAGATTTATGTTCAGGCTGGAATAAATGCATAAATAATATTGTGTCATATCAGGGATGTATTTGATTTTTTAATTATTTCTTTATGTCTGTTCTCCATGATGGATACTAATCACCAAGGGAGCAGTGAAAAGTTTCATTCTATTTACATTTTTAGCTTCTGAGCTGACTACAGGGCCTGGCACATTATAGGTGTTAAATAAATATTGGATGCCTGACTAAAGTGACACAGTAGATTTTCACATAAGTTTTCAGAGCCCTGCCTGAAAGCGAGGTGCAACTTTGCACTGCTATGCATGATCATCCTGTTGCTACTAAATTAAAATGGGTCAGGATAGGGACCCTAGACTCCTTGTATTGATCAAGGAGTAGAGCTTAGCTAGGTTTACCTCCATTCCCAGTTTAGCTTCTTCCTTTTGTTGTTGTAAGATGCACAATTCTTCGTGGGCAGTGAGCATGCCCCAGTCTGAGTGCCCTCAGTGTAGCAGAAGGCATATTTCTCCTTATTTTGCCAAAAAAGCTGAAGGCATTTTCCCCTCAGACAGCAATAAATGCATATTAAACCAACTGTAATTGTCTGCTAAAAGTATTTCATAAACAAGCAAAACAGATCTAGATTTTTTTCTGAGCCTTTAAAATACTTGGGATACTAAAAATATCCTGTCAACCTGGAGCACAAAGCTGTCAAGCCAGAAACATTAAGCATTTCTGAAAAGAATTTGGAGGAGGTTGGTATAAAAACATTGAAATTTATTGTGAATCTCATTTTTTAAGAATGAGGAGGCAGCTATAACGTTGATGTGTACTTATCCTAAATGAAAAGAATGAATGAATTCCACTCACATTGGAGGATGCACAGCTCAGTGAGATTCTGCACATTATGGAATTTTTTCCTTTTGCTTTTCAAGAGTGTTATCTGTGGTTGGTTTTTCAAACTGGTTTTTCATCATTCTCATCATTAGAATGATGAGATTAAAGATAAAAAATGTAAAATAAGAGTATGTCTATATGTTTATATATTTTGAATAAGTATTCTTAAATAGGAAAGTGCCTGAAATGTTTTGCAGAGTTTGAAAAATTTTTAAAACATCCCATTTGAAAAGTATCAGTAGTAATGAACTGTTAGAACTAAAACTGAGAAAGCAAAAAAAAAAAGAGAAAGGAAGGAGAGGCAGGAACGATTCTCACTGGAGTTTTTTCTGCTGGGGAGTCCATTGGCATTCAGTTGTCCCATTTAATTATCTCTTGTGTGATTCAGCCATTATTTATGAGCTTCTTGTTCTTAAAGAACTCTGGGCTCTGCTTGCCAATGTTATGGCATATGATGAGGCAGGGGTGTGCGTGTGATAATGCATCGGTCCACACTGCTGGCATGTTTTCTATCTGAACTCATCAGCTGCCAAAAGGATGCAGAGCTCTCTCTTTAAAGATAAAACACTAACTGGGGTTTCAACATTGTGTGGGATTTGGCAGGCATTACATGCTCCTGCATTATTTAGGTAGAATACAGTCCCTAAAGTGAGCACAGTACATGTTCAATAAAAATTATTTGCATGGGACTTACACCGATTTCCGTCTGGTAACATCTCTGCCACTTGCAATGAGCGAATGAGTTCATAGAAATAGGCTGACTTTAATTAATGGAGAAGTTAACATAAAAACAATTGAAGCATTTTCAGTTTTTATTCCAATCCAAACTCCCTTCCCACCACCATTTCCAGTTTGAGTTAAATATTCCAATGTTGAACTGCCTTGCTTTCCCCTGAGTTAGAATTTTGGAATGAAATGCAAAAGCAGTAGAAACATCCCACTAGTTTCTGGATAGAAAAAAGGGAGGGGGCAATAATTAATTGTAAAAAACAGTAAAAAAAAATTAGTTCATGAATGTTGCCAGCGGTATCACAGATGTTTAAAACAAAACAAAACAAGTAGCATTGATTCAGAATATAATGTAGAGGTAGATGGTCTTTAGTGAAGTTAAACAGCAATTTTCATCATTAGTTGAATGCAGCTTCATTTCAAGTTAAGAACTCATCCCTTAATCAATATTTTTTTCTAAAAATGATTGTTTCAGTTAAAGAAATCGGTACTTAATAGCTTTTAATTAAAATGCCATTACTAATGAGATTTTTTTTTCCCAAGGGAAAAGAAGGTGCCTAACACTGAAAAATTTCTAATTGACCAGGTCTCCCGAATGCCAGTAACAAATTGTTTAATAGAAATGACTAACTAAGTACATCATGGTGAACCACAGACTCTGCCAGCCTAGAACATTACACTAAATCACATTCTCAAATAAAATTGGCATAATGCAATTGATATAGCTATAATTGAAAAAATTAATGAGTTCTTACTCATACTGTAAAAGGAGTATGAATAACAAAATCTGCATTTTAGTGATAATGCAGCCATGAGTCACAGCCATTATTGGATTGATGTAGATTAGATTCCTAAGATACACACTACATAGAAAGAGGTATGTTTAACCCTTTCTAAAGAACTAGTAGAGGCTTCAGTATCATTAGGAAAATTGATGAATTTACCATCTCTTCCGAGGTTTGATCCCCTTACTTCTCACCATCCACAACATTAAGGTAAGGTTATAACAAAGTTTTAAAACAAACAATCCTATTTGCCATTGACACACCTGGTATCTACAGATGCAGATCTTCCTCCAATCACTGAAAAAACATGTTTCAAGTACACATCAGTGATTTCAAGTTTAACTTATCTGCTATCAGAATTTCCATTCAGTCAATTGGCCATTAAGATAATTAATTTAAGGAAACCACAAACAACTTCATATTTTAAAAGACTCTTTAAGCTTATCTCTGTATTAATAATATAGTTTAAAGTTTAGGAAGTTCACCTGTGATACTTGCTGCCTTCTCTCCACTGCCCTCCCCAATTTCCATGAAATTGCTTCAAAAGAATAACTAGTTATAATTATTACTGTTAATATTAATAATAATGATAATGCCATTATTTTAAATTATTAAATATAACTGTATTTTTCATAATGAACTGTCAATTAGGGCTGTTTTATTGATTGTTCCTTCCAAATGGAAAAGATTCTACATAATTTGTAATGATTTGTTTTATAAAATATAATAAGCTTTGCTGTTAATATTATATAATATATCAAACATAAATTTTTTGTTATGCATCAGCTTCCTTAAATACCTTTTGAGCAAGACAGGGTATGAATACATGAATAAGTAAATAAATTGTGAATAATATTTTTTTCAAAAATCGATTGTCTTTTTAGGTATTTTTAATGATACATTCTAAACGTGGAAAAAAACTACAGAGAAGAAAATGAAACAAACTTCTTTGTACCCAGTATTAGCAAACCTTTACCTACAATTACAAATCATGTGGAATCTTAGATACCTTCAACGTGTCTCCAACCCAATATCCTTTCCCCTTCAGGTAACCATTACTGTGAATCTGGCACATGTCCTTCTTGACTGTGTTCTACATTTTACTGCATATTTTTGTGCATGGAGAACTATTGTGTTTCTAAAGTTTAATTGGTGTTAGACCATATGCATCATTTTGAAACTTGTTTAATTTTTTTTAAGATTTATTCATAATGTTACAGAGAGATCTATTTTTTTTTTTTCTATTCAATTGCCATATACCAATGGTTTTCAAAATGTGGACCCTGAACCAGTAGCATCAGAATCACCATGAACTTTTTAGAAGTACAAATTCTCAGGTCCTTTCTCAGATGCATTAAAAAAAACTCCAGAGGGTGAGGCCCAGCTATTTCTGTTTTGTTATGCCCTCCAGATGATGCTAACATTAAAGTGTGAGAACCACCATATACTATTCTGTCATATAAATTGATTTATTCACTCTTATATTCATGGATATTTAGATTATTTCCATTTTTTTCAATATTACAAAACAATGCTTTTATGAACATTCTTGGGTATCTATTTTCTTTAGAAGTGAAATTACTATGTCTAAGGACAATAGATGTAAGAGGATGTTAAATGGGTCTTTTGTTTTTCAGCATGGGTGGAAGTCCCAA
This sequence comes from Pteronotus mesoamericanus, assembly GCF_021234165.1. Classification (NCBI taxonomy): domain Eukaryota; kingdom Metazoa; phylum Chordata; class Mammalia; order Chiroptera; family Mormoopidae; genus Pteronotus; species Pteronotus mesoamericanus. The sequence goes on from NW_026555245.1 coordinate 12,114,289, forward strand.
GACAATAGATTTTCTGATGAACAATACCATCATGAGGGACCCTGATAAACTCACAAAAGCACCTATGAAAAATACAATTAGCTTTAATTGCCTGACCAGACGAGAGAGCTCTGATATCAAATCATGATGGTACTAGTCAAGGACAGCCAATCTTGAGCCTTCTTTGGAGCCACGGTAGAATGCTGTCTGCTTAGATCTCTTTTTCACAGGGAACTTCTGTGAGAAGTACAGTTAGATGACAGCCTGAGCTGCAGCACCTTCAGGATTCCCACAGCATCTGAGTCACAGCCTTGCTTCGAAGGACTCGTCGATGGCTAGGTTTTTGTCAGAGCGCTCCACTGGGCTTGCCAAGATGTTTGTAGACCTACACCACAGTCTGAGTCTCTTCCTACTCAGATCTCTTTTTTCTTCCTTGTCTCTTTTTACATCAAAGTCTGAACTTTTTCTCTGCCTATACCTTCTCTTTCTCTTTATCTTTCACAGGTGTTATTCCCAATAAATCTTTGTCACTTCTAACTCTATCCTGGGTTCTTGTTTCCCATAGGACCCAAACTGTCACACTCTTTTACCTCTAAACCCAACACCACAAAAGTATCTTTCAGAAAAAAAATAAGCAAACCAAAAACCTGTTATTTCATACTGGGCAAGGAAGCACATAAGCAAAATGACAAAGCGAAAGAAGCTAAGGCTCAAGCTTCCTTTTCCATTGCATGCTCTTTCCCTATAATAGGCTGGAACTGGGGGACAGACAGAAGAAGCAAACTGTGTATAAAGTGTTCAGTAGTCAAGTATTAAATACTGAAGTGCAACTATCTGTGTTTTAAAGTAACCAAAAGCCTAGGGCTGGATCAAGGATCCAGCTAATGGAAGTTCCAATGAAGACTATCACTGGTACCAGGCATGCTCAGAAAGAACAGTGCTCCAGTGAAGAAATGGGGTACACACAGACTTCTATCTTGTGATACTGCAGGCCACTCAGTCAAGCTTATCCATCATTTCTCCTCTACCTCTCCATCCTGACCTTGGTGTCTTATGTACTGGTATTAACACAGCTCTTTTTTTCGGCATTTTATCTGAGCATGCCTTTCCTCAGCAGGTCCTTAAGTTATAGCACCCCCTTCTTTCATCAGCATTTTTGTAGCTAGAACCCTCCTTTGACCTCATTATCATGTTGAAAATAAATTTCGTTCATCTTTACTATTGCCTTTACATTTCTGATATATTTAAATTTTAATTGCTCAGTAAGGTAATGATCCTTTCAAGCTATAGCTCTAGTCCAGTGAAGTTAAGCACACTCTCACGTAACTGGAATGCTACAATGCATGGCGTTTCCCAGAAGAGTCTCAACCTGGTTCTGAGCCAATCCCTCAGTAGAAAATATTGCCTATGATTTTAGTTCAGCCAAGGGCTGACCTTGCTCAACACTACAATAGACCCCAAATCAGAGCATGGCTACTTTCAAGGTCACTTTCTAACATAACTCCACAGTCTTCATCCATTTTTCCTAACCTTAAGAAAAATAGAGAAACTTGAGACAAGATTCAAGTGGGAATGAATAAGGGAAATATAGAAAATAATTATTGACTTAACTTTAATTTACAGCTTATGGGCAAGTAGCTTAGAAGGTATAAAGAATCTTTGGGCTGCAAAAGTGAGGCAAGAAAAGAAAAAATGAAATCAATATCAACACTTAAAGCACTACGATAAAGCAGATCTCCCTTGCCACTCACTGGAAGGTTGCTCGCCCCTCTGGCGGAGGTACTCTGGCCAAGTGCAGCTTTGAAGGTGGATAACTTATGGCAGAGGAAATCATGTGACTTAATTAGTCTTTTCAGTGTATGTTAAAAATGTGTGGAACTTGTATGCATTATCAAATGTATGTAAATGCAAATACTACATTAAAACATAAATTATTTTGTACATTGTTTTACTTTTCTGATGACTCACTCAAAATGGATTTCCACTGAATTCCAATTGCAACTACTACCCTAGACAACTAGTTCTCTGTTTGCAGTCAAAAATATCCCCTTAGTGAAAGCAAATGGAAATATATAACATATTTATTCTCTTTGCTTCTGTTCTTTTATAAAAAACAAACATATTCACATTTATCTCCACATGGTTAATTCTTAGTCTCTTAATTTATGGCTTCAGAGAGAGAGTGAGAGAGAGAATATATGTGTTTTGCGTATGTGTGCATGTGTGTTTTGAGAATTAGGCTTTTTCATAAAGGAAAAAAAGCCTAAACACTGGAAAAATGTAGAAATAACATTCTACTGAAATTAATATTAATGATGCTCATTATTTATTTTTTGAATGACTGGGTTTTCTTATGAATTGATTATACCAAAATACTTACTTGAATTAAATTTAGAAATGTCTAAGTTAAGAATTTTCTGTTAAAAATATAGATAAAGACAATAGGACATGAAACAATCCCCACTCATCAGTCAATTAGGCTTTAAATAAAAATCATAAGTTGTGTATTAAAAAACAGGAGGATGAGAAGCATGGTATGTGGGAGACTCAGCACTTTGGGGCAGCTTCCTTTTATGTTTAAAAAATTAACATTGCATTCTTCCCTTGTATGAGCATGTTCCTAAGAAAAACTCTGGCACTAATTTACACTGTAAGAAAATGGTTGCCTCTTCACAGCTTTTTCTTCTGTTAAGTGTATTTGCATTATAATAAGAGACCAGTTTTAAGCCATTAAGCAAACCCTGCACAGAGGCGTATGCACCAGCCACCAGAAGGAAAATATTATTTGGGGTTTGTAAAGGGGACTTTGGATGTCGCATCCTTGCAAAAAGGTTCCTGTACCCCTCAATGTGGCAGAGTAAAGAAGCTCCTAGGTTGGGATGATGATGATGTTAGTGGAAGTGATTCAGGAACACAATCTGTCCCTTTCTCCCAATGTCCTGGCACTGAATAACCCTCCCCCTCTAGAGCCCTGACGCAGTCCTGGGAGCAGAAATAAAAATTCCCTTCCAGCTTGTTTGCAAGGGGCCTTAAAATACAACAGAAGATGAGTTGAATTATATGTCAAAAAGAATGATTTTTTTTTTGCATATTATAATCTTTGATCTGAGATTCACATTCTTTATATAAGACGCATTGCCATCATTCAAATAGTTTTTATTCTAGGGTGTTTCAATATAAGATTTTTAGAAGAAGTAAACATTTATCATTATTAGGAATTTGAAGATAAGAAAACATATTTAACACATTCCTTACCAGTAACTTTCAGCACAACAATTTTCACAGAACACATTTTTGAAAGCACACCTTACAATTTGACTATTACTTGGCAGAGAAGGAGCTCAGCAAAATGCATACACTGGATTTTAGGAGAAGAAAGCTCTGGTTGCAGGCACACTCAAATATGTACCTTTTGATCTATTGATGGTATAAATACATACAGGGCACTTGGGAGCTAATTAACCTAAAATCTGGTTATGCTATTCATCAGCAGATGGGCCTTCAGTTTAACTTTATTGTACAAAAAAATATGGTGATATCTGAATTATCAAATCACCTAAAAAGTGAATTGCTTTGAGTATACACCTATCTCTTGTTTAATGACTTTAACTCTTCTCTGGAAAAGTTAAGCCGCCATAAAACTGCCACTAAGTAAAAAACTGTTAAATTTTTAAAAATTCTATTATTTATAATAGGAAAATTTGTGAGTTTCATCTCAAACCACAAATAGAAACACACATCCCTGAACAATGAAAATAATTTTCTAGAAGCAGGAAATAATTACTTAAAAACAAATAATTATAGTTAGTAACTTATATGCAATGTAATAATTCACCAAAGAAATGAGACTTCCAAGTGATTGGAGGTAAGTCAGAAGAGGTAGAAAGAGTTGTCCTTTGAAAGGGCATTTTTATTTCTGCACCATTTTATTCACCAGTTCTTCAATCTGTTTGGGGACTTGCTGATGGTTATCCTGCACTTAATGTGCACTTAAAAATATTAGTAAACAAGAAAGCACTTTCTGTGTGAAATACAAGTGAGTGTATCTGTTTAGTGTGTTTTTGGGGGGAAAAGAGATGGTAGCAAAAAAAAAAAAGACTGAGATGTAAGAAGTTTGCTAGGGGCTTTTGAGGAAGTTATTTCTTATTCTTCTGGGAGAGTTTTTGGAAGTGACCCTCTCTCTCTTCTTGTGGGAATTATTGATCATGGCCATGAGGCTTAGTGCCACAATAGGCATTTCTGATACCACTGTGAGGGTGAAGTTCTCCTACTAAGATAAGACAAAAAAGCTCATGCAAAGATGAAGAGCCATTGGATTGAGGCAATTTTGTATCAAGTTACATAGAGCTGAAGGCATTTAAATTCACACAAGCAAGATTCTAGACAGGACACTAGTAGAGGAATCATACTGAGGGAAATTGAGGGACAAAAAATCCCATAGAAACATAGCTCCTAGCAAGTGAAGATTCTCATTGCACTGTGTCTTATCTACCCAGGTTGAATGGGTAGACACAAGGAGGAAGAGGAATACTGGGAGCTAGAGAGAGGTAAATATTTGTCCTCCAAATGGTCATGCCCATTTTTTTTTGTGACTTACCTGCCAAGGAGGGCTTATTAATACACTGGTGAGAGGTTTGACTATCACTGCTTAGGCTCTTTCTAAAAAAAAAGTCACTGATAAATTATAGCAGGATTATAGATGAAAGTGTCAATGATTGAAAGTCAGTATTTTAAATTATTGAGGTCTTAGGACTTTGAGTAAACCAATAAAAATGTAATAGATTCTGACTACGGTTTTACCACCATTCCATGGATTAGGAAGTTGGTGAATGGTGAGATCGGAGGTACCAAAGGAATTGCTGTATCCATCTTTTCTAGTCGAGTCTACCATATTATATGAAATTGGCACCAACTGTCTGTTCATAAAGAATGAGCATTTCTGTTGAAATGCAGAGTTAACAGAGACAACACATTAAGCCCATAGTTCTCAAGCTGAGCACTGAGGTCATCTGGGGCCCCACAGAAAATTCAGAGATGTTGCAGGATATTTTAAAATTCAGAAAAAGCACAATAATGTGTTGGACATCATGTGAACTATTAACTTAAGGTAGTTAATACTTTTAACATTGATTGCTTTGTTCTTTTTGATGGGATTCATGCTGTCCAATCTGATTCTATGATTTGGGAGGTTTGTGTAGTGTCAATAGGTGCTAAGTTTTTACACATAAATGCTTATTAAGGTGGTTGGACCTAAGGATTTAATGAATGGGACTATAAGGTTGTCCATCCCGCCAAGGATGCTATGAAACAATACTGAGACAATAAAGGTTGCCATAAACCAAGATAATATGAGATCTCCTGCATTAACATATTATTATTCCTTATTTGTAAATCATTTAACAACATTTTAACCATAAAAAATCATGACTTTAGCAGTATTGTCCAGGGCAATGCTTGTTAATGTGCCTGCTGGCCCTGGGTTTGGTGTGATCTGGAACCATATTTTTGAAGCTTGGATTGAAGTGGAATGTTTTTAAACACATAGAAAAGTACACGGCTATTCTACTTACTATATTCTACTCTTTCTTTGGCATTGATTTTCCCAAAGCCTCAAAATTAGATAGATATTTTTATACTTGTATGAAAGTTATTTTTCCTTATAAGAAGAAGTCCAAGCCAACAAAGTATTACCACAGAAGGCAAAATATATCATTGATATTCAACTATGTGCCAACCATGAATTACCTTCTTTTTTCCATATGAGTGATATCAGAAGACCATGATCGTAAGTATCTGATATGTCTTAAGTATTTCAACTGGCAAGGTTTGAAATACTTCCTGGTTTACCTGTAGGCTCGTAATACAAATGACTACCACTTTGATGTACCAACTTTTCTTGGGTCCAGGCTAAAAATCAGAGTAATTTCCAGCCATGACTTTGCATAAAACTCTAGTATTTCATCCAGAATTATTATATACTTTAACATTAACTGATAGAAGAACACTTGAAATTTCGTAACAACTTATCCAGACATTCAATGAAAACTTTCATAAATGAGAAATTTTTTTCCCAGATGGAAGAAATTCTGGTGTGTCAAAAACTTTCCTTTAGATTATTCTCTTTTAAGTTACATCATTATTACTGATTCATCTGCACTTTTTCTCTCTCTATCTGTCAAACAACTAAAATGGTTTGGTGGGACTTTTTTTTCCCTCCATGTTAAGTATAGGCTTAAAAAAAATCATTGCAATTGAGCATGTCATTTATCCTTCTGCCCATTTTTCTTATATTAAAAGGTCTCCTGCTGGAATTTAATTTCAAGTTAAATCTTTACCCCACCCTCAGGCTGTGAGACTGAATTAAATAAATCCCACTAAAAGTAATAAACCACTCTTAGCTGTGGTCGTGTGATATCGGTTGTCAGCCTGTCAGAGCAAATCTGAGTGTTAAATTCACAGGCCCTGTTAGTGAGGAAAGAATCAGAACACCAAAAAGCCCAGGATAGAAGAGCGGCCGCAGCCATCCCAGTTTCATCTCAGCAGCAGTACTTAAGCATGCAAGAAAATGCCTTTGAAGATGATTTTCTTGATGACACTTTTTTAAAATTCATATTGATGGTAAAATATAAAGGCTCTGCTCTGGTTATTATACTTTACTCAGTAATGTTGTGGGCCTGTGAGACCTATTAACAAGAAGGTAGAATTTGCTTTGGGGAGGAGGGACGAAACAGAAACATTGCGCTGATGGAGGCCGACGGATTGTAGATGGAAAGCGATAGTCGCGACTGATGCATAAAGGCATGATCGAGAGGAGGACAATTTGAGAGAGGGAAAGGAAAATAATATATGTCGTCAATTTTCCCTTTTGGAAAGTTGTGAGATCAATCCACAGAACACAGGCTTCCAAATAAAATGCTCTGAAATGAAGGAAATTAACCCTCCCTTGATGGGCTCCCTTCGATACGATGCCTGTGATGTAGGGACACTGGGAACAATCCCAGTACCAGGCTAGATTTATGGGTGTGACTAATAAAAGGTGACAGCTGGCTTCAAATCTGTTGGCTTGTCATTCAGTGGACCAATTTACAAAATACTTGTTTACCCTTCAAGCACTGAGGTTGTCCAAAAAGAAAAGTCTTCATTTTTTTCAACATTAGTGTCTCCATATTAAATTCTGAAGAGTTAAAGTTTTATAAAGAGCCAAAAATCAATACTGTCAGTGATTTGGTATTTTTAAAGAACAGGACAACAGCTCAGCAGATTAACTTCCTCCTCTCCATGGGTAAGCACAATATTGCCTTCTGTAGAAATATAGCTGCAGGAATTCCCGGGGGGGTGGGGGAGTTGAACACAGACAATTCTCTGAACAGGATTTCAATAGAAGATTCTGGGGTATAGAAGGTGATAGACATCTCCCAATAATTATTACAGTTGCAACTCCTATCTTTGTGCAGATGTAGCATCGTTATCCAAACACTGGGTATATAGTTAGCACTCATGCCTTGTAATTCCTCAAATTCCTCCTCCCAACCTTTTAAAAACTCTGACTGAGAAATGGAAAATGGTTCTAGAGAAAGCACATCCTAGGAAATCATTTCCTTTCTTTATTTTAAAGTAAATATTGGTAGTCTAAAATTACGATATCTGACACCTAAAAACATAATACAAGGTCATATTCTTTTCTATTCTTAAAAAGAAATCATTAAAAAAAATGCACAAGTGGGGAAAAATAATTTTCCGATTCTTATAGGAAAAACACAATGCATTCTATTGATCTCTATTACAGAACTGGACTTTTCAGATGGTGGAAAAATACTTTCACACCCTCACTGAAGTTTTTTGGCAGTAATAATTTTAATGAAAGCCAATGGACTTTGTACTCTATGGCTAAGCCTTAGTTTCAAATCTTTGGATTACATGTTTATTAGAATTCCCATTTCTCTGATTTGTAAAGCTGCATTAATATATTTTCACTTGAAATTTATTTGCTTTTTTAGCAAGTTATCATGAAATGAGAAAGGACTTTGGAACCAGAGAGATCAGGTTTGAAATCCAGCCATTCGACATACTAGCTATTTAACCTCAGGCTGACTTGACTACTCTGGGCCTCAGTTTACTTATAGGCACAATGGGATCACACTGCTTTCCTTAGGGGATTGCTGTGAGGATGAAAAAAAGTAACATAGGAAGCAAAGGCCTTGCATGAGTCAGACACTCCTTCCTGAGAATCTAAGATGTCTTACTGCCTATGATAATCTAAATGAAAATCTTGTAATAAATGTCTTCAAAAAATTCAAGTGCAGAGAATTTTTTAGTCATGTTATATAACTGATGATTTGAATTAAAGAAGAGACCTCGAAAATATCAAGGACTTTCTTGTTACATAGTGAACTTGGATCTCGAAACTATTTCAGTCTTGATGAATTTTTACAAGATCAGTCAGACTCACAGTTAAAGAGTGAATACACCACTTGTAATTTCATTCATTTATTTACTCAGTAATGATGTACCACTAGCCCATTATGTGCTAGCATCTCTGCAAGGCCTGGGGCCTCACAGTGAGCAAAATTATAGCCAAGTTGCTAACAGAACAGTGGGGAAGCAGACGATGAACTTGAATAACAATAGTGGTGATAACACAGGGAAGCACGTGGGGCTTTGGGAGTCTGCAGTTGCATTTGTAAACTCCTGCTTCTATCTCACTCCATATTTGTAATCACTTTTTATCTTTATACCTGGTTCCCAATTTTTCAAAGATTTATATATTCCCATTTGGGCGATAAATGAAGAAATTAACACTTTCTAATGGTGTTGCGAGCCATCTGCTAATTTTACAACGATAGGTTTAAACTGAGGACTATAACACGTAGGCCGTATGGCGGCTGTGTAGTTCAGCTGTCCAGGGACAAGTTAAATGGGTAGAGTGCTATGCTGTAAGTAACACAAACCATCTTCTTGGCCGGTATCCACTTCCTTTGACGCATGTATACTGCTCAATATTCTAAGCTTTTTTTGTCCCTTGTGAACTTCTAGATTTCTCAAGTATTTATTTTAACTATAAAGTGAACTTACATTGAAAAATATTGGTTAACAGCTCTGGGGGAGCCTCCTGATGAAGAAATAAACTCTTACAATCAGGGTCAAAATAATAATGATGATAAAAATTATAAACATTTAATAGTTATTGGTCATTGTCCTAGAAGCTTATATCAATTTGTGGGACAGCAGTTATGCAAATTATCACAAGATTACTAACCTTGCTCACAAGCTTTACCTTTGTGACAGGACAAAGTTTGTCTGACATCATCAAAATTAGAAGAGTGCTATGTTTGGAACCTAGAGGATAATGTGACTTTCTGGGCAAGAATTCCTGTAAGAGAGAAGGCAGAAGATGAGACAGCAATTGACTGCATACTCAACTCATCTGAGCCTCTGGGACATGGCGAATGACTTTATTTCATAAATAAACTTGGAAACATCCCCTTTCCTCATAAACCATTTACTTTGCTGTTCATTTAATTTAGTATGGTCAAAAGAGACACGTCTGGCAATTTTTTAACTTTCCCAAATATATCTCCTTGATTTTATTTTTTCTTAGTGAAACATAATTGTGACTTTGTATTTTAAAATCTACCTGCCACTTTTCAGGAACCCAGGCACACAAGAAATTGAAAGGCTAATGTATTGTTAATTCATAAGCTACATCAAATCTTCCTCTTGGATGATAACGATGAGTTATGCGTCTTTGTCTATTTTTCAATGTCTAGCTTAGTGCCACGCACACTGTGGATGTCTAACTGACACAGCCATTGATAGCTTGGCATGTCACTAACATATAAAGATTTCACTACAGTTAAATGCTAAGGAGACACCACATTCCCATTTTCATTTTCTGTAAATACTGATGCCTTCTAAAGATCATAAAGTCTTTCCCCTTTAAAAATATTCTTTTTCTTCCTATCAGTTTTTGAGTTAGAATTTTGATGGCTCTGGGAACATATTTCAGTAATTTTAAATCAAATAATCACAGAGTATGAGAGCTGGAAGAAACTTTCTGCAGCATTGTATCAGGGGATTACAGACTCAAATGCCTCCAGGGTCAGGCAGGTAACATAAATATGTGAATCAGACTGGGGTTAAGATCATAGGGAGAAGGAAAGCAAAGCCTGGAGCAAACTAGAGACTGCAGAATTTGTCAAATTCAAACCCAATTCTGACCCTAGAAAAACAGGTCTGAGGGCGATATTTGGTCCACCGGCTACCTATTTTACAAACACTGAGGTTAATCCTTTAATTTTTAGTATTAGTGCATTTAATCCTTAACACTTTTTTGGGGAGTTGAATTGTCAAACTCACTTGACAAAAATAAGTTTGAATATTTTATGGCAGTTGACAGAACTTAGTCCTAAAACATATGATTCAGGTTCTTTAAAATTTATCTCACATTTATACCAAAAGTGTATATGTAGTCCTGGCGGTTGTTTCTGTAACATATATGTGGTAGGTGCACAGAGGGTGAGGTGTGGAGGGCCTGGTACTGGGTGTTTTGTTAAGGAAACACAGCGTGACAACATAGGACTGAAGTTAAAAAACATCAGTCATGGGTCACACCACCTGTATCGTCAAGTATTTGTTCTTAATTGTTATTGTAATGCATTTTCAGTTTTTAAAAGTAATTTAATTCTGTCACCCCACTGCCTGACTGTGAACTGCTAACAGTGTTAAACTTGTTGTAAATCAATGTTCAGGGTCAGAAACAGAGTTCAGGGTCAGAAAGAGCCATAGATAAAGCACCTACTGGCCTAACAAACTAAACTGACTTTAAGTTGAATCATATAGCTGCTGTATTTAGCCTTTGAGAATTATTGTCTAAGTAAATATGTCGGGGCAGGCAATAGAGCCTTAAAATTACGACTTCCATTTATGCTTGTTTGGTTTCTGAAATAAAGATATAAAAATACTCTGGTGAATTTCTTTATGTGTCTTTCACTAGCTTTGAAGCCAGATAAATGAAGGCCTCCCTTTTAGGAGCTGTATCACCTTGAACAATTTGCTAAGCTCATTGAGCTACACTTTCTTTAACAACATACTCAGTTTATTTACCATAAAGTTAGTTTTTGGATTAAATAAGAAATTTTCTGTAAATGCCAAACACAAAGTTTGTTCATATTTGATGATCAGAAAATGCATTTCCTACCTTGTATGCTCTAAACCCATTCCCTTCGCCTTTCTCCCTGGATCTTGGCCTATAACTTCTTTAAACCAGTTGGCAATAAATTGGTCTGCATTCTATCCTTTCACTCCAGCTGAGATCATCAACAGTGCTCTGGGCTTTGTTTGTAATACATTGTTAGATGAATCCCTTTATATAAAAAAAATGAATGTAAACATTTCCTTTAAGGAGCTTCCTTGGAGATTTTCACCCTCTGGTTAAATAATAATTTGTATTCTTCAGAACCCATTATTATTATTATTATTTTGGTTAATGTATCCTTCCTTTTTGTACCTTTTCTTTCAAGAAAAATAAGATGTTACAGAAGGCCTCCAAATGTTATGGGGCCTTTAAATGTTCACTGTAGGAAATCTGGGTCTCTAAAATTAGCCCTGGTGATTTGACAGGGTAAAGAGCCGAGCTGTTATTATTTGTACATGTTATCAGAATGGCTGCAACCTAGAGTCTAAACTGGATTCTCTGAAAAAGAAGCCCAACCAGTGTTCTGTTTCAAGACATTGTAACTTTTTCAGAATTTTTGAAGAAATTTAATGAATTTGGTCAATGTTTTTGTGCTGTTTCACCACTTATACACACAAAATCAAAGTGGGCAATGGCCTGGAAGAGGTGGGTTAGTGAATTTCAGGCTGCACTTTGGGTACATAGTATCATTTGGGCAGATTCCCCTTTTAGAGTCCCTGACTAGGTTTTCTTTAGGCATCGATTAATGGAAAGAATGTGTTCTTCAGCAAGCAAGAGGAACCCAAATGTGTCTACCCTACAAAATTATGCTTTACCGTGAAATCAGCATTTCAGCATTTGTTATGTATTTGGTATATTCCTCTTTATAACTGATAGATCATATCTTTAAAAGTAAAAATATAGGTAACAACTAAGGATTCATTTGGTGATTTTGCTTATCTTAATTGTATTCATGCCACTTATCTATAATTTTGGCTGCTATCGTCTATAGCCAGTCTCTGTTTTCTTTATAACCCCAGGCCCCATATTGATCCATATTTGTTTTTTGACAGCTGCTCAAATGAAGGTACAAATACCTTCTAAAATATCTATTTTTCCTTGGTGAGAGCTCATTGCTCTTAATTTTGCTTTATGTTTCTAATTGTTCAAAACTATCCTTTTCAAATGACACCTTGTATCATTCCTAAATCATACCTTCACCTTATCTCGCTCTTTCTGCTATTTGATTTCTATTGTACTTTGGACAGCTTCAGCCAGGGTTTTTTTTTTTGTTAATTTGTGTTTGTTTCCTTACCACTTATCATAATTTTAATAGTGACATAAGGAACAGGACTTTCAGCTTCCTTCAACTCTTCTCCACGTGCTCTGGGTCCTTATTGTCACCAACAATTGCATTGCTTTGCCATCTCACTCTCGATCAAGTAGAACTAGCGAAGAGGCGCTCTGTTTTCATTAGTACATGCTATCAGAATAGCTACAAGCTAAAGCCTCAACTTCTAGCAAAGAAGCCCAACCAAGTGTTCCATTTCAAGATACCGCACCTCTCACTCTTGCCCTGATCACCACCGCTTATTTTTCTGCCTCTCTTCCTCCAGTTTCACCCCTCCTAACTCTCGCTGCTCTACCCTCTTTGATTCCACCACTTTTGCACTGTGTCTCATCTGAATTCATGTCCTCATTCAGGTGACTCTCATTATGCTCCCTCCTTTGTATATATTCGCAAGCACCTTTCCCCTCCCTTTATCACTCTCCTAGCAAAAACCCGACTCTAAATAAACCCTACGCTGCCTGCCCAGATGCTCTGCCTGTGCAGCTCAACACAGCTGGAGAAAAGCACACATCCATGCTGATTGATCTCACTTTAAATTCACAACTTCATACAGCGATTGGGCCTCAGCAAGCCAATCTCACTCCCCCTGTCATCTTACTTTTTCCTCTTACAGATGACCACTACTTTTTTCTCTCTCTTCTCAAACTACCTGCATTGCCTCAACATCCTTGAACTTCAACAGGACATTGCTGCCCACTAACAGTTTTTCAAAGGAGCTAAGATTATTTTTCTCAGAACATTCCAAACTCATTAAATCTAGTCAAAGAAAGGTTTTATATCTTTATCTGATGCCTTTAACGTTCAGAAGTAAAACATATTATTTGTCATTTCCAAGAAATTGGGTGCTTGGGACTTTCCTGGCTTTAGCACTGAAAGTCCTATGTCCCGAGAAATCTCTCAGTCCTAGGCAAACTGGGACAGTTTGTCCCCTCCCCAGCAAGCAACACACAGTAGAGTAAAAATGAAAAACTAGTAATTTCACCTGGCTACCTTCCTATCTTTTCACAGCATGATGCTTTTACCAGTATGTACAAGCACACATCCAACAAATATAGGTGGTTTGTTTTCTTTAGCTTTTATTGAAATAGAATCATTCTGTACACATTTCTCTACACCTAGCTTAATTTTTTTCTGATTAAAAACAGGAAAAAGTTTCTCTTTCAGAACATTGAGATAATAAAACTAAATGTATTTCATCACAATTGGGTTCAACCAGTTGAAACTATAAATAACCATGAACTTTCAGTGATTCTAAGATACCAGACCCTTAGTGACCTAACTAAAGACTCTTTCCTGACTAAGGAACAACAGGAAATGTTTCACCAAAAGCGTAGTTATTCAGACTCATTTAGTCCTATCCAGAGTTTAGTTTTTGATACTATTTGGTTAGATTTCCTGTATTAACCTGTGGAATATTTTTCTCTAATTTTCTCCATGCTCCTAATATGTCTGTAAGGCTTGTATAATTATGTATAATAAAAGATGGATTTTGTTCTCATTTGTTTAATAAAAATGGTATCAAAATAAACTTGTGTGAGGAAAACCTTCAAACATGATTCCCAATGATCACTCCTCCTGGTATTCATGTCCTTGGCTCATTCCTTGCCCTTGAATGTGGGCTGAAGCTATGCTTGGCTTCTAATGATTATGGCAAACATGATGGTGTATCATTTCCAAGATTAGGTCATATAAGACTGATTTCTGTCTCACTGGCACTCTCTTGCTTGCTCTTTTTGAAGAAGCCAGGTGCCATGTTGTGAGCTGCCTTTTGAAAAGGTTCAAGTGGCAAGGAATGGAAGGTGGTCTTGGGTAACAGTAGGGAAATGAGGTTCTCAGTCCAACAGCCTGCGAGGAACTGGATCCTGCCAATAACCACTAAGTGGGCTTACAAGCAGATCCTGCCCCAGTTGAACCTTCAGACAACTACAAACCTGGCCAACACCTTGACTGTGGCCTTGTGAGAGTCTCTGGGCAGAGGGTTCTGTTAAAGATACGCCTGAATTTCTAGACCCAGAGAACTCTGATATAGTAGCTGTTGCTGCTTTAAAGCACTAAATTTGGGAGTAATTTATTATGCAACAATAGCTAATATAACACATTTCTCTAAATATTACTTTTCTAATCTTACAATACATTACCAAAATTAATTGATAGAAGTTTGATTTATTTTTTGTGATGGTAGCATAATATTATCTGTGAGGATTTACCAGAATTTACACAAATATTTCTCTATGAATAGTTATTAATTTGCCACTGTATTTCTGGTAGTGAAAACATTTTTAAATTAGGTTACTGTTTTGAAAAATATAATTAGAAGTTTATTATCTTATTTTCTACATTTCAGATGTACATTTAGAAATTAGAAAAAACAGAGGAAAAATTACTAAGGAAGTCATATTTTTCATATTCTCTGAGAAAATCTACATCAAATTATGATAAAATAATTTTAGAACAAAATACCATTAAGTCAGAATTATATTTTGTCTTTTGTTTTGCACAAAGCATTTTAACATTTTAAAAAGGAGACAAATAAAAAGAAACACTTTATTTTGTTAACTCTACTAACTGTATTCCTTTTAAATTCCCTTAAGAATATAAAATTAATAAAATTATTTAATCTTAGGATGGACGTGATCGTAAAAATTACCTAGTGTAATCACTTATTTCATATTTTAACTAAGACTTCACCTTTAAAAGATATTTTAAGCAGTGATTTCTAATGTCACAAATAATACAAATATGTATATTCTGTGTGAAAATGTAAATATTGTGGATAATACTGAAGTTCCTTATCCCTTCATCCCTCCCTGAAGGAATTATGTCTGTTGATTTGTATATTGATATGTGGTGTCGCATATCTTTTGAACATTTTCAGAGGAAACTATAAATTATATCATATTGTCCATGCTATTCCCAAGATGCTTTATCAAGTGGCACTTGAAGTGCAGTTTTGACTACTGCCTTTATAGTGTTTTTTGATTGATGAGTAAGTTTAAAGAATGGGGAATAAATTTCTTTCATTTTTGCTATTTTCATCTCAATGTTGAGTTCATTTTTATTTTTGTACTACTATTGTGAAGAATCAATATTATTTTTACTATCCAGCAATGCATTGGTTTCCATATTAATGAAATGCTAGTAGCTAAGCTGGGAAACAGAATTCTTTCAATTAATGTATCTCTAAGTTCATTTCACCCAAGGAAACATTTTGAAACTGTGAAGCCGAAAACCTGCCTGCAAGCATTTCGACTGACAATCACTTTTCTAGTTTAAGTAAGGGCTAGATATGTTTTTTAACACTAGATGTCTCAATGCCTTTAAAACAAATTTTTCAGCCTCAACAGCAAAAACACATTTTAGAAATGCCTGTTAGTACAGTAAACATTTCAACCAAAAACACATTTGAACTGTTATATTCCCTTGGCGAACCAAATGCTGTGTTTCGCAAATAGTTTTTAGATTTGCTTTGGTTCAAATCTATTACTTTTTAGAACATTACTATGAAGATTTCATAAATTAAGAGCCCTTACTTCTTGGTATGTCTGTGCAATTTAGATTCAGTTTAGCAGATATTTACAGGACATCTTTGTGTTGACTGCCATTACAGGTACTGATTCAATGATAAATACTGCACAGTCCCTGCCTTTAAAGAACATGCTACTTAATGGGAAAGACAGGAAAAAAAGTCAAGCAATTTATCCACTATAACTTAGCAAGAAAGAGGGATTATTTAATTAATTTTTGAATTCTTATTTTAGAAACTTTTTCATGGATCAGGCATTATCTTTTTTTTTTTGTGAAAATTTTATTTATGTATTTTTAGAGAGAGGAAGGGAAGGAGAGAGGGACAGAAACATGATGTGTGATAGATACATTAATAGGTTGCCTCTCACATGTCCCCAGCTGGGGACCTGGCTCACAACCCAGGCATGTACCCTGACTGGGAATCAAACCAGGGATTTTTCAGTTTGCAGGCTGGCACTCAGCCCACTGAGCTACACCAGCCAGGGCAGGCATTATCTTAAATGCACTATATGTCTGGTCTGTCAGAATTGGAAGTGACATACAAAAGGTCACAAAGAGTAGGTGCTCAATCTCCATAGACAAAGGAGATCAGACCAAGATTTCTGATAGAATAACAAATGAACCAGGACTTGGAAGAAAAGAAAAAAAAAGATATTACATAGGCAAAGAAAGCCATTATCAACAAATGTGTGGAGTCAAGTAAAGCAATGTGTGTTGGAGAAATACAGAAGCACTTTTTGGTGGTTGAGCGTGGTGGAGACGGAAGATCAGCTGGGGAAAGTAGACAAAGGTCAGGTCATGAAGGACCTTGCAGCCTAGTCAAGGACATTAAGAAGTGAAGAGCTTATGTTATACCTTAATATTCATGCTGAAACTCAGCTGCTTACTAATTCAATGATAGTAAATTTAGCCTTTTTACTACCTTAAGAACCCTTAAAAAATCTGATAAATTTTCGTGTGACTAGAAAAAATGTTCAGCAAGTTATACCTAGCAAAATATTGGTGTTTAGGCACAATATCACATAAAAAAAGTTCAGACTAAAGTGGATCAAGTTCACACCCAACAGTCTGGCTTCTCGTATAAAATTGTGAGATTTTCCTATGATGCTTTTGATTTGATTGACCAGCAAGAAGTTCATCTAATACTGGTATGTAGAATGGTTGAGGATTCTAAAATGGATTATGTTGTGATGAAAGTGATAATGACTTAGATTTAAAAACATCGTAAGGTGAGCTGAATAGTCTACTACAGTTTAGGGGTCATCAGTGTGATGCAAAGACTTCATATTTTGGTCAGATTTTTTCCTACTCAAAAACTGACAGTAGAAATTTGGAAAAAGATTTAAGTCTTCTGGGTCTTAGTTTCTATAAAACTGAATGATGTATAGGAAAAAATCTTTTAATCTCTTCTAGTTATAAAATTATGCAAATCAAAGTCATTCATTTTGTGATAATCCTGTTCTATTTCTGAATGACAGAAATATGTAGTAGCTCAGTTACTTGCAAAGTGGTCCAGTATCAGAATTTATTAATTCATTAATTTGAT
This sequence comes from Pteronotus mesoamericanus, assembly GCF_021234165.1. Lineage (NCBI taxonomy): Eukaryota > Metazoa > Chordata > Mammalia > Chiroptera > Mormoopidae > Pteronotus > Pteronotus mesoamericanus. The sequence goes on from NW_026555245.1 coordinate 12,131,863, forward strand.
ATTTACTAAGTACATACAATATTGAAGTTCTGTTTTAGGGAATGGGCATATGATGGCTGTGGTCATTTGCACTAATAGTCACACCCTTCTGCCTCTCAGAACTTCATGGGCGCTGAGGATTACACTCCTGTCCCCTTTTTGCCGGATAGGGCCCTGTGACTATTTTGGACAAGTGAGTTGTCAGTGAAACTGACATATGTTATTTTTGGACCATAGCAATTTAATGCCAGTTTGAGATCCAAAAATGCTCTTTTTTCTTTACCAGAAAGATTGTCAAGGTTCCAGATAGTAGCTTTTATGCCAGCCTAGAGTAAACCTTAAGTGAGCAGCTTAGGGCATATAGGATGAGTGAGAAATAATCTTTAATTGTCTTAAACTAGTGAGATTTTGGGCCTGTGTGTCACTGAAGCCAAATCTAGCCTGTCTTGATTGACAGAATGGAGAGCAAGACAGACAAGACACTTGTTGTCATGGTATTTCCAGTCCAATGGGAAATAATAGATACATCAAGAAGAAACAAATGTGAGAAGTAATTTAAGATAGAGAGTGGCTGGGTTGATAGGTAGGGGGGATACTACTTTAGGGTGCGTGTTTATTGAAGTCATCAGTATAGATATTTGAAATGAGGCAAATTGAGAACAAGGAGCCAATCATCTGAAGATCTTTGGAAAAAGTATTCCAGACCCAGAAACAGAGAGTAAAAAGGCATTCAGGTGGGAAAAGTTTAGTATGCTTAATGAGTACAAAAGGACCAAAATGATTATAGCCCAGGAATAATGTGTGGATTGTAGAGCATAATATTGGAGAAATAGACAATGGATTTTTCTTAACCCTGTGACACATTAAATTCACCTGAAATTCTTTAAAAAAAAATATCAATATGAGACCCTGGCTCCAAAGATTCTAGAATGGTAATAAGCCTCAGTACTTTTTTTAAAGTTTTTTAGATTATTTTAATGTGTAACCTGGGTAGAGAATCTCTGACATAGAGATGCAGCTTATGGGAGAGACAGTGAGAATTTTATGCTAAGTTATTAGAAAACTTTTAGCAGAGATGTAACATGATCTAACTTTTGTGTCATAAAATCACTCTGACTGCAATGTGGAGGATATATTATTGGATAAATCAGAAAGATTGTTGAGGAGGCTATATCAGAATTTCTGATGACAGGTGGTGGTAGCTTATATCAGATATTAACAGTGGAGATAAAAAAATGTTGGATTCAGAATGTATTTTAAAGTAGTGCTAAATTAACTTGCTGATGGATTGTATATATTTAAGGTAAGCAAAGGAAGAAACAAATGATAACATTCGATTTTTGGGGAGAGAAGCTGAGTTAAAAGTAGACTTGTTAACTTAAATGGTAAGGCTGGAAGAGGAATTGGTTTGGGAAGTGGAGAAAAACAGAGTTCTTTTTAGGACTTATGACATTAAAGTTGACACTATTAAACATTCAGCAGAGATGTAGACAGATACCATAGTTTGGAGATCAGAGGAGAGAAAGAAATAAAGTTATAAAGTCAGTGGTTATCAACAAATAGTATTTAAAGCCAGAAGTCTGGTGTAGCTAGCGAGCCAAAAGGAGAGTCTTTGGGCACTGCAGCAGTTAGAGGCTGAACAGATAAAGACAAAGCAGGGAAGACTGAGAAGAAATAGTGAGAGAGGAAGACTACTGGGAGCATGCAGAGTTATCATATACCCAAGGAGAGTGTTTCAAGGAAGAAAAAAACATCTTGTTGACTGCTAGTGTAAGGTGGAGTAAAAGGACAGCACTAGGTAGGCCTCAAATCTACCTCTAGTTTGTTATTTATTACTGATTCAATGCGATTTGATGCAGTGTGGTATACATCTAAGAAAATGATGCAGTATATAATGCAGTGCTGTTCAACTACTGGGCTCAAACACTTCTTAAATACATTTTGAAAGATAAGCACCCCCTGCAAATTTTTAAGTAAACATATAAAGATTTTCATAAGTTGAAATAATAGATGCAAACGATATAATTTTCAAAACATTGTAAATTCTTATATTTAAAATAAAATCATCTCTCTTTTTACTTGTACCAAGTAGAATATTAAAGCTATAATCTATCATTCATTTAAAACATACATGAATAAAGTTTTCTCTACTAGTTGAATTTTTCATACCCTCTTTGAACATGTTTCAATTCTACTTCTCCATTGAATTTATCTTAACATGATATATCTTATGTGCGCAAGACTTTTACTAATCACATTATTATATGTATTTACAATAGCAATATATAAAAATTAAGATTAAATTAAAAAATCCCAGTGACTTTAATTGTTAAGATTATTCTTCTGGAGTGACATCCATCACTCCAAGCGTCCTTGCCTCTCTCCCCAAACATCAAAACACAAGCAGGAAGCAAGAGAACCAACTTTATGAGACTCTGAAGAAGAATTGAAGTGTGCAACAACCAACTGAATGCACAACAACCAAGTGAATGCTGAATCAAAAAAAGAAGAAACTTCAAAGCAGTAGGGAAGCTTTGTCATGTTTTTACTTACCCAGACTCATCCCCTCCCTGACATAGCTTCAATATTGGAGTGGAGGACTCTGGTCCTTGTTTCCAAGGGACCAGCAACAGACACTGTCCTCTACCTGCTTCAAATGGCATGTGTCTCTTCTATTTGGAAGCTGACAGAAGAGCTGGCTCAGGGCGCTTGTCTTTGTTTTATTTAACTCATAGCTTGGGCTGGAAAGGTGGTGAGCTTTGTTCAGAAGTGTTGCAAAGTAAACTAACAATTACAGATACCTTAGCAAAAGGGTATGTTTGGAACATACAATAGAGTACCCAACACTCAGAAGCAAAAGCAGGTTAGAGTTTCTTTAGAAAATGAGGGCATTTAAATCTCTGTGTATGTGTGCATTTAGAAAGTTACGTGCATGCCTAGAAAAAAGGCATCTGCTCGGAATAATCCAGAGAAGACACTAAACTCAAGCTGATTCCTAGGCTCACCGTAAGCCTGGATAAGTATTGAAAGAATGCCCAGATATAGACCAAATCTGCAAAGGATGGAAAAACGATTTAGTGTATTTTGTTTTTTTTCTTTCTTTGTTTAATTGTTGTTCAATTACAGTTGTCCCCATTCCCCCCGCCCCCATTACTTTCCCTCACCTCCACCTCCCACATTCAATCCTGCTCGTTCCCCCTTTGGCTTTGTCCATGGGTCCTGTATACATGTTCCATGATGACCCTTCCTCTTCTTTCCCCTGTTATCCCCCTCCCCTCTGGTTACTGTCAGTTTGTTCTTTGTTTTTTAGCTCCTACCATTTAAGGAAATCTCTGTCAAAATGCTGGTTGAAAACAGCTAAGGAACATAGATTTCAGTGACCACACATGGTAAGAAACAGTGTCTTTGCAAAAAAATAGTTGGAGATAGTCACTAAACTAATTGTTAAGTTTATAGGATTACTATAACCTTCAACAACAACAACAACAAAAATAAATAAATCAACAAAGAAAGAGAAAGAGGAAGGAAGGAAAGGATGGAGGGAGAAGAAAAAAGAAAATGCTGGAGGAAAGGAAACGTCTGATTTCTGAAGTTATCACATTAGAAAGTTTATAAGTCTACTTTTCAACAATAACAAAAAAGCAAGGTATGCAAAAACACAAGAAAGAAGTGTCCACTAAAAAAAAAAAGACCTGACAAAAAACATTTCTGATAAAGTCTAGTCATTAGACTTACTAGACAAAAATTTTAAAACAACTGTCTTAAATATGCTAAAAAAGTTAAAGAAAACCATGGACAAAAAGTTAAAGGGAAACAGGAAAATGATGTATTAAAATTAGACTATCAATAAAGAGAGAGAAATTATTTTAAAAAATAAATTCTGGACCTAAAAATTAAAATAATTGAAAATTCACTAAAGCATTGCAAAGCATATTCGAGCAGACAGAAGAATCAGTAACTTGAACATAGGTCACCTCAAATAATCAAATCAGAAGAGCAGAAAAAAATAAAGAAAATTAAACAGAGCCCAAGGAACCCATGGGACATGATTAATCTGTCCAGAATATGTATTATGGAAGTCTCAGGAGAGGGGAAAGAAAGGGCTAGAAAGAATGTTTAAGGAAATAATGGCTGAAAGCGCCACAAATTTGATGAAATACATGAATCTACACCTTTTAGAAGCTCAAAAAACTTCCACTAGAATAGACTCAAAGAGACTCAACCAAAGATAGGATCAAACTGTCCAAAGGTTTAACATAGAAATGTATTATTCACAATAGTTTTCAGTTATTAAAAGGAATTCAGTGGATGAAAATTGAAACACTTTATTCTAAGTGAAATAAGACAGACCCAAATAAGCCAGGACAAATGTTGTATGATTCCACTTAAAGGAAATATCTACTCTAGGCAAATTCAGAGACAGAAAGTAGAGTAGAGGTAATCGGGGATTGATGGAGAACAGAATATAGAGTTATTGCTTAATGATTACAGATTTTCCGTGTAGGGTGATGAAATGTTTTAGAAATAGATGGGGATAGTGGTTGCACAACATTGTGAATGGAATTATATTCACCTAAGTGAACACTTGAAAATAATTAAAACAGCAAGTTTGTGTTTTATTTGTTTTATTACAATAAAATAAATTTTAGAAAAGATGACTTCTCTGAATTGTTATTTTAGTATCTAATTGACAATTATATATTTGTATATTGTAACATTTTGTTAATAATCATTGGGTATAAAAAGTATGTTATGAGAAGTACAATCCTTAATGAAATATATAGAAATTTGTTTTTTAAATAAAATCATGGATCTGTGGATGACTCCTATTTATTAATAGAATAAGATAGAGTTCAGAATCTATTTTATGTCTGTCTTATCTTTTATCTTACAGCATGTACTGAAAAAAAATCTGTTTGCATAAATTTAAAAAATAGGAATGGAAGAAGTTTTATAATGGCAATGTCACACAATTCCTTGATTAATCTTGGTGTTGAAAAAGTAAATGAGAATCATCTGGGCCATCCTTCCTCAATTTTAAACTTAGTCACTTGGATAGTGTTTTTGTACTTCCAGGGTCACTAGTAATTTTTATGCTTCCAGTTGTAGAGTATTTGCTATCCATGCTAATAACCTCTACTACTGGGAAGCAAAGGAGGTAAAGAATTGGATGTGTTTCAATATAATGAATTATATAATACATTGATATACATAAGCTAAATACCATTGAATCTAATATAAATTTTCAAGAGGAAGAATATTTAGCCAGGAAAATAAAGAACATATTTAGAGGTTATCCAGGAAAACTTTTGTATAATTTAGTGCCCATTTCCATCATCCCTCCTGTGTAATTTACTGCTCTTTCATGTATATTTTTGTTTGTTTATTGGATCTTATAAATCAATTACAAGTAAGATATTCATTGAGTCATTTCACCCTGAGTTAAATGTTTCTAAATGATGAAAAGTAAACCAAATAAAGAACGCTGAGGTCAGTGTGGAAAGCAGCAATAGGTTTTTCTTTATTTTTTCCCCCTGATTTTATAAAATCTCTGTTTTATGCTCTTTTAAAACCTCACAGAGGAAACGCTATTCTGCTAACAGTAGGGACAGAAGAGAGGAACATCTCTTATGCTGGCATGTTTCCTTTGATCATCAGAAAATCATAAACTTTAAAACTTTAGCTGATCAATAAAAATGCTTTGTAAATTAAAAAAGTTAAATGAATATGCTCATATAAATTCTTACATAGAGGTTGGCCAATATTAGCGCCATTTAAGTTTTGTCTACATTAGACAAGGGCCTGAAGAAAGATTCATATGGTTTGAATTGAATATCTCATGCTTAGGGTCTCTGTTTCCACTACAGTCTTTTGTAATTCATGCTCCTTGGTGGTCAGAGAGGGTCTGTAAGAAATGTAGAACAGGTCTTTTGATTTCTCTTATTTTGAAAAATCTTCTAATGACTTCTCATTGTACTAGAATAGAGTATTAACTCCTCACAATGATGCTGATGACTTCTGTCTATCACATTGACCTCATCTTAGAGCTTCCCATCCTGATCATTCTATTCTAGTTGCTGCCCTTCTTTCTGTAAGTTCCCTAAATATGTGGAGCTTTTTCCTGTTTAGGGCCTTCACAGACACATTTCTTCTTCCTGGGATGAACTTCCTCCAGACCTTTGCTGCCTGGCAGGTGCCTTTGCATCCTTCAGGTATCATTTCAAAGTAGACCTTTGGAGACAGGCTTTTCCCAAATTGCCTTCCTGTTCCTCCACATTTTCTATCCTATTGCATGTTAGAAAGAAGTTGTTCCCATACCACTCATCATTATTTGAAATGTTTTTGTTTAATTATTTATTTATTTGTCTCTTTCCTCTATGTTGTAACTCTATCAAAGGAAACCAGCCTCATTCACTCTTCTAGAATGATCTTCTAGAACAGTAAAGAGTAAATGCATAATAAACATTCCCTAATGATTGATTAACTGAACGAATATCCTGATTTACTTTTCAACAAAATTAATTCCAGCCTACTTCACTCTAGAGTGTTTTTTCTTGCACCGTGAAGTTTATTTTAATTCTTAAAAAACAAACAAAAAAGATGGACATCGGTGTCACAAAATTGACTTAATGAAATACTTGACTCATTGGTCTGCCACTAGAGAAAATATCAGCTGGCTAATAGCTGGCAGCAAAAAACTGGAATCTGGACATTCACTCCCATTTGTGGAACTAGAAAGAGAAAGAAATGTGAATTGCAATAAAACTGTGACTTTTTATTTTATTGATTTATTTGTTTGTTTTTTATTGTATTTTTTTCCATTGTCATTTAGGCCCCTGATACCTCCTGCTCCCATGCCCATGAATCCTTTTCCCTTTTTGCTCAATCCCTCTACTCCCTAACTCCACTACCCCACGGAGCTGTCAGCCTACCCTCTGTCTATGAGTCTGTCCCAATTTTCCATGTTAGTTCAATGTGTTCATTAGATTCTACATATGAGTGAAATCATATGGTATTTGCCTTCCTCTGGCTGGCTTATTTCACTTAGCATAATGTTCTCCAGGTCCATCCATACTGTTGCAAAGGGTAAAATTATCTCTTTATGTGGCTGAGTAATATTCCATTGTGTAAATGTTCCATAGTTTTTCTATCCACTCATCTACTGACGGATACTTGGGCTGCTTCCATATCTTGGTGATTTTAAATAACATTGCAATAAACATAGGGGTGCACATATTCTTTCCAATTAGTATTTTGAATTTCTTCATACATATTCTCAGAAGTAGGATCTTGGGGTTAAAAGGCAGATCGCTTTTTAATTTTTTGAGGTGTCTCCATATGGCTTTCCACAATGGCTGCACCAATCTGCATTCCCACCAACAGTGCAAAAGTGTTTTCTTTTCTCCATATCCTTGCCAGCACTTGTTATTTGTTGGTTTACTAATGATAGCCATAACGACACGTGTGAGGTAATATCTCATTGCAGATTTAATGAGAGAGGTGAAGGCAGACATCCTTGTCCTGTTCTCTATCTTAAAGGGAACGCTTGTAATTTTAGCCCATTGAGTATTATGCTGGCAGTGGGTTTGCCATGTAGCCTTTATTATGTTTAGGTGTGTTCTCTGTAACCCCCCTTTGCTGAGAGTTTTGATCATAAATGGTACTGGATTTTATTAAATGCTTTTTATGCATCTATTGATATGAGCATGTAGTTTTTATCCTTCATTTTGTTTATGTGGTGATTCACATTTATTGATTTGCAAATGTTGTACCAGCCTCGCAGTCCTGGAATAAATCCCACTTGATCATGGTGTATGATCTTTTTGATGCATTGCTGTATGCAATTTGATAATATTTTGTGGAAGATTTTAGTGTCTATGCTCATCAGAGATATTGACCTATAATTTTCTTTTTTTGTCATGTCTTTATCTAGTTGTGGAATTAGATTAATGCTGGCCTTGTATAATGAATTTGGGAGCCTTCCTTCCTCTTAAATTTTTTGAAATATTTTGAGAAGTAGAGGTATTAGTTCTCGGTTGTTCTGTAAAATTTACCCTTGAAGCCATCTGGTTCAGGGCTTTTGTTTGTTAGAAGTGTTTTTAATTACTGCTTCCACTTAACTAGTTTTATCTGTCTATTCAGATTTTCTGATTTCATTTTAAAATATATGTTTCTAGGAATTTATCCATTTCATCCATGTTGTCCAATTTCTTGGCATATAGTTGTTCATAGTATTTTCTTACAACCCTTTGTGTTTCTTTGGTATCTGTTATTTCTTTTCTTTCATTTCAGATTTTATTTATTTGTGTCCTCTTTCTTTTTTTCTTGATCAGACTGTTAAATGTTTGTCAATTTTGTTCTTTCCAAAAGCCAGCTTGTGGATTCATTGATATTTTGTATCATTTTTTTGGATTCTATTTTGTTTATTCCTGTTCTGAACTTAAGTATTTCTTTTCTTCTACTCACTTTAGGCTTTGCTCATTGTTCTTTTTTCAAGTTCCTTTAAGTGTATAGTTGGTTTATTTGAGCTTTTTCATATATTTTGAGATAGGCCCTTAATGTTATGAATTTCCTTCTTAGGATTGCTTTCCCTGTGTCCCACAGATTTTTGATTGTTTTGTTTTCATTTTCATTTGTTTCACAGTATCTCTTGATTTTTACTTGGATCTCATTGTTGACCCATTTATTGTTTAATAGCATGTTATTTAGCTTCCATGTCTTTGTGTAGTTTTCAGTGTTCTTCTTGTGATTGATTTCTGGTTTCATAACACTGTGTTCAGAGAAGATGCTTGATATGATTTCAATCTTCATAAGTTTATTGAGACTTGTTTTGTGTCCTTACTTGTGGTAAATCCCAGAGAACGTTCCATGTGCACTTGCCAAGTATGTATACGTATTCTGCTGTTTTGGGGTAAAATGCTCTGGAGATACAAATAAATCCATTTGATATAGTGTGTCATTTAAGACTGCTGTCTCCATGTTGATTTTCTCTCTGGAAGATCTATCCATTGAAGTCAATGGCGTGTTAAAATCCCTGACTATGACTTCATTTCTGTCAATTTCTTTTTTTGTCCATCAAGATTTGCTTTATATATTTAGGTGCTCTTATGTTGGGTATGTAAATGTTTAGTAGGGCTATATCTTCTTGTTGGATTGTTTCTTTTATCGTTATGTGTTGTCCTCCTTTGTTACTTACTATAGTCTTGGTTTTAAAGTCTATTCTGTCAGATATAAGTTGCTACTCAGCTTTTATTTTTCCTTTCCATTTGAATGAAATATCTTTTCCATCTCTTTACTTTTAGTCTATATGTATCTTTTGATCTGAGGTGAGTTTCTTGGAGACAGCATTTATATGGGTTTTGTTTCCATATTCATTCAGCTATCCTCTATATTTTGGTTGGAGCATGTAAACCATTTACATTTAAGGTGATTATTGATAGATATGTATTTAGTGCCATTTTATTTTTATACTATTTCTTCTTTTTTTCTTCTTTTTCTTCTTCTTAGAGGATGCTCAACATTTGTTGCAGTACTGGTTTGGTGTTAACAAACTCCTTTAGCTTTTTAGTATCTGTAAACTCCTTATTTCTCTTTTGATTTAAAACAATAGCTTTTCTAGGTAAAGTAGCCTTGGCTGTATGTCTTTGCTTTTCATCACCTTGAATATTTCATGCCACTCCCTTCTGGCCTGAAATGTTTCTGTTGAAAAATCAGATGACAGTCTAACTGGTGCTCCTTTGTATGTAACTACCTGCTTTACTCTTGCAGCCATTAGGATTCTTTCCTTGTCTTTAAGCCTTGTCATTTTAATTATGATGTGTTGTGGTGTAGGCCTCTTTGGGGCCAACTTGTTTGGGATTCTCTGAGCTTTCTGGACTTCTATGTCTTCTTTCTTCATGAGATTAGAGAACTTTTCAGTCCTTAGTTCTTCAAACAGGTTCTTGATCCCTTGCTTGTGCTCTTCTCCTTCTGGTATTCTCATTATATGGATGTTGCTACATCTCATGTTGTCTAAAATGTTAAGCTCTCCTCATTTTTTAAATTCTTTTTTCCTTTTATTGCTCTGCCTGGGTGTTTATTTCTACCTTATCTTCCAAAATCTAGGCTTTGATCCTCTGCTTCATCTAATCTACTGTTTAATTTCTTACAGTGCGTTACTTATTTCAGATATTGCTTTCTTTGTTTCTGACTGGTCCTTTTTTATGATTTCTATGTCTGTTTTCATGCTGTTGTGTATTCTTATAATCATTACTCTAAACTCTCTATCTGATAAATTGCTTGCCTCCATTTCATCTAGTTCTTCTGGTGGAACTCTCTTCTTTCATTTGGGTTCTGTTTCTTTGTCTTCCCATTTTGGCTGCTTTTTTGTGTTTTCTGCCTTAATTGTTCAATTGATCAATGATATAGCCTCAAGTTGTAATCAGCAGCCTGGCTTGAGCTTCACAAGATGGGGAAGAGTAATTCATGTGGGCGAGGTTATTGCTTCCTTCAGGCTGATGCCACTTGTAAAGGAGTGGTCTACCTGAGAAAGATGGCTTCTTACAGTATGAGGAATGACTCATCACAGGGGTTCTGGGGGTTGTCTCTTCAGTTCTCTCCCCAGAGCTACCAACCCAAACTCTCCTCAAGCATCTCTAGTCCACTCTGCCCTCTCTCGGCTGGAGCTTAAGGTAAGTGGTTGCAAATCAAATTTTTTGTGTTGGTCTTTTAAGAGGCTTTCTGTGCCTCCAGCTGTCTTTCCTTGGCAGACAGAAACCTCACTGCTTTTCACAGTTGGATGTTATCTGGGTTCTTTTCCAGTTCTGGTGCTGTAGGCTGGGGAGTCCAGCTTGGGGTTATACCACACATTTCTCAGGGGGAGCCCCCAACCACTGAAATACCCTCTGAAACTTTAACTGCTATCCTTGGGAACCCAGCAAGCCCTCTCATGCCTCCTCTGTATTCTTTACCATCCTCATTGTAGAAAAGGGGTTTCTTTTGTCTATTTTTCATTATAAGGTTTCTCTCCAGCTAGTGTTCAGTTGGTTATTCAGGATGATTTCTCTACTATTTAGTTGTAATTCCTGATTGGTCCTGGGAGGAAGTTAGTGTATCTTCCACTTACTCCTCTACCATCTTGTGTCTGCAAAACTGTGTCTTTTTTAAAAATGTAATTTTTTAATTTTTAAATTACAACTGACATACCATATTATATATAGTTTCAGGTGTACAATCCAGTGATAAGATATTTATATAACTTACAAAGTGATCACCTCTATAAATTTAGTACCCATCAGAACCAATATAGTTATTACAATATTATTGACTATATTCTCTATGTTGCAGTCTCCTCTGTCATCCAAGGAGGGTGCTCCAGGTATGCCCCTGTGTACACTGTGTGCATCCTCCTGCTGTAGTTGAGCCTTGATTGTTGTTGACAAGTCAATGGGAAGGTTTTACCCTCAGGCCAATCAGCTGCAAAGATGGACTGAGACTACAGGGAGAAGCTACTGTGCAGTGGCCAACTTCAAGGAGCAAGATTCTCTTCAGTGGGGCTCTGGTGCCCAATGAGGCCTCCCTTTGAATGTGTTGCTTGTAGAGGTGGTTGGGTGATGCTCCAGCATGGTACGAAGTTGTCCACTGGGTGTGCTGATTCTGGAGCTTTCTGGAAAGTGAAGGCCAAGATCAGTTGCTGTCTGTGCCCTGTGTGGGGCCACCTGACATGAGCTACAAAGCCATCTGCAGATGGCTGTTACTTGTAATGAGCTTGGAGGTACCCAGGAGAGGCCAAGGTGAAAACTGAGGCCAGCTGCCACTAGTGCTGGACTTGGGGCCCCTTAGCAAGGGGTTCAAAACCCACCAAGGCCAGATGCTTCTTATTTGGAGTTTGTGAACCTTTGAGAGATTTTAAGAAAGTCTGCAGCATAAGCTAAGACAGAATGATTTATGGAGAAGCCACTGGAAGCAGCTTGAGTAGGCCTGAAAATTTTGTGGGACATGGTCTTGGGGAAACACCAGGGTATAACAATCTGTGTGAACCAGGTTGATGGAGAGTCAGATACCACGCCTGCCTGCCTGCCCTCTCTGTGTGGGGAGGGCTCAGCAAAGGAACAATGATGTCTGCTCACAAGTCTGTCTTGGAGAAAGTTGCTCCTCCAGCTCTTGCCCTGAAGCCAGAAAATTCAGTTCCTTCCCCATATATCCCTGGTGACTTCTGAGCTGCTTCCTCATTGCTGGAGCTCAGTGAGTGAGTCTGAGTTAGTGTGTGGGCACTTTAAGATGAAATGCCTGGGATTCCAGAAGCTCTTTGTCTCACTCAACCACAATCTCTGCTGTTTTTCACAACCGAAAGTCATGGGGACTTCTCTTCTTGGGCTGTGACCCTGAGCTGGGGGGCCTGATGTAAGGCTGGGACCCCTGTTCCTTAGGGAAAACTTTTGCAGCAGAGATATCTCTCCTGGTATTTAACTGCCACATGTGGTTGTTGGACCAGCCATTTCCCTCCTACCAGTCACTACATGATTACTTTTGTATAGCCTTAGTTATAGGACTTCTGTTCAGCTAGATTTATGGCCATTCTGAATGATGGTTGTTTTGTAGGTTAGTTGTAATTTTGATGTGGTAGTGAAGGATGTGAATACCGCATTTACCTACCCCACCATTTTGAACAGGAGCCACAAAACTGTACCTTTTATGGTCTAGATTTTAATTATGTATATCTGGATCTATAAGTTGATCTGAACACCTTAGTAAATTATCATGTTATTCTTTTCTTTCATTTTCATAACATCTATTTACATCATGCTCCACCCCTACTATCTTAAAATTTCCCCTGGGGAAGGGACAGACTAGAAAAAAATATCCTGAATTGGGAGTGGACAGGGAGTAGTATCTCCTTCTCTGTCTATGATTACTTGAAATTACATACACCAAAGTTTGGGATTTCAGCTCTGGTTTAGGTTTGCTAATGTAATCTTTTTTTTTGGTTGCAGTCAGTTTGTAGAATTTTCCACTAACAAGGTCAGTCTCTCAAGAAGTAAGTCATGGTACACTAATGTTTATCATTTGGGCCTGTAGCAAACATTTTCCAGTCATTGGCTGTGATAGTTAATTTTATGTGGTAACTCAATAAAGGATGCTTGGATAGATGGCAAAACATTATTTCTGGTTGTGTCTGTGTGAATGTTTCTGGAAGAGATGAACATTTGAATCAGTAGACAGTAACAAAGATTGCCCTCTATAATGCAGATGTGAATTGTCCAATCCACTGAGGGTCTAAATAGAGCAAAAAGGCAGAGGAATGGAAGCTTCTCATTCTGTGCTTGAGTTAAGACATCTATCTTCTTCTGCCCTTGGTCATTGCTGCTAATGGTTCTTGGGTTTTCTGACTCAGACTGGGATTTATGCCATTGGTCTCTTGATTCTCAGGCCTTTGAACTTGGACTGAATCACATTACTAGCTTTTCTCTTCTCCAGCTTGCAAATGGTAGTTTGTGGGATTTCTTGGCTTTTATAGCAATGTGAGCCAATTCCTATAATAAACATCCTCTTATGTATCTATCAACCTATCGATCTATCATCCTTCATCTGTCTATCCATTTACTTATTCATCTTATTAATTCTGTTTCTCTAGAGGTCCCTGACTAACACATTGGCTATAACTAGGTTATAGCTAAATTTTGGTGTATGTCAAGAATTATACAGTATTAAGGCAACTATTGGACAAAACCAATTTGACAGTTGTCCATTCTACAACCATTATTGCTTAAACCGCATAGCAACTATTATCATGCTTTGGCCTATTTTTAAGTATTCTTATTTTTGAGTTATTAACAGTCCAGTTTATTAAAATATTCAATGGCACCATTTCCTTCTTCACTCCTATCCTTTATTCTATTATTTTCTGTTTTAAGTTTCAAGTGAAAGTTTATTTTTTAAGGTGATGAACATAATAGCACACAACATTAGTGATCCAAATATGTTCTTATAATTTGCCATTATTTTCTTTCAAAGTTAATTAAATGGAAATAAAATTTTAATCTTTTATTTATAGATAGTATTGTTTATACTGGGGGCATAATTACCTAAATACTTAAATTTTTCATTAAAATACTAGGTTTAGGCTTTGGAAAAGAGTGTTATAATGTTAAAATAATTTTAATTTTCTTTTCTTTAATAAATATTAGTTCTCCAAATTTTAAGGAATATTCTCTCATACTATTTCTTAGAGTAAGGATATAAATCAATAGGTTTTTAATAAATAAATGATAGTGTAAAACTCAATAATCACAATACCTTTAAAACTACAGTATATATAAAAACTCTGAATATTATTCACATTTGAAAAATGTAAATAGATGAAAGACAGATTTAGGAAATCAAGCAAGGTAAAATTTGATAGATATAGGTAAGGATTTGGTGTTGGATGCTTTGAGATTTTATTTCTGATAGAAAATAATATCCAAAAAAATAATTGAAGAAAAATAATTACCTATTGATAAGATTGTTTTTAAAACCTATTTCCATAATTTCAAGTTTTTATTTTCTCTATTGCTGGCTTCTTTAGGAATATTTTTTTTCCATGATAAATTGGAATTTATTCCTGGGATGCAAAGTTGGCAAAATAACTAACATGATACACCACATAAAGAAAATGAAGGATGGCAATCATATAATCATGTCAATGAATGCAGAAAAAGCATTTGACAAAATCCAGCACCCATTTATGGTTAAAAAAACCCCAAATCTCAGTCAAGTGGGAATACAGAGAATATATCTCAACATAATAAAGGCTGTATATGACAAACCCACAACTAACATCATAGTCAGTGGTGAAATGAGAAAAGCATTCTCATTAAGATTAGGAAAAAGACAAAGATGTCTACTGTCACTATTTTTATTCAACATAGTATTGGTCTTTAGGAATATTTTGATTCCTATCAATAAAACCAGTTGTGAAGTTTTAAAAAACATAAAATATTCTCTTTTCATAGTCCCAAAAGAACGTCTTTTCTCTTTTAATCCAAAATAACTCAACAAAAATCTCTCACCAAAAAAGACCTTTACATTTAAGCTCAGAACGACAGTTCAGTTCTATCTGTGAGAATGCTCGCTCTTCTCAAAGAATCAGTTCTTGGTTTCACTGAGCGTTTGTAGTTTTTTTTAGAGTCTATTTTGTTTATTTCTGCTCTGATTTTTACTATTTCATTTCTTTTCCTACTTTTGGCTTTGTTTGTTATTTTTTCTAGTTCCTGTAGGTGTAAGTTTAGATTGTTTATTTGAGTTTTCTCTTATTTCTTGAGATAGGCTTATGTTGCCATGAACTTCCTTCTTAGGACTGCTTTCCCTGTGCCCCAAAGATTTGGAGTTGAGTTCTCATTTTCATTTGTCTCAAGGTATCTTTTGATTTCTTCCTTCATTTCATTGTTAACACACTCATTGTTTAGTACTATGCTTTTTAGCTTCCATGTATTTGTGTTTTTAAGTTATTTTTATTATAATTGATTTAAGTATATCAAGATTTTTGTTGTTTTCTTAATGTTAAATTTGCTTGTTCTTATATAAATGCTCTGTTAAATATTCTACAGAAAGAAATGTATAAATTCTGTCATAATTATGAAAGATTATAGAGTTGAAAATGGTAAATTATAAAGGGCATATGCAAAGGATGAATGGGAACAACCTTCTGGAATGAAATGTCAAATGCTCAAAAATTATTTACCACTCTTTCAAAAACATCTTGAATTTTTTTCTAGAGATAAAAAAAGATTTTTACTTTCCAGCTGGGTGTGTCACTCCCAGGTACCTTCATCACCTCCACTTCCAGCCTTTCCTCCTCCTCCTCCCTCCCCCAGGTCTCAGCACCCTTGCTTTCCCAAACAAGGCTTGAAGTGAACAAGGTGACCTTGGATGTAGGGTATTGCCTTAACATTTTAAAATTGTGTTTATATTAGACAAAGAATCTCCACTTCTATAGACATGTGCTAAATAAAGAAAGATTTATGGATGCAGATGTTCCCTTCAGCATGATGATGGGAGTGAAAAATAGGAAAAGGCTCTTGTTCCACAGCAGGGGATTCAGAATTCTGATGTGTAGACACAGAAAATGCCAAGGAGGAAGAGGGCTGACTGGCAGGGTCCACCCCTAGGAAAATGAGGTTCTGGAAAGGCACACTTGGGAAGCCTCCCTGCACCATATCCACGAGTGCTCGTGCACACGGGCACACACAGACACCCACACAGGCACCGAGGAGCTTGGGAACACAGGTACGCACACGTGAACATGTTGACACAATGTGCACGCACAGAAAAAGGACTGGAATGGCCAGCACCTGCTGTTAGGGCTCTCCCCCCAGGAGGGACTTCGTTCTTGATTCCAAATTGTTTTATAATTCATTACTGTACTATAATAAACCTTTATTTTTTTCATACTAAATCTTTAAAAAAACTTAATAATGTAGTTACTCCATAGAGGAGCGATCAGTGGATAACATTGAACATATGACTTTAACATTTTTAGAACTGTCAAAGTCATACATGCATTGTAAAAAATTTAGACATCACCTCAAGGAGAAGAAAAGAGGTTTGCAAGTCCCACCCCAGAGGTGACCATCACGAATGGCTGGGTTGGTATCTCTTAGGTTCTGCCTCTCCCATTTGTTTGCCTCTGTCACATGTGGACTCATTTTCACAGATGCATATCTGCATGTTGAAATCACAAGTATGTGGTCTGATAGGCAGGATCCTGGATGCACATAGTCCATGTGTCTAACACGAGAGGACCTCTGAGGTCCTTATCTGTCGGCACATAGAGACCCCTGCACCCACTTTGGCAACTGCTCAGCTTCCTTAGTCCATGTGGGCCTGGATTGGTGGATCCCAGTTCTTGGCTATTTTATCAGTGTTCTGATGTGTAGTCTAGAAACTATATCTTTGAAAAATTGTGCAAGAATTGCTGTGAAGTAACCTGCCATATGAGAACTGCCAGGTGCAACTGTGCACCTGTGGAACTTTATGGGTCCTGCACACTGTCCTCCCAGAGGGGAAGGGTTTCTCCTTCTCTCCAAGGGAACTGCTTGGGCCTCAGCTTCCTCAGTTTGTCCCCAGGGCTGGTCACCATCAGACCAGAAGTCTTCCAGTCTGATGGTGACAGTGCTCTCTCCCTTATGTTGAGAATGCAGTGTGTGTGTTCCATCGAGGAGGTCAGGCATCTCTGACATGTAGGGGCATGTGCATTGCCTCTCATTTGGAAGTGCATGTGCTTGCCCCTTGTTTCTTTAGAAACACAGGCTTTTGTGAGTTTGCTGCACCACAGTGATGTTAAACCTTTCTCTGGCCTTGGGTTGTGAGGAATGTTTTCTAGCTTGTGATTTGTCTTTTCAGATTCTTGCATTTTTCTTGTTTTTGTTTTGGGCACAGAATGAGACAGCCATTGTCTAACTTTTTTCTGGCCCTAGGGTCACACTTAGCACAGCGGTTTCTACCCAGAGATTATGCACACACTCACTAAAAGGGCTTCTTCTTCTTTTTCCTCCCCTTCCCCCTCTTCTTCCTCCCCCTTCTCCTCCTCCTCCTTCTTCTCCTCCTCCTCCTCCTTCTTTACATCTGATCTCTAATCTATCTGGAATTTTTCTTGCAAATGACAGAAGTGCAATTTCAGATAAAAACAAACATGTGAGCAGACACAATATGGTACCTATTGTAAAATTCCATTTATAGTAGGCAAAGGAGTGGAGGCAGAAAGCAGATCAGGGGTTGCCAGGGCAGCAGGAGGGAGGAGTGAATACTTTTGGCACAGGGTTTTCTTTTAGGTTGATGGAACAACCTGCAACTAGATAGTGGTGATGCTTGCACATCATCAGGAATGTACATCATGCTCAGGAATGGTACAATTTACAATATAAACAATAACTTTTATCTATTACTTAAAATGAATCACATCATTAAAATTTAAAAATAAAAAAAGGAAGAGAATATAAAACTTCCCCAAACCCTCAAATAATACAAATAGAAAACTGAATAGCCTCATGCTGTAGCTTGATAAATTCTCCTGGCCTCACCTTGAAGACTCCCTGAGACCTTGCCCTACCACAAAGGTCCACAAGTCTGCAGGCAGGTGGATGCTGGCCTTGGGGTACCCTAAGAGTTTTGATGGATGACCAGCACTGGCACCAAGTTTGAATTTGTGAACACCACTGGTGAACACCACTTGACCCTACCTCATGACTCTCTGAGAACCTACACATACAACTTGCCTACTACCAGAGGCTCTTTCAGTGGTTCTTTCAGAGACTGAGCCTAATAGGCAGATGGCAGTTGGAGGAGGATCCTGGGGTGTCTTGAACCTTTTGCTGACCTGCTTCTGGGGTTGGTACTGGTGAAAACTGGCCTTGGTATGAAGTCTGGCCCCTCCTATATGCACCCAAGCCCAGGAGAGGCAGCCACAAACTGTGGATAGCTTTGTAGCTCCAAACAGGTAGCCTAGGGTCAGTCACATGTAGTATCCGACATGTACCTGAACTGGAGTGCCTCCCAAAGGGCCCTAGAATCAAAACACCCAATGGTAGGCTTCAGATAATGTTAGAACATGACTCAATTAACTCCAAAAGAGATACACTCAAAGAAACATCCTGGTAGTCGCCAGATCCTGCTGGGCTGAATTCTGCTTTGTGAGGTCTGTCCCCATATAGCAGCTTGTACACTGTGGTAGAAGTCAATCCTCATAGTCAGGCAGCCTGAGGTTCAACAGCAATCAAGACTCAAATACAACAGGACAGCTCTCATAACCAACACAAGGGACATTCCTGGAGTATCTCACTTGAGTGATCAGGGAGACTACATTACTGAGTCCCATAGGACACCAACTATGTAAGGCCACCATACCAGTACTGGGAGACATAGCAGATCTGCCTAATACACAGAAACAAATAGAGAGGGAATTCCAAAATGAAAAGACAAAGAAGCATGCCCCAAATGAAATAGCAGGAGGAATCCCCAGAAAAAGAATGAAATGAAATGGAGGTATTCAATCTACCAGATATAAAGCTCAAAACAATAGTTATAAGAACGCTCAAGGAATTTTGGGAAAGAACTCAGTGAGAACTTAAACAAAAATAATAAGCATAAAAAGGACACATAAACCATCAAAAAGAACCAGTCAGAAATGAAGAATACAATAGCTGAAATAAAAATTTTACTAGAAGGAATAAACCTGCAACTAGATAGTGGTGATGCTTGCCACTATCTAGGTTAGGTGAATAATAATAGGTTAGGTGAAGCAGAAGATCAAAACAGCAATTTGGGAGACAAGGTAGCACAAAACACCCAATCAGTGGAGCAAAAAGGAAAAAGAATTTAAAAACGTGAGGATGGTTTATGGATCTCTGGGACAACATCAAGCATAACAACATCTGCCTCAATGGGGGTACCAGAAGGAGAAGAGAGAGAGCAAGTGATTAAAAATCTATTTAAAGAAATAATGAATGAACACTTCCATAACTTGGAGAGGGAAGTAGATACACTATTCAGGAAGCACAGAGAGTCTCAAACAATGAAATCAAACATGCCCACACCAAGACACATCATAATTAACATGCAAAAGGTTAAAGACAAAAAGAAAATCTTAAGAACAGCAAGAGAAAGACAGTTATCTACAAGGGAGCTCACATAACACTGTCAGCTTGTTTTTAAAGGAAAAAGTTCAGGCCTAAAGGGACTGGCAAGAAATATTCAAAGTGATGAAAAGCAAGGATATACAACCAAGACCACTCTACCCAAGATGTCTATGTAAAATTGAAGAGGAAATGAAGAGTTTCCCAGATAAGAACAAGCTAAAGGAAGTAATTACCACCCAACTGGTAGTACAAGAAATGCTAAAGGAACCTCTTTAAGATGAAATGGGAAAAAGGAATATATTTATAAAGAATAAAATGACTATAAATACATACTTATCAATAATCACTTTAAATGAAAATAGATTAGACACTGCAATTCAAAGTCATAGGGTAGTTGAATAGAAAGGAAAATGATACTCATATATATGCTGTCTATAGGAGACCAACTTAAAAATGAAAGACACACACAGTCTGAAAGTAAATCAGTGAAAAAAGATATTTTATGCAAATAGAAATGAAAAAAGAAGCTGGCGTAGCAATATTTATATCAGATGAAAACTCTTTAAAAATAAATGCTATAAGAAACAAAGAAAGGCATTACATGATGATAAAGGGATCAATTCAAAAAGAGGATATAATACCTGTAAACATTTATGTACCCAACAAGGAGCACCCAGATTTATAGAGCAAATTTTGATGGACATAAGAGATCAACAGGAATATAGTAATAGTAGGGGATTTTAACACCCACTTTACATCAATGAATAGATCTTCCAGACAGAATATCAATAAGGAAACAGCAGCCTTAAATGGCTCACTGGACTGTATGTATTTAATTGATATTTTTAGAGCATTTCACCCCAAAGCATCAGAATATACATTCTTTTCATGTACATATGGAACATTTTCCAAGATAGACCACATATTAAGGCACAAAACAAGTCTCAATAAATTTAAGAATATTGAAATCATATCAAGCATCTTCTTTGACCACAATAATAAGAAACTAGAAATCAATTACAAGAAAACTAGTGAAAAACACTCAAAGACATGGAAGATAAAGAACATATTAATAAACAATGAAAGGGTTGCAATGAGATCAAGAAGAAATCAAAAGATACATTGAGACAAATGAAAATGAAAACACAACCCTAAATCTATGAAACACAGTGAGAACAATCCTAAGGGGGAAATCATAGCATTACAGGCCTGTCTCAAGAAACAAACAAGCAAAAAAACTCAAATACACAATTGAACTTTACACTTAAAGAAACTAAAAAAAGAACAACAAACAAAGTCTAAAGTGAGGAGAAGGAAGAAAATAATAAAGATCAGAGCTGAAATAACCAAAATACAGTTTAAAAAAGACAATACAAAAGTTTGATGAAAGAAAGAACTGGTTCTTTGAAAAGATAAACAAGCTTGACAAACCTTTAACCAGACTCATCAAGAAAAAAAAAAAAAAGAGAGAGGATCCAAATAAATGAAATCAGAAATGAAAGAGAAGTAACAACTGATGCCAAAGAAATACAAAGGGTTGTAGGAAAATATTATGAACAACTATATGCCAACAAATTGGACAACCTAAATGAAATGGATAAATTCCTAGAAACATGATCTTACATACTCTCTTCGCAACTTTCAAATATACAGTACAGTATGTTAAACTATAGTCACCATGCCCATGCTATACATTATATCCCCAGGGACTTACTAATTTTGTGAAGTGATTTATTGAGATGCAATCTGAGGCTATATCTGACATCAGTGGGAAATATTGCTGTTTGATCAGCGATGCTGCATAGGGCATGTGAAGAAAGAATAGCTCTGAGACTATGTACTTCCTATCCCCAGAATAAATTTGCTTATGACAAATGTATTTGCCAGATAGATGGGTAAACTTAAATTTTATTTGGATAATCATCCTATTTAAAAAGGAGAATTTGAAATTCCTTTCCTTTTACTTTACCTTTCAAGTTTCCTCTCTGACACATTAAACTGGATCAGTCCAGAGACTTTTCCTTGGATTGGCCAGATAAAATCACCAAATTGAACTTCCAAAGTTGTCAATCTGTATCATTTAATTTCCACTCAAATTATAGATTCATCTTTAAATACTATTTGTATATCTTTATAGATCTTGGGTAGTAATGCTTGTGACTTAGCCCCTTCAATTTTGTGCTTGTGGTTGGCCCTGGTCAAAACTATGAAGATGGCTGAGCATCTTCCCTGTAGTCTGGAGCCTAACTCTGCCATCTGTTTTTTACTCTGACATAGCCCTTTCCACAATATTAAAACCTGCTTTAGGAAAGGGTCTGCTATTACACAATACAACACATTTAAGAAAATATATTAATATTTATAAAAGTATTTAAATTACCTTTTCTAAATCTACAGTAAAAATCTTTGTCTTATCCATAGAAAAATTTCAAGCTTTGTTGAGCAAATGGTAAAATAATTTTCGAGCATTTGGCATTTCCTTGCAAAAGTTTGCATCCACTTCTCCTTTGCATATGTCCTTTACAATTTTCTATCTTTGACTCTATAATCTTTCATGATTATACCAGAATTTGTATACTTCTTTCCGTAGAGCCCTAATAAAGCATGTATAAAACAACAAGCAAGCAAATTGAACATTAAGAAAACAATAAAATGTTGACATAAATGCCTTATTATAATTTAAAAATCATGTTCTTTCTGTCAATTAATAACATCGAAGGAGTTTAAAATATGTAGAGAGTTGTATTATTTCTTCTATCTAAGTCTTGTCCAGAATGCAAATAATAAAATCCTCTTGATAAACTGTGTTAAGGTGACACACATGGTTTACACAAATACTGTGCCTGGGATGTAATGAACATTCAATAAATGATAGGTGCTATTACTATCAGTGCTAACTCCCTTGTTTGTATCTTAAACATGTTTCCCTCTACTACTGTGCCTGTGAAAATGTCACTTATTCTATATTAAATCTTCAATGTTTATAGTAGTAATGGCAAGATGAACATGGCTATTTGAAATACTCAGCAAATCAGCATCTACTTTTTCCCAGCCAAGTGTTTTACAAGAACTGGGGACAAGCAGCAAATGAGATTGGCTTGAATTTCACATGGTTTTTCAAACTGCACTGCTTTTTTTTTTGCATTTGTGTGTGTGTGTGTGTGTGTGCAGGCGTGAACGTGTACATGAAAGTGGAACAATTTTCAAACAGAAAAAAATGTGTTTAAAAATATGAGTATGGTTAAAAGGAAAAGAAACAAAGTTTTGCACAGTCCAACCCAAAATGGTCCTCTGAGTAATTGAAAATTGGTTCTATAAAAGCTCAAAAGCATATACCATTAATCTGCTTTGTTTTCCCATTTAATTTATAAGCTGATTGAAGGAAAAAAAAGTATTCATAACCTCATAGTGCTTTCTATAGTGGATACATACAATGAAATTCAATAAATATTTTCTGAAGGAATATAGCAAACTGTCCACCAAATGTTGTGCTACTTTCTCATAATATAAATTTGTTAGGGGGGATATGGCTACCCAGGGGGCCGTGTGACTCTTTCTCACACTAGACTGTGTGTGGAAATGATCATGTCTTTTCAAGGTCAAAGTTGTAAAGAAGGGGGTATGTTTGCTTCATGCCTCTTTCTGAGAGGTCTGTGGATTCAGACTCTGGGCCCTGAGTGATGTGGAACAGTGAAAAGGCAAAAGTAGTTTAAGCCTCCGTCAAGACCAGGATCATTCACACTGAATTGTTTGA
Organism: Pteronotus mesoamericanus; assembly: GCF_021234165.1. Classification (NCBI taxonomy): domain Eukaryota; kingdom Metazoa; phylum Chordata; class Mammalia; order Chiroptera; family Mormoopidae; genus Pteronotus; species Pteronotus mesoamericanus. Next base: position 12,155,188 of record NW_026555245.1, read on the forward strand.
AGAAAAACACTCTGTTAAGACATTGAAAAATCAGGGTTTATTTTTTACAGTGGCTAATGATCACCTAACAAATACAGCACTCATTTTCCATTCATTTGTCTGGAATTCTCCCATACCCCAGTAAATCTGAGTTGCTGTCCACATCAAGCCTAGTTCATGACTCCACTGTTAACTTTGATTTTTATCCTTTTTTCAAATTTCAATTTATGACACCATAAATGTCTAACCTATGGCACCTTAAGTATCTATGATTTTGACATGCCATGTGTTAATAAACCTAGTGGAATATTTCATTACATTGGCATTTTAAGATGTCCTGTCTTTTAGTACATCAAGATGAGACAAAGCAAGGCCATCACAATAGTGTACTATTCTTGTGAAGTCTTTCTCTTAGTTGTTTCTTACAGCGGTCATGTATTTGATATTTGGTGCATAACTACTCTGTGGCCAATCAAAACAGTCAGCAGCCTGCTTTTTGAGTTGGAAAAGTTACTGTTTTCTCTTTTCCAGGAATACTCTGTGTTAAGCCATGATATTTATAAAACATGCCCGAATAAAAACAAAACGAATCAATACCAATTACCCAAAACAGAAGTGTGTGTTTGGATGGTGAAAAAGACTAAAAATCAAAGAGTAAAATTACTTCAAATTGGTATCTTTCAACTATAAGTCCACTAAGTTGTTGTTTGGAGCATTTTTATGTCGTATTTTCAAACATTTTTTTCTTTATAATGGTAAAATAACAATCATTTGGTCTTTTTCAAATATGAGTTGTTTTTGTGCACCAATACAATTATCCATCACTGAACATGATATGGGAAAGGTACAGAATAATAAATTGACTTTATTTTTTAACACTAAGTATCTTAGTGATACTGCAAATAAAACCGTCTTCTTTTTTGAGGGGGTACAGTGAACTTTATTGATGGTGCATGACAAGGCAGGGCTCCCTAAGCCCCTCCCCTCTCCAGGGGATCTAGGATGGCAACAAGATCAGGAGATTCTCAGTGCGTTGGGGGATCGATTTGGGGCAAGGACTCCCCGGCAGCTGAGGGTCTCTCTTCCTGTCGCTGGGGCTGGTGTTGCAGGGGGCTCTTACTCTTTGGAGGCCATGTGGACCACAAGGTCAACCACCTTGTTGCTGTAGCCAAATTCATTGTTATACCAGGAAATGAGTTTGGCAAAGTGGTCATTGAGGGCAATGCCAGCCTCAGCATTGAAGTTGGATGAATGGGTTCACTGTTAAAGTCACAGGAGACAACCTGGGCCTCAATATAGCCCAGGATGCCCTTGTGGGGCCCTCTGATGCCTGCTTCACTACCTGCTTGATGTCATCGTATTTGGCAGCTTTCTCTAGGCGGCAGGTCATATCCACAACTGATATATTGGGGGTGGAGACATGGAAGGCTGTGCCAGTGAGCTTCCCATTCAGCTCAGGGATGACCTTGCCCACAGCCTTGGCAGCACCAGTAGAAGCAGGGATGATGTTCTGGGCAGCCCCTTGGCCATCACGCCACAGCTTCCCAGAGGGCTATCCACGGTCTTCTGGGTGGCAGTGATGGCATGGACTGTGGTCATGAGTCCCTCCACAATGCCAAAGTTGTCATGGATGACTTTGGCCAGGGGGGCCAAGCAGTTGATGGTGCAAGAGGCATTGTTGACAATCTTCATGGAGTTGTCATACTTGTTGTGGTTCACACCCATCACAAACATGGGGGCATCGGCAGGAGGGGCAGAGATGAGGACCCTCTTGGATCCACCCTTCAAGTGAGCCCCAGCCTTCTCCATGGTAGTGAAGACACCCGTGGACTCCACAACATAGTCAGCACCAGCATCACCCCATTTGATGTTGGCGTGATCTCGTTCCTAGAAGATGGAGATGGACTTTCCGTTGATGACAAGCTTCCTGTTCTCAGCCTTGACTGTGCCTTTGAACTTGCCGTGAGTAGAATCATACTGGAGCATGTAGACCATGTGGTTGAGGTCAATGAAGGGATCATTGATGGCGACAACATCCACTTTGCCAGAGTAAAAAGCAGCCCTGGTGACCCCAGGCGCCCAGTGCGGCCAAATCCGTTCACTCCGATCTTCACCATCGTGTCTCAGGGTGGAGGCTGGCACTGCGCAGGAAGACTCGGCTGCCTGTCGAACAGCAGGAGCAGAGAGCCTAAAACCACCTTCTTAACCTGCTCTGACAACTTCCAAAATAGCTTGTAATTATAAATTTAAAAAATGTCAAATTATGCTATGTGCATAATTGAAATGTTTTAAATATTTTTATCTTTGAAGGGAGCCTAAGCTATTTGCTACCCATCAAATATCAACAATAAACAGAAAGTATATCTGAATATAGCATTGATTCTGGGCACTGCATTAATTAGTATGACTCTCACTTTGACACCATAAATGATAATGTGCAGTGTTAGAGAGGAGAAAGTACAAGCTTAAGTTGGCATTTTAGTCCTACCACTTAATAGCATCATGACCTTGAGAAAGTTACCTAAACTTTCTGAATCAGTCTTCTTGCATGTAAAGTGGTGGTTTAGAAATAATACATATAAATAATACCTGGCACATACTAGGTATTTAATCATAACTCAGATCAGCCTCTCTTAGCTCTGAATTACCTATGTAAGTCTTGTCATGTTAGAGATGCTTAAAGTATCACTACATTTCAGAGGACAGGGCATAGAGGAAAGAATATGAACAGTTTAGGTCATCAGACTAGAAGAATCAAACATACAGTATTGCTAGAGTTTAGTCATATTTTAGAAGAAATAGAATGAGATGAAGAATAAAAGAAAAAAATACAGGGGAATAAAAGAACAAGGCAGCTCTGAGGACTGAACTGCAATAATGCTACAAGACAGACCTATTCTCAATAGAAATAATTTTAAAAGCAGTTAGTTTTGAAAAAATGGCATGTATAGTTAACTTCATCACAGATAGAGACAGGAAGAGTACAGTTATTAAAATGGACTTATATGGCCCTGACTGGTCTGGCTCAGTTGGTTGAGTGTCTTCCTGCAAAACAAAAGGTTGCTAGTTCGATTCCTGTCAGGGCACATTCCTGGGTTGTGGCCCAGGTCCCTGGTTGAGGCACTTGCAAGAGGCAACCAATTGATGTTTCTCTCACACATCCTTGTTTCTCTCCCTCTCTTTCTCCCTCCCTTCTCCTCTCTCTAAGAATAAATAAATAAAATCTTTAAAAAATAAAACAGACAAGTGTGTTCAATATTCAGACTTACTAAGGCACAAGCTAGTTACTCTTGCATCGTTTCTTTTTTTTCATCATGTTTATTCTATTACAGTTGTCTCCATTTTTCCTCCTTTGCCCTCCCCACCCATCCCACCCTGCTCCCCTCTCCCACTGTCAATTCCTACTCTGTTGTACATGTCCATGGGTCAGTAATACATGTTTTCATTTAGTCCCTCCTCCTTTCCACCGTTGTTTTCCTTCCCCTTCCCCACTGGTGACTTTCTGTCTGCTCCATGTTTCCTTGCCTGTGGTTTATTTTGTTAATTAGTTTATTTTGTTGAATATATTCCACTTATAGATGAGATCATATGGTATTAGTCTTTCAACAATTAGCTTATTTCACCTAGCACAACGTTCTCCAGTTCCATCCATGTTGTCACAAAAGGTAGAACTTTCTTTCTCTCTCTTTCCCTTCCTTCCTTCCTTCCTTCCTTCCTTCCTTCCTTCCTTCCTTCCTTCCTTCCTTCCTTCCTTCCTTCCTTCTTTCCTTCCTTCCTTCCTTTCTTTCCTGCATGTTGATTTTATTTATTTATTTTTTAAATGTCAAGATCCATTATTAAATATTAAAAAATTTAAATCTATTATAAAGCCTCAGTAATTAAAACATGAAACAAGCACAGAAATAATCAAGTAGATCAATGAAATAAAATGAGCATTGTAGAAAAACAAATGTATATACCTATCTAACAATGTAATATATGATTACATTGATATTTCAAATAAATGGGGAAAATAAGGCTTATTCAACAAATAAGGTGCATGGACCACTATTACTTGAAATAAAACAAATATAGAGCCCTATTTCACACATTATACCACAAATATTCAGGTGAGATAAAAACCAATATGTAAAATCTAAGGAGTTTTCAGAGAAAATACAAAATAATATCTTTCTTACCCAGAAGTGACCTATTCAAACCCAGAAGCTATAAAGTAGGATATTGACAATATGATCATGTTAAACATTTAAGACTACATAATAACATACATATAGAAAAGTTAAAGGACAACTAATAGAATAGGAAAGTATTTGCAATACATCTAAAAAAGGGTTAATATATTTTTTTTTGGTTTGTTTTTAGGGAAAAAATTCTATAAACATTTAATCAAAAAATGGATAAAGAATACCAAAAAGTCACAGATTTTTTAAAAATAATAGAAATAAGAAAGAAATATACAAAACAGCTTTAGTTTCAATCAATAATAAAAGATAAATTATTCATGTAATAAAGTATACAGTGACTTGAAAGCCAAGAAAATGATTAGTTTACATGAAACTAATCTATTGCCACATAATGTAAAACCATTTTGGCAATGTCAATTTATATGAAACAAATATACTTATATCTAATGACTCAATTATAACAGATCTATCATAATACTTATTCTTTAATAAATTATTAGGCTTAGTTTCACTACTGTGTATGCTGAAAAGAGATTTTTAAAAAATTACTTAAAAATATTTATTATTTTAGACTTTTCCTAAGTTCAGATTGATTCTCCTGAATAGACTAGGTGAATGTAATTTTACAATAAAAATTATAATTAATTTTATTTAAATATTCAATCAACAAATTGTCTAGATGCTGAAGATATAAAGATGAATTAAAAATAATCTCTGCTTTAATAAGCTCAGAGAAAAGATGTACAAGTTTATATAATATATAAGGAACTGTAATTGGAGAACATACCAAATATACAAAACCATTTCCAGTAGTGGGAAGTGAAGGTATCATCAGCGTGGTTATGTTTGGGTTAACTTGGAAGGATAAATAGAAGTTGGTTAGGTGAGGGTTAGTAAGGGACATCAGATGGAAGGAACAAGGTGGAAGGGCATTGAATCATGACAGATGATAGCAATTGTGGAAAATGAGAATTCACCATGGGAGAAGTATCTATTTTGCAGGGAAGTGGTAGGAGACATGGTTGGAAACATTTAGTTTGGAGTCATGAGTAGCAGACACATTCATCAGGCTGTCTGCCCTTCCAATAGCCTTTCTCAGACTCTCAGCTGCTCCAAGGTGACCAGTCCTTTCCAGGCTTACAAATATTTTGAAAATGCTTTCTGTTGGGAGTTTGAATTGAGAACATGTGTAGGAAATCTTTGGGATAGCCATTTGCTTTCATAAGGATGTAAAATCAGCAGAGAAAATCAGTCTTCAGAGAGGAAATGAAGTGGATAAAGTGAGAAACAGAAATACAAACACATGTGGGCAGGGGACGAATAATTAAAAAGGAAAGCAGCCTCTTTGGCTCATAATGCTTCCTAGGCCCTCATTCTGGGAGCCTGTGAAGCCAGTGGTACCTTTGGCCTTAAACTCCTGATGATCCCCTTTTTGGTTTTACTTAGCCCAGCTTGAATAGATTCAACCAAATGCTCTTCCTAATTCAAAATTTCAAACTTTGGACTTTGACAGATGAGTGGCAGAAAAATATTTAAATGTTATATAATATAATAATGTTGACAATAGCCCACATTTATTGAGTGTCCTGGGTAACAAGGTAACACATGCACATACTTTAAAGGTAGTCACTCACTGAATCCTCCAAACTGTCTGAATAAGTCAGTTATTATTATTAAATCCAATGTATGGATGAGTATACTAAACTTAAATATGAAATAAGCTACCCAGATTTCTGGCTAGAGTCAGAGGTAGGTGGTGGTGCTAGCTCATGCCTTGAAAGAATGAACACTTCAGCGGAGGCTGGGAAATGTCTGGATGCAGTGCTGCCTTTGGCATTGTGCCCTCTGCAGGTCTAGGACCCTCACTTTGTCTACTCTCCTCTCTCACTCTTCAGTTCCTAGCAGTGTTCCCTCTCTCAACTTCACATTCCACAATCTGCGAAGTGTAAAGATTATAGATCTAGATGATCTATTCTCTCTATCTAGATCTATCCAACTATCATCTACTCTATCTATCTATCTATCATCTATCTATCTATCTATCTACCTATCATCTATCTCCTCTTCCTCCAACATCATCATTATGATCATCTTCCTTCTCCAAAACCTATTATCTTCCCCTTTCCCCAGATACCTAGACATTTGAAGCTCAAACAAACAAACAAACAAAAAACAGTGGCTATACTCCATCCCACCCACCCTTTTCTATCATTCTGTTTTGTCATCCTTTATTGAGGTTATGAATGAAGAACATTGTCCTAACCAAAAGATGTATTGGCCAATAGAAAAGAGGAACCAAATTAAACTAACATAAAGGGCACTGCTTTATCATCTTGCCACAATATTTTCTTTTGGGGAGAGAGTGAAGAATAACTTATTAATGCTAGCATAAGGAGTGAATAAAGGGCAGAGAGGTAACTTGTAACAAAGAAAAATATACATACTGTTTAAAGCAGTTTCCAGTGGGAATGAGTAGACAATAGACCACAGTTGGAGCATGCAACCGGGTGGGGGCAAAGCTTTAGCTTAAGTGAAATTGATGAAGATTTGGACACTGATTGCCTCTCCATGAATTTCTTCTTGAACTTCCATTTCCTGTCCCTTTATTTCCTCCTCTCTTTCTTGACTCAGCTTCCCAGCTCATACTCAGCTCTTGCACTCTCCATTCTGGTACCTTTAGCCAACATTGCCTCACTTGTTGAGCCACTGACTTACCTTTTAGGCTACATTAAACATTGCCTCTGTATTCTCTTATAACTTATCTCATTCAGGTTTCCGGCTTCTGCTTTGCTGTACTCTATAGGTGAAATATAACAAAGACTTCTATAAAATCATTCATTAGCAGTGTCCATATCATTTGTTTCATATTTATGGTGTATTGTGATTATTTGGAATGGCTGTAAATAAGGGCTAAGTTTCTAGTATCAGAGAGTTATTAAATGGTCAATCCAGTCCTGCCTCCCTGTAACCAAAAAATGAATCTTTTTTCTTTGCTCTTGACATCTAACTAGGGTGATCAATCATCCTGGTTTGTCCCAGACTGCTCTGGTTTAAATACTGAACCTCTCACATTTTGGGGAACTCCTCTGTCCCAGGCAAACTGGGACAGCTGGTGACCCAATATCCCTCTATGACTTAATATGTTTGTCATCTCTCCCTTTCATGATCACAGAAATTATTTATAGTATTTTTTTCCTTTACTGTGTGTTATTTTAATAGCTTTCTAACTAGTCTCCAGTCATTCCTTATTAAAATCTAAACTGCCTTTGAACATCAGATTAATTTTCCTACAGGGCTCTTTGGTAATGTCATTGCCTTGTTCAAATACTTTCAATGCCTCTCTTTTGTCCATCAAATGAAACTTAAATGCCTTTGGCTGATATTTGATGTCTTCCATAATCTTTCTCCAGCTAACATTTGTCGTTTTTATTTTGATGACTCAGAAGTCACTTCTGTATTTTTCAGAGATTTGCAGTCATTATTATAAACAAGTCTACTGTATTTTTTACTGGAATACTGAAGTGACTCAGTACAGATTTCTAGTTGATAAATTTGGATTAACCAAGTTTTTTTGTATATCTATTCACATGCTTCTGTTGAATGATAGAGTAAATCTTAAAAACAAATTAGTTTCTTTATAGAGCAAGTTTAGCTGAGAGCAGTTGTTAAAGCACATACAATAAGAAAATAACCGTTAAACCATCTGGAAGTTGAAAATTTTTTTGTAAGTCATGATTATTTTTCTAGTCATCCTCACTGACAAAAACTAACTGAGCTCTGTAAATTATTATTGTTATTTTCAAGAGGGCTCAATTAATAATTATAACTTTCCTCAATTATGTTTCATTGTTTCTTTTATAGGTAATATACTCAGTGGGCCATGAAAACAATACCCTGGACATTTCCTTTCTCCATGACTGATAAGATAGTCTTCTTCACATGGAAGAATAACCTAGAGTTGTTTTTTTTTTTTCATTTATTCTAAGCTTTTTTCCCCTGGGATTTTCAGGCTGTTTCTTCTCATAGTTTTATTGATGGGTTTACTTTTATCTGCTGAGGGGTTTAAGGCATCTCTATTTATAACCCTTCAAACCTGGTCTAAACTCCTGAGGGGTTCTGCTTGCTATCCACTATTGCTCTCCTCCTTGTAAAGACTTTGGTGTAAATCCAGTTTCAAAGCAGGCAAGTGGCTATTAACAGTGCTTGGTACTTGCTAATATACATACTGTCATCCATCATCTCTTTGTCTTTTTGTTACTCAGATGTCAACAATCTCAGCACCGGTCTTTGCTGTGACTTTTCTTCTATTTTAGGTGCATTTTTTTCATTAAGAACAAAAATCTGTAAACATTTTGTGCTTTGATATGAATTAACTGTTTGATAAATAATCTTAGGTTGGCATTGTGGTTTCATATGAAAATTGTTTTAAAGTGGAGGGGGGGAGGCAGAGGCAAATGTATTTAAAATAAATAAATAAATAATAAAAAAATTGTTTTGAGTTACATATATTTTTTATTTTGAATGGCTTTATTGGAGTAAAAGCCTTATAAATTACCCATTTTTTCCTACTTTCTATGGTAATAACAACATATAAATCCCTAAAACTAAATATTACATACTGAGGTAGAATAAGGGTTTTGAATTTGTGATGGCTTTAAAACATGGCCAATAATGCTTCGACATTTCTGTTATTAAGAGATGGGCTTTAAGTTCCCTCTCCTTGAATCTCAGTAGGCTTGTGACTCTTTTGACCAATAAGACATGATAAAAATGACACTATGTTACTGCAAAAGGTAGGTTATAAAAGACATAGAGCTTCTGTATCGTTTTCTGGAACACTTACAGTAAGGACCCTGAGCCACCATTCTATAAGTCTGACTGTCCTGAAGAAGCCATGGGTTGAGGAAGTTCACATTATGTTAAAGTCCACATGTGAACATTCCAGAGATAATCCTAGCTGAGTCTAATTTTTCAGTGTCTGCTGACAAGGTACAAAATATGTGAGCGGATTGGATTTCCCATATGTTCACTGTCCCCACTTATGTATATCCTCCTCCATGATCAGCATCACTTATCAGGATGGTGCATGTTCCACCCAAAGGATGGCCCTACAATAACATCGCGATCTCACAAAGTTCATATTTTATATTAAGGTTCACACTTGATTTTATATTTATGTGAGTCGATTTCTTGGCTCTCTATCCTGTACTATTTATCTGTTTGTCAGTTCTTTGGCCAGTACCACATTGTCTTGAGTACTGTAGCTTCACAGTAAGTCTTAAAGATGTATACCATCAACCTCCAGCTGTATTCTTCTCCTTCAATATCATTTTGACTATTCTGGGTCTTTTGCGTCTCCATTCAATCTTTAGAATCAATTTGTTAAAATCCATAGAACAACTTGCTGGCATTTTGACCAGAATTGCATTGAATCTATAAATTCTGTTGGGAAGAACTGAAATCTTACATTGAATCTTCCTATCCATGAACAAGAAATGTCTCTCAATTTATTTAGTTATTTTTTGATTTCATTCATCAGAGTTTTACAGTTTTTCTTAAATAGAACTTAAACATATTTTGTTAGATTCATACCTAAATTATTCAGTTTTTGGTGCTAATGTAAATGGTATCATTTACAAAAGTCAAATTCCACTTGTTTATTTCTGGCACAGAGTAAAGCAATTGACTTTGTATGTTAACTTGGTATTCTTTAATTTGCTGTAATAGCTTATTAGTTTTAGGAGTTTTTTTGGTCAATTCTTTCAGGTTTTCTACATATGTGATCATGTTATCCATGAAGAAAGACAGTTTTATTGTTCCCTTCCCAATCTATATACTCTTTATTTCCTTTATTTGTCTTATTGAATTAGCCTGGATTTTCCTATACAACATTGAGAAGCAATGTTGAGAGGTGACATTCTTATCTTGTACCTGATCTTTTTGGGAATGCTTTGAGTTTCACACCACTGAGAATAATGTTAGTTGGGACCCTGGCTGAATAGCTTAGTTAGTTAGAGCATTGTCCCAACATGCCAAGGTTCAACCCCCAGTCAGGGCACATACAAGAATCAACCAATGAATGTATAAATAAGCAGAACAACAAATTGGTCTCTCTCTCTCTCTCAAATCAATAAATAAAAATTTTAAAAAGAATAATATCAGATGTAGATTTTTTGTATATAGCTTTATAAAATTGAGAAAGTTGTCTTTATTCTTAGTGAATTGAGAGTTTATATCATGAATGAGTGTTGGATTTTATCAAATGGGGTCTTTTTTATACTGCAATAATTCTGAGTGTCAGAAGGGCCTAGGTTATTTAACTTCTAATTTTAAGTTTCCTCATCTGTAAAAAAAAAACCAGCAATGATGCCTTTGTTGGCTTTAAAGAATAATTTTACAGGATAATGCATGTAACAGTGCCTAAGGCATAAGGGATCAATAAATGTTAACCAAAACTGGTATTACAGAAAATAATAAAAAAATCCTTTTGCTTTAAAACTATGATAAAATACACACAATATCAAGTTTATCTTCCTAACCATTTTTGAGTGTACACTGCAACAGTGTTATCAATCTCTGGAACTCTTTTCATCTTGCAAAACTGATATTTTATATCCATTAAACAATTTCTATTCTCCCTTCATTCCATCCCCTGCAACCATCCTTTCCCTTTGTATTTTGACTACTCTAGATATCTCATATAAGTGGAATTATACAGTGTTTGTTTTTTCTTGTGATGGACTCATTTCACTTAGTATGATTTCCATGTTATAGCATATGTCAGAATTTCCTTCTTTCCAAGATTGACTATTATTCCATTGTATGTATATACCACATTTTGTTTATCCATTCATTTAACGAATACTTCAGTTGCATCTACCTTTGACTATTGGGGATAATGCCACTCTAAATATGAGTTTACAAGTATTTCTTTGAGACCTTGTTTTCAAATTCTTTGAGTACCTACCATAAAGTGGAATTGTGGTATGATATGGCAGCTTTATTTTTAATTTATTGAGGAACAAAAATACTTTCTCTGTAGTGGCTGTACCATTTTACATTCCAACAAACAGTAGTACACAAGGGCTCTTAACTTCTCCATATCCTCACCAACACTTGCTCTTTTGTGGTGGTGTTTTATTCCCCCCCCCCGCCCCGCCCCACCGGCAGTAGTGTTCTTAATGGGCATGAGGGAGTATCTTTTGTAGATCTAATTTGCATTTCCCTAATGATTATTGATGTTGAATATTTTTCATGTGCTTTTTGGCTATTTGGATAAGTGCTTTGGAGAAATTTGTATTTCAGTCTTTGCCCATTTTTTAAATTCTATTTTTTGCTGTTTTTGAATTATATCTGTTCTTCTTATATTCCAGATATTAACCTCCATATCAGATATATGATTTACAAATATTTTCTCCCATTTTGTCGGTTTGCCTTTTCACTCTGTTAATTATGTAATGGTTTCTTTTTAGCAAAAATCTTAATATATTATTAATTCAGTCAAAATCAAGTTTTGAAAATGAATCATTATGAATGCAAATATGACAACCAGGAATCAGGGATGATTCTCATTTTAAATCAGGCTTCACTTTGAGAGTCACGGAATGGATTGTTTTTATAAGACGAGTAAACAAAGGAATAGTCCTTGTTAACATGAGATATATTTTTTAAATGTTGTTCCGTTGCAGCTGTCCCCATTTCCCCCCATACTCTTTCCCTGCCCTACCCACTCCCACCTCCCACATTCAATCCTCCCCCTTGTTGTCTTTGTCCGTGGGTCCTTTATACATGTTCTTGATGACCCTTCCCCATCTTTTCCTCGTTGTCCCCTTCCCCTCTGGTTACTATGAATTTGTTCTTTAACATAACATATTTTCAGTAGCAAAAAAGTGCTTTTCAGGTGTTGAAATCTTATTAATTAGTGTTTACTCCAAGTGAATGTACAGTATCCATCAAGTGCTGCGGTGGTATCCTCACTGTAACTCATAGAGGCCTTTGCACTGACTTCTATCATTGCAACTTGTTGACAGGAAATCTCTGTTGTCATTGTTGTAGCCCTTGAGGTATATGCTAGTAGTCATCAATTTTATTTTGGCCTCAAGTACTGATATATGGCAGGAAAATCAGTTTTTCTTTTGTTTTCTTTTTTTAAGGAGTTTAGTTTATGCTTCTTTGGTGTTGCCTTGTAATTACATACCTCAAAGTATGTCTTTATTGATCTCTTAAAGTTTTCTCTACCTTGGTGTCTGTAAGCCTTCATTATGCTTGCTTTAGCACAGATGCTTTAAATAAAGATTTATGTTCAATTCAGACTCTCAGTTAGAAAGTGACTTCTCTGCCAGGTATGTAGGAATCAGCAAGAGAATTCTCTGTAAGATTTTAGAAAAATAACAGAATTTTTCTATGAAAATTTAAAACTGACTAACCTTGGGCAGCCTCAGCCTTTTCAGGTGAGGTATAGTGAGGAAAGTTTAATATGTAATGGATTCTGTCTCTGTTAATGTATATATCAGATCAATGAAAATTATTACCCAAAATTTAAAATTTCACACTTTCTCCACCCCTAAAAGTAATATGGTAGCTGCTCTCTTGAAATTTTGAACACTGAATGAATGAGAATGACTTTTTTAAAGATTTTGATTAAAGATCTTACAGTCATGTAGCATAATTCTTAATAGGTTCAATTTATTTTTCCTCTGGACCTGAATATACTCAAAGATGCACTAATTATACATTTATTTTTATAAACTTCTAGATGTGTATTAGGAGCAGATATTTGTGTGCTAAAAAGAGAGGCAACTGGAGCCAAAAAAACCTGGATCCAAGGTCTGTTTGGTCAGCCGTTATCTCTAGGACCGTGGGCAGGTCACTCATACTTTCTAGCTGTCATCTTTCTAATTAATCTAAATGCATTTAAGGCTCTAACTTTCATTTTCCTACAAATACATAAAAATTCTACAAAAGGTAGGCGAAATTGCTTTTCCATTCACACACACAAAACCCAGAAAAACCTTAACTTACCTCATACCAATTATTAGCTCTATCAACTTACCCTAATTAAATAACAGTATACAAGCGGTGCTTTCTTGCTTAATTATTTATATATCATACTCAGAGGGTACATTATAATGAGTCCATTATGAAGGCAGAATGGAGAGAATGAATATATTATGGATCCTGTCCCTGACATTTATAATTTCTAATACCTATCTGTATTACTCTGACAGGGCATCAAGTAATAGTCAAATGTTATCAAAATAAGAAAAAGTATTAATATGAAAAAAGGGAAAGTTATGACTTTCACTGCAGTTTGATGTGGATATTAATTTCATCATGACATAAAGGATTGCAACAATTCTATTTTTGTCATTAATTTCCAGAAAATAATGATCAGAAAGAGAAAAGTGTTGATAATCATTGACATAGATGGATAGGTTAAAATAATTAAGATATTTAGCCTGGACTGAAAAATCCTGGGGGAAACAGATGACTATATGTTAGTAACCAAAGTGATGGAGATAAAATGGAGGCCAAAAGGTAAATTCAAATTCAGTGAAAATAAAGTTTTATTGAATATGAGGAAAAACTTTCTAACAATTTGAACAGTCTAATAATAGATGGGGTTGCTTCGTGAGACAGACCATTTCCCATAATGGGAAATGCTCAGAGGTCAGATCAGTAGATGAAGCTCAAGTAACATTCCAGGAAGATAAGCTGAGTAAGCCAAGTGGATCAGTTGCGGCAAATGAGCAATGTGTATTTTATCTAAAGTTTGCCAGAGCTTCTGATTTGCCTGAAGAAGTAGGAAATCAGGATTTATAGATATGTAATTGTTTTTGACTGTGGACTAAACTAGATCCATCTGGTTTGAGCACAGTCTGATCCACCTAGCTTGATCTCTGAACTCCATTTTTCATAACTAGTAGCCATATCTTATGTAGACAAATTACAGAACTGAGTGTTTGGGAGGCGGAAACAATGAAAAGTTGGGGTATCAGGTCACCACACATAAGAAATGAGTAGTATTTACAACACATTTATGATATAAAGTCATTGTACATACTAAATTTTACATATCCATAACCATTGATCATATCATATATCATAATCATATTAGTTTAACTTGAAAACATTGATTGTGGAAATTTTGGCGGGCTTGTGTTTCTTCTCATACTAACAGATTTGGATGGAAGAGGCAATCCTTGGTGTTAAGACAGAATGGGAGGGAGAAAACTTCAGGTAGATGCTGTCGATCTGCCCAGTGCGTCAGGGAATGAAATCTGAGGATTCAAAGGTCAACAATTAAGATTATTGTAACTCAAGAATCAGCTGATTCTTGATGTATTTATCTTTATAAGCGTCTTTACTATTTATAATTCCTGACATCTTTTAAAAAGAAAATTAAAAATTTTTCCTCTTTAAATTAAATAGCACTGTGTCTCTCCTCATTGGGAATCCAGAGCCTTCTCTGGGACTTTCACAAATCCTCAGGGCTTCATTTCTCTGTTTTTGGTCCATGAACTTCTTCCTTTCACTTATGTCTTGCATGTTGTGGCTGTTGCTCCACTCAGGCCTGCATCCATCCAAGTGTGGATCAGATGATGGGCACCAGTCAGGACAAGTGCCATCTAAAGGTGGGAAGAGGGGGACAGCATCTACTTAGTTCCAGACAGTTGTTGGACATGCAAACCTTTTCTTTTCCCAGGCATCATAAACAAGGCCATTTTATCAGGATGGAGACTTTGAAAAAATAAAAGGAAGTCATATCCCAAAAGAGTCTATAACTTAATATTGAATATTAGACCTCCCACTGCTTAAATGTTTCTCAGTTCCTCCAGTAGAAATTTGTCATAGGCAATTTTCCTGTTTCTCTATTTTCCAGGTTTCTAACATCTTGCTGGCTTATTCTCTCCTCTCCTCCATTGCCCCTCTGCCCCAACTTCCATATTCAATTTTTCATGCTTCTTCATGAAGTCCAACTCCTTACTCTGTTTAACTCACTCTTGTTCTTCGTTTGTCTTTCTAGAACCTCAATCAATTTTTAAAATTAAGATCCTGCCCTCTAGGTTTAGGCTTCGTAATCACACATCGAACTTGCAGAATCTTTGAAATGACGCTTTACTTTCACAGGATTCTATTCTAGGGTATGATCTCCTCCCTACCATTGATATGAGTGAAAAGTAGCCATCTGCAGCTTTATCTTTGTCCTTGCTATGAATTAGTGATCCTCTTAGAAAGTGGAACTATCAAAAGTCAGTTATTTTGGCTCTAAATTGTATTTTTTTCTTTTTGTTTTCTATTACACAAAGAGGGTATATATGCATCTATTTAACAAACACTTTGAAGCAAGAAAGGATTTCTGCTGCCTGAAATCTACTGAAAGTGATGGTTCAGAGTAGACCTTGAAGAGACTGAGTGCTGGGGAGGTGTTAGGGCTGACAGAAGGTTTGAACGGAAAATTTCGGAAGCAGAAGTCATGGGGACAGGAGAATGGGGAAAGGGGATACAGGCTGCCTGGCCCAGTAGAATAACACTTACCAACCTTGTTGGAGAGGTTGGAGAAATCCTCCTGTTCTTCCTATTTAGCCCAAAGAGTGGAGATTCTCTCATCCTTTTCCCTCCCTTATTCTTTCTTTTTTTTTCTGACTCACTTTTATTACATGTGTTGATCCAAATTACTCTTAGGTGTCTCCAGATCATAGCAGGTCTCCTTTTGGCTTGACTAATTAGGCCTTCCTGTGCTCAAATGAAGGGAGCATTCTTCTCAGCTCTCTGTAAATTTACTGTAAACCATCTAGCTCATTAGTTTTCAAAGTGTGGTTCTCAGAAGCAACACATGGTTCAACAAGTATAGTGCTATGCAATAAGTTCTTTGTAAGTATAATTAACCAGTTGCTCCGCTGGACGAGCAGCACGGATTTGTCTATGGTTCAGTGGAGGGACTTCATGCCCTGGTGGGTGTTCTTCTTATAAAGGAGTCATGACAGCACCGTCAGTGAAGGAGAGTCAGTCTGCATGGTGCTAGGCAGTCTGGATTTGGGTGCCAGCTCTTAATTCCAGTAATCTAGTAATTTCAATTATCTATCATTTGGGAATTTAAGACATCATGGGAGTTACTCCCTACTGAGAGAGAAAGCTACTGCTTCCATGGGGTAATGAGCTTGAGTAATAATAAGTGCCCCTTGCCCCTTTATTGTGAGAAAATAAGCAGAAACCCCTCTCCGTTTCTCCCCAATCTTCCTACTCTGGTTGTAGCTGGTCCATTGTCCAGGCAAGTCAGAGGGATCTTGTAGGATTACTTTTGGTAATTCTGTTCATCGCAAGACACATGGCATCTATTCCTTACCCAAAGTGACTGATCCCACAGATGTTACTAAGTGTGGGCAGTCTGATACAAATAAGATCAGTGTCTTCCCTTGAGAACTGATACCAGGGAAAAAAAGTCTTCTGTATTCTACCTGTCCTTGAAACTAATGTGATATAAATCCAGGAGCTGCCACCTTAGCCATTTTCAGCCATGTGGCCTAGGAAACCCAGAAACCTTGTCTAAAGGAGGAGAGAAGAAGTAAGCCCACTTTTAGAGAGAAGGAGAGATGAGAGGGAGAGAGGGAGAGAGAGAGTGACACCCCTGAGAGTGTTTGAGTTTCTGCTTCCAGAAGTTTCTGAGGCCTGGCTGTATTTCCGTCCTGGGGATTAGATAGCTGTGAGACTGTCCTCTTAGACCTAACCCAGTGTCTGATGGATTTCTGCTATTTGTAAGAAAGGAGACTGACAAATATATTCTGCTTTCTTTAAAAATTATAATATCTAAACAAAATATTAAATTGTGTCACAGGAGATTTCTCTTTAAAATGAGTCTAGCATGGGCCTTCAGAATTTGTGTTATGTTGGGTTACTTAAGCTTTTCTTCTTTGTAAAAGCTGCATTATGTCATGGGAAGTCACTTAGAGTTGGTGGATCTGGGTTTCCATTGCAGGTAATTATCAGCAAGCTTTGAAAGTTTGAAACATCATTTAAATTTGTAGAAAAGGGCCGTTATTTTAGACATTTCTTGCTCTCCATATTGTTTGCTCTGTAGAGAATGCTATGTCCTCTTTATTAGCCTAGACACATCCCAGTCATTCCTGAAGATTCACCTTAAGCCACCTCCTTTGTCAGACCTTCCCTGACACACGTGAACAAGCTGCCACTCCCTTCTGTCTCCAGAGCAACTCGAGGGTTCCTGGTACATCTCCTTATGCAAGGTGGAAATCACAAAGAGTTGCAATTAGCCTTGAAAATCCCTAAATTACCCTCACCAGTGTGACTCAGTTGGTTGGGCGTTGTTTAGCAAAACGAAAGTTCACCAGTTCTATTCCCGGTCAGGACCCATGCCTGGGTTGCGGGCCAGGTCCCTGGACAGGGTGTGTACAAGAGGCAACCGATCAATGTTTTTCTCACATTGATGCTTCTTTCCCTCTCTCCCTCTCTTCCCCTCTCTCAATACATAAATAAAATCTTAAAAAAAAGTAAATTCCTAAATTGCCCCTCAATTAAAATATGTAAGTCTATACTTGCACCATATCAAAGACTGATATACTATTACTCAGTGAGTCCTACACAGCAATATTTTCACAGCTGTTGGAGCAGTATGTGCTTTCATTAATTAAGCACTAGTAAAGCAGTTGGCTTGTATGTAGCTTATGTTTCATTTTATATACATATATATATAATCTTGAAAACTAGGCATGTTTTTGATGCTCACTACTGGGTGATACTCACATGCTAAGCTGAGGCTAAGAGAACCACTGACCTCCATATTCAGTCACACGAAGACTGAATATGTCTGAAGACTGAAATAGGTCTACGTGATCATTGAGAGGAGCAGCGTGGGGAATTACCAGCATTATTTAAATTGTTATTCTCATTTTTCTTTGTTTCTCTCTCTCCTTATCCCTTATATCATGTTTCTATAATTTAACAGAAGAATGTTAAATTATTGTTGTATACAGCATGTAATATGATTGTAGTCTATTAATCTAGGCACAGCAATCAATCGCATTGTTATGCAAATCTTTGTTTTACCTTCTTTTAATCCTCAGCCCAAACCAGAGTGGAAAGCTCCATGAAGGCAGACCTGAATTTTTCATCTCTGTTTCCCTTCCTCATGCATATTAGGACTTCAATGACTATTGTGTGAATGGATGAGATCAATTAGTAGAAGGCAAAGGACAAAGTGATGCAATTCCCTTCAGCTTTAATTTTGAACTTTCCAAGTGATGAGATGGAAATTTAACATCTCTGGCCATTTGTGATGGGGTCACACACCAGGATAATACTAGTTTACTTGATAGGCTCGTAAGAGGTAATATGACAGTTAAAATGCTGCATAAATATTAAGTAATAAAGTGACAAGCACAGTATGTCAGGGGAGGCATGGTAATGCAGCTATGTCTATAAAACACTTACTATATTTTGTCTCTAAAATGTACAACAACAACAACCTACCAAATGGTGGCATCTGTGCTTATTTCCTCCCTGGTCCTCGATATTTGGAATCCTTTCAGTGTTCAATGCCCAAAATTGCAATAAGTATTTCTGCTTTGGTACATCCTTGTTTTAACATTGAAGCTGATACCAGCCAGAATTATGGGGTTACTCATGTCATGTGACTCTCCTCCTATCATTCAATGTGTTTACAAGTGAAAACTGATAAAATAAGCATCAAAGGAAGCCAGGGAGGGGGAATGAGCAGGAGGAGGCATTGCAAAATACATACTGAGGCAATCTTGTTAGAAGAGATGGGTGCGTGATAGCAGTATGTATGAGCTCTGATTTTTCTGAGCACCAAGTGGCATGACTGTGTTCTCTCCTGGTTGCTGCCTACCTGTGTCAGAGATAATTTCAGAAACCTAGATTTTGTAGAAAAGACTGAAGGTTATAGAGTTATATTGGTTGGGAGAGGAATGAGTACAGAATACAGAGATCAGAATGTTCCTTATTTATCACATCCTAGGAATGTGTTTGATCATTGGATTCTGTCAAACTTTAATATTTCACAAGGCAGAACACGTCATGTTTTGGTATTGTAAAACTCAAATTTATGAATAGGAGATGTTGTTTAGCTTATGGTACTTTTGGATTATAAATTAAATAGGAAGTTGGTTTGTTAATTTCTTAAAGGCAGAGAAATGTGTAGAAAACAAACTAAACCAAAACAAGGGCAATCACTGCAAGTTACTTAACATACATTTAACAGTCTACTGGAGGGGACATATACCTGTTTGTAATATCAAGAAGATTCCTTCTCTTCTGCAGTAATTGGTTTCTTGAGGAGATTGAATGGTGTCACTGATTGTATTTCCCTCTTCTCCTTTGGTGTCAGTAAGTTTACAAGTAATTATGGGATCCACTTGTAACCAGTATAATATTTTGCAGGATGGTAAACATATTTTATGTGCATTCTTGGCTTCATTTTACATCTTGTTTTTACAACTTACACCTATATTTAATATTCCTTTTTCACTTTCATTTCAAATTCATGTTATCTTGTAGAAAGTTATGTATTCTTGAAAGCTTCTCCAAATACTTTCTGAAATAAGGAAGGGGAAACATATGATCAATTAAATAATTATAATAAATCCTCATGCTAGGTACCAAGAATCAATAGAATTGCTCTTGCCCTCAAGAAGTTTACAATCAAATGATAGACTTGTGAGGAACTGTGCCCTAAGTTAAGAATCTTTTTAAAATACAGGTTTTAGAAGTAGAGATATATGAGTAAACTCAAGGGAAAGAACACTGGATTCTGCTATTAACTTTGTAGTTCTACTGTTGGCTCTGTGTGGCCTCAGGCAAGATGGATAACTCTCTCCAAGCATCAATTTTTCATTAGTATGAAGTAGATTCATTTTGGGACAAAGACTTGGATAATGTAAAGGGAAAAAAGACCTGGTGCGTAATAGTTGACTATTATTATATAATATTTAATTATAACATCACTCCCAGCAAAACTAGTAGAAATAAAAGCTCAATTTAAATCACATACTAAAAGAAAAGGTGTTTTGAGGGAAATTTAGCACATTTCCAAAAAAAGTGCCATACCACTGCCGCTACAGGTATGATAGATGTTGTTTTCATTTAAAGCTACTATTTTTTGCAGCTGGAGACAAATATTTGGAATTGTATTTCTAGCATAATGAAGTAAATACTTTTGAGCAAAATACAGACATAAGCTTCTTTATTATTTGAAGGCTAGGAAAGAAAGGAAATGAAGAGAGCAAAATTGGGAATATTCTCAACAGAATACTTTTAAGTAAATTTTAGAACAAAGAAGAACAAAAATGCTTGGCATTTGCATTGAAGTGATTTTTTTGAAATGTTTCCTTATCTTTAGTTCATTCATCCTTTATTCTGCTTTTTACAGATATATAACATATAATAGGGTGCATTTCTTTTTGGAAGATAGTAATGCGATTATTTTAGGATAGATGGAAAGGAAAAGAGGTAGAAGGTGCAGAAGGAGGAAAGTAACTTGATTATGATCTTTAGCCTCACTGACTTTCTGAAAAACCGTGGGCTAGAGATACTAGAACACAGTGTCTAATTGGACAGTTACCTAGATCTATGTAGATTTTAGTTTATTCTTTGACACTGGGCAAATTCATTATCTTCTCCTGGCCTTGGATTCCTATAATTTGGCACAATTCTAGAAGCCTTGTGGAAAGAATAAAAATATATACAAAGTTTCTAGTTCAATGCCAGGCCCAAGGTAGAGGCTCAATAGATAGCAACTAATAGGAACAACTCATTCAAAATCATCTCCTTTTATTACTTTAGCTTATTTGGGAGAAGAATAGAAATAGGGGCTTTGCTCCTTTGGGGGTGGCAGATGACTTTATATAAGGTAATTTAATTATCCTTAAACTACTACAAGGCCAGTCTCCTATTAGGCTTGCTCTAGTTTTGACAAAGTCACCCCTTCTAGGTTCTCATTTTCTACTGAAATCTGCCTTAGTCAAGCTAGCTTTCATGAGGTTTTGTCTTATCTGCCGTTCTTATTCATTTTCAGAGGGAAGGTACCATGTTTTAGAAAAATTGTGTAGTCACCAATTTTTCATGAAGAAAAAACATATATTTTGCTTTTTCTTCATGACATGATTTTTCTGATGCTACCATGTTAGAGTACCCAAAGACCAGTCTCATCCCCTACTTTTCTTTGCTTTTATTTCCTGAGCTGCTTGCCATTGGTGACTGGTGACGCAAGCCAACAATTCATGAACACATACTCTGTGTGAAGCATCTTGCCCAGGACCTTGGATACAAAGAGGAGTAGCTCTGCCTCCAATCTCAGCTATGTAATAAATGAAACTTTCTTAAGTTTTCTGAAACTGAATTTCACCTCTATTTTGAACCTCTTGTTCAATAAGTTACATCCACTTAATACCAATCAAATTGGGGCTCTTTTTTTCCTCCCTTCAAATTTTATGCAGCAGGAGTTGGAACAAATTCCTGGTGTCTTCATCTACCATTGTTGACATCAGCTGAAATACCTTCATACAGGTCTGATCCTGAGAGTTTGGTCTATACAGATCATTAGTTGGGCCTCTCTCACTAATCCCTGCAAAATGTCTTAAGTCTGAGTTCAAGTGCTTGACATGCCCAGGCTCCCAAGACATGTTTAGCTGCTCCTGTACTATTCCGAAGGAGGAGCTCTGCTTTTCTGTGTACCTCAAGTACCTGCTGCTGTTTAATCCTCATGAACTTGACTGGGAAGGTATTAAATCTGCTTGTGAGGAAACTGAGTGACAGAGAGACTCAGCAACTTGTTCATTGCCATATACATCAAAGGAGAGGGGCACATTTTAAAAACAAAGTCTAACTATATAATTTGAGTTCCTCCTACTATGCTAGGCTACTTCCAAGGTAACAGTATTGGGTTTTGTTAATTCTTATGCTACAATCTATCACCTAGTACCAATTTTTAATTGTTTAACTCATAGTTTTCAGTTGGAAAATAGAGAGCAGAGTTTGGAAAGCAATGTTTCTTAAAGTGCAGTCTACATCAAGATCACCTGCAGTGCTCATTAAAAATGCGTACTTGGGGGCCTAATCACAGCCATACAGAAGCAATATCTCTAGTAGCTGGGCCGTGGAATTGTACTGTTAATAAACTCACCTTATAATTATTATTCACCCCAAATTCTGCAAACCATTGTTTCAACATGTGTAAACAAGTTCAGTTTGATCTTGGTAGGGAGGTTCAGAAATGTCTGAAATATGAGGTGCTACAAGTTTGGAGTTGGTTTATCAGGCCAGGCAACTATTAAAGTCATTGGAGATAGAGGAATGATCTTAATAGTGGGGAGAAAATATGAAAAGAGAGAAACAAAAATGGGTCCCTGAGACAAATATCCCCTTTTTCCTGATTTTGCCAGCAGGCACCCCCAGGTGAGCGTGTGTTAGCTGGTAAGAAAACTTATTTTGAATTTAAACCTATAGTAGCTTCTGGATTAAGAACTATATTCCCAAGTGAAATAACTCACCAAGTTTATTATTTTAAATTCCCCCTGCCCAAATATGCCAAGGCACTAGCTGCTTGATATAGCAGTCTAGGTGCTAGTGTGCTTTGCTATTTTGTTCTTCACATCACAGTACAAATGTGTGAGATGGGTTGAATGTCTCGTTTCAAAATTTCTGTAATTTGCACCTAAATTGCACCCGTAAAATATGTCCTCACACAGGCAAGCAAGTCATTTTACTTGCAAATTATTGTTTTGCATAGGAATTTACTTGCGTGCATCTGGATATATGTTTTGTGAGACAATTAAATGTTTATGTTAGAAAATTAGATCACTAATTTTATGTTCATTTATATAAAACATAGAGCTTAAACTTCCAGAAAATTATAAGGCAAAAAGAACAATATACACTCCTGTGGTTGAAATGGGATTTGGGGGAGCATTCTTTTAGCCAGACATTTGTTGATTTGACAAATATTTTCCAAATGTGTACTATGGGGTCAAGTGCTGCACTGGATGCTAAAGTTATAAAGATAAACCAAGAGCAACACATTGCAGAATATGTTATCATTGTGTCTAGTCAGATTTAGAGAGACTAGCTATTTGTTAGTATACTGCTTGATAACTTCAAAATAAGCAATTTTTGTGATTTGTAATCATTTAAATATCAAGTTATTTCTCATTATGTGGCACACCAAGTTGAAAATTGACAATTATTTATTCCAGGTGATGGAGTGAATAATGCAATCTATTTTGCCTTCTTTCTAATTCACCAGATCACTGGGATAGTTTGTGCTTTCTATGGGACTGTTGGATTCTACAACAGACAATATGTGGATGATCCTTAAAACCATAACTTGGTTAAAGTTAAAAGTTGACTTAGTCTTTGAATAAATGCCCTTCTTATGGGATGATATATATAGGTTTTGTAACAACTACCTTGAAGCCTTTACACTTTTCTCTGGGTATAAAACTATAATATAGAAGACTTTGTTAGAATACTTACTTCATGATGAGAGATATTATTTTGCACACCTACACATTGCTTCATAAATAAAACTATATTGATATGTGTGCATATGTATGCATCTTGTTTCTATAAAGTCTGTAGAAAAACAATGGTCTATAAAATACATTCAATTTTTCTTTCAGAACATAATTATAATAAGTTTTTAGACATTATTTGTTGAAAGAACATTGAAGGTAATTTTTAGTTCTGTTACCTTGTTTTACAAATGAGTAAACCAAGGCTTAGGGCGATTAAATATCTTTTATAAATCACATAGAAGCTAAGGCAGAGTAAAGGCTAAATTCTATTGTATTTTAAAAACAAAACAAAAAATAAACTTTGTAAGACAGTGTAATGGAAACCTAAGATTATTTTTGCAGATCTTACGGTGATGTTGAATGTGGGTGGAGGACAAAATTATATAAAATCAGAGGAGTCAGAAGAGCAGCAGACGTCCACCCTCTCTCTAAATTAGTGTTTTCTCTAGTATTCGTAAAGTTTGACTCCCATCAAGGACCAATAAAGAGACAAGAGTCTGTGATGGTGAGGAAAGGGATAAGGACAGAGATATCTAAGCATTTTATACATGTACATACTTTTTTGTTTTAATGAGAGTCCCAACAGGAAAGAGATGTCAAGCATAAATTAAGAAAATTATAAGAAAGTTTAATTACCTAGGACCCAATGATAAAAATATGAGTTTGATAGAACTGTATACAAAGAGATGAGGAGACAGAGTTGTTACTAGCAGCTGGGAAAGGATCTTCCGGAGCGGACTGCCATGAAAGGAGCAGTGACCTGCACTGAGGAACACAATCAGCTTGAGCCAAGGAATCCAGGGGGACAAGCATGTCTTCATCTATAGGTTTCCCATCCTTGGATATGACCAACCATGGATCAAACATATTTGAAAAAAATGTTATTATGTTGCTGACGTGTATTATATAGTTAGGCCTACGATGGCTGCATTTGTACTGAACAAGTACAGATGTTTTTCTTGTTATTATTCACTAAACAATACAGTATAATGATCAGTTATATAGCATTCGTATTGTATTATGTATTATAAGTAATCTAGAGATTATTTAAGTATACTGGAGGATTTATGTGTGCTATATGCAAACATTACACCATTTTATATAAGAGACTTGAATATCCATTAATTTTGGTATCCTCAAGGGTTCTAGAACCACTCGCCTATGGATACCAAGGGGTGATAGTATTATTTTCTACACACCTCTTATAAATTGCTGGTGTTCCCATTGTCTCATTCTAACTGGAAGCCATACAGCAAGGAAGCCCATTGCTGTCATCCATCAATACGTGACATTCTCTACAGCTGGTAGCAGTATATCGCCATATGATACAATGAAAATAATTCTTGATGGGGACAGATAGAACAAATGGGTGTAGCCTAGCTATGTAGGCAGTTGATCTGATGTACGTATTTGGAATATAGGATGTAGTGTTTGGACTGAGTGTTCTGAAAGTCTGTCCCTGAATTTTATTTCTTCTAACCAGATATTCAAGGCTAAGTTATATAGCACTGAACTGCAGGTTAAGCTATACACAATAAGTTAGGGATAAGGTTTCCTGTCTTTTGGGAGAAACTAAGAAAACTAAATTGAATATATGCATGCTATCTCTGCTTGGATATAATCTTACCAGGGGGCCAGGATTCTGCTCAGGAAATTGTTTTGAATTACTTTCTGCACCCGCATAAATGGGCAATAAAGGCACTAGAATATACTCCATATTGTTTTGTAGGAATAATTATACCTGAAGAATTTTAATGCAGGTGAAATCACATGCTTGCTGGAAAAAAGTAAAATATCTCTAACAGACCCATAAAATGCTAAGCTTCAGTAGTGCTATTTCCTGATGTACCTTCATCCAAGATAAACTGTTAGTGAATATGCACCAAAATAACTAAATGAGGTAATTCATTGTACAGGGTTGTTATTTATATACCAATTAAAAGCAATAGAATGGCTTCCAAAAATAACAACTTTAGTTTTAGAATAATTTCTCTGTGCTTCTTTTTGGCAATAATCAGCAAATAGGATTGGTACTTCAGGTCACTACTAGTATGAAATATTAATAATAAAACTACACTATCTTTAGACAGCAGGATCTTTGCCTTTTCTTCTTAAAAGTAAAATAAACTAACACTTATTGATTACTTTACCTACTTAAATCTCTCACCACCAATGAAGTGGATGCTATCTTCAAAATGTTAAGTGACTTAGAAAAGTTAAGTGATTTGTCCAAGTCATACAGTTCTAAGTGGTGGATCTAGAATAATAGGGAGGCTTGAATCTAGTGAATCCAAAAGTGGACCAAGATCATTAGGGACAAAAAAGAGAAAGTGTCCAGAATTTCAACTTGGCATAGACTCATGATCTCTGAGTTCAAGGTCATACAGTGGGGAAGTACTACCTTTTTCTCAAGTGCTATTTCTTTGGACAATGTTTAACAATGTCACGAGATGAAATTTTCACAAATTTTTTCAGAATCCAGCTCCATCTATTCCATGATACATGAAAATACTGCTCATTCCAGAATTTGGCTGCTGGTGTTGTTATCTTTTAAGTTTTACTTTATTTTCATATTTACCATAGTGATACGCTAAATAAGACCATGTCAGGCATTGCTAATTAGATAGTTTTAAATTAGAAGTATTGTTTTATGAATTTTTTAAAGTGTAGTTACTTTCAGTTATTTACTTTTCCTTATATTCTTAATACTTCTCAGGTTGTCACTCTAGTTCTGTCTTATTCTAACTTTCAGAGCTCCCTCTTCCATTAACACACACTCTGCAGATGGTACAGACACAGCACACAACCAAACACTCACACAGCCACTCATATACCGTGCATTCATAGCACATGATTATGCACATTTGCTTTCTTTTCATACATAGCAACAGTCACATGTAACTGAGAAGAAACTAGAGGGCACAAAAATGGTGCATCGTACTCTGGGAGATGTAAGCTTCTGAAGTCAAATATTAATAACATAAGTGAGAAAGATTTGGACAATATGTTAGTGTCGTAGGAGACTATATCACGTACCTCCTCCCTGAGCCGGACTGGAAATAAAATTGAAGAGAACAATCACCTGAGTTAAACTGAAGGCTTCCTGAAAAAGAGACTTTTAATCAAAGACTGCCAAAAAATGATCTGTAGGCTGGTAAGAAGGGCAGGGACATCTTAAAGGGGCCAGCTCTGCACACACAGGTGGCAGGGCTGCGGTGGCAGCGCAGCTGTGGAAGCTTCCCTTGAGAGGAGCGAAACCAGAACCTCGGACCAGGCTCCCATGCACAGCGGGCCAGTGCCGAGATGGGACCACCACATCCAGCAGTGAAGGGCTGTGGGGGCTCTCCTGCTGGGGAGAGATGAAAACTGCTGGAGACAGACCTCCCTCTTTTATTTTTCCTTAAAAGGGCAAAGTACAGGTTATCTGTTTGTGGCTACTCACCTTGGGTCACAGCAGTAGGAGGGCAGCGTGGACTAGGGTTATGTGAGGAGAGTCTGGAATGGGAGGCACTAGGGAGAGACTTGAGGGAGTAGCTGTGGGATTTTCAGGGTCCAGATATACCCAGATTCCACAGAAGCCATCTTTCTTGAGAAAAGCAAGCCCTTCTCAGGGGAAAAGCAATTACCTTACCCTGTGGGGTACTGCTTCCCCAACCCTCTGGAATTCCCCTTGTCACACCCTCTGAAATCCTGTTTGCTTTACCCTGCACATTTTTTTGTTCTTTTTTCAATTTTGCTCTGTCTTGGTGTTTTGTTTTGTTTGGGTTCTTTTTCTCTCTTTTCTCCCATCCTGTATGTTAACCCTTGCTGAGGAGATAGCAACCTAAACAGACTCAGGGGTTTCCAGGAACTGGCTGTAGAGTGCAGCCAAGCCATACACTTTCCTGGGAAACAAACGGACGCTTCCCCATCATGAGACAGCCACAGAAACCCACTCCCAGCATCCAGCAGACCCAAAATCTGGGCTCTGGAAGCCTATTAGGGGCCCCAACTTGCAATCCCGGACAGACTCAGACTAGTGGGTTGGGGGAGAGGGAACCTACCCATCATCCTCATTAAAGCCCGAAAGGCACTTGCCATAGGAGATTCAGGAATCACAGCCATTGTTTCTTCCAGAAGCCATCTCAGAAACAGCTGGGTCTGTGACTAGTTTAAGATTGAAAGCAGGCCAGCAGGCATGGACAGGCAGAGGTGGATCCTGCGGTGGCTTGAGATGTTGGCTGACACATCCTTGGACCCAGTGCTAATAAAGGCCAGCTTTTCAGAGCAGCTTGGCCCACCCTGGGAGCAACCAAGCCTGGAGGAATTGGCCACAAACTGTGGATCACTTGTAGCTTCAAAAAGGCTGCTGAAGACCAGACATGGACAGCAATGGACATTGGCTTACCCCAGACTCAGAGAGCAGAGGGGCACCCAAAGGGAAGATCTAAACTCTGGTGAGGTGAATCCACTTGGTTCTTTTTTTCATTATTTTTACTATTTTTCTTTTTTCTATAGCCTTTTAGATATTTTCTTATTTACTTTTTCCTTTTCCTTTTGTTTTAATGCTCTAACTTTTCTTTCATACTTCCCATTTTGCTCTTATCTTTCATTACTCCATTGTTCCTTTCTTCTCTCCTTTTATTATTTTTGTTACTTTTTCTGTGTTCCTTTTCCTTCTTTCATTTCATTATGAGTATTAGTTCTCTTTGCCTGTCTCCTGTCATAATGACTTTTCTTTTCAGTGGTCTTGTATTCTTTTTCTTTTTCCCTCTTCTCTGCTTTTTCATTTCTCTTTATGCTTTTATTGGTTTTTGTTCTCTTGTCAATTATATTGCTGTTATGGTTGGGGAGTGTTGCTTGTTTTGGTATTGTTTTGCTTTGCTCTGCTAAAACCTATATAACAGTGTATGGCATGTGGTGGGGGTTGAGACTCTTACTCAACCAACCAGTGGGGAGTTTCCACCAACAAATAGGCCAATAACAATCAGATCCCATATACAAGAGGAGAGTCCACATAACCCACACAAAGGACATCCCATCAAGGAGTGCATGCCACTGGGTCCCACAGGACACCTACTATGTAAGACCACTCCACAAGACAGAGAGTCAAAGAAAATCCACCTAACTCATAGAAACAAACACAAAGAGATAACTAAAATGGGGGGAGAGAGAGAAAAGCCCCAAGCAAAAGAAAAGGAGGAATCTCCAGAGAAAGAGCCAAATGAAATTGAGGCAAGCAATTTTTCAGACATAGAGTTCAAAGTATTGGTTATGTGGATGCTCAAGAAACTTAGTGAGAACTATAAGGAACTTTGGAACTACATCAGCATGAAAAAAGACATAGAAACCTTATATAAGAACCACTTGGAAATGAAGAATGTAATATCTGAAGTGAAGACTATACTAGAAGGAATTAAAATCAGGCTAGATGAAGCAGAAGATTGAATCAGGGAGTTGGAAGACAAGGTAGAAAAAAACACCCAGTCAGAGCAACAAAGTGAAAAAATACTCAAGAAGAATGAGGATAGTTTAAGGGAGTATTTGAACAACATATATTATAACAATATTTATAGACTAAGGATACCAGAAGAAGAAGAAAAGGAGCAAGGGATAGAAAATCTGTTTGAAAAAAATATGACATAAAACTTCCCTAAAATGGTGAGAAGAAAAATCATGCAAGTCCAGGAAGCACAGATGATCCCAGTCAAGATGAACCCAAAGGCACCCACTCCAAGACACATTACAATCAAAATTACAAAATTTAAAGACGAAGAGAGAACCTTAAAGACAACAAGGGAGAAATAGCTAAAACATATGAGGGAGCTTTGGTAAAGCTATTATTCAATTTCTTGACAGAAATACTACAAGCCAGAGGGAATGGCATAAAATATTCCAAGTACTGAAAAGCAAGGACCTGTAACCAAGACTACTCTATCCAGTAAAGCTCTCATTTAAAATGGAAAGCAAGATAAAGAGCTTCTCAGACAAAAGAAGGTTAAAAGAGTACATCTCCACCAACCTAGCATTGTAAGAGATGCTAAAAGGACTGCTTTAAGAAGGGAGAAGAGAGAGAGAGAGAGAGAGAGAGGAACACAGGTACAAAAGGAAAAATGGCAATGCATAAGTACCTATCAATAATAACCTTAAATGTAAATGGACTAAATGCACCAATAAAAAGACATAGGGGAGCTGAATGGATAAGAAAACACAACCCACATATATGCTGTGTCCAAGAGACCTACCTTAGAACAAGATAAACATAGGCTGAAAGTGAAGGGGTGGAAAAAATATTCCATGAAATGGACATGAAAAAAAATCTGGCATAGCAATACTATATCAGATAAAATAGACTCCAAAATGAAAGCCTTAACAAGAGACAAAGAGGTCTCTACATAATACTTAAGGGAGTAGTCCAAGAAGAGGATATAATTCTTGTAAACATATATGCATATAATGAAGAAGCACCTAAGTATAAAATGAAAATCTTGGAGGACTTTGGGAAAGAGATAGAAAGCAATAAAATATTGTAGGGGATTTTAACACCCCACTGTCAACAATAAATAGATTTTACAAACAAAAATTTGACAAGGATATTGTGGCTTTGCATGTCACTTTAGATCAAATGCATTTAATGGATATATACAGAACATTTCACCCCAAAGAAGCAAAATATACATCCTCCTCAAACACACATGGATAATTTTTAAAGGTAGACAACATGGTAAGACACAGAACAAACCTTAACAAATTCAAGAAAATTGAAATCATATCAAACATCTTCTCAGATCACAATAGCTTGAAACTAGGAACCAACCTGAAGAAAAAAACTCAAAAACATTCAAATACATGGAAGCTGAATGACATGTTATTAAATAATGAATGGGTTAACAATGAGATAAGGAAGAAATAAAAAAGTATCTGGAAACATATGAAAATGAACACACAACAACCCAAAACCTATGGGACACTGCGAATGCAGTCCTGAGAGCACAGCAATAGAGGCCGACCTAAAGAAGATAGAAAAATCTCAAATAAACAAGCTCACTTTACATCTAAAAGAATTAGAGGACCAATAACAAACAAAGTGCAGAGAAAACAGGAGGAAGGAAATAATCAAGATCAGAGCAGAATTAAATGACATACAGACTAAAAAAGAAAAAAAAATTCAAAGGATCAATGAATCCAGGAACTGGTTCTTTGAAAAGATAAACAAAATTGAAGAACCCTTTATTAACCAGATTCATCATGAAAAAAAGAGAGGACTCTAATAACTAAAATCAGAAACGAAAGAAGAGAACTAACAATTGATACCACAGAAATACAAAGGATGGTAAAAAATTGCTATGAACAACAATATACCAAGAAATTTGACAACTTGGGTGAAATGGATACATTTCTAGAAACATACAGTCTCCCAAAACTGAATCAGGAAAAAGCAGAAAACCTAAATAGAATGATAACAACTAGCAAAACTGTAGCAGTAATAAAAAAACTCCCAGCACACAGAAGTCTGGACCAGATGGCTTTACAGGTGAATTTTACTAATATTCAAAAAAGAACTGACAGCTATCCTTTTCAAACTATTCCAAAAAACTGAGGAAGAGGGAAGACTCCCAAACTCTTTTTATAAGGCCAGTATTATCCTAATCTCAAAACCAGGTGAAGACACAACAAAGAAAGAAAATTACAGGCCAATATCTCTGATGAACATAGTTGCTAAAGTCCTCAACAAAATATTGGCAAGCCAGATAAGAGAATACATTAAAAAGATCATACACTATGGTCAAGTGGGATTCATCCCAGGGATGCGAGGATAATACATATTTGCAAATCAATAAATATGATCTATCACATACACAAAATGAAAGGCAAAAGTCATATTATCATATTAATAGATTCAGAAAAATCATTTGATAAAATCCAGTACCCATTTATGATAAAAATTCTCAACAAAGTCAGAATAGATGGAGCATAACTTGAAGTAGTAAAGACCATATATGAAAAACCTACTGCCAACACCATACTAAATGTGCAAAAACTAAAAGCATTTTCCTTAAGATCGGGAACAAGATAAGAGTGTCTGCTTTCACCACGCTTATTCAGGACAGTAGTGGAATTCATAGCCAATATGATCAGACAAGAAGAAGAAATAAAAGATATCCAAATTGGAAAGGAGGAAGTGAAACTATCATTATTCATAGATGACATGATAGCATACACAGAAAACCTTAGAGACTCCATCAAAAAACTACTCAACTTACTAAGTGAATTCGGCAATTAGTGTGATAAAAAGTCAATATTCAGAAATCGATGGCATTTTTGTACACCAATAATGAATGATCAGAAATATAAACTAAGAAAAAGATCCCATCCCATTTACTATAGCGACAACAACAATAAAGGTACCTAGGTGTAAATTTAACCAAGGAGGTAAAAGACTTATAGTTGGAAAACTATAGAACACTGAAGAAAGAAATTGAGGAAGATACAAATAAATGGAAGCATATACCCTGTTCATGGATTAGAATAATTAACATCATTAAAATGTCCATACTACCCAAAGCAATCTATTTCAACACAATTCCAATTAAAATATCAGTGGCATATTTCACAGATCTACAACAAATACTACAAAAATTTATATGGAACTAAATAATACCTTGAATACCCTCAGCAATCTTGAGAAAGAAGAACAAAGTAAGGAGGGATCACGATACCTGACATCAAACTATACTGCAAGGCCCCTGGAATCAAAACAGTCTGGTACTGGCATAAGAACAAATGCATAGATCAATGAAACAGAATAGAAAGCCCAGAAATAAACCCATGTCTTTATGGTTGATTAATATTTAACAAAGGGGTCATAAGCACACTGTGGAGTAAAGACATCTCTTCAATAAGTGGTGTTGGGAGAACTGGAGACTGGTACATGCAAAAAAGTAAAACTAGACCCCCAGCTTACATGATACACAAGAATAACCTCAAAATAAATAAAAGGCTTATATAAATATAAGTACTGATACCATAAAAATCCTAGAGGAAATCATAGTAAAATTTCAGGCATCCCACATAGTAATATTTCTGTTGATATTTCTTCTAGGGCAAAGAAATAAAGGAAAAAGTAAACAAATGGGACTACATCAAATTAAAAAGCTCTGCACAGCTAAAGAAACTGAATGAAAAGGGAACTGACTGTTTGGGAGAACATATTTGCCAATGATACCTCAGACAAGGGTTTAATCTCCAAAATACATAAAGAATTCATTTAACTTAATCCCAGGAAGGCAAATAATCCAATTAAAAAATGGGCAAAGGACCTGAATAGATACTTCTCAAGAAGGATGTACAGATGGCCCATAGACATATGAAAAGATATTCAACATCGTTAGTCATCAGACAGATACAAATTAAAACCACAATGAGATATCACCTCACATCTCTCAAAATGGCTATCATTGATAAATCAACAAACAACAAGTGCTGGCGAGGATGTAAAGGGAACCCTAGTGCTCTACTGGTGGGAATACAGACTTGTGTAGCCACTGTAGAAAACACGGAGTTTCCTCAAAAAATTAAAAATGGAACACTTTTTGACCTAGTGTTTCCACTGCTGCGAATATACCCTAAGGATTCTAAAACAAATTCAAAAGAACTTATGCACCCCGAGTTCATAGCAGTGCTATTTACAATAGCTAAAATTTGGAAACAGCCTAAGTGCCCATCAGTAGATGAGAGGGTAAAAAAATTGGTACATTTACACAATGGAATACTATGCAGCAGGAAAAAAAGCAATTCTTGCCTTTTGCAAAACCATGGATGGAACTGGAGACTACTATGCTTAGTGAAAAGAGTCAGTCAGTTGATGAAAGATAAATATCTTATGATACCACTTATAAGAGGAATCTAATGAACAAAATAAAAAATTGGAGGTACCAATACACTGGTACCTCTGTACTCATTGTTAATTTGTTCCAGAACTTGTGATGAGTGCTGAAACTGAGAAGTACTGAGTGTGACAAGTGATGAAGCATTTTTTCTTGCAGGGCAGTGTTGTGACTCATACAAGTTCTAGCAATTGCAATGAGTCCTGAGCATGGAGTACCGAAACATTTTTTCTCATCCAAATGTGATGAGTACAGGGTTTAAACAATTCTGAAGCTGAACTATGTTGAGATATGACTGTAAACTAATGAGCAAAACAGAACTAGAGGCATATAATCATGGAATAGACTGACAGCTATAAGACGGGAGCGGCGAGGTGGGGACTGATTGAAAGAAGTGAAGGGATTCGTTGAAGAACATACATGAAG
The DNA here is from genome assembly GCF_021234165.1 of Pteronotus mesoamericanus. Lineage (NCBI taxonomy): Eukaryota > Metazoa > Chordata > Mammalia > Chiroptera > Mormoopidae > Pteronotus > Pteronotus mesoamericanus. The sequence continues at coordinate 12,189,190 of NW_026555245.1, forward strand.
GACCGATGGACATGGGCAATGGTGTGGGGATTGACTATGGAAGTGAGGAGCGAGCTGGGTGGAGTGGGGCAAAGGGGGAAAATGAGACAACTGTAATAGCATAAACAATAAAACATTTAAAAAATAACATAAGTGAGGAAGGGACATGGAAAGCCATATTAGCAGTGCTTATGGAGAACTAAAATTTATCAAGTTATCCATCAATTCAGAGTATCAGAGACATAGACCTGAGTTCAATATTCACTCTCTTTTGGCCATACCATTAGTCTGAAAAGCAACGGTGCTCTATGGTTAGAATTGCCTGATCTTGAGCATTATTTTTCCCATTCCATCTTAGAGATCATTTGGTATCTACCCTAGACCATCCAAATAAAAAGTCTGATCTGTTTCTTTCCATATAAGATTTTTTTCAAATGTATGATAAGCATTAACATACCTAACCAAGGAACATTTGTGAAAGCACATCGTGAAAAGGACTGAAGAATAGAACCCCACGATAGAATGACTTGGAAAGGATTCAAGTTAAAAATGCACAACATCTCAGACTTACAAAAGAAAGAAAAAAGTATATAAATGATAGACTAGGACATAGGTAATTTGAAAGCCTGGGGACAAGATCAGGATCTCTTTATTCCCCCAACTGTACTTTATAGAGTTATTTCAAGTTTTTCTATCTTATAAGATTATCTCATATGTCTAAAGTTAAGCAGTCTTTTTTCCTTATCTTGAAAGAAAGATTTACCTTTGTATTCCCCAGGATTTACTGAACGAGTTTTCACTTTGTTGATGAAAGCTGTACATCCAATAATCTAGCAGAGTAGTGAGAACCTTGAAGGAAAATTAGAATGGGATAATTATATCTATCCAATTTAGATTACCACATGATGCTTTGTATATAGTGAAAGTGATTTGGAAAACTTATTAAAAACGAGAATAACATTTTTCCCAATAATTTTTCATTTTTTTTATTTTATTTGAATTCTCAGGGCATGTGTGTTAGAGAGTGCTAAGGGAACAAAGTAAATGCAAGAATGTTGTAATAATAAAAAATCTAAGTGCATTGTCTAAATACATGTTTTTAATCTCCTGACAAAGATATCAAAAAATATATCATCCTTTCTCTCAAAGAACCCATATCTAACCATAATGCCAGATAGACGTTCCCTAAACTCTAGTTTAAAAAGATGGGAATAAGCACAGAGATGAAATAGGATTTAATTTTGTTTAGTAGGTTGACAGAAAGCGCTTTGTAGAAGAAGTGAAATTTGAACTGGACCTTAGAAGATGGTCAGAACTTGGACTTGTATCTAATTATGAACAAAGTCATTTGAACTAAATTTTCTCTTAGGAATAACTTGAAAAGCTACTCAAAAGTCTTTTCAAAATTCCTTAAATATTGCATTGTGTACCCACCACCCAAAATCTAACCTTCCTCCATCACCTTATACAGGGTCCGGTGCAGTCAGACCTCAAAAACTATAATAGCATACTCTAGCCCATCACTTGTTGCATATTTCTTTGTAAAATTTTTCTCTCCTTGGTCAAACTTTTAATTTAATCAGTAATGTATGTTCTTTTTATATGGTTAAGTTCATATCCATGAAGCATTTTAATTCCTAGAGTGAATAATATTAGTTGATGCAGTACATTTACTTAATGAGACAATGATAGAGTTAATTATCTGTAAAAAATTCAGAACCAATATAGCAAGACCCTCCATTTATAAAGAAAGTCACTGCATACATATTTATATTAGTCTCTACAGTGTGACTAAGATTGAAAATTCATTGTACTGGTGAGGAAAAACAATTCAGTGGCTTCAGCTAAGTAGGATTTGCTTTTGTGATCAATTGCTGATGAGTTTTTAATCCAGGAATTTTTGGTAGTAGGAAGTAGTTAAGAACAGAAGGTAAGCTGAGGAGATGAAAGTAAGTTTTTTTTTTCCCCGCTAGAGAGGCTGGCAATTCTGAACAGGCTGTGGGAGAAGCAATCCAAAAAATATACACATTCAATATAGAATTTAAAAATAATAAATTAAAGTAAAAAGTCACTTTAAATAATAGATACTTTGCTTTGGTTAAATGTATTTAGAAGGCTAGCATAACTTTAAGCCATTTCTCTATTTTGGAGAAAATATATGATAAAGATATTTTGTGAGTGTGTAGGAGCAAAGTAATAAACTGAGAAAGTTGTCTTGCTTCCAAAGTATCATTGCTATAGTCTATATAGGTGAGTTATTGTGACAGCAATTACAAATTGCTCAGGGACCTAAAGATCTTAGAAATCTTCAGAAATTACCTGGAGGAGCAAGGAGGGCTCTACAGAGAGCTGCTAAGCTTCCTGTACTGTGTCAATCCAAAATCTACAAAAATATGGCCTCTCAGTTTAAAGCCTTGAGTAGCGAGGTGGAAGTGTGAGAAAAGCCCTCTTACTGTCCACCATGATGGAAATTTACACAGCAAAGTGGAAATGAAACCACTGTGCTTGACAACATTCCCAGCTGGCTCTCCACTGATACTCCTGATCTGGGATGGCTGGAGAAAAGACCACCTCCTCAAAATACTTTTAACTTTTGAAGTGGAGAACTTATTTGTGAAAAGAGAAGCAGCTCATTATTTAGCCAAATTCAGCTATAAACTCATCAGTGATTTGAAGGAAGAAACCTGTATTTTTGTTTTAACACCACTTGACCCTCAAGTGTTTCTTTTTAATAATAATGATATTAAGGATTTAAATAAAAGGCTACTGCCTTGTGAGTATAAAATTAAGGGTAAAGTAAATGGAAAAATATATCTCTTCACAGTCAAGGCTTAATAGATATTCTCTTTAATTTGGGACATTCATGATCTAAAATTCTATTTGCTCATGAGGTGTTTCACATTAGTGATAGTCCCTGCCTGTTATAGCTTTTATTCCTGCAAACATTGCTAAGTTGCAAGAGGCTGATACTTTTGTTTGTAATGTTAGTCACTTTAGCAAATATAAATAGGTGACTCATCCTCCTAACAAAGCACATTTGAGAGTCCTGTGGAACAAAATCCTGTCTTTAAGTCATCTCTTACCTCAGAACCCTTTGTGGAGGAGGTCAGGAAGCGAGGGAGGTCAACACACATCCCAGTCAATCCCATGTGATTGTCCAACAAAGAAATGTAAATGGATTGGTATAATATGTTTGACAGTATCTATGGAAATGTAGGCTGTCATTCCTAGGTTTTAAGTAGGCTACAGAAGATGACAGGGGTTCATGCATTTTTTGGGCGCTAGGGATAGGGATAAGGAAATATAACTCAGTATCAGTCATAACAAAAATCTAATAGTTAAGAAAGATTCTAGTCTTTAACAACCAGGAAGCAACACCTAAATCCTAGTTGTGAGTCAAGTCACGAAAAGGGCAGGTTACTGTTACCTCACTAGAGAAATGGCATAACTTAGAGATCTAAAAGCTCTTGCTGTTTATCTTATCACAGAACTCACATACCCATGCTACACTAATCATCGTTGTCATCATCATCATCATCATTTTACAATCAAAAAGTGCTATTAATTCTGCAAAGCAATTTGACATTGATGATGCCTTTGATTCTCATAGATAAGCAGGTAAGTATTACTATGGTTCATTTTATAGATGAGGAAATCAAGGCACAGTGCCATTAAATAATTTGTGTAAAGTCACATCACCAATTAATATCAGACTGAAGACTCTTCACTATCAAGCCTTGAGCTCTTATTAGCAAAAAATTTAAAATAAGAAATCAACATCCTAATTTGTACCCTATGCAAAGATATCAAAAAATATTATTAATGACTTTAGCAGAGAGAGTGCAATAAGAGCTGGTTGATATAAATGCTTAAGAGTGAGTTAATCCTACCTGATTAAGATTTTTTATAAGGACTTCTTAAAACAATATATTCATTTGTTCCAAAATATATACTGGAAGTCTTCAGTGTAGGAATATAAGTTTTCAGAACTGCAAAATATGTAGTGAACTCAGATTAAAAACATGTTATCCACCAAAATTAAATGATAGCTACTTTACTGTTTCATTTTTGCTTTTTAAAAAACAGTTTTAAATGGCTAACCAAATTTCTTATGAGAGTATTTTCTGTTCTAGATGAGAAATCTGGTCAGGAAAACAGAGTTCAGCTTAATTTGTGTGGGCCCATGCTATGCTAAATAATTTCCAATAAATGTGTTTTGATCATTAAGGACATGTCCATTTACTAAATAATCTAAGTTTAATTTAACTTAAAATATTTACTTCAGACTACTGATTCTATCAATTATGTGATTCAAGAAAATGACAATTTCAGTGCACCTCATTTTTTTTGTATAAATCAAATGCTGGCTCAGATGATTCAAAATCTGAATTTTGCATTAAAGCTTGACAAAGAACAGAATCCTCTGGTTTTCCTGTAAAACACTAACCCATTGTCTGTATCTTTTGAAGGTGAGGAGAGGTGGGCATGGGGTAAAATTGTCACAAAAGTACTTGTTAAATAATCTACCCTTCTCTACTCTCATATTTTAAAATAAATTTACAAATATCTTTCTTTATTTATCTGATCCTAAGCTAATTTGCTATTGTCTCTTGTTCCTTAAATGCACAATTATAATGACTTTGGTGTCATTGGATCTAGACAAGGTAAAAGTACACATTGCCAAGAAATCTTCGCAGATAGACCATAAACTTCCGGGCCTAAGAATTTTACTTTATGTTTAGGAAAGAGAAGGGAGAGGGAGAGAAAGAGAGCGGAAAAAGAGTTTTTCCAAACATGTGATGCTTAATGAGACTTTTCTATTTTTCCTCACATCACATTAATTGCTTTTAATTTTTTGAGCTATCTTGGCATTCATTTCATATGGAAAACTGAAGGAGCAGAGGGAGGCATTTATTTTCAGAAGAGGTCAGAGAGCATAATCAGGGGACAAAACTAGTAAGTAATCAAGCATGCGGTACACACTTTCATTAAGGTCCATGTGTTACAAAACCACAATATTTCAATTTTCCAGTTCCTGCTGCTTATACTGAAGAGGTTCTGTTAAGTTTTATTTCAGTTACATTTTGCAAAGGATAAAAGTGTTACATTTTCAGTCCTATTAGAGGTGCAATGTTTTATTCTAAGGTTCATCTTCACTTACATGAAAGGAAAGAGCTCCTCGTGATGGTTAAATAATAAAGAAGGCTGATTGCTTACAGAGTCAAGTAACAAGACTCGATTGTGTGCCATGATCCAATCTCTCCTCGAATCTTGAAATTCTTATCCAACTTAATGATGGCATCTGCTGGGAGGAGAAAAATTTCCATGGCTCATCTTTGTAACAACCCCAAATCTCATGGAAAGAAGCCAGGGGAAAAATATAAATGAGTGTAATCCTCTAGGAAAGACACACTTAAAATTTTTCTCTTAATGGGAACTTTGTTTGCTGACAGCATGCAGTCTACCTGGAAAACGCCAGCAACATCTGCCGCTGTTGGTAAGAACTGACCTCTTAATCATGAACTGCTCACATCAAAATGACTGCAGGCCATTGGGACAACATGAGATTTTCTCAAGAAGCCTGTTTGAACAATATCATGCAAACCAATGCCAAAACAATATTTTATCTTTTGGTTTTAAATGCAGTTTGCTAAGACAAAGTAAAGAGAATGCATAGAAGAGGGCAGAACGACAGATCAAACAAGTGAGGGAAAGGCGTGTTTGGAAGAGTAATGCTCTGGCATGACTTTATTTCAGCTTAGATTTGTCAATTTGAGGGAATCATCTCTGTTTTCTCTTTAGTAATTCTAGCTGTTTCTTTTGATTGTAGGACAGTAGATACCAGCTTCCTGACCAAAATGTCTGTTGGGAGAGGAAGCATATCCAGGCAGGGAACCACCATGCTTTACAGGTTAAAGGTCCTTCCTTATTTTTATATCTGTTTCTGGGGTCATGGATGTGATAGACAATCACTTACAGATCATGTAGTTGGGGAATTTTATTGCTGTTCTACTTACTGTGTTACACACCATTCACTTTGTTCCCAGTATCTTGTCACTTAAGGATAAGCAGCAAAGTAAAAATACCTTTCTGCGGATAGTCAAGGCTGACTTGTGAACTGTATCTCCTGGCCCAGTATTTTAGGTTATTTTATGTCATCTAATTGTAGAGAACAATCAAAGAATCTGAAGGAACTTTAGAGGTCATCTAGTCCAATTCCATCTAGGAATCCCTTACAGTATTCCTGGTAGAAAAATCATCATTCTTGCTTGTATATCTCTAGTTATTGTACATAAGCTTTTCAATAGTGTCAGTAGGGAAAAGCCAAAATCTGCCTCTAGGTAGATTCTAAAGTAAAAGAAAAAAAATTGATTAGCTCTTCTACTAAACATTCCTCCAGATAAATGAAGTAAAACAATCAAACAAACAAATAAACAAAAACAAAGGAAGAGAAAACTTAACTAGCATCCACCTCAGACTTGAGTCTTTTCAGGACTATAAAGAGGCAGTTCCTTATGTAATGAGGTTTCTAGATCCCTTTCTGTCCTGGCTTCCTTCCTAGGCACACAACCTAGAGTTTCTCAGTTTACTTTAAAGTATATTTCCTGGAAATTGAACAGACAGAGGACAGAACTAAAGGGTCTCAGAAGAGAAAGAAGTTAAGAAAGTTTCCATTTTTAAGAATTTTAAAATTGAATACTGAGTAGATCAAAAAAAGAACATTTAAAAATATGTGCCATTTATGGAGAAAATGCTATCAAAATATCCATGTGCATACACAGTTTACTAATTAGAGCATTTACAGGAACCATGAAGTCCTTTGGGTGCTCTTTCCCAACTCCGTCATTTTCCCTCCTCCCTCAGAAAAAAAACTGCTATACTAACTAATCCCCTTGCTTCTCTTTCAGAGATGTGATTATGTTTTTACCACAGGCTCTCACTCGTGTTTTTGCTTCTACCCAGGGCCAAGAGAGGTAATTTTCCCTGCAGTCCCCATTGGGTGGAGTGCCAGTGGTCATATTGTTTGTTTACAATTTTGCTGAGGGCTTTGTACTTTGGGGAATTCAAATTTAAGTGTGTGTGTATGTCTCCTTTTTGACTTCCCACCTCAGTGCCCTTCCTTTGTCTACTTTATCCTCATGCCTTGAGAATTGGGAAGAAGTTCATTGGAGTTCAGCAAATGCCCTCATTTTAGCTGGCAAGTGGGCTTCTCTGGGATTTGCTCATCTCTCTGGGTTTCTTTGCTCCTAGTTTTTGACCCCTATGTATTTTATTTTTTATTTTTTTTTAGGCCAGTGATACATTTATAAAAATAAGTTTTCCATGTCTTTCCCAACATAAGTCATTTTCAGCAAGTCTTTTACTTATCTTGACTTATCTGTAGTTCTCATTTTCTATATTTGCATGTGTTGTTTTTAATCTGAACTTACATTCCTCTCATCTTTTGGAATTTCCAAACTCTTTAGAAATAGGGTTTTAACTATCTTTACAAAGATACAACAGAATCTCAGAATCAGAAACTTTGACATTTCTTTCTAAGAAGTTGCATAAAATTATTTTCTTCTGCTTTATGGACTCCCCTTACTTCATGACTTTCTTTTATGAGAATATCTTGGTCGCATATATTGTGGGACTTGTAAAGCGGTGAAGGATTCTCTGGCACATTGTATAGCTACATAGAACATAAGCTCTTTCTTTTGAAACCAGTGACTGTTTATTGTCCTGTGGAGTACTTCTTAATGGCCAGGGGATATCATCAGGTTTAATAGGATATTAGGCAATATGAGTAACCAAACTTATTAAGCTTATTATTAATTTATAGTCTGAGTTTGTTTGAAATATTTAGAACTGTGATTGATCTTCTTAAGGCTCTTTCCTATAAATATAGGGGGCTGATGTTGATTCCTAATTCTTAGTATCCTACAAGGACAAGATGGAATCAGTGAACATAGTAAGTGACTGAATACTGCTTTGATATGGTGGAAATGATTTTTTGTATATTTCATCTAATTCAGATTCTTTATAACATTGGAATTGTTAAGAGAGATGGGAGAAAAAGAAGTAGCACCAACCTAGTATTTATTATAGAGTAGTCTTTTATAATCACCTTAAATCTGTAGAGTGTTGCTTTTGAATGAAAATTCACACTTTGACTATAATTTATCTGGAACTTGGAATATGGTATTTAGACTGATCCATCAGTTCAGCAAATATCCCTCATCCAAAACACAATAGCATTTTTTATAGAAATAGAAAACAAATCTAAAATTCAAATAGTATCTTAAAGGACCTTATATAGTCAAACAAAAACAAAGTTGGAGTTCTCATCTTTTTTTGATTCAAAACATATTACACAGCTCCATTAAACAAGGTGGCAGTGGCATAAAGAGACATATAGACCAATGGAAGAGAATAAAGTGCCCAGAAGTAAACCCTCTCACATATGTGGTCAAGTGGCCTTTGACAAGAAGGCCAAGATTACACAATGGGGAATAAAGAATAGTCTCTTTAACATTAGGTGCTGGGAAAACAGAATAGACACAAAGGAATGAAGTTGGACTCTTACCGTATACTGTACACAAAAATTAACTCAAAATGCATTAAAGACCTAAAAGAAAAATCTGAAACTATAAAACTCCTAGAGAAAGGCATAGGGGTAAAGCTTCATCACATTGAATTTAGCAATAATTTCTTAGAACACCATGGGCATGTACAACAAATATACAGTAGTCATCCCTTATCCACAAGGCATATATTCCAAGACCCCCAGTGGATTCCTGAAACCATGGATGGTACCAAATGCTATATACCAGTGGTCCCCAACATTTTTGGCACCAGGGACTAGTTTTGTGGAAGACAATTTTTCCACAGACTGGGATGGGGGGGGTGGTTTCTGGATGATTCAAGCACATTACTTTCAAGCTCATCTCCTGCTGTGTGGCCCAGTTCTTAACGAGCCCAGACTGGTACTGGTCCATAGCCCAGAGGTTGGGGACCCCTGCCACTGTGCTTTTTCCTATACATATATTCCTTTTCACTTTAAAGAAGCACTTTATGGCCTCTCATTGTGGCATATCCAAATTGCCAACACCCTTTTTCTGGAACTTTGAAGCCATTGTTAAGTAAAATAAGGGTTACTTGAACAAAATCACTCTGATATTGTGATAGTCAATTTGATAATTAAGAGGGCTGCTAAGTTACTGATGATGAGCAGCATATAGAACATGCATAGGCTGGACTAAGAGATGATTCACATCCTCATGGGAAGGAGCTGGATGGTGAGCAATTTCTGCATGCTAGTCAGAATGGCATTCAATTTAAAACTCATAAATTGTTTATTTCTGTGATTTTCCTTTAAATACTTTGGACCATTGTTGACCACAGGTACCTGAAACTGCAGAGAGTGAAACTGTGGGTAAGGGGGGACTCCTTTAGACAAATTGGACTACATCAAGCATTATCTTCTATGAAGAAACAATCAACAGAGTATAAAGGCAACCTATGGAATGAGAGAAAAATATTTGCAACCTGTATATCTGATATGAGGGTAATATGCAGAATATATAAAGAACTCCTACAACTCAAGAACCACAGTAACAAATAACTTGATTTAAAAATGGACAAAGACTTTGAACAGACATTTATTTAAAGAAGTTATACAGTGACAAGCACATTAAAAGTTGGAAAACACTGCTAAACATCAGGGAAATGTAAATTAAAATCACAATGAGTTATCATTCACCTCAACCCATTAGGATGATCACTATAAAAAGAATAAAAATAAAAGTGTAAGTGGTTGTCACAATGGGGAGAAATGAGAATCTTTAAGCACTGTCATTAAGCATGTAAAATGGTACAGCTATGAAAACAAAAGTTCCTCAAAAAAATAAAAATAGAATTACTCTATGATCCAGCAGTCTCACTCCTAGGTGTATGTCAGAAGAACTGAAAATATCCATGTTCATTACAGCATTATTTACAGTAGCCATGAGGTAGAGGCAACCCTAATATCCACAGTCAGGTAGATGAATAAAGAATATGTGGTGTTTAGATACAGTAGACTATTGTTTATTTATTTATCTTTTAATTTTTAAAATTCTTACCCAAGGACATTTTTTCATTGCTTTTAGAGAGAGAGAGAAAGGGAGAGTGAGAAACATCGATATGAGAGGGAAGCATTGATTGGTTGTCTACATATGCACGTCTTTATTCATTGCAGCATTAATCATGGTGGCCAAGACATGGAGACAACCAAACTGTCCTCTGATAGATGATTGGATAAAAAAGTGTGGCTCATATCTATTCATATAATAGAATACTACTCAGCCATAAGAAAGGACAGAATACTGTCACTTGTGACAACATGGATGGACCTTGAGAATATTATGCTAAGTAAAATAAGTCCGTCAGAAAAAGTTAAGAACCATATGATTTCACTTAAATGTGGGATATAAACAAACTCATGGACACAAACAACAGTGTGGTGATTGCCAATTGGAAGGGGGTGGCAGGGCGATTAGAGGTGGAGAGTGCCTAATGTGTGGTGACAGAAGATGATTTGACTTTGGGTGGTGGGCACACAGTGAAATATACAGATCTTGTACCATAGAAGTGTACACTTGAAACCTCTATGAGCCTTTTTAACCAATGTCACCCGAATACATTTAGAAAAAACAAAGAAAATAGTAGATATGTTACCTGCAAAATTCTAGAAAATTTACTAATAAAGAGGCAGAGGTTGTGATTACACAACAAAAGAAAAGAAGTGAAAAAAGTAAATGATTTCCTTTACCTTTATTTCTCCCTATTTGTTTGTTTGTTTGTTTATTTATTTATTTATGATATGTATGTGTGAGCTGAGTTGACAAAAATGCCTCAAATGGTGTGAAGCAAACCTTAGAGAAAACATGTATCACAAGCTATGTGATCCTGAACTAGGTATAGTGTGGCTGGTGTATGTTTTCCTCATATTAAGAAACATAATTTGTGGCAAAGAATAAATGCTTTAATAATTCCTGAGACATCAAGAACAGAGACCAAAGGCAGACCAATAAATAATTCTAAGGTATCACACTAAAATTATATAAATTTAAAGTAAAATTCTCTTGAATAGCAAGCAGAATTCTTCTAGCCCATGATGTCACTGAGATCTTTAGGAAGAGAGTTATAGTTATGGCATCAGATAAGACAAATCTTCATTCCCATGTCAATAATGACTTTTGAAAAATTCTGGGTTCTGGAATAACTTAAACTATGGCAGATCCTATGAGGCAGGATCTCAGGGGAATATACTGGTTGCATGACACCCCCATTTCTGTGGAAATCAAGGGATGAATGCTCTGGTCCATACCCAATTCAGAAAGAGAACATGCACAAGGATTTCTAAGGAAAGATTCCCAGTTTTCTCTCTGATAGCTGGACTTTCTATCACCATGATAATTCACAAAACAAAAGGCACAGGAGGAAAGCCTTCTATACCAGGGACCTTGTCCACACAGTTTTGATCTTTGTTATTGTAAATCGTTCATGGCAGATTTCTCAGCACCCCATTGCTGCACCCTGTGAACTTTGAAATTCCTAGATATTATGTGTCAGAGTGTATGGAGACACTCATATACTTTTGCTTCAACACTTAATTCTCTGGGTTATACCTTAACATATTCAATACAATAAAATTTCTGCTCTCTAGGACTGTAAATAATCTCAAGGTCTAGAAGTATCTTTAATTAACAGATTTATTCAACTGGAAATGAAAAGAACAAAGGCAGATTTTCTGCAGCAAAATATGGAGCAAGGTGGAAAGTGGAGAATGAAAATAGGTGAAAGTTCTGTGAGTTATGAAACCTTCATGTAATTAGTATCAGACTGCTCTATAATTAATAATGTTATTTTTTTACCCACCAATAATGAAGTTCAGTGAGTTGAATTTTCATAATCATCAAATATTTTTAAATTTCCAGCCTGGAAAAACATTCACTGGCAATGACTCTGTAAACCAGTTCCCTAGCTATATTGTCAGCTTTCGGCATATATGAGGAGGCTTAAAGTTTCATGAATTTTATGACTCTTAAAAATTATTAAATTGTTCATGTAATTTCTAAAATACATTGGAGCATTTTATAGCAGGTAGTAAATTACACCTCAATAAAGCTTATTTTTTTTTTAAGAAAAGATAATCTTTTTCCTTTAGTTATTTGTTTTTGCTATTTTATCACATAGAAATTTAAATTTTTACAAAGTCAAAATCTATCACTCTCTTCACAGTTTTTTTTTTATTTATTTCATGTCTGGAAGAGCTTTTCTTGAATATTTCATAGAGAGGCATCTGACAGAATGTTTTATAGTGCAGATTCAAGCACCAGATAGCCATCCGGAGACTACTTACACATCAGCAAATTAATCTCTATTTTGTAATTTCCTCATTTTAAAATTTGTGGATAATTAAAAAGTTTCGACCTTAAATGGTAGACAGTGACATACTGTAGATAGAGTAGTTAGAATGCATTAGAAGGCTTAATACTAGCTATTTTTAATCATATTTTAATAGCATGTTTATTATTTGAACTATTACAAATATTGAAGCGGTATAGAAATTATAATGAACACCTGTGTAGCTACTACTCAGTTTTGTCAAATTTCCTTTTAACATGCTGTCAAATATCTTTGAGATATCTTTCTTTATAGGGCATCTGAATTCATCTTTGTACTGTATGATTCTAGTTTTCCCCCACCTACATATAATCACTTTACTGAAATTGGTGTATATTTTTCTTGTGAACGTAGTAAAGTTATATGATATACTTTTACATTTATAAGAATATATATTTTTGAATTTTAAATTTTACACAAATGGCACACTGCATGCATTATTATACTTGTTTTTTTCAATCAACATAATAGCTGAAATTTATGTTTTTACATTTTAGAATAATTTTACATTTTTTATTTTTCACATTTCTTTTCAACCTATCTGAATTTTATTTTACTATAAAGTACGGTGTAAAGTTTTAATTTAAAATGGTTATCTGGTTTAAAACCATTGTATAATATAAGCCTCTTATCCTCATATATGTGAAATTATGCTATTTTATATTCTCATATACATATTGAAAATATTTGGGTACATGTCTTGATTTTGTCTTCTGTTCCTTTGTTCTGTACCTTGGATTCCAAGGCACTACCACAGGATTTCAATTATTTTAATTATAATTATTGCAGCTTTATTATATATATTTAGGTGTACATAGTTCTCAAATATTTATACAATCATAATGTTATAAATGATGTGAGTTTTTAATTTTAGACTTACAGTTTACAAAGTATGGAAGGTAATTATTATTAGAGAACACACTATAAACATGATGAATCTTGACATAAAATAATGTTATTTTTAAATTGGAGAAAGGGAAGGCTAATGGAGAGAAGAATAAAGGTGCTAAAATCCTCGTCTTCCCAAGAAGGAGTCAGTAAATACTGCCTAAGCTTACTAAATCAAGTAAAACAAGTCCAATTTATTAGGTTTAAGTTTAAACATCAATATAAACACAATTTTGGAAGTAGAGAAATAGTGTCAATGTACTAGATGTTTGATATTTAATGGACTGTCAATGGATAGTATCCATAGTGGATAAATCAAGATATAAGGGCACACATATATTATGTTAACATGGAAAACTGCCAGAAGATCTAGATAGAATTTGTTAATTGTGAGTAATTATCCTTAGAGAATGAACTAGGGATTGGGGAAGAGATTCTAATTTATATTTTGTATCCTTGCATGTATTATTTTACAAAAATAATTTTAAAAGTTAATTGTCTCCAGAATATGTGACTTGATAAAGTATGACAAGTATATGCCACAAAGCAAAAGCAGATGATCCAGGGGTAGATGTGGGACTCTTTAGATTAAGTCCCCAATTTAACCATTCAAAAGATTCAGGGGGTACTGGACCTTAAAAGGTATACAGGGAAATAAATAGCTCAGTAACTAATTAATAGCCAGAATCCTAGCACCAATTTCAAAAGAGTTAATTTGCAAGCTATTTATTACTAAGATATTTCATTTCATTTTTTTGACAAGATCAATAGAAGATTCTCTGAAGAAATGGCTTTTTCTCTGATTATGGGAGCTGAGAAGAAGCATGCTAGAGTAGATGTGTCCTCCTGTAAGACTATCTTTCTTTTTTTTTTAATGGGATAATTTTTGATTTGTTGGGTGTTTTGCTTGGAATATTTGACTTTCTTAGAAGAAAAGGTCTTCAGGAAAGAGACTGAATCTCCTTTCAAATTATAGTCTTACATCTTCCAAGAAAAGTCTGAATAGGGAACATCACTGATTCATGAACATCTTTTTCTGTCACCCAAATAACGTCCTTGAGATTAGAGTCATAGCAAGGCAAGTTATTGAAACTTCAAGGCTACCTTGATAATACTCTTAATATTATACCAATTTCCCCTTGTTTTATCCTCTGTAGGTTATCACTGAGAGTGAATTACCTCTTTAGGAATGTTACTACCCTATTGAACTATCCATTTGTCTGCACACCCACTAATTTTCAAAATTTCTTCTCTGGCCCTTTACTCATTGAGAGGCAAGGCTCCAAAGTGAGCTTCTACATTCCAACAAATTTAATTCCTGACCTAGTAAATTCCTGACTCCTCTTTCTCTTACTGAAAAATCCTTGGAAAATCTACGTTTTTCTCACTATAGCTTAACCTTTAATGCCTTGGTTTACAAAGCCTGGAAACCCATCTCCAATAAGGAACTGGTTAGTTATGTTCCGTTTTGGCCCAGCTGATCTGCCAGGTTAGGACATACCACACACACAGGGTATTCTCAGGGTTATGCGAGGCGATAGCCCTGGCTGATGATGAGCCATAAAGTAAAAGCTATGAAAGGATATTTTTATATTGATAGAATCTCTTGGATCATGATCATCAGTGACCAAAGATTGTTTTAGAAAAATGGTTCATTGGTGTCAAAAGGAAGGAATTTTATGTACTCTTATTTTTGCTGATTTTAGAATCCTGTGCTTGTAAAGAAATATTAGTTTCTTGTTTTCAAAATTTTAGGACGTTTTCCTGGATACTGAGGTGCAAAGGGGTAGGGATGGAGACGGGAATGCACTTTGGTGTATCGGTCAAATTTAATCTTAAAGGATCAGGGGAGCTGCTGTCATGCTGCCCAACTGAAATGATTAAAGCTATTTTATTTTATGTTTTATATAATTCCCTGGCAAGCAGAATATGATCTGTCTTAACACTTACATTCTCTCTGCCAAAGTGCCTGTTATATGTTTGGACATATGGCCTCATTTTTATGATCCTTTAACCTTTAGTTATTCTATATACCCTATGGCAGAGCTAATCACTTAATAGGACTTTAATTGCCAGAAAAGGGCCCCATCTGGGGCCTCTGAAAAAGAAGATTGCT
Organism: Pteronotus mesoamericanus; assembly: GCF_021234165.1. Lineage (NCBI taxonomy): Eukaryota > Metazoa > Chordata > Mammalia > Chiroptera > Mormoopidae > Pteronotus > Pteronotus mesoamericanus. The sequence goes on from NW_026555245.1 coordinate 12,204,602, forward strand.
TCCACAGGGGAAAACTTAAAAATAGATGTAATAATTTAAAGGTAGCAATTTCAGTTCCAATCTTAACTATTTTAATTTAGTGACATAGTATGTGAGGGTAAAAAACTTACGGGAAATTTTCCCTATGTCTCTTCTTTGGGGTTTTTAGACTATAAAAAAATGTAGAATGCAACTGGTACCCACCAGAGCCTTGGACAGAAAGTATTTTTTCAAAGCATGGTCGTAAACTTTGAACAGTATTTTCACAAATTGCTCTATCTGTTAGGATTATGTTTGCCACAAATAGCAGTGAATCCTATATTACAATGGCTTAAACAAGATAGACATTTAATTTTAATTTTTTGTGGTACAAAACAAGGCTAGAGTTACCCAGGTCAGACCTATGGGATGCAATTATGACTTACATACAAGGCGGGGGAATGGAATTTATTTATAAAATATTGTGTATTTATTCTTACATGTTTAAACTTCACTCACCTTCAAAGTACTCCCCACTTGATGCAATACACCTGTCAAGATATTTTTTTTTCCACATCACAGAACAGTTTTTGAACTCATCAGTTTTGATGCATTTTCGTGTTTCTGTTGTTTTTTGTTTCACCTCTTCCACATGGGCAACATGTTTCCCTCTGAGGACTTTTTTCATCCAGAGAAATATCAACAACAAGAAAAGCTCAGGGTAAGATTGCGTGAATAGGGAGGGAGGGATATGGAAATCATGCCATTTTTGGTCAAAAACTGTTTAATACTCAGTGCAGTGTGGGCAGTGTGCTCCTAAATCACCCATCATGAAAGGGGCAAATGCATTGAAAAAGTCTTAAAAAGAAATTCACTGAAGGGGAATGCGGCTTCTCACAACAGCACCAGCTGGTACACTGTTACAGATGGGTTCTTAGAACAGTCACTTAGCAGCAAAGCCTGTACTACAGGGTGTCCACCCTCCAGAAGATGATTCTAGTTTTTGGGGAGTTCCCGCCTGTACAGGCTCCTTTAATGTTTTTGCTCTCTTATTGCCACAGTGTGGCTTTGTCTAAAACAGCTTCCAGAGCGACAGTCATTACACCCAAATTCCAGGTGGAGATTGGTGGAGGTTGAGTGGTATGAGTTAATTTCTTCAGGGAGAATCTCTTGCAGTAAAAATCTTGAATAAATGTAGTCACTGTGGCCATCGTGACCTCATTCCCAATCTTGGGGAATCTTAATATTTTGTAACTACGTTGCTTATGATAGGCTTACATTTTTAAAAATCAGAATAAGGAAGTTCCCTTCTATTTTTAATTTGTTAAAATTTAAATAATGAATGATTGTTGAATTTTATCACATACTATTTTTGCATTTATTGAGATGTCTAATAATTTATCTTGTATATTGATTTATATGATGAAATACATTTTTGACGATTAAATCAAACTTACATTTATGGAATAAATGCAGGTTCCTTATCCTTTTACTATATCATTAGATTCAGTTGGCTAATTTCTTGTTTAGTATTTTTGAATTTGTATTTATTAAAAAAAGCTTGCATATAATTATCCTTTTGAAAATTATATCCTAACAGGTTTTATTATATTGGTTTCATATAATGAATTGGGAAATGATCACTATTTTTCTCTTCATTAGAATAATTCTGTAAGATTGATATTCTTGCTTCTATATTTAGAAGAATTTACTACTGAAACCATCTATAAGCTTTTTAATTTCTGATATTGGTAACTTTTGCCTTCTTTTTTTCTTGGTTAGTATTGCTAGAGATTTATTAATTTTGTTAGTCTTTTCAGAGTCAAATTTTGGCTTTTTTGATTTTTTTTATTGTAAATTTGTTTTTTCCTTTATTATTTTTACTCTTACCTTTATTATTTCCTTCTACTTAATTTGCATATAATTTACTGTTATTTTTCTAATTTTGGAGGCTGCTATTTAGATAATTTTTTAGTTTTTTTCTTATCTAATATATGCCTGTAAGACTATGCTTTACCTTGTAAGCCATGCTTTTGTTGCATCCTACAGATTTTGTTGTATTTTATTATCATTCAGTTAAAAATATTCTCTAATTTTTGTTGTGATTTCTTATTTGAACCACAAATTACTTAAACATATATTGGCTTATTTTTAAGTATGTAGTTGTTTTCTAGTTATCTTTTATTTATTTTTAGCTTAATTCCACTGTGGTCAGAGACCATAATACAAGGCCTGTCTGGAAGGTATCCGGCCACCTATTATGAAAAAGAGAGACATTTATTGAAGAAGATACAAGATCCAAGAAATATTATACACAGAACAATGACACCTCAGTTCCCTTTGATGAGGTCCCCCTTGGGACCTCATACATTTCTCTCAATTACCATCAGCTGCCCCTTCGTATTTTAATGAATTTCATCAACGGTCTGAAATCTCTTCCCTTTTAAAGGTGATTTCAGTTTTGAGAAAAGCCAGAAGTCACAGGGCATCAAATCTGAGCTCTAGAGGAGATGAGTCACCTGGGTGATTTGATGTTTTGCCAAAAAACTCTGCATGATATGTGATGCATGAGCGGGTATATTGTTGCAGTGAAGCTGCCAATCACCAGTTGCCCATAGCTGCCGCCTTCTGAATCATCCAAACAGCTTTCACAGAGGAATGTACAAATTTAATGCAAAATTGCATGTAGTTTTGTTGCTCTACTTGCTCAGTCATTTTGAATGCAACGGCCACACAGTGCACATGTTTACTCAATGGCATCTAGTGCCCCCACAGAATAGTACAGTGAAGTCGTCATTGTTCACACATGTGCATGCCAGACCACTCTCCTTTGTTGAAGTGTTACATCGATGTCACACAAACCATTCTGGTTATATTAACAGTGGTTGGACTTTTCCCAGACAGATTTCTTATATACTATTTTAGTTTTCTAAAATTTGGCCAAGCTGTGGCCCAACATATGGTCAAGTATGGTTTACAAAAAGGAATCTGTAGTTGTGTGAAGTATTCAGTATATGCCTATATGTGTCTATTTGCTAAATTGATATTGTTCATCTTTTATATCCTGACTGATTTTATGTCTACTAAGTCTTTCAGTTACTAACAAGGGTGAATTAGAGTTTTCCACTATGAGTGTGTATTTGTCTATTTCTCTTTAGTTTTGTTAATTTTTTTCTTTTTCAAATTTTTGCTTGTATTTGTAGCTATGTTTTAGTGCATATAAGCTTAGCATTTAAAAATCTTCCTTAGAATTGGTCTTCTTTAAAATTTATTTTTATTGTTGACACTATCATTATGAAATACTTCTGTATTTCTCCAGTATTGCTTTTTGTATTGAAGTCCACTTTAGCTGATGTTATTATAGTTATATTGGCTTTCTTTTGTGTACTGTTTGTATGGCGTATCTTGTTTCTTTCCTTTATTTGCAGTATTTGTCTTCAGATTTAAGCTTTGTCTGTTTTAAAAAATATATAATCATTGTCTTGTGTTTTCCTTAGCCTTAAAATCTGTCTTCTATATGAGTGATTGATTTAGAAGCATAATTATAAAATACAATTATTGCTAGGTATAGGTTTATATCAAATATCTTATTATTTGTTTGCTTTACAACCACAAGATTTTTATTCACTTGACATTGCCATAGTATTTTTAGAGCAACAGAGCTCTATGTCTGAAGTTATTCTCTTTCAACATGTAAAAGCTACCATTCACTTATGTTCTGTTTTCATTGTTTTTGGTAAAAGGTCAGCTGTCAGTTTTATTATTTTTTTCTTTGAAAATAGCGTGTCTTTTTACTCTGGAAACTTTTTCTTCTTGTATTTGATTTTCAAGAGTTTTGTTTTGTTGTGCCTAGTTGTGATTTTATTTTTATTTATCATGTTTGGGATTTTGATTTTTCAAATCTGCATCTTAATTTTTTAATAAATTCTGGGGCCCTCTTGTTCATCATTTCTTCAAATATTGCTTTTGCCTCTTATTCTCTCCCCCATTTTCTGTGTTTCAAATGACATGTATTTTGGAAATCGTCGCCATATCCCATATCTCATTTACAATTTTTTACATACATTTTCTATATCTTTTGCTCTCTATGCTTTAGCTTTTAGTGATTTTTTCTAATTTTCTGTCTTCTAGATTATAAATATTCTTTTCTGACATGTCCTTTTTTGTTATTAAGCCTATTTATTTATGTCTTAAAATTTAGTCATTGGTTTAGATTTGATTTGTGTGTATAGTTTATACAGTTGGACCTTGAACAATATGGATTTGAACTGCATGGATCCACTTACATGGGGATTCTTTTACAGTAAATACTAAAAATATATTTTCTCTTTCTCATAATTTTCTTAATAACATTTTCATTTTTTCCACATTATTTTAGTATGAGAATGCAGTGTATAATGCATAAAAACACACAAAACATGGGTTAATTGCTATTTCTGTTATTGGTAAGGCTTTTAGACAATAGTAGACTATTAGTACTTAAATTTGGAGGAGCCAAAAGTTACATGTAGATTGTTGACTGTGTGAGGGGCTGGTGTTTCTAAACCCTGTGTTATTCTAGTGCTAATTGTAGTTGCTAATGAATTTTTATTGTGTGTTTATGTTCTGGTACATATTAATTATATTTAAGGTCCCAGTTTCATAACTTTTTTCTTTTTTTAAGTCATATTTTATTGATCATGCTATTACAGTCGTCTCAATTTTTCCCTCCTTGCACCCCTCAACACTATACCCCCATTCTCATAGGCAATTCCCATACCATTGTTCGTGTTAGTAGTTCATTCGTATAAGTTCTTTGGCTACTCTATTTCCCATACTGTATTTTACATCCCCATGGCTATTCAGTACCTAACTATTGGTACTTCTTAATCCCCTCACCTCTTTACCCATTCCTCCAAACCCCTTTCCATCTGGCAACCATCAAAATAAAATGTTCTCTGTATCCATGATTCTGTGTCTGTACTTCTTGTTTGCTTAGTTTGTTTTATAGATTCAATTATTGATAGATATGTATTTATTGCCATTTTATTGTTCATAGTTTTGATTCTCTTCTTTTTCTTAAATAATTCCCTTTAACATATCATATTATGTTATGTTAAACATAACATCCAGCTTCATAATGGTTTAATGATGATGAACTCCTTTAGTTTTACCTTGGAAGCATTTTATCTACCCTTCAGTTCTAAATGATAGCTTTTCTGGGTAGAGCATCTTGGCTGTAGGTTCCTGCTTTTCATGACTTTGCACATTTCTTGCCAATTTCTTCTAGCCTGCAAAGATTCTTTTGAGAAACCAGTTAGCAGTCTTATGGGAACTCCCCTGTAGGTAGCTAACTGCTTTTCCCTTGATGCCTTTAGGATTTTCTCTTTCTCTTTAACCCTTGGCATTTTAATTATTATGTGTCTTGGAGTGGGCCTTTTTGCATTCATTTTGTTTGGGCTTTCTGTGCTTCTTCGACGTGCATGTTTATTTCCTTCACCAAATTAGGGAAGTTTACTTTCATTATTTTTAAAAAATAGATATCCAATTTCTTGCTCTTAATCTTCTCCTTCTGTCACCCATATAATGTGAATGTTGGAATGCTTGAGGTTGTCCCAGAGGCTGCTTACACTATCCTCATTTTTTTTTTTTTGATTTTTTTTCTTCTTCTTGTTTTGATTGGTTGTCTTTTGCTTCTTTATGTTCCAAATCACTGATTTGACTCTTGGCTTCACTCACTCTACTGTTGTTTCTTGGTAAATTGTTCTTTATTTTGATTAGTGTATCCTTCATTTCTGACTAGATCTTTTTTTGCTGTTGAAGTCCTCACTAAGTTCCTTGAGCATGCTTAAAACCAGTGTTTTGAACTCTGTATCTGATAGATTGATTATCTCCATTTTGTTGAGTTCCTCTTTTGAAGTCTTGATCTGTTCTTTCATTTGGGTCATGTTTTTTTGTCTCCTTACTTTGGCAGCCTCCCTGTGTTTGTTTCTGTGTATTATGTAGAGCTGCTATGATTCCCTGTCTTGGTAGCGTAGAGCCTAAAGTAATAGGTGTCCTATAGGGTCCAGTGGCACAGCTTCCCCTATCACCCAAGCTGAGTACTCGAGGTGTGCCATTCATATGGGCTGAGTATACCCTCCTCTTGTAGTTGAGCCTTGATTGCTGTTGGCAGGTCAACAGGAGAGATTTATCCAGGCAAGTGAGCTACAAGGATTGTCTGAGACCACTGACTACCAACCTCCACTACCCGAGGAAAATCTTCTAGGTAGAGGCAGAGTGGCGGTCCTCTGACACTGTCTGTAGCTATCCATTGGGTGCTCAGGCCCTGGGGTTTCCCAGGTGGTTCAGGTCAATTTCAACCCCTACCTGTGTTTTGTCCAGGGCCACCCTGCCTGAACTATAAAACAATCTAAGATGTCTGCTACTTATGCTGGGCTTGGAGATTCCCAGGTGAAGCCAATCTGTGAATCTAGGCTGGCTGCTGCTGGTTCCAAGCCTGGGGCCACTTAGCAAGAGGTACAGGGCTTGAGGGTTCAGTGAAGCTGGATGTTGTTTGTAAGGATTTAGAAAGTTGTGAAGCATGAGCCAAGACCAGCCATTCACATGGAAAAGCCACTGTTAACAGCTGTAAATTGGGTGGGATGGAGCCTTGGGGGATCTCCAGGGTGAGCCAACAGTGTTAGCCAGGTTGTTGGAGTCTCAGATATGGCACCTGCCTGCTGGCTTTGTGGCTCCGTGAGTGGAAGTTTCAGAAAAGGGATAATGGCTTCTGCCTGTCTTTCTGTCTAGGAGAAAGTTGTTCATTAGCTCTCACCTTGATGCCAGATACTTCGGTTCCTCCCTGTATGCCACTGGTGCTTTTCAAGCTGCTACCCTGGTGCTGGAGTTCAGAGGTAGTGAATCTCAGTAAGTCTGCGTGTGGGTTAAGAAGAACTGCTTTGGACTCCAGAAGTTTCTTCCACCAACTCAAACTCCACTGGTTTTTGTAGCCAGAAGTTATGGGGACTTAGCTCTCTGGCACTGGGACCCTGGACTGAGGGTGCCTGGTGTGGGGCTGGAACTCCTCACTCCTGAGATATCCCTCCTGAATTTTTATCCACCACACATGGATGTGGGACCAGCTTGTTCTGTGTCTGCACCCTTCCTACCAGTCTGGATGGATTTGGTTTCTTTAATTCTGTAGTTGTCAGACTTCCATTCAACTTGATATCTGACAATTTTGAGTGATGATTATTCTATGATATAGTTGTAATATTGATGTCGTTGTGCGAGGAGGGGAGCTATGTTTATTTATACCACCATGTTGACTGAAGTCTCTGTTTCATAACTGATATTTTCATTGTGTGTGTGTCTGTTTCTATTGTCTATTTTTCCCTTTTGTCTTGATATGCCTGTTAATTTCTTATCAAATGCTGGATAGATTGTATAAAAATCACAGTTCTGGATGACGATATTTTCCCCCTAGAGAACATTCACTCTACTCTTTCATATAGATCCTGAATGAGGTTCAGAGATCACTTAATTTCACCCAGAGACTGAGCTCAGTAGGGGCTAAATTGTAGTTTTTATAAGCTTTGATTTACCTCTGGTTTGTCTCTCCACAAGATGTCTTTTTGAATTCAAAACGTTGGAGGTAGCACATTTAATAGAGTATCTATCTCAGCTCTAGTTTTGTTTTGTTTTTTCTTTCCTTTCTCATCACTGTGAGACTGCTGAAAATTACCTTTGCTTTTCAGAGTCATTCAATTTGTTTTTTCAGGCTCTTTCAGAGTTAAAGAGTTCAACAAATACCAAAGTGAAACACTGTTGAGTGCTGGGTTCAATTTATTGTTTCAATCTTCTCTTTTGAATTTTTTGCTCCATACATCCTAACTTCTGTGAAAGCCCTGAACTTTAAGTTTTATTTCCTCATCCCTGTGAGATTATGAAAAGCTCCTCTGGCTTTTCTTTTGTACCAGTGTCTTGCTTCCAAAATTATTAGCCTATCACCTGCACCAAAAATAGAGAAATGCCTTGAGCAGAAAAACAGCTCACAGAACATACCGGCTCACCTCTTTGCTACTCTACTATTTCCTTCTCTCTGAAAAGTATGCTCCTTAAGTACTGGCTTTTGAGACACCTCTCTGATGCTTTCAAACAGGTTTTTTGTTGTTGTTGTTTTTTAAATCAAATTTTAAATATATTTTCAGTGGAAGCATTGGTCTGTCAAAAGCTACTGTATCCCATCTGGAGATGAAGCTCTCTCCAACTCAAAGTTAATACTATCTTAATTTTTGCTGCAAGTCTCCTCTAATGAAGAAAGTCACTAGATGTTAAAAATAGCAATATAGTACTGATGGGAAAATTGAGGTTAAATGAAATATTTAGAGAGTACTTATTTTGAAAAAGGGTAGAACTATAGTTAATGTAATAATTATAACACTCATAATAAAAGGCAAAATACATTACTTTATCTGATAAGAGCTTATAATTTTGTAGGAAACACAAAACTAACTCCCTCAATTACTAGAGAAAAATGTTGGCATATGGTCATACACAAAAAAGTATGTTTATATTCTGGTTCAGGAGTTGCTAAACTCTAGCCAGAAAACCAAATTTTGCCTGTAGGCTGTTTTTGTAAATAAAGTTTTATTGAAACATAACCACATCCATTGCAGTATATATTGCTATAACAGCAGAATAATTGCAACAGAAATTCTATGGCCTACAAAGATAAATGTATTTATTAAATAACTGTATTACAGAAATAGTTTGTCAACCCTTTTTGTACTTTTTGTAGTGTTCTGAACCACATTTTTCCTTTCCCAGACTGCATAATTTTGGTTAGTGAAAAATTCCAAAATATCCCCAAAAAATAAATCATTTCCTTTTTTTTATGGCTATCTTAAAACTGTTTGCCCTTGCTGGCTCAGGTCTGAGGATTTCAGTTCTGTAGTCGCAATCTTGAATTATTACTGTTGCTTGCACTGAACATACAACAAGATTCATTTTCTGTTTGTAACTGACATGGTCTTCTATATCCTGTGCAAAATTTCTGTGTCATTTGTTACTGCATCTTTTCCTTTCCTGGGCACAATTTATCTAGCTGAGATTATAAATGGAAAAAAAAAAAACCCTATTTTGAACTCTTTCCAATTTTGGAGTCAAGAGGCTCAATGATGTAGAACAATCACTTTCATGTCCAGAGACTTGACTTGAGGCATTTTACTTCTCAAGGACCATCCCTGAGGGAATATTGGGCCCGGTGGAGTATTCCCAGGAGAACCAGAGGGCTCAAAACAGCCAATTACTATTTATGTATTTGTCAGTTGAGAGTTCTCAATGAGGACAGCTTTTCAAACCCTTATTTCCTTTCTGGCATTTTCTCTATCTCTCATCTCCTCATTTTTATGGTGTTCTTTAGAGATAGGACTCTCTCCTTCTTCCCCTCACTCCTCTCTCATCCCATTTTTAAGAGAATTTAAAAGGTGCCAGCTCTTTGATTTGAATTGCTCTTCAATGCCTCTTACATTTTGTGTAACTGGTACTTGTTTTGGTTCTTTGTGTAAGTAAATGCAGAAGCCATTAACAGAAGATTAATTGTTGAGAGATTCACTACTCTTGGAATGAATAGAAAGTCCATGGACTAAAGTTGAAGAGGAGAAAGAATCGTCTTGAAAATGTAGAGGATGGATTTACAGAATATATTTTTGAGGTGTCATTGTTCTACTTAAGTATATGCAACATGAATTCCTAAAGTTCCCACCCTATATTTCCTCAAATGGCATAAAAATATATGAATGGATGGAGAAGCAGAAACTTAAAACCAAAGAGAAAAATTCATTTTCAAGACAGGAGTTCACATTAGGTGAGAGAGATAACTCATCTGAGGTAACTGGTTGAAAATAAAATTTAGTCTGTCAACAAACTGTTCTATCAGCATAAAGTCAAATTACCAGTCTGATGGATTCTCAAGGACCATCCCACTATTTGGCTTACCTCACTGTTTAAATTATAAGCTGTTGTCAATTCTTGTATGTCTTTCACCTGATGCACTTAATATGTTTAGGAGGTTATGGCAGTATGACCTGGTGGTTTTTGGTGCGGGAATTTACAGGCAGTGTTGGTGACTTTAAAAACTGCAGATGTGATTCACCAGGTGAAATTTTAATGGATGATGTTGCTAAAATTCACTGTAGTCAATTATGTAAAATGACAGGTATAGGTTAACTGAAGAGACTTATTGATGATAATACTTTAGTACAGTTTGGTGAAGACGTTTCACACCACTCACCCGTAAAGGAGTGAATATTTACATAATGGAGATCGCCACACTGGTCAGTCCAGTGTAGCCCTAGCTAAAACCCAAAGTCTACAAAAATAGAAAGTATCAGGTATGGCCTACCAAAGTTGACAGGAGTCATATTACTCATGAGATTAATTATTTCATCTTCATCATGAAGAAAATTCTTGTTTTGATTATATGTAAAGGTCTTAGATCTTAGACTTGGCATTTTTTCCTATCTCAAGAGCCATTTTGTTACCCTTATATTCTGTTTTCCTTTAAGACTCAATTGCAGTGATTTGAATGGAAGGCAACGTTTTGTCTAAAATAGCTATTCATGCATTTTTAGGGAAAAAGCTTCTAATTACTAGTGCAAAAATCCCTATAGTTCTCCTGTTTTTGAAAGATAAATGTAGTGATTGCAGATGTTTAACCAACTCCAATTATGTGTCCATTAAGTACATGCTAGTGAGTTTGATTTGTATGTAACCAAAGTGAATTGTTTATGTCCAGATCAGGGCTTTCTCTTATATTCGTAAAAGACCACAGTGGCGTTTACACCTGCTAACCATAGGCTTTCATTAAGATGATTGATTGCTTGCATTGACTTATTTGATATGTGGGCATTCCTGCAATGTGAGTTTTCACTTTAAAATTGTTCACAGTTCATCATGTGGATTTTTCTCTTGCATTGTCATTAATGGAATTTTGAGTATACATTCGTCCAAAAAATTGCCTTCATTAGATAAAAATGTATTGCCTCTGAAGGAATAAGATATGAATGATATTCTGGGTTCAGGTGTGGGCGCATGCTTAATGAACATGTTATTTTTAAAATTTAGATGTACCTTCAACTTGATATCAATGATTGTCCGTTTATTTAGACATCTGCTGTCTAGAGTTGGAAACAGATTTATAATCAGAGAGATATTTAAGGTTTAACACTAAAAAGAGTAGAACCAACTCAAAATGGCTCTTTCTGGACCCTGGATTACATTATTAAAGTCCTTTTGAACTATCAATAACTGAGGTCATTGAACTAAGTTAATCTCTGCTTACTAGGAAATCATATTTGTAATTTAGTAAAATTAGAATGTAAACTAGATTTTTAATTTAATAAATCGGAATTTGGAAGGAAAAGAAACTTACATACTTATAGTGAGGTGTACTGTGTCTCTCTAAAAGATATGTCCATGTCCTAATCCAGGTATCTGAGAGTGTGACTTTATTTGGAAATGGGGTCTTTGCAAAGGTAATTAAGATAAGGATCTAGAGATGAGATCAGTAACTGTGTCCTTACAGGAAAGGGAGATTTGACACACGTAAGAAAGAAGGCAACGTGAAGATGGAAACAGAGGTTGAGTTATGTTGCCCTGAGCCAGGATGCCAGGAGGGAGGAACTAGAATGCCAGGAGTCACTGGAAGCTGCAAGAAGAAAGGAAATGTCCTCTACGAGGGCCTTCCAAGGAAGTGTGGCCTGCCAACACTTTGATTTTGGACTTCTGGCTTCCAGGCAGTGAAAGACTAAATTTCTGTTGTTTTAAGTCGTCAAGTTTACAGTGCTTTGTTGTAGGAATCCTAGAAGACTAATAAAATACTCCTATTGTAGTCTATGTGAATGGTTCCAACTAGGTTTACACCCTATGCAACCTGCATGACTTGGCCAGATAACCGTAACCTTCATGCTTAGAGAATATCCACTTTTCCATTGCACAGTTTGCTCCCTAATATTGACATCCATGACACTTGATGCATGGAAATTTTGTATTATAGTTTTATTTATTTATTTTTTAACCTTGGTCAAGAAATCATGTCTCTGTAAAGCTTTTCTGGATATGTTACAAACAAATTAGTCTTGAGGCTTTGGTATTTTAGGCTACTCAATGGCTCATTTTATGTTTTCTCTGCTTATCCCTTTAGCTTTTATACAATGCTGACAAATTTGGCACTTCATATAATGATAGTTTTGATCTGCAAAGTCAGTTTAAACAAGTACAAAATGGAAACATATACAGGTTAAGCCTCTTGCCCTTAAATAAAGAATAACAGGAACCAGGAGGAGAGCTCTGTCTTCTCATGACACTTCCTGTACTTATTGTCAGTATACTCAGTTGAGCCTTTGGCTATGCAAAGATGGGCTTCATCTCAAATTGTTTCTTGGGTATAAATCTTATTTCAACTATGACATAAACTTATTGAAAGGAGAAATTGCCTTACACCTGTTACCTGATCATTGCCTCCCCAGGGCTAGTCCTGGTATAGTTACTCGGTAAATGCTAAACCAACTTAGTTGATATGTGGGCTTCTGACTGAGAATATAGTACTTTAGATCATTCCCAAAATTCCTACAGGATGTAAAAATATTATGACGATGAAAAATCATCAACTTCTTCCTTCTAAGACCTATTATTACTTAATAAACTCTCAAATTTAGAAGAAAAGAAATTAAATATTATAGAGAGTAAAGATTTTGCAAACTGTAATCAATTATTTAGAAGGTACTAACCTAGAAAAGAAATCCATAATGTATTCCTAGAGAAAGGTAACTTTGCAAGCTAAATTTGTGGCAAAGGTTTTTTTGGCAGGGGGAAGATAGGAAGGAAATAAGATGTAATGGTTACCAAACTGTTCTATAGATTATGGGCAGCTCCTTTAATTTGAGGAATGAAAGGAATGGGTAACTTAGTCCAGTGGGTGGGGGGGAGTGTGGAAACCATGGATTGGTCACTCTGTATTGAACCTGAGTACTTCTTGTTTTAATTGACAACATTCACATCTTTCAGATTCTCATTTAGACTTTGATAAAATCAACTTGCAGAGGCAGATGGCAGGCTGTTATTTTTAATTCACAAGCCATGTTAAATGTATGCCATATGTTATAGAACTTTTCAGGCTCAGCCTTTTGAGTGCTACCACAATAAACTCACCAACTTACAGAAAAGGAAATCTGACAGGAAGAATTATACACTTGTGGGTTACATTTTTGAGAAATGAAGTCAGTTACTTGTCTCTTTGCCTGATTTAAGGAGGGGTTGGGTGGGGAAGAAAAACCTCTCAGCAAAATGAGAAGCCCCACATTGAAATGGTAATATCTGTGTAAAAAAATAAGTGGGATTAGGGGGTCTGATTATTGCTTTGTATTCAGAAGTGATATGTCACATCAACAGTATGACACCTCTGAAGAATATATGAGGCAGCCTGTTAAAATCCGTAAAGGGACTGAAACATGAGTTCTAATTTGTGTACTGCTAATGATCCTCAGCAGGGGACTCATCTTTCTGGTCTTCTGTAGCTCATATGTCAAATAAAAAAAGTTTAATTAAATAATCTCTAAAGCCCCTTCTCGAATTTACATAGTACAAATCACAACCCATACTCATGTCTACTCATGGTTAATTACCAACACATTTATAGGAGCCATGGTAAAGAAAATTGTTCTGTTTGGGAGAAATCCTTCATTCGTCAAAACACTAAATTTCACAGGTCTTTCACAAATTACCATTAATGAAGGTCAACATGGTTGTTACAGAAGTATTTTGTTGAGTTATTTGTATGAAATATGCCTATTTATTCATCTGTATGTCTGAGATGATCTTTGCTCATTATAGATTTAATATCTAAGGACACTATACTGCTAATAAAGATACAAACAAAGCTTTTGACTGCCTGTCCCTGTCCCTCTGGACACTAGTCAGTTCCTGGAGACATATTCTGGGAACCTGACCAAGATATGGGGAACTCAGGAATCATTATTTAATGTTAAGAAATTGTGTGTCTACTTGCAAGATTTAATATGAATATGACTATTTATATTAAATTATTTATTAAAAGAAGTTTTGTAGACTTTTACATTTCCTTTGTATCCCTTAAGTAGAATATGAAATTCCTTCTGCTTCATTAACAAGAGGTAAGAAGGGAATATCAGATGACATAAAAATATTTAAATTAGCTGGTTGGGGGTCTATGGGGTAGAGAAAAGAGAACACTGTACATGAGAAATACAAAAGAAAGCTATGCCTTTCAGAAAATAATTTATATGATGCTCTTCCTTCTCACAGCTTTCTTATCTTTTCGGTGTTCTGTTCTTCCTCTTGGAACCCTGCATATGACAATCATGTCCAATAGGTAGCACAAGAGGTAAACCAAGGTTTGCTTGGTGTGTCTTAGGTGGGGTGGGGGCAGGTAAGAGGGGGGCCTACTGCTGAGATCTGAAATTCTTGCTTTAAGCATTCATCTGCTTGACTTAAGCTATGTTGTCTGTTAAAGGTAGGAACTGCGCAGGAAATGTGCCTCATTCCAAAATTCAGAATTCTCTTTGTATAATATTCAGCCTCTTTTCTTATTCTAACTTTCTGGTTTGTGTTTCAACCTGGTATGCTAATGTAGCAACTCCCTGGGATGATTTTCTTGCTCCTACCTGATTTGACATTTGCCACTGCAAACAGCATTGAAAAAGAGCTGCTACATGCACATGTATCTTCTATTCTTCCCCTTTCCTTTCTCATGTGCACATACACATACACATACACATACACATACACATACAAAGCTGTGTTAGGCATCTAGCATTACTGTTGCCATTGTTCCCTGCCATGTACCAAATGCACTTTCCTAGACACACTACTTTCATCCCCACCTCTTTTTGTGTTTATCTTTCCCACTCTCTGAACCTGATCTCCTTGAGGCCTGGGGCTCTGTTCTATTTATCTTTGTTTTCCCAACATCGAGCTGGACCTGGTACAGAGTAAGGATGCAATAGATGTTTACTGATTGAAAAAATGAATGAAAGTATAATAAAGTATGATTTAATGAACATCTTATCTAGTTAGGCTGAGAATTGCCTCAATTTCTAGGCCATTTATTCATTCAGTCATTAGACAACAGTTTCACTAATTATTTTATGGAAGAAGATGATAAAATGAAAATTCACTGCTTACTATACAGTTTGCTGTTTGTGTATGAGTGTGTGCATGTAAACCCACACATGTATATTTAGAATGACATTAACTATTAAACTGGAAATTATTTACTTCACTGTGTTGGTTTAATCATTCCCACTAATCTATTTGCTGCCTTCAAAGTTTCTAGAACATTTTTATATATAGATATCTGGTCAAAGTGTGCTGCACTGCCAACTGTAGTTGAGATTTGAGAGTCCAGAATAGACGGACCAGATGGGCAGCTTCCCTCACAGCAGAGTTTCCCAAAGTGCATTCAGCAGAATACTTGTTTTATAGGGTGTTAAATGGGATGTTACTAGGTGTTATGAGAAAAGGAACAGAGATAGACAGAGGAGACACTGACAGAGGTAGATATATATTTATATACTGATATTATATATTTATGTATTTGCTACAGTATTTACACTACTTATATTCATGTACTCATGAGTGTTTATATATTCATTTTATACTTACATGTTATATATGAAACATTTATATTACATTAAGTTAAATAGATTTATTACTGCAAGATTTTTTAGAACCTTTAATTCATTAACCAATGTGCTTTGAAAATAGAAAAGAAACAGAAATGACATGTATAATATCTAGCATTTCTCATATTTGTTTTATCATAAAATCAAATTTTTTAAATTGTTTTTAAAAACTATTGGCCCTATAGATCTTAGGAAATCGCTGGATTGTGAAATGGTAAGTGAAAGGCATCCCTCCATCTGATTATGCCACACTTTGTGAATTTATAGGTTTATGTGGATGTGACATGTCACATTTGTGGGATTTCAGCTTGTTCTGAATTCTGGTTTATGTGTCTTGCTAATTTTTCGGGGTTTGATTTGACATCTGGATTTTGGCCACAGTCCTTATTGTTTCCACTCATCTTCTTGGTTCCATACTCCCCTCCTCTTTATCAGGCAACCTTTGATTAGGAAATCAGAAACATCTCAAGATAGTTCAAGCAGAGAGGGTTTAATTCAGGGAATTGGTTAAAGGGTTTGGAAAGTCTTGGAAAACAAAAGGAGGAAGTAGAGGGGACTGGAAAAAAAAGAGTGTTTTTGTTTGTTTTTTAAATTCAAGATCTGAAGCTACCAAGGGATCCTAAGCTGGAGTCACCCTTCAGATATGCCGGGGGAGCTCCTGACACTTCCGTTGTAATTGGAACCACACTGATGTCACTGAGTTAGACTCACCCAGGAGACTGGACTCCCAGTGAACCTGCCACCAACAAAGCTAGAGCCCATGGTCATCTAGAGCTATGCTCTGTGGCCTATGGATGCTACTGCTGCAGCTGGAGAGTTGGCCAGCAGCAAGAAAATATAGTATCTTCCTTCTCCCTAATTTTGAATCCTTTGCTCTCCATTGACAAAACCATCAAGGACTCAATTACCAGCGAAGTTTAGAAATGTGGCATGCAGTCCTGTGGTATGAAGGAGGTTAGACAAAGGCAAATGTGGAGATGAAATCAACAGACTCTCGAGCAGAATTCACTCCTTTGGGCACTTTTCATTACTAATGCCTTTCTATTCAAACTTAAACTTTAATACAAGAGCAAGAAAGATTGAACCTCTTTTTAACAAGAGGTACTATCACTTTTACAAACAGAGACCCCAAATTGAATCATTGGTAAAAGTCTTTGACTTTATATAAGTATGTGCTACAGGGGCCCTCTGGGTTAAATCTGCTGCTGACCTTCATTTGCTTCTCTATGCAGCTAAACATTCTTCATTGTAATCGTTTCCCTACATTTTTTTTCTGTTTCTCAGTCTTTCTCTATTCTCCTCAACAAATCCAATCATAGATGAACTCTAATCAGCTAACCTTTTTATACCTGTTCCCTTTGCAGGTGTGCCTTCTGGGTAGGGGGGAAGCCCAAACCACACAAACTAGCTGACTTAAAGTTTAAATCACCAGCCTCAAGTGAGCATTTGGTATTAGCCAGGACTTCTTCACTAAGCTTATCCTCTACTCTGTGCTATAATTATTTCATAGTCTCTGCTCCCTCCTCCAAATTCATTCAATAATATTGGGAAAAAGAACCAACAGCTCAAAGTTATGTTATGTCCCCAAGAGAAAATCTTACATGAATCGGCATCTTTATTTAACTTCCCTTACATCCCTCTCCCACAAGAAAGAGAGTATCCTTCATCATCTTGAAGGTTAATGCCTTCTGGACCCCAACATCTCTCACTTTCTCATGATCTCTGCCTTTTTAAATTTTTAAAATATTCACAGCATTATTTCAGTCGCTGCCGCTACATTTTTTCCCATCACCAGGAAAATCTGACCTAGAATTTTAATCACAAAACAAAGCAGCCATGACCAGTGTGGCCTGGTTGGTTGGGCATCATTCCGCAAACTGAAAAATTGTCAGTTCAATTCCTGGTCAGGGAACATGGCTGGGCTGCAGGTTCAGTCTTGGTCAGGACATGTAATGAGAAGTAATCGATCGATGTTTCTCTCTCACATCGATGTTTCTTTCCCTCTCTTTCTTCCTCCCTTCCTCTCTAAAAATAAATAAATGAAATCTTTAAAAAACAAAACAAAGCAAAACAACCCTCCATTGTCTTTCATTACCTTTTAGCTACTTTATTTCCCTTTTATATTTCAGAAATGTTCTAACTGCTCTACCTCTGTTTTCTCATTTTCAGGTTACTCTACTCTGTATCCCAGTTTGGCTTCTGTTGTCAACACCCTACTGACACTGCTTTTGTCAAGTAACCAGTGAACTCCATTTAAGGAAATATAGTGGACAGACACGTTCCTGCTCACCTTACTTGGCACAGTTCACTGCTTTCTCCATTTCGAAATTCACTCTTGTTTTGTTGTTCATTTCTGAATATACCTTCTCTCTGAAAAAGTGTTCCTATATGTGGATGATCTTCTGGGCCATATCTTAGGAGGATGTTCTCTTCTTTGAAGATTTCTTTAATCCCCAAGGCTCTTGATGATTCTAAAAATCCCCATTTCCAGCCAAGAATATGTCTCTGAGCTCTGACCTTGTATACATAACTAGATTCTTTACAACTCCACTTAAATGTCTCTCAACACCTTAAACTAAAAATCTTTAAATTGAGTCCATGGCTTTCTCTTCTAAATCTATTTCTTTCACAGACTTCCCCATCCAGGTAACGTTTCCATCCACTTACAGAACCAGACATTGGGAATCATTTTTACTTATTCCTTCTTTTACATTCCACATTCATTTCACCGGTATGACTTGTGAATTCTATGGGAATCTATTTCTCACCATCTTCAGTGCTACTCAATTTTTTAAAAATTATTTTCAAATTTTTTTATTGTTTAAATACATTTGTCTCCATTTCCTCACCACCACCTTCCCCATCCCACCCACCCCCACCTCCCACACTCAATCCTAATGCTACTCAATTTGCCCAAGGTTATCTTCCAATTAAACTAAAATCTACCCTCTTACCATGGTCTACTACTAGGCAGTGTATGCTTTAGCCTTGGTCTATCTCTCTGACTTTATCTCTCCTCATTTCTGCCTTCTAGCACCCTGGGGCTCCTTTTGATTGCTCAAATATATCAGTTTCTTCTCTTCTTTAGTACATTTTGTCTTCCTGAAAGTCCCTTTCTCTAGTACTTCAATTGCTGACATTTTCTTGTCTTTCAGAATTGGTTAGTGATGTTTCTTCATTGCCTTACTTAGCTCCTACCATACCCTCTTACAGCATTTACTTTTTGAAACTTTCATCTGTGCACCTATTTTGATCTCTGATTATGTAGTTTCAGTTTTACTGATTAGTTGAATCTGTTTCTAGTTGTAAGCTCCATAAGGCAGGAACTTTGTCAATTCCATTTTGTAATAGGAAGTCTAGTAATCTGGCACATACGAGGGACTCACCAACATTCACTGAAGGAATGAAACAAAGAAGAATGATGTCTAAATGGAATCATAGGAGAATCTTGGTAAAGGAGTGTGATTGTTAGAATTTCATCTGTCCGGCTCTAGAGAGAAACCAAAATAGAAAATTGTTTGGTTTGGAAGGTTAAGTAGAGAGAAGTAATATTTTTTCCACTTAAATTTGAACATTAACCATCTGTGGCCAGTATCAAGCTTGTCCTCCTAGAAGAAAAAGCTGTTTTTCAGCCCAGTGATGAAGAGACTCTGAAGTTAATTGCAGACCAAGACACCTGAGGAAATACAATCTTGAAACTGTTGGCAAGTGTCTACTGAGATTAATATTTTCTCTTAAAATGCCCTGCCTTTGCATGTAGTTTATTTATAAGCACAGAATTCTAGGGTTTATATCACTTTGGTAACAAAGGAATAAGAATGTTTGACATTATTGAAAGTATTGGAGAGAAACTAAGACAAATTTGATTTTGAATTGTCTGTTATCTTTTCTCATAAACTAGAAATAGAATAGAAGAAAGGATGCTTGAAAGATAACAAAATATATTATTCACCTTGGCCTGAAAATTCTTGAGGCTGGGAAGAAGTTGGGTACTGTTCCTCTGGTAAAATGAGGAAAGAAAGGACTGTATGAAAACTTTCCTTTGCTTTATTGTATCAAAACTCCTTTAGTTTCCATGGAAATAATAGCAGAAAAGCTATTGACCAGCAGCCATAGAGAGTGAGTTCACCATGGCAAACTTTGGTTGCTTGTAGTCGACAGCTTTTAGAGAGAATAACTAACAATTGTAAAAAGATTAAACCTTTACTATTTTGACTGTTTTATTTTTTTAATGGTACAGTTTCCCAAGTATCATTTTTTAAAATAAAGAAACAAATAAGTGGAAGCACATACAGTGTTCATGGCTAGGAAAAATTAACATCATTAAAATGTCCGTACTACCCAAAACAATCTATAGATTCAGTGAAATTCCTATCAAGAGTCCAATGATGTATTTGATAGAATTAGAACAAATATTTCAAAAATTTATATGGACCCACAAAAGGCCCCTTATAGTAACAGTGATCCTGAGAAAGAAAAACAAAATTTGGAGGAATCATGCTACTTAATAGCAAACTATACTACTAGTCCATCATAATCAAAACAGCCTGGTACTGGCATAAAAACAGACACATAGTTCAAAGGAACAGAATAGAGAACCCAGAAATAAATCCACACCTTTATAGTCAATTAATTGCAACAGAGGAAGCAAGCACCTGCAATAGGCTAAAGACAGTTTATTTAATAAATGGTGTTGGGAAAATGGGACAGACAGGTGCAGAAAAATTAAACTAGATCACCTTTTTACAACACACACACAGGGATAAATTCAAAATGGATCAAAGACTTAAATGTTAGATCTGAAACCATAAAAATCCTAAAGGAAAACATAGGCAGCAAAATCTTGGACTTTGCTCTTAGAAATTTTTTTATCAGATATATCTCCCCAGGTGAGGGAATCAAAAGAAAGAAAAATTAACAAATGCAACTACATCAAACTAAAAAGTTTTTGCACAGCAAAGTAAATCATCAACAAAATAATATAACAATCTATAGAATGGGAAAACATATCGCCAATACATCTGATAAAGGGTTAGTGTCCAAAATCTATAAAGAACTTACAAAACTGAACACCAGGAAAACAAAGAATCCAATTAAAAAATAAGTAAATGACCCGAATAGACACTTCTCAAAGAGGACATACAGATGGCCAATAAATGTATGAAAAGATGCTCAATGTCACTAATCATCAGAGAAATGCACAGATATGTACAGAAAAATGAAACTAGATCACCTTCTTAAATAAAAACCACAATGAGATATCACGTCATCTCATACCTCACATCTCACACCTGTCAGAATGGCTATCATCAATAAACCAACAAACAGCAAGTGGTGGTGAGGATGTGGAGAAAGGGGAACGCTTTTGCACTGTTGGTGGGAATGCAGACTGGTGCAACCACTGGGGAAAGGTATATGGAGATACCTCAAAAAATTAAAAATCAAAAAAGGGATCTGCCTTTTTCAAGACATCCCACTTCTGGGAATATATCTGAAGGAACCCAAAACACTAATTCGAAAGAACGTAAGCACCTCATGTTCACTGCAGTGTTATTTACAGTCACCAAGATATGGAAGCAGCCCAAGTGTCCATCAATAAGTGAGCATATAAAACAACTATGGGTCATTTATACAATAGAATTCTAATCGGCTGTAAAAAAGAATAAAATTTTACTATCCTTTGCAACAGTATCGATGGACCTGGAGAACATTATGCTAAGTGAAATAAGCCAGTCAGAGAAGACGAATACCATATGATGTCATTCATATGTGGAATCTGATGCACAAATTGAACTAACAAGCCAAACAGAGACAGACTCATAGATGGAGAGACGGTGACAGCTACTTGGGGTGGGGTGGGAAGTTAGGAGCTGGAGAGATTGAGCAAAAAGGAAAAAGGACTCATGGACATGGACAACAGTGTGGTGTTGCTGGGGAGAGGGAGTATAAAGAGATTAAATGGTAACATAAAAAATATAATAAAAGTTAAATAAAAAAGAGAAATAGGAAACAAAATATGAGTAACAAAAATTATGCAAGATCTCCTTGACTGTAATTAAAGGATACCTGTCTGTTTATCTATACTCTATTTCTTAAAACCAAAAGGGGCTTGCTTCCTTCCTTGTTTCTGAGGACTGCAAGGACAGGATGAAGAATTTGGGAGATTGATTCACACTTTGTATTCAATTTCAAGAGTGATGGGAACCACTTCCATCATCTCCATACCCCACAAGGGACAGAATGAGTGCTAGTTTGAATGATATAAAGGGAAAGGGGACCACATTTTGGAGAACTCAGTGGTCTTGCAGAAAGAAAGGAAGAACCTGGAAGTGTAAATGCAATGAGGCCCACTGAGTTTCCCATTATTTATTACACTCTACTTTATATCACAACTTCCCTATTTTCTCTTGAGAGTCTCTAAAAAAAGGTGTGTCCTGAAAACTCTAGAAGGTACCTATTAAGAAATCAGACCTGGTTTTCAAATGATCAGAGTACAACAACTCATCTCTCAGTTTTTTCTAATTTATTTGTTTCCCTGATTGAGGTCTGTCATTGATACATAGAATTGAAGATCATTGTATTTGCCCTTGTGGATGAAACTTTTGTAATTATAAAGTTATAACCAACTAGAAATAGTTGGAGACTATCTTAATTATTTGAAAGATAGAATTTTAAAATTTCAGTTTCCAATTTTGAGTAACTTTTATTTCCATAGTACTATGTGGAACACAGGGTTTTGGTCAGTACACTAAACGCAGACCACAAGTGCCTGTACGAATGCAGCCAAAATATGGCTCTGAGTTTCTTAACATTCAGGGTAATGGTGTTACTGGTATTAGAAGGCATAGAGTTTGAATGAGTAAAGCATTCCAGTTGCTCAAAAGTAGAGCTCTCTTTGGTGTGGAACGCACTGCACTGTTTCCTAGGGATTTTTACACAAAGTAGACGCTCTGTAATAGAAATATATCTGTAATGCCCTTTCAACAATATGTCCAGCAGGGAATTTTGTATGCCGAATCTTATGTAGTCCTTCAATACATTTTGACCACATCAAGCTAAAATAAGATTGAATAATGGCAACATTCAGAGGAACAAAGAATAAGGTCCCAGAAATACTTTGGATGGATTTAATAATAAAAATGTATACTATGTAGAGAAGTATATTATGTCTCAGAAACACTATAATATAATATCTGAAAGAAAAAGTCATTCTATTCCACTAGCAGATGGTAAAACAGTAATTTGGACTACATTTTTAGCCTTTTTTTTTTTTTTTTGGCAAAATTGGGGCAATATTGACTTCTCGTTGTTTGAGAAACTAACAAAATAAAAAAGCATTTTTATTGTAAAATTAGTTTATAATTGTCATATTTAAGAAAACAAATAGAAACATCACTTGGAGGTCCATTTTCTGGCTCCAATGGCAATGCATTGCAAAACACAACATACATACACACATACACAAACACACAGCCACAAGGAATCAGCTATTGATGCTAAGCCGAATACCTAATTTTTAGATTGTGATTGAAGGACTTTGATCTACAACTTAAACAATGGGCATTTTATGAAAGGAAATAGCATTTTCTTTTTTATACTTTTAGCAAAGGAAAAATTACCACTAGGAATGAAATATAGCTGGAGATCATCTATTTTTTCTTTTGTAATAAAAACATAGTTTCCACAAATTTCACATATCCTTTAAAAATCATGAAAATGAACTGACTACATTATAATATTTGTAGGACTCAACAAGAGGACAGGTCTTCTTTGTAGGACTTCTGATAAAAGATGCTATGCTTCCTGAAGATATTTGTGTTCCATCTAGCTTAACTTAGATTGCAACACACCATCTTAGATAATAAGGTTTTTTTCAGAGCCCAATATAATTGAGCCAAATATAATTTTTTGGTATAGTTCATATTAAAGATTTTCTCTCACTTTTGAACATGATATAGCATTGTTTTCTCATCTTACCCAGCTTTAGTAAAAACAACTATTAATGGTATAGCTTAGGTCTGGGTTACCTGGAAGCGATAATATAGTCAGGTATTCCAGATATATCTAGGTCCTCTTTTGGTATTTTGCTGCTTTTATGTGAGATTTCTTAGGTAGTTGTACAGATAAAGTATAATGTAAATGGAAGTCAAGCTTCATTCATTCAAAACTTTTTATCAGTTATCAGTTTTATGCCAGGCTCTGTCCTAGATACTAGAAATATTGTAGTGAACAAAGAGACAGAAACTGTCGTGTTACAGAGCTTCCATTCTAGTAAGCAAATCAATAAAACGTGGATTATGTTGGATTGACTTAAAAACAACTCCACGACAACCTAGGCTATTTCTTAAATTTCTTATTCTAAAGCAGGTCTCTGTTAGAACTGGCTTGAAGCATGTGGCTTAGGCTCTTCTTTTATTCTTACTTTCATTGTGCCCCGAGTTGACCACCACAGAGTGATGAATGCATACCACACACAGAACAGGAGAGAGGAAAAGCAGAGGAGTTTTAAATGGCAGAGATTTTGCCCACTATTAAACAGGTCCTATAGTGTCACAATTGGACCAAATTTTCAACCTCTTGGGATAGGACTGCCATACTGGAGAGGGTGAGACACTCTGAGTTAAAAGAAATGTAGGAAGAACAAATCCTCTACCCCTTCCCTGCCACACAAGAACCCACGCATTCCAAATCTTGGCTAATGTAAATAACACTGCAATGAACATAAGGGTGCCTATATTCTTTTGAATTAGTGTTTTGGGTTTCTTTGAATATGTTCCCAGAGTGGACTTGCTGGGTCATAAGAGAGTTCCATTTTTAGCTTTTTGAGGAAATTCCATACTGTTTTCCACAATGGCTGCACCAATCTGCATCGCCATCAACAATGCATGAGGGTTCCCTTTTCTCCACATCCTTGCAAATACCTATTGTTTGCTGATTTATTAATTATTGCCATTGTGACAGGAATAAAGTGATATCTCATTGTGGTTTTAATTGGCATTATTCTGCAGCCCAAGTGCCCATAAGTAGATGAGTGGATAAAAAACTGCGGTATATTTACACAATGGAATACTACTCAGCTGTTAAAAAAAAGGATATCTTACCTTTTGCAACAGCATGGATGGACCTGGAGAGTATTGTTCTAAGTGAAATAAGCCAGTCAGAGGAAGACAAGTACCATATGATTTCACTTATACCTGGATTTTAATGAACAAAATAAACTAACAAAATAGAAACAGACTTGTAGGTACAGAGAAGAGACTAAGAGCTCTCAGAGGGGAAGGCATTGGGGGCTGGTGAAGGGGGTGAAGGGATTAAGCAAAGAAAAAAAAACCTTATAGACACAGATAACAGCATGATGATTACAAGAGGAAAATGGCGGGGGAGGGAAAAGGGTGGATAAATAGTGATGGAAGGAGACTTGACTTGAGGTGGTGAACATGCAATACAATATACAGATGATATATTATGGACTTTTATACCTTAAGCCTGTATAGTTCTATTAACCAATGTCACCACAATAAATTCAATTAATAAGAGAACCCATTCATTGATTGCCATTCTCAGGCAAAGACTTCTTATCCATGAAACAAAAGAATTCCTCCTGTGTGGGCTGCATTCCTCCTCAAGCACAGAACTAGGATCTCTGGTCTAGTCGTGTTCATTGGCTTCATTTTCTGGAAATCTAACAAACCAAAATATGAATGCCTACAGTCCAGGATAGCTTGTCAATGCTCTGCATCAAGAGAACTTTCCTTCCATGCACTCTCACAGCTGGGATTTTTCTTAATTTTTATCATCAATTTATTTTGCTTAAATATGGAGTAATGAAGATCAGGTTTTTATCCTCCTAAGATTAAAGTCCTGTAGTCAGGTAAAAATTTCTTGGTGTGCATGATAATTATTTTAGGAATATATAATTTCTTTTTAATTGGCTGTTCCAATGCACTAATTCAGAATGTACTAACTCATTCGCAAGGAGGATCATTAGATGCCAAGCCAAATAGGCAGCTGATCTGTCTTGTATAGTACATGGAAGGTGTTTCAGGAGTCCTTTCTGTCTCTCTTCCTTGGTCTTTCACTCTCTCCTTTTACTCTCAATTCCATTTTATAGGGCTGCTGCAGCAGGTGGGACATTTTGTCTTCTCATCTCATTAATCACTTGTGGGTAGCTGACGAGAGCTCTATTAATACCTGGTCAAAAGGCAGGATAATCTATAACATCCAGCAGCAGCAGCAGCAAAGCCAGTTTTGGAGGCAACGTGTTACCATGTAACCAGGCTGAAGTAATTTATGCAAACTAACACATTGCCTCTTTAAAGGAAACCTGCTTACTCAAACCAGAAGAGAGATGATTACTTTAACTCTCCCACCTGCATACCCGGCCCTCTGCAGAACTGTGACCTATTGAAGTTGGATTTTGCACTCCTAGCATTGCTGCTATGTATCTTCTCTCTTTTCTACCTGTTTGGACACTACAGGATCCTTGCATTCTTTCAGAACACGGTTCTACCCTGTTCCTAGCCCACTAACTACTCTCGCAGATTTTTAATGCAGATTTTGAATTTTAAAAATAATGTATTACTCCTTTCACAATTTTTTACTGTGGCTAAATTTTTTCATTACATGTTGGAATTTGAAGGTGTAGTGAATTAGTGTTGCTTACACTCCTGAAAAGCCATATAGGCTACTGCTGTTCAGGTGTTTTATCACCCAGATATCCCATGGCCTTCACAAAACAGCTGTATATATAGTGTTAACTAATGCATTTTATCATTTAAAAAAATCACAAACATATTATAACTGCTGAATGGATGATGTGATGCAGGAGATTAACACACTGAGTTGATATAATTCCAGCCAAAAGCAAAGGATCCTGTCACTTCAGTTAACTTCTCCGGGGGATATAGAAGACAAACACTAGATCTTTCTGAGTACTGAAAATAACTTGGGGAATCCCTAGACTTATTTCACAGATCTCTAGAGTAGAAGGGAGCTCATTGCTGAGATGGGCCAGGGTTCACACTCCCAAAAGAACCAAAGATATGGCTCTAACAACGAAGGGCTTCCAGTTTGGGAAGTTGGACGAATGATGCATTATGCTGTTACTAAAGAAATTGTGACTGAGGTATTAAGGAAAGAGACTCAAAGGGTTAAGTCTGGATGACAGTGGGTGGAGTAGCTAGAAGCCTGTTAGAGCAAATTCCAAGGCTACATATTTGCATATTTTTAAAATTTTAAAATAGAATTTGAATATGACTATCACATGTTTAGAAAGTCAGAAGAAATAACGGCTGAATGGTATCTGAAATCAATGTTCCTGTAGTTTCTTTTATTAAACAGTATATTTGTAATAAAACCTGCATCCCACGGGGGCCACGGTTTCCCACTCAGGTTTTCTTTACCCGGCGTTGTTAAATTTGGTGTGCCCAATTTGCTGTACCATGGCAGCCTAGTGAAGCCCATGAATCCCCCAGTGTCACTGGGATTTTGTGGCTTGTCATGGGCATAACTGAAGGAAATGATAACTTTTAGAGGTTCGTGAAAATAAGGATATAATTTCCCCCATCTAAATATCTGGACTCCCCAAATTCTGTTTTAGAACTGAACGTGTAATCTATTTTTGTGAGATAGTGAGGTACAGTGAAGATTAGGTATAGATTAAATTGCATCTAGAAAGATAATGCTGAAAATTTCTTAGCTATTAAATGTACCCCATGATTGCATAACCAGAGATCCAAAGAAGCAGGCCTCTTAATGCTTTCTCTGCCTTTCCAGTCCTGATTCCCACTCTATATTCTGATGTATCTTGGCTCTGTCTGATTTGAACTTTTCTACTCTTTCTACAGTTAATATATGACCACTGTCCCTCAGACCTGGTGCTCTACAATGATTTGTTTGTTTTAAAAAAAATCCCTTCCCTTTATGGTCTCCATTTGCCTCTGACTTCCCTGCATGCTGACATTTAGTCTGTCTCCTGGCTACCTACCATGGCTCCAAGTCCCATGGATGGCCCATCTCCATCTCCACAGAGGAATCTGGACAAATGAGAAGGGAAGCAGTTTCTCGTGTTAATTAGGGGAACTAGAAACTTAATGAAAATTTGACACAGTACTTTGCCTTTTGCTATGACTTTTTTTTGGCAGACAGAAATAGCAGTGAATAATTTTAACTATATCACGGGTTGATGCAATTTACAATACCATGTTTGCTTATGTTTTGGAATGCAATAAACAGCTCCTAATGCAGTTCAGGTCGTCATCCGTATTTAAATTTCTACAATGGTTCCTAATAACTCAGATATAGCAATAAGCCAAAGTCTAGCACCCTGAAGTGATCTGGCTCCATGTTTCATATAGTTGACAGATAATGTTCAAGTTGGCTTGTTTATTTACAAGACAACAGACCCCTCACCTTCCTTGATGAATCAAATTTACCCCCTTAAACATAGTCCCTGTGTCTCTCTAAGTTTTCCAAAATTTTATTTAGGATGATATACCTATTAGTTGATTACATTGGATTTATCACTAACCTGGTTTAGGTGGTAGAACCTCTATAATCAAGAGCAGTTGGCAACACACCTTGTAATTGGAGAGTAATCATCTGTGTTATTTAGTTGCACTGTGACCAAACTAATGATGATAAATGTCCTGTTACACTCCAGGCTTGTCTGTCGCAACCTGCATGTGAATGATAAATGAAGGCATCTAGAGGAGGGGGACAGCATGGGCTGGAAACCTTACCACAGGAACCAAGGGCGAGGGGATTGGGGTGTTTGTCTTGGAACATGATAGTAATGTTTAAGAATAAGAATAACTGTCTTTAGTAAGTGGACTTCAATCTTGAAGGACCCTTAAATGACGACGGTAATATGAATTGAATTAGGGCTCTCTACCGCATCCCAGAATATAAACATCCTCGGTGCTGTAAATTGCATCAACTCATGATATAGCTAAAATTATTCACTGCTTACCTCTATTTGTCTTGAGTGGAGGACAGAATAGAAACAGAACCATTGAGCAAATGTTAAGATAAGCATATTTTAGCTTAAGATAAGAAAGGATTTCTGTTAACCAGATCTTTAAACAAGCAAGCAAACAACCTGTCCTCCCAACTCATAATTTATGATTCTGTGATTGGAGAGGGGGCCATGGGATGAAGCCCTGATCCTGTGCAAGGTGACTTAATGATAAACATTGACATTCTAGTTCATTCTTCATACTTACGGTGTTTGTGTCTACCTATTAACACTTCGCTGGTGCCCAAAGCTGCGACTGTCATTAACATAGAATAGTATTTTATTTCTGCAAGTCTGGTAACAAAATGACACATTAGATGTCTATGTTATCTGTATCCAGGGGAAAGAAGTCTCCTCCAACCCCTCACTCATAGGCTCAAGAATTAACAATCACGTTTCATCTCACAGGAAATCTGGGTATCTCATAGAAACTATGAATGCTGTTCCCATAAAAAGTCATACTTTCACCAGCACACAATTTTTGCATACAGCATGAGGGGTATGTGCAACCTCTAAAGCTCAGCTGTAGAACCCTAAATAAGAACATCAATGGCAGAAATTTGGCTATTTTATTTCAGTGAAGAGGAATGGATCTCAGGAGGAAACAATGTTGCAGTTTGATTGCTCTGGTTTCTCACTTCTTCCTTATAGCTCATTCTGCTCTACAGTGTGGCAGGGGCCTCAGGTGGTGATCTAGATCATTCTTGTGCTGCTTAGCAGTAGGATTTAGCAGAATGACACATGTGCTTCCAGAGTACTGTGCTGGCAAAACTTCCAAAGAAGATTCCGTGATTTAATGCACTTTATTAATCCTAGATTTTTTTTTTTTTTAACTAAGCAGCGTTTTATGTTGTCCTGTAAAGAAAGCATGACTGTCTTATTTTGGGTTCCTTTGAAAGCAGACCTCTAGATAAGTTGCGAGTAGTTTGGTTGAGAACAGCAGAATTACTGGTAGAAGGGGAATGATACAGGAAAAGAAGTGAAGTGAAAAGAGGATTTGTGGTCAAGCCAGCAAACTTGTGGGCTACTGGGGCTAACTGCCCAGCCTTCAAGCCCACATCGGGAGCCCTTGTAGAACGCATCTTTCAGAGTTCTCGTAAGAGATGATGAGGCCGGGATATGTAGAACCCAAATTCATTGACTGCTGAGGGTGGGTAGCGCTTCTGGCCTGCTGAGCCGGTAGCAAAGAGAGCTTCAGTGGCCAGAGAAAACTATTTCAAAAATAAATTTAGTCACTAGGAACTTGGACTTGTATCCCTGAAGTAGTGAGGGAGTGTGGAAGTAGATGAGGCACCTAAAGCATCTGCTGCAAAAGTTTTTTATGGCCTGTGCTTGAGGTTTGATTCAATGAATGTTGTAGCAAACCTAACCAAAGGCAGAATGAGGCAAGTCTGTAAATTTCATTAGCAATGCAATTTTTTTTTTTTTAGCTTCCCAGTTTCCTAAAAGTATCTACTATTGTGACTAGTTCTAAATTGTTGCTTTATCTTAGTGAAGGTAAATTGGTTTGAAAGATATCTCCAATTAATTTTTACTCATAGGTTCAACTTACATTAAATATTTTTCCAGAGTTCTTACTTTTAGACAACTTGATGGCTATGGGATTTATGTCCCTTTATTCTTTTGATATATCTTAGGAAAGGAATGCTTTTGTTATGGCAAGGTGAACTGTGATTATGAAATGAATTGAGAAGTGTTTCCTCCGTTTCCATTTCTTGTTAGAGTTTGTGGGTTGTTTTTTGATTACTAAATCAGTCTCTTCTCTTGTAGTACATCCATTCTGGAGTTAGTTTTAGTAGTTTGTGTTTTTATACAAGTTTCTTCATTTCCTCTAATTCGTTGGCATACAATTGTTCATAGCAGTATTCATTTATAATCGTACCTATTTCTGTAAGTTAGTAGTAATGTCACCTTTATTTCTAATTCTAGTAATTTGAGTCTGTTTTTCTCTTTCCCTTTCCTTTATTCCCTCCCTCCTTCCCATCATTCCCTCCCCCTCTCTTTTATTTACCTGTCAAACTAACTATAATTTTGTCAATTTTGTTGATCTTTTTAAAGAGCTAGCTTTTGTCTTCACAGACTTTTCTCAAATATTTTCTCTTCTCTATTTCATTAATTTCCACTTTAATCTTTGTTATGCCCTTCCTTCTCTTGCTTTGGGTTTAGTTTGCTTTCCTTTTTCTCATATTAATTTAGGCAATTGATTTGGGGTGTTTCTTCTTTCTTAATATAGACATTGATAGCCATAAATTCCCTCTAAGCACTGCTTTAGTTACTTCTAATAATTTTTGTTACACTGTGTTTTTATTTTCATTCATCTTAAAGTAATTTTCTGATTTCCTTTTTTATTTAATTTTTGACCTATTTGTTATTCATGTGTGTTGTTAAATTTCCATGTATTCATTAGTTTTCCAAATGTTTTCCTGCTATTGGTTTTTAATTTCATTTTAATTTCAGTGTATTGGGTGGAATGTTCTCTAGATGTATGTTAGCTTTAGTTTATCTACAGGATTGTTCAAGTTTTCTTTTCCTTGTTGCTCTTTTGTCTAGCTGTTCTATTACTGAAAGTGGAAATAGCCAATTCTTAAGTTTTTTTTTCTTTATAATATTCCCAGGTCTATTATAACCTTATTGAGTTGTGATCATAAAATATGCTTGCAGTTTTTCGGTGTGTAAAACAATATTACTTAATTCAACAGTAACTCTTCAGCCTTAGTATTCCCATCTTCAAAATGAAATACTGATTTCTGCACTGCTTGCTTTAAATGAGTGATATTTGGATTATACAATAATACATTCAAGTAATAAAGCAATTTATAATTACAGAGATTGAGGACCAGAGAATGGTCCTCAACTGGAAATTGGGAAATATCTGAAAATATTTTTGATCATCACAACTTGGGAAGTACTACTGGCATCTAGTGGGTGGAGGCCAGGATTGCTACTAAATATCATACAAGACACAGGAGAGCCCTTTCAACATAGCATTATTTGGTCCAAAATGTCAACAGTGTCACTACTAAGAAACACTGTGCTATATACGTGGGTGACCCAGCTAAGGCAGAATAAAGGCTAAGAGATGATATAAGTGGTGTTTATAAAATCATGGAGAGTGTGGATAAGAGGATGTTAAGCTTAGTCACAAATCACAAATGTCTTAAAAAAGGATATATTTATTAGACCTCAAAAAGAATAAGTTAAAAAATGTATATATTGAGTGCATTTTACATTATACATATAATCATAATTAACCTGTAAGTGCAAAATAAAAATTGAAGGTTGCTTATTTGTCCCACAATTACTGGTGCAATAATAGTAAAAAACATTGAGGGAAAAAGAAGACATGGTTTTAGATCTTCATATTAGAAACTTGTATAAAATTATAAGTAAAAAATACAAAAAATTATCAAGTACCTTTTTAAAATATATAAAAACTATTTGTTTGGAGAAAGTAAGAATTTTCTGCCCCAGTCAGGGGATTTAATTACAAACAGAAAGATGGATATTTTGGCAACCTAAAGAGTAGAGCTTTCCCAGTTCAAATGAACAGGCATCTAACGCAAACACAATGGAAAAGATATTTGAAAAACAGAACTCCTGTCATACCATCCTACCAATCAGACTTCCTAAAAATAGCCACTATTAACATTTTGTATTTTTCTAGGGAAAAAAATGGATCTAATTTTAAAAACTAGTAAATTCATTAAAACTAAATGTACCATGGGGA
This sequence comes from Pteronotus mesoamericanus, assembly GCF_021234165.1. Classification (NCBI taxonomy): domain Eukaryota; kingdom Metazoa; phylum Chordata; class Mammalia; order Chiroptera; family Mormoopidae; genus Pteronotus; species Pteronotus mesoamericanus. The sequence goes on from NW_026555245.1 coordinate 12,236,985, forward strand.
TGGGTTTATGTGCGTCCAGGGGGAGACATTCCCATTCTGTTTATTAAGAGAAGCCTGGGATGATTTGGAGGAGATCTTTGTCTTTTTTTGTTATGATATGTTGAAAGCAAGTTTTATCTACCTCAATATTTTATCAGTTATTCCAAAAGCAGAATGAAGTTCTAAGGAAGTATGACATTTGGATGTCTATTACTCTGATTATTCTGGTATCTCTGAGTTTGCAATATGTATCCTAAAATCTACTTCATTCCTACACCTATCCTGATAGGACATAAACACAGCCACAGGAAAATGGCAGTTTCAGTTTCTAAAGCATTACTCTGGTATATTCATTTCAGTCAAACTTCATACTTAGCTAAGTCTTAGTCTTTCAGGAGCTTTAATGTTTTCTAAAGCTCCTTAGAAAATCTTTCAGGCAAAGGGGACTTAGGAGTCACACATTCCGAAGCTGAGCAGTCGATGAGAGTGCAGATAATAAGAATTTAGCAAGCCATTAGCATGCAGCTATTTCTCTCTCCGCCCTGCAACAAGTGGACCTCAATTTTTCTGGGCTGTATTTTACTGTGGAATAACTCAGGAATCGGCATCGTTGGCAAGTACAATGCACCATCCTGGAACTTTTCAAATAGTTCACCTTCAGTCCTGTATGGGATAAAAAACCATGAATTTCATGGGACTCTTTTTTATAATAGGCCACTAATCACTCTTGATCCTATGATAAATTTAAATACTAACTAATCCACTTTGAATAGGGATTAAGCTTCAATGTAGGAGGAAAGTATTCATTAGAATTCATTACATCAATTTGTAATTTGAATGATGTGTCTTCTAAATAAGGTACTGCATTTTCTAATGATTGTTAACTGGGAGTCTTAATATCCTCATTATTAATTAATGGAAAGAGTGATAAAAACTATAATAATCGAGAGGATGCTTGTGAGTCCCCACTCTTCCTTTATCTCTGAAATATCTAGCAGTTAGTATTTTTTCAGACAAGCAATGCCAAGATAGAAAATCACCACAGTAGAAGGAAAAATATAACAAACTCAAATTTCTTATGGATAAATTGATGTGCATGAAAAATGGAATATATGTTGTAGACTTCCTTATTTTGATCTATCTTTATTGTTGTTAGACTCATTGTCAAATCATTTTACAAATTTGGGATGGAAATCAGATAAGATAATCATTTTTCATTGCCTTATATTATCCATATGTTGAATGAAAATATCTAACATTACTGAGCTAACATTGAAAAATAGTTTCCTAACCTGAGTATTATTTCATTCTGAATAATTGCCACTATAGTATAATTATTTACATTTTGATCTTAAGATATTTAAACCATGAAATATAAATGAATTAGACATTTCTCTTTCTTTAGCACTTAAAAAATAAAGATTCTGCAAGTAGTTAGTCATTTGACAACTGAATAATGAACTCGTATTCTGGGACCTCAATGTCTAGGAGGGTATTTCATTCAACTTGAAAGAATAAATAATAGTCTTCAATGCAGGAAATTGCCTTAAATTTAATTCTTTACCTATATAGTATCATCAAACTTGATGAATTTTGTAACTTATTAAAAGTGATTCTTGTTACCAAGGTTGATAGTGAAATAAAATTGAGAATGTTTGTACAGCACTTGATGTATGCTAGGCACTGTGCTGCTGCTCTCTGCAATTAACTCAGCTAGTCCTCACAAAGGACTTATAATGCAGTCCTATTAGAAATCTTAATATTAGAAAGTTAGCAGTGGAACTTGGATTCAAGCCTAGATAGTGTGGCACTAGAGTCCATACTTGTACTACTGCCCTGCCTTTTGGTGTGGTGCCCTCATTTCAGTGACTGTGTCTTGATGATCCATTTCATATACATATGGGCATGCTTTAAAAAAATTTCCATAATAGTATAGTCTCCCAGTCACTCTTTCTCAGCTCATTATTGATTCTTTTTAATCTCGTGAAAGCAGCCCAACCCATTCTCATAATCGTAAAGCTGGTGCCAATGAAAAATGCCATCATTGCAGGCAATTCCCAGAAAATTTCTTCGAATCTTCTATTTGCTGTCTTATTCTTTACTTTTTATCTACCAGTTAGGTCCTGACTTCCTAGCATGATGTGAACATCATTTTTACATCATGGTCTTGGTGACAGATTTTGTCTTCTCTGATTTTGTCCCTAGTTCCCTCACAGGCCACAGCTTGTATACTCATCTCTTCATTTTTGCTCCTGGTCTTATATATCATTTTATTACCTATATCTTTTTTATATTATACAGTGTTAATCAGAATTAAATAGATAATGTGGTAAAGGTACATTCTGATATTTCAGTACCTTAACAAAATAAAGGTCTCCCCTCCCTCACTCAGCCCACCTATTAGGAGCAGGTGTTCTCCAAGGTTTCCACGGTAGGAGAAGGTGGGATGATGGAGAAATGCTCACTCTTGACTGAATTAGCCCATAAAATGGCACATGCTTTGGTCAAAGCGAGCGTATGGGCCCAACTTAACTGAAAGTGAGCCCAGGAAACATGGGGGAGCACATGGAATATCTGATGAGCTTTAATAACGTTTCCCATAATATATTAAGACCTCAAGATTTTTTGATGTGTAAATTAAAAATTGCCTTTGAATTTTATCTTGAGAATGAGTTTATGGCCTACTTAAACTATTTTATCTTTTTATTACTGATGCACAGTGAAGATGACCCTATATCATCAACGTCTAGAATACAGAAATAGTTTTTTAATACCAATGTTATGATATTTTGCTATACTAGTAATGGACATTAGGGGACTCTAGGTCAGGTGATGAAGTGCCATATTTTTAAGTCTATCAGGATATAAAGAAAAAGAAAGTAAAAGAAAAAAACATTTCACCAGTGTTTTATATGTCTCCTTTCAAATTTTCTTGCCTGATCCTCCATAAATTTTATAAAATGGAGCATGTGGGTATGTGTATCAATCAAAATAATTTCCATATGAGGGTATTATAGATTAAAAATAACAAAATTATATTATTTCTTTGGTGTTGTGAGGGGATCTTTTGTTTATAGATTTCTAAAATGGAGAAACCCTAACTGAATATCCAGGCTTTCACAGTTGTTTTCCAAAGAAGACTGGAAATGACACTCCACTCTGGAAGTCCTTCAGAAATAGGTAAACTTGTTATATGCATATACATTTCTATCCTCAATGTGGGTGTACATTTATATAAAAAATGTGAGGTTATTTCTCTTGAAAAGATAAATAAAATCCTGGTGGAAATTTTTGATGTATTTTTTTAACCTGGTAAAAGATTCTTACAGAATGGATCGCTAACTTAAAACCTCCTTTATATTGCTCAATTTTCTCTGAATGTGAAAAATCTTCACTTTCATCTGAAGGTTTCAAATTTATACTGACCATTACTTGAACATTCTATATTCTAAGGCTTTCAGGTTAAATGGTATCACCAGCCAAAAGTGGAATTCCTACTGGCACAGCATGAAGTAATACAGTAATAATGAATACTGTATAGAAAAAAGTAATACAGTAATAATGAATAATATACAGAAAAAAATTAATGCAATTGTCGATTGCTGGCACTGAATATAAAAATAATTAATTAATTGATTGATTGATTGTCTATGTTTCTTCAAATCATATAATCTTCTTGGAGGACAATTTTAACAAATCAATATTTGCAAAACTCCTAAAAGAGTGACTAATTCACAATGTAAGTCTTGGGTCCCCACCAACTCCTTGTTCACATATTTAAGTAGATCTTCTTTCCCTCCTTTCCTTTGAGAAAATTAGTCCTGCCTTCTGGTATTCATGATACCCACTTCTGTGCAGAAACTGGTGAACTTCCTGGTTGGAAGTTTGTGAGAGTCATAATTTGTATTTAAAAAGCCACATATGCCACTAAATTATCAAGTTTAAAATGTCTATAGATATTCTTCATTAACTACAATATCTGGATAATTCTCTTCAGCAGAACAAAAATCGTGTAGACTGTGATTTAGTAATTTCTGGACCTCTTAGGTTGATCACTATCTGAAAGACAGTCTGTGGAATGCTATCAATATCAAGATCAGAATTGGCAAATTGATGGACCACACATAGGTTGTCGTTGGCTGGAAGGTGTGCTTTGGCCACATCCATATGTTTGGTTTTGCTTTGTTTTAAGTGCCTCATTAACAGCAGAAAATGATCGAACAGTTGAAGACCAAGGTGTTTTACATAAAGGTGCAGATGTCATTTCAAAATCAGAAGGTCTAGCAACATCGGAACTACATGCCCTGCATGCAGCTATAGGTGCCTAGTGTCTTTAAATGAAGTACCTGTTCTTTAAGTCAGTTCAGCTGCCACCCATCCCCAACTCTCAGGTGTCTTGTTGCAGGTGGAAATAGAATTGTTCCACAGAGTCACAAGAAAAACATCTGGAGACCCACACACAGGAAGTTGTGAGCAATTGTGGTAGGCTTTTTGGAGTGAAAACAAAAGAGTCTCCCCAAGTGCTTGATGTGTCATCCAGAACCAGGTGGCTCAGTTCTGGGGCCGCAAACCTGTGCTTGTCTTCACCAAGCCCAGGAAGACCAGGACCCAGAAATGCTATGCTGTTACCCGCCATTAGCATCCAAAGCTCTGGCAGTCTAGCTTAGTCTCTGTCCCCTGTCTGGCTGGCTTAGTCTCTGTTCATGTGTGGCCCGTGGCTGGTGCTACACTTCAGCCTGCCCTTAGGTCCACATAGCTGCCGCTGGTCACCATTCAAAACAAATACACTTTTAATATTAAAGTTTAATTTACATATTTTGAAACGTACCATTCTAAAGTATACATTTTATATATGTTGACAAATACACATTTTATTTAACTCACACCACTATCAAGAAACAACATATTTTCCTCATTTTAGTAAGTTCTCTCATGATCCTTCCTAGTTAACCTTCAGCCCCTAGAAACAGTCATTGTTTTAATTCTGTTAAAAAAAACAACTCAGTCAGTTAAAGATCTTATTGGCTTTATTCAACAATTCATAAATCAGGAGGCATCCAATGTAGCAGACAGAAAGGAACTTCAAGGAGCTGTACAGAATGAAAGACTTCTTATAGGTAGAAGGGGGCAGGAAGAAAGAAGTTATACTACACAAAAAAGTGGATTGGTTATTGTAAGGTTACTTTTCCTTATAGGGTGGCAAGGGTGTATTAAGCAGATTACACAGTAGTGCTGATCAGGTGATTTCTGATTGACTGGTTTAACATTCTATTCCTGGTAAAGCCAGAATAGTAATTAAATTAGGTCTCAGTTTGGTGACGTGGGGCTTAGTATAAGTGACTCTATTTTGGGCCTCTTGTCTTGCTTTTAATAATTCCCCCTTTTTTATCACATTCTCATCCTAACTAAGAAATGTGATCAAAATTTAAGGCATTAATGCTATTCCCAGCTACTGCTCTGGAGTTCTCACAGTATATATGTATGTATGTGTTTGTATGTGTGTGTGTTTGTATATTTTGTATTTATATTTTTGCTGATTCTCTGTGTGTTATTCACAAATCATGATGTTGGATTTACATTATTTAAGTCAGTTATCCTCTTCTATCTTTTTCTGATGTTTTAGTTTTTGGGAGATTGTTTGGTGGTTAGCAGGAAGACTATTATAGTTATCATAATAGTCAGGATAACATCCAATGTCTACTATTTATTTCAGAGTTGTGGTCTTCAAGACCCAATCAATCAGAATGAAATAAGTCACAGAAGGACCCTACTGTAGAAGTCACTTTCTTAAGCCAGCTGGCTTGTTCAGTAGTCTTATGTAGTTGAGCTTCAGCTTCCCCAGGAATGACAATCCAAGTACAGCCAGTGGTGTTGGCCATTGCACAAACACCTCCTTGCTTAGCTAAAAGATAATCAAGGGCTCTCCTATTATCAAGAACAACTTTGGTCAAAGAGTTTAGGGTTTTTTGTTTGTTTGTTTGTTTTTACCAGTTAGTGCTTTAGTAACAGATTCTACGGTATCTTTGAGAATTAAGGAGAGTCTTCTGATCATAGCCTCATTTGCACTTACTCCTAACCAGAGGAATAGGGAGTTTGCCAGAGAGAAACAAATTTTGAGTCATGCATGCCTCATGGTAATTCCTGTTTCAGTCTATGGCTCAGGAAAGGTAAGAGCCACGGAGACCAGCAAAATTTAAGGGTCTGTAGACCACATAGGTGGCTTAATCTGGTTATCCTTGCCTTGTGTCCTTTCTTTTACGGAGCCTGGATGCAAGTTTCCTTGGTTTTGGAATTGTTAACCAGAGGGAGGAAAACAGACCCACAGGATTAGAAAGTCTGACAAAATGGAAAGAGGGCTGAGTTTTTTCTAGAGAAACTGAGGTATTGGAAATCAGGGAGAAGCTTGTGTTGGGCAGAACTACAAGACCACCAGCTTGCAGCAAATCCAACGGTTATTTGGAGGTTGGATTACTGCCCTTTGCTGTGGCATGAGATATGTAAACAGTAGCATTATCTTTCCAGGCCAGAGCAAAGCAAAAGGTGGACAAAGGAATCATAAAGACCTTCATTATATCAGAATTAGGAAAAGAATGGTCAGAGAGGGAAGGGGGAATGGAAAGAAAGGTTCTTGATCTGATGTCTTAGGAGAAAGCAGTTTACCATGGTGTTCGTTACTTCTCTTCCGAGTCAATTTCATTTTGAGCTTTTTCACAGGACCGGATGTCAGGTGGAGTCTTCTTTAGCTGTGTTCTATGCATCCAAGGTTCAACACCTTGTAATTTGGCAAAGGTGCCAGTAGTTGAGAGTACTTCATAAGGTCCCTTCCGTGACTCTTACTTTGTAAAAGCATCAGAGTAAAACAGTAACTGTCTCTAAATGACAAAAGACTTAAACGTACCCATTGTTAGTGACCTGATGAGAGATTATTTAATGGAATTGGTGAGGAAATTTGGGTATTTCTGTGATATATAACATTATACTGAGACACATCAGATTTCTAGGAATTTCATACAATTTTCTAAAATACTTACATTAATAACATGCCTCCAAACAAATATAATATAAGAAGGTTTAGCACCACTTCTTATTTGATAATACATCTCATGTGATTTAACATATCAAATAAATCTAGTTAGCTTAACATTTTACCAGGTAAGAGACATATTCTTTGGGATTTTTTTCAGAAGCCTTGTGGGATTTCTCAAAGTTATTTTCAGATCAAAAAGATTCCATTTAGAATTTGATTTTGGGGAGTTGTCAAAACATCAAAGATATGAACATTTGGCTAAATAGGATTATACAACATTATAAAATAATACTTAATTATCCATTTAAACAAAGTAACAATAGAAGATGAAATTCAAATATAGAAGGTTACATATTTATAAGCAAAGCTTAGCCCTTTCAGTATTGAGAAGACTAGATTTTTTTAAGTAAGGAAAGACCTGTTAAAGATAATATGAAACACCTTAAATTATTTCATTAAGGGACAAAATCTTTGTTGTCCAGGCAGATTACATAAAAGGTAAAGAAACTTTCATAATCTCTTACAAAAATCAGACTAAAAGTCTAATAAAACTTTGTCCTTTTAACAGAGAGAGAACCAAATTCTAACTTTGCACCAGTGTACTTTTGATATTTAGGTTCATTTAAAAAATAAAACTTAAATGAACCCATTCAAATCTTAGCTAGCTTCTCCACATATAAAATTCCTTTCCCAAAACTTTTCCACAGAACTAGTACAAATTTTTTATATCTATTCAGATTTTGTCTTATTTTTTAAATACTGAAACAAGTAGTCATTTTACTTTCTTTCCCTAATTTTCACACAGTTCTTTTTATCTTTATTATTTTTAAGTAGTTTTAATTATATATGTTGATTAGAATTCTTAACCCTTAGAGTCCTTAATTCCTAGTGAAAACTAAGAAGAAAACAATTGTGGATTGTCATTTATACTAACATTCTGTGGATTGGCAAACTGATAAATACAGTTTATAATTTTTATAAGTATATTATTCCTCATAGTACATTTTTCAATGTGGCACAAAACATGTTTATTAATGGACTCAAATATCTTTAGTTCCTCTTTAAAAGGAAACTAAAAGTGGATAAACCTATGTTCAATAATCAGTTTTTCGGTATTTTCTTATTTGTAAATGATCTAAACATTAAATGAACCTCCATCATTTAACTTACCTCTGTATAACTTTAAAGTTTCAAGTTACCAGAAAGATTTTGGAAACTAAGTAGACATATCATAAAATATAATAGTTGCTGAAAAGTTAATCTAAAAACTCTATTCCATTTACATCGATCTAAATCACTTCTTTTTAACATATTTTTATATTACTCATGAAAATTTCACAAGACATTAAACAAAGGTAGCCATTGTTACTAAGTTGTTTTTCTTCCTGACAAATTTTGTAACAGAGATAATGTGAACTTATTTGACCAGTGAACCTGAGTAGAATAAAATTTGTATGCCTATGTTATATTTAATGCTGATAACTCTGAAGACATACCTATGTTAATTAAATCAACAACCTTAAACTAGCTTTTATTTACCAAACATTATCCCAACTCACATTAGCTTGAAAAATATTTGAGTTAGTTTCAATATTTCTGACAGTATAGAAATACTTAATTTTATAAATGCTTATTTTTTATTTAAGACAATTAAATGGAGTTTCTTTTTACAAATTATTTTTGGCAATACTATCTAGAGGAAGAAAAATATCACACATCTACAACATACATACATAAACATACAGGCACAAATAGATCTTACAGATTTTGTTTTAAAATTTTAGCTATGTGTCAGGTACAATAATACAGAATTTACTAGTTTGTAAATAATAGTTCAATTCAAACTATAGAAACTGCATTTCTAGCAGTTGAAATAAATTAAAGTTACCTGCTCAGATGGCTAATGTTTTTTACTAATATTTGTGGAGAAGATACTTATAAAGACATTTTATTTTTTTCCTTCTGGTAAGAAGATAGGTGGGCTTTGAATTTCTCCCATATCCGCATTTCTGTTCTTTTCTAAGACTAGGGTAGTTATTTTTAATTCCTTAAAAACCTGTGGTGCAACTTAAATGACATTGTAGGCTTAACAACCCTTCCAACTGCATTGTCTTCAGTTTGCTTCTGCCCCTTAGGTGGAAATCAAGGGAAAAGATCTGCCACTTAGATGGAAATAAAAAGATTCCTATGTTCCAAATTTAGAGCTGTTTGTCTTTGGATTGTTTATTTTTACTTCTGGGTACATAGTTTCATTTAGCTTAGGGGAGAAGGCCTAAAAGAAAATTCTTATCAGGTTCTGAATATCAGTTTCCAGTTTGGCCAACTTCTATTTTTTTTTTTAAAGGCAAAAACAAAACAAAACAAAACAAAACAAAACATCCCCTTTAACATATATCTTGTCAGGTTCAGCTGGGACAGACAGTAAACACTTCTGGCAATAATGAACAACACTTCATTTTTTAATTTTTAATTTCTTTTTATTGTTTAAATACAATCGTCTCCATTTTCCCGCCACCACTTTCCCCTGCCCCACCCACCCCCACCTCCCACCCTCAATCCTTCCTCATTTTGGCTTTGTCCATGGGTCCTTTTATGTGTTCCTTGACTTGACCCTTCCCATTCTTTTCCCGTTACCCCCTGCCCTCCTTCCCTCTTGTTGCTGTCAGTTTCTTTTTTCTTTCAGTGTTGCTAGTTATGTCTTCTTTGCTTGTTTGCTTTGTTGATTAGGTTTCTCTTATAGATGACATCATATGGTATTTGTCTTCTACCACGGAGCTTATTTCACTTAGCATAATGCTCTCCAGTTCCATTCATGCTGTCGTGAAGGGTGGTAGCTCTTTCTTTCTGCTGCATACTATTCCATTGTGTAAATGTACCATAGTTTTTTGATCTACTCATTTACTGAGTCTTTCCCCAAAAGGGTGCAAAGGATACCACCCTCCCAAGAGCAAGAGCCACTCCCAAAAACAGTCCAAAGAAAGGCTTAGACAGTGCCCTTGCAAACTGTTAACAATTGGTAGGACACTAGCAGAAAATGGAATTCAACCCACATTTCTGTCCTGCCATATTTTTGGTGACCTTGCCTGATGGTTGTCAAAGAAAGTTCTCAGAACACAAAGAGACAAACAAGGCAATGGCTGCCCATTGGAGAAAAAGGATCAATAATCACTGGGTCTGGATTTGGAAAGGAAGGGAAATGTGAAATTCTACCTTCCTCTTGACTGGGTACTACTACAGACACAGATCTTGGAGAGCTGACCCCATAAAAATTCTCACTTTTAGCTCTGCCCATTTTCTGAGGATTCCAATCTGCAGGTTCCTGAGCAAGTGGGGTTTAAAGTAGAGTGTAGCTCTGGTAGCTTCCAGAATTGAACAAGGTTTTCCATTACTTTTAATTTTAGTTCCCTCTCATATGTTTAAAGGACTAACTGGTAGCAATATAGCAAAGAATCCCTTGGAGTCCCATCAAATCTTAAAGAGGCCCATTTCAGGGATCTACTGCAAAAGTAAATATGAGGGTACCTATAAAAGTGCTCATGTGAGAAACTTTGGTTTATCGGCTTGTAGTTTCTTCAGAGTGGAAAGACAATTTACTTAGAGGGTTAGTTAGACTCTGAGTACTCAAGAGAAGGAGGATAGAGAGGAGCAGTGAGAATCATGTCAGTCTTGGTGTTTTTCAGATTTCCTCTTGTGTCTTTAGTTTTTCATTGGCCTTTTGCAATAAATCTGTCAATGTGTGCTAATTAAAAGAGGTGTCCCATTTTGTTCATGTGATTTTGGAGACCTTCAGTTCAAGTGCACTTCTTAAATAAATGATCTTGTCCAGTTGAAACATTCCTCATAATGGTCACTGTAATTCCACATTGCCTTAGTAAGCTTTTGCCATTTTTGTAGATATTTATAGCTTTTAAGACCACAGATCTTAGATATAAAATAAACAGTTTTGCTGGATGATGCCATGTTCAATTCTTTGAAATTTGAGGACCCTGTTTCTTTAGCTAAGTCAAATTAATATCCAAGAGGGATATGCTATTGGGTTGGGGATTTTGTGGTGTTTTACAGTGTACTTTACTAACAGAGATTTGCTGGAGGTTGGCCAGTGACCTAGTATAAAATATAACCTGTCCTGTGACCAACTTATCCTAGCATGTGAATCTTAAAGTTAGGTAACAAGCACTCTAACAGCTTTTAGGTACTCAACCCATGCCCAGCAAATTTGTAGCTTTGGCTTCTGAGATTTTCATTAATGATCATCTACTATTCCTTTACCCCATGTGTCATTAATAGAAACCAACAGTAACCAATGAAATGGTACTGTGATCACCAAACAGTAACCAAAGAGATGGCAGTTTAGACTGACCAAGAGAAGGCTGTAGGTGTGTATCATAAGCAGTTCCCAAATGGAACTATGAGCCGAAGCACCAGACCCGAAGAGAGAATGTGAACTAAACCAGAGGACTTTAGACCAAACCAAGGTTTAGGAACTCAGGTTCCAGGTGAAACCATGTGCCATCTTCAAGCTGACCTGAGAAGCCCTGGACTGGGCCTGCAGACTAATCAAGGGCTAAGGACTAGTGCTCTGATAGCGTCTCCTGTCAGTCATTAACCCTGGACTGGAAAGCCAATTTGATGAGGAGCTCAAAGCAAAGTAATTACTGGATCACAAGGTTGCCATATGTTTAACTTTCCAAAACAGTGCGAGCTCTCCAAAGCAATTTTACTAATTTTACCCTCTCATTACAAATATGTGAGAGTCTGGTTGCCCCACATCTTCACCCACATTTAGTGTTGTATTTTTCTTTCAAGCTTCCTACTTGTACTAGAGTATCATCTCATTAATTTGAGTTGCCTTGGTGACAAATGATGTTGAACAGTTTTTAATATGTACATTGTTCATTCACATATTTTATTTTATGAGGTGTCTATTCAAGCCCATTTTTAACTTTGTGTGTGTGTCCAGAGAGAGGTTATTTTTCTTTTTATCAATCAGTTGTAGGAGTTCTTTGTGTATTCTAGATTCAAGTTGGATATATGAAGTATAAATATTTTCTTCCATTTTTCAAGGAATTTGCCTATTCATCTGAATTGCTAATTTTATCAAGATAGAGGGTTCATAGTATCCTTTTATAATCTTTTTGAGGTCTGTAGAATCTATAGTTAAGACACTTCATTGAATGTTGGTATTAACAATCTGTGCTTTTTTCTCTTTTTCTTGATGAATCTGAAGGTTTTTTTTTTATCAATTTTATTAGCCTTTTCAAGGAATTAATTATTGACTTTATCGATTTTCTATATTGTTTATTTACTATTTCACTGATTTCTGTTTTCTTTTTATTTTCTCCAGTGTTGATCTGTTTGCTTTGAATTTATTCTGCTTTATTTTTCTTATGTCTTAAGATGTAAGCATAGATGACTGACTACATCTTGTTTCTTTCCTTCTCTAGGCAATTGAAGATAAAAATTTCACTCTAAGAATGCTTTAGCTGAATCAGATGCTTCAGATATGTCAGTTGTATTAATTTTATAGCTTTTGTTTTTATGACAACTATATTACTGAATTTCCTGGTAAAAATGTTCACTTACGGCTTTAATTATAGCATTGATATTTAAAATACATAACACGACGATGCTTCCAGGGCACTGGCAATTAACTCTTTTAAAATCATCTGAAGCACTTAGAATACTTTACTGATAAAGAAGTTTTCGTTGTGAGAAAATGATCATACTTTTTGGCCTAATTAAAAAGAAAACTGAACATTGAAAAATAAGTTATTAAGTTACACATGAAGTTTAAAAACTATTATAATTTTGCCTAGTGAGCTGGGAGCTCTCCACTAGTAAGTACAGGATCCAAGTCAAGGAGGGAGAGTAAAAAACTGAGTCGAAGTGAATTTTAGAGGCTCTCATCTATTACCATTAGTCAGATCTTTGATTAGATTTTCCTATGATCAATTTGAAAACATCAATATATGTTTATTTCAATTAGGTCAAACCGAAATGCTAGGTAGTTTTTGTTTTTGAACTTTTTCTTCAATTATTTCACAGTTATTCAATACTCTGAGAATCATTGCTCAATTGTAGAACAAACAGGAACACGTTTAATGCAGCCAAAGTAATTTGTTGCATTGATATTTGAGGACTCTTCAACCAAGGCATTAACAATTCTTTTTTTATCTTTTTGTATTTTACAGCTTATCTGTTTGATTTTTTAAATGAAAATCTTTCAAGAAAGACAGTCCCTATTCAGCGAGTACTAACAGAGTTGAGGCCAGTGGGAAAGAGTATGTTCTTCCCTCTCATTGGAAGTGTTTAAAGTTCTCGATTTCTTCTCCTTCTACTCCTCGCCTCCTTTTCCTCATCTTCCTCAATCTCCTGCTCCTCCTTTGCCTCCTCTTGTTCCTTCAGATAGATTCTTATTTCTTTAATGGAATGTATGTACATATGAGTAAAAGCACACACTAGGTCTCATTTTAGTGTAATTGATTTGGGACATGGATGGAATTGCTAATGTCAATGGGATCATTTTAGAAAACTAATGCATAGTGCTCAGATCCTGCCATGACACATGGAAAAATGCAGAAGGTATGCAGTTAAGACTGGGGAATGTCTGAAGTCAAACCAAATACATTTGGGAAAATAAGAACTGGGCTATTTTTCATTCAAAGTGAAGTAGAGAAAAACCTGGAAGAAGTAATTGGAATTATGTTTTTTAAAAGAACAGTTAACTAAAGAAAAATGGGCAAAATATTTGAGGGGAAAATTCACAAAGGAGGAAATACTAATAGCTAATAATCATAAGAAAAGATGCTCATTTACAAAAGACATAAAGATAATGCCTATTTAAACATTATATCATTTCATATTCATTAGATTAGCAAAAAGTAAAATACCTAAAATTGCAACATTGATGAGAACATGGAATCCCATATACTATTGGTGTGCATGAAAAATAATACAATCAGTTTGTAAGGAAATTTAGCTGCGCTTATTATGCTGGATATTTCCTGGTTGTTCTGTCAGACGCATTATCTTTCTTTATCCAGTTTTTTCCCTTGGAGGCTTACCTTCCATCAAAAGGCTCCTTGGTCCATTGGCGTCCAGATGGGTTCAACTGGAGACTGAAGGATGAGGGGGAAGGTAAGTTTATGTTAGTTATTTTCTTGTCCCTCTCACGTGTATTTGCTGTGCTCTGTCTCTTAAACCACAAATCCTGTGTATTTGCTGTGCTCTGTCTCTTAAACCACAAATCTCTTCATAGAGTTACATATTCCAGATTACTGTAGCTGCTTTCTCCTCATTGCTACTCGAGACTAAAGAGTGGGAAGAGCTTTCTGCTCTTGTTAATTCCAGAGTATTGCGCTATTTATGTCCCTAAACATTGACGATTAATATTACATATTTTTTATTAAATTCTTAAATTTTCTAGTTTGAATGTGTCATCTGATTCTTGCTAGGAGCCCAGAGGATATCCCTGGTAAAATTAAATAGGTGTACACCTATGATTCAGCAATAACAATTATTAGGAATACATCCTTGTGATGTTTTTGCACATTGGCTCAATCAATTATACATAAATGTTTACTGAAGCATTATTTGTAACAGCAAAAATAAAAGCAATCCAGATGTCCAAAATCAGGATAATTGAGCAATGCATTGAAGTGCAATAATACAATATAATATTATTGAGCAGTGGAAATGAAAAAAGTAAAGCCAATTGTACTAATGTGAATAAAACACTAAAACATAATTTCTAGTGAAAAAAGTAAGTTGTGTAAGCATATAGACATAAGAAACAATGTTAAGGGAAATGAATAACTTTAACATGACTTTTATTGTTTAAGGCTATATACAGTAAGAAGAAAAATATACGTAAAAATGATAAACCCCCCAAAAAAGAAAGTGGTTATCTTTAAGGAGGAAGAGTGGGATTGTTTAGGATTTCATAATGGTCTTCTGTTCAGTTGAAATTGTAATGTTTTATATCTTGGGATGGTACAGGGTACATGAGTTTTCATTACATTATTACCTTAATTTTTTATTGCCATAAGTAGTTGATAATTTAAAACATTTCTAAAGGTCAGAAGTATAACCAATCAACTGAAAAAGGAGCATGACCTCTGTTCAGAAAATATTTCAAATTTGCCTTGAGTTGTTCTGTCCTTATTTTTGTCCCTATAGAAAATGCATCTACAGCCCTCTACAATCCTGCCTAATTATCTCAGGATAAGGACATTGGTGGTATTTTATATACCCATTTGTGACATTTGTGCGGTTTTGGTTAGAATGGAAATCTTTCATCTTTTAGCTATTTTCTTTCTGGACAGTGGGAAGAAAAAGTATGGATTTAAGTGAGTGCCCCGCTGCCAGCTTCTTGCTTGAATCTAGCTGGGGACATTTTTTTAGTGAGCATACGACAAGATATCAAGAAACTCTCATAAGAGCACTCCGTGAGGACAAATATCTCCATTCCTTTCATCTTTCAGGATAAATCCTTGCATTCTTTTAAGGATTATTATGGATATGACAGGTAATTTTAATAAATTTTACAATATGGAGAAGGGGCATGACATCTACATAAACTTTGTCAAAGTTATTCTTTAAGCTATCATGTTGTAGTTCCAAGATGCAAATAGGCTGTATGAAATCCTTGTTTTTCTAAAAAAATTCAGCTTTTTTTCCCATGTTAACTAAGAGATGCTGGGAAGCGATGTAGTATCCTTATGGTGGTAACAACTAGCATACTATATCACAAAGTAAAATGTTTAATATATTGGTAGTATTGGAAAATATACATACCTTGCCCAAGTTTTAGTCCTTACTCTGCGAATACCTGTAAAGTCTTAAGTAAATTACTGAACTCTGCCTCAATTCCATCATTTGTCAAATGGGAAAAATAATAGCACCGACATCACAGAATCTTTGTGAGGATTATATGAGCACATAAAAGAGTGTTTAGACATACTACTACCATGTGACCCAGAAATTGCACTCTTAGGCACTTATTCCAGAAAAATGAAAAGTTACATTCACACTAAAACCTATACACAAATGTTCATAGAAACTTTATCCATAATAACCCCAAATTAAAACAACCTTATTTTAAAATGTAAACTTTGTTATTCAGGTAAAGTGAAACTAACAGATCAGGAGATAACCACCATCAAAAGTTAATTTGTTACTCAGTTTCCAAGTGGAGGGAGCATACCATGCCATGCAGGTATGCTTTTGCAACCCCAGTATCAGGTCGTATTGCAGAGGGGTCCCCCTCCAACCAGAAGACTATCCAGGTGATTTAGGCCAGTCCATGGACCCGCACAGTGATGGAGGAACTGGGGCCGGCCACAGCCTGCTGAATGTGCTTGCATGAGCTCTGTTGTTTAGGGTAGAAGGGATCTAGAAGAGCTCTGAGGTCCTGAGAGAATAGTTCACCAGCACGAGGACCTGGGATGGGCCCAAGGCATCTAATTCCGAGTAAGACCCTAACCAATGGAGCCTATTCTCCCTAAAGGCAGATCTGGAGAGAACTTGAATACCTTGCCATGGGTGGGAAGGGAGGGGCTGGCCTTACGTATCCCACAGTAAGAGACACCTGAGGGCCCTGGTTGCTCAGAGCCGCTGGCTGCTGTGGGCCTGGTGCAGCAGACGAGCTGCGCCTTATGCGAGTGGGTACTGCACATTCTCTGGAGCAAGGGGATAGTATCGGGGGACAACGAGGCATGTGCCAGTGTCCAAGACCACGCCTGTACGGAAGGTTCCTATTGACCCCAAAGCCAGATATCGCAGGGACTCTGAGGCCTTCTTGGCAGGACTGGGGTGTCCTGGAAGGAGAGACACCTGGTGCCCTGGTGCCCTGGTGCCTGTAGAGTTCCGGAAGCCCAAGGGGGGCTGACTTTTGCCACTTCTGAAGCAGCAGTATATCATGCTACACCTCTGCACAAGAAAATATCCAGGTGTTTTGGCCAGGAAGGCTCTGGCTGTCCCGAGACCTTTTGAGCAGGTGAGTACTGCGCATGAACTTGCTCAGTGGTTCAGGGTAGGCTGGGATCTGAAAGATTTCCAAGGTCGTGAGAGGCAGGTCACTGGCTCAGACTCCAGGGATTTGTCTGGAGGCAGAGGAAAGGCCTTTATTGTTGTTTCTGCAGGGAGAACAGTAGAGACGTGGCAAACGTTTAGAACTGGCTACTTGGGATAATTTCAGCTGGCTCTGGGATGTAAGGGCTGTACTGTCCTCAATGGCCTGATAGGTGCTCCTGGGATGATTAGGGTCAGTAAATATTGGCTTAGGGTGTAAAAGCCTGATAGAGAAACTATGAGTGTGGGGTTATAGGTAGGTGGATGTTTGCTATATCTAGGAATTGGCTGGCCCTGGGGTTTGGGGAGCAGTTTTCCCAGGATCTGTAAGATGCCAAAACATCATAATAAAAAGGCATGCTTAATATAAGCCCAGATGTAACAAAACTGAGATAAACATATGTCATTGGGTATTACGTGGCAATAAAAAAGGAGTGAACTATTGATGTATGTGACAACTTGGATGAATCTTATTTGACCCTAGGAACGGAGTGTTGGTGATGGTGTGTATGTGGCTATAAAACAACAACATCGGGGACCCTTTTGGTAGTGGAAATGTACTGTATCTTGACTATATCAATGTCAGTATCCTAGTTTTAACATTGTATTGTGATTTGTAAGAGGTTACCACTGTGAGAAACTGGGTAATGGTTAATAGTATCTTTTTATTATTTCTTACAACTGCATGTGAATCTACAATGATCTCAAAACAGGAAGTGTACTTTAATTGGAAAAGAGACTGGCACAAAGATAAAGCTCATAAAATATTAGTTATTTTTAATATTATTATCTGTATGACACTAGACAATTTGCTACTGAATGCATTAGAGTTGATCGACTCATTAATGCAAACACTAATTTAGCACTATTTACTAATGCTTACAATGTGTATGATCCCACAGAATAGGGGTATAAAGACATGGCTCTCATGTAACTAATAGAAGAAAAGAAGGAAATGATAATTATTATTATAATAGGAAGCATAGAGGAGTAGTTGAAAACAAGGTTTAGAGCCAGGAAGACTTGTGTTGAATCTCTTCAATTCCAGTCTGCATTTTATCAATCAATTACTTTGTTTTTATTTCTGTTGCTTTGTCCATAAAATAAATGATGAAAATAATTTCTCCTCAGTATTTTTTTAACACTTTAATGAGATAATATATTACTTTAATCTTTTAATAAAAATCAATTTTGCCTTTATTACCTGGCTCTGTACCAGATGCTGGGGATCCGATGGTGTTTAAGAAAACTATGTCATTCTTCATGAAGTTTATTATTGTCTTGTAGGGTTCTTGAACGTTCAGTGAGAACTGCTAAGGAATCAAATACCTTCATTGCAAGGTTGTGGGCTTTCCTATGTTTATTGCAGTATATTTATAATTACAAAGATTTGGAAGCAGCCCAAGTGTCCATCAGTAGATGAGTGGAGTACATTTACACAATGAAATACTACTTGGTCATAAAAAAGAAAATTTTACTCTTTGCAACAACGTGGATGGACTTGAAAAACATTATGCTAAGTGAAATAAGCCAGTCAGAGAAAGACAAGTACCATATAATTTTATGCATATGTGGAATCTAATGAACAAACTGAACTAACAGACAAAATAGAGGCAGACTCATAGCCAGAAAACAGGCTGACAGCTTGGGAGTGGGGCTGGGGGTGGAGGGATTGAACAAAAAATAAATAAATAAAAAGAGAGAAAGAACTCTTGAAAGAACTCTTTCTCTCTTTAAACACAGACAACAGTATGGCGAGTGCTGTGGGGGTAGTGGAGGGGTCACTGCATGGAAGTGGAAGAGGGTATAAGGGGGATAAATGTTAATAGGCAAAACAAAATAAAAAACAGCCTCGGCTAGTGTGGCTGAGTTGGCTGGAGTGTCATCCCACACAACAAGGGGTTGTAGGTTTGATTCCTGGTCAGGATGCATTCCTGGGTTGTGGGTTCTTTCCCCTGTCAGAGCACATTCAGAAGGCAACCAGTTAATGTTTCTCTCTCGCATGAATGTTTTCCTTTCTCCCTCTCTCTCCCTCTTTTCTCTCTAAAAGCAATGAAAAATTGTCCTCGGGTGAGGATAAAGAATTTTTTTAAATAAATAGAAATAAAAAGCTAAAAATAAAAATATAAAAAACTTAGTGTTAACAATTATGTGGAAAAAGTGAAAACTTTATATACTGGGTGGGAATGTAAAATTTTTGGAAAACCACTCTTTGGAAAGTGGCTTGGCAAGTTTTTAAAACTTCAAAGATAAACTTACCGGCAATTTGACTCTCAGGAATCTACCCAAGAGAAATGAAAACCTATATCCACACAAAGACTTGCACATGAATACTCATAGCAGCATTGTTCATAATAGCCCCAAACTGCAAACAATCCAAATGTCCATCAATAGATAATCAAAATATGGTACAACCATACAATGGAGTGAAAAAGAACAAAATGCTGATATGTGCCCCAACTTGGATGAACTTCAAAAATATTGTGCTAAGTGAAAAAAGCCAGAATTGAAAGACTACATACATATTGTGTGATTCCATTTACATGAAATGTGCAGAAAACACAAATTTAGAGACATAAAGCAGATCAGTTGTTGTCTGGAGCTGGGGAGAAAAATGCAAATTTGATGATGGTTGCACAATTCTAAAAATTAACTGAAAGTCATGAATTTTCCCCTGTAATGACTAAATTTCATGGCATATAAACTATATCCCAACAAAGCCTCTAAAAAAAGGTAAGAAACACAGTAATACTTCTCTGTTTTGAAATAAATATAAACACCTAATGTTTGCTGCCATATAGCTATATAATTTTTTTCTATTACTAAAAACATGTATATAAACTGAATTATATACTTCCATTATTATTTATTAATGTTTTATCTTTATGGGTATTTGATCTTTGATTGGCAGCAGGTCTTATGTAATCATTTAGCAAACAATCACTAAATAATAGCATACAGAAGAGAAAAAGAGATATATAACGTATTATAGGGGGAGAGAGATGATTACATCCAGAACCCACAGCCTAGGTGTGTGCCCTGATCTGGGATGGAACCCACAACCTTTTGGTTTAAGGGACAACATTCCAACCAACTGAGTTCCGGCAGCCAGGGCTCAGAAAAAGCTTTTTGAAGGAAATGGTATTTGATCTGGACCTTGGAAGAATACGTAATAGTCTAAATCATTCAGATCATCACTAATTGAAGACATTTGGCACACATCATGTCCTCAAAATAAGGCCTTTTTATGCATTAGAAATTTTTCTTTTTCTTAAAGATAAGTGATTTTAAAATGAATGGGGAAAATTGAGGAGCATTCTTCATACTTTCACTAGTTTACCTGTAAAGAGCACCCTGAAAATTTGTTGCAGTATTGGCTTCTGAGGCTAGAGATAGTAATACATTCAAGCTGGGCTGAGTTCTCTGTCTTTCATATGTATATACTGAAGTAATACAATAATTTTCTCTGAACACGCTGTATTGACATCTTACTGCTAAGTGATGATGGGGTGGTCTTTAAGGTCCAGTGATACATGGCAGCTACTCTCTTTTACTCAGTAGTATTTCCCAGAAAAGAGCAGTTTAAATGATCCTTTAGAAGCCTCAAGGAAGGTATATATCTGTACTCTGAAGAAATCCTTATAACTGTGAATTCTCTAAAAGCTTCAGAATTTATTTAAAGAATTATACAGAATGACCAAAAGAAATTTTATAGCATTAATGTTCTTCACATTACCTTTACAGTTAACATTACCTGGTGTCTGAGTTCTTCCTTGTTCAAAACACAAGAATGCTTTGCTAGAATGTTTAAAAGTTCTATTTCTTCAAAGTCTTTAGTTTCTCAACATACTAGATACAAAAGGAAATGTGTCACAGAGGGAATTTAGGAACCTGGAGGGGAGAGAAGGATTTGAGGATTTGACAAAGCTGCATTTCCCTGAGGGGGTGACCACCACCCAATTTAGCAGCTCAATTACTAGTCCTGCATGGGGCTGAGCCTTCTGGAGTTTCTGATAAAGATGATGAGAAATTATTATCTTCAGCTTAGCTATAATACAAAAGTGTATTAAATATCAGATGTAAAACACAAAAGGCTTTTGACTCAATCTTTTTTCTCATGTGGTATATGATTTAGTTGTCTTTTTAAAAGTAAACTCCCACTCCTCCGCAAAAGACAGTTCTTGGAAAACACTTTTGGAAATTTTTTTCTCTGGAAGAAAGATAATATATGATAAGTTTTTATATTCAATTAGTTACTTAAAAATAGGAGGTGAATATCTGTTTTCTTAGCATGTATCTATTTAAAGCTACTTAGAAAACATAACTATCAAGATTATGTATATAATTATGGTATTGAATATACTTACTATATTGTTACAATGATTTGTTTCTATTTTTTTAATTAATTTCATTGACATCTATGTAGAGATAATTTGAAAAACAGATATATCACTTAGAAAATATTCGAATTATTAGGAAGCATGTTACTTATAATACACAAAGTATATCAAGTGCACTGAAGTATTTTTTAGGGGTTGTTTTATTCAAAACTTTATTCATGGAAAAGTCTTTAGTCCAAAGAAGAACTAGAGCATGAATCCTTGTGAGACTAAATTGAATATCTGTGGCCTATGGGATGCTGAGAACAGAGTTAAGGTGAGGAACCTGAAAGCTGTATAGCTATCACTCATGTATGTTGCTGTTCTGTTATTTAGGATATTTTTCTAACAGCTGCTTCCTGACACTGGCAGGAAGTGTGCCGCACCTGTATGTAAGTGAACCCTGACATATGACAAAGTGTCAAAAGAGAATGCACAAGGTTCTCTTCAGATTATAGAAAAGTCTTTTTTTTTTTAATTTGTAAGAAGAGAAACTTTTCCTCATTAAATCTGAAATACCACAAAGCCTGACTTACCTTTAAATTGTAGAGTTAAAAAAATATAATTAATATCGATTCATTTTATATGTCCTGGCAAATTGATGCCTTAACTAAATTATTTTTAATTATAAAATAAAACCAAGGCCCCTCACTCTGAGGTAGGCATTTTTATGCATACCTTAAAACGAGGAAACTGAGACTAAGATAATTTAAGTAATTTGCACAAAATCACAACAACTGAGTAGTAAAGATTTGAACCCAAAGTCCATCCCCTGCCCACTAATTCTGTTGCCTCTCCTGTTGGAGTCTTAGGAAAAATTGTAGAACCCTTTCCATTTTCTCAAACCAGAACCAAAATACATTTTATGGCTTCATCACCACACTATTGATGAGAAGGCTCCTATGCATGTAAGGATGGCAGAGCTGCTACCCAGGCAGGTAGCATCTGAGTGCCACCAGTACAGTTCAGGCGATGGATGGGAAGGTTGAAATGGTTGCTTCTTCCTTATCTGCAGTCCTATCGTTTCAGGTCATTTACATTCATGGAGCAGTTCAGGACTCATCACAGCAAACTGCTGGAACTCTGCTATGGGAATCTCTTTGGTATGCGGGCACAGATGAAGACCCTTGAAGATGGCTGCTGCCCCAGGTAGGAAGTTGACCCAAGTGAGTTCCTTGACTCTTGAGAGATGAGCTCAGTTATAAGAGGAAAGAGTGTTCTGAGACAAAAAAGGAGAAAGTGAGTAAAATTGGATTTAAATGGAAATCTGATGTTCATTTGAATTTGTTCCAGTTACACTCGGAATGTCTGATGCATTTGAATTTTCAAGTTTAGAACAGTATTATGTGAAAATGCCTTGATAATTCCAGCAAAGAATATTTCTAAAGGGAATGAAGAAGTAAAGGTGTCTTTTATTACTTTCAATTTTTCCTTAAATCCATTTAATTATAACAGCAACTTATATCTTTAATAGCTTTTCAGGGCACTTTATGATATGTAACTTTATTCATCTTTCTTGTAGGCAGCACACCTAGTATTTTTTCCATTTTATTGATAAGAAAACTGAGAGGCAGAAAAACTCTATTAATTTATTATTACTACTAATACTGGTGGTGAGTCACTCAAACAATAAGGTTGATTATTTTAAAAAAGTACATCTATATCTGTATATATATATCTACATCAATATCTGTCTATGATTATGCTTTAAAATTTTAACTTCAAACACATAAATGTACATCTCTACATGGCTAAATTCTTTTATTTGCATATACATTGATGATTACAGTTCCCTAGGATTTATTTTTCTTATGTAAATCAACCATATTGAATTATCTATAGTTTTCTCGTATTTTGGGGAGACTAAGTACATAATACATTTTTAAAGCAATGAGTGCAGCCTCCTATATTTTTTATAGCTATTTAACAATATTTTATTATCTTCTTTTTAGCATTATTTTTTGTAGCAACTTGCATTTACTGGGTCTTACCAAAACCTTCAATGATATATTCAGATCTATAGTTTATTCTAAATATTTAATGAAGTTGTGTGATTATAACAAGTGCAATACACATAGGTTTGGGAACAAACATCACTGATTCTTAATAAACATACAATGCAATGGGTGAGGACAGAAGTCTGTAGGTACAACTGCAAATAGTCTGCTAGCGGTGAGCATTTAAAGTGCCAAAGAATACAGACTTTTTTTAGAGATGGAGAGATAAACCTCACTTTATTTTTATTATAAATAGTTTAGTTGCAATAAGGTAAATTGAGAAGAAATAATCTTGAATGCAGGCCAAGACTTAGCTATTCCAGCCTTCATCATGTCCGCTTATTAAAGCAGAAATTATTTAGTACGAATCATATGTCAGAGACACAATTCTAGGACTGGGCAGACTCAACTCTTATGAAATGGAGTCCATAGTTGGGAGAGAAGGACATTAAAGAAATTGAGTGTATCAGATGGTTAAAAGTCTATGGAAAAGATAAAGTAGGCTTTAAGAGAGACTGATTTTAAGGCCTCACTAAGAAGTTGGCTTTCAGTAAAGATGTGAAACGGGAGAGTGTGAATATATTTTAATGACATTAACAGAAACAAAATGTGATGGAGTTCAAAGGACACAGCTTTTCCTTAGTTATGTCTATGGGAGACCTGCTGGGGAGCAACAGCTGTAAGAGGTGGAAGAGCTGGTAGGTTTGAGGGATAGTAAGGACCAGTGTGTGAAGCAGGTTGGGAGAGAGGAAAATCAGCTGGACCAGAACAATAATGAGGGGGAAGAACAGGGGTGCTGGTGCAAATAGAGTCATCTAGTCTTTTAGTTGGACTTTGGCTTTTACTCTGAGTAAAACAGAAAGACATTGGATGATTTGAGTTGATGGGGTACATGGTGTGACAGGTGACCCGATCACTCTGGGTGCTCAGTTGAGAACGTCTTAAAGAAGACCAGGAGTGAAAACAGGCAAACCGCTTAGTCTGTGAGTCCGTGTGAAAGACCATGATAATGTCTACAGTTTCAAGCAATGGAATTACCAGTGGAGATGGGAAACTTATTTATATTACTATTAAAAATAAGAAAACAGGCCCAAAGTGGAGTTGCTTATGCTAAGCTCCATATTAGCAAATCAAGATTTCACTTAATTACTGTTTCAGCTCTTCAAGAAATGGAGTCTTAAACTAGTCAAGCAGCAACAGGTGACAGGCAGGCACTAGTTAGGTAATCTGCTTACTAGGCCCCTGTTATCCCCTAAAGGAAAGGAGGTGCTCAATAGCCAATCCACTCTTCTGTCTAGTGTACTTTCCTTGTTTTTGTTCTTTTCTGCCTGTACAAGTCTTTTATTTTGTTCATCTCTTTGGAGTTCCTTTCTCTCTGCTGGATTGGATGCTGCCTGATTCATGAATCATTAAATAAAGCTAATTAAGATCTTCAGAGTTTACCCGGTTGAATTTTGTTTTTTAGAAGTATCAAAAAAGTTTGAAGATAGCAAAGGTAAAGAGAGAAAAATGAAAAACAGTCAAAATATTTAACAGTAGAAGATTTTCTGAATTATGTTGTGTTCATGTAATGAATATTATATAAAATGTAGGTAGTATATAAAAAAGTCATATGACACATCAGTCATGATATAAGGTAGTGTTAAGTCAATGTTGTAGACTCTAAAATAGGCAAATAATCTTTTCATAAATACAAAATGAATCTATGTTATTTATACAACAAGACAAAAAAGACAGGAAGTATTTAAAATATTCACATGTATTGTGGACATTTTTAAATGTTCTTATTTTGCTCCTCAGCATTAAAAAATATTGTCTATAATAAACATGCTAGAAATATTAGCTCATATATTATTTTTTCTAATCTATACTTTTTTTTATTAAGTGGAAACTACCTTTAAAATTCTGATTTGGTTTTAAAAAAGATGTAAAACTGAATGAAATATAATTCTTATCATAACTCTTCACAGTTTTGTAGGTAGAGAGAAAAATATATACCAGTGCACATACCAATGCATCAAAAATTGTACCAATGCAACTAGAGAAAAACACATACTCTGAGGGGTTATGAGGTGACAAATATTTAGGTATCATGGCATCTGAGTTGGGCTCTGAAATACATGGAAGGTGTTTTTGACAGCTTGTAGAATAGCAGTCTCAGCTGAGGGAACAGAATTTGCAGAATTTTGGAGTCAGGGATGCATATACCATGTTTGACAAAATAAGTTATGTAGTATGGCAAAAGTGTAAAGAAAGTCTATAATTATAGTATGAGAAAGCATATATATAAAAGTATACAAGTACAATATAGTATAAGCAAATCTATAATACGTAGGATAGAATCATACATGAAAAATGTGATAGAAATTATTGGTCATTGAAGAGCTGTATTTATGAGCCATGTTTATAGATGAAACACATTTTCATAAATATACTTAACCTCCATAAGTTCATATTCATATATGAGCTCAAATCTGTATTCAGGTTACTTGGATTATTAATTTTAGACTTGTGCCACAAAGTTAATATGTAATGTAAGTAAAAAATGTACCTTTATGATTTCCCTCCTTTTTTGAAATATTTACTGATTTATTTTGATCTCTACTAATGCGAGTATACTATAAACATCTTTTTGTGAATTGAAAAATTGAACGCCTCATGTACTAAATTTCTTCTAAGAAGCAGTGGAAAGAATCTAGTTCATTATATATGAAATGTACGTGGAAGAATGTAAAGTATGTTGCCCTCCAAAGGAACCCAGGAATGACGTCCATGGAGAGGTGCTGGGCATCTCCTTTACACTCCGCACGCCTTAGGGCTCCGGGATGCAGCCAGAGCCAGAGCCAGAGCCATCATCACTGCTGGCCTTTGTCACATTCCTGCAGTTTGTAGTTTGCATTAGTCAACAGCACTTGGAGGGTCTGATTACTTATTTGCGAACATTTGCTGTAAACTGGTAAATAAACAAAGGCTCTGCATGAGAGAGCAATGACATTTTGGTAATTCTAGGGGGGAAAAGTCATTTTGAGCACTTGACTATAAAGAGAGGAAACCAAGATGTTACATTTCGCAGTCGTTTGTCCCCCCACCCTCATTTGTAACTGACAGATTGGATTTAACACATGGAAACTGGAAGACTACTTGTCTTTAAAAAACGGTCTAATTACATTTGGAACTTAAGGGAAATAGAAGATTCTAGGATATTTTTGTTTTGAATTTGAAATTGGGGACAGCGCATGCACAGTTGTTTGTTTTCACACTTTATGGGAATGAATCACACCATGTCGACCGTGAGATTTAATTATGTATTTAGCAGAGGAACTGGAGATGTGCCAGTGCAATCGCTAAGCTGCTGGAATAGCCTGTGCACAGCTCCTTCCAGTTTTCAGACATTGCAAACCTTTCCTAATAGCACATTTAACACAGGAGATGGAATGGTGTTGATGTGATGCATCAAACCTCAGCAGAATGCTTCTGCTAGGAAACAAAATGCTGATGTCAAAAGAAGGACATTTTTATAACAAGGAGCAAAGCTGCTGAACCTCTGGGCATAGGGTCTGACTTTAATTGAAGCAATTCTAGCAAAACATGTCAGCTCTGCCTGTTCCCATTGTTCTTTTCGTCCACAGGTTGGTGCACAAACTCACTCCATCCTAAACCCTCACACACGCACAGAACTTATTGCAATATTTAGAGCCTGGGGACCAAAGAGTGAAATGAAACTTGAATTTTTAAATTTAATAATTTACCATTATTTTAATGAGGCTTCTTTAATACTCAACTCAGAAGTGGATTGGCTGAGAAAATTCTTAGATTAATAAATGTTCAAAGATTTTTTTTTTCTGGTAACAGCTAACTAAATAGGGTTACTTATTTATGAAGGATTCATGAAGGATATTGAAGTAAACTAAAAGGGAATAGGCAAGGCTGCTTTGATTTTGCTATAAAAATTCTTTCTTTCTTAGATATGTCTGACCCAGTGTTTTTATTCTAAGGTTGTTGAAAATTGGTAGGACAAGCCCAGAATTGCTTTTTTTCATTAATATGTCAAAAAGCTTAACAGAAGTCATACATTTGCTGGCATGAGAGAGCTGGAAGGCCACTTAAATATTTATTTTCTTGTTTGCTGCAATTGTATCACCGGGGCTGGTTAACTGAGGATGATAATTTAGAGTTTCATTGTTCATGAAGGAAAGTAATAAAATCCAAACCTTTCATGGATTAAAAAAAAAATCTGGGATCCAAAGATATAACCTCTAATATTTATATTCTTATGGATATTTTGTCTGCATTTTTCCCTTCCCTAAATGGGGTTGGGAATTCTACACTAATTCCTTCTAATTTATAGTAAATTCTATTTGGGAGCAGTATTTGGTCTTTTGATTCTTGGTCTCTCTGACTATAGTTATTGAATTCATTCTCCTACAGCCTAGGCTATTGTTTGTGGGGGTTGTTGGAATTTGATCTCATTGACTCTTCTCATAGACAGTATGCAGATGTATTTTTAACAAGATGACCAAAAAAGTTGATGGGGATTAAGCAAAAACTGCCATCAGGGGGATGTAATTTTTAGCAAAGTAATAGAGTATAAATTGTATGGTGACAGATGGTTATTAGACTTATTGTGCTGATCACTTTGTAAGGTATGTAAATGTCTAATCACTATGTTTTATAACAGAAACTAATGAGATACTGTATGTCATCTATAATTAAAAAAACAACATATGTTTTAGATAATTTTCAGTGAACAGAGTGGAACCACTTGTGCTGGGAATTACACTTTTTTAAATTGGCGGTGTTAAATGGGCACCTTCGAAGACTATGGTTGGCCAGTTTGCTGAAGCAGGGCTGTTACTCTATTGTTTAAATTCTACAAATGGGGCCCCTGTTGACAATGGATTATAAAAAAGTTGTTCAAAGATGAGTCTTTCAAAATATGTAAAATTGGTTTTTAAAAAAGTAACCAAGAAAGTCATTGATGACTGCGGATAGGCCTCTGCGGTTGACAGGAGGGACCGGAGCACTCGACTGTGAAGCCCCTTCAAAGAACTACCGCCTCCGCTGAGAAACATTGGTTTGTCCAAGGTCATGCCCTTTTCTAGGGGAGGACATGGGCAGAGTGTGGGAAGGGACACTTGCAAAGGCCTGGGCTCTCCTTCCAACTTGTGACAGTTCAAAAATTGTCTTCAAAACTTACCATGAATTCAGCTGAGGCCTTCACTGAAACCTCATCAAACTCAGTTCCTTCCTCCGCTCAGCCGTGCCTCTTTCCTTTCCTTTCCACAGGTGTTGATCACAAAGCTCTCCCAATAGCCTCCCGCACACTAATCTCTTCTGAGGCTGTTTCCCAGGAAACCCAACCTGCAACAGCCTGGGTTTGTATAAATGAAAGGGCTAATCCTGGCTGCTTTTATGTCCCAGGTGTAGAGTCTGGGGCCTGTGGCATAGCCTGCCTCAGGAGGTATTGCAGCCAGCCTACCTCCTTACACCCAATCTGTGTTGTCCTTCTGAGTGTATTCAGTCATGTTTCCTAAATCAAGCTCTGCAGTCACAGAAAACCCTAAGACAGTCATCTTCTCTTCTCACAGCCTTGAAGAGCATCGCCCCTCCTTTTCTCCCTTCCCGCAATGAGTGGTGTATTCATTGTGAGATGATTTCACCTGAATTTCAGCCAAGACAAACACCTAACAGCATCATCCTGGTCTTTCGGGCTAAGTGCTGTATTGTGAGTATCTGAATTCACACATACATAATATTATAAACTTTTTTTTTTTTAAATTTCCTAGAAGATGTTTATTTGCGTCCCAGATGTGGAAAGCATCATCATGTCAGGAGCCAGGAAATGTTTTGTCATTTTTGTTACGTGCGAAGAATAATATTTAAAATGTTTACCTGAGTTTGTTATTTTGTCCTGCTTTGCAATTTCTATCGTTTACAAGCTCCAGTTGGTTTCTCTGTGTATGTTGTTGGTGTGTGTGATTAAACCTGTTATTGTGGTTTTGTTTTGACATTCTTGGTGTCAATTTTCAGGAAACACCTGTGAGAACAATGTAGCACTCATACTACAGGAGTGAGCCAACCTACCTCTGCCAGGCAGAGTAGAGTTCTGGCATCTATGTGTTTAGGCCAAACGTTGCCTTAATCAGTTTGATTTAATTTACTTATCATTCACATTGGAGGCCATTCACGATATAAGTATACATTTACAAAGAGAACATTTCTGCCAAACCAGAAACAATTTCATAGTGCTCCTGGAATGTGTCAATACTGGTTATTGAATCAAAACTTTCGGTTTAGCAATTCTTCCTTTATGTTAGATCACTAACACAGACCTTGGTTGACCATGACTAAATAGTAAGTGATATCTGCATAATGTGAAAAAATTAATTCAGCTCTTCCAAGTATCTTTTCTTAGTTGGCTATGATTTATGAAGCCTGGAGAAAATGAGTTTGGTTTTTTTTTTATCTTTGGAAATGATCACTCTTCATAAGTATTTTTTCTCTATTTTCTTGGCATTTCTATACAGATGCTCACCTTCAAATTTTTTTAAAAAGTGGTAATAATTGGTAGATGGGGTGACTTTCAATCTATACACTCAAGTGTCCATGCCATGTCCCATGTCCCATGTCTTTATTTTTTAGTGAGTGGACAGAAAACCAAATTCTGAGGACCATTCCTGGTATGGTTATGGGAAGCTTGACTTCTTTATTCTTTTCTTGGAGTTTCTCTTTCTTACCTGAGCTGGGACATGAACCCGGGGTCTTTTGCAGAGATGAAGTATTATCATCATAGGATATCTATGTTATGGACTGAATGTTTGTGGTCCCACAAAATTCCTATGTGATGGTATTTCAAGGCAGGGTCTTTGGGAGATGATTGAGTTTAAATGAGGTTATTAAATGGGGGCCCACATGATGGGAATTGTGTCTTTATAAAAAGAGAAATAGAGGCCAGAGCTTGCTCTCTCTCTCCCCGGTAACCCCCAATGTGAGGACACATCCAGAAGGTGGTGTCTGCAAGCCAGGAAGAGACTCTCTCATTAGTAACTGATTCTGCTGAGACCTTAGTCTTGTACTTCTCAGACTCAGGACTGTAAGTAATAACTGTCTATTGTTTAATAATTGCCTGTGATGTCAGTTTATGGTATTTTGTTACAGCAGCTCAAGCTGACTAATATGTTGTATCTACGCTGATGACTGGTGAGATGCTTCTTGTTCCTGTCCACATGGCTTCTTCAGTCCTGCTGCTTTTCCACTCTTTCTGTGCTGCAACTGTGACCTGGAGATCTATCCAGCCTGTCTGTGGACCCA
This sequence comes from Pteronotus mesoamericanus, assembly GCF_021234165.1. Taxonomy (NCBI): domain Eukaryota; kingdom Metazoa; phylum Chordata; class Mammalia; order Chiroptera; family Mormoopidae; genus Pteronotus; species Pteronotus mesoamericanus. The sequence goes on from NW_026555245.1 coordinate 12,267,749, forward strand.
GTTATCTGAAGCATCATGAAACGTCTCTCTTGTACCTTGTTGCCTCTTTAGGAGCAGCACACAGGTTCTCTTTCTCCTGAGACCGATATGCTTATTCTACTTCTACTAGACACCTTGCCTCTATTGTTAGTACTTCAAAATTTGTTAATGGTGTAGGTATTTGAAGGGAAGAATTCATATAAACTTTCAAGTAGGTAATTTCTATATTCACCATTCCTTGAGGTACAGAAATCATATAATTTCCTCAAGAACAGGTTACTTGCTTCAATAAATAATAATAATAATACAAATAATAATACAGTCATGGGGAAAAGACTGCATAGATTATAATACCTCAAACTATTTTTCAACCACAAATCTTAGCAGCCATTCATTGGCAAGCTTTTTCACTTTAGGTAGATAAAAAAGGAGGATGCAGAGTATCTCATGTAGGTTTTGTCACCAGCCAGTAGAGGGAGTCTCTAAATTTTTAGTACATGTGTAGAAAGCCTGCCTAATGGACAGCCAGGGAGAATCAAAGGCCACACTCCTAAAGCCTAATTTTAAAACCTTGCTAGCTGTGAGATCTGGGCACGCCGCTTAACCTCTCTGTCCTCCAGTTTCCTAATCTGCAAAATGGGCAGACAATTTTTAAAGTACTTAAAACAGTTTCTGACATTTTTTGTTAGTTCCGTGATTATTCACAACAATGAATATTGAAGAAAATACCAAGATTGTTGGAAATGTAGGTCATCCTCTCATTCTCTACCCCTGGCAAGAAGGAAGGAATAATGAGGAGGAGAAATATTGAACTGACAGTTATTTATCTAGATGGAATGGAATTAAAACCAGAAGGAACTAAATTTACTTTGAATTGATAAGATTAAGTTTCTTGACATCAGAGGAAATGGGTGTCTGTAAATCTATTTTTCACAAGTAGGTCAAAGTGTCTATAAAATCATTCTTGCTATGATAATTAGATAATTACCTTTTAAAAATAACATGTGGTTTATAATGCATCAGACACAAACACAAGATTTATTGGCAAGAACTAATTGATTCTAATTAGTTTGATATCCAATTTGATTTTATGTTTCTCTCTACATTTTACCTCCAAATTGAAGAGTCTTATTTTAACAGCTCACGGAGCATAATCTGTTAAATGTTTCTGGAAAAAGAAATGTATCATTCCTTTTTAAAGTTATTCATTCCAATCATAAAATGCCACAGGCTTTCTCCTCCCCACACCTCACCCTGCCTCCATTCAGAATTCTATAGGGAAAGAAATTGTAGGGAGATGAAAGTCCTTTAAGACTTCTCCCTTTAAGAAATGAGACTCTCTTTTCCCTAATTTAATTAAAATAAACATGACTTGAGAAAGAACAAGAAATACCTGCAGGTTTAATTCTAGTTTCTCTCCATCTGTTAGACCCATATTTTTTGCAATGACCTAGCAGCTGTGCTGCAAAGGCACCCTACACTAATGTTCTCTTTTATACATTGACGAAACCCAAGCTTTAGTAAATAATTTAGTATTTTGTTTATATTAGATACAGTCACCTTTTAAAAATGACATTGAAATGTCTCTCTCTCTCTCTTTTTTTTTTTTGAAAATGACATGTCAATTGAAGTGAGTCCTCTACTTATATTGCTAACCTATGAAAGATTTGGGAAAATGTTCTGGTTTGGAACTAAATATGAAATTGTATCAAAAAGAATCACTTTTCAGTGACTCAGAGTGGACCATGGTCTGCTACTCAGTAGAAGAGGGCATATCTTTTATATATGTTCCCAGTAAAAGGGATCATAGGATTGTAAGACAAAGCAAAAGCAGCTTGATGATAATACTTGGACACAAAGTGGTGCTTTATTTATTCCTTCAGTCATTCCGCTATTTGTTATCTGTTATGTCAGGCACTCTTGGAAGATCAGGCAGTGCACTAACTTATTTAGATGCAGGTCTTGCTGTCAAGTACATTAATGTTTAAATAATCCCTTAATAGAGATGATGTAATGTGCCCACTTGAGAGGAAGAAGCCAAAGGATTACCTCTTAGAGACGGTAAGAGAGAGTATATAAGTCTCTATGGAAGCATCAACTTTTACACCCAAGCCTTGAAGTAGACAGAATTTTATAGTGTGTTTATGAAATACGTGTATTTTAGGGGAAGGAACAGCATAGGTGCATTCAAAGGAGGCAGGAAGGTACAGGAAGAGTGAGTGGTGCAGATGAAGTAAGGGATGATTAAATAATGATTTTTAAATAATTTCAATAATGATATTAACAAGGGGTCTTCACATTTAAGAGTGATTCTTAAAACTTCCCTGGGACTATACAGTTGCAAGAGGAACTTGGTAGGGTAGCCAGAGATGGCCAGCTGCAAGATTTAAATTTCTTTCAAGCCTGATCATTTTTAATAATTCATTCAAAATTTGCATTTTATTCCACAATACCAGTAAATTTGTTTTTACATAGAACAAATTTAATGTAAAAAAAGTCTTACATTGTTTTCAAGAAGATGCCACAGTCCTGTTGCTGCACATACCCCGTGGCATAGTGAGTGACTCAAAGCCTGGAATGTATGAGTCCTGAGTTTGAAAAGTGTGGACACATACTTGCTCCTATATGGGCAACATATATTAATAATAGAAAGGAAAGTTAATGCCATATTATGGTTGGTCTTGAGTGAGCAGTCCTGGGCAAAAGTACTTGGAAAGAATATTTTAGATAATGGGGGAATGATAAAAGGTTTTAAAGCAGAGCAGTTACAAGACATGAACTTTCTTTGGGCAAGAAGGACTGACTTTGTAGCAATACTGAAGATAGATTAGTTGGGGAGAAACACGGACAGAGGGAGTCCAGTGAAATTCAGGGTAGTGGCAGAGATGATGTAACAGAAGAGAAGAAAGCATAGACCACGAACAGATAGACCTTGAAAATTGATTGAATGTTGGTGGACAGTCATGAGAAAGAATTTTCTTTTCTCAGTGTAACTATGAGGTTGGGTAACTGAAGGGTCCATTAAAAGAGGAAATGTAAGGGTCAGAGGAACATTTTTGAAAGTATAGTGCCGTTAAGTTCCACTTGAAACCACAAAATTCGAGACTGTTAAGAGTCATTCTAACAATCTGTCCTGTAGAAGCATGGACAATTTTAAGAAATTTTCAATTGTCTCATTAAAGATGCGTATTTTTCCAATAAAATCCTAGATGATATAATAATGATATGTTAACATTTCAAACATTTAGGTATTTTTGTAGTTTCTATCAATTTTTTTATTACTTATGATAACTTATTCAGATTCTTAATATTAGAGATTTAGAATCACTGGGAATAAAATAAACTTGAAATTCTAATTAATAAATACAGCACATTTTTGGTGCAGGAAAACATAAGAAATTAATAAAATACTTTCCAGGATAAAACATATTTTATTAGAATAAAGTCATATAAAAGAAGAGCAATAAAAATATGAGTTCAAGAAGAAAAAGAAAAGATAAAATTCTAAATAGTAGAATGGCTGGCTTGTTCATGTGGATTTAAAATAGATGATGGGGTATATAAAATTGTTATGTATGTAGTTTCCATTGAATACATTGTAAAGAGATAAGGTTTTTATTTGGAAGAGTTAATAGTTACAATGTGCTGCAAATTACATGCTTTTCAGTTATTTAAACTTATATAAAATTTTTAGATACCAAGTTAGAAAATGTAGGATGAGTAGATCGTTACTCAAAATTATTGTAGGGAATACATAAGCAAAAAAAAAAATTTGAAATGCACAGTTCTGGCATAATTTGAAAAATGGTAAGCTTGTCTCACAGCTATTCTGGAATCATCTCTTCGGATGTTGCTCTTCTGAATTTGTTTTTCTTCTTGCTGCGCTTTATTCTGCTTAGACAATGTCTCACTCTGTGCCTGATATCAGCATGGAGCTTATGTCTGGCAGAGAGAGAGGATGATTCAGGTGAAATACCGAACATCTATCAGGCCTCATTCTGGGTCAGAATTGTTGGCTCTGTTTCTTCTGAGTGATAGCTGTGTGATCTTGGGGGCAAGTCAACCCAACTCCCCTCAACTTCATCTGTAAATAACTGATGGAGTTGCTATCAGGGTGAAGTAAGATCATGTCTGTGGATTACTTTATACTGTATGAAACACAGAAAGAACTCAAGAAATAGTAGTTCTCAGGGCCACCAGGCCTTTCAGAAGCAGGTGAGTTTATGGAGCTATGTCATTTTTCTGCTTACCTTTTCTCTTTTAAGCAAAACAAATCTTTCTTTAAGTAACCAAAACAGTTAACAGTAAAATGATAACATAGGTATTTGTCATGCCTTCTGTTGCCTACCAACTGTTAAGTATCTCTTTTAAATTATTGGAGCATTTCTTACTTGTGAGTCAGGGCTTCTTAAGATAGAAGCCAGAAAATACCCTTGGAGGTGGGACACGAATATGTCGCCATGGCTCTGCAAATCAGATGGCTTCACTCAAGAGTTGGGTTGGGAGGAGGTAAGTAGTATGAACCCATTTTTCAGGGGGGGATTTGGCATGAAGTGTTTGTGGCCAGTTTCCGATCCGATGCAGACGCAGTACTGGTGCTGTGACTCTCGTGATGGGAGTAGAGTCAAGCTCCTGGTGGCCCTATAAATTTCAGCATCTGGGTCAGTACGGCAGCAGTAGTAGATGATCATAAGATTGGTTCTGGATAATTGGGACATCCTTCCTGGAAACTTAGCTTCTGATCTGAAAACCCAGCTTTCTCATCTATCTGGTGAACTTCTAATATTCTTTCAACAAACTTCTTGGTCTGCTTCCCAGCCAACTACTTCTCTGGCTGAAACAAACATACAATAGATGGTTTTGCCGAGCAGGCTGCTAAAGAAACAGCACCCATGTTCTAACCCCAAAACAGCTCAATTTAATCTCCATCTTCCTCAGACTGTTTTAGACTCTTGTTTTATAACATTGCATCTTCCACATGGAGTTCTATCTTGTTGCTGCTTCCAAAGCTGTACAAGGAATTACTTTCTTCTTGTCTTTTAAACCAGGAGTTCTCAACTTTTTATCTGCCATCAACACTCTGGATGAACATGAAATTGTACCCATTAGGGCAGTGATGTTGATAGAATGGGAGGCGAGTGGGACAAGGACACTGCAAACTGGAGAAACCGGGGTGAATGAGAACATCGGTGGGTGTGTGTTATCTGAAAAGGCCCGGAGAAAAACCTGATTTATCATTGTTTACACCTTACACTGTCGCTTCAACTCCAACGTGAATCTAGAGTTGAGATCAAAATGAAAGTCTATAGATAGTAGAGAAATTTTTGCAACCCCTTTTTCATAGGTAGATGTAGAAAGAGAACAGTGATTACATGCAGGGAATGTGAGTCCCAGAGAGTGACTCTGTCCTATAAGCCTTCCATCCTTGCAAAAATACATGAGATAAAACTTGGAGGAAAAAAAAGGCTGAATGTTTTGGTTAGCAGGTATAAAAGCTATGTTGTGTAGAACACTTTATTTGTATTTCTTTTTAATGTGTTGATATTTAATATAGTTAATCTTTTTGACCCCTCTTAACTTCTTCATTGATCAAAATATTGCTCATACCACATTGTACATATACCTTTAAAAAAGACTTCTTCAGTTACAGTGATAAGTATAATATATTTTTCTTTAAATTTTCTCTGACATACTAATTAATGAATAAATGCATTGCAGCCTCTTTGTGAAAGATGAAGGCAGAGTAAATGAGGCCTGCTGGTTCAGAGGGCTTCAGATTTTATCTCTAATACTCAAGATTTTGAACTTGGATATTACATTAACCTTAGATATGCTAGTAATCAAGTGTGGCCAGACAGCTGTCTCCTGATTACATATCTGAGAAGATAAATATGGTATTTATGCCAATCAAAGTCAACTTCAATTCACTTGTTGACTCATCCTAAGCTTAATAGAGGGTTCTGCAAACAGAAGAAGCTTAAGAGATGTCAGCTAGAAATGATAAAAATATTTACCTCCCAGCCATCTTCAGGCTAAAACTGCACAGTCCCTCAATATATTCCTTAAATGTGAGAAAGGCTGTGAAACTTGGCAGGTTTACTGATATGTCATAACTTATGTAAGAATTGTCTGGTCTATGAAAAAAAGTCTCTGTTTTTTTTAAATTGTGAAAACAATGTCACAACATTGCAGCGAGTTTGGCAAATAGAGAGGTAGATATCAGTCATAATCCTAACACTGAAACATTAAATCAAGTACAATATTTGTGACTTCTCTTTCTTTTGTTTTTCAATCAAATGGTGAGTTTTCCATTATTGCAATCATACCATACTCATAACAATTTTGTTCTTATCAATGTTATCTTAAGGACTTTCGTATTGCTATATTGACTCATAATTATCTGTTTTAAAAAGTCCTGTAGGTTTTAATCATGTAGACATACTATAGTTGATTTAACCAGTCTCTTACTAGTTTATTTAATTAGTCTCATTAATTTAAAAATATGTTAATTTTGAATTAATAAATGAGCCTCAGTGAATATCTTGTGATCATTATGATTTCTATCTTTTGGGTAATTTCTTCAGGATAAATCCCCAGATTATATGATAGCTTTTTTTTAAAAAAAAAATTGGAAAGACCAATTATAAGGGAATGTTAAGGAATAAAAGAACTAGAAAATTTTTCTGCCAATCGTAAAAAATATTTTTAAGAACAAAAGATAAGACTGTAGAAATAAGAAAGGATTATTGAAAGAATGAAATCCTGAAAAGACAGGAAGTTCTGAGTTCAGAAATAAAAGCATCCGTGGAGAAAATGACAGTGGAAGACAGAATATGCAGGCCCTTTTGTGTGAGGGAAGTCACAATGGTAGGTGTGGGTATAAGTAAGCCTGCTGGTTTCTTGGCAAGAAGCTGAGGTAATCCTTGAAGTGATTAGAGGGGTCATCTAAGGGGAGAAAGATATGTCTAAACTAGCCATTATTAAGAATGAAAAAAAAATTGAGAAGTACTAGATAGCATTTTATTTTGTGTACTCACTATGTGCTTGCTGATGTGTTAAAGTGCTTTATTTGCATTGTCACATAATAGTTGCATAATTTTCCACCGACCCTTAGCAGCCCCAGTGTGAGGCAGAGTGAAGAATCTATTCAAGTCTGGGTATTCATCAGGTAAATGCTAAGAGGCAATTGATGATCCCAGCATGAGAGAGACTGAGGGGAGAGACAATACATCTTAGTTAGGGGAAGATGTAAAAGAGCATGCAGTATTGAATATATGGTGCAGTACTAAGAACAAATTTGCCCTAAAGCATCGGCTGAATGGACCATAAATTAAAGGTCAATTAATAGGACCAAATCTTTAGTTTTCTTTTGTATTATCAAAAGAGACCTAACTCTGGCATTGCTGCTTTATTACACCTCTAGGTGGGGAGTTCATTCTTTTAAGTAAACTTCCCAGGATATATGGGTGGAAAGCAAAGTGGGAAAGTAGAATTCAAACATTTTTTTGACTGGTGATCATAGGAGGAGCCATGTAACTGTCATTAACATCATCTTGGAGGGGACTTGCCTAGTGGCTACTGTACAGACTTGAGGGCCAGCCTTCGGGAGCCAGAACTTACCTGCCACTTTCCAGCTGGTAATGTTCAACTAGTGTTATGCCTTATTTTACTCATCTGTAAAATAGGGACGATCATGGTATGTGCCTCATAAGATTGTTATGAGGATTACAAAGTCAAACATAAGGCACTTGGAGAAACTAAGTTTGGGCTAGCTGTCATCATATGTTTATTATAATAAACTACCACTTTTTAAGATGCCTAAGTGCTAGCAATATGCTAAGTACTTGATTATTTTAACTCCTTTAATTTTCACAAAAACATTCTAAGATTATTTTCTCTATTTTACAGATGAAGGAATTGAGGCTAAAAGAAATGAAATGGTAAAAAATTTCTTTACCATTTCCTGACCATCAGTCCCTAGTATGTTCTATCTCACATTAGGTGACATTAGTATCTCTTTGGTGCAGGGCTGCTTCAGGTTACTGAAACCAGGAGTACATCTGTAGGCTCATGTAAGTCCTACAGTACACAGAATCACCAGGAGAACTTGTTAACACAGATTTCTGGCCCTAACTTCAGAGTCTGTAATTTAATAGGTCAGTGTTTGGAGATGGGGCCCTGGAGTTTCCATTTCTAATGAGTTCCCAAATCTTGGAATCACACTTTGAGAACCACCGTCCTGGAACCATTTTTATCAACTAAAAGTACTCAACAATACTATGAAAGTAAACATTGTTTTATAATACAAAAGATAAACTCAAAAAATCCTAATAACTGGAATACTTCCTTTGGTACACAATGGTCTAGTATCTCTTTTGTAATCCCTTTTATTTTTCAAGTTAAGTATTTTTTTAAGTGGGATATAGATGGCTTTTGCTTGTTAACTCAAATGTATTTGAACACATGAATCCAGTCCATCCTCTTAGTGTTTCTGTTTTCATCTTACCCAACAATTTTAATGTTTTGTATTATTTGTTTCCTTTTCCTAGTCCTCAATTATTGTTGATTTGATAAAGATGTTCATTCAGATTGTCCCCTTTTAATTTGGAAGGTGTACTCTGTTTATATTTTCATTCCAATAATAGTCACCACTCCCATCCTGATCTCTTAATGAGGTTTAGATGATTCTACTATAATTTCTGCACAACATACCAACTTCTCCCTAGACTAAGACACTTTTCCCAGCACCATCCTCTAATGTCCTCCCCTCTAGTCTCTTCCCTTCTCTCCGCTCTTTACCTAGCCCTGTGATATCTTTGGGTGGCTTTTACTTTTCTTCTTTTGCCACTTGCCTAGGGCTTGCAAAGGTAGTTTCTTACTTTTAGAATTTCAGAAGTGAAGTTGTGTTCTTCTAGATTGGAGTGGCAACAGAAGATATTTGGAAGCAGTGGGTCCCTTGGCCTTTATTAAATCACAGCATTGAGACTTTTCTTCTTCCTCCTCCTCCTTTAATTAAAGGCTCATGCTCTTCAGTTGGTTACTTTGTGCTTCATTGTATCAGAGGAGCTTAACCTTGTCTGTGGGATGTTCTCTGCAGGGGTTTGCCAGCATTGTAGAGATGGTCAAGTTCTCCGGACATAGAAGCATCCAGGAAGCTAGCTATTGTTCCATCCATTTCTGTGCCTGTTTAGAAAGCAAAGTGAAATAAAAAAGAGAGTGAGAGAACCCTTTTTATGCGGGTAGACGCTGAATGCTCTGATTTTATTTTAGGAAGTAAATGATTCCCAGCGACTGTGTCATACCTCACAACAGTCCTCAACCCTCTCTGTGTGCACTGCCCTATACTTAGCCACCTCTGCTTCCTGGTGTCTCTGTAGTTGGTCATTGACCCTTTGGCTTCCCTGAGATCTCTGGGTCCTTGACAAAACAAAGACATGTGTCTGCTTGCACCTCGAGGAGCATGTATTTAGCCACCTATTCTTTGTACAACCAGAGCATGTTGTCCTCTAGTGAAAGAAAGCAACTTCAAGGGTGAAATGGATTCACCTCTTATTAGTTTGCCTTTGAGCCCTGTGGTCAAATTACATCATTCTCTTCACTGACCCCAATAGGATAGTGTGCCCTCTAGTCTCTGAGAAGGTACAGCCATATTTCCTTGATCCTTTGGAAGACTGATTTGCCTTTCTAAACAATTTTAACATGTTTTCTTTTAAAGTGTCAATTTGAAGGGTGTTCTTACTCTGTCACCTTCTTTGCCACCACACACCCTTGAGGTGTGTCCTTGACATTGTGAAATAGGCTTCATTGAGTAAGTTTTATGAGTATGAAAAGGAAGACATTTGCATAATTGTAGTGCATTCTTTATTGAAATTCTCTTTTGTTTGAGCACAAAGCATATATCAGTGTATGAAACACTTAATTAATGAACCCCAATTACAGGAAAAAGTGAAATAAAAATACCTAAATGGGATTGTAACTTTTCTAAGTGTTTTATAGTTTAGCAAGTAGTTTATCTCTGAAGCAGACTGTCACCATGAACAGTTTTAAAATTCCCTGATTGTCATCTTTTGGAATTTCGATATTACTTTGTTTTGAGTATTTAAAAAAAATGTAAACATAAACTTTTGACTCTAGTTTTCATTTATTTAACGTAGTAAATATGTTCAAAAACATGAGGCCCTCAGTGATGAGTTTTAAGCTTACCCCGATGTGATGATGTGAAGTATAGGATCTTGGGAAGGTACAGATGATAGCACCCATCGCCCTAACATGAACAGGGATGGTCTTCCTGAAACAGAGACAGAGAGAAAGATAGGGAGACTCTTCCCACCCCATTTACCCACTTACCTCTGGGGAAAAGAAATCCAACTCAAAAAACTCCTGATACTATTTTTTCTGGCCCTGTTCTTTCTAACGAGTGCACATCTCCAAAATGTGTTATATTAAAATACTAACCCCACAGTATTATGCAAAATAGTAAGTGCACTGGACCTCAAGTCAAAAGACCATTAAATTGAAGAGTAGTCTGAAGTTACGGTCCCTGACTTAAAAAACTTTTTCATTAGCTGACCTTGGGAAGGTCAGTTAACCATTCTGAATTCCACTCCTCTTTTTTACAAGGTTGTTGTGAGAATCAAAGATGATGGGATGCAACTCCTTTTCTGATTTATTTTTAAAACTCTTTACAAAACTATAAAGTACTATACAAATTGAGGCATTCTTTCATTTCTCCAAATATTTGTCTATGGTCAGGGACCTTTTTCTGTTTTAAATGATGCATGTACTCTTCTAGGAACACATTCAGAATTAAATTACAATGAATTAGTTATTTTTGACTACAATGATAATTGAAAACACCCAGATTTGAATCTTTCAGAAAGACAAAAAGCATTATTCTTCATCTAATATCTTCCTAGAGCTAACTCCACAGATCCCTGACAAGGTGAAATTATGGCTACATGCCGTCCACAAATGCTCTCGACTAATTGCCATATGTGTAGGTACCCTGTAGTTTTCCTCAAATTCTACCTCACATTCCAAGTGACATCCTCTGCTTGAACTCCATCTACAGCCTACACATATTCTAGCTTTAGAAACAACAGCCACCTGTTCTATTTTCCCCATCTGAAGGTCTATTTCCTTATTATTATATACCTCAAAAAAGCATGAAAATTAAGCCAACTCTAAATTTATGATGAGTCTCAAAAGAGACAATATTTCAAAGGCAGGCCTAAAATTTGGATTTTTATTTTTACTCATTCATTTGTGAGGGCTGGAACAAATGGTTGTTATTAATTACATGAACTTTTGAGGTTATCAAATTGAGAAGACTTCAGAATACCTTGCATTTTTATTAAAGTAGCAAATAGAGTCTGGAGATATTTTAATTTTTTCTATCTCTGAGACTTCATGACCTTTGAGTGGAAACATGTGACTCTGCCCTGAATAAAATGGAAAACAACAGAGCAAAATAACCCTAAGGGGGTAGAGATTGTAGTTAGCCTAAAGCGTTTTGGTTTTCCTTGACATTATATTCTAGTTTCCAAAACTAGTTTTCTCTGAAAAACAAAATGAAAAAAAAAAGCCACTGAAACCTCTCTATGTATGACTTTCCAAGTCAACTTTAAGTTTCTTAATATTATACTTTATCATACATTATATGAATCACTCTAGCAATCACCTACTACTATCTATCTATCTATCTATTATCTATCATTTATCTAAAATCTTAGAGTAGAAGATAGGAAACCTCCTTTTATATTTTATTTTTATAAAACGTTTATCTTTAGTAGGCTCATGATTGTTACCAGAATTTTATTTCTTGTTAGATTAATTCTCAAGCATTACGATTTGGCCAGCTGTTGGGCTGCTGTGAAAGCTTGAAATAATCTTTTGAAATTCATTTTTAAAAATTTATCTCATCAAAAAAAAGTAAAAGAAGTCATGCAATGTGTATATATAAAAAGGATTATCCGAAGCGTAAGCAATATCACATCAATTCTTTGGCATTTGTCCTGAAAATGTCTAAAATGTTATGTCTCTTTTCTGTTTTACTCCAAAAATATAAAATTGAGACATTCTTTTTCATGTCTGTGGTATAAAGTTGATTATATGTAAATCTCACTTTAAAGATGATAAAGACATATTGGGACATTAGATAGGAATGTGGCTGTCATCCAAGATCTGTCTTTTATTCTCATTGTCACCCTAGGACAATCTCGCTTTCACCCCAGATAGTTAAAATAGACTTATAAGAGAAAGGCAGAAAATGAAAATTTTAAATGAGCATCAGATTGGGGTAGATAATGTTGGGTTTCTAACCAATAGCCATTTTCCCTCTCCTTCGTCAGCAGAATTCCAATTACATCAAGGGAGCGGAGAATGAGAAATGTGTTCTGGGAAGGCCAATCCTTCTCCCGCCCAGGAGATGAGCCATGACTGGTCTAGTCTGGACAGTCACATTGTGCCCCTTTGTCAGTGGCTGTTGTAGAGATGGATGTATGACAAGTTCTGATGAGACATTGGATGAGATTTCCAGGGTAGCTTCAGGGACTTCTGGGAAAGATCTTCCTCTGACAAAAAGCAGGGAATATGTGAGAACTGTCCCCTCCTCTGCTTTTAAAAAAAAAAAAATTATTAAAATATTTGGACACTGCGAAGTAAGGATGCATTGCTTGGAATGACAGTAGTGATTTGGTGAGCATTAGAGGAAAACTTGGAGGGTAAAAGCCCACTTATTTAGGATGGCAGCACAGAAAATGGAAACCACTGCATTCTCTGGATGCCAATCTGCTGAGTTAACCTGTGCCACCTGCTCTTACACTTTTTGTTATATGAAATAATCAATGTACTGATGGTTTAAGCTATTAGCCTTTGTTCCCCCCCCCCCCCCCCCCCGTGGAAGTTTCCTTATTGACATAAAGCTTTCTTTTGCTACTTGGCCCAGCTTGACATATCCAGTCTTCATTTGTTAGGCCTACTAACTGGTTTCTTCTTATAATTTTTAGATTTTTTGACTCTGAATTCAACCTGGAGGAAGAGATTGTTTGCAGCAGCTGTCCTTTGTGCCCTATAGGGAGGTTTTGCATTTGTTTCTACCAGTTTCACCAGTTGTAGGCTCACTTTAATAGTAAGTTAGAGTCCTCATTTCCTAAGGATAGTATTCATTCAGACCCACACTTGCTGCTTGAATTGCGGATACCCTGTTAGAAATGCAGAATCTTGAGCCCTACTGAGTCAGGACTTAAACTTTAGGAAGATCCTCAGGTGATTTGTATCTAGCTTGAGAAGCCCTGCAGTGAAGGAATCTTCTTGGGTTTCTAAATTTTAACAGAGGAGTCTATTTTTACCCATGGCCCTGAGAAGAAAGAAGCATTGAGCTTTCTTCTCCAAGCAGGTATGGACAGTTCTCGATTCCCTATTTCAGAACAGGGCTGGCCTTTGTGATTGCAGCTTGCCATGCGCAGTGCACCTGTACCCTGACAGCCTCCCTGAGCGGCTGTCAGAGCCCCAGTTTCTACGCTCTCATGAGCTCTTTGGCTCTGCCAAACAAAATGATCTGATTCTGTGTTCTCTCTTCGCTTCTGCTAACTTTCTGTATGTCAATATTTTCTAGGGTTTGAAAAGTAGTGGTTTTGTTTTTTAGCATTTCCATGTTTGTGGAAAGGGAGAGGATCCTCTCCTGCTCTTTCAGACTGTTCTACTAACAAGAAATCTCTGTTACACAAGGCTTGGCTCAGTGAAATTGTGGGAGGTAGAAAGAGTAAGCAAAAGATATTAGAGAAAGATCAGACTTATTATTTAACTTTTATAAGCTAAAGGAGTGATATAGGCTTAATTATGGCTGTTAGTAAAATTAAAGTGTATATGAGTACTGTAAAATTAACAGGAAGAAGAGGAAAGAAGACAAAATGAAGAGAAAGTTGAGTAAGGTGACAAAATTAATGAAAAGTAAAGCAGGAAAACTAATGATAAAATATACGAAATATTAAGTAAGTGTGTTAAATAGTAAATAAGATGAAGCAAATAATAACTTATGTTAGTTATTTCAACAAATATGCACATATTTCTCTATCAAATAAAAAACACAAGGTAAAAAAAAAACAAGGAAAATTAAATATTTTGTAGTTGTTTAAGAATGATGCCTAAAACAATGTGGCAGAAAAGGTTTAAAAATATTTTAAAAATTGATCAAGATGTTAACAGGATAATGTAAAAGTAAAAAAAGAAGCAAGGAAAGAAGGAAGGAAAGAATTTAGACTAAGTAGAAACCAAGGTTAAAATCATTAAAGAGGACTCTCAAATAGGCTTCGGGTAGGCCTTTGGGTTGGTTCGGCTGAGGGATTATGCACCCGGGAAACAGATCTTCGCCCTACTTATCTCGTCCTAAACACTGAGGGTCATGCGAAGGATGTTTTGTAGCAGTTTCTGGTATCCAGTGAGCAGGAAGGAAAGGAGCCAGATTTTCTAAGCCTGGGTGACCATGTCAAAGGGAAACTTCTTTCTTAAAAACACAGAAGAATGCTCACTTCCTTCAGGGGATATTCACAACAACTTCATGTTCCTGTGGGGACATGACAGCCTTAGAGATTCAGGTGAAGCTGTGGTGGTGTCTGCTTCTCGTAATTATTCCATAAATTTTTGCCAGTAAGAGAATTTTCCATACACTCATTCTGTCTGATGGACTCTTTCAGTTAATTGCATCACCATCTCATTTGCATTGAAGAGAATTAATAAAGTGAGATGACTTGAACCAAACATCAAATATTTCTATTCTATCAAATATTATATAGGAGAGGAATTCAATTTCTGAAATAATTTAAAAAATATTCTATTTAATTACAAACAAAACACAACAAGATATGGCATATGAGAAATGAAAACAAACATGTCACAAGAGACTTTAATTTATGTTTCTGAGATCATGAGTAATCAAGAAGGAAAAATCAAACCCTATCTGATTTAACTAACAGGGCAGATCAATGATTTTCTCTGTTTTTTTTTAAAGATTTTATTTATTTATTTTTAGAGAGAGGGAAAGGGAGGGAGAGAAGGAGAGAAACATTGATGTCTGAGAGAAACGTCAATGAGCTGTCTCTCGCGTGCCCCGAACCAGGGACCCAGCCCACAAACCAAGCCTGTACCCTGATTGGGAAAGGAACTGACGACCCTTCCAGCTTGCAGGATGATGCTCAGCCCACTGAACCACACCAGCCAGGGCTTTCTCTGTGCTTTTATAATAGAAATAAAAATCTGCCCTAGAAATTAGAAGTTTGATTTAAAAAAATCCTTTTAAACAACTCTCTTGCCACAGAAAAAATTAAAATACAGTTATAAAAATATTTCAAAAAATAAATTATTAAAAACCATGTATTGAAACCTATGGAGGAATCCTGAAATAGAGCTCAGTCATACCAGGGCCTTTATATAGCTACATCTTTAAAGTCTAAAGAATAAAAATAATTATGTCCACCTTGAAATGTTAAAAGTCTTTCAGAAGCAGAAGGCAATAGACTAAAATACAAGAAAAATAGAGACTTTATGAATTCAAGAACCAAAGCTTTTACAAATATTAAAAATAAATAGATTTGCTTCTGGTGATGAAAGATGGGAAAAGATAGATCTAAAAAACAATTTAAGAAATGGTAAGTATGGCATAAGATTTGCTTAACTATATGCAAGTAAATTTTTTTAAAATCTGAAAAAAATAGGGATATAAAAATCAACGACGATGATAATTTACCAAAACTAACCTTGAGACATGAAATTAGAGTAAATCACATACCATATAAAAAATGATAAAACTTTCAAAGGGTTACCCCTTTCAACAAAGCATTAGACCACAGCATGTAGTAGGTAAAGTCTATCAAATCATTAACAAATAGAAAACTCTAATGTTATTTAAGTTGTTCCAGTGCATAAAGAATGACTGATAGATTCAAATTCTTTGTGTTTTTCCCCCAAAATCTTTTTGTGAAATTAACATAACCCTGAAACTGAAACTGGACAATAAAAGCTACGGACCAACCCCACTTACGAATGTTACTGTAAACATCCAAATAAAATATTAGCAGGTTGACATGTGAAGTCTATGTCAATAATAAAGATGGGTAATTATGATGACATCCATTACCATATTTAACCAAAGCAATAAATCAAAGAATTAGAGTTCTAGGATTTTGATTTTTTCTGTAGATGTTGAAAAGATATTGAATTAAATTTAATATTTATTCTTCATAAAAACCTTTCATAAAACATGAATAAGTAGACACTTAATAAATGTATATGTGCATATGTGTACCCAACAACAAGCCTCATTCTCAAAGTACTAGAATCACTACTATTCAAGTCAGAAATAAGATTTTTCAAATAATGGTGAGTTTGATTACTAGGATAAAATATACAGCTGAAAAACAACTAAAATGAATGCAAAATATTAAAAAATGCTTAAGAATATTAAAAATGTTTCAACAGAGTGATGAGGGGCTGTGTGAACTCAGAGGGGTAAGTGAATCCCTTTACCACAGCTAGAAAGGGTTAGAGCAGAGATTTGAATCCAGCAGTATAATTTCAGAGATTCTGTTCTTTGCCATATACAATACAAATTAAATATGCTAGGAGTCAAATAGCAAAGTGGGGCATACAGGGAAAAGTAACTTTCTTCCAATTCTCGGAGGCAACCACTGTTTTCAAATTCTAATATGTCCTACCAAAAATTATTTGATTTATCAGCATAAATGTATATTCATTAATCTTTCTCTCTTCTATATTTTATATTAGACAAGCCCAGAATACATAAAGGAGAATATGCATTTGAATATGTAAACAGTTATAAAAATTGTCTTGATTAAAGATATCATTTTATAAATCAAAGCTGACCAGTAAACTGGAAAAAGTAAAATGAATGTATAGACACAAAGTAAATATTTTTACTATACAAAGAACTATTACAAATGAATTATTGGAGGGGAGAAAAGAATAAAATGAATGACACATATGAAAAAACGATTCAGAAAAAAGGAAATCCAAAGAAATACATGTATAAAGAGGATTTTTTTGTAGTGGCTAAAAACAAGAAGTAGTGTGAATTTTCAACATTGGGGAATGGCATGCTATTAAGTATATAACTACTTTAAAAAGAAAACAATGAGTTAGAGCTAACTTTTTTGAACTGGAAGAATATTTATGTTCTATTGCTAAATGACAAAAGGGTGATCCCAATTTTGTTATAATATCTGAAATCTGTAAACTTGAAAACGTGTATGTGTGAGTGTTTGTATAAATACGGAAGGCTATGCAGCTAGGTATTACTGTCACGGTGGTAAGAGAAGGCAGAGGTCAGTGATAGGAAGGAGGGAGCCGAGTGAGAATACTTTCACTGCATGTGTATTATTTCTGTTTCATTTATTACAATGATCATATATTTGTCTTCTAAATATACATTAAAGAAAAATGAAATACATGCTGATACCTATTAGAGGCATTTGATCAGTTAACTGTAAATCAACTGAGTTCACAAATTAAGATAAGCTCGAGGTCTTTTTTGAGAACAACATACTGCTATAAAGAATAAATTATCTACATAGATGCACTAGTGACAGCAGAATGGAAAACCAACAATATGCTACATGAATATGCAACAAAAATTAAACAAATTTAGATTCTTTTGCTTATTCAACATTAATGATTAACATATGACAATAATTCGTACATATTGTGATCTTTCAGGTCAGGAGACAATTAATTATTCTTTTCTATTTATCAGTATTTCTATAAACTTGCGAAATTACTGAGATCCAGTATACTTTGTGCAGTCTCTGTGTTGTATAATACACTTATTTTATTGGCATCAGGTCTTAGTGGACCATTTAATTAATCCAAGTATGAAACAAGAGTGGCTTTAGAACAGTTTTGACAACTCAGATGAACTGAAAACCTGACAAGGCCTAGAGCATTGCTTTCTTCTCTTCAAAAGTTAGCTTATTAGGTACTTTAATATCCCTATTGAAATAAAGTCAGGTATAAACAAACAAACAAGCACACAAATTCCAGGTGGATTGCCTATTTAGATGTAATACAAAACAACAATAAAAAGCCAACTAAAATCCCAAATACACTAATACAATCATAACAACAAAAACAAAGGCAAAAATAAGTAAATATACTCATTACTTCACACTTGCTATTACTTTAAGTCTATTTTCTCCTCTCAAAGTAGCAAATTGTAACCTTTGATTTATATTAAGCACCAGTTGTATAAGGTTCTAACCAGGGCAATTAGGAAAGAAAAAGAAATAAAAGGTATCTAGATTGGAAAGGAAGAACTAAATCTGTCTTTATTTGCAGATGACATGATCTGTGTATAGAAAATGCTAAGGAATCCACTAAGAACTATTAAACTAATGAATTCAGCCAGGTTTTAAGATTCAAGATGACTAAACAAAAGTGATTTGTATTTATATACACCCTCAATGAACATTCCAAAAATAAAATTGAGTAAACAATTCTATTCACAATAGCATTAAAAAAATGCTTAGATACAACTTCAAAAAAACATGCAAGACTTACACAATGAAAACTATAAAACACTGTTGAAATAAATTAATGAAGATCTAAATAAATGGCCAGACATTCCATGTTCATGAATTGGAAGATTTACTATTGCTAAGATGGCAATATCCCAAAATTGATATAGATTCAATGCCAGTCCTAATCAAATTGCATGTTGTTTCCTTGCAGAAACTGATCTTACAATTCATATAGAAATTAAGAGACTCAGAATAACTTAAAGAATTTTGAAAAGGAAAAATGAAGTTGGAGAGCTCATATGACATAATTTTAAAAGTTACTAAAAACTACAGTAATCAAGACAGTATGATACTGGAAAAAATACATATAAATCAGTATAAATAAAACCATAAATTTATGGGCAATTAATTTTCATTTAGGGTACAAAGACAGTTCAATGAGGAAGAATGGTCTTATTCAACAAATAGAGTAGGAAGAATAGGATATCCATATGTACAATAATTAAATTGGACACCTATCTGAAATCATACACAAAAATTAACTCAAAAGTTATCATAAACCTAAATTTAAATGCTAGAACTATGAAACTTTTGGGGGAAAAAAACCCATAAGAGTAAATTTTCTTCACCTTAAGTGAGACAATGATTTCTTAGATTTAACTCAAAAGCACAAAAATAACAAAAAAACCCCAACCCCAATAACTTGAGCTACATTATAAGATAATGTAGACCACTGCAATAACAGGAAAAATAATTTTCATTTCATTATAATAATTATGGACTAAAAAAATAATTTGGAGCAACTTTTGTGGTGATTATAAATCACCATAGAGAAACTAAAAGGGCAACTCACAGAATGGAACATATTTGCAAGTAATATATTTGATAAAGCAATTTGTTGAAAATATATAAAGAAATCTTACAGCTAAATTAAAGACAAATGATCCAATTAACAAAGAGCCAAAGATATGAATAGATGTTTTTCCAAAGAAGAGATACCAATTTCCAGTAAGCATATGAATGATGCTCAACATTATTAGGAAGTGCAAATCAAAATTATAATGATATAGTACTTTATAAGTACTAGGATGGCTGCAAAAGGCACAAACATATACAAACATTCAAGAGGGTGTGAAAAATTGGAATCATCACTTATTGCTGGTGGGAATGTGAAATGATGTCACTGATTGAAAAATAGTCTGGAAGTTCCTCAGTAGTTTAATAGAGTTATCATATGAATCATCAGTTCTAAGTATATACTCAAGAGAAATAAAAACGTATGCCCACATAAACTTGTACATGAATATTCATAGCAACATTATACAATGTGCATTAACTGATGAATAAACGAGTGGCATATCTATATATAATGGAATATTATTCAGCCATAGAAAAGAATGAAGTACTGATATATACCACAAATTGAAACCTTGAAATCATTATGCTAAGGAGAAGAAGCCAATTCCAAAATGCCACATGTTGTATCCTTCTGGAATAGGCAAATCCATGGAGACAGAAATTAATTATACTGGTGGCCTTAGGGCTGGGAAGTGAGGATTACTCAGACAAAAATAGGGAGTGATTGCAAATGGGTACATGTATATGTTTATGTGTATGTATGCATGCATTTATTGTGGTGGACAACTGTTGTAAAATTAGTTTGTGAAGATGCTTGCACAAACTTGTGAATATGTGAAAAAAACATTGAATTATACATTTTAAATGGGTGAATTGTATGGTATATAAATTATGTATCAATAAAGCTGTTAAAACATATCCAAAACACAAAACAAAACAAAGCCACCAACTGTTGAGCGTTTTAGTTCAAAAACTATTAATTTGTGGAGAACTGCATCTGGAAGTAATGATAATTTTACGCCTTTCTAGGACCCATTAGAAAAATATCATTGTTCTTTACCCTCATATAGTGTTTTACATCTCAAAAACATGCTTTCTTATATGCCCTCTAAATATTCTTTTAATAACCTGGTAATGTGTGCATATCAGTCATTTTTGTACACATTGACAGATGAGTAAACACAGGTATGGAGGATTAAGTAGTTTTTCCCAAAGTCATGTTTCTGGCAAATGGAAAATCCAAGTCCAATGTTATCCTGTCATTTCTGTCTGACTTGGATTTTTCCCAAGATAATTGCCAGCCAACAAGTTTCCTTGCTACACCCACCAAGTCAAAACACCCCATCCCAGCATGTTTGAAATCTTTTCTTGGTTTAATAGTTTTTTCTACTGAGAGGAATATGTCTTTTCTATAATCAGTAACCTTTGCTCACTGGATATTGAACATATGTTTAATGACCATGACTTTGACCAATGTAAGTAAAATATAATAACCAGAATCAGGTAAGTATGGAATCTGAGATTTCAGTGGGAAATAAAACTAGGAAAAGGGCAGGACAAGGAAAAGGAAACAGGAGGCATTAGAAAGCATCAGGTACAAGGAATAAAAAAGAACTCTTTCATGTGAACTCATATGAATCCCCAGAACACAATACCATGTCCTGTGAGGCTAGAAACCTGCCTGTGTGCTTAATAACACAGCATATTCTGGCAGAGCTTGGGTGTGACCATCTGACTGAGTTGGAATGTGATAGGGTAGAAGGGCTGGCAGTTCCAAACATTTGTTTCTCTCAGGGGCTCCAATTTTTCACTCTTTGAAAACTTGGCAAGGTGCCCATTTCCTGATTTTTTTTCCTTTACTCCCCTTCTCCCTTGCCAATTTACATTGCATGGCAACTGGGAACATGCCTGATCACATAAGGAAAATTCTGATTGAGGCCAAGCGTATACTAAGCCCTAGTTCAACTTTGAGCTTTTCCTCTGACCCAGATACATACAGGCTAGGGACTTGAAAACCATGTATGGCAGTTATATGTAGGAATGGGATGAAACCACCTTTCTGTCTCTGTGTAGAAAGAGATGAAGATGTCGACAAAAAAAGAGCACACTTCTTAGGTTTGGGATTATTTATACATAGCCTAACTCTATTAAAACTGGTATCACAAGGTAAAGTAATGGTCACATTTCAGCTTTGCAGAAATGACATGTTTGACTTTGTGTACCACAGACATTTTTTGAATTGGGGCAAAATCCAAATCTATAGACTAGTAAGACACATCGTAAGAGCCCTCTATGCTTTTCTTAGAAAATATTTAGGTTTTGCTCTTTTCACTTGATATGAACAACCCTCTGCATTCAGAATCTATTCTAAAATTACCAGCTTGTCACATGTGTGTTACTTTAGCTTCTTTCACTTGACTGGAGGTAAAGAATTTTAAAAAAAATGCTATTCTAAAACTACCAGGTTGTCACATGAATGTTACCATAGCTCATGTCATTTGACTGGAGGTAAAGAATTAGAAAAAAACCATGGGGATATTCTTTTTTCTTCTGCGACTCTGTCTGCTGAACACTATTCTCACAGAAAAAAAAAAGCACAGGTAGCAAAACTTCATCTCCCCCAAATGCACTTCAATACATTTTAAGTGTAAAAACCTAATTTAAAATAATGTCAGCATCTTTGGGCTGTAGAATATGAGGCTCAGCATCTTTAAATTATTTAAGAGGTCCACAGAGAACCAGTTATGCTTATAACGTCAGATTTACTCAAAGAAAGGGAAGAGCAAAGCAAAGTGTTGAATAAGGGTTTCCTATGCAGTTTCATTGAGTTATTTCTGCATTCTGTAATTGCAACAATAGTCCTACCAAACTTTAAAACAAAACAAGATATGCATGTACATAAGGTTATGAGATCTATTTAGTGTGTTAGTTTGGTCGATTTAAAACAAATATTTGTGTTCTAGCTCTGCTACTTCTCTTTTTGGCTTTTATTTACCAACAATAGGAACTATACAAAAAACATACTAGAAAAGAAAATGCCCCTGCCACCTCTAAAACTAGCTGTTATTTTCTTTAAATAAGAGAGAAGCAATTTCTAAATATATATTTTATATAGCTGCCTTGGTTTTCTCTTTTCTAGTGGTCCAGATAGAAAATAAAAACCTTTTTTTTTTCTTAAGGAAAAGAATACTATATAAATAATTTTAGCAGCATATTAATCTACAAAGTTTCCTTTATCATACAAAGGAAAAGTCAATCAAATATTTGGTATAATGCGCAGAGGACTCTGATGGTCTGGAGTGATAGAAAGGACATGGAGAGATTTTTGAAACTAAAAGCAGTGTCCAACATGAGCATGGTAATGTGGTGAGAGTTTATTAACAATAGATAAATTACTAGAGTTTTGCTTAAAGTCTTCATGGTGGTTTAGAGTTTATTTGGAAGAGTTCAATGTGCGTGAGCTCTGCATATCTGTCATCTTCTAAGGAGGATGGAATCTGTTTTGAGAAATACAGTTTATTGGGAGCAGTAACGGCCACTTAACAGTGGAGTCCATTTCCATATCAAGGCAACAGGTAACCCAGACAGACAGGCTGCACTGGGGATGGTCAGAGGGATATGCCAAACTCAGAGAACTATTAGGCCAATCCAAAGGAAACTGTAGTATGAACATTTTTTGTAGTACATCTGATAATGATCTAAATTTACAATTATTCCAGAATTTAAGAAAGAAAAAGTCTCTGATTACACAGAAACTTGTTTGCTTCTATTCTATGCATTTCTGAGTCCTATAAATGGACTTTCACAAAGATATGTTTTTACCAGCCTGTTGGCTTGGTGCACTGCAATTAAGAAGTCACTTGCAGTTGGGTGGTCTGCATTCAAAGGATGCAGGCAGTGTGGGGTGTCTGAGACAGGTCTCCTTCTATCCTAGGTAACCGCCCTTGTCTTCCAAGGAGCACTGCCTGGATCATAACAAGCTTTGCTACAATTGTTTTTCTTTCTGGGAAAATGTCATTATTTTTGATTTCTGAACTTCTGATTTTCTTGCATTCTTTACTTCATTCCCAGTTTATCAAGAATGATGGAGTTGCCTAGAGTGCTATATCAAAATTTGTCCTGTGATTTCTACTTCTTATTCCTTTTGCTCACTTTCTCTCCCATTCCTCATAGCTTTCTGTTGAAAAAGAGTCCCAGTTCTGATCCTTGCCTTGTTTCCTAAGTGGCCCCTGATCCACTGTAGCCCTGATTGAGAATCCCTATTTTCCCCTAAATTCACTTTTCACAGAGATTTTTTGCACCTCTATTTTTCCTAATTTTCACTTATAATTTCTATTCTACTTTAAAATTCTCTTAAAATTAGCTAAGTGCAAGTTAAAGTATTAAAAATGATGTAAAAGATATAAAGAGAAACATACACAGAAAGAGGAAAAGGAATTGTGGAACATTTCCACAGTTAAGCTTGAAATTTAATCTGCCTCCTGGAAGCCAAAGTAAAGAGGGAAAGATGACAGATAGCCTAGCTATCAATATCAGATAAATGGCAGAAGACAGACTCTTTAGCAGAGATAAACTTTTTTGGTATTAAATTCTAAGGGAAAAAAAAATCTAACACTTGTACTTTTGTATAAAAGGACATTTAATAACATCTTAGGCAATGTATTTAGCAGTTCTATAGCAAATTCAGAAATATTTCTATATGGCCCTTTATAAGAGCAAACACTGATATGAAATAAAATCATAGTAGTAAATATACTTCTACAGGGACTGAGATAATACAATTCAATTATGTTTCTTTCTGGCAACCTCATTTGATGCAATAATGAAATGCAGATAATAAAATGCAGAGGAGATTCCCAGTCTGGGTGGGTAGCCGAGATGAGGCATGTATCGGTATTAACTTGTAGTCATTTTCAAACTATATCCACTGCCTTGTCTTCTTTCTCCAGAAAATTTCTGATAAAGCCATTCTCAGAGAGAAATTCCATATTTTTCTGATTAATCACATGTAGGGAGATGCTCTTTTCTTCACATAAGCATGTTTTCATATGTGGACCGAAACACATACAGTTTCATCGTTACAGTCTTTAAAACAACCAGAGATCAAAATAGTTGAGTAGATCTCAATGAACTGAAAATACAAGGATGTACTTATTGCATACATCACGGTTTTCTAAATTTTAACAATGATCACACTTTTAAATTGCCATACAAACTTTGTAAGATTTTGTCCCATTTAAGATTTCTTCTGATTGCTAAAGTTATATCAGGAAAAACGAGTTTCCAGCAGAATTAAAGAAGGTTAGCTGTGGCAGTGGGAGGAACGTTAGAGAAGTACCAAACAATAACTGAGAAAATAGTAAAACTTGAGTTATGATAAATATTTCTTTGAAAGGCAAATTTTAAATTAAAGTGACTAAAATCTCAGGAAAAACATAATTTAATATACTGCTACTATTCAAGAATGAGGATTCACAAAAGAATTGATTTCTGATAGCGAAACAAGATCCTATTTTCTACACATTTGATTTAAATGTGTGAGTCACAATATTCACATACACTTATTCAAACATAGTCATACACACACAAATATAGCTGGGATCATAATGGACGTATAATTCTTTATCCAGCTTTTTACATATAATATGATATCTTTGTATTGTAATAGGATAATTTTCTCACCAATGATTACCTCTATAAAAATCTTATTTAAAATCTGCATAATATATGAATATACCATTTATGGTTTATAACCATATAAGAAGCAGATATTTTGCTGCATACAGAATTTTTGGAATTTTGGAAGAGTCCTCAAGAACAATGTGATCAAAATGTATTTGTTACTTATCATATGCTCATTAAGAGAGGAAGCATTCTATATTATATTACAGCAGGAAATAAACTTTTCACATGCCTGATTCTATGGTTGGCCAAATAAAGCATAAATTTTAAAATTACAAAGATAATTCAATTTCTTCTGCTTTTTAAGGCATTTTCTGATAACTTTGTCATCAATTCAAAGTTCAAAGTTTCTATAAATGTATTTTGTCTTATACACTCTGAGTCTTCATCTCCCTCCTCCTTGCCAAAGACATGCTACTCTGGCAATGTTACAAAAAGGGCCCCAAACTCCACTTGCTGCTAGCAAGTTCCTCATAGCTCTTCTTTCCCACCAAGGCTCCCCAACTTGTTGCCATCTCCTGAAACCAAAACTGATGTCCTTCTTTGCACCAGTCATAAGCCAATGACACTGAAGACAATTCTTATGCCCCAGACTGTAATTCTCATATGGCTCATTATATGCCCTTTACTCATAACATCCTTCACCCTTCATGAATTCTGGAAACGCTTCTTCTATGTCTCTGGAAACCAGTATCTCTTATCATCAAAACCCTTTATTTACTCACTCTTTCCTCTGAATGTTGCTTTGTTTTCTTGTTTATCTTTTCCTCTAAGTGAAAATTGACTCTTTCTTTTCTAACGATTTCAGTGGAGAGTTTTTCACCTTCATTTCTTGTTGTTTTACTGAGAAAATATCAGCAAAGGAACCTAGATCCCTCTTCCCACTTCTAGACCATTTTCGCTCCCTTCTCTCTGAACACACACACACACACACACACACACACACACACACACACACACACAGTTTGCAATCTTATGTCATTAGATTATTCTACTCTCTACTGTGCCTTGTTGCAGCCATATATTTTTTCTTGTATTAGTTCGTATCACTGATGAAGAGTTTGGTTAGTTTTACGATAACTTTCTCCAACACCATTCTTGCCATGATTTTTGCGAATTTCAATGTTCATGTATACTGTCTCCACACCTTACCTTTTTAAATCACTTACCTGTTTTTCAACTGTGGATCTTGCACTTTACTTAACTGATTAATGAACGGATCCCATGGAAGACTGTATTTTGTCATTACTATGACAAAATTACTATTACTAACATATTACTAAAGGGCATAACTTTAACCCCTCCATAATCTCAATTTCATATATATCACCACACCCTATCTATCCAGCTATAGGTCTTCCATCCCATAATGATATAGATTCTATTACCTTATTTCATTTTTATCCTCCCTACCATCCCTCGCTCACACACCAGTGTTCAGTTACTTTCGTACTCACTTTTAATTCCATGATCTTTTATTTTAATTTCTCCCTTGGATACATCCTCAAGTGATACTCATCTGGTGAAACACCAAACCCTGTTTGACTACTTTGTGTATACATCAGCTCAGCCAAATTTATCTAGAAAAAAACATGCAACCAGGCTGCCAAATCCTCGTTCTATGGCCACTAATCTCACCGAGGCCTGTTTCACTGCCCTGATATCATGGTGCATTTCCCTGATTTGTTCATATCT
The DNA here is from genome assembly GCF_021234165.1 of Pteronotus mesoamericanus. Lineage (NCBI taxonomy): Eukaryota > Metazoa > Chordata > Mammalia > Chiroptera > Mormoopidae > Pteronotus > Pteronotus mesoamericanus. The sequence continues at coordinate 12,294,490 of NW_026555245.1, forward strand.
GTACATGACTTTGTCATACTATCTTCTCTTCTTAAACCTTCAATACTGCCTCTCATTTCTCACTCAGTTGAAAACTGAGTGAGTCAGAAGAGAACTTTCACAAACTCTCACCCCATTTGCATCTGCTTGCATTTCTGTCCCTCTACTTCACTTTTCTTCTTATTACTGTGTATGAATCCAATGTGTTTCTCCCTAAAATTAATCCCTCTCCTTGACTTTTGGATACCATCTTTGTTTACCCTCTCTAAATACATCATTTTTGAAATTCTCTTTCCATCATTGTTATGCTTTTCTCCTTACTAGATTATTTCCAACAGTACCAAATACATATTACTTCCATGTTGAAAAGAATTCCACAAACTGAATGGCTTAAAACAACATGAATTTATTCTCTTAAACTTCTGGAAGTCAGAATCCTGAAATCAAGGTGTCAGCAGGGCTGGAGGCTCAAAAGAGAATCTGTTTCCTTGACTTTTTCAACTTGTTATGGTCACCTGTGTTCCTTGGCCAGTGGCCCCTTCCCCTGCCATCCAAGTCCATCGCTGCAATCTCTGCTTCTGTCATCCGTCACCTCCTCCTCTGACCCTAACTCCTGTAGCTCCGTGGGATAACCCAGGATAATATTCCCATTTTAAGATCCTAAACTTAATCATTTTGCCATATAAGGTAACATCTGTAGATTCTAGGGATAAGGAGAAGGACATATTTGAAGGGCTTTATTTAGCCTACCACAACTTTGTGATGTTGAGACTTTCATAGGTGATAGAATGACCTAATTCTGGGTATATTGGATATTTCCTCATTACATCCTATTACATAGGTATATGATTTTGATTTCTTCTAGTGATCTATTAAATTTAATCTCTCATTTAAAGAGGTATCTCAGACTTCTCTACTGTATAGTTATAATCTTTCCCTTTGTGGTTAATATTTATGTGACAAGGTCTTTTGTGGCTATGCAAATACCCTGTTATTCACCAAACTTACTTTCTGTCTGTTTACCTATCTATCTATGAGAGGGGACCCAAAATAAACCAGAATTATCTTCGGGATGGTTGGCCCCTTTTTAGTACAGGCTTCCCACCCCACCAGGTGAGTGTTCCAGGGATTCATCTCTATCAGTGTACCAGCTGGCATTGCTGTGAGAGGCTGCGTTTGGCTTCAGTGAATTTTTTTTAAGACTTTTTCTACGCATCTGTCCATTTCATGATGGGTGATTTAGGAACGCACCTGTGCTGAGTGTTCAGCAGTTCTTGACCCAAAATGGGATGACTCCCATGCCCCACCTTCCTTATTCACTCAATCTTGCCCTGAGTGACTTTTTTTTTTTGTTTCCCCAGAAGAAAAAAGTCCTCAAAGGGAAATATTTTGGCAATGTGGAAGAGGTGAAACAGAAAACAGCAGAAGCATGAAAAGTCATCAAAATTCATGAGTTCAAAAACTTTTTTGAGCAGTGGAAAAAAGTCTCAATATGTGTATTGTATCAAATGAGAGAAATGAGAGTACATTGAAGGTGACTGAGGTTTAAATATGTAAGAATAAATACACAATTTTTATATATAAATTCCATTTTTTTGGGTCCCCCCTCATCTATTTATTTTACAAAATATCAGATCATATAATACATGTCAATTTGTAACTGACCTGTGGAGTGACATTGTGACTTACACACGAGAAAAATAACTATATTAATAAAGTAATATTTTTAAATGTCAAGTATGGGTTAATTAATAAACTTGCTTTCACATATCTTATCTACCCAATATTTTTACAACCATTTGCAGTAGGTAAAATAAATATTATCAGTAATTATAAAAATGAGGAGAATGTGGTCAGCAAGATTACATAGTTGGCCATGTGCACATCACTACCAAGTGGCATGGCTGGGTTTAGAAACAAGAACTTCCTGATTTCTATTTCAGTGCTCTCTGCATTATATTGCTGTGATACTCTTTGTGATTAAATGATAGAAGTTCCAAGAGCAGTACTCTACAGTCCAGGAAAGGAAAGTGGAGTTCAACCACTACCCATTTCAAAGCAAATGACCTTTTTCTATTAGTGTCTTTGTTTTACAATCAGGATCTTATTTCAGAATCCTAAGCTTTCATTACATACCTACCAAACATAGGAGCTAACTAACCCTCTGTGAAAAGAAAATCCTCTTAGAACATGTGGCCTGCTGTCTTCACATACTCAAGAAGGAAAAAAGAAACCCTTCCTTTCTTATCTAAGTGATGTTGCAGACACAGAGCAGAGCCTGACATCGTTGAAGCCTGCCTCCAAAGCAGCCCAGCTGTGGAGTTCATGGACACGGGTACTACGTTTGTTTCCAAGAATGGGGCAGCTGGCAGTGTGATGGTATGGTGTTACATGTGCACACAAGCCTGTGGCAGCAAAGCAACTAGGCACAGCTGGTACGGTCTAATTTTAGACCCCTGAGCCTCCGCCATGGCCCTCTAGAAAAAGTCCCCATGCTGGATGCAATGTGAGTGGGAAAAAAAGCATGTCACACAATGGTGTACCTTCTAAAAAAATGGGAAGCTATATCCATGAGTGTTTGAACTACAATGGATACACTGTAAAATAGCATTCCAGGTAAGTTATATTTCCTTCCCTTCAATACTCATTTTAAATTGCTTAGTTTATGAAGAATACATAATTCTATAGCAGAAAATTCACTGATTCATTCTGTAATCAAAGGGACTTTTTTTTTTGCTTTTCTGTTAGGTCGTATCACAAGGTCAAGCCAATTTACTTCAGTTTCATTTCTTTTGGTTTTCTGACTGGTTTTTCCTAAATCAGGGATCTATGTTATATGCTATGTTTATGTTGTCATATATATTTTGAAATTGCGAACAACACTGTTAATATTTCAAATAGCTTGTTTAGTAATATAGGAATTTATGCTGACATTAAAAGCCATCCTGAATTGCTGCGAGGGATATTTTAAAAATCCTCCATTACTAATGTGACAAATAATGACTTTAATGGCATCATAAACCAGAAATATGAAAGCATTATTAAATAACTGCTTCATAAAAGAGTTATCAAGTAACTATCAGTTAAGCTGTTTAGACGTGATGAAAGTTCAGTCTAAACACACTGGACCACTTCAGATACACTGAACTAGCAATATTATAAAATGTGGAAGTAATGAATATTATTGCTTCAAAAATTGTCTTTGTTAATATTACTCTGAATAAATTGTGTTGGTTAGGGAAATCCTTCTACCTTATGAGACCAATTCACATTTAAAAGCCATTTTATTATTATGAAGCATTTGTTCAGTTCATTGCTCAGACACATAGTTCACGTGCAGAAACTATGTTACTTACTTTGGCTTAAATATTGAAATAGTGCACTTATATGCTTCTATATTTTAAAGATATGGAGCTCTGCACTAAAGGGTATCATTCCATTAATTATTTAAACTCAATGTGGTGGTTAAACATTTATGTCCCATACACATTTTATCTTCTACTCTTTTTTTCCCCCTATAATTAATGGGTCCATAAGACACTTGGGTGATATGAGCTGCTTTAAGTTCTGGTAGAATATATTTTATTGCAACAGTCTCCATCTTTGCAGAAGTATAGTAGTAAATCTGTGCCATTGCACAAGTGAAATGGCTTTAGAAATCCATCCTATTTATGCATGGATCTACTTAAGGAAAGTATTGCCATTGTTCTTTCAAAAGCGAATTTCATGCACTTATGTATCAAGAGAATGAGACACTCATGTGATCACAAGGATGATCAGATATTCTGGATTTCATATTATTAAGTTGTATTATTACACAACTGACTTTTGCGAAAATACCACTTTAAACAGTGTTCTAAATTGTTTATCCTACAAATATCACACATATATTCTAATACAGAGGAAACCTACAGGGAAATAGAAGATTGTAAGGACTGAAACGTGTGTAATATAAAATGGAAATATAAAGGCTCTGGTAGAGGCAGATAGTATTTAAAACGGCCCTGGTGGGACAAGCAGCAGGCATTGAGGGCGTAACAATGGTAGGGTTGTTTCTAGCCGTGGTTTTCAGACTCTATCGTGCATCGGTATCACCTGGAAGGCTTATTAAAACACACATTTCGGGGCCCATCCTCAGATTTTCTGATTCAGTAGGTCCCAGGTAGGGCTCCAGAGATGGCATTTCCAACAAGTACCTTCCCAGGTGGTGTTGGTGCTGCTTCTTTGGGAACCACATTTTTAGAATAACCTCTTCTAAATATATTATCAGTATTATGTTCAATTTTATATTTTGCTAATGATTTCAACAGAGTATAGAAAAATTGATAATCATTAAAACTCAGTTAATTAACTGGGAATTCAGAGGCTGATTTGATGTTCATGCATCAAATAAGTCATATGTGACCAACCGTTCATAAGCGGCCTTTAGTTTGCTTTCAGACCACCCAGAAAAGCAACTCAACTCTGCCATAATTAACAATGCATACTTTTATTTTAAAAAATTTGTTATACTTTCTGACTATAAAAGTAATACCTGCTCAGTGGAGGAAATTTGAACAGAAAAGAATAAATATAAAAATAAATGCAGCCATATTATCAACAACCAGAGAAAATCACTGGATAACTTATAGCAATGGATCCAGATTCTATTGAACATTTTATTGGGAAGTAGAAAAGAGATTTTAACTTGTTTAAAACCTTGCGAATAACTTAATAAAAATTCCTATTTGGCAATAGCCATTCATCCAACCATCGCTTCATATTTTGGTTGCCAACTGCTGATTTTTTTTTCTTTCAACTCTTCTCTCTTAATAAGGTCTCTAAACTGATGCTCACCTAGCCTGACTCAAGAAGCTTTCTTTTGCCTCTGCATTTCCATTTTTTATGCAAAGCATTTCATCTTTCCCTGGTCTTTAAGTCCTTTATTCTCATACCTATGCTGAAAATAACTCTACAGTTACAAGGATCTGCTCTTAGAAATAGGGGGGCTGTGAGTAAATCCTTTTATTTCTGCTGCAAATAACATTTTTTAGTCATATCATTATCTATGTGTATAGCAAAAATTTTGAATCCTGTAATGTTTGGGTGTCATATTACTTTTCTATTGCTGTATAATATATCGCCACAAAAATTAACAGATTAAATTATGTAATTCTATTATCTTACAGATTCTGTAGGTTGGATCTGAACATAGTATGAACTCTCTGGACTCTCTGCTCAGGTTCTCCACAGGTGTTATGTGTAGAACTGTGTCCCCTAAAGACATATATTGAAATTCTAACACCCAGTATCTATGAATTTATTTCTTATTTGGAAATAGGGTCTTTGCAGATATAATCAAGTTAAGATGAGGTCATTAGGGTGGGCCCTATTCTAACATGACTGGTGTTCTTATAAGAAAGAGAAAATGCCCTATGAAGACAGAGACATGCAGAGAGAATGCCCTGTGATGACAGAAGCAGAGATTGGAGTGATGCAGTTGCAAGGTGAGGAACACTAAGGATCAACAGTCACCACCACGAACTAGAAAGAAGCAAGGCAGCATTCTACCCAGCCTCTCAGAAAGGACATGGCCCTGCTGACATCTTGATTTCAGATTCCTAGAAATCAAGAGAATAAATTTCTGTTGTTTTCACCTACCCAGTTTGTATTCCTTTGTTATAGCAGCTGTAGGAAACTAATACAGCGGCTAAAGTGAAGGTGTTGGTGGATCTGTGGTTCTCATCCAGAGCTCAGCATTCTCTCTCAAGATCTTCTTCCGAGAACTTGAAGAATTTAGTTTCTTGCAGCCATAAGGACTGAGGTCTGTTTAATTTTGTTGGCTTTCATCTGGGGACTGCTCTTAGCCCCTAGATGGCTCTAGGAGTTTCTTGTCATTTGGCCACCTTAGGCAGTTGACAATGTATACTGGCTTTTTTTTTTAGGCCTGCTCAGTGCATACCTCTGATATCCTTCTTTGTTCTCAGCCAGGGAAAACTCTCTGCTTTTAAAAGTCTCCTGTGCTGATGTTAAGCTGGCCCACCCAAATAGGATAATCTCCTTATTTTAAAGTCAACTGATTTTGGACCTCACAAATAGCTACAGAATGCCTTCATAGAAATACCTAGATTAACATTTGATTGATACCACGGAGAAAGTATGCTTACCTCTGGGGCTGAGGATCTTGTGGGGAAGGGCATCTTAGAATTCTTTCTACCACAGGTACATTCTGATTTGCCATGGTTCTCGTATGAACTGAAAGCAGTCACTGGAGATTACTCAAATAGCCATTTTATTTAGTTCTGTATATCCCAGCTAAAATAGTCTCTGGTGTGACTATATATAACCCAGTTAACACAACAAACCACCCTAGATATATTCTAGTGAGCATGGAATATGTGATCTTTATTTTTCTACAGAGATTTACTATGGGAATGAAGCAAAGTTTTTGAGTGAGGGGGCAAGTTGAGTATCTTGTTCAATTTTTCTGTTATTTATATTACATAAATGTTTGTTATGTGCTGTGATATAGAGTATATATATGTAGTTTTATCTTTGTAATTATGAATATAACAATATAATGTATGCTCTTAAAACTAACTTTTAGGTAATTGATATTCTGGCTCAGCCAATGTTTTCTCAACCTTCTGTGACATATTAATTATGGCCTATGATTCACTGAGTGCATTCATCTTGTAGGCACTTCCTAGGACATCTATATACTTCTAAAGTGTAATTGCGTACTTATCAAGAGCTATGGTTTATCCTTAACATTTTTTTTTTGTGGTTGTACTCATTATTTTACTCATGTTGTTTAGGTAACTATTTCATAAATGGATTGATTGGAGAAGAGAGAAAGAAAGCTGCCATTATGAAAACAGGTAACTATTTCAGAATGACTTGATAAAGGTAAGTTGTTAAAAATGTAATTAAATATAGATAAAACAATTGTAAAATATTTGAAAATATCTTACAAATCTAGAAGAGTTTTTTTTTTTTAAATTTATATTGCTGTATAAACCAAGATGCTCTAATTGTTATAAAGACTGTTAATAGCCTTTGAATCCTCATTCTACTTCATAAAACTCATCCTGGATCCTGAAAATCATGGAAGATACATTGTGGGTATACATTTTTCATGTTTTAAGATGAAATGTTTAAGATGCTTGGATAGGTGTACATTACTTTTGTGAATCCTTTGTTTAAACATCTGTTTAATTAAAACATTCAGAATGGCCTGAATTTTTCTGTAAGACTTCTCTTTTCTGTGTTGTTGTTCTAGTGTACTCTATTTTTTACCATAAGAATGAGAGAGTTTATAAAGAAATCTATATTTAGAAGAAGAGTGATGTGATCAAAAGTTGGTTCATATATTGAATATTTTAGACTGGTTTCTCTAATAGGCCCTTAGATTTTCCATCAAGTGGTACAGGAATAAAAGGGAACTCTTGGACCTCTGTCTCACTTGAATTTAAGACTTTGTTGAGCTTTGGAAATGACTGTGGAAGAATAGTGTTGATGCTGACATCCCTTTCTGCCATATCCCTTGTCTTTCTCATTGTTGCCTAATTCATTTGAAGTTGTTTACTTCATGCGCTGACAGATGCTGCGACTGATGGTAACAGTTTAAAATTCTCTCTTATCTATTTGAAATTTCTTGTTAGCATTCCTACCTGGTTTCTATCCATGTATGAAAACAAAAAAGAATCAGACACAACCAGAGCATTAAACAATGCCTTCTGCTTCCCAGGTTTGTTTAATACTATCCTATCTACCAGAGTTAATAATTCACACTCTGCAGAACGCCAGCACATCTCTATTAGACTTGATGTCCTCTATTAATGTGACAGCACACATCCAGTGCAATGCCGCAGTGCTGGGGATAGTAGAAGAGGCAGAGGCATTCTTTCGGGCTGTGTGCTGAAAGTTTGCCCATTCAAAATCAGGTCTCAATAAAGATAAATGCTATGAAATAGTGTTTATTTTAAGTGGGCCTCAGTATAGAATTCGAAGGAAACTGAAGCATTGCAGAGCCACCATTTATTCCTGCATGAACAAGCCTCCTTTTCCAGAGATGGATGGAAGTAAATATTCACTTTTTCTACTTCTCATCCCTCCCTTTCAGTCGGCCCTTAACAAAGGAGCTACATCGCACATTGTAGAAGGAATAGTATACGAATGGGAATAATCAGCTTGGGGCCTATAGGTCAGGCCATAACCAATCTGATGTTTTATTTAAATGTTATAAAATGAATGAGAGAACAACTAGGAGAGTGTAATGTGTTACCGAGTTTTAAGTGGTAAAGTAGGAGAAAGAAGGCCATAATCAAGTGAAAACCCAGAGATTTTAATCTGTCATTTTGTACTTCTTGAATTTTTATATATTTGTAATAAATCACTATCAAAGCTAATGTGGAGAACTGAATATCAAGAGAAATAAGTAAGCCTCAATATATATTTTAAGCTATAATTTTAGGTGTAAAAATTTGTTACACCGAAAAGGTTTCATTCATGTACATAGAGTCAAGTGAATTACCTAAGTTGTTTATGTACAAATGTATCCTCTAAAGGGGAAAAATAATATAGAAATTGTGACAACAACCATCAGAATTATTTTTGGACAACTCTCAACAAATTATCAGCCCTCATGGTATAACCAGTTTTGGTAAATGTTCGGCAAAATTTGCTCACAAAAATTTTTGACACATCATGCAACCATAAGATCTATGGATATACATGACAGGAAATGTAATTGAGAGCCAAAATTTACAAGACTCACAAGAAAACATGAAATGCCAAAGGAAACTGAAATAAAGAAGAAAAAGAAAGGACATCCTATACCAACACTATATTCTACTTGAAACAACATGTGGAAACCAAAGCAAATTGTTATTTGTAGAAATAAGAGAACCCATTACAGGACTAGGAAATAGGATTTACTAAAAAGTCTTTAAAATTATATATATATTTTAAGCACAAATTTACATGGGACTGAATAAAAGAGGGAGAGATATAAGAGAATTTAGAAAAGATGATTCCCTTAAACAAAAGCTATCAGCTTGATGATTTTAGCGAGAGGTCAAATATGGTGGGACACAACTAGCTTATTTTTCTGATTTAAAACATTCCCACTTTCTTTTTAGATTTTTTTATATTATACAGACTGGATTTCAGATATAACCCAGGGCTGAGCAAGAAATGCCAATTCTTATATAACTTCCACACTGGAAAAGAATAGACAGTTAAGAAAACAAACTCGGTATGTAATTGGCATCAAATTGGAATTGCTTTTTTTCCCCATAAATTCTTTTATTTTTATTTTTTATTTTACTTTTTTATTCAAATACATTTGTCTCCATTTTCCTGCCACCACTTTCCCCTGTCCCTCCCACCCCCACCTTGCTACCTCATTACCTCCCTACCTTGGCTCCGTTAATGTGTCCTTCATACATGTTCCTTGACTTGACCCTTCCCTTCTCTTTCCCCTTCTCTCCTCCCTTCTTCCCTCTTGGTTCTGTTGGTTTCTTTTTTCTTTCAGTGTTGCTGGTTATATTTTCCTTGCTTGTTTGTTTTGATTAGGTTCCACTTATAGGTGAGATCATATGGTATTTGTCTTTCACCTCCTGGCTTATTTCACTTAGCATAATACTCTCTAGTTCCATCCATGCTGACGCCAAGGGTAGTAGCTCTTTTTTCCTTTCTGCTGTGTAGTATTCCACTGTGTAAACGTACCACAGTTTTTTGATCCACTCATTTACTGATGGGCACTTAGGTTGCCTCCAGCACTTGGCTATTGTAAATGGTGCTGCTGTGAACATTGGGGTGCATAGGTTTTTTTGAATTGGTGTTTTGGGATTTGAAATGGTGTTTAGGGTATAATCCCAGCAGTGGAATCACTTGATTAAAAGGCAGTTCCATTTTTAGCTTTTTCAGGAAATTCCAAACTGTTTTCCACAGTGGCTGCACCATCCTGCATTCCCACCAACAGTGTACTAGGGTTTCCTTTTCTTCACAACCTTGCCAGCACCCATTATTTGTTGATCTGTTTGTGATGTCCATTCTGGCTGGTGTGAAGTGGTATCTCACTGTGGTTTTAATATGCATTTCTCTGATGGCTAGTAATGCTGAGGATCCTTTCATATATCTCTGGGCCCTCTGTATCTCTTCCTTGGAGAATTGTCTGTTCAGGTCCTTTGCCCATTTTTTAATTGGATTGTTTGTCTTTTTGGAGTGGAGTCGTGTGATTTCTTTATATATTTTGGATAGCAAACCTCTATCTGATGTATCATTGGCAAATATATTTTCCCATATGGTTAGTTCCCTTTTCATTTTTCTGATGTTTTCTTTAGCCGTGCAGAAGCTTCTTATTTTGATGAGGTCCCACTTGTTTATTCTTTCCTTTATGTCCCTTGCTTTAGGAGACATATCAATGAAAAAATTGCTGCATGGGATATCTGAGAGTTTCCTGCCAATGTTCTCCTCTGGGACTTTTATGGTGTAGCGACTTATATTTAAGTCTTTTATCCAGCTTGAGTTTATTTTTGTGTATGGCATAATTGTTAATTTCCTAATTGAAAATAGTTAAACAAATATGAAATTAGGTTTTGGTGTTATTTGCCTTTGTGGGAAAATTAATAGTGGCAGCTATTATTATTTTTATTATAAATGATGATCTCTTGTTAACCAAAATAATTAACCATTGGCCTGACCATCAATGCTAATCATGTTTTAATCAACTAAATGTATTTTATGTTTACCACCATGCTTGACAATGAAGAGATAATTAATATTTATTTGGAAGCTTACTTTTTGCCATGTTTCTTCTGTGTGCTCTGTATGTACTAACTTATTTTAAGTTTTATGAAAATCATCTTCATTTTACAGATGAAGAAAGTGAGACCTTGAAAGGCAAAGTAAATTTCCCAGCTAGTAAAATGCTGAGCCCTTGCATTACCACTATAGAGTTCAAACATCTAACTAATACTTTACTATGATTTTTGAAACATATGATAGTTGAGATATTATCATAAATTTTTGACATTATAAAATTACCTAAACTAAATTGAAATGCCAAACTATAAACTGATATTTGCCTTGAATCTTGCATTCATTTGTTTAATTATTTATTCATTCAACCAAAAAAATCATTTTGCATATAGTACTAGCTACTGGGATTATAAAGATGAATAAGACAATCCCTTTTCTTAAAAGAGGGTATTGTGCAGTGAAATACATTAGCCAGAGAAAGGTAAATATCATATTATTTTACTTAATTATACAATCTAAAGAACAAAATGAACAAGTAAACCAAAAAAATTCTTATTCTAAATGAAGAAAGAGAAAAAAATGAATACTTGCGACCTAACTATATGTTTTAGTGTGATCCTGGCTATATTGACAGAATACTTGAAAGCACAACTTTTATTTCATTTTGAGTCAGGCCAGGAAGGGAAAGATGTTAGAAAAAATTTTCTCAGGATAAGCTTGAGCCAAATTTCAAAGGATGCAGTGTGAAGGGATAGGATTGTGAGAGTGGTACTATTTATTTTGTTTAAATGTCAGTATTTAGGAATGGGGAACTGTGGTATTTATTGGCTATCCTAGAGAGAGGTAACAGTGTTAAAGAGATAGAACCTCGCCTTGTATCCATAAGATGGTACAAAAATGAACTTACGGAGTTTAGTGGAAGTCAGCCAAATTAATAACAGTACTACATTTTTTCAATAAATAAGTTCACAGTGATACAAATTTATATAGTAGATAAAGAGTGAACACTTTTGATATTTTGAGTTCTAGGTCAAAATTATTTAGCATAATTGAAAAAGCATAAAGAGTCAATAGTGTACATAGAAAACTCTATAGACACCACCCCAAAACTACTCAACCCAATAAATGAATTTGGCAAAATGGCAGGATACAAAGTCAACATTCAGAGATCAAAGGCACTTTTGTACACTAACAATGAAATATCAGAAACAGAAATTAGGAAAAATAATCCCATTTACTTAGTGATAAGAAGAGTAAAATGCTTAGGAATAAACTTAACCAAGGAGATAAAAGACCTGTGCTCAGAAAACTACAGGAGACTGAAGAAAGAAATTAAGGAAGACACAAATAAATGGAAGCATATACTGGGTTGGTGGATTGGAAGAATTAACATCATGAAAATGTGCATACTACTCAAAGCAATCTATAGATTCAATGCAATCCCTATCAAAATACCAATGACATATACACAGATATAGAACAAATATTTCAAAAATTTATATGGAATCATAAATGATCCCAAACAGTCTCAGCAATTTTGAGAAAGAAGAACAAAGTAGGAAGGATCACAATACCTGATATCAAACTATATCATAAGGCTACTGTAATCAAAATGGTCTGGTACTGGCATAAGAATAGACACATAGATCAATGGAATAGAATAGAGAGCCCAGAAATAAACCCATGTCTCTATGGTCAATTAATATTTGACAAAGGGGGCAGGAGCATAAAATGGAGTAAAAATAGCTTCTTAAACAAATGGTGTTGGTAGATCTTGGCAGGTACATCGAAAAAAAATGAAACTTGGCCACCAAATTACATAAGCTCAAGATGGATAAAAAACTTAAATATGATTCATAACACAGTAACAGTCCTAGAGGAGAACATAGGTAGGAAAATTTCAGCTATCCCATGTAGCAATATTTTCATCTATATGTCCCTAGAACAAGGGATAGAAAAGAAAGAATAAACAAATGAGACTACATCAAACTAAAAACCTTCTGCACAGCTAAAGAAAACATCATCAAAGTGAAAAGGGAACAAACCAAATGGCAAAATATGTTTGCCAATGATACATTGGACAAGGGTTTGATTTCCAAAATATATAAAGAACTCATACAACTCCACGCTAGGAAGACAAAAAGTCCAATTAAAAAACAGGCAAAAGACCTGAACAGACAGTTCTCCAAGGAGGGCATACAGAGGGCCCAGAGACAAATGAAAGGATTTGAACATCACCAGCCATCAGAGAAATACAAATTAAAACCACAATAAGATACCACTTCACACCAGCCAGAATAGACATGATAAACAAATCAACAAATAACAGTGCTGGTGAGGCTGTGGAGAAAAGGGAACACTCGTACACTGTTGGTGGGAATGCAGACTGGTGCAGCCACTGTGAAAAACAGCTTGGAGTTTCCTCAAAAAACTAAAAATGGAACTGCCTTTTGACGTGGCTATTCCACTGTGGGGGATTATACCACAAGAATCCTGAAACACCAATTTGAAAGAACCTATGCATCCCAGTGTTCATAGCAGCATTATTTTCAATAGCCAAGTGCTGGAAACAGCCTAAGTGCCCATCAGTAAATGAATGTAACAAAAAACTGTGGTACATTTGCACAGCAGAATACTACACAGCAGAAAGAAAGAAGGAACTCCTATGCTTCACAACAGCACGGATGAAACTGGAGAGCATTATGCTAAGTGAAATAAGCCAGGCCGTGAAAGACAAAAACCATATGATCTCATCTATAAGTGGAACCTAATCAATAAAACAAAGAAATGAGCAAAATAGAACCAGAGACAGAGAAGTAAAGAACAAACTGACAGTGACCAGAGGAGAGGGGGGACAACAGGGGGAAGAAGGGGAAGGGACAAGTCAAGGAATATGAATAGAGGACTCAAGGGCATGGACAAAGGGGATACAGACTGTGGGAGTGGGGAGCACAGGGCAGGGGAGAGCCGAAGGGAAAAAGGCAAGACAACTGTAACCTAACAATAAAAAATAAAAACTAAAAAAATTAAAGACAAATTAGAAAACAACAAAAAAAGAATGATGGTTCAAATTTTGTCTGTTACTTATTAGCTAGTGAATGTGGTCAATATGATATCAATATCAATTGATATCAATATGTTCAGCTGTAATATGGAAAAATCACTTTTTCTCTATGTAATTATAAGGTTTTTGAGAAAATGATTAATAAGGGATGACTTATGTGTTTGGCTGTGTTAGGTACTCAGAAACTGACACTTACTATTATTAATCTGTTAAACATTTGTTCAGTGTCCACTGTAAAAGTTATTGTGTTTGTTTTTTGCTCTGTGAAATGCAAACAATAGCATGCTGGAGCCGCCTCATACAGATTCGCAGGCTAACTGTTAAAATTTTAGGTGTGGTTTGTTAGCCATGACCATCTTTGAAATCAACCATGAAGGGAGGATTTATATCACAAAAATTACATATGTTGTTGTTTAGGACTTCCTTTCCCTGAGAGCCAGTTAATAATGCCTGAGCTGAATTTTAAACAGTGAAATGCCAAGGGTGGAATTGAGAGAGGAGTAGTGTTGATTGTGTTCAGATGTCATTCAGTTGGACATGGAAACACTGCTGGAAATAAACACCATTAAAAGTAGAAAGCAGGTTGACAGCTTTAGGGGAAAGAGGGTTGGGGGTGGAGGGATAGAGCAAAAAGGAAAAAGGACTCACGGACATGGACAGATGGTGCTTATTGGGGGCAGAAGTTATAAGGGGGATAAATGGTAATGGAAAAAATACAATAAAAACAAATTTATAAAAAGATACCGCTATGCTTACTCACATATAGTTGATACCTTCAGTTCTGTGTTGGCTTACACCCAGACTGACAGCTAATGTTTTCAATGGCTTACAAGCCTCTTAGAATGTGTGCACTTACAACCTCAGCTCTCTTCTTTTACTACTTTCTATTGCTTCTTACACCACTCCAGTCAAGCACATAGGACTCTTCCACTCAGGCATTTCGGCTTGGCTTATCCCTTTCCTGGAAAATGCTTCCTTCAGATGTGTGCATGGTTTCCTTTCTTACTTGGTTCAAGTCTTTGCTCAAATGTGACCTGTTAAGCCTGGTCTATCCTTACTGCTTTGTCTAACAATCACAACCCCCTCCCCACAAAATTTACAATCCCCTTTCCACTGCTTAATTTTTCCATAAGACATACTGTCTTCTAACATAATATAGGGTTTAGTCATTTATTTATGTTGTCTATCTGCCCCCTTTAGAATGGAAGCACTATGAAGGCAGGGATTTTTTTATTCATTGTTTTATCTCAGATGCTTAGAAAAAGGCTGGAACATTATAGGTATATGATGAATATTTGTTGACTCAATGACTGTTGGCCAAAATTGAAAACAAAACAAAACACACAGAAGAGTTCTATGATGAATTTTAATTAAAGGATCTAGAATTGCCCAATTCTGTCCCATAAGTAACCTCCTGTTGAAGTAGCTATAAACAAAAATGAGAATGAGAGTGCCTAGTGTTGTTGAAACTGGTTTAAAGCGTGTAGATTAACCTCAAGCCTCAACCTCCTTCCTCTAAACCCACATCCAAACCCTGATGTGGTTACATTTTGTGATTGAGCTGTAGAGTATAAGACCTTGAAGCATGAATAAGAACATATTAGAGAGACAGTCAGAGAAGGAGAGGCAGAGAGGAGAGAGGAGAAGGGAGGGAAGGAGGAGAAAGAGAGTGAGGAAAGAACTGTGGTAGTGTCTTCAACATGTTCCCTAATGATCCCTGCCTCCTGAGATTCATAACCTAATCCTATTACCTCCCACATTGTATCAAGTTTTGTTTATATGGCCATAAATATGGCAGAAGTGATTGTAAGACACTTCTGAGATTAAGATAAAAGACTCTGCATCTTCCTGTTGGTCACACCGTCTAGTTTAGATCACGCACTTTGGGGAAACCAGTTGTTTGGTTGAGTAGGTCTATAGAGAGAGCCATATGATGAGTGACTGAGGCCTCCTGACAGTAGCCGTGTGAGGGAGCTTGGGAGTGGGCCCTGCCAGTCCTCACCAGTTCAGTCAAACCTTCAGATGCCTGCAGTGCTGACCTACAGTTTGACTGCAACTTCATCAACCACCTAAACTGCAGTCGGATTTCTGGCTCTTAGAAACTATATGAGATAATAAATGTTTATTGTTTTAAGCAGCTGAGTTTTGGGGAACTTTATTACATAACAATATATTTTATATTATTATATATGTTATATATTATATAAATGAAAGCACTGTCTTTATATCAACAACAGGAAAAGGTGGAAAAGAAGGACCTGCTTGAGTGGTTCTGTGAATATTCTAAATTTTACTGCTTTGGTGATGGTATCTTCATGTTGGAAAGAAAATTAGGGAATGGACTGAAGTAGCAAAACCTGCAAACTTTCGATTTTTAAATGTGTTCTACCACTCTTATGAGTTTACCAATAATCTACAGTTGGTCCCAGTATTGATAAATTTGAGAACATCCATTTAAATATGCATATTTTTATTTAGTTTTATTTTGCATCAGATTTAAATATGAAGGAGGAGTAAAAGTACAAGTGCAAATATCCCAGAGAAATACAGGTTAAGTGGGAAATAGCTATAGAGTTTCTGTTTGACAGAATCCACCTTCTTATTTCAGTAGATGTTTTATAAAAGGGGAGTTTACCTTGATTTTATTATTAAACCTTCTTGGAATTAAAATATCTTTTCTATATTGTCAGTCAGTTTAAATTGGGACCCAATATGAAATATGAAACAACATGAAGATAGAGAAGTTCACATTCTGAATATAATTCCTGCTCAGATAAGTTACACTCCAGGGGCTAATACTCCCGTCTCTGACAGCCTATGCTTTGGTGCCAATAACTTCTCCTGCCTCAGAGCAACATTTCTCATAAAGTGATATAAAATTACTCTTCCATGGCAAAGTCTTCCAAGTGGCCACCACTCCCTGTGGCAGCCTGCTCTCTTTGACAGAATGATAGTTCCACCTTTTGGAAATAGCAGTTGTAACCATGTGTAAAACATAACATCACTTTAATGAAGGTTCTCCTACCTTGGGAATTTTTCCCTTGCATCCCTGGATGTTGTAATATGGGAAAATTAAATATAGTGCTTACTCTTTTCCTTTGAAATGGTGATATCATGCCTGTGCAGGTCATTAAACATTATGTAGGAGACCAGAGGGTGGTACACCTTCTCTGAACCTACTAGATAATCTTGTTCCAAGGTCCAGCTGTGCTTAGAGATTATGGTGCTACTATAACTTTGATTGTAGATTGTCAGAGAAGAAATAAGAACACTACTCAAATCAGTCTAGCATAAGTCATTTTATTAAAAATTCTCAAAGGCAGCAACATTTTTGATTTATCTAAGTTGATACTCAATTTCAGTTTTAGGATCATTAATGGCAGTAGACACAGCAGGAGAATTCATATTGTTCTGATATGGAGCCAGGGAACACAACAAAGGTGACAATAGAATACAGGTAATAAAGGTAGTACATTGTTAATGTGGGGAAGCAAAGCAAAAAGAGGAAGGAAAACAGTGTAAAGAAAGCATGCATCATACACATTTGTGTAAAACATGTTTGTATGTGTGCACATATTAAAAATACATTTAAAAAGTAACATACAGTTCATATGAATACTGACTACATACACGTCATGGTCAGTGTCAACTTTCAGAAAACAGGCTTAACTTATTTTTCTGTTTTTTAAAATTCTCTTGTGTTCATTGGTCTTGTGGTCATTTGAGAATTTTGCACTTAGCTGAATGAAAGAAAAGCATATCACATCTATTAATTTTATAATGTAGGATATGGACCATGATGATATCTAATGATCTCAGTTCAGTTCTCTTAATGTAGACTTTTGAGTGTTAAGGGTTCATTAACATGCCTCTACGGGCAGTGTGTATAGGCCTGTGAGGGATGTTGGGGGAAAGGGTGAGACTCATTTTCACTGGTGCTGGGATCTTTCTCCTGTTGTCCAGCAACATTCACACTGGTCCCCTGAAGCAGTCAGCTCCACCATTTGAATTTTGAGTTGTCTTGGCACTAAATGGTTTCAATGGAGAAGACTCTCATCATCCAGATCCTTCAATTAACCCTTTACACTATTATTCCAGGCTTTGCAAGCAACCATCTGTTTAAAATTAGCCTCCCCAAGAAGATTTACATACATGAAAAGAATAGGCTAATCAAGAAACACAAGTAATCTAGATAACTTGACAGTTATCTAGAATTATCAATATTAATAATAATCCCACAGCAGGAGAATTCATGTTGTTCTGATATTAATATTAATAATTCTAGATAAATTGGCATTTGGATTTATATCCTAATTTCTCATGAATTGAGCTGAATAAATTAGGCATGTTGAGTCTGTGAAGTTCTGAGTTACCATAAAAAATCCAGTTTGGGGACCTATGAATCTAAGGAGTAACTTTGTCTTAATATTAATTTTATGAAGTCAGAAAGCTCTATATGTTTTCTCCCTCTTTAACTTCACCAAAACTACACCATTTTTGTCAGTTCAATTTGATAGGAAATATTTTCAAAAAAATTTTCACAGTGAAAGATATGATTTTATAATCCACAAAACCTTTTTGTCAGCTCTAGGGCAACATTATCCCTATGAAAATCCCCTTATTTGGAACAAGGAAACTGGATCCATCATTGTAAGCACTACCACCTATATTGCTTCACAGATACTATCTAGAAAACACTAAAGAAGTACACCATTATGTCATATAATTTGGTTTTTGAGAGGATGTGTTTTTATATTGGGCTTGGGAGTTTTAGAAATGTCACACACACACAAAAAAGGGGGGCTGCTGTAGGGGAGGGGAGTGTTTTGAATTAAAATTGGTTACTACATTTGTCTGCATTTTCATCCTGACTTTAAACACCTTTCTTCAATCAGAGCCCCTACATTTTTATACAAGACTTTTGTAAGCTCTTATTAAATAAAATACTCTTGGACTGTAAACACACATTCACATTATTGCCCCATAGGACTTACAAGGATACTGAATCATATGCAAATATTATGTATTTATTGAGGTTAATTCTACTAAACTCTTCCTTTGAGTTGAAAGAGAAATGCATTACGTGCACATACACACATACACACAATACAACCACACACATTCATGTCACACCTCATTTGTAAAGCGCACACCAATGCCAGCTAGTAAAAGGTCTAAGAACTTCATAGGTCTCTATATTTTTAACACTTACTACTTCGTGACCAAAAGGAAATACAACACTTCAAAATATTTGGGAACTCCACATATTTAAAATTACAGTTCTTTAACATAGTATTCTTTCCTCTTACCATTTTATTGTAAAATGTGTCGTGTTTCTTTTCTTTCTTTCTTTTAAACAATTTTCCCTTTGGCAGTTAAATAATATCTTAAAATAAAACCCATGTGAATTTATAATAAAATTACTATTCCTTTTCCCTATTTCCACTTCTCAATAAAATTAAAGGAATGCCAGTGATTGCAATAGTCTGATTGGAAATTTAGATGCAAAGAAAATCAGAAAATTTTAAATTGTGGTTCCCACAGCAACTATAAAAAGACACTCACCATGACTGCATATTTATATTAAGACATAAAACTTAACAACTTCCCCAGTTATACAAATGCTATATAAAAACAAAGGGGTGGAATTATGGTTGCTATGGGAATCACAACTCTGAACTTACTGACTTTCGAAGTTTAAATATACTGACATAGAATTTCACACTGAATATTACATAGGTACAGGAACATGCACGGGATTAGAGACAAACGTGACAAATGACATGAAATGGAGTAATGAAAGAACATGTCACTCTTGTACCTAAATATCTCCTATTTATGGATTGACCTCTCTCGTTTCAATAATATATTGCCCCTGAAAACAAAGCAAAATATCCCTACATTGTGCTTTATGAAGTGACGGTTTTCTTTCCCCTTAATTTGGTGTCTTAACTGCCCTTAAATATAATGGGGGGAGTAGGGGCATTGGAAACAGAGACTTCAGTAGGAATCTTAACTTAGCAATATACTAGTCAAGTAACTTTTCATTCTCTTTTCCTGAAATTAGAGTAAAATATTAACATCCTTTTCATAAACTGCAAATGAGCATATGTAAATGAGTATTGATTTCCTGAAATCAGAGTATTAAAAAGCTTATTTTATAGGCTTTTTAATGAAACTGATATGGGTTAACATACACAGAATTTCTAGCCAAGACAGATAGTTAATATGTGGATTTCTACGTTTTAAGACTTGACATATTTCACTAGAAAGCATTTGTTATTTCAGGAATATATTTTAAATTTCTGAGAGTTACTAGTTACTGTAAGATTTTTTTTTTAATTAGGGTAATACTGATCTTTGACCTGTGGAAATAATATTCTACTTAGGTGATTAAAGAAATAGTGTTTGCATAAAATTTATAATTAATAAAATACTTAAATGCATATGATTTTTAAGAAAAAATTCAAAAAGAGGAACTGATACTCTTCTTTGAGCTATATCTAATTCTTATTCTTTTACAATAAGCAATGGGTAAGAATTTTAGGAAAACAGATGGCTTTATCCAAAACAATATTAAACAACAGTCATATACCACTTGCACTGGTTTCAGCCTTCTGCTTGGGCAAATTCTTTTTATTTTTTCCCCTGAAGGTGTCAGCAATTCTGGATTTTCTCTTTCTTGGGTGGAGATAGAATATTCCCCTTAACCGGGAGACTGCTTCAGAGAGGGGAGCTAATTAAAAAATGTATTATTACTGATATTATTATTATTATTCTCCTCATTCTTGGTTTAGAGATGCAAGCAGGGTTGTGAATAATCATAACTTTGGTAATGCACCTGAGGTAGTCTCATTGGTAGTTTCTTCTCTTTAGTTCTTACCAGGGTCACAGTTTTTTGGATGAAGTTCTCTTTCAGTGATTAAAAAAAATATTACATGTTTGTCATAATGTCCATAACATCTCTTCTGAACAAACAAATCAGATAGATCATGGTGTTATTTGCATGCTATTATAGTTCATTAATTTTAGATTATTTTCCCAATGTTTTTAAATTTATTTTTTTATTTTTCAAGTACATTTGTCTCCATTTTCCCACCACCACTTTCCCCTGTCCCACCACCTCCACCTCCCACCCTCAATCCTTCCCCACTTTGGCTTTGTCCGTGGGTCCTTTACACATGTTCCTTGACTTGACCTTTCTCCTTCTTTTTCCCATTACTCCTATGTTTTAATTATATTAAGAAAGCTTTAAGCCTATAAACTGGAATTTAACTTAGTTAGTCTCCTAGAATACTTACTTCATTGAAAACTACATACCTGTGATAGGGGTCATATATAACCTTTGAAGAAACTAAGGGTCACAGGATATTAGATAACATTCCCCGTATCTGAGCTTCTCAAAATTTAACAGCAAACCACAGTAGGAAATACATTTTACATTATGACTCAACATGTACAGATACACCCCCATACTTAACAGACAGCTGAAACAGAGGTTTCACAAAGCAACCTATATTTGGTACACATGGTATATTTTGATCTATTCTTTCAAAAATCCTAGTTGCAATCCACTAAATTGATTTCATGGTCTCCTAAAGGCCTTCTAACCATATTTTGTAAAAACCTAGAGCACATTATCAAAAAGTAGCAGAATCTGGATGGTAAATGAAATTCTCTGAATGACATCTGTCTATCTCTCTGCCTGTCTTGTCTGTCTGTCTGTCTATGTATCTGGCAGATATATGACCTTGAGTAAGTTATTTATTTTTTCTGTGTCTCAGTTTATTTTTAACCTGGAAAATATTAACATCCTTTTCATAAACTGCAAATGAGCATATGTAAAGTTCTTTGAACAGTACCTGGCACATAGTAAATGCTATTTCAGAGTAGTTATTAGCTTTTGCTCTTTTTAACAAACATTGAATTCTCAGAGTATATCCTATGATTGTCATGGGAGCTAAGGTGGAATAAAATAAATTTTGCCTTAAGGAGTTGACAAAAATAAAGGAAAATAAATAATTTTGACATATGAGTTACATATGATAGATGTAAGATAAAATTATTGGGCTGATAGCTGCCTTCCCCAAAGCCATACACATATACCCTGCTTGCTTTGATTCTTTTCGGAGATTCCCTAATCCTCAAGTAACTCAGTCACCATGGAGGAGTATGCATGAGTTCATACTTCATGTAAGGTTTCCCCTTCTTTCTGCTATTTCTTCAGTGCCCCACTGCTGCTCTGGCTTCCACTTAGGCAAGTGCCACTATTTTCTTCCAAACACTGTCCTATTTGCTACGTCATTCGGCGCAATGTCTACCTGCCACTGCAGTTGCCCTGATGCTCAGCTCAGCCACTTTTGCATTCCAGTGGGAGGCCGCCTGCAGTACCATGCTGCTTATCCCTGTGACTCCTCCCAGCTCCTGCCAGTCTTGGAGCGCTGGCAGTCCTGGAGAACACATACCAGGATTACTCGATTGCTTTGTCATTCCAGAAGTTTGTGTCTAGCATTTTTTAGTTTTCTCCAAAAACTCTTTCCTTCCAAGTGCTGATATACCTTTGAGTTTTACCCAGAACACTCGATTCTTCCTGATTTTCAGCTTCTGTTGCTAGGAGGGATCATCATGCCCAATTCTGCACTTCCTTAGAACAAATGCTTTTTCAGAGACTTGATAATGCTCCCAGGCAATTTGGCTTCAGAATGACTCCTTCATTTTCCAGGCATTCATGAATATATCTGAATCCCGAGAATGTGTGAGAGTTACTTTCCAAAAGGACTTTTAGACCTGGTGGTATGCTGGCAAATATTTAACAACCAGCAGTTGGGGATGAGTAGGGGGGTTGTCCTGATTTGTAGCATTTGCTGATTTCCATGGTGTAAATACTCCCAGCATGGCCAATTTCAGGGTACCAATGTGCACATGGAATTGGGAAGCGATGCCTGTGTTCATGTCTCTTGAACCAGTATGAGCTAGCTTCATCCATACACCATAGCTTATACCCTATGCTGAGCCATAAATATAAACAGGTATTCAGGTGAATGAGTATTGCGGTATTCCATTGACCAAATATGTCCAAGCCTAAGTCAGGCCACTCTGTTACAGTTCACGCGCACATACACTGACAGGCAGACATGCAATGATATGTGTCAATAAATAAGAACTAAATCAATGACACTGAAAATAAGTTAGCTATTTCCTTTCCTGTACTGTTAGAGCACATTGTATGCGTGTCTAGTACCATCCTTTGTACTATATCACACTCATTTGTTTCCACATATGCCTGCCCATCTGGCTTTTTTTTTATTTTTAGCAGTTTTATTGAGATATAATTTATATACTAAATAATTCTCCTATTTAAATTGTATAATTTAATGCCTTTATCACTTAACATATAATATTTTAAAGATTCACCCATGCTTTAGCATGTTTCATACTTCATTCTCTTCTCTTCTCATTTTATATCCTAAACCAAGGATATTGATGAGAGAGAGAGAGAGAGAGAGAGAGAGAGACAAAGAGAAAGACATTGATGTGAGAGAGAAACATCGATCAGCTGGCCTCCCTTATGCACCCCCTACTGGGGATCAAACCTGCAACCTAGGTATGTGCCCTGACTGAGAATTGAACCTGCAAAGTTTTGTTGTACAGGAGGATGCTTCAACCACCTGGGTCACCTGGCCATGGCTCTTTTTATTTTAATGTTGAATAAGATTATATTATATGGATAGATCACATGTATTTATTATTCACCAGTTGATGACAATTATTTTTCCCTTTTGCTCTTGTGAGGAGTGCTGCTGTGAACATTTGTGTGGACATGTATTTCCTCTTCTTTTGGGTACTTATTAAGGAGTAGAATTGCTGGGTCACATGTTAACTCTGTGTTTAAGATTTTGAGAAATTGTCAAACAATATTTTAAAGTAGCTCCAACATTACATTTCTACCTCAGTGTATGAAGGTTCCAACTTCTTTATATTCTCACTACCACTTGTTATTATTTTTTATGGTTATAGCCATATTAGTGGATATGAAGCAGTATCTCATCATATTTCCCTAATGGTTAATAACATTGAACAGCTTTTCATGTGCCCTTTTGTTATTTTCTTTAGAGAAATGTCTGTTTAGAACTTTTTCTAATTTAAAAAATTGACATTTATTTTTTCATTACTAAGTTTGAGTTCTTTACTCTGGAAACAAATCATTTATCAGATATATAATTTGCACACATTTTCTTGATACTGTGGGGTTTTGTATTTGTTTTTTTTTTTTTTTGCTTTCTTAACAGTGTCACATTCAAGCATAAATGTCTTTAATTTTGATGAAGCCTAGTTTATCTGCTTTTTCTTCTTTTGTTGCTTGTGCCTTTAGTATCATACTTAAAAAGGTTTAAAACCAAGATGATGAAGATTTGCTTCTATATTTTCTTATCAGAGACTTGTAGTTTTACTTTTTAGAGTTTTCTCTGTGATTCATTTTGTGCGCATTCCATTTTTGTGTATCATATGAGGAAAGGTGTGTTTTCCCAAAACCACAGATTCCGTGGAAACATTCCAGGATAAAGATTTTGGTCTTAATCTTAAAGAACATAAAGGACAATCTTCCTTCTCTATGCAAATTAACCACTTATTTTTTATTAAAAATTTCAAAAAAATACATCAGACAATGTGGAAGTTATTTTGGTGATTACACATTTTCTTTCTTTGAGTATCTATCAATTAAAATTCTAATGCCATCAAAGCTTATTTTTTTCAAGTCTCACTAGCAGACTCTTACTTGCTTAATGGACCCAGAACTGAAGAAGTATTTTTATTTTTTTTGACAAGTAATTAAATTTCTAAAAATGTTCTGGATCAAACAGTTTACACTGAATTAGTAATCTGATTTTTAACTGCAATTATATGTGTAAACAGTTTCCTTTTCTCCCAAAGGTTGTAAATATGTTTATAAAAATAGATGGGAGGGAAGTGGAAAGGGGAGGGTAAACCCCTCCCTCCAACTCCAGAAAAGAAAGAAATCTATTGAAGTTATAATTAAAAGGAGGTGTTTGATATGATAAAAAATGAGATAATGGGTTTCTGTGGGACATGGAAATAGAATCCACAATGGGAATGAGGACCTCAGTAAAGAGCTAGCAGGTAAATCATCTATGAACATAAAGTTTGGCTTATCTTCCCTACTTTTTTTCACAAACATTGCTGGCATTTGGTAAGATCACCTGTCCTTTTTGTGTGAGTGGATTTCTCAGAATTGACAAGTAATATGTGAGCCCAAAGTAATACTGTATAGCCTAAACTGTAGGCTGATCATACCTAATATACTTTTCTCAGTGGTTCTCTGTGATTCTCCTAGGCCAGGTGACGATGAGTAGCCATCAGAAGAGAAATCTGTTCTCCATTTAAAATATAGATATGGCTGCCAGGCAGGGAGCTTTTTAAAGGGGCTGTGCTGAGCATGGCAGGTTGTTCACAATAGAGAGGAAGGAGGCTTACCAGAAATGTATAGCTCCTAAAATGATTAAATATAACAGCATTGCTGTGTTCTAAGTTATTAAGGGACAATGTTACAGAGACCCTTGCTATCACTAATGAGGATTCCAAACTGACTGATTTGACCTAATCATTAAGAGGTAATAATAGATCCATCTCTTAAATTACTGGATAACTTTGATGACTGCACAGTAGCATGCAGAGGAAAGTAGAACCCAGCATGGATTTTATCATTTATCTCATCTATTTTAGACAAAAATGTGCCAAAGAGAATACAGAAGCTATTAAACTATTTAGAGCTACCAAGTTATATTTGTCAAATATGATTTTTATAGCTTTAAGATACGCTTTTTACTTCTAAAATTATTTTTGTTATCTTTTTTCCTCATATATTGTAACCTTAACATACAATGTTTGACTTCCAGTCAAGATGGAAACAGAGATAAACATGGCTCGCCTCCTTGCACAACCACACCAAAATTCAGCTAAACCTCAAAACAACTATCACCCAGAATCATCAGAAAATCAACCTGTATGGAAGTCTGACAACCAAGGAATTAAAGAAGTCACATTCATTCAGATAGGTAGGAGGGGCAGAGATGTGAAGATATGGAGAAGTGGGCCACCCCACACCCACATGTGGTAGATAAAAATTGGGAGGGATATCTCTGGAGCAAGGGATGCCAGCCCCACACCATGCCCCCAGCCCAGGGTTCTAGTGCCAGGAAGACAAGTTCCCAGGATGCCTGGCTGTAAAAACCAGTAAGGATTGGGGCAGCAAAAGAAACTGTGAGATTCTCAAGTATCTTCCTTAAAGGGTCTGCAACGGACTTAGGACTTATGAAGACTCATTCCCTCTGGGCTCCAGCACCAAGGCAGTAGCTGGAAGGACAGTAGTGGCATATGGGAAGAAACTGAAGTGTCTGACATCAGGGTGATAGCCAAGGGACAGCTTCCTCTTGGACAAAACTTCAGAGGCCAGGCAGCAAGCATTGTCCCTTTTCTGGGCCCTCCCCCCGACAGAACCACAGAGCAGCAACATCATATCTGAGACTCCATTAACCTGGCTCACACAGGTTGCCCCACCCTGGTGATTATGTAAGGCTCTGCACCATCCAACTTATGGTGCATTTTTCTACATTAGGCCACACTACTAAAACAAGGAATCAAAACAACTCTACCTAATACATAGAAACAAACATAGGAAGGCTGTCAAAATGAGGAAACAAAGAAATATGCCTCAAATGAAATAACAGAATAAAACTACAGAAAAAGAACGAAACAAAATGGAGATAAGCATTCTGTCAGATGCAGAGTTCAAAACACTGGTTATTAGAATGCTCAAGGAGTTCATTGGGAACTTGAACAGCATAAAAAATACCCAGGCAGAAATAAAGGTTATACTAAATGAAATAAAAATTTACAGGGAATCAACATTAGAGGGGATGAAGCTGAGAATCAAATCAATGATTAGGAACACAAGGAAGAATAAAATCAGAACAGGAAGATGAAAAAAGAATCCAAAATAATGAGGATAGGGTAAGGAGCCTCTGGGATAACTTCAAAAGTAACAACATTTGAATTATAGGGGTGCTGGAAAGAAAAGAGAAAGAACAAGAAATTGAAAACTTATTTGAAAAAATAATGAAAGAAAGCTTCCTTAATTTGATAAAGAAAATAGACCTACAAGCCCAGGAAGCACAGAGTCCCAAACAAAATGAATGCAAAGAGGACTGCACCAAGGCACATCATAAATAAAATGCCAAAGGTTAAAGATAAAGATAAAATCTTAAAAGCAGCAAGAGAAAAGCAGATACTTAACTATGATGGAGTTCCCATAAGAGTGTCAGCTGATTTCTCAAAACAAACTTTGCAGGCTAGAAAGGACCGGCAATAAGTATTCAAAGTAATGAAAAAAAAAAAAAAAAAAAGAAAGGGATCTACAACCTAGATTACTTTATTCAGGCAAGCTATCATTTAGAATGGGAGGGCAGATAAAGTGCTTCTCAGACAAGGTAAGCTAAAGGAGTTCATCATCACCAAGCCATTATTATATGAAATATTAAAGGGACTTATTTATGAAAAAGATCAAAACTATGAACATTAAAATGGCAATAAATTCACAACTATCAACAGTCAACTCTAAAAAACAAACTAAGCAAACAAGTGGAACAGAAACAGAATCATAGATCTGGAGATCATTTGGATGGTTACCAGTTGGGAGGTGGAAGGAGGAGAATGAGGGAAAAGGTGCAGGGAATAAGAAGTACAAATTTGTAGGTACAAAATAGACATGAGGATGTTAAGAACAGTATAGGAAATGGAGAAGGCAAAGAACTTATATGAATGACCCATGGACATGAACTATGGGTGGGGATTGCTGGAGGGGATGGGGGATACTGGATGGAGCGAGGCAAAAAGGGAGGGAATTGGGACAACTGTAATAGCATAATCAATAAAATATATTTTAAAAATGTACAATGTTAATAAAACAAGTTAAGAACGTCAATTTAGTAAGTTTTTACATTGGGATATTCTATAATATTCTGAGCTCTCCTTCCCAATATATAACTAAATCTTAATTTAGAGGGGAGTACATAGATTTTTAAATTTAAGGAAATGTAAATCTACTGCATTGATTTTATCCTTACCCCAATCAAATTAATTCTCTATGTCATTGTTTATCAGCTCCTATACTATACCCATATGAGTTATTTATACAAAAGCATGTCAGAATAATTCACCATTGTTACTTTTTTAATAATTTTCTCTATACATTATGATGTCTTGTAAGAAAAATTCCAATTTATTATTTTTCATTTGCATGGAGCATTAACACAATATACTAAATACAATGTAAGTATTTAGTTGCTTGAATTTTTACCTTGATTTTTAAAAGGAGTTGTTTACTGAATATGATATACATAATAACAATACAAAATGATAATCTCAATAAATTTTCATAAAAAGAATACCGTAATAAAATCACTCCCAGGTCAAAAAGTCGGATCATTACTACAACCAAGAAGCCTTTCTTATGATCAATTTAAAAAAAAAATTAGTGTTCAAATACATTTGTCTCCATTTACCTGCCACCACTTTCTCCTGCCCCTTCCCACCCCATCTCACTACCTCATTACCTCCCCACCTTGGCTCCATTCATGTGTCCTTCATACATGTTCCTTGATATGACCCTTCCTCTTCCTTTCCCCGCTACCCCCCTCCCTCCTTCCCTCTAGTTTTGCTAGGTTTCTTTTTTCTTTCAATCTTGCTGGTTATATTTTCCCTGCTTATTTGTTTTGTTGACTAGGTTCCACTATAAGTGAGATCATATGGTATTTGACTTTCGCCCCCTGGCTTATTTCACTTAGCGTAATGCTCTCTAGTTCCATCCATGCTGCCCCAAAGGGTAGTAGCTCTGTCTTTCTTTCTGCTGTGTAATATTCCATTGTGTAAATGTACCATAGTTTTCTGACCCACTCATTTGTTGATGGGCACTTAGGTTGCTTCCAGCACTTGGCTATTGTAAATTGTGCTGCTATGAACATTGGGGTGCATAGGTTCTTTTGAATTGGTGTTTTGGGATTCTTAGGGTATAATCCCAGCAGTGGAATCACTAGGTCAAAGGGCAGTTCCAAACTGGAATTTGAGGAAATTCCACACTGCTTTCCACAGTGGCTGCACCAGTCTGCATTCCCACCAACAGTGCACTAGGGTTCCCTTTTCTCCATTTCAATCACAACCTCTTCTGTCCTTGTCAAAGAAACCAATTTAAACTACTAGAACTATAGTTTAATTTTATCTTTTTCTAAACTTTGTTCAAATGGAATCATACAGTAGTAAACATCCCTTTGTATTGGATCTTACAATCAACAGTATTTTTGTAATCATTTATGGTTTTGTGTGTGGATGTAGTTAGTTCATTTTAATTGCTGTAAGCATTTCATTGTATGAATATAATATACTTCATTTATACCTTAGACTTTGGTTGATATGTTACATATTTCCAGTTTTGAATATTCTTGAATATTTTGGTGCATATATAAACATTTTTCTTTGCATTGTACTTAGAAATGGAATTGTTCAGGTATAGTGTGTGCTCATGTTCAGCTTTACCAAATACTACCAAAGAGTTTTCCAAAGGTGTTATACCAATTTATACTTGTTTATATATTTAATATATAACATTAGCAGTTTGAAATTAAAATGTTATTAACTCTATGATTAATCTGACATTTTCTTTAGGTGTGATGTATTTGTAGGTTAAAATGTTAATTTTTTAAAAAAGATTTTATTTATTTAGACAGAAGGAACGAGAGGTAGAGAAACATTAATGTGTCATTGCCTCTCATATGCCCCCTGCTGGGGCCCTGGCCTGCAACCTAGGCGTATGCTCTGACTGGGAATCGAACCAGAGACCCTTTGGTTTGCATGCTGGTGCTCAATCCACTGAGTCATGCCAGCCAGGGCAAAAAGTTGTTTTCCTTTTTTTTAAAAGAATTAAACTATTTATTTGTATGTGAACACAAATTATTTCATAGTAATCCATAAGTGAACTTCACTTAGAAATAACAAAGTTTAAAATGCCTACATGATCCCTCACCTTTATATTTTCTGAAACTTTAAACACTAATGGAGATTTGTGTGTGTGTGTGTATGTGTTTGTGTTTAAATTTTTTTTTTATTGTTGTTCAGTTACAGTTGTCCCACCTTTTTCCCCTTTGCTCCCTCTGCTCTGCCCCTGGCTCCCACAGTCAATTCCCCCCCCATTATCTGTGCCTATCAGTCCTCTATTTATGTTCCTTGACTTTCTCCTTCCCCTTGTTTTCTTTATTACCCCCACCCTGGTCATTGTATTTTGAAGTAACATTCACTTGAATATTCCAACAAGTAGGTGGATAACAAAATGAAATTATGATTCTTTCCCTCTAATCTTAAAAGTCATTTGAGACCTAAGATAGCTGGGAATCTATATAATCCCTTTATCTTATTAATATCTCTAGACTTCAGTTTTCTTAGTTGAAATGTTATTAGTAATGATCATAATCTCATTAGGATTACTGAGACAAATAAAAGAAGAAATGCATCAGAATCTTGACATGTAGTAAATAAGTTATTATCAATAACATTTGAACTTAGGTCTTTACATTTATTTTAATACCTAAACTCTGATAATTTATTACCAATTGAGTAATAGTCTAAATAACCTAATGCTGTAAATAACCAATTTAAATTATATGACAGTGGCAAAATGAAAAACAGAAACATCTCCTGAACTCCTGGGTATTGGGGACATTTAATATTTATTGCATGGGAAGTATCACAATTGCATTTCATTTCACACCTTAACCAGGAAACATTTCTCTTCACTGAGGGAAGTAGATACTTTCTCCCACTCTCTCTTTCTGTGTCTGTTGCTGGGCTGTTATATGACTTCTGTGGGCTTTGTGAATTTTTGCCTTCATGGGTCTATTCCTTCATTAAAAATTTAATAAATTATAAAGCATCACTATAAAGGTAAATATATTTATATTATATAGTACAACATTTTATTCAGACTAAAAATTAGTTTTTCCCCTTGATTTTTAAAAGAAATTAAAATGTTTACTTGGATTTCTAACGGTGTCGTAAACCCTAGGCACTATGCATACTGTGCCTCATACAATATAAGTTGATTCTGTTCTCTCTCCCCCTCTTTCTTTCTCTTCCTCTTCCTCCTCCTCCTTCTTTCTCTGTCTGATATAGATATCAGACAGAGAAATATCTCATAATATTTCTCTCAGTTTAGAAGTTAGCAGGACTTCACAAATAGCTATTCTGTATAAACATAAAGCAGGCAGCCAGCAATTTTCAGTGCACATTTGACAGAAGAAACTCACTTAAAAAACTAAATATATACTATGGGAGCACAGATGAAGGGCTCCTAATGGAAGAGCAAACTCCCTGAGTTTTAGAGATGCTAGGAAAAATTACACTGACTGGGCACATAAAAGAAATTCTCAAAAGACGGTGAAACTAGATAAGCCATGGCATGATAAATTTGTATGAATGCACACTCATATACCAGACCCTACCATATATTTTCTGAGCCTCCATTGCATTCACTAATATTACTTTAATCTCCTTCTGTTGATGTTTTAAAATCTAAAGAAATATCAATCAATGAACTCCAAATGGCTACCAATATAATTTTTTCATTTCTTCTCAATAGTCATGAAATGTGAACTCCTCATTGTCTCTTTTTAAACTGACCCTGAACCATTCCTGTTTTTTTTTAGCCTCCTAAAACGGTGAGCCTCATGGACCATTTGTACCACTTTTAGCAAGGCAGACATACTCTATACACTTCTTTCATACTCATAAAACAAATTACAGCTAATTAATCCTGACAGAATCCCTAAGAGGAAGGTATGAGACTTGATGATTCCAATTTTCAGTGCCTTCACATTTTGTAGTCCTGGACCATATTTCTGTAGAATGCTTTTCCTTATTTAAGTATTTTCCTACCATTTCTTTTTTGTGTTAGTAAGGTTTATGATCCACACTATTTCATTAAAGTACATGGTTTGATGAGAAAAGCAGCTTAAGATTCATATTCAGTGCTAATTAACAGATTCTTCTAATTGTTAGAAGACTCCTGATGTCTTTCTAATTCTTTCAACTCATTACTTTCTTACTGAGTTACAGTACTTAAAGGAATAGTAACAGATACTATGAAACTTCCTTTCTACATATACACACTGCCTCAAAATACATTTATTTGTGAAAGCAGGCCAATAATTTAAAATCTGTTAATTGATATGCTTTCCTTCCAAAACCAAGTGAAATATCTTTCCTATTTTCCACTTCTACTTTCCCATCTGGGATACTAAAAAGCACTTTTAAAAGATTACTTTTAGTTGAAAATAATGTAGCAAAACATATATTGAAATTGTTATATGCTTCCACTTGACTATATTTTGGTTAGATCAGTATATGAGGTCTCAATTCTCTGGATTTCTACCACTACAGAGAGGAGCAAGAGAGAAGGATTTAATTTTATTTTTAAAATATTTATTCCTCTACATGATTAATAACAGATAGCGTTTATAATGCACCCATTTACACTTGGATTATTATGAAGTGATGTTTTTGGCAATGGTTTAGATGGATTCTCTGCCTGTAATATTGTTCTTATTGAAGACAGACAACTGTGATTCAGACACAGATGATGAACTTTTGAAAAATGCAATAGTAACTACATATAAAAAACAAAATACATATCGAACATACCATCCAAAATAAGTGCAATTTGGTGAGAGTAAAAGGAAAATATCTGAATGAAATTGATAAATGTTTATTCATCCTTGTTTGAAGCTGACCAGATAGCAAAACCTATGCAAAGAATCTTATTTGATTGACAGACATTAAGCAACTTATGAAATTAACTTAATCATTGTATATATGCTAATTTCAAGAAGAAAATATTTAAATTCCAACATTTCCAATTAATTTTAAATTCCAACTTATTCTGAATATAAATTGCCAAAATGTTAGCTTTCCTGTGCTTTATTATATGAGAATAATAATAATTTAGGCAACCACTTTACAGCTTATGAAAGGGTTTCACATATGTTACATTGTTGGATATGATCAGCAAGCCTGACAGATAGATATCTTTGACTCTATATTACAAATGGGAAAAACAAGAGAAGTTAAGTGACTGGCCCAAAACACACAGAGAATGAACACAAAATGAAAAATAATACTTAATATTCTTTTTGAACTCCAAACTTCAAATACTCAAAAAAAAAAAAAAAGGATTCTGACAAATGTGTTAAATGACTATCAAGAATTAGTCAAAGAAATTACTTTGAGATCAGTGCTATTTCTAGGAAAAAAATATACAAATGGGTATGTAAAACTGATTTATTTACACTTCAAGAGAGTTAGCATGTAATAAAACAAAGGTTCTATGCTATGCAAATTAATACAAGATTTAAAAAATTTATTTATCTATGAAGGGTAAGAAAAGGATAAAGAATATTTCAATAATTTATGCTTCTTAAAACTACTGTACCTTCATAAACAAATTATTTCTGAGCTTCCCATAACTGATGGGAAAGAAAAAACAAAAGTATGTCCCCCTTGTGTATAGAAGCAAATATGTTGTTGATCTTGAGCTCTGAAAGACGTTTATGACAGAGTCTTTGTATAAAGAACATTGTGCAGTCAAATATATGATACCCTTGATTGGGGAAGAAAAATAATTCAGGTAAGTTTTTTATATAAAGAATTCTCCTAACCCACTGGAATGCCTATATAAAACTCATCCTTGTATATAGCTATTATTAGCTTCTATGGAAAAAAATACAATAAAAATGTAGAAAGTAATGTGAGGTAAGTGTGTAACTTTCTCGTAAACTTCCCTAACATGGAATTATGTCATGGTAAATCTTGAGAAATTAGTATGAATCTTTTTCCTGACTTAGACTATCTTACAAGTATCATCCATGTCAGCAGGGCTCTTGATGTTAGGTGATGCCTTCATTCTATGTGGGTAGGTGCTCCCCTCTGACGTGAGAAGCTCTCTCTTATCACAGGATATTATGCCCTGATGTTGTCTCCTGCTTGCCCTCATCCTCCTTCCCCAAAACTGGGGACATCTTTTTTGTAACTGGGGACATCTTCTTTGCCATGTTTATGACCTTTAGAGGCTAGTCTGTGTTTACTTGCATCCATCTATTCCTCTGACAAAAACTTTTTCTTAGTAACTAGTTATAGGGTCTAATGAATGTTTTTCTGTACCTTAACTGTAGTAAATGAACTTTCGATTGTTATTTTCACTGCGCATCAGGGGCTGTAAAACTTGTATGTCTACAGGTACCAGGCAAATGATGTAAGTTAAAAAAGGGGGGCAAGATATCTAAAAATGCAGTGATGAAACTACAGCACATAGAAGACTGTAAGCCCTTCCTTGAAGAGCGTGCGCTCCATCTGGAATGAGGAACCGTCACCCTTCCAATCAATTTCTGCATGCGGGACTTCGGGTATGATTTGGCTGGCGTGCTGGCAGCTTATTATCATGCCATGTAAACTGTGCCTTTATGCTCACAGGACTTCCCAGCAACTTTACATAATATGCTACTGATTTAGTACAAATTTTATCTCCTTAAATTTACTGTACCAAGCAATAATTTAATGAACTTCCATAATAAAAAATAAGCACTAAATTAGAGAAATAAGACTTTGGTCAATTAAGAAAGTATATTTGATCACTGAAACCAAAAAAACGGAAATCTCTCTTTCACTGAATAGTTATAAGGATTATATAAAAGGTATAAGTGAAATTGCAAATTAAAAAGTATTTACAATGTTATTGAATTTGTGTAAATATTTATAATTACTGTTCAAGGACTTTCCAAACTTTGAATGACCTAAGTTATATAAAATTTAGTAGCACAGAAAGCTCCCAACAATTGTGATTTCATTATCCTTATACTTTTGCTTCCATTGAAAATACAACTTTTATCTCGCAAAAATTTTTTCAAACTGTTTTATCTTAAATACAGCAAATGTAAGCCTGTGTTATTGGCTTGTGTATTTAATTTAGTGATTATCCTTAAATATCTAAAAATTGTTTGATTCTTTTTCTTAAGATTTTGATAGGTTCTGATTTTATTCTGTGCTTAAAAATATATATATTCTTTTTTAATGCTATCTGGTAATATATTCCTGGGAACTAAATCTAATAGTCATGCTACTCAAAGATATACATGTAAAAAAAAAGAGAGCAGGAAGTATGTGCATTATATTTTTAAGGGTTATTTGTAGATATTCAATTTAATTCTATTTTAGGTCACTATAGAAAGCTTCTCTGAGAGGTTTTGAAGGAAATTTAAGATGAGCCTTACTTAAATTTCCATGTCTCTAAGTTTTTAATCACTGTTGTTAACTTGCACAATGCAATCTTAAGCCTTTATGGTTATTCTCTTTCTACCAAAAATATGGGTTAGTATCCGATCATAATTTCAGCTCTGTGCCTTTAAGTAATGGAAAGCAAGACTCTCTAAAGAAATGCTTAAAATATAGACACATTCTTTAGACAATTAAAGGTTTATCTATATATGCCTGGATATAAAAGAAAAGTTTTTCTCTCTGTGGTTAATTTTTACTTGGGCACTCCTCCAAAATTATGCCTCTGAGTACTCATGGCTTAACATGGTCCCATCACCTTGATGTTGGCCTGTGATGTGCTTCAACCAACAAAATGTAGTGAAAACAACTATTTACCACTTCCATGCCTAAGTCTTAAGAAAAGTGGCAATGTTTATTTTTGTGCTCTGAGGGTAGCTAGCTGCTGCGTAAGAAGTCTGATTAAGACCACCATACTTGAGGAAGTCCAAGTTAACCATGTGCGGGAGACCTGAGTAACCTAGCCAATAGTGAGAACTAAAACCTGAGACTATGGCCCAAGTGGAACAGTCACAGCCAGCCCTCAGTCATTTGAGTCATTACTAAAATACCACATTGGGTGAAACAAGCCCTCCCCACTAAAAATGCCCAGTCGTAAGTGTGAGCAAATAAGCAGAAGGAGTTGCTATTTGAAGCCTTCATGTTTTGGGATAATTTGTTATGCAAGAATAGATTATCAAAATACCTCCCTAAAATAATCTACCAGGAAAGTAATTTGTCCTGTGTCTGAGCTCTTAAAAAGTCTGTTATATTATGGGTGAGAGACTTTCTTAGTTATTTTATTTTGAACAATACTATTTAAAGGAGATACTTTAGCCAATGCTCTCAATAAATACTATACTAGGCATAAAGCTGCTATAGTGGACCAAACCTTTCTGTGACTATGAAATTACCACACTTAGATGTTGGTAAATGGGGATCTGTCTTTTATTGCAATCCACCTACCTTTTCCTTCTCTTTTTCTCTCCAGTTTTTTCTATTGATAATAATATCCCTGCCATTTTCACAGGTGGCTGTCTCTGTGATCATCTCTGTAGTGGCCTACCTATTATGATGACATTGCAGGTGAGCTCTAGAAATCCCATGGATAAGACAATAAAACATAAAACTGCCAACACCCAGGACTTGGTATTGTTATTAAGGTGACATTGAGCCCTATGTCTTGAAAATCTTGATAATCTTTTTTTTCTTTTAGTGATTAGGTAGAATTGATACACAAGGTGTTTATGAGTGGAAAGATGATAGTAGGTGTGTAATGTGTGAAATACAGTAGTTGGCTAAGGTAAAATGAGGCAGTGGAGAGATTTGGTCTTGCAAGTGGGAGATGGATAAGCCCTAGAATGCTCTTTCTCATTATAGAAGGACTTAAGAGAATGTCATAAAATATTCATGCTAGGACATATCTTAAAAATCCTTTAAATACTCCATATATAGCTGAGCATGTTGAAATTCAGAGAGTCTGGGTATCCTTCCAAGGTCATACTAATCCTTAGTGGCAGAACTAAATAATTTGACTTGAAATTTAGCCTTCTTCCCCACCGCCCTCCCCCACACCCCAGCACCCCTACCACACACACACTTCTACTTAGAAGCAATAGGTTCACTCTCTGAGAAATTTCTGTGATCACACATTATTTATAGTCTACCCAGACTGCAAAATTTGCTGGGAAATGTGTCTTATTAGTAATATATTCTCCAGTCTTGCCAATTCTATACTTTTTCTTCTCTGCTGTATCCTCTCTGCCTCCCCACACTCTGGCTTGCTAGGTCCTATCCATATGAGATACTTGGCTTTTTGGCCCCAGACTCCTCAACTTTAACTCTTTTTTTTCCCTAAGTCTCATATTCTTTTTTTTTTTAACTATATCATTCTTATAGGTTCTCATTAGACATTTCCTGAACTGAGTATAGATGGATATTATATAAAATTTCAATGGTAGTGGACTAGTGTGTAATCCTTCTGGAGAGTGGTAGTGTGCTTTATTGAATAGTTGTTGGTAGTAAATACGTCTTAGAAACTTTCCAATGAAGTTTTTAATTAGGGGACAACTTACAATAGGTTAACTGTACTGTTTTGCAAGGTTAAAGTTCTATGGCATATAAGTACAGTTAGGAATTTTCTGTAAAATCTTAAAATCTGGTTATTCATTATTGAAAAATATATTCGAATCCTAACTGGATAAAGGCATATAGGTTATATGAATCAGTAATGGCTGTTGGTCTGTTTCTTTGTGTTCAGCTTTGGGTAACAGGGCAAGCAGAAACATCAGCAGTGAAAGAGAGTTTGCATATAGTGAATAATGACATGAGGGTCCCATAACACAATACAGTGAATTCAGTTTCTGATGCAGTTCTAATTAAATGCTCTACTCTTCGAAGTTCTAAGCAAAATTGATCTTTATAATATGCATTTATAAAATCAAACATTGGTTGCAAATAGAAGAGAGAAAAGAGCAGGTTTCCTCATTGGTAAAATTTATTTTCTAAAAAAAGAAAAACAAAGTATCTAAAACTTTAAATTGTGGAGGAGAAAATAATTAAAAATAGTGACTAACAAAAATAGGTGGAATTTGATTCAATTTTAAAAATGTATTTGTAAACTTAAGTTTTAGTAGTACAGACACCAGGATGTTTATATACCATGTCCCAAATATTTATATTTTGCTCAAGCCATTTTCTGCAACTTCTCTCTCAACCTCTACACTGAGTTATTCATCAATTATTAGGAACCTTTTATCTTCACTGTCTTTAGATTGCTTCTTATTCCATCAACTCCTCTCTCACCACAGATCATCTGGACTACTTCAGAAACTTCTCTAGTAGGGCTCTGTTTCTGGGTGTCTCCTCTTTCATCCACCCTTTTCCAGTAAACTTTCTGATAAATAATCGGATCATGATATTTTCCTGTTCATTTTCCTTCTGATCTGTAACAAGAAGTAATCTTTCTTTACCCTGTCATACAAGGTCATACAAGGTCATTAAGCATGCACCCTAATCTACATGTAGTTTCAGTCACATCTGCTACCACTCCCAGTAGACTTCTGTCATCCCGCAAACAGACCATATTCATCTGTACTCAGAATCTTACTACCTGATGTTCACTCTGACATGAACACCCTCTCCCCTCCTCTGATCTTTTTCATGCCCTGTGATTTTTACGTAACCTGCATTGTCTGTGTCAAATATCAGTACCTCTTAAAAATTTCCCTTTGCTCTTAGAAAAGAAGTGTTTTACAGTGAGATGGGAAGAGAAGGAGAGAAAAAGGCCTGCGTGGTTGAAATTTGCAAAAAATTATGGCGTCTTGAGAATTGATTGTAGAGGAGAGAAAAGTTGCGGTAATTTCTACTTGAAAATAGTGAGACTACCTGTCATAGAAAGATTGATTTTGAAAGATATTTTGAAATTTATTAACCTTGTAAAATCAGTCAAGAGACTGATTGTGTCTTCAGATTTAAAATCTCCCTTTACTTGAACTAGATATTCTTGCCTAATGTCCAGTACATAGCAGATACTACGTATATATGAATTAAATATGTAATTGACTAGACATACTAAGAAACTCTAACTATTTTATTGGAATTTCACCTGAAATATTAGAATTCCAACTGAAATCAGTGAAATTCTTCTTGCCTCTCCCTCTTCAGCATAGTTCCTGATTTTAGTCAGAATTAAATATTCTTTGCAAATGATTATCCATATAATATTTGAAATAAATGTGACTCTGCCATAAAAGTTGTGCCTCACAACTTTTGTTGTGTGTTAGAACAGAGGTCAAAACTTCAATTCAAATAAAATATACTCTAATAAGCATTGGAGGGAAATATTTTACTAAAGATTTCATAGAGGAGGAAGGGAATAGGGGTTGTATTATTCTGCCCATAATAATTCACTTTCCCAACACTGGAAAATTCCTATCCAACATCATTTTAATGGACTCTCCTGTTAGTCAAAATCCACCAAGGTTTTGTTTCTTTTAACCTTCCCACAGACTAACTCCATTCAACCTCTAGTCTCACTGATGTCTGCTATCCCATTCTAAGTCCTTCTAACACTAATTCTCAGTAGGACAATTTAACTTCCTCAGCTTCTCTAAATTTATATTCACATATCACTCATTTAATATTATCTTTCACAATGCACAGTATGTTGAGATTGTTCTTAGCTAAAAATCCCTCTTTAGATATCAGAATTTACTTGTAAAAGACAGATTGAGGATATATATTTTTTCTCTAGTTGTTTTCTCTGTCACATATAGTACAGATTTCAAGGATTTAAAATGTGCTAGTTTAAATGTGAATAAATAAATAAATATTTGATTTACCCAAGTCCAAATTCTGAGGTTGCTAAACTATGAAGAAATAAGTATGTACCATAAATATAGAAAGTTTATCCTTAATTCGTCCTAGGAAAGTCACGAGTTAGCTAACTTGATAAAACAGAAAAGAGAGGTGAAACTTAGTTTTTGCATATTTTTAACTTCTTTTTTATAAAAACAGGATGTCTAGTTGGAGACTAATGATGAGAAACAAACAAAAATCTTGTCAGTGTTTGAACACTTTGAAAAGTAGCTCTAAGGACTTTTCTTAATAGAACTTGATGTATTACATATAGTCATAAAGACCTCCCTGTATATGTTTTTTGAAAGTCTTTCACTGTTTCCCTTTTCGAAGAAAGTGTATTTTATAAGTATTCATTGGAGTTAGCCAAATTGGACTGAAGTGTGATTGGCTTGGAATAGATTGCAATACTCCAATTCACCTGTAAAGCACATTTGAAGTAGATCTAGGGGCCTTCTATTTGAATTTAGCCTCCTATTGACCAATTCTAGCTAAATATAATGTCTTTTTTTTCTCTTTATCTCTGTAGGGCAAATTTCCATGATAATAATAATTCTCTGTTTTTGGAAAGTGTGGACTAGACCATTTTCTTTACCATTTGGAAAATACCTAATTGTTATACTATCCACAAACTACTGCCCCTTTTCCATTCCTAATCCTGAGTCGTTTGTCAATGATTCAGCATTATGGAGAGGGCCATTTTAAGTCAATGTCAACATGTATATTAGGTAATGATTTCATTATATCAGTGAATTACAATTCTGATGTAATCAGTATGTTGTCTTTCATTTTTATGGAGAGCCAGTTAAAAACAGCTTTGGCCCAGACCAGGTGGTCCAGCTGGTTAAGAGTGTCATCCTGTATACCAAAAGGTTGGCTGCAGGTTGATTCCCAGTAGGTTGGGGCACATATCTAGACTGTGGGTTCAGTCCCCTTCAGGGCACATATAGGAGGCAACCTATCAATGTTCCTCTCTCACATCGATAGTTCCCTCTCTCTCTCTCTCTTTCATTC
This sequence comes from Pteronotus mesoamericanus, assembly GCF_021234165.1. Lineage (NCBI taxonomy): Eukaryota > Metazoa > Chordata > Mammalia > Chiroptera > Mormoopidae > Pteronotus > Pteronotus mesoamericanus. The sequence continues at coordinate 12,335,075 of NW_026555245.1, forward strand.
TCTTTCTCCCTCTCTCCCTTCCTCTTTATCTAAAATCAGTAAATATATCCTCAGGTGAGGATTAAAAAATATAGCTTTGATATTGTGTGTCTCAGTGCAGTACTTTAACTCTCTGGACTACCATTTTCCCTGTAGATATTTCGGCTTTTGATCTCTTGTTCCCCTCTAGGTTTTACTTTTTGATTAATAGTATACCAAGAAGAATTAAGGTGGAGTTATAGGCCAATTGATCAACTTATATCAAAGATATTTTTAAAAGAGCATTGTGCTTCAGTGACCATCCTTTTTCTAACCTCCTTATCCAGTGTAATAAAGGAAGAAGGACAGAGAAACTTACACTGAGAACTTTCTGCCTGTCAACCACTGTGTTAGACACTTTTACATAGACCATTCGATTTTTTGGAAAGAAAAAGCACTTACCTTTTGTTTTACAAATGAAGGAAAAAAAAAAGACCAAGATAGATTAATTATATCAAGCTGATAGAAATACCAAACCACAATTTCAAAGTGCATTCATTTTCCCCTTGGCTATGAAAAGCTTACACATATAAGTATTTTCATACATAAAGAATTATCTGATGATGTCATGATTTCATATTTTATTCACTATATTATACACTCTACCAAAAAAGGAGGAGAGAGAGCATTTCTGGGTACTGGGTTTGCACCAAGCATGATCTTGAATCCTTTTTACATAATTAATTAGGCAAATGCACACTGGTCACCTTTTGTGGGGCCAGGTACTGTAACCAAAAGCAGGTCTGCTGCTGTGAAAGCCAATACTCAAGAGGCAGGTGCTGATGTAAAGGGAAGTGGTTTATTTTCAGGTGCCGGCCACCTGGAAGATGGGGGACTCGTGTCTAAAATCCATCTCCTGGGAAGATGGAGGACTCATGTCTCAAAGCCCATCTCTACCTCTCAGTGGAGGCAGAGGTTTTGATAAGGAGGGAGAGGGGAACAGAGCAAAGATATCAAGGGAGAGGGTTGAAAGGTTTTCTGTGTGCAGACCAGCGTGCAGTCCATTCTGATAAGGCAAGTGATGGTCAGTGTGCATCATGCTGGTTTGGTCATCCCAACTTCTGACATCCTGGCTTCCCATCATCCTGGCTCCACTGCTGAACGTCAGCATATTTCCTAGAGCTGGGATGCCTGGTGGTTGGAGTCTGTACCTTTTTAAACTACTTCCGAGTATTCTTATATAAATATGATGTTTGTTTATAAGCTACATATTAGTCAGAGTCCACACTTACAGAAACAATGTCAAAGGAATGGCAGGGTGGGTTACAATTTCCCACTGTTACTGTTTTTATTGTTACAGCACTATGTTGGTAATTATGATACTCATCCCATGTCATATTATTGCATCCTCAGATAGCTCCTAGATGGGCATTAATTTCACCATTACAAAGGTGAGGAAACTGATCAGAGAAGTGAATTTACTAACACCACTTCACTGTGCTAGTAGGTGGCAATACCTGAATTCACACTTAGATGTTCATTTTCACTGCTGTTCTCCCCCACCCCCACCTAGATTCTCCTTTCTCAGAACAATAAAAGTCCATGATCTCTTATGGACAAAAATGGGTATGGCCCTCTTGGGTGCTGCCAAGACACTACAATAACTTTGCATCTGAACATGAAAAGTTAATAAAAAAAATAAGTCTATGAGCCTTTTTACTGTCTGGACCTTTTCCTTTAACACAGTCCTGGTGGCTGCAATGCTATTGAGTTTAAATGTTTTGTAGGGAAGGTTTCTGACTCTCACAAAAGTATCCTGAGCCCTTGTTTGAAACTGTCTGTATGCTTTGGGCTGAAGACAGGCTCTTTTGTACCTGAGAAGGTCATCCTTAGCAGTGCAACTTATGTTGGCAGTGTAGAGATAGACATGGAATGGAAGGGCAGGGAGAGAATTCCTTAGCCTGCATAGATACTAGAATCAGTCCCAGCAACAATAGGACATATGCTATATCCACAGCCAGGTTGATGTCTCTAGAAATATTTCATTTCTCGGTCTAGAACCATGGAGGAAATCAGTGGTTTCATGCAGTGATACACAAGGCAGAAGAGGGTGAGGCAATGAGCACAGTCCATCCCATGCACAGACGTTAAGAGAATGCATTGTCAGTTGTAAATTTAAAAACAATAATAAATCTGACTTAGTCAGCCTGCCTTTTATTCACCTTGCACAGAAGTTCTAAACAACAAGAGTGATAAGATGTCTCCCCACCAGAGCAGATCACTCCCTTGTTCTGTTGTTAAGACACTGGGGACATGGACTTCCCTTTTCTTCACCTCGATTGTAAACACCATTCAAACCAAAGCCCTTTCACAGACCTGGCATAAAGGTGCCTGGTATACATTATAGTGAGTATTCATTGTGTATGATAGCTATTCTCTCCTTTGGACTTTATGTATCAGAGAATTCATGCAAAAGTGTCTATTATCAAAATAGCCCATGGCAAATGGGACCTTAGCTGTAATAAGCGACCTTCCATTCTTAACTGCATGGTCCCTTGCCTGCCCCCAGCACTATATAGTGCAACTGTGTTTTCACATTCATTATCTCATTTTGTCCTCATAACAACTGAGAAGAAAAATTGCTGTGAAACTGGTATACTGACCAAGCAGGAAATATGGGTGATAAGTCAACAAATTAATTTTTTCCCCACAATGGACCACTCAAACACTCTCTGAAGGACTGATTTTTTTTTTCTGGCCTCTAAATGAAACCTGGAGCAGGTACTAGAGATTTTCTTGTCATTGGTATATTTTTTAAAAAGATATCACTTTCAGTCATAAAATGTTTTCACTTATGTCAAGTTCAGTGTCATAATAAAAAAACCCCAAAACTTAAAACATCTCATGTTAAAGCAGGATACTAGTACTGAGAAAGGTGACAATGGTTCATATCTTTTCAAATCCTAGTCTAGAGTTTACTCAATCCATCTCCACTGTTGAAGAAGAGAGAGATTTGAGGAAACAAGTAGAGACTTATATGCCTGGCCAGGTACCCATCTGGTGTTGGTTTCTTCTGGTTACAGTAGATGCTTAAAGCTTATGCTTTCTCTCATAGGGAACTTTCATGAGTGTTTCTAAATCCCTCTAACTTGAGAAATTACCATTTGCAATTCATTTGAGGTAGGTGAATGCTCCCACTCCAGTTTCTTGCTTATCATTCCTTCTTTGTATCTAGGTGTTCAGTATATGCATGCAGTGCTTTGTGTGTGTGTGTGTGTGTTTGCTGAGTTCTTCTCACCCAATAGCCTTATAGCATTCTTGGCTGGTTGGTCTATAAAGAGGCCAGTAACCAGGTTTCTTTGAACCACCATCTTCCCTCTTTGCATTTTGCTACCTCAAGAACTCCAGCTATAGTCCTTTGCCCTTTTAATTTATCAGAGGGGCTAGGTAGCAATCCATAGTATTTCTCCAAACTGTAAGACAGACATATCACACTTAGTCTGTAGTCTTCCTTGAAACCCTCTCACTAACTTGAGGAAAACTTAACTGTCCTATCCTACTCTCCATGGGAATGGGTGAAATCCTTTTATGTTAGCAACTTTCCCTAGGGAAGTGCTCCCTCTAATCTCTGATTCCCCCTGTAGTGGTCAACTTTAATGTTTTTATACGTTAAAGTCATTGGTAAAGATTGCAAGGTCAGATATATTGCAAAACCTAGTTGTCCCCACTGTTCTGCAAATCTTATCTAGACATTTCAGCATCTCACTTTGAAAAGTAGGAGTGGCTGACCTCTACTGTCTTGGGGCCTCAGCATTAACCAAACCTAAAACAACAACAGCAACAAAAAATCTGTATTAACATGTGGTACAATTATGATTCACATTTTACATAAAAGAAAACAGTTTCTTATAGTTTAAGTCCCTATGCCGAGTAGTTGATGCACAGCTAAAGGAGGGCAGACCACCTTACCACTGGATTCCCAGGCCACCGTCAGCTTCCCCAGGCCCTGCCGCGAGTGACAGCGTGACAGTCCACACTGAAGGCTTAACTCATGAGGAAATCCAAATTCAAACTTAGAGTGAAATCTCCAAGCCTGCTCAGTTTAAAATCCAGGCCACTGACTGACCGAACATTGGCTTAGTGTTAAATTAGCTTGAATAAATACAAGAAGCGCATGAACTCACACTTTAACAGGTTGATGTTTGTTTGAGACTCCTACCTGAGAGAAGAAACCACCACACTCTGACTTCACAAGGCCACTGAGATTTAAACAGTTTCTGAGTGTCTGGATTCCTTGGAGATCAGAATAACAGGATCTCAGTATTAGTTTATGGATTGTTTTCGAGGTGTATTTTTAACCTCACGCTACATTCTCATTGGCACTGCAAGCATGTAAGCTAGAATAGTTAAAGGTTTTGCAGCACTTTGAGGAAGGAAAGAGTTATAGCTCCTGTGTCCTGGCACATATGTCCTCTCTCAATAAATTAGGATTCCTGTACCCAGCTATATACCAGCATATGTGAGTCTTTGCCCTAAGTGCTTATATTTTCAAAATGAATGACCCATTAGGCAGAGCCTTGAACTGAAACAAAAACAGTCCAAATAATGCGGGACATGCTGGAAGGCTAAGATGAGATCCTTTCCTGACTTCCTTAACAGGATGTGGTAGATACCTTCCAAGCTCTTGTATTTTTAACTTACAAAAGGAAAAAATAAAGAATAAAAAGTGTTTAAAAAAGCTTTTTGCTGAAAAGCAAAGTTTAATTAAAAGAAAGTATAATAAAAAAGAAATAAGCACAAAAACAGAAAGTAAAAAATGCAAATGCATTTTCTTGTGCACATAGTTTTCTTCTACAGGAGCACATTAAAATTAGTATTCAGATCTGTGGGATAGAGATTCTATTATTAAAGCAACTGAAGAGTTTTAATATTATAAATATGTATGACTTTGTGAAACCGTAAGAAATATATTCTGCTCAAAGTTCTACTAATGCTGAATATTTTAATGAAACTTAATATGTTTTTATACAAGTGGTATAAATTATCCACTTTAAAATTAGATAAAAACTATTTGAGAAATACTTTTGAGTGTGTGTTCATTCGATTGGAGTTGGAGGACTGCTGGATAAGGGCATTGGGTCAAATCCTTCATCTGCCTTCAAGCACGTATTTCCATAATAATGCCCCTAAGTCTATTATGGCAATTGAATCTCAATATTTAGAGAATTCTAATTCATTTCCACTCCTCCTTCACAAAACTGAGCCATTCATAGAAAGTACTTGTTTTTTTTAAAAAAGTGCACATTTTGTTTTGTTTTGTTTTTTCCTTTTTAGGCAGTGATCTAGCCCTCTATGAGTCTCAGCTCCCCAGATAGGGCTGATCAGTAAACTGACCTTTTCTAGTTGATAGCATGTTATTCAGATTACAATATGTACTTAGTAGAGGCCTGGCTTTATCCCTGCTTTAAGTTAATCACAACCAATCCCCCCTCTCCATCCTTACCAGCAAGCCTCCCGTGGATCCACTGTAAATTGTCAATACAGTCTGGGTAAATAACTAATCTGCTCAGATATTACTTTGCCAACACCTGCACTAATACTTTACTGCAGGCACAATTACACTTAAATATTTAGTTTTAAAATGCTATTTCTCTTCTGAATTGTTGTTTTCTTTTTCCCTCACTGTCCTCATTTTTGTACAAACCTTACTCGCCTCTGCCAAATCCTGATGTCAAGGTCAGTGACAGATGGACCATATATGCTAGAAACTGTATATATTTAGGACAGGCACAGTTGTTGAGTTTAATATATTTATACTTCAAAATAAATACATATTACATATGTCTATCTAGTTATTAAAACCCTTTTTTTATTTTGTCATACTATTCGGATGACTATTTCTAGACCTAAAGTAAATACACTTGTTTATTTTAAAAGAATACTTTTTTGATACTACCTTTTTTGCATGAAGAACACTATTTTTTTTAAAAGATCAATTCTAAAAAGTCCATTAACCACATGGCATTCTCAGCTGAGTACTTCATGCTCTGTGGTACTATTCCAAGTGAGAGCAGAAGAGGACATGTGCTGCAAAGACTTGAGAACATTTTCAAATATCTCAATTAACCCTTCTCCTCTATGGCAATGATGTATTAGGCTTATCTGGGGAGGTATGTGCCTATCAGAATATAGAATCTGTGTTAAGGACAGGTAGGTAGGGAAGGATGTTCAGGTCACTTGATAGTTTGAAAAAACCTCCCTGGATGATTTTGATACAACACTTCCTTTGTCTATGGAAACCAGCAATCTAGGTTTTGTATCAAGAAAATCAATATAATTTTGGATCCTATGTTGACTCTAGTACAATGAAAATCATTAGCTTGTTTGGGAATGTGGGAAAGGGGAAGGGATGGGGAGGAAAAGTTTTCCTTGCTACACTCTTTATTCTTAAAATCCTCAGCTTTAAGCTTCTGTTCAAATAAATAGGACTTTTTGACCTAACTGGGATTCTATTCTCCTTCAGGGACGAGACTCATTTTGTTTAAATTTGTTTCTGTTTTAAAAGACTTCTAGAGTAGACTCAACATTGGGTTTCTACTATGATTTTGGATTGAATAAAAAATACTTGCACTTTAGATCATGGAATTTATTATTATTATCTTGGTTATTAATGATTTTAGTTGGAAAAATAAGGGCTGCTTAAATTTAAAAAATGCATGCCTCTTGCTGGTACTTTCTTGGCTTTTACCAACATTTAAGAAATGTTTGTCTCTTTATTTATATCACCCAAATAGCAAATGTAATGATAATAATTGGGATAGTATTGTGTTTACATAGTGCCTTATTGTTGTCAATATGCATTCACTTGAATCATCTCTTTATTCCTTATAATAATCTTGCATAAAATGCTTTATCAGTTTCATTTTGTAACTGAGAAAAATAAGGTACAGAACATTAAAGGCCTTTCCAAAGATATTCCACTAATAAATGGCAGAGGCTAAATCTCAGATTTTCTGACATAAAATCAAAGTTTCAGTCACAATGAAAATATTTTAACTTGGACATGATGCATTTTACTTAAGATTTTACCAAATCTTAGTATATTAGAAAATGTCAATTGCCTTTCTTTTCTCTAGTCATCATTTGGGAATTTTAGGCTCTCTCTCTTTTTCTCTCCTTGGGTTCCTGGATAACATGGATCTGGGAAGTTGCATATGTTTTATGTGACTTTATGTGAATTTAATGTCTTTAATATTATTACAAAGATATCTCTTGGTAAGAGTTTCTTCATTCAGTTCCAATGATCATGTTTAGGTATACTTCTGCTACTTAAATAGCAAAAATTTATGCAATGAGCTAATGAAGAAATATGCAAAATGTGTTGTAAAGAAAATGCTACTAACATATGCAATGATTTGACTAACTTTTGTTTCTTCTTTAGTTCCTATAAAAGATACTAAGACCTTTCCTAAGCCAAGTCTTTTTCCTGCTAAAGCTAAACCACAACTTGTCCCTAAAGCATAAAAATTTAAAGGAAAATCCATGCTGCCAAAGAGACAGTGACGTTTTTCAGAACTTCCACCATTTCAAAAATAATCAGGTTCACGTCTGAGCAATAACCTATCCAAAAGAGAAGAGATGTGATGACAGATCGGGCAATTGGACAATGCAGTGCTAATAGCTTAGAGCTGTTTCTCTGGTGTGTTCTCCGTTGCTGGAAAGACCCTGTCCAGAATTCAAAATCAGCGGCAGCCTATGGCAGGGAACCACCCAGCCTAAGATAGTGCAATGATTGAAAGTCAAGACAAGAGCTGCCCCTGAACTCTGTTCCTTGGCTGCATAAAACAAGATTGTTCATCTCGAAAGGAACCTCAAAGAAGTTATAGCCCAGCATTTATTAAACTGTGGCCTCTAATCTCAGGAATGTACAAGAACTGAGATTCCTGGGCTCTAGCCCAGACCTTTTTTAATCCAGATTTTTATGGGTTAGCTCTATGAATGAAAATCTTTAGCAAATGCCATACTTGATTCTAATGCATACTAAAGTTTGAGAACCACTGGTCCAGACTGAGCCTTCACTTAAGATAAGAGAGAACTGAGGTCTTGAAAACAATTCCTTATCCAAGGTGGTATACACAGTCAGGATCTGAGGTGGCTGTAAAGCCCAGTATTCAAGTGCTCAGTTTATCAGCTTTTATTCAGATATACAGATTTTGGTCATTCTTCTTTAATCCTTTCCAGACTCAGTGGGATAAATCAATGAGAAATTAAATGCCACAGTTCTAGGAGCTAGATTTAATTGTAAAAATTATGAGGTTGTTTCATGTTTTCATGGACTTTGGAACTCTTCAGTACACTGAAATCATAAATGTTGTCAGTAAAACCCTTTGAAGTTTGATGTCACTGTAGAAATGTAAGGTTTTCTCAAATCCTTAAGAATTATTACATGTGAATATTTTGTCTTTGTATGCAAGCCAAATATACACAGAGAGAAGAGGCAACCCTTAGAAGTCACTTTCTCTTTTCTTTTCTATTAAGCATGGCCTTGTATAGAAGGCCCTAAAAGAAAGGTATTAAAAACTCAAAGATAAATGATTGAAGTGATGAAAAGCAAGGACCTACAGCCTGGATTACTCTATCCAGCGAAGCTATCACTTAGACTGGAAAGGAAGATAAAATGTTTCCTAGACAAGGTAAAGTTAAAGGGGTTCATTGTCACCAAACCATTATTATATGAAATATTAAAGGGACTTATTTAAGAAAAAGATCAAAACTATGAACATTAAAATGGCAATAAATTCACAACTATCAACAATTGACTCTAAAAAACAAACTAAGCAAAGCAGAACAAAAACAGAATCATAGATATGGAGAGCATTTGGATGGTTACTAGTTGGAAGGGAGAAGGGGGAGAATAGGGAAAAACGTGCATGGATTGGGAAGTACAAATTGGTAGGTTCAAAATGGACAGCGGGATGTTAAGAACTGTATAGGAAATGGAGTAGCCAAAGAACTTACATGCATGACCCATGGACATGAACTAAGTGTAGGGATTGCTGGAGAGAATGGGGAGTACTGGGTGGAGGGGGCAAAGGGGGAAAAATTGGGGCAAGTGTAATAGCATAATCAATAAAATATATTAAAAAAAAACCAAAAAACGTGTTGCGCGGTGGCCAGTGGGGGGTGCGTCGTTGCAGGAAGCGCCATGCATATCTTCGCTGGTCCCAGGCCAGGGCAGCAACTGCCACATCAGGGCGATGAAGGGCACTGCGGGGAGCGTGGTGCTCCCGGGATCTGGGATGCCATCTGGGGCCAGCTGACATGGGAGCAGTGCTCTGAACGTAGCAGAGCCCTTCCCAGGGCTGTCACAGATGAGGGGAATAAACGCGAATCGTCATAAATATTTCTCTGTTTGCCAGGAGAGCGGATGTGGGCACAACCCTCTAATGGGGCAGGCCCCGAGTCCCTTTGTTCAAAGGCTTTTATTGAAAAGGTATCAGTGGGGCTAGGTTAACAGGAGTACACAGGTTATCTCATTGCATCCGTTTATTAATGTTCACAGAGAATGGGTGATGTTTTGAAGAAAACAAATGGCAGGAACACACCTATTTACATGGGTCCAAGCAGAGGCTAGTAAACAAGAGAAAGAACTAAACACAAAGAGAGTAGTAAACACAAGAGTGCCTAAGGGTATAGGGTTAGGGTCCATGAATAATGTAAATTTCTTTATCAGCAGGAGCTGGCTAGAGCTTTTGAGGGAAAAACAAAGCACACTTTAAGGAATTTACTTTTAGACCTGATTTCCCCAGGAACCACCAGATCTGGTTTGGGTCAGACATCTGGTATTGTTTCGAGCCTGAGCCAGGGGGGGGGGGGGGGGGGGGGGGGGGGGGGGGGGGGGAGCGGTGAGCTGCCAAGAGACAAGGAGACTTCTTTTGGGTAGAATGAGGACTCCGGCCCTGTCGAAGCTGAGCTGAGGGGTGCGGGCCTTTTTGCCCTTTCTCCGTGTCCCCCAATTTCTTGTCTGCTGCCAACATTCGATCGGCATCTGCCTTAGGTTGTATACATCAGCTTGAGGTAACTTATCTGTCATTGATCACCAATCATCCATGTCAAAGCAGAGAAGCAGGAGCTATGCCCCTGCCAGTGGGGACAGGCTATGTCTCCTCAGGTGCCTGATTATTTCCAGCCTGGGGGCCCTCCAGCCTATTGTCAGGGTTAAAATTCCTGAAACCAGACAGAAAGTTTCCCAACAAAAACTCTCAAAGATAACAGGGCCTAGTGCTTTAGCTTGAGATGGTTATTCCAAGGAATTGACATTTGTAGTACAATCAGATATACTGAGACTGGCTTGGGCAGTAAGATTGCACTGGGGTTAGAGTAATACTATACAAGTAGAATTGACGTAGATGCAGGGGCCATTTCAAAATTTCTGATTGGTCGTCTGCACTTAAACATGTATCTCAATTGAGTGCATGCTTGTTTTCATCAATATGTCAGAATAAAATATTAGATATAATGAAATATTAGACCTCTGAAATCTTAGATCCACATAAAAAGGGTACTTAATAAACCATAAGACATATCCTATTATATATATATATATATATCCTCCCACTAATATAAATCTAAAAGTTTATTTATTTATTTTTAGAGAGAGGGGTAGGGCAGGAGAAAGAGAGGGAGAGAAGCATCAATGTGTGATTGCCTCTTGCGCACCCCCAACTGGGGACCTGGCTGGCAACCCAGCCATGTGCCCTGACTGGGAATCGAACCAGCAATCCTTTGGTTTGCAAGCTGGCAGTCAATTCAGTGAGCCACACCAGCCAGGGCATATATCCTACTATATTTAAAGAATAGTATTATCTAAGAATAGAAAGAGCATCGAGATGACATCATAAGCCTGGTAATTTTTTTGTCAATATAATCAACCATGCTAGTTGCATGGGTCAAGTTTGTCTATGGTCTTTAGCTAGCAAGCTGTTTTCCTTCATTTGACTTTCTCATACAATATTTGCATTTATTTAATGATTATATACATCCTGGGTTTGCTACAATTGAAAAAATTCTTTTGCAAGGAAAATCCTTGTGGGTGGTGAAAATTGCAAATCTATGGTTTTGTATGATGCTATAAAATAAAGTATTCATCTTTATGCACTAATAATAGATTATTCTCTGAATATCCTTATTATTGCATTTGCTATTTAGAATCTCTTAACTTGCCACTCACTTCATGACACATTACTTAAGAAAAACAAGAAACAGGTACCAGAACAAAACACTTCTGACACTCTGTTAAAAACTGGAAATAAACTCAGGTATTAAGGTTAAAAACTGTGGTTAAGATTTTTTCTTTCTTCTCTTCATTTCTGGAATATGGCCAGGACTGGGAGCTGCAATGTTGAAATGCTATGAAAAAGAATATTTCCTCTGTATTGCTGGTCTGATTGAAAGCAGAAAGTACATGGACTTTTATGAGATTCTGTCCAAATGAGATTCTGACACAATTTTATAGACCCCTGAGACTGAACTAAACTAGGAATCAAAACTTGAGTTTCCCACTTGGAGTTATAAGTTTATTTACATGGTACACTTTCTTTTGCACTAGGGTGTGCCCTTTTATTATACTGGTTGCTCCTTGGGTCTGCAGAACTGTAGTATTATCAAAAGATCCCAACTCTCCTGAATTTCTTGCTGATCTTTATCATGTTTCCTTGACCATTTTATAGAAGATAGTTTCAAAGTTATCATTTTTACACCTTTTGCCAGCCATTATGTTTGGAAATTTGAATACACACTTAATGACAAAAACATGGGCCAAGAAGGAATAGACAAATCATTTCACTTAGGAGAGTGTACAGAAAATTAATTGGCTGAAATTATTTGGTGTATTGGGAGCTATTAATGCCCATGACTCAGAGTGTTCAGTTCTGTCTCCAAGTGCTAGCTCTCGTTGGCTAACCAGATACGATACTTCTCAAGGAAAGTGGGATGTGTGGCTGGACTTGAAACTTAAATCTACAAAGTCTCTTTACTCAGATTTGTTTCATTCAACTTTAAATTGTACTAGTTATCTGTTACTACATAATAAACTTTCCTGAAACTTAGCACCTAGAAGCACTAAATGTTTGTTATCTCATAGAGTTTTTGTAAGGGTCAAGGAGTCAGGAATAGCTAAGCCACATGGCTTTGGCTCAGGGTCTTTCATGAGATTTCATATATCTTTTTGGCTTGGATTGTTGTCATCTGAAGCTTTGTTCAAAACCAGAGGATCTACTTCCAAGCTCTCCCGTGGCAATCGGGAGGTGATCTCAGTTTCTTGCAATGTGGGACTCCCCATCAGGCTGATCACAACATGGCATCTGGTGTCCCGCAGAGTGAAAGAAGACACCTTACTGTCTTTTATGACCTAGTCTCTGAATCACACATTATCACTTCACCTTATATTCACTACAAGCAAATCATTCTGTCAGTCTGTACTTGACTGGGGGAGACAAGGATCACTGGGGACAACCTTAGAGGCTTCCTACCATTGTCTTCTCTGAGGCCCCAATGATTCACATCCTTCCCATATGCAAAATACAGTCATACCTTTCCAAAGCCGTCTCGTTACAGCATCAGCTCAAAGTCCAGGATCTTCTCATCTAAGTCAGATGTAAGTGAGGATAAGGCTCCTTCTGTGAACTGAAGAAGCAAGATTTCTGCCCTATACAGACCTATATGGTAAGGCAGCTGTAACATAACTGCTATCACAAGTACCTGTATTCAAAAGGAGGGGGAGGGGAAAGGATGAACACAGGAGTATTGGGACTAGAGAAGTTCTCTCGTGCTTAGTTAGGCCTTCTTTGGAGTTGTTCTCTATCATTCCTAATTCTAGGATCCTGGCTCATTCCCTACTCACCTACTTATCCTTTTCCCTTTAAAGATGTGTGTCTGCAGCTGAGCAGTTTCTCAGCCTGTTTTCTGCTTGTAGAACTTTTGATAATCCAAAAGTTTCTTAATTAATACTGTCTCTGTTCCTTTCACTCCAAACAGGCAGGGATTAGTTGATATCATTCTTTAAAAAGTTTATAGGTCTTTTGTGAATCTTACTTGGGCCCAACAGTTCATCCATAAGTCTTAGGGATGAGGTCTTCTCTGCCCTGGGCTATTGCTAAAGGGAAATGTTTTAAAACATCTTAGAGGTTTGATTGATTGAGAAGATCTGTTGGTTACATCCTTAAAATATTCAGAGGGCTGTTTGTTTGACTGAATGTAGTCTAGGATACCACCTTTGGTCTTTTGGGGGTCCTAACACAGGATTTTATAGTCACAACCTCAATATCCCCTTTAGACCATGATTTCCTGAGAGTTCTCTGAAGTTGACCTCGACTCAAAAACCATTTCTTAATTTTAGCATTGTTTGACATTCAAAGAGACTGCGAATTTTTAAAACAAGACGGCACTAGCTTCTTTTTGTTTAGTAGTCCTTCCTTTAGCTTATGTATTGCTTCTCACTTTTTACTATTAGCAGTGAAAAGAAACCAAATGGCAACTTCAACATCATCTGGTTGGAAACCTCCTTAGCAAGATCACCTACCCCCAATTCAATGTTCAAAATTCCATGAATAGTTGTATCCAAGGCACCTTGAGTTTTCACTAACCCTTTCTTTATAATCTTTTATTTTCTGTTTGGTTCTGAAGCCATTCTCACATGTTTCTTTTGCTCAGCAGCACTGGGCAGCAAAACCTGCATTAATTATCTATCACCACATAACAAATTAACATAACATTTAGCAGCTTAAAACTACAAGAATTTATTATTTAGTGCAGTTTGTGAGGATAAGGACCAGAGATGGCTTAGCTGAGTGTTTTTACTTTTGCGTCTCTCGTGAAGTTGCCCCCAAGATGTTGGGTGGGACTACAGTCACCTGAAACTTGTCCTGGGTCTGGAGAATCTAATTCTAAACTCACTCTAAAATGGTTGTTGGCAAAAAGTCTGAGCTTCTTGCCCCATGGATCCCTCCATGAGGCTATATGTAACATGGCAACAGGCTTCCCTCAGGCACATGATAAAAGAGCAATTGAGAGTTACAACACACTGTCTTCTATGGTCTAGTTTCTGAGTAACTTCTGCATTATTAGTTATAAATGAATCAATAAGTTAAACCTACACTCAACTAGAGGAAATTACACAGAACATGAATACGAGAAGGGAACAATCATTGGGGTCAATCTTGGAAGCTGGCTACTTGAATTGCAATAAAAAATTTCAATTTACTTGAGGAAACCAAATTATTCTTATACTGATTTGTTAACATTATTTATAGTCAAGACATTATATAGCATATATAATAATTCAGAAAGAAAACAGAATTAATATATTTGTTCAATTTTGTGGCATCACTTTTAGATCTATTTTTGATATTGAGGTATAGCAATAGCTTGTGTTTGATAGTGCCGTAAATTTTTCAAAATCTTTCTATCTAATACCTTATTTGGTCATTATAATAAGACTGTGAGGTGAATGGGTTAAATATTATCTCTTATTTCCAGAAGAGAAAAACTCCCAGAGCCTTAAATATTTTGTGTAGTCATATAAAAATAAAACACAAACCTTTGAGATGCATTTCCCTAAGATAATAACATCAATACAAGTGTACATACATGCCTGCTGTTTCAACACTACACTCTCCCCCAATTGGGGTGAACAGTCAGAGAAGAGAATGAAAGGGAGGTACCAGCCCTGGCCCAGTAGTTCAGTTGGTAGAGTGTCATCTCCATATGCCAAGGTTGTGGGTTTTAGCTCCAGTCAGGGCACATACAAGAAGCAACAAATGAATGCATAAATAAGCGGAACAACAAGTTGATGTCTCTCTCCCCCTCCCCCCGACAACTGTTCCCTCCTCTAAAATCAATAAATAAAAAATTTTTAAATGGGGGAAGTGAGGAACTTTTAAAAAGATCTCTTAATCTATTTCCTGAAATTAGGATAAATAATTTTAGAAGAAGTATACAATGTAACATTCTTAATTCCTACTAAATATAGAACATATTTTATCACTGATGCTATTTTATATGCTTAAAATATTGATTTAAAACAATTTTATATATTTAGAAAAAGACATTTTCTTTTTTTATTTCATATTTTCCTCACCCCTTTTAAAATTTCATTCAATATTTAAAATATATATATATTTTTTTCTAAATTGGTGGTTCTCAACTATGGAGTGTCTTCATCAATATATCAAAGAGAAATTGTTATAACTATTAATAAAAGTATTAAACTTTCTAGATATAAATTTAAAATAAATTCTGGGGAATTCAAGGTTATTTCTATACACTGCTTTGTCTTACAGACATTCTAACATAGATAGATTTAAATAGGCTAGATAGATAAATAGATAGATGGATAGACAGAGTATAAATTAGAATCAGATTATGCAATGAAAATCACATATAACTTGCCTACTATATTATTTATACTATAGTTCATAACAGTCGTCACTAATATATAGTCCATTCAATGCATACAGCTAAGTTCAAGAATAACAAAAGATTATTCCTGAAAACTACTTCAATAACCAATAAAATGCATTAACTATGCCATAAACACTCTTTATTGAATCCAACAGAGTTAGTTTTTTCTTCATTGTAAGATTCCGGGTTCTTACAATGTGTGTATGTGTGTGTATTTGTGCATGTGTGCATGCATGCATACAACTGATCACGGGAGTCATCTTTAGTCTAATAAGAGGTTCATGCTAAGAGCTGGAGGTGGCATAGTGGAGGAGTGAAATTTGTGGTAACTGAGTCATAGCTGGATAAGCATAGTAAACTCATACTTGTTTACTCTGAGGCCTACATACGTTAAATGGCAAGCAGAAATTTGTAGTTCTTTTTTTTTCTTTCTTTTTCTTTTTTTTTGGTTTTGCCAAGTAGATAGTTGTATCAGCATATGTTCATTGAACATATGATATAAATGCTGTATATCATTAGCTGTGGAGTTTACTAAATATTATTAGTTTTTAAATGTGGTGCAAAAACATTTTCCGTTTTTTTTTTAATTAGGGCTTTCTTAACGTATGACTAAGTCCATGGAAGCATACCAAGCTTTTGAATACTACGCATCACATATGTTGCTGCAGTAGAAAGCCACGAGGTCCTGCTCTTACTATAAAAAGGCACCAACTTTAATGTTGTGGTTCTTGGGAAATAACAGTTTTCTCATGTGAGATATATTTTAGGCCTCCCCAGAAAAAGGGTGGTTGTGGAAGAGGAATACAGAGAAGATCTTTGAGTATGCCAATACCCTCTTATATGTTTTTTTTCCCCATTTGGCATATAGTCCAATTTGGGTGTAGTCTTAGGTAACAAAAGGTGACAAGCAGGCTCTGAATGTATTGTCCTTATTCCTGTCACATTCCAGAGAGAGGTAGTGTCAGAACACTAACACCTAAGGTAAGGTTTTCCCTTCTGGTACTTACAACTATAAAATTACTGTTTTCAAATGCAAGGGAATAGAAGGTGTTTCTTTTGCATTAGCTCTTGTTGCCTATAATCCTTCACAGCAGTGAGTTATATTGAAATCATCATGATTTTTTTAGTGAGCAATGAAATGAGGAGAAAATCATGCTTTACTAAAATACTAAGTCCAGCATTCATAATATTAAAATCGTTACTCTAAAGAGAGTTCAAATATCCTGAGAGTTTGTGCTCTAAAAGACGCAAGTAACTGAATATCCAGGAAAAAAGTAGATTCACGCAAGAAATTCAGAATAGTACTTTACTTTTTAATATTTTATGTCTCTAGTTTAATTCAAATATACACATACATCCCATATTTTAACTTTTATGTTTTCTTTGTAAGTTATATGAATATATAGCTTAATATATTTTATACATTTATGTTTTATAACTTTAAATATTTAAGTCTACCTATATACTTATGTATAATATGTACTATATATACTTAGTTATTTTAATGTACTAATTTATTAAGTTGACACTATATATGCTAAATATATCACATAATATTTGTATAACACATAAGATATCAAATATTTTACTTTTTCAAATTTCAAGTATTAGTCAACATTTATCTTAACTATTAATTCATATCATTTATATATTGTATATATTAATATAGTAAATGTCACATATATTTAATATGTAATATATAAAATAAAATATTAAATATATGTATATGCAGTTTAAAATATATTTAATATAGAACTATATTAATATTATATATTTATTTTATCTGCTATAAATTTAAAACTATAAATATACCTTTAAATACGCTAAGTGAAATAAACCAAGCAGTGAAAAACAAATAACATGTCATCTCAACTATAAGTGAAACCTAACCAACAAAACAAACAAGCAAGGAAAATATAACCAGCAATGTTGTAAGGAAAAAGAAACCAACAGAATCAAGAAGGAAGGAGGGAGTGGGGAGGTGGGAAAGGGAAGGGAAGGATCAAGTCAAGGAACATGTATAGAGGACCCATGGACAAGGCCAAAGTGGGGAAGGATTGAGGGAGGGAGGTGAGGGATGGGGGCAGGGCAAAGCAGCAGTGGGAAGGTAGAGACAAATGTATTTGACCAATAAAAAAAAATAGGACTGGAGATGTGGAAATAAAGAACAAACTGACAGTGACCAGAGGGCAGGGGGGAAGTGGATAGCAGGGGAAAGAAGAGGGTGAGTCCAGTCAAGGGTCAAGGAACATGTATAAAGGACTCATGGACAAAGACAACTGCGGTGGGGCGCAGGGAGAGGGAGGATTGAAAGTGGAAGGTGGGGGCTGTGTAGACAGGATAGAGTAGTAGGGGAAAAATAGGAACCCTTGTAATTGAACAACTAAATAAATAAATAAAATTAAAATTATTTAATAACCCAGAAAAACATATAAATATTGACTATTATATACAATATATAGTCATGAGAGTGTTAAAAACAAAGTTAAATATTCATAAATTATACATAATTTAAATAAATCCACATGACTCTTCTATCTTTCCTATAAATCTCAAAATTTTCAGGCTTCATTTATCTAATCTAGTTTTTTTTAAGGAATTATGGTAAGAAAATATTGTCTTTCTCACAGGTACAGTAGCATTTTCTTACATTGGTTTCTCTGCTTTGCTTTCCTCTGGCTATAGGATAATCTCACTGAATGTCCCATAGACTGTTATGGGGAATATAAATTGTTTAAAATTTTGATTTTTTAATAGAGGACCTGCTTTATGTATAAATAAGTGCTAAATGCTAGAATTAAGTAAGCTCTATTGGTTTCATTATTTCAATTTTTTCTAGAGATTTTGGTAACCAGTGTGCATGATGAATTACAAAATGGAGGCTATATAGCATTATGAAATATATAAACATTTTTTGAATTCAGAGCATCCTTTAATTTTCCCGTTTTCCAGAAGAAATTTTCAATATTACTATTTTTCCATGGAAAATATTATATTTCTTTCAAGATTGTTTTCCTTGTAGCACTCTGAGCTTCTGAACTAGAATATTTGAAAGTTCTACTACATATTGAGTGTATTTTGAAATTATTTGCTGTATGTCAATATCAGTGCTATACATATATGTCTGCACCAGAGCTTATACTCAAAGCCATATAAGGGTCCAATGTAATATAAGTAGTTAGCATAAAAATTTACATAGTATTGATTAAAAATGATCTTATTTAAATCTCCTTTATGTAATATATTTACTATATCAATATGAGAAGCCAGGTGATTTGTCCAAGGTCAGAGCTAGTAAGTAGCACAGCCAGAATGTGAACTCAAATGTTGTTCCTATGTTCAGTGATGTCGACTCTTTAATGTTTAAATGTGTTACATAAAACACACATGCTCATATGCACTTTGCTTAAATCTTCACTGCTCCTGATTATTTTGGGAAGTAAGAAGTCTGAAATATTTTAATGAAACTGATATCACAAAAAATATGCTATTTCCAAGTGTTCTTAACAAAAATACAATTGCTTAGTAATTTTGTCTTGCATATACAGTAGATTTCTAGGATAATACTTCACTCACTACTGAAAAAGAACTCTCTGGTGTTAAATAGAGCAACAGGTCAACAACAGACAATATAATTTGTGAGAAAGTAAACTCACCAAAAGAAAATCTAGAAAAATTCACCAATGCCTGTTAGAATTAAAACAGCACTGGTAAACAAAATGTTACATGTCTTAGGGCATAGCCAAACTATGCCATTTTTTTTTAAATTTATTTACTTTTAAAATACATTTGTCTCTGCCTCCCCCCCACCTTTTTCCCAAACTATGCCATTTTTATTTAACAAACCTGACATAATGTTCTCAAAGTCTGAAAATTTCTCTACCAGGGTAGCATTAAAATTTGAGTCATTTTTTGAGGCCAGTATTACCCTGATACCAAAACAAGAAGAAGAAACAGATAAGTGTCTCTCATGAGGTTAATCTTAAAAACATCAAGAAAATATTAGGGAGTTGAATCCAGCAAAGTATAAAAGAGACTTTTCACATCAAGACCAAGAGAGATTTATTCTATGTATACAATGATGTGGCAGTGTTCAAAAGTTAGTCAGTTTAGTAGTCCATCATTTTGATAGACTAAGGAAGAAAAATTATGAGTATTGCAATTTCTAAAAAACATTTGAGAAAATTCAACGTAAATTCATGATTAGAACTCAATAAACAAGATAATAAAGAACTTTCTCAAATTGATTTTAAAAACTTATTAAAATGCTTAAGTTAATACCATACTTAATGTTGAAATACTGAATACTTTCCCCTTAGTATGGGGAAGAAGACAAGAATGTTTATACTTACCATATTTATTTGACAGAGTACCAGAAATTCAAGGTAGGAAAATAAGCCAAGAAAGAAAAATAAAAGGCAGATTGGAAAAGAAGAAATAAAATTGTGCCAGTTTGCAGGTGCCATGATTCTCTGTGTAGAAAATTTGAAGGAATCTACAAAAGAATTTCAAGAGCTAATTAACATGTGTGTCCAACAAGATCGGTCACAGAAATACTAATATTGCACGATTCCTCTTATATGAGGCATCTAAAATAGTCAAATCCAAAAAAGTAGACAAGAATGGTGATTACCAGGGTATGGGGTGGGGAAGATATAGGAAGTTGTTGTTCAACTGGTATAAGGTTATAGTTATTCAAGATAACTAAGTTCCAGAGAACCTCTGTGTAACATAGTGTTTGTAGTTAACAGTAAGATATTGCGCACCTAAAATTTTGTTAAGAAGGTAGATCTCACGCTAAGTGTATATATTAATTATGTGCAGTATTCTAATTATCCCTCAATAAAGCTGGAAAAATACTCAAAACAAGCACAAAAATATCAATTGTGTTTCTACATACTAACAAGGATTATGTAGAAACAGCTAAAAATATATTTGTTTTGAAGAAAGTGAAATACTTTAATTAAATGTAACAAAATATGTATAGAAACTCTATACTTAAACTCATAAAACCCTCGTGAAAGAAATTAAGGATCAAAATAGAGGGCTACAATCTCATCAACTTGAAAACTCAACATTAGTAAAGATGTCAAGGCTCCCCAAATTAATCTATAGCATTAATAAAGTTCCTATCAAAATGCCATCCAAGTATTTTTTTAGGTATAGTCAAAGTTATAAAAATTAATGAAAAAGTAAAGGTCCTGTCTAATAGCTTAAATAATTTATAAAAGAATAAAATAGAATCTCTCTGCTAGATACTAAGGCTCACAATCTCCTGTAGTTAAAGTACCCAAAGCTGTGGTATAGGCAGAGGGATAAAGACATTCATTGATCAGTGGAACAGGATAGAGGACCCACAAATAGACCCATTGGTTTTCAACTATGGGCAAAAGCAATTCAATGAAGGAAGAGCAGCCTTTTAAAAAAGGGTGCTCGAACAATTGGACATCCACAGGCTGAAAAAATAAAAGACCAAGACATAAGCCTCATATCTTATACAAAAATTAAGTCAAAATGGATCACAGGTAAATGTAAAATGTAAAACTACAACACTTTTAGAAGGAATCATAAAAGAAAAATTTTTGAGACTTAGGACTATGTAAATAGTTCTTAAATTTTACACCAAAATCAAGACACTTAAAGGAAGAAAATAAATCAGACCTCACAAAAATTAAAAATTTTTTAAAGAGAATAAAATTATAAGAAATTGGGTTAACATTATTTTAAACCAGGCATCCGACAGAGGACTTGCACCTAGAAGATAATGAACTCTTAAAACTCAACAATTAAAAAAAAATTTTAAATTATAAAATGATCAACAGACATTTCAGTGAAGGAGAGATACAGACGACAAATAAACACATATAAAGGTGCTCAAAATAATTATTTGTTAGAGAAATTAAAATTAAAACCAAAATGTGAGTTTCAGGGGAGTGATAATTATACCTTGTGGTCAGGAATTAAGAATGGCTAAAATTATTTTAAAAATAGAAATAATATTAAATGCTGATGAGCATAAATAACTACATTTCTAGGAGGCAATGCAAAATAGTACAGCCACATTGGAAAATAGTTTGGCAGTTTTCTATAAAACTAAACATGCAACTTTCCTGCTCTTGGGAATTTAAGTTTTCAGAAAAATGAAAACTTTAGGTTCATACAAAAACCTGTATAGAAATGTTTACAGCAGCTTTATTTGGAATAGCCAAAAACTGGAAACCCAAATGTCCTTTACTAGATGAATGATTTTTAAAAATATGTTACATGGATACTATGGAATATATCTCAGCAATAAAAGGAACAGACTATTGATACATGCAATTATGTGGATAGATTTGCAAAGAATTATGTTGTGAAAAAAATTCCATCCCCAAAGTTACAAGCTGTGTTGTTGCATTTATATAAGACCTTGAAATAAAAATTCTGGAGGTGGAAAATGATGAGAGGTTTCCAGGGGTCAATGATGAGGAAAGGTAAATTTGGATTTGCCTGTTTAAGGATAGCACAAAGGAGAGAGACTGAACAGTTGTTGATTGCAGGTATTTATACCAATTTCTTAAAAATAGCATCTTAAAATTTTTTAATTTATTGATTGGTTTTAGAAAGAAAGAGAGAAAGAGAGAGAGAGAATTATTGATTTGTTGTTATACTTATTTATGCATTCAGTGGTTTGTTCTTGTATGTTCCCTGACCAGGTAGCAGCCTGCCACCTTGGCATATCTGGATGACTTTCTAACAAACTGAGCTACTGGGCAAGGGCTTATTTATACCAATGAAAAAAAAGTGAGGCAGAGACATCTTTTAATGTCACAGTTTTAGGAATAATTCCATCAAATAGGGAAATGAGATGAAAACTGTAACAAAGTTTGCTTAAACATCAACTCTTACTGAGGCAAAATAGTAAGAAGCTAGGAAAATTCCTGGGCAAGTAGAATGGGGAAACAGACCAAAACATCAAACACGGCCAAACAGTTTGAGCAAGTTACAGCCAGAAAGAATTTATTTCCCTTAACCAAGGGCACTTGAGAGCTATGGCTTGTTCCACTGCTCCCTAACCGAAGAATACACAGCTTAAATCTCCCTGGCTTGGGAAATAAAGAACAAAGACCCAAATAATGTCATTTGTGCCAGATAAACCCAGGGGCAGATGAAGTTAGGGGAACAAATAGCAAAAACCCCATTAAAAGCCAGACAGACCCCAGATAAAAGCAAAACACATAACCTACCAAAGAATATTCCCAAAACCCGCTATGTGCTCATTTTGATGCATTAGCATATTTTAAAACAGCATTGGACAGCTAATGAGTATTCTGCTAAGATCCTCCCTTAAGATTCTCATTCTCTAAAAAAAAAGATATAAAGTCCTCAGAACAAAGCCACAGTGTAGGCTTACCTTAGAGCATGCCTGGGCCCCTTCTGGGGCACTGACTTCTTATTTTCTCATAAACTCTGAAGGTCCCAAGGAGACCTGCAGCCGGAAGAGTCTCCTCTCATGGCCATGGCAGCTCAATCCAGGTTTACCCCGATCCTGTCTTCAGGGCCCCCTTTTTCTGACTTCCAGCTGAGCTAACAACAACCCCACCGTGGCTCACTCCTTTCCTATAACTTTTCTAGGGAGACAAATCAGCCCTGCCTAGGCTCTCTCCTGTCACTTCTGCTACTCTAAGTCCTCTGTCTCCATCACCTTTACTTCCCAGGTGACATAACAGCAGAAAACCACCTTGGCTCACTCCTGTTACTGCTTCTACGCTAAGTCTCTCCTTTGTTTCACTGTTCCCAGACTTAATAAACATATTTTCGAAACCAGGATCATGCTGTGAAATCTTTCCTACACGAAGTCAAGAATCCACACACTGTAGGCTGGCCTGAGTCAGACATGCTCCTGCTTGGTACCTATCTGGTAACACTACCGAAAGGAAATGTAAAAATTAAATAATCCAATGAAATAATATTGAGATTCACTTTGGAAATTACCAGAGAGGAGTCAAGATGACATGGAATCCGAAGCAGATACAAAACTTACATAATTATCACAGAGTATCTATAAGAAAATATTTGAATATTTTTTATAATATTGGAGCAGGGAAGACTTTTATAATTATGAACTCAAACACAGCTGGTATGAAGGAAAAAAATGAAAGCTTGTCTACCAAAAGTTTAGAAAAGCATCATATGATATTTAAAGGGCAAAATACAAGCTGGAAAAAATATATTTGTAGTATATGTCTTGAGAAAATATTAATTTATTAAAAATCTAGAAAGTTACAAAGATAAAAGCAATTAAAAAAACAAGCAGTAGTTGTAGAGTGTTAACTCAGAGAAGCAGTCACATAAATGACACCCACATAGGAGCTAGGCCAGGCCTCCATGGCTAGTTCAATTTTGAAAAGTGATGAAGATGACTCCATGTGTGTTACTTTTATTTCTGTCTTACTGGTTCAGCAAAGAAATAAAAGGTATGCATGAAACAATGCAATCAACTAGACAAGTCCCCAGTGCCTCCCTTATTCTGAGCATAGGTGGGCTTGTGGTGCAGCTGTCAAAGCAGCCTATGTAGAGGAGGAAATCTACAAGGTCAGAGTCTCAGAGCTGCAGGGTATGTGTAGTTTTTATATTTTGTTGGGGGAGACGTCTTCTAAGTCTCAGATGTTCATCTATTCTCATGTAGGACTGTACACTATTCTTGTTTTTCTTTTTTTAATTCTCACTTGAGGACATTTCTTTATTGCTTTTTAGAGAGGGAGGAAGGAGGGGGAGAGAGGGACAGAGAGACATCAATGTGAGAGAGAAACATGGATTGGTTGCCTTCCATATGCACCCCGACTGGGGATCAAATCTGCAACCGAGGTATGTGCCCTGACCAGGAATCAAACCTGCATCCTTTTGGTGTATGGGGTGATGCTCCAACCAACTGAGTCACACCAGCCAGGGCTAAACATTATTGTTCTTATACATGAGTCACAGGGCCCACAGAAAAACTACCCATGCCATGCCACAACACACATAAAAGGAACCTGAAGTAACTTAGTGGGCGAGGGTGGAAGGGAGATGGAGAAAGAGAGAGAGAGGGAGAGGTTGGAGACTAAAGAATGTATATACCTAGGTAACTTTTCTGGGACTATATAATCCCACAGCAGTTACTAACTGAGAGTAGAATCTAGAGAAAGGGAAGAAAAGTATTTTAGTATTTCTTTAAATGCATCTCTTTCTCCTATTTGTATGTTTTAACATTCATGTGAGTATGTGTGTGTAGCTCATTTTTATTTTAAAATATTATCATACAGTTAAGTTTTTTCTTTGTAAAATTCTATGAATTTTAACACATGTCTAAATTCATGCAACCTCCATCATAATCAGGATACAGAAGTTTTATCACCTTGCAAACCTTCCTCATGTGATCCCTTTACGGTCATACTCTCCCCCCACCCATAATCCCTGGCCACTACTGATCTTTGGTTTTTATCATTTTGAATGTTTGAGCAGTTATATAAACTATATTATATACTACATAAGATTTTGAGATTGTATTTTTTTTCACTCAGCATAATATGCTTGAGATCTATCTGGGAATATGCATGTATCAATAGTTTGGTCCTTAATATTGCTAAGTAATATTCCATTGTTTGGGCCTGCCAAAGTTTATCTATTAGTCAATAAAGGACACGTGGGTTCTTTAAAATTTTTGGAAATTGTAAATTGAGCTTCTATAAACACTTGCATAAAAGTTTTTGTGTGGTTATAAGATTTTATTTTCTAAGATAAATGTTCAGGAGTAGAATTGCTAGATCACATGGAAAGAGCATATTTAAGTTTGTGAGAAATTGTTTAAACATTTGCCAGAGTGACTTGACCACACATATTTTTACAATAACATTTTTAATTGAAATAACATGGAGCATGTAGCCATTAATATTTTCATGAAGCATTTGGTTATTAAAGATGTTCATGTCCTAGGGGACTTTGAATTCTTCAGGACATTTGAAATACTTAATTTTGAATACAGAAGGGCTGCCAGAAAGGCAGGAAGATAAATTAAAATATTTACATCATATTATTTGAGGTACTGACATTCTCTGGGTTCTGTATTAAAAAATATGTTGAGATTACAGCAATATGGGACTGGTGGAGAGGAGTGATTCAGAGCTTCCCTCTTTAAAGAGAAGTTCCAATAACATGAAAAGAATATTAGACACAAAAACTAAGCTTGGTAAAAGGTATCTGGGTGGTCTAATATTCTAGTGCATTCCAAACTCAGTCAAGGTTATGGTGAGATCTGGGGTGGAGATGGGGAAGAGTTCTAGTCCAGTATTTGAAGAATTATTTTAAGAGCTTTCTAGCAGCTCTCTTACTTGACAGTTAAGGAGGGCAACAGAAAGTCCTTGAAACCATATTTTCTTATCCCTCAACTCCATGGAGGTTTTTATTTGCTTGTTTTCCCAAAATAGCTTTTTTCGCTGTATGCCATATACTTACTCAAGGTCTGGATATTCTCTCTTTTAGCTCAGTGAGTCTTCACTCTCTTTCTGATAGGTGTCATTCATTCATTTATTCATTCCTTTATTTAAAAGTAAGCTCTTACTGTATTTCAGATATGCACCAGGAGCTGACAAGACCCCACTCACAAGGAGTTTAAGTCCAGTACGTGAAGAGACCAAACACATTTTATACAGTCATAGAAGATAGGCAGAGGATTAAAATAAAGTGCCATAATAGAGAGTGGTCTGGTGTCTCTTGGCAGTATGGTAGTCAGAGAAGGTTGCTCTAAATAAGATTAGTGAATTGAGATCTAAATGATGAAAAGGAGCAGCTTTAGGGGTATTGAGATGAAAAATACCAAGACAGAGGCATCCAGGTGTGAGCTTGCCAGCTGGAGAAGAAGGAAGACCCGTGTGGGGAACAGGGTGGGCAAGCTGTCAATGTGATGTAAGATTTGCATCAAATACCACTTTGCAAGCCAAAACAAGAAGTATGTGTTGTACTCAAAGTGTGTGCAGAATGTAAAAGAAGATTTTAAATGGGAAATTGGTATGATTTTTATCTCCCAGAGACCACTTGGAATGCTGTGCCAGTATGGAAGATATCCCGGTGTTCCAGAGGAGAGCTGATGTAGACTTGGACTAGGTGGTAGTAGTAGAGAAGGAATGATATGGACAAAACTAGGTTGTTGTGAAGGTGTTGGAAATTGGAGGGTTTTTCTCTTTTTTATTTTTATGTAGGCATTCCATAACTTAGATGCTCACCTTATTTTATATGTGGCTGCTGAAACTGCAGAGAACAGAGATTTGGTTCAAGTGTTGTGTATAGTGCCAGATGTTGGAAAAATAAGATATATCTGGAGACCTTTAAGCACTAATTGAATCTTAAAAATATTAGAGCCTCACAGTAAGTATATAAAGGCACCAGAAGGGTTCTTCTCTTCCATGGATAAAATCAGCAACTTCACTTCTCTGCACCCACTCAATAAAAGTTGGGCTTAATAAGGGGTGAGAGTTGTTATGGTGATAAGCAGATGAGCTCAAATAAAAGAAGTAAACTCAATTGATGTGTCAGTAAAACATTTGTGAAATGTTTTCTCCTATGTCTTAGATGTTAGATGTTATATTGACTGCCCCTACATGGCTGGTTAGTATCTCTCCAACCCAGTGATCCTATGAGCTTTTTGGTTATTGTCTTAAGTTCATATTCTGGGGCTTTAGAGAGAATGTATCTATTAAGGATGGGGATCAAGGGCTTATAATAATGGTGACATAATGCTTCTCAGCTCTAATTTGTTCATCTTTCAAATGAGAATGATCCTTGTCCATATCAAGCATTCTGAGAAAGAAAAATATGTATATAATTATTATATATTATAATATTATGCATATATAACATTATGAGTGTTACTGATTATTTACTAGTAGACTTCAGAACATTTCATCAGCTATAGGGGCCTCCAACCAATAAACAGGAGAGGGAAGGAAGAATCCAATCTAGGAATGGAGAGTGGAGAGAAGCTTTGAAGTGCTCTCAGAATTTAGCTAGCCTAAAATAGAGATAGAGAGCTAAACAATGTAGTTGACACACACAACAAGAAATAAATAAGTACAAAGAATTTTTAATTGGGACAAAGGTTTTCTCAGATGATGAGATCTATCTGGTATATAGTATCCAACTTCAGTTAGCAGAGAGATTGGCTGCGAAGCATGGCTGGTATTCCCTGTGCAAAATTTACTGCTGGGACTGCACATGATTTAAGTTTAAAGAGTCCCTCATTCTTTCTTATTGCCAAATAATGAAGCATAAGGATGCTGGCTGTTCAGGGTTGCTTAGGAACTGGGCAGATTTATACCTGCATAAGGTGGGGCTTCAGAATCCTCTAGAAAGAGGAAGATAGAGGCAGAAGATACAAGGTAGGGCAGTGGAGGCTGATACTGAGACATGATCATGTGGTCTCTGTCTCAATCTTTCAATTTCTCAGTCTGAGAATTCTCCCTGGAGGGAAAGAAGAAGAGCAGGAACCCCGACCCCAGTAAGCTCCCCTTGTTTCACTTTTTCCCACGTCTACAGGAAAGGCGGGTTGCGGTTTGTTAAGATTTTAGAGAATCTTCCCAGCTTTTCTGTTGTGAGCTGGAGTTTACTATTTTTCTTCAGTGCTTTGAAAGAAGAACAGGAGATTCCCATAACAGCTTGTTCTCTGCACCCCTTTTCATTCCTGTGCAGATCTCACAGGAAAGAGTAATCCGCTTTCATTAGCGTAAGTTCAGGAATGGGAAGCCTGTTGGGGATAGAGTTCTTCAAGGTAACAATCATGGCTGCTGTGTCATCTTTCTCAAATTAATTTCAGCATGGCTATAATAACTGCATTTCCCTTCATCTTCACTACCTTTTTCAGCTTAACAAAAAGACCAGATGTTACTAAATCATGATCTTCTGCATAGTACAATGCTGCAGTCTCCAGGGGTTTAGGTTCCTGTGCAAGCCTCTCCATAGGCACATGCCCAGGGAACAAGGCTGTGTTTGGGGTTAGTAATGCAGAAGACATTAATTTTATTTAGCATTTCCTCAGCAATAGCTCTGCATTCACTAATGGCACCTTAGGTCCCTTGGGATAGTCACATATTAAACCAGAATTATACAGATTGTCACAACTGCAAAAGTTAGGGAAGATTTTAACTCCTGAGTAACCACCGCATTTTTGTGGGAAGGAATTATCTGGTGTAAAATTCAAGACTATAACTTTGAATTGGGACCAAAGTTCATTATTTTTGGAAATCCATAAACACTCTTAAATTTTTTAAAAATGTGTTGAAATGTATGCTTTTTTTATTTATTGAGATTTTTAGATCAAAGTAATTAGATAAATATGTAGCTGCGTGGCATTGTACTTGTAATATAATTGGTCCCAACAAAATATCAGTGGTTATTATCCGTGGTTATCCTACCATAAACCTTGGCATCTATTAGAATTATATCAAGGAGAGGAAATGGATTTTTTAGAGTTGGAAAATATATTTGATTATATTTAATTTTTATATTCTTATATGGAAAAAAATTGAGTTCTAGAGAAGGTGAATGGTTAGGGAGATCATAAAATTAGGGATAGTGCAAGTAGGAAGAATAACTCGATATTAGACAAAGAAGGTGACACTTTGACTTTTTTCCTGCCTCGCTGTGTGACTTTGGGTGAATTCCTGAGCTTCTTTGAGCTTTGGTGTAAAATGGGAATATTAATACAGAATATAAATTGTTTGAAGGTCAAATGAATTACTGGGGGGGGCACCCAAAAATAGAATTTATGTATAAAAATTGAGTATTTATTCTTACAGGTTTAAACTTCTGTCCCCTTCAAAGTACTCTCCACTTAATACAGTACACCTGTCAAGAGTCTTTTCCCACTGCTCAAAACAGTTTTTGAACTTGCTGATTTTGATGCTTTTTAGTGCTTTTGCCATTTTTTTGTTTCACCTCTTCCACATTGGCAAAATGTTCCCCTTTGAGGAGTTTTTTCATCCAGGGGAACAAAAAAAAGTTGCTTAGAGTGAGTTTGGGTGAGTAGGGAGGGTAGGGTCATGGGGGTCAAGTCTTTTTTGGTCAAAAACTGCTGAACAGTCAACACAGTATATGGGTAGATGCGCTCGTAAATCATCCATCATGAAATGGGCAAGCATGTTGAAAGAGTCTTTAAAAAAATTCGCTGAAGCTGAACACAGCCTCTTATAACAACACCAGGAGGTTCACTGCTACGGATGGATTCTTAGAACTCTCACCTAGTGGGGGAAGCCTGTACTACAAGGGGCCCACCCTCCAGAAGATAATTCTGTTTTTTGGGGGGTCCTCCCTCGTATTTTATAAACCATAGAAAACTGTAAAACATGTTTACTATTATTTTAAAAAGGAAATGATTGTATTTGTTGCCTTATATAACATTCTAGGAGCTTGTCTCTGAGTTTTGCATAGCTGCACCATATTTTGTGAAGATTTCATTATTTCCTTATTTTTACAGTGAGAAGAATAAGGCTCAGAACAGTGAATGTCTAACTCAAGGTCACAGCTAGCAAATGGTAGAATGAACTTCAAGCTTGGCTCCAGCTCGTCTCCTCCTTTTATATTATCCTTTCCCAGATAGTTTTTCTGACATAAAGTCTCCCTCAGTATTTTGATCCATTTCAATACAATATCCATTTCAAAGACATTTTAATAAAACTGACAAAAATGGTAAGCTTAGTGTTTAACTTCTGTTATCACTTAGAAAATAAATATCTATTTTAATTAGTGAGACTGCTATAGGAGGAGAAAGTGCCAAAGAAGACATGACCAGTTTTCTCCCTGCATTGGACAGAAGCAGTTCAGAAATTAAGTGGTCCTATCTGTACTACTGTGCAGAACGTGTCTGAAAGGACCATTTAAACATTTTAATTCAAACAGATATTCTTTTTTGGTGGGTCTTTGTTTACCATGTTGTTTGTTTAAGTGACAATCTGTACATATTAGATGTTTTATTGCCTTAGTTCTGAAATTCTTGCTGTGTGCGTGCGTGCGTGCGTGCATGTGTGTGTGTGTGTGTCAAAGCGTGGCACAATTTTTTCTCCATCCCTTCAGAGATGTTTGGCAATTTGACATTTTTGGTTGTTGCAACTGAGAAGATGGGACCTGGCATCCCATGCTGGCATCTACTGGGTAGAGACCAGTGATGCTGCTAAACGTCCTATAATGCACAGGACAGCCCCCATAACAAAGAATTACTTGTCCCAACATGTCAATTAAAAATAATACTTTTTATTAGAATAGTGTGGCATTATTTTCAAAACATTTTCATATGAATTACATATTGATACACACGAAACCACTGTGATGGAGAAATGTTTCTCTCTAATTATAGACAAGCACATTGAGATTTGAAGGGGATGAGCAACTTGACCAAGGCCATGTCATGAGGAAAGTGAAG
Source organism: Pteronotus mesoamericanus (assembly GCF_021234165.1). NCBI lineage: Eukaryota > Metazoa > Chordata > Mammalia > Chiroptera > Mormoopidae > Pteronotus > Pteronotus mesoamericanus. The sequence continues at coordinate 12,365,919 of NW_026555245.1, forward strand.
GTGTTAGAGCATGAAAATACATCTTCAGCCTCCTCAGATCCTACTTTTCCTATTTGTATTAAATTAATTGGGGTGACGTTGGTTAATAGGATCATATAGGTTTCAAGTGTACATTTCTATGATACATGATCTGTATATCACATTGTGTGCCCACCACCCAAAGTCAGATCATCTTCTGTCATATATTTGGCCCTTTACTCCCCCTCTGACCCTCTACCCTCTGGTAATTACCACACTGTTATCTATGTCTATGAGATCTAGTCTTATATTCCACACGTGAGTGAAATCATATGGTTCTTAGCTTTTTCTGACTGACATTTTGCTTAGCACAATATTCTCAGGATCTGTCCATGTTGTTGCAAATGGCAGCATTTCCACTTTTCTTATGGCTGAGTCATACTCCGTAGTATATGTGTGCCACACCTTCTTTATCTGATCCTCTAGAGAAAGACACTGGTTTTTTCCACGTCATGGCCCCTGTGAATAATGCTGCAGTGAACTGAGGGGTGCATATATCTTTATGAATAAATGTTTTGAGTTTAATAGTTTTACTTGAAATCTTGTAAGCAACGATGGAATCTCCAGTCTCTTCGTCCTCAAGTCCAGCATGGTACTTTCTACCTACTACAACATCAAAAATATGTGCTGGTTGATTGACTAATTTTATTTTATTTTTTAAAGTTAAAAAAATATTTTTAGAGCAAGGGGAAGAGAGGGAGAAAGAGAGAGAGAGAAACATCAGTGTGTGGTTGTCGCTTGCACGCCCCCTTACTGGGGACCTGGCCCACAACCCAGGCATGTGCCCTGACTGGGAATCGAACCAGCGACCCTTTGGTTTGCAGGCTGCCGCTCAGTTCTCTAAGCCACAACAGCCAAGGCTGACTGACTAATTTTAGAAGACCTCAAGGACAATCACCAATATTGTTCCATCCTTTTTTTAATAGGAAATGTCAACTCAGACCCCTGGGCAATATTTCTTTGTAATTTTCACATCCACTTTCTGTTTTCTATAAATAAGCATTGTTTTACTTCTGTTTTCATGATTTTGCTCCCTTATAAATCTTAGACTATGTGAATGTGTAAAAGACTGAAACTTCCAGCTAGCAACATTATGTAGCCACTTGGTGTCTGCCTCTTTAGCTGATATATTCATGGATACATAAGCAGAGGAGCCCAGGAGGAAGAACCAGCCTTTTGAATGACAGCACATTTCCATGGTAAGTAAAAGACAAACTGGAAACAGAACTGGGGACAATATACCCAGAAACAACAACAATTATAACAAACACAGTAACAGGTATGGCTCTCTGCCAGAATTTCCATCCCCAAACTAATTTATTACAGTTGTATGTTAATACGGCACAACAATAGTGAGCTGGTTTAGTTTTATTTTTAGTTCATGAAACAATTAAAGACAAAAAGAAGAACACCCAGGCTGCACATGATGGACAAGCTGCAAGATGTTCAACACATTTCTTTAGCAGACAGTAGAAACAATCCACCTGCAAATTTGAAACTTTCTCCATTCTTGGACTGAAATTTTATAAAGCAAAAGCAGTTAGTAATTTGGTCAGTTCAGTAAGAAAAAAAATAAACCCATAGTTATTTGGAAATATGTCAAAATATGTTCTGAGGGAGAAAAAAACCACATACTCTCAAACTGATGATTTGGCTGAAATTTTAACTTTTTAATTGGGGCTTCTGTTCTAAGACAAGCTTTTTTTTTTTTTTCTTTTAAACATTCTTTACCTTCTTCCATGTTATAGCTCATCTTACTCTTAGAAAAAGATTCCAGTTACTGTTATCAACCAGTACATTGATCCATTTTCCTACCATATGTCTAAGTATGCACTGGAAAACACTTTTGAGTACAAAATTAACTGGGTATATTTGCTGTGAGGGTTTGGTATTTAACATTGAAATACTGAGTAGAAGATGAGAAGCAGATTGGGGTCAACATGGGAGATCATGAGTCCAGGTTTTGTTTAGTCTCAACTTAGTTTTGTATTTCTCAATATTTAAAAATACATAGAAGAAATGGATTTTTAAACAATACTCTCCATCAAAACAGCATATTTAAAATTTTTTTTAAAATGCTAATACTGTCCTGTTGTAAGGTGAATGGAAATATTCCTTCTGTCTTTTAGTCTTGCCTATTATGGTCTAATTACTTTTTAAAAATTTCAGCTTTCATTTAAGTAAATCACTGATATTTGATGAAAACTTCCTGACAAGGTGAAATAATGCTGTCTGAAAGTGAATAAGTAAATAAGCCAATCTTTCTTTACTATTATTTTAAAGAAGATGATGATCTTGCTCACATGGAACATCTTAAATCAAAACCAGCTTTTCTCTGAATGATTTTTCTTCCTCTTACCCCTCTTCCCTCCTACAGCATACTCCAAGTAGAACTAGAAAGCAAGAAGCTTAACTCATCAGGGACGGACTCCATATTTTAACTCATATGTGACTTACACAACCTTATTTTCTAAGGGATCTCTTTCTGTTGTTATTTTTTAAGGCTAAGAAAATTCTGAGATCATACTTTACTCTCATTTTACACACTCTATTATACTTTAAAGTACATTGAGTAAAAAGACATGAAAATAGTTTCAGAGAATAGGAGTGAGAGAAATATTGTCCAGTTACTTCATTATAAAAGATTGGACTGACACTCTTATTCTACCATGTGGAGAGTTACAACATGTGGACACTATACTCTCTTAATATCCAGTAATAAGACAAAATTGTTTGATTGTATATTCTGGCATCTTTTCATACTCCGTCTCCCTCCTCCTGCCTTCCAGCAGTTGACTATTATCATCATCTCTTTTCCACATGGGCCAGGCCAGCTGATGTGTGCTGCTTGAGTGCTGATGAGCAGGGCAGCACACCTCCTGGGTAGTGACCTTGTCCTGTGACATGCAGTACAACTGTGTAATGCTAGGAAACAGCAGCAGCAGGCCATCCAAGCTTGCAGCCATCCAGAATGGCCTGATTTCATTTTGATCAAAGAATCAAGATGCCTTGCAGACTAGGAGAGAGCTTTAATCTGAAGGACAACTTTTCTATAAACATCCTAAAAGGTGACACATTCTCTATTTGTTTATTCACATACATGTGAAAAAAATGTTTGTCTTCTCATTGCCATTCTTAAATACAAAGGAAGACAACACATGAATATCTGTACTTCACTATGCCTTTCATTTTCCCGGAAGCACTTAAAGGATTTTGTAACTTATGGCATATTTATCCTCTAAATCTTATGTACATATGTGGGAGGACAGACCTATCAGTTTCTTTAGTTCCAGGAAAAATTAGGACTTTTCCTTGATAGATTAAAAAATTATTATATCTCATGCTTCAAATTACAACCATAATTTTTCATGAAAACTTTTTAAGAAATAACGAATTAGAAAAATTAGAGGAAAATAACTTTTTTTATTAATAAAAGGCTAGACATAAACTTGAGAAAGTAAAAATAATCCTATAGAAGACACAATTCTATATTCACTTTTAGATTTATTTCCTATCCATTTTTTGCAATGGTATACAATTTTTTAAAAGGTTTATAGAATTTAAGATATCTGTGTAAAGATTTTTCTCTCCCCTCCCTCCCTTCTTTCCTTCCTTCCTTCCTTCCTTCCTTCCTTCCTTCCTTCCTTCCTTCCTTCCTTCCTTCCTTCCTTCCATTCATCCATTGATTAGTTCTGGTGAACTTCTAAATTTGTCTTGGATTGGAAATAAGAAAACTCAATATGCATATTGCTATTTTTGAGATAGTGAAGAGAGGACAGAGGACAACACTATTTTGTGTATCTTGAGTTTAAAGACTTCATTTAACTGAAAAGATAACAGCTGCAAAATTAGAGAATAATAATTATATTTTTTCAGATTTTTAAAGTGTAAAGACTTTCTTATATAGTGAATTGTATATAATTCAGTTATGTAGTGAATTAATCTCCTTTTCTAAATTCTAACCCATCAGGTTAGATGTTCCATTTTCTAATCACTTTTCTAAATTATAATTACTTACCTGTCTCCTCTTCGCCATTTTTAGTATGCAGAACACATTGTCTTCAAACAGTTCCAACTTTCTTCCTATCTTCCAAGCACCACCATTTGTTAAAAAATGTATTATCCAAGTTGACAATATCTGCATTTATCTTGAGATTCTTCCAGGTTTTATTTAAAGTGATTACTATTAGGTGTTTTTGATATTTAATGTTTCATGGATCCACGGAAGTTTCCTGAAAAGACAAATGCGGATAGGGTGCGTAGTACTGTGGGTGAAAGGCTACGCCTTACTTTAAATTAGGCCTCAGTCTCGGTTGGTTCCCCATTATTTTGTTCCATTAACGTGGTTTTAAAGAAAACTTTCAAAAAACGACTCTTGTAAAATCTTTCACAGCCATCGGATTGTCTCCGTGACAGAAAATGAGAAAAGAAAAAAGTCAGGAAGAGCAAGGATTATCTTAACCTCGTACTACACTGATCAGAACCCCACTCTAAATCAATGATTGCAAAACCTGTCAGAATAACCCAATGACTCATTTCTGTAGAACGCTAGTCTTTAGAATCAGGGTCAAGAACAGTGAGAGGATTAAAGGCCTGTCCTCATAATGAGAGTCAGTGTCCTCATAATGAGAGTCAGCCTTGAGGCTGTCCACATTTCCCCGACACAGTCCTAGAAAACATTCTATTACTTTTCGAAGTCACTTAAACATCAGAAATTATGAAGAAGTATTCCGTTGTGATACTTTTCTTCATTACCTTTATCTGCTTTTAATTTTTAACTCTATCTACTTTTAGAGAGTTTCTGTCAGTAAAGATACTTTGCTATGCTTTTCTCTATGGAGAGTAAATGTGTTCATTGTACAAGCAATCAGTTTTCATAGATTTGTATTTTTCAGCATATGCCTTTTTTGTCATATTAATCAAACAAATTATGTTGAGAGGGAGGAGGGTTATTCTAGAAAAACATCAACTGTCAATAAATGCTCACTTACTTACAACAAAATCAAAGCCTAACCAAAATTTTTAGTATATACAGTGTTTAAAAATTAGCTCTTTTGTCATCAGTTAACAGAACAGTTAACTTAATAGGGTGAGTAGGACTCAACATGATTAATTAGCTTAATGTATGTATGCTAGATGCAAATACAGAGACAGCGGTGCCAAATTATGCACGCTTCGTGTTCACTGGGTTGAACAGGAAAATACAATCTGGAAGCACCCAGATTTCTACTGAGTCCTTCCTTTATTCTCTAGGGACTAGTTCTCATATCAACCACACAGCATTTTATTTTTATCATTGAAACTGGGAAACAAGTTGGCAAAATTTTCTGAATTTTAATTAAGCTGTTTAGAAATATTTCCTCACAGCCCACTTTAAATGTATTAATATTAGAGCGATATTTACCTAAAATGTATGGCATATTTAAACAACATTAGTTTGGCAGCACTGTAATAATAATTATTTGCTGATATTAGAAAAAAGAGCATTAACAATATGTATTTAGGGGGAAATGCATTTTCTATTACTGAGGTGAGCCAGGAGGAAAACATCGGTGATACTTAAGAAAATAGGATTTTATATACTCTACATTTTAAATAACATGGTTAAATTAATTGGAAAGAAGTGCCCAAGTTAGGAGCATAGCAGGAACACAGCACAGTGTTTTTCTAGGAATTGAGGTGCATTTTGGGTTGGGGGTTGATAAACTAACAAAAGTACAGCCTATTAATTCTAATTCTAATGCGTTTTAAGGCCTGACTACTCTGATGTGTTACACCGCAATTCTGGATTTATTACGACTACATAATTATAATTATAGTCATTTTGTACTATTACCTTTGCTTTCAGTTCTCCCCTTTTCTCTCTGCCTCTCTCCTAAAACCTCCCTCAGAGGCATTAAAGCAAGGGAGCTGAGAAAAAACGACTGGATGCTGTAACACAGATGCCACCTGACAGGTCTGAGAGCCTCAGTCAAACAGACACCACTGGACAGTGTGGCTTTTCTGCTATGCAATGGCTGTGACGATTTGTCCTGGGTTACTTTGAACTGGAAAATTTAAAATATATATTAATTTGTTGATGGAATGAAGGATTGAAAAAAAAACAGTTCATTGTTTTGGAACATTATGTTTGTAGAAATCCATTTATAAGAAAGGAAATTCTTCCCTGATAGAAGAGATTTATCTACAAATAATTTACAAATATATCAGTCAAGGGGCTTAAAGTCAAATGAAAAAGCTTACGATGGCCTCTGCCAAAGAGCCTTAATGCAAAGGATAGGAGTCTTCCTGTAATGTCATAATTATCAGCTGGAAGCCCTCCATACAAAATGTAAAAATAACCATGTGCCATCTGGTAATTGGTTTTCCCAGCAAATACATATGCAAAAGGGAATCAAGAGCGACAACAAAATTGAAAATCCAGTGCACGGGAATGCTGTGTGACGGCCGGAGTTTTAATAAGCCACTTACTGTGAAATCAGTTTTACAATCCCATTGCATGATAATATAAACCATTATAAGGTATATACATAAGCATGAAAGTACCATTATATTTATGGATATCGGCAAAGCTATTGCACTTAACATTTGGGCTTCCCATATTGAGAGACATCATTCTTAGGAGATTGTACCTGTAGTTAAATAGTAGCTAATGAAAGTGTGCTGAAATCACCATGGCATTTAGCCACAACTGAAGTTGATTTCCCCAGGTTTATTTCTCATGAGTGAGCTTGAGAAATAAAGCTCTCTCTCACAAAAGAGTGGAAGTTTCTTTACAATATACAGCACATAGATTTTCATAATGCTATTAATGGTTAAAAAAAAAGTCTTTCACTGTGAAACTGTTCAATTCTAAACTGAAATCATTAGGTCAATACAGAAACATGTTTTGTAATTACTTTCATATAAAGAGTTGGCTCAGTCTTTTTGTAACCTTGTATTTGGCTGCTCTTGCCCTTCACATCATTCTCTATAAAACATTCCATTCCCATCCACGGCAAACAAGAGGCGGCATAGCAAAGGAAAACATATGGGTAGCTCCAAATGCATCACTGGCATCACTCAGCAAAGAGCTTCATAGCTTACAGCATTCAGAGCAATGGTAACACTGGACTGTGGTATAAAGGTATCTTTCTTTACATATTTTAAAGAACTTTTTAGTTACTGTTTATTTAAACTTCACCCCAATCCTTATGGGAAGCAAGGCCATTAAAGATGCCTTATAAAATGCGAAGCTTGTCCTCTCCTTCCTCTTCCATCATCCTGAGAAAACGAATCACTGGTGTTTGTCCTCACCATATGACCCAAGGTCTTTCATCACAACTTCACATGCCCAGAGTTTGACATGAGCACAGTCAAAGGGACCTGGGCTGGAGGGCACGCAGGTACCTGCAAAGGACTCCAGGGCGCCGAATGAGCTCTAGCAGTGCTCTCAGTTTAAATTCTGCTCAGAGCTAGAATATGTGGAAAATAGTCAGTACTAAAACAAATTCTTCAGCGTACCTTGTGAAATCAAATTTTTAGTTATTTGGTGTATACTCAATACCAATTCTTTTTGGTTTTAACCTCATATAACCAGGATGTGGTCATAAATGGGCATATTTTCAGCTTGGTCTGTGTGAAACCAGATTTGTATTTGTGATGGCGACACAGCACTTTTATTTATTGTTAGTCTGATTGTTAGGACAGAAGACAGGAACCCACTTTACTTATTGGACTAAGGGCCTGAAGGAGTAAGAGGCAAAGTAAGTTGGCCCTGGGCACAAAGGTAATACATTGTACAACTAAGGAGCCCTGAAGGAAGGAAACTGTAGCGTTATGGTGAGGAAAGAGGCTTGTGAGTTTGTATTACCATGTAATGACTGAGAGTGAGTTCTTTGGGTTCAGTCTCAGCCCCGCCATTCAGTTCTGTGATCTTTGGCAATTTCCTTAACTTGTCTAAGCCTAGTTGTTTTCACCTATAAACTGCTGATAATAAGAGTACAGTAGCATTGGGAAAGAGGCAGTATAAGAAAATGGCCAAGAACATCCTGTTGGGAGTGGTACTTCCTGATTTGCATCCCAGCTTCAAAATTTACCACTGTGTCATCTTGGACAAATTATTCAAACCACCTTCTGCCTCTGCTTCTGCATCTGTAAAATGGAGATATCAAAACTTAATTCCTTACGGCGTTTCTGTGAATTGTGTATGAACTGTTTGGAGGCATGTCTAACACTTCACATTAAGTGCTAAGGTGAGTAAATAAAGCGAAAATTGAGTAATGCAAAATTATCTTTTACAGTGTTTTAAATTGTCTATGAAGTACTGTGTGCATGCTTCTGGATATACAGATTTGTGTAGGAGTAAGTGTATATAAATGTATAAAGTCTGATATATAAGAGAACATATATGTAAAGTATAACTATATAGTATTTTAACTTGTATAAAATAGAGAAGGGGAAGAGAAAATAAAGACTGTATAGGTTTGGCACACAATTGAATTAAAGTGAAATGCATAATGATGCTAATCCATTATTGTCATACCCCATAGAATTTAAAAATTAAAAGAAATAATATATATATGGTGCCTTTCTTAGTAGTTGGCACATTGAAAGGGTTAGCGACATGCTGATCCTTATTCATAGCATCCTTATTATTATTTTTAGTATATTGCAGTGTAGATAACTTTCTTAGGTGGATTTTCAATCAAAAGTCATACCCTGCCACCAAAGCTGTTCCTAGGGAAGTGCTCAGGTGGTCTGCTGCTGTTTTCTGCAGGTGGCGATCGCTCTTTTCTTTGCTGAGCCGTCTGGTAGGAGCCTGGGAAAGGATGTGAAGTCAGGCTCAGTGGAGGCCTCTCTTCTTCTTTGGGAATTACTGTCTTCACGTGAATGAGAAAGTGCTGATGATCATTGTGGGACAAGAAACTTTTCGTGCTATTTATTCTTTTTTATTTCAGTGTCTTGCCACAGTGCCGTATTTAAGTTTCAATGGTAAGAGTCCCCAAAGTCACACTTTTTTCATGAATCTAAGATAGAAAGTGACATCTTCTTGTAGAAGCTGGTTCTATTGTATCAGTAGAAAGACATTTGCACATTTTGATCTAGACAGGGGGAAATGACACGCCTAATCCCTTGGCTGGTTTAACCTCACACCAATGGATAGAATTTATATCCCTTTCTTTCTTTTTTTTTCCAAAGAAACCAGAAACTCCATTATTATTGATTTTTTTTTTTTTACTAAACTAGATGTATTATCTTGAGTTTTTTATTTTATTATACTTCTCTACTTCCTAAGTGCTTTACTCAATACAATTTTTTTTTCAGATTTAACACTCAGTATATCAAATTCAATGTGCGTTTCTTGAATAGAGCCCAGCAAGTGGTGATATGTGGAAGCTAATTATCTCCCAGCCAGTTCCATACATTTCTCCCAAGGGTCCTCAGAGTGAAGCACATTCCTCAAAGGTGCTGCAGCAGAAGTATAGGACCATGGTCACTGAGGTTGATTTGCAGGGAAAATGAGGGGAGTTTGTTCTTATAAAGTGAGGAAGACTTCTGGCTGTTATTCAATTTTTAAATGTGCCTTACACTGTTAGTCTGTTTGGTAGGGAATGATTCTAGTTTACTTTCTTAGCAATAGCAGAATGCCCCAGTCACTGGGAGGAAGAAATAATATTTCAGTTTTTCAGTATTACAATCCATGTGAAGCTATGCCAGTACAGACTTTAACCTACTTATGGTTCTATCCTCTGAATTTAACTAAAATCTTTGAATAACAAAATAAATACACAGAATTCATAATTTTATTCTAAACATTGCAAATTTTGTTTTAGAACACAGCAAAAATATTTTTTAGGATTCAACTATTGATTTTTTTTTTAGGAAGAAAAGGTGTAACCGTTTTATGTTACAGTGATACAATTATTCTAATTTTGTGCATCAAACTTTATTTATGTTATCAAATGAATGAATCGAATTAGATGGTCACCAAGAATTGTGGCAGTTACCTGAAAAAAATCATTTTATATGAAAAAAACACTTTAGGAGAATACAAAGTCTGTTAGTTAAGAAAGAGCTATTTTTTGAAGAAGAACTTTGTTTGTGGCCTGTCAACTCTACTTATTTGAACAGTGAAAGAACAGTACAGCCCAATGATAGTATTACCATCGATTATATTTATTTTCCCATTAGAAATGGCCTTTTATGGCAGAATATAAGCATACATCTCTTTAATATGACTGATGCTTTGTTTTTCATAGGATATATGTAAACTCTAAACTTCCAGTTTCACTGTAAGGACATTATTTTCATTAGTAAAGTTGTATTTCTTAGTATTAATTTTCTTTTGGTGCCCTAATTTTTTGACACAGAAGTGATTATTCTAACCATAATAATGAAAATAAAAGAATAGTTTATAATCCTTTCCCTTATTGCTCAAAATGAAAAAAAGAGCATTTTATTTATTTCTCTTTAAACAATTTTTCTGTTAAGATATTATAGACACTTGTCTAGGTATTTAATATTCACTTTTTTGGAAATAATTCAAGTAAGTGATTATTCTATTCTATTATAAAACAAACCCACAAAAACTCTGTGAACCATTTAGGTATGTACTGGTAAATCAGAATATTGGACTGGGCAAATGGACTATAATGGCAAAATTGAAAGCTCAATAACATAAACACTATTTTTATTAATTAACTGAAAGCAAGATAAATGAGAAACATGGTTCATTGGTTTGCTTAAGAACTGGTGTTTCCATTTTACCCAACCCCAGCAAAGATGTAGATTGTATGGAAGGATATTGTGTAGAATGATGAGTACTAGAATTGATGCTTTAAATTTCTTAAGGCAAAACATAAAATGTATAAATAAATAGTAAGAACTGTTATAGCAAAGCAGAAGTATATTTATTTTAAATACACCATAAAGAAATGTGCACATACATTAGAGCTTTTTTAAAAAGATAATTTTGGGAGTTTGATTGGTATATGTAGTGAATTATGTTATCTTAGGGATGGAATTGAAAAAAGACACCACTTTTTAATAATATTCCTTATTTCTAATACATTTTACCACCTGAAGGTGTTGTCTTTACATTTACTGAATTATGCCACAGATTGTTGTACTAATAATCACTTCTTTCTATTGAAACAACAATTGGAATGTTGGAATTTAAACCAGGGGGCATTCTGTATTCATATGACAGTGCCTACTACTTATTTATAAAATATGCTGATACTAACAAACCATTTTCATATGATACTTGTACACATCATCATTATTCAGTTAAACTGCCACGAGGGTATGGAGGATCAGAGGGAGAATGAGATGCAGGGTACACTATTTAAAGAATAAAAAAACAAGAAGAAATATGTTGTTGCTTAATATACTACTCTAGTCAAATAAGTATGTATATATTCAGGTATATACTATTGCTTTCCTAGTTGTAGTATCACGTAACTAGAAAATTATCTCTTTAAAAAGTAGCAAAAAATTTATTTCTGTTGAGATCTAACATAGAATTTCAACCTGATTTGGTTTTTCATTAATGTGAAAAAGTAATCATAGTGTCTGTGTTGCAACATTTTCTGTAATATTCTTTGATGTATCTTTGAAGAGAATGTGATGGAAGTCTACATTTCATCATTTACCAGATTCAATAATTTAGAACTAGTGTTCCAAGAATAACCTTAACTTCTCAATTTGTTACAAGTTTCCTAATATCTTTACTAAAATGATAATATGTTTTAACTGACATACCCTTAGGTAGTTTATTTAAATGAGAGTTCAGAAATTGAGAGAGGGCACACAAGTGTAAGGTTCCTCAATTTCTCAGGAGACGCGAGTAGAAAAGAGTAAGGCTAAAGAAATTTGTGTTTTCAAGATATTGGGGGTGTTCTACATTTTCTTAATTTACCTTAAGTAAATTTTAAGGACATAAGTCCAATTTTAGACATTTTAAACCTGTGTTTGTTTGCTTGTTTCTCGGTTGCTCTGCATATGAAACAAGTAGCATATGAATTTTCTTGGTTCTATAACACAACTAACACTCTCAAAACCAGGCAGCATTACAGGCATAAGAATGAACACCTGGGCCTGGCCCTCTTCTTGGTTCACACCAGACAACAGCCCCAACACTAACGTTACCTAACATTTATTAAGCATTTTCTATGTGTCAGGCACTATTAAAATTATTATTTATATATCAATACTGTTTTATTTACTCTTCACAACACTCTTAAGAGGAAGAACTATTGGCGAAGGCAGAGATAGCGTCAGGAATGTGTCCAAGGTCACAGAGCTAATGAGTGGTTGAACTACAACTACGACTACAACTCCAGTCTGTCTCCAGCTCCCATGCTCATGAGTACCTCTACAAATAATCATTTCAGTTATTTACAATCTGTCTTATTTTTTTATACAAGGAAACATGCATGGACATACATGCAGACTTTATTTAATTTACACAAATGAACAACAACAAATGAAAGATAGACTCCAACTTGTGAATGGAGATTGTATTCTAAGAATGCATATATGAGGAAGTTATCTGAACCTTATCTTTTCACCTTAGCAATTGGGGTGGATTCCCAGCCAGATAGCAGAACTTAATTAGTATGTGTTATACCGAAAACATTGTACCCTTAATACTGTGCTAATAGTATAGATCTTATTCACCATGTATCCCCATGTTGCCTAGTATAACAGCTTCAGAAATTCATATGCCCTCCTTTATTTGATAGGAATTGGGATTTCCCTCCCTCTTCTACCATCATTCCTTGCCTCTATCTGCTGGAAAATGGGAGCGTGCCCTGAAAATAATATAATGAGCTCTTTTATCATTGTATCCTAAGGAAAAATTATTTTTGAAATATTTAAGTTGTAAAAGAAATCATTGTAAAGTATTTAAAGTAGCATTTGAAATATATATTAAGGTCCTGAGAGTGTTGTTTTCTCTCACCTCAGAATTATGGGTAGGCACAAAAATAAGAGCAGGAAGGACCAAGGGTTTTAACAATGAGACATGAGTGTTTGTGGGAGATGGTCCCAAAGATTCATTTATGAAGACTGATATACTCTTTACTGTTTTGTCATCTTCATAGGTAGTGGATTTCTTGATATTCCTCTGTGCATTTCTAAGCAGAAGAGGAGGGAAGACAGTGGGTCAAAAACAGGGCAAAGCAGTGGAAGAACCTGTACTCTTTAAGATTTGGTGTAATGAAACCAGTTGAATTCCGTGTCTTAAATGGATGCTTAAGAGTGAAGGGGTCGGGGCTTGAAATGCCTTGCTAGTTTCCATCCAAGAAAGAGCTTTCCCACAGATGAGACTCCTGCAGTGAGGCCCCAGAGACACCTGTAGTAGGAGACCATAGTGCCGTCTGCTGGTGGGGGGAGGTAGGGCGCTCTAGGCTATGGAGAGGGCAGAGCAATTAGATCTCCCCCATCAAGGAGCTGTTCAAAATGCTACCAGGACTGACATATGGGCTTGACAAGAGCCACACAGAGGGTTTATTTGTCCAGCCCAGAGAAAGAGTGAGACTAAGCAAGACAAAGCTTCAGTTCTGGCCCTCCTCACTGTTTTAGCAGACTAGAAGTGCTATACAGAACTTTGAACCTCATATGAGACTGCAAGGTTTTAGTCTGATTGGGTTACTTACTTTAATGATTGGTTCTGACCAGAAAGTTATAGATTCTGGCCTGACATGCTGTTTAGGAATATAAAAGATGTATTTACATAGCAGAGTTGATTACAAAGACTGAAATAAAAAACATTTTTTATTTATATTTATACTCACTCCCCTGACTTAAGATTTCTCAGTTAACCTGTCACTCTTCAAAAAACAGTGTGGAGATAAAAAGTACAGTGTGCTAATTTGTGTTAATGATAAAAGGAAGGAGGAGTTCCTTGCTATTTTTTCTTTACTCAGAGAACAATGGTAGTACTACATTCAATCTGGGCAACATGTTTTAAGAGAAACCTGGATATCAGAAATGTTGAAAAATGGAAATCATGACAGAAAGTATATAAACAATCTGAGACTGTTTATCTGGAAGAAGACAGTTAAAGAGGATGTGGCAAACATTGTTTTCAATGATTTCAAAAGAATCATCACATGACAGAGATAATCTGTTTGCCTGTTTGTTTCCAAGGCCATAAATTAAACCAATAATGAGATGTTACATAAAAATAGGCTATGACTTGATATACAGAAGCAATTTATTTGAGTTAATTTAAGAAATTAATTTAAAAGTACCTATTTTTTTCTAACTGAAATTTCAATGCATGCTTACTGTGGAATATTTGTAAAATACAAAATAATAAAAAGAGATAAATCAAAATTTACCCACAAGCACAGAGCTCACATCAAGGACGGAAATGTACTACATATCTATTCTATTTTGGAATAAACTCTCCCTTTGGAATAGGGAGACCCATGTTTTGGGGAGAAGAAAGGAAAAGACTGATCTGGAGACAGACATGACTATATGAGATATCAAAGATTTTTAATAAGTAGGAAGTTTGACAATATTAACTTCCTTTCAGAATCCTAAAGCCTGTGATTATATAATATGGCACTGCAGCTAAGTTTTTGCATACTTTCTGTTAGGGTTTTGTGTGGCTACTTGATATAGTTTTGGAATAATGTGAAGACAAATTAACATCTCTGGAAGTATATGTGAATTAATTGCAGGACAACATTATTTAAAGTACCTGTCAAATGTTCAGGGTTTTTCAATGACACAACCACCTCATTTTTTTTTTTTTGTTATGTGACATATTATTTAATATTTGGGCGTATCAGATAAAACTCTGAGTTCACATGTTTTCTGGATATTTTTAAAGATTTTACTGCAAAGCTATAAAACATCAGCTAATACAATAGGGTGGTCCCTGATGAGACAATAGTGAAAGGCTACTGCTTTGAGGTAAAAATGGAGGTTATAAATATGGTTACCAGATGATATATAGGATGCCAAGAGAGTTGAACCAGATCAGCATTTTTTTATGAGTAAATCTCAAATATTTCATGGGACATAATTATACTGATAATTATACTCATAGTTTATCTGAAATGTGATTTTAAGTGGTTATCCTGTGTTTTTATATGCTAAATCTAGAAACCCTCATGGCCTTTCGAAATTACAAGATTATCAACACTGTTCCATGCTTCACCTCCTATAAATCATAGAACACCACATACGGGTGCCAGTAAGAGTGTCAGGAAGATGTCTTAGGTCAAAATAGCTATAATGCTAAAGACAGGGAAAGAGGTAATTGATTATTATAATCCAGTTTTTGACTCCATTGAACATTGTCAGTGACCTATTTGATTTACTTAATGAATAAATAATTTGTTCCATTTTTCTTTAGACTTTTATGTTTATTTTAAATGTAGTACAACAAAGAAGATAGAACAACCATTCTCCTCAACTTACTAGGATGCAGGATGGCCTGCTTTTACTCATTTTAAAATAAAATTCATTTAAGTTTAAATATATTTTGAATTACTAGCCATTTTCCAAGACCTAATCTTCATTTAAATTGAGAATAAGTGCATTTCAATATTACCCAGTAATAAGTACAAGTGGCACCTCGTTCACTGAAATTTGCTCCTTTTATGTCTTACAGAAGACACTTTGCCTTGATCTGTAATAGGAACATATGGTGAACCTTCTGGTTTATTTCTGTGGTCCCCTGGACAGCTTTTCACTCTCTGTTCACAGAGCAGATGCCATATAGCAACTGCCCATCTGGGGGCAGAATCTTGCCTTCTGTCCCAAACCACTCATTGCATCCTGACTCCCAACTTAACCCCAACACTTCCAGAAATCAAGGCATTCTGTTAAGTGTACCCAATTGGACATGCACTTATGTATGCAAAATTTAAGTAGTACAGGAAGCCTGATATATTAGTTTGCTGCAGCTGCCTCAACAAAGTACCACAGATGAGATGGCTTAAACATTTATCCTCTTACTGTTCTGGAGCCTGGAAGTCCAAAATCAAGGTATCAGCAAGGTCGGTTCCTTCTTAGGGCCACAGGGCAAGGATCCTTTGTAGATGGCCATCTTCTCCCTGGGTTTTCACTTATTTCTGTCCATGTCTGTGTTGAAGTTTCCTCTTCTTACAAGAGTGCTGGTCATGTTGGGTAAGGGCTCACCCTAAGGACTCATTTTAACTTAATTACCTCTTTAAAGACCTTGCCTCCAAATACAGTCATATTCTGAGGTACTAGGGGTTAGGACTTAAACATGAATTGTGCTGGAATATAATTCAGCCCCTACCTGATAACATCAAAACATTTATAAAGTTGCTTTAGAATAACAAAGCAAGGGAAAGAGTACAAGCTAAAGCCTAAGAAGTGAAAGACAGTGAAACAGGCAGAATGGCTCAGGTAAAAAAGAACATGGTAAGAACCATGATATTTGATGAGTGTCAAAAGCACTATTGCTTGTTCACATCTTCTTCCTTTCTTCTGTAGATTATTCCCCATATTAAAATCTAGCCCCCAAGACATCTGTCACCTGAGTTATCATTGCTTTTTTTTCTCCTGCTCATACCTTAGGCTTCTAAATGTTGAGAAACATGGATTTACCAAGGGTACTGAAAGCCTTCCAAACACGTCAGAGATAGTTCTAGGTCCCTTCTAAGAATGCAAAGGGCACTCAGCATTCATCTCCACATGGATGAGGGCAACATGGATTGAATAGTGTCATTCTGAGCCAATGGGAAAGAAACTCAATTTCTCTGTTCAAGAGTTCATAGCACATAGAATCACATTTAAAGATGTATAAAATCTAACTTTTCCTCTTTAATTAGTACATCTATCTTTACATGAGTAACTTTCTGTGGGCTTTATCTAATACCATTGTCTCTATTAAAAATTAATAAGACTTTACTACCTATAAAAAATACATGTTTTGCTTTGCGGGAAAATAGTGATGTGTTGAAAGTAAAAAGGTAGGAGCACATTGTTAGGAACTGGAGAATATTCCCGTTGTTTCGTATCTGTAGCCGTCTAAAGGGAAGTTGAAATTTTGGATTAGTTGCTGATAAGCATGAGATAACATGCTATGAGGGAGAAGTCCTCTGTGTTTCACAATTTTCCCTCCTATACCACATGTAGGCACACCCAAACGAGCACATACGATTGTGTTTAGGAAACCACCCCTGTTCAAAGGACTCCTGATAAGATGGAAAGATTTTCAAAGTGATATATTGTGGACTCCAAAGTACTGAATTAAGAAATGCTATTTCAGAGCCACATCCTATAAAAAATCGTTCTAGCAAGTATGTTCAAAAAAATCGTTCAAAACAAAATGTAGGAAACAATTTTTTTTTATCTTTAGGAACACACACACATATACACATTTAGAAATGTATTTTATATATATGATACACTCTATATTTATATTTATATTACATTCCTAAAGATAATTGGTTCAATTTACTTACAGTTGTACCATGGTTAAAAAATAAAAATAAATGTAATTTTATAGACTCAGATCTGCATACCAACTTCCACCACTCTTCTAAAATAGCCCCTAAACTAGGCCCTTTTCTTCTGGTGCAACACACAGTTGAAAAGGTATCATTAAAACAATTAGTTGCATCAATATACAAATGTTGTTTGAAAAATCAACCTTGAACTTTTGAACATTTTTTAAATAAATTAAGACTATTTTACTTTTTTCCCCAATGATATACATAGCATATAGTCTATGTGGAGAAATGCAAAAAGTACATAAAAATCAGTCAGAGTCATTTTCTCAAAGATAACAATTTCGATATATTTTTTCACTAGAGAAAATAATATTTTAGTGAAAATATGGGCAAAATATTTTATGTATTTGTTACCAGTTGTGCTAAAGGAAAAAATAAATGGGGCTGAGTTTATAAATAGGAAACAGCTATTAGTAAATTGATTAATGTCCAATATCCTGTTGTTTTACTATGAAGAATTATTATTGGCTTAATTTAGAATCTGAGCTATGATGAGAAATTTATGTGAACTTTTGAGAGTGTTGTTATGTTTGCTTGTGAAATTGTTAGGTAGCAGCTAGGAATGAATGACCAAAGGGGAAATAAAGGTAGAACCCTCGCTATTACAATCTAACAAAGATCTTAATACAGGAACCTAGAAACAAAAGGAAAACATGTCTCACCAATTCACTCAGCAGTCTTGAGCTGGATTTGATAAGATTGCCAGGTGTCTTGAGCAAGCAAAATAGCATAGAAGCGGGGAAGAGTCCTTGAGACTGTGCTGAGAAAAGAGACCTCTGTAACAATCTTACTAAAATTGCTGGGGCGGGGCGGGGTGGGGGGATGGGTTCTGACCATCACAAGCAGGAATAGCACAGGAGGAAGAAAGGGTGGTTTTTGAGATTCTATGCTGGGAAAGGGAGCCTCTGTAACAATTTCACTAAGACTAAAGGCCTTTGCTAACTGAGAAAGGCATTATTCCCAAGATTAAAAAGTGGGAGGAGAGGGGAGACCAAGAAGCTGACTAAGGTATACAACCCCTGAACCTCAGTAGTCAGCATACTTAGTTTAGCTAAGTACCCACTTGTAGCCTTAGCTCAAGTGTATAGAACAAACTTACTAATAAAGTTACTAACAACTTTTTTTCCTCTATATGTGGGGCATTTAGACTTGCCAAGTACCTGCTTGCAGCTCCGCGCTTGTATGTGCTTACTTGCTATTTCATTTCTACTATACATGTTTGTCTCTTGCTTGAATTATTCTCTTGGGAGCAAGTCAAGAACTGAGGCAGGTAGGGATTCTCTTTCTCTGGTCTCTCTGGTTTCTTTCTCCCCATCCATAGCAAAATTACAGTGGCCCATCAAATTCAAGTAGAGAATCCTTCCCAGTAGGTAAAAATAATTAGAGCGGACTGGAGAAACCTATAACAATAATCAAAGCAGAGGTAATCGCTGCATTATTAATTTTCAGAGAAAGAGAGTAGAGCTCCTCCTGCTAAATTGTACCTGGGTCAATGGGAATCAGAATACAAGTTAGGGAAAATAAAAGAGAACTCTCAAAAGAGGGAACACGTAAGAATTAGAACCAGATTATCAGATGTTCGGAGTAGAGGCAGATTTGATAATTGGGGAAGGTCAATAGCATAGGTCAGAAACAGCTTCTTCCTCATCAATATTTGGGAAAAACAAACAAACAAACAAAAAATACCCAACAGACATTTCCACCCCAAATGGAAAATCCTGCAGAGCCTTTAAAATTGAGTTTCTTTGTGTATATTATCTCCTGCCCAACTGGACTCTCATTCAAGGTATTAATCCACCTGTGCCTTATGAAGTTTTCATATTTCCTAATAGCTCCCTACTACTCAGGAGTCACCTTCAACACAGTTCAGTGACCTACCTCACTGTTCATCTTTAGATATAAATAGACCTGTTTTAGAAGATAACATTATTTATTCTTGTCTAATCTTTTCCACCTTTCTTATTTCATCGCTGTATATACTGAAGGTAAATCTAAACACTTCCAGGCTAACATGGGCCAAGTATATTATGGTATTATGTTAAGTAGAGAAGACATAAATCTGTTTTGTTTTTCTTTCTTTTTTTTTTAATTGTTCAGATATATTTTGTCTCCACTTTCCCCTGCCCCACCCACTTCCACCTCCCACCCTTAATTCTTCCCCACTTTGGCTTTGTCCATGGGTCCTTTATACATGTTCCTTGATTTGACCTTCCCCTTATTTTCTCCGTTACTGGTTATATTTTTCTTGCTTGTTTTGTTGATTAGGTTCCACTTATAGGTGAGACCATATGGTATTTGTTTTTCACTCTCTGTTTTATTTCACTTAGCATAATGCTCTCCAGTTCCACCCATGCTGTTGTCAAGGGCAGTAGCTCTTTCTTTCTTTCTGCTGCATAGTATGTAATTAAGGTTGCAGGAATGGGGCAATAGGTTTTGATTTGATTTTGGAGAAAAGAGAATAAGTAAATATTTAGCAAATCAATGAAATGATTTAAATAATTTCAAATCCTTTTATTGAGAGTTTATTTCATCTTAAAATGATCAATTTCTGAGTTATTTCTTTTTGGTAGAGCAGTTTATCATTTTTTTTCTTAGTAGCCACTGGCATATACCATGTGAGTAACAAAAATTGGAAGCAATTTTTTGTCACTGCATTAGACAAGGAGTACTAGATCCTTACCTGGACTACTGACAACTGAGGAAGAGTACTTTCCTCTGTGATACTCTCCTAAGACAAGGCCTGGGTTGGGAAGCAAACTTTTATTTTAACACAGTCACACCTATTCACTCCTGTGTTGTCTACAACTGCTTTTATGTTACAAGAGCACAGCTGTACAGTTGTGGCAAAGACCAAAAGGCCTGCAAGTCTAACATATTTACTCTCTGACTCATTTCAGCAAAGGCTTCCTGACCTTTGTTGTAGAACAGCAGCGTCCAGTAGAATTTTTTGGGATGGGGGAAATGTTCTATATCTGAGCAGTCTAATATAGTAGCTACTAGCCACAAGTAGCTATTTCAACTTAATTTTGAATTTAAATAAAATTAAAAATTCAGTTTCTCAGTCATTGGTTGCTAGTGTAATTTAGAACCTGTATTTGAAATGTAATTTAATTTAAAATTAAATCTAAATAGCTGCGTGTGGTTAGTGACTATCACACTGCCCAGCATGGGTTTAGACATAGGTAAATTACTTACCAAAAATTAGTTATTACTAGGGCTTGGTGGTGTTTTAAAACTGAATCCTTTGTATATTTATTAGAATCAATAATAGATTCTGTTACAGTTATCTCATTTCTCTTTACTCTCATCCTTAGAATGGAAATATTCTGGATAGGTAAAAATGATTTTTTCCCATGTTTTTGTCTTTTGGTTTAGCTGACCAAGAATCCACATATACTTTTGAGAAGGCTCAAAGTAAAACTAGCTTGTGCTAACTCTTACTTTAATGTTGAGTCAACCTTTTATACTGTAAGCATTTGAGTACATATTAAGAGGTGTAAAATTTTCTGTAAAATTCATTTTATAAGTATTGGTATGAAGTATTTTCACTTTTGTTCAGTTTTAAGTATTTATAATTTTTTTAATAGTTTTTCCCTTTGGCTTTGGATTTGTTTGGAAGTATGTTCTATAAATTTCCAAATATATTGCGTTTTCCAAGTTATCTTTTTATTTTTGATTGAATGTACTTAATTGCCTTCTTGTCAAAACCTGATTTGACTAATCTCAAGCCTCTGGAATTTATTGAGGATAGTTTTAAGTCCTAGTATATGTTTAATTGTTACAAATATTATATATGTACTAAAAGAGACTATTCTCCAATTGAGAAGTACAGTGGTCATTATCTGTATGTTACATTTTGTGGTTCAAATCATTATTTTTTTCACTTGATCTGTGGTTTACTTAGAAATTTAAAAAAATTTTTCACAAGACCTATACCTTTAGCCAATTTATCTTTGTAGTTAAAATATTCATTATATATTTTGAAGTTATGTTATTAAATAATTACAAGCTCATAATTGCCACATTTTTCTAATGAATTTAAACTTTATCTTCATTCATTGCCTTTTAATCTTTAACACGGGATTTTTTAGCTATTAAATTATATTTTTCTCTGGCAACATTAATACAACTATAGTAGCTTTCTTTTGGGTAGGTAATATTCTCTTTATCTTTTTCAATCCTTTGAACTGCAAGATTTTCTCTTCTTATATTTAAGTATCAATTGTATATAATTATTTTTTAAATTCCAGTCTTAAAATCTGTTTTTAACAGGAATATTTAGTCTACTTATATTTACTGTGAATGATAATTGGGTTGATTTCTCCTATATTATTATATGCTTTCAACTAATCAAGTATTTCTTGATTAATTTTCTTGATTAATTTAAATTTTCTTTTAAATTTCTTCCTTCACAAGTCTCTTTACTAATTTTTTGTTCTTTTTACCATTTGGTTTTCCCCTAGTTGTTTGGAAGGAAATGGTTCCATGCCGTTAATTTACAGTTTAGCTATTTTTTAAAATTTATAATCAAATAAACAAAAGCTAAAATTAAACATGCCATTAAGTTCTTCTTGAAAAACCAATGATGTTAGAATATTTTAAAACCCATCAGCCCCTCTCGTAGTAAATACAATTATGTTATTATTTAAAGTACATTTCAAATAAAGTTTTATCCTGATTTTTATCCTCTAATATATATTAAACATTATTCTTACTATTTTTCTTATAGTCAATGTTTGTTCAGATTACCCCATATTAACCAAAGTCTTTTTCTCAGTACTCTTTTTTATCAGGCATCTATTTCTGGCCTGAAGTATATACTTTAGTCCTTATTTTGTTCTTACCTAAAGATTATTTTGCTATGTAGAGAACTTCATGTTCACTAGTATTTTCTCTAAGCATATGGAAACTGTTATTCCATTGTCTTCTGGTTATAATCATTGTTACTAAGAAATCCGTCATCTGTCAGATTACCATTCCTTTATGGTTCATCTCTTATTTCTCTTTGACAGGTTTGAAGAATTTTTTTCTTCAGTGATTCATAATGTGCTTTTTTTGGACATCCTCCACCTAAGGATTTTTTTTAAACCATTTTTTATTAGCTTCTTTCTTTGAAAACAGCATTTTCATATTCTTTCTCCTTTTTTCTCTCTGAAATTTCATTTAAACATCTGATACATTCTTTTTTCCTTTCAACATCTTCTCTTAAATTCCCTTCCACATATATTCCATCTCTTTGTGTTGTATGCAGAGTAGATTCTTCGACTCTCTTCCAATTAACTAATTCTTAAGATGAGTCTAATTATCTGTTTAACTCACGAGTCAATAGATTTTTTTTTTGTTAAAGGTTATAAATCTTCTAGGTTTCTGGGTCATGTGGTCTTTGTTGCAACTATTGTACTCTGCTTTTGTAGCATAAGAGAAGCTAGAGGTGATACATAAACAAATGGGCCTAACTGTGTTCCAATAAAATTTATTTGCAGAAACAGGCAGCTGATCATTGGCCCTGAGTTCGCTGACCCCTACTTTAACCTCTCTATCAAGTTCTAAAAATTATTTTCTAATTTTAGAAGTACCATTTGCTTTTTTTCAAATGTGCTATTGTATTTCTAATAGTTTTTTACACCTTGTACATATTTTAACTCATATCTTCACTATTTAATCATATTAAATGTAATTATATATGCTGTTTTCTGACACTTCTAATATCTGAATATTTTGCCATATTCTTTCCTACTGCTTCTTGTTTCTGACTTACACCTGTGGTTCCTTGCTCACTTGTATGCTTGTGATTTTTTACTGTTACTCATTTTCCCCCCTAAAATATAAGGAGGATTGGAATCAAGTTCTATAATTCCAGAGCAGATTCAGATTTGCTTCTTCTACATTCTCAAGAGACTACCAATCAGGAAACACTTTACGTTTCTCCTTAGCAATTGATTTTACCATACACATGCAGTGTTAATTCAGACTGAACATGAGCTATTTGTGTTCACCAAATTACAAGAAATGATACTCTTTTTACATACATAACACGCCTCCTGTGGTGGCCATGAAAACGTCCTATTCATATGTCATGCTGCAAGAAGCATAATTGACTAATGGCACCTCTTACTATTCTTTTGACTCCACAACTGCATTTGCACTGAGGACACACTTCCCACAAACTGCGCCCAACCTGTGTCTGAGAATACTAACGCACAATGAGAATACTAATGCAGGCCTATTTCTGCAAGATACATGAGACCCCTTTCACTGGGGACATTATGCTCTTGGCTTCTACATTGGCCTGGCCAAAATTTCTAAATTGCCTCAGGCTGTGTTACTCTAAAACTGTTCTACCTAATCCTCATGCCTTCTTTCTCCTACATCTGTGTTAGATCTTTGTCATTCTGGAGTTTCTCTTTGCCTTTCCTGGCTTCCATCACTTTATCCCTAGGAGGTGTTACTTCTGTTAAAACTTATGAATGTCTGATCCTGCCTTGACATCTACTTGTCAGTGGACTCAAACTAACATATTTTTGCCTTGTAACAAATTTTGTGAACATGTGTGTATTTGTGTGTATATGTGTGTAACACAGTTATATTTTGTTTACCTAGTTTTTTCCCATTATTTTTCAACTTTAAGTAAGTCTTTACCAAAAGTAATATTGTGTTTTTAATATTATCTTACAGTTATTAACTTGTCTAGAGATAAGACAGTGTTAAATGGTGCTACTTTCAAAAAAATGGCATTAATTTAACCTAACTCAGAATAGACAATACAGAGTAATGTAGACAAGGTTGAATAGCTGTATCTCAGACACTTTTCAGGAAACAGACCTAACTGATCTTAATACCAACCAAATCTAGTTGACTGCTCAATGGATATAAGTCTAATCATTCCTCTAGAAGCATTAAAACATGGATTATAATAAACTACAACATTAGCCATCTACTACATATGTAGACCTCATTGTTTATTTATCTCCATCAAATACCACCACATTCCATTCCACCACTTTAATTACCCTTTTCTTTTCTCCCTTATTTGTGTTTTGGCACATATTGAAAAATCTTTTTAAAAACTGTCATGTAAAATTTGTCCATGTATCTAAGGAATATATGCTGTTAAGGATGTTCTTAAATTGATAACAGTATAAAAGGTAACCCAAAGGAGAATTTTTTTCTCTTCTCCCAATTTTAGAATTAGTGTTTCATTAAGAAACCAATATTTTATATTTGATACATATATTGAGTTGTGGAACTGATCATATTTCCAGTTTTATACTGGCTGCTGAAATTTGAGGCTTACCTATAATTTTGTGTATTAGTCTAATTTCTGGTTTCATTTTGTCATTTTACTTTACTGTTCCAATATTTCCCACATATAGGTATGCATGTATCAAAAATGTATTGCTGAGAAGTATTACAGAGTATGTCTACAGCACAACTTGTTTATGCATTCACCTGTTAATGGACCTTTTTTTTTCAATCCTAACACTATATTTATTCATTTATTTTACAGTTTTACTTGGTAACTTTTCCGCTCTAAAGTCTCATTTTTTTCAGTTGATATTATTTCATAAATATTTACCTATATGGTTCTATAGACTTCATAGTTATTACCTTTATGGTTGGATTATAGTCCTTCAAATGGGCATTGTATATTGAATTTTACTGTGTATAATAATGTGACAGAATAAAAAATATTGAACAGAAATATCCAAAAGCTTTCCTTTATTTATTAATATTTTTACCTTATATCATTTTGCTCGATAACTTCTGAATCTTCCTGTGGTGATCAGAATATATGGAGGAGAGGTAACTGGGAGGGGTGAGAGAGAAGAATTAGAAAGAGAAAGAGGAAGGAAAGTAAAACTGAATTGTCCAAGGCTAGAGTTTAATCAAGGGAGAGAGAGACAGAAAACACTGGGGGTAGCTGACTGTGACATAGAATTTGGGAACAGAAATAAATAAAATAGTTAGATTTTTTTGTTTGTTTCATAGGATAATCCTGATTTTGACACATCTTAAGAATGCATTCAGGCAGCATATACACAATTCAGCAAAGCCTTTGTAATACAAGATGAGTTTTGTTAGGAAATAACAAAAATAGCACATCTAAACGTAGCTACATTTGGTTTACACTCAGTATTTCCATCTATTATTTTACCAATTTAAGTAACTATTTTATTTTAATATTCTTATTTGTGCCTTAGGTAATAAAGTTAAAAACACTATATTTAAGTTGTGTATAAAGAAGTTTGACAGAGTTATATTACCTGATACAGAAAAATTAAACGACCTCATCGAGAACAGGATGGAGATCCAACAGGGGTAAAATCAGCATATTTAGAAAGAGGAACAACCAAAAGAATCACTGAATAAAGGGTAGAGATACTGCTTAGACAAATGTACCATGAAAAATATCTGACATGCAAGTAAAAGGCAATATGATTTTTAAAATAATAGCAAATATTATGACATAACTCATTTATGTGTAACATTTTTTTTTACATTCTCAAAGTTTGGAATCTGCCACTTAAAAGGAATAAATAATGAAGAGGAAAAGGAAATGATAGTGATCACTTGAAATGCGACTGTCAGAGAACCAGAAAGATTTAAGAATTTTTGGTGTTTATAGTCATGTCTCCTTTAACTGGTGAGAAATGTTTTTAGAGGTCTCTAATCCATGCAAGAGCAGATGTAGACACACATGTTTAAATATTAGCAAGAGAAACTGAGGATCACAAGAAGAATCTGTTTTTGGTCATAGGTGCCCTAAAGATGGAAATTAGCCTGGAAAAGATCACAGGCTCCTCATGCCCGGGATATTTTAAATGTAAGGCACCAAACCTTCCTTGGATTGGTAAAGTGCTGCTTGCCGGCAGAGAGGTCCACAGAAGATGATCTTCAGAGGTCCCTGCTTGCTATAGAACTCTGCAACTCATTTCGGTGATTAGTTTAAAAATATAGTAATCTTTATATGAATTCTGATTGGGCAATCAGCAGCAGGTTCAGGTTAAGTGTTTTTGCTGTCTATGGAAATGCAGCCAACCAATACTCTAAGCACTTCCTCTTTTCCTGTATTCTCAGAAATGGAATTGGTACATCTGTATCTCAACCCTTCCTTAAGTGTGGAATGAAATAATTTAGAAATATAAAATCTATTTCCAAACTTAGAGATTTTATAGCATTTTCATTTGGGATCCTAGCCACATTGGTTAAAAGCTCATCTAGTACCAGTATTGTTCCACCAAACTTCAATTAGCAGGGAGGTGGTTATTAAGCTTTTAACAATGTAATAGTGACTAACAAACTGGAGAGATTTTGGTGATAAAATTTTACCTTTTATTGCATATACTGCTATAATCATTGTTTAAAAGAGTAAGTCATATTTTTAATCAAAATAAACTGTAAAATAAAAACAAAAGCAAGCATTTCATAATATTAAGTGACAGCTAATAGTGTTTCCTGTACTTACTTGACTAGCGGTGTATCATTCTTTGTTGGCATCTATTATTTATTTTTTGTAATTTTAATATGCATATTTCTATGACTGGTATGATGAAATGATCAAGGAGATTTACTTATAGAGAGCTTTTACAATTCTTTATTTTTTATCTTTTAATTTGATTTGTTCTTGTTTATTCTATTGCAGTTGTGCTAATTTTGCCCGCTTTGCCCTCCTCTGTCCTGCCCCATCCCCCGCTCTCAGAGCCCATCCCCACCCCACTGTCCGCAGCCATGGACAGTTATCTGACTACTCCCTTCTCCTTCTTTCCGCACTTCGCCCCACCCCTTTCTTACTTCTTACTTTGTAAATTAAGACTATGTTTCTATACATCTTTAGTATTGTTATTTACATAGAAGAGTAGACTATTAAATGTTTGATAAATACAAACAAAATTGGCTTCATTAAACATGTACTTACCAAGTTAGCATAAAACACAATCACACCTAAAACAAATACTTACTCCAACAGTTGGTGGTTGCAGTCATATTTCTGTCTGTTTTTGTGGCCCCAGATACATTTTCAATGTTCTTTTCTTTAAAAAAAAAAAATTGAACTTTGACACTAATTAGACAGAGCCTTTAACAGTAATTTTTTAATTTAAAAGCCCCACAACTTTTTAGGAATCCCGAGCTGCCTGGATAAGCAAGGTATAACTGTAAATTTTTTTATTAATACCAGAATTTAAAAGCTAAATTAAGCATGGATCAGTGTTCCTCACAAACTAGTGACACCCTTTTGTGATTCAGTTTTCCAACTGATACGGAGTGACTATTGCAGAAAATGTTTCTGCATTTAAACCCATAAGAATTATTGTGAAAGCAAGCGGAACTCATGAGAGACCAGGGGGTTAGAATGAAGGAACCCTTGCAGTGAAAGGAATCAAGGATTGTCTTTAGAACCCATGCTACCTGAGCAACCAGGTCAAAAAAGCTTCCTCTAATGAAGATCCATCCATTACCATGACATGCAAGCTCTAGCTGTAGATCACTTTCATGGTCTCCAAAGAAGCTGAGCAGTTATCAGTAACATTCAAAAATCCACTGGAAAGTCATTCATTTCACTTTATGGTCCTAATTAGCCATTTGTATAGTTCTATAATTAAATATGTTCCTTTCTCATCAAGTTTTTCACTTTAGTAATGATACCACTGTGCCACAAACAGGCCCCATGCTGCTGGGTTTGGGACTTATTCATAGCATTTAATTGGTCACCCAGTGGTTAGCCAATAACCCCTTCTATGGGAAGCAACACTCTGAATGCTGTTAATGGGCTGGAGGCACAGTGATTGCCTCCTGGTACCCAGCAGTACTGGGAATAAAGCAATTTCCTCCACTGTGTTGTGTGCCCAATAGCTAATCCTCTCCACTCCTGAAATGCACACTATTTGGTTATAAGTATTTGTGCTGGCTTACTTACCGCTGGGTTGTTAATAGGCAGTGATTCTTCAATGCTCCTTCAGCGAAGTTACAGTCTGCTTGCTGACTGCTAATTAAAACAAGTTTGCTCTCTAAGACTGCAACTAAAAGGTAGCAAGGTCATCTTATTTAATGCAGTAACCTTTTATTTAACAATGTTGATACAGTCCTCATATGGGCACATTTTGTAAACTGGCAAGTCTATTATTGATTGCTTCAAAGGAACAAAAATGGAGCCACTGACTAGTCTGCTTTCCTTTGAAGTGAAATTGTTAGACCTCCCCAATCCAGGCCTCTGTTATATAGTTGAAACACAAGGCTTGCTGCAGGATTCTAAGTTATTTGGGCTTCTGAAAACAAAAAGAAAAATGTCAAGTATACTAACCATAAATGTTGAAGCTATTAAAGTAACACTGGGTTTTGTTTCCCATGTGTTTTATTTTAATTACAGTTTGATGTATGAAAAGGCATTATAAAGTCTCTTTACTTAGAAAGTAAAACTATCAGTAGATGGCACTTCCTAACTGCACGCTTGGTGCAGATACACATAACGTAGTTTTAGAAATGCAGTTTGGGTAATAAAAGAAAATATAAATTGGGGAGACTTGTAAGAAGACAAAGATAACCATATTTTTGCTTGTATACTGTCCAGATATTTTTAGGTTACATCACATAGAGATCTGGGGGGAAAATTCTAACTTGCAAAATTTTTGACATGTACTTCTTAACATTCTGAGATTTATTTCCAGTGATGATAAAGAAAACAATGCAATATACTTTATAAGACAATATAGTACTTCTTCCTGTCTTGGACACTTTTTAGAGAGCCAGGAATGTCAAAGTGAATTATTCAGAACACTAAAAGTTATTTTGCCTCAAAGTTAAATATTACTGTTTTAAAAAAATACGGTTCTGTTTCTCACACATAAAAAATTATAAACAATTTTAAAATTCTCCACTCACAACCAAAAAGAGAAAAGGCATTTTAAAGACAAAATATTGAAACTGTGGAATAAAGCAGTTGTCTCCTGGGGTAAGGTGACATCACAAGCAATTTGTCCCTATGTAAAACAAAATACATTTTAAAGGATATGATGTCAAGAATTTAAATGCCATTTGGGAGTTGGAGTGTCCTGTATTATATACCTTATAAAATGTGTTCATATGTTACCATAATTTGCAAATACGAGTACATATAGTCAACAAAGAAAAAATTCACTTTAAAAATTCTTTTCATGTGTATAGTAAAACAATACTATTTTCCTATTGCTTCGGCAATAATACATAAACTACTTAGATATACATTTAAGTTGTGCAATAAATCATTTTAAAGTGTTATGTAGTCTAAGACTGACAGTCAATAAATTATCTTTTTTTTTAAATTAATTTATTTACTTTTTAAATACATTTGTCTCTGCCTTCCCCCCACCTCTTTCCCTTGCCCCCTCCCACCTTCCCTCCCTCAGCTCTTCCCCTTTGGTTTTGTCCATGAGTCCTTGCTCTATGTTCCTTGACTTTCCCCTTCCCTTCCCTTCCCTTGAAAGGACACTGAAAGGAAAAGAAATCAACAGAGACAAGAGGGAAGCGGGGGGGCAAGGAAAGGGAAGGGAATAAATTATCTTTAAAAATCTTGCTTGATGATACTTCCTCAGACCATTCATTGTTATAGTAGAAACAACTTATAACTAGTTCAAATTCAATGAATGTGTGTATACACACACACACACACACACACACACACACATACACAGCATATGCATACATACACAATCTTCATTAGTAGTGATAAGTCACTGATAGTGAGAAATAACAACAAAATACTTCGAATTTGGAAATCCCTTTTTGCCTTTAAGAGGTTACCTAGCTTTAGATATATTATTTTCTCTCTTTGGTCTTTGCCCATCTGAAAGATAATGGTAATGCTATACTATATATATAAAATCTCCTAAAATATTTTTGAGATCATTCATCTATATTCACACACATAGTCTTATGTTATATACATATGCTATATCATACATGTACACAGACTCCAACTTTTTAAAGTTAGTCATGATAAAGATAGTTCTAAAAGTGTTCTTTAACATTTTGTGCCACTAGAGCACTAAATGCGAAGATTGGGAGATAGTCTAGTGTAGAAAGTAAGAGCAGAAACTCTGTAGTCAGGCATCCTGATCTGTTGCCCACTGTCTGTGTGACATTGGGCAGTTGGTGTAACCTGTGTATAACATGGTTTCTTTCTCTGTACAACAGAGTAAATAATAATATATACCTCATAGAGTTATTGGACTAAATAAGATAATGTACAAAGTGCTTGTAATAGAGCCTGGAACATTGCAAAGACTCAGTAAATATCATCTATCTTCGTCATTATATGCAAAAATGTCATTTAATCCTTGCAACAATCTTGATATATTCATTCATTCAAGTATATATGTAAGTTTATATATTACATAGTTATATATATTGTTTAAGCACCATAAATATATCTAATATCATTAGATGCATTGGTGTTCTTTAGCAAAAAAGAAACATAGTTAAGAATTATTTTTGTCCTCACGGGCTTCAAAATCTTTTGAAGCCATTACATTAGAGTATATGAACAAATTATTACTACACATGTGGACAGTGCCATAAAGATAAGGGAAAGGAATTTGGAAGGCTGCAATTTAGAATAATATGAAGATCTACCTGCTGTAGTCAGGAAAGATTCTAAGATCTAAATGGCGAGAAGCCAGCCATGGACAAAGAGCAGAGAAAATATTGAAGAAAAAATGTCTAGAAGGCAATACAGTGGTTGTCAGAGAATAGAATGTTATGAAATGAAAAATTTGTCATGTTTATAGATTCAAAAATTAATGCTATCCAGAAGGTGAGCATAGGAGTGCATTATTGTGGTGAAGTGAAGAAAAATGTATGTGAAGGGAAGGATTATAAGAAATAGAGAAAAAGGGAAAGGTGGCTTATTCACACAAATGAAGAAGTCACTGAGTGTGACAGATGTTTAGGCATAGGGAAAGCCTGCCATAAAGTTTCTGTTGCATGAGAAGCAGTTAGATGATTGGGAGAAGGTCAGAATACAGTAGTAACCAGGAGGGAGAGGTATAACTAGATACTGTGAGCATTGGAGGAACAGGGGGTTTTGCAGCAGGAGTGGGGAGAAATGATCTGGGTGTTGGGTGCTGGGCCAGGTGGGCACGGGTCCAAGGTATAGAGCATTGTAAGGAGCGGAATCAGCTGCAGCAGAATATGGGCTGTTACTTCTAGCACGCAGTCAAAGAAAGAACAGGAGAGGGAACCAGGAGCAAGCACAACATATAAGGGAAAGAAAATTTGTTAAATTCAAAGAGAGAAAGCACATTTCAGATAATCTGAGCCTGGGTTAAGCATAAGAGCCATTTGAAGTTCAAGACCACTGAAGCAAATGGGAACTGGAATAAGGAAGAGAAGAGGAAGAATGAAGAAAAGAAGGAGGAAATGGAAAAGCAGGAGGAGGAGAGAGGAAGAAGAGGAGAGTTGTTACAATGGGATTAGATAAAAGAGGGGAATAAAGAACAGCTAGGAGAATAATTCAGAAAAAAGACATTTTTTAGTCTTGAATATCTCATAACCACCATAGGAAGACAAAAGAAGAACAAACAAATTAAGAGCAGTATTATTTGTAAGAAGAACATTCAATTTTCTTTCACAAGGTTAAATAATTGTTCAAGAAGACATTATGTTGTAGGATTCCTGATTCAGGAGGAACGACAAGTCAAAGGGATATATTAGAGTTTATTAAACTATTAAGAGCTAGGGGTCCCTAGCTGAGTTTCAGGCCAGCAGAAAGACTGGCTTTATTTGGTGATTGCATAAGAGATAAAAAAACAAAACTGCTTGGAGAACTTGGAGATAATTCCACTTTACAGGCTAAATGGTCTGTGAATTTTATCCAGGAACGGCCTGGTTCCTAAAGATGCTTCTGTGAGTTTACAATACCAGGAGCAAACATATTGGACTTTAAATGAGTGTAATAAGCTAGAGAGACACCTGAGGCAAGAGGGAATGAGCTTACATTACTGCCAGGATTTTCCCAGTATGGTCAGGAGAGGTTATGAGAGGTATCAAGGAAAAAGACATTCCATTTGAAGATTTAAGAAATAATGCATATATAATGTGTCAGCAAGAGTAGTGTTCTGGATGTGAAGAAATAAGATTAAAAATAATAAATTATAGGATGATATATCACTTTTTAAAGAGTCTATTCTATAAAGAACTGAAATATTCATTTATTTCCTGACTACCTTGCACATTCATAAGCATTCAACAAACATTTGTTTAATTTTGTATTTATTCATTTATTTACAATTTAAAATTTATGTTTTTAATGCATCCTGGTAGATTCAGTTGCCCAAGGCATGAATATATTTGCTCTTTGCTGAGACAGACAATTTAATTCTAGGTACTGCCAGCATGTTGTGTGGGGAGTCAAGGGGCTAGGAGTGAATGTCCTCTTTGGCTGCCATAAATGCACACTTCAAAATGACTTCAGCTATCCGTTGTTATTCTTCCCACTACAATGATGCAATTTCTGAGATAAAATACAAGAACCATGCAAGATGAGTTTGTGAAATATTCAGAGCATGTTGGAACATATGAGGTCATACACAAGACTTTGAAAAGATTTAAAAATGAAATGTATGACAATATCAAGGAATCCTCAAAAACAGTGTAAAAATAAAAGCATTTCAATTTATCGCAATATCTTGCACATAACATGAAGGATAATATTGGAAAGGGATTTCAGCATTTACAAAACATGCAAATGAATAAAACATATAACAAAAACTTATCTTTGAAACTAAGTATTAAATTGGCATATAGAAACGGAGACAAAAAAATCACTTTTAAATACATATGCTAGCTTTGAATAACCAAAAAGGATAGAAATACCTTAGCAAACCTTTAAAAAAGTGTAAATAAAGATCAACTTTATGTCTTTTTCTGGTGAATCTGTGATGTTATATGAAAAGAACCAACCCAAACTGGGTAATTTGACATCTATGTTGGAGTATGAGTAAATCCCTGTCAGAATAGAAATAAATGGAATCTACAGTTGGAAATATCAATGATATGAGAGAGCCTGCACCTTTTCCATGATGTCAGAGAAGGGTGAGGGGTCATCAAAAATGATACAAGAAAAGCTCTTGAGAGAAGTAAATTCGAAAGATTTAAAGACTAAATTAAACATTCCCAGTTGCAAAAGCATGAACAGAGTGCTTAGATAACATAGAAGGAAAATAAGATACATAAAAGTAATAATAGTAAAAAACAAAAGTTTGATCATTTTATTTAGAAACTTTAGGGATGATAATAGAGGAAAGAAATGTCAAGAACACTTGACATTGAATGTTCAAGTGTTGCCAACGTAATTCACAGAGCTTTTTTGGAAGAATAATTAAGTAATGGGTATAGACTTACGAGATAAATGTAGAGATTTTTGGAAGGAGAAATTGAAGATATTAAATTAGCTATTTGTATAGCCATCTTAAAAACAAGAAAAAACACTATAAAATTCCAAGAAATGTTAAAGAGAATGACTTAAGGGCCGGCATCGAGGTTTAAAAAATGGTCTATGATCTCCTTGGTCTGGTCACTGCAAAACAAGAGTGCTTTGGGTCCGGGGGTTCTGCTGCAGCTCCAAAACTTCATTTTCCAGGACTTCTGGTGTTTGACCCGGCACCCTCTGACTGTTGTTTCCAAAAGCATGAGAGAAAGAGAAAGTGATCACCATAGTGAAACAGAGGTTAACAATGCCATTTAAAAAATGAATATAGAGAATGTTATAAACTGGAGGTCACTGAGGTCACAAACGCTAGTTGTAAGACTTTTAAAGACCTTTTGCTGCAGGGCATGATAAAAAAACAAAACAAAACAAAACATGGGGCATAATATCTAGGACAACCAGTAGAATATAAAAAGATGGTAGTTACTTCAGTTATGGTAAACATAAAGAAATCACACAGTGCATTGAAGGAAGAAAGGAAATAGTTTACATGGGAATAAAGAAAAGAACTGTGTTTCAGGCAGATAAATATTTTCCCTTTGCAAGTTGTTGGTTTCCAGAAAAGGTCTAGAAATAAATTAGAAAAAGTAACTATATCCCTCTTCTTACTCAAAGAGTTACAAGAAAATTAAATTTTAAATTTTAAAGGGCTCACTATACAGCCTATTATTGGAGAAATGAATTTCAGACCCTCTAAAAAGAAAATAGTTATCAAATTTGGCTAGTAAAGGTAAGGATTAAAAAAACAAAATAAAAGAAGTAGTAATCTATAACTTGATTATGTTGATTTTGTTCACTTATATGAACATTATCATATGTATATAATAGTTTATATAAAGGATATGCCAGTAAAATTAATATACATCAAATGTAAATATAAGCAATAACAAAAGCTATTAGAAGTAGATATAATGTAGCAGAGGAAAAACTGTTAATACCTGTGAAAAATTTTGTGAGGAAGAATCTACAAAATAAAATGAAAATGAAGAAAACAAATGAAAATGGACATCTGGAAATTTAGAATTCTGGAAACACATTATAAACTTTTCAAGCAATTTTTGATGATGTATCTTTTTCTCTCTTAGTTGTATAGGATTAATACCACCAAGGTACACTGTCCTCACAGATGACAAATTCCCTGACCTTAATGGAGAGAACAAACATGGAAGCAGTTCATATGTTAGACATGATTACAGAATGTTATTGGGATTTTCCATGTTTTATTTTATTTTTATGAGTTCACCTCATTAAGGCAGCAGAATGTAATGGCATAGAAGTCAAATTTCAAATTCCATATGCTAACCGAACACTTGGATAGGAGCCAATCAACAGATGTTAATTGAATTCCTGATATATTCTTGTTACCATGCCAGATGATGGGGATTTCCATGGCTACACAAAGTATAAGGACTCCCATTCTTACAGTAGGAATTTGTGTTTGATTTGTAACCACTGTCCTCATGAAAACAAATCCAGTATATAGTAGATGCTTTATAAATATCCACTGAATAAGTGAATGGAGCTAGTAGATTCATTTGGGAAATAAATAATTTAATAAGCATGACAATATGTGGTACGATATAGGATATACAAAGTGTTGAGGAACTACTTGGTAAGGGTTGACTACCTGTTATGAAACTATTATAGATTGTCAAGATGAGACAACAAGAATTGAAGCTAAATGTGTGAGTGTGAGCGTGTGTGGGTGAGAGGGGTGAGGACGGCTAGTAAGAGGAGACATGGACAGAGACCCTGAGGAGTTAATACAACATTCCAGGATCCGAAAGAAGCTGCATGTGTATGAATGTTGATGTCAATGAGACCCTAGCAAAGGATTAGACTTGGAAAGTAGCACTTCCTAAGGTTTGTTATATTAAAGAGCTAGAATTTTATGGCAAGAGCAATGTAATGTTATTGAAGATTTTAGGCAGGAGGGTAACACACCCATTTGTGTTGTAGAAACCACCTTCTTTACATCTTGTGGCAAGGTGGTATAATAAATTGTCTGTGTTTTTTCTCACTGCGAATACCTAAAAATTCTGTGTAAAAACTAACAAAAATTCTTTTTAATGTGTAACAACATTCATTTTTGCAAGAAATAGAAAAACTTGGGTGAAGGAAATAGGGATTAAATATTAGAGGCATAAACATGTGAAATGATATTATAGATGTCCTAAAAAAGACAAGAGATATAGTTTATTTCTCCTCGATAACCCTAGAGCTCTGTTTAATTCCTACTCTTGTGCGGGGAAGGAGGTTGTGGGTCTGTGAGAATCAGACATATTAGTGGAACATCAGCATAAAGCCAGGGAGTTTAAAAAGCTGTATTCTCAAATTAAGTGTAGATAAAAGTAATTCAGCCTACTGGGAGAAAGAGAAGGCAATGAAGCTTGACCCCACCTGAGATGAAAAATATCAAAGTGTGGGCCCCCCCGCCGGACACTTTGCGAAGTGGTTTGCGAAGTTTCATGCTGTTTCTAGAAGTGGTTTAGAAGTTTCAATTCTAAACCTCAATTTTATGTTCCTGTTTGTGTGGGGCCCACATTTTAAAATACTGCTTGTATGGTACAGACAATATTGAAACTGAAAAAAAAAATTGGTCTCAACATTGTGCTTCACTCAGGTTCTATCAGTCAGAGAAAACAAAAAACTTCTTTGGGGAAATACTCCCACATCCCATGGCCCAGAGGATACATATTATAGCTCATATTACCCAAATTTAAAAGTACTCAAGTTATAGTACACCAGAGCAAGATGTGCCAGGGGAAAATTATAATCTGGAGAGCTCCAAAGAGCAAGAAAATATATTAGAAGAAAAAAATTAGAAAACAAATATGTCTAAAATGATAATTGAAGTAATTGAACACCAAAGAAAGTAACACAATAT
Organism: Pteronotus mesoamericanus; assembly: GCF_021234165.1. Taxonomy (NCBI): domain Eukaryota; kingdom Metazoa; phylum Chordata; class Mammalia; order Chiroptera; family Mormoopidae; genus Pteronotus; species Pteronotus mesoamericanus. The sequence goes on from NW_026555245.1 coordinate 12,402,772, forward strand.
GAAAAGAAAAGCACTGGAATGTTGGGATAATTTAAATATAACTTTAAAACTGAAAATTATAGTAAATGATATTAATAATACAAGTATCACATAGAAGTTTAGATGCAGATGAAGAGAAAATCAATAAATAGAAATATCGATGTGGGAAAATTACCCAAAATGAGCACAGAAACAAAGACATGAAAATTATAAAATGGAGATTATGAAAAAAACTAAACTGTGACAGTCCAATATACATCTAATAGGAGTGATAATCAGGAAAATAGAGAAAATATGTTCAAAGATAATGGCTAAAACTTTATCTGACCTTATGAAAGTCTCCAACCATTAGGGCATAGAATTGAGGAAATGAAAAACAAAATCATGTCATACGTAGACACATAGTAGTGAAATTACAGACCTCCAAAGACAAATTATTAAAAGATATTAGAAAACATAGGTATAATTAGAATGGAAGAATAATTAGCCTGAAAATAGCCTGCTTAAAGGTAAAAATAGGGAGCAGATGACAATAGATTATCTTTGTAGTGCTGAGAGAAATATTATGAAATAAAATGTGCACCCTTCTATAAATAATATACCTCAATGTAAAGACATGTTAAATATATTTTCATTGAAGACAAAAACTTACCATTGAAAGATCATCAGGGGGAAATAAATGTGTTGCATTTTAGGAAGAAATAAACTAAACTCAAAAGGAAGGATTAGTATACAAGAAGGAATGGGAAACTTGTGGACAAAGTACTTACGGTATAAAATAATTATGGCAAAATATTGGGTTGGCCAAAAATCTGTTTGTTTTATTCCAAAAGATGGATCTAGTAGTGCTTTATTGTCTTTAACTTCATTCGAAACAATTTTGTTAGAATGTATTGTGACATCTGTCATATCAGCATGTATTTTCAAAAACATGAAAATTGGTGAGTTTTTGTGTAGTTATTTTAATATTGAAGATGTAAGAAAATAGGCAATTCTTTTGGCATATCATGCTTTATTATTTCAAGAAAGGTAAAAACACACCTGAAATGCAAAATAAGATTTGTGAAGTTGATGGAGAAAATGCTGTGACTGATTGAATGTGTCAAAAGTGTTTTGCGAAGTTTCATGCTGGAGATTTCTCTCTGGACTATGCTCCATGGTCAGGTAGATCAGTTAAAGTTGGCAGAGATCAAGTCGAGACATTGAGAACAATCAACATTATACTATATGGGAGATAGCTGACATACTTAAAATATCCAAATCAATAAATTTATAGCTGAAAATAAAAAAGTGTCTTTTATTTTACAGAAAAAAACTAAACAAACTTTTTAGCCAACCTGATAATAATAGTAACAAATTCTTTAAAGTAGAAATAAAGATGAAACTAACATTATAAACAACAGTAATATGTACATAGAGGGTTATGGAGTTTTGTGTTGGAGGAGATAAAGAAATTAAGTTTCTTAGATTTTGTATATAAAATATTTTGTTAACATTTTTAATGGAAATAATGAAATATATAGGAATATTATATATGTTGTCTTCAAAATAATAGATAAGGAAAAGAGAAAAAAGAAAGAATACTGCATAGAATCAATAGAAGACAAGAAACAAGAATGAAATAAATGAATCATAATGAGCAAGCTCCAAAAAGGATAAGAATAAAATTAAATATATAAGTAATCACAAAATTTTAAAGGGTTAAATTTATCAATTAAAAGAGAGACTCTTCTAATGCTTAAAAAAATAACAACAACAATATTTGGCTATATGTTTTTACTGAAAACACATAAAATTCGACAAGATAGATAAAAAATAGTAGAAAAAAGATAATGCATTTCAAATTTTAGGAGTTTATTCTCTCTGATTCTGTTACTTCTAATGTGCTGAATTTCCAGATACTCTGATATCACTGAATTTTGCTCTCTGAGACCTCAAACCATTCTCTGCTGACTGAGCTTTGTGTAATTTGGGGGAGACACTGAGTCAAAACATAGCAAACTTACAAATGATACCAGGAACAGTAGTTTTACCTTTCAAGGGTATTCTCTCAGACTCAGCTGAACTCATCTCTGACTGATTTATTTATTTACTTTTTTGTAGTCTCTCTGGAATCTACAATGTTTAGCAATCGGTCAGTGGTTGGGAAAAAAATAACTCAGAATTTGAATTGCATTTTTTTATGATTCCATCATGCACTTTTTATATTTTTAGTTACTCTTTTGCTCTGAATTCTAATGCCTGCCATCTAAAGCTAGTGAGATTGCAATTCTACACTTCCAGAACTAGGAGGAATGGAGTGTTCCCTAGGAAGAAAATCATCATCTTTTAGTTTTTATCCCAGTGGATTAGGGCTTTTTTTTTTTTGAGTAAACTCTACTTTGGTTTCTGGCTCCCTTTAGTGTTTCCCATTGCTTCCAAATAGTTTTTTTAATTGTTGTTCAGTTTCATAATTTCTGTAGAAAGAAGAAAGAATTATTCAAAATCTCCATACCATCATTTGAAAAACTTCTACCACAGTTTTTGCTTATTTTTAGTTTTTTTTTAATTTTGAAAATGAATGCATATTAACTCTATTTTTTTCAAAAGGCTGTTCTTCAAGGTCGCAAATTGGAGCATTGTTTTGTTGTTGTTGTTGTGAGAATTTCTCACAGATTAATTCCCAGAGAATTCTCAAAGTCCAAGAGTCCTAGCTAGATGAATGGTGAAAGATGAGTAGATAGATGGAGGAATTCTTTACAGCTGTTTTTTTCTGGACCAGTGAATTAATTATATTTTCTTCCTAAATTTTAAAGGACTGATTGTACTGCTATAGAACTATCATGATACACTGGTAATTTGGATACTAATGAATGGTACATACATTTCATTGAATGAATGTAGCCCATTTATCTTTCAGATTGTGAATACATTCCCCACAAATATATTAATAGCATTGGGACCAATCTGTTTGAGAGGTGATCAAAAGATATTTTTATCTAAAACCTCATCACAAATAAAGGGTATATGTGTGTGTGGTGGAGTCACATTTATGCTAGAATTCAGACTTAAAAAATAGTATTAACTGAAGAAAAATAGTTGAAAATTGGTTCAAAATAATTTTGTTAGTTATGCTTTTATTAATACTGGGTCTAAAATACATATATTAAATATAAGATTTATTAAGAAAACATTGTTCTGTGTCCTGCTTGGAGATACGTTTTGAGCTTTCTAGGTTTCATTCATTTCAGTAAATGATAAAATAAATATCTACATTTATGAATTACCTAAATATTTAGTTTCAAATTTTAGGCCCAATGAATAAAGGTTGTTGTGGCCACATTGAATCTATGTATGGCAATGTTATATTACTCGGCCTCCTGAAAATATTTTATATCTCAAAATAGCACAATGTTTTTAATACTATGGAATAAACATAGCAGTACACTGTAGACTGAATAATATTAGGTTGCAAATTTCAACTTTATATTTTTATTTTTTATTTTTGTACAAAGAGCTCTTTATTAGAAGTAATTTGGTATACTTTTAGAGATGGGGTATACTACCATAAGAAAATATAACTCTTTTTTAATTAATATTGAAATAGTGAGGATTCCACTGGCATTAAGAACATTTATTAAAGTAATGTTATTGCCTTCCACTTCCTTTTATCTTTAGATCATTAACATAGAATTAAAATTTTTTTGTTGCTCAACTTTATATTTTTATATAATTTCTCATTTGCAATAGCATATTTACACATTGAGGAATTGATATGTAAATTTCTAATTAAAAAGTTCCATTTCAAATAATGCAGATTTAGGCATAAAAATATTTACCAATGAATAATAAAGATGTTACTGCACTGTGTGAATAGAATCTATTTTATTACCTTACATGTCTTATTCTTTAATATGAATTACAGCAAATAAAAGTGTTTACTTGTTCATTTTCTTATTACTAGTGAAAGGAGTGTATCATGATATTAAACTTTATTCAAAATACACTGAAATGTACAACACTTTCCATCTTGCAATATTTTTGCTTCCAATAAATATCAAAATAGATGTTCTTAAAATTTATGAAAACAGTGTGTAGACATGATATGCTTTATTTAGTCTGGTATTTTTTGAATTGATGCTAATTATAGAGTATTAATAAATTGTACTGAATTTAGGAAGCTAACATGCATCAAAACCCATTTTTTTCCTTAAACTTCTTTTTAATTTTGTTTTTTTTATAAAATATTTTATTACAAAATCATAAACATGTAATTCTGTAACTACAATATCACACTCAAGCACACTATATGACATTTTAGATGAAATGTTCATATTAAAACTATAAATTACATCCATATTATTACCCTGCCAGCATTACTTCTGCCAGACCCTGTATTTTTTTTTCCTTCTTATTATTGGATCTTGCCATTTCTTTTTTTTTTAAATTTTATTTTAATTTATTTTTGTTTTTCAATGACAGTTTACATTCAACACTGTTTTGTATTAGTTTCAGATATACAGCATGGCAGCTACTCAATCATGGAATTTACACAGGGTTCCCCCTGATATTTCAAGGACCCCACCTGGAACCATACATGGTTATTACAATGTTATTGACCACAATCCCCATGCTGTACTCCACATCCCTGTGACTATTTTGTAACTACCAATTCGTACTTCTTAATCACTTCACAATTCTTTAGAATTCAACTTGAATTCTTACCATAACCATATAAAAATTGTAAAGTGAGCTAATCAAATTTTAATGCAAAATTATCACTTAGAAATGAATGATTAACTGCATGGAACTGCAGCACACCAAAAGCTAGTGAAGAAAAGCATAAAACAAAAATTGGCAGAGATATTATAGGAAGTTGGTGAAATTAGTAAGAGAATCATTTTCTTTTTTACTTGTGGTTTCATGTAATATTTTTAGCAAAAAAGTGGCTGTCAAAATTATTTAAATGTACAATTCAAAATAACTTGAATGTTATATTCAAAGAATTCTGGTCTAGGCAGCTGACTTGTTTGTTCCCTAATTACAGCTTTTCTGAGATTTTTCATTCATTTCCAGATTCATGATCAAAATGCAATAATTCATTGAAGGAAACTCTTGGTTACAGAATGTGTATATTCTGCACCATCAGATATCTCGGGCTGTCTCAATGAGCTTAAAAGCTCTTTCTCACCCCTCATTATTTTCACGTGGCTCTGATTCTTTTACAAAGAGGTAAAGTGGAGACATGCTCCTACAAAAGATATAGATTAAGGTAAAAGAAATCCAGCAGAAAAACAATGCAAGGATGTGGCTTAAGAATGGAGAATGAGGCTAAAATAGGTGGATGCCAAAAATAGGTGAGAACAGAGACATAGCAGCACTAGTGGAGATATAAAGAAAGGGAAAGTAAAAAGTTAAGAGAAAAATGAAAGGGAGTGGCAAAAAGAAAGCAAGAATGTAGTTTTAGGAAAATGATAATATAAAGATGTGCTTGTGTATTTGACAGATATATGTTATTGAAAATATTTTCTCTTCTCAAACTTTACAAAAGAAATATATTACCTAGCATTTAAAACAAAAAATATCCTTGCCCATTTCTTGATAGAAATGTAGACAGATACCAATAGGAAACAGTAAAAAAAATCTATTAAATTTAATAGATTTCTGATATCTAAGAGTTTTATTTTTCTGAAATCATATGTGAAATACTGTGTATATTATCTTGAAAAATTAATACTACCTTGAAACTTAATGGCAGTATATAAAAATCCTTCCCCTAAATTATTCGGGGTTACAATATAGGTTAAGAGTATAGTCTTGTGTTATCAATATATTATTCTAGAAAACATTGACTTTCTGCAAAATTATGCCTGCTAATACTTCCCAAGTAAGACAAAATGCAAATGTATAATTTAATTCAGTCCTTCTTTAAATTACAGGCAATTAGTACTTAATCCCCAAAGGATAACTCTAAACAGAACTGGTTTTTGATTAGTGTCTCTCCATCTACACGTACATGCATTGTCACCAATTATGTACAAGGGTGAGCAAAAGTAGCTTTCCAGTTGCAAGTGACATTCTTTTGAGTTAGTAAAGCCATTGTAATAATCATAACCTGCATGTGTTTTTCCATATGAACAATGGTAGACCTACTTTTCCCTTCCCTGTATTCTTCAGCTTTGTAAAGGTATAATTGACAAATAAAATAGTAATATATTTAAAATGTACAACATGATGATTTGAAAAATACAGTATGGCTCTGGCTGATGTGGCTCAGTTGGTTAGAGCATGTCCCATCATCAAAAGTTTGTGTCTTTGATCCCTGGTCTTGGCTGGTACGATCCCCAATCTGGGCACATGTGAGAGGCAACCAGTTGGTGTTTCTCACATCTATGCTACTCTCTCTTCCTTCTTCTCCCCCCTCTCTCTCTCCAAAAGCAATGAAAAAAATGTCCTCCGCTGAGGATTTAAAAAAAAGTACAGTATAAAAGGATTCCCCTCATCAACTTAATTAACATCCCTCACCTTTTTATTTGTGAGAACATTTAAGTTCTAATCTATTTGCAATTTTTTTTGCAAATTTCAATTATGCAATAGTGTTATCAATGGTAGTCACCATGTTATACATTAGACCTTCAGGCTTGATTCATTTTATAACGGAAATTTTGGACACTTGACCAGATTTTCTCTATTTTCCACACTCCCCAGCCCCTGGCAAATATTTTCCTGCTCTCTGTGAGTTCAAAAACATTTTTTTAAAGATCCCATGTCCCACATGTTAATGATATGATATTAGGCTGTATTTTTCTTTGTCTAGCTTACTATTTCACTTAGCAAAATGTCCTCCAGGTTTATCTGTGTTGTTTCAAATGACAGTATTTTATTCTAAAAGCTGAATGATGTTTTATTATGTATGTGTATACCACCTCTTTATTCACAGTTGACTTAGAGATACTATACGTGAAACATTTCTGAGCCTTCTACCTCTTGTCTGGAATGACCAATGAGTAGGATCAACACACATCATTGCAAAGTGTCAGCCAGCCAGTTTTACTTGCGTCTACTAAGCTTTCAATCTTTTTCTAAATTAATGCACTTCTTTTAAAGTCTCATTAAGTACGTGTGTTCATCTTCTGTTTCCCCAGCGATCCTATTTCAGGGCACAGTGAATGTGTGAGCATGCTTCTAGCTCCTTTCTGCAAATGTAGATCTTATGACTTCTTGTCATATCCTATGTGACACATTCTCATGGAGCTGGAAAAACCCAGAGGGAGCAGAGAAAATGAGAGTGGTACTAGGAAGAGGAGTAGCTAAAGCTATTAAGTATTTTGTTAATGGAACCACATTTTTTCAAAACATTTTCATCAGAGTCATGGCTTTCTATAATATCAACACATACATTTAATTTTGTTATACATAGACTACTTTTAGAAATAAAGTAATTTTAATTCTGTTTAGAAAAAAAATATCAGGGAAAGAAAATGAGTATAATGGCTCAGTATTATTTTTGCTCTTTTTTTTCTTCTTCATGACCCATCATTCATCACAGTCAAAATTATAAACAAAATAATGTGTATGATGCCCAATAATTAGTTAATATAATGTCTTTTCAAAAAAAAATAACAGCCATCAATATCCTTGGAAGAGACATACTTTCTTAAGTCAGGCATTGGAAACCACTGATGTGGTTGAGTATCAATGAGATGAGATACTGTAGAAAAATAAATAGAGCTATTTCTGGTGAGTTACTGTGTTAAACATTTCCCCTGGAGCATGAGAACCTTAGGATCTTTTTAAAAAATATTTTATTTATTTATTTTTAAAGAGGGGAAGGGAGAAAGAGAGAAATATCAATGTGCAGTTGCCTCTCGAGCAACCCCTACTGGGGACCTGGCCAGCAACCAGACATATACCCTGACTGGGAATCAAATTAGTGACCCTTTCGCTTGCAGTCTGGCACTCAGTCTACTGAGCCACACCAGCAAGGGCAGGGCCTTAGGGTCTAAACTGCTTCAAAATAGAATGGAAAGATAGAGACCCCATGTTATAGCCTTCAAACTAATTGTCTATGAATTAATTTTGGGTTCACATACTTACAACTCTCTCAGACAGACTTCATCTCCTCAGACACAAAACATTAATTCTTCATAAAGGCAGACAAATAACTTATTCACTTTTATTTTTAAGCAGCTTGGGAGAACATCATAGGAAAACAACACCCCTTCCCACCTCAAACAGTATCAGCAAGAGTCTCACTTGCTCTTTTGGGCTAAGTTTAGTTTACGCATATCTTGTTGTTGCCTAAAGTAGTTGTGAGTGGTAATTATCTGGAAGCTTTACCTACACAGTTTCAGAATGAATGTTCACTGTTCTTCAAGGAACATTCATGCATCAGTCATGTTCACAGGAAAACTGAAAGGGCATTTTTTTGTGAATATATCCTTCGTAGAACCACATCATCAGATGTGTCCCTGGCTTGAAGTAAAGAGTGGTTATGATGGTGGTGAGACTCATGTTTGACAATGAAAAGAATCTTTATTCACAGAAACAAGATGTTCCCCTTCAAAATACCGTAAAAACATGATTCCATTTTCTGAACAAGTTGCACTGATTTTGCCAAGAGCAGAAGTCACAATTAATGCTATAAAAGGAAGAACCAAAATTAAATGTTTTATTTTTCTCTTGGATGCAAATAGAACAAACCTACATACAGACCCACATACACACACACACGTATACAAATACACAAATTATTACAAACTACAGATATGGCTATATCTTTTTGTAGATACACACACATAACCTTGAATCACTGTAATTGAGAAATGAAGGCATTAGCTAAAAATCATATAATAATTTTCTTATTTTATCAAATGACTCAGCTGGTGATGTTCTGAATTTGGGTTTGTTCTTGAAATTTATCTAAAGTCTACTTTTTTGCCTTGGCTTTGGTCTTCGCTCTTTGAAGTTGGTGCAGCTGAATTCCCTTTTGCAGTATCAATTCTGATATCAATGTACTGATGAATTCATGATATATAATTAATATACTGATGAATTATCATAAAATCATATAATTTACCATCATATGTAATCAGTGTAAGCATGTCAGTAATACAAACTTGTAAGTCATCAGGATGTAGGGCTATAACTGGAATATTTACTGCAATGGATTGAATATTTGTGTCCTTCCAAAATAAACATATTGAAATCATAATCCTAGTGTGATGGTATTTGGAGGTGGAGATTTTGGGAAATAATTAGGTTTTGAGGATGGACCCTTCGTGCATGGGATTAGTGCCCTTATAAGAAGATGCCAGAAAGCTAGATAGCTCTTGTTCTGCCATGAGAGGACACAGCAAAAAGACAGCTGTCTATAAACCAGGAAAATAACACTCACTAACAATCTGGGCAATATGACCCCCTGATCTCAGACTTCCAGAACTATGAGAAAAAATATTTTTTTTCAAAAGCCATCTAGTCTACAGTAATTTATTCTAGCAGTCAAAACTGACTAAAACATTCATTTTGAAATATAGGTAAGCATTCTGTATGCACCTTGGAGTAAAATATTCTTAATATGATCTGTATTTTGTAATTTTGTCCTTAATTGGAATTTTAAAAATATATGTATCATTGCAAGAATAAAATGTTTCAGTAATTAATGGCAATAGTAAAAGTTTTTTTACTTGCCAATTATTTAATAACTTTTAAATAGTTAAATAAACAGAAAAATAGATTGACACTTATTGTGTGAAAAATTTTACCTTTACCTTGGAGAGCCTGAGATTTTAGAAGTTTCAAAGTGAGGTGCAGAATAGTGGGAAGCGTGTTAGTCAGATAACTTGGGAATGAGAATATTATTTATTTTATGTTTATTTAAGTTTTATATATATATTTGAGATTTACCTTTTTGGTTTTGATCTATTCTTTATAGTGTAGCCAGGTATGCTACACCTATTACCTACAGAATAAAATAATTTTTGTTTCATTTTTCATAGTATTTTTTCAATTTTTTAAAATTACAGGTGATATTCAATATTATTTTGCATTAGTTTCAGTGCACAGCATAGTGGTTGTACAATCATATACATAATGTGACTCACTGTTCATGATAATTTCATTCCCCCCAATCTTGCAAACTTTACCTAGACATACCTTAATAATTTTTTTTTTCTTACCTCTTTCTTAGTCTTAACTATTGTATTTTGCTGTGTATAATGCGCACCCATGTTTTTGACCCAAACATTCAGGAAAAAAAATTTTGTTTTAATTAATTTTTTATTTATATATAAAACCAATTATCATATTCCAGGTATTATTTTGCATACGGTTATTATTATTGTTTTTTAGAGTTGTACTTTTAACACATAAGCATAAATAATAGAATTTAAAACATTTATATAGATATAGAATTAGTACTACCCATGTATAATGTGCATCCTTATTTTTTCCTCAAAAATTTGGGCAAAAAAGTGCACATTACACATGGCAAAATACAGAATCTACCTCATCCTTTCTATCCATGGATTGTCTATAAATTCTTTAAGATTCAGGACAAAAGTCTCTCCTTGCAGGAAACATTCAAGATACCTCCAATCAACAAACTCTATTTTTTTTTTCCAGATCAACAATGTGTTCATTTTTTTTAACTCTGTGCTGTAATGGGCCAGAAATCATCTGTGTGTCCAGGTCAAATGACACTGTTGGAATTACCACATTCAAGTTGACCATCGTCCTTTTCTGGGATTACTGAATGTCTATTTCTAACTAGTTCCCTTGAATGAAATTTTGTTCCTTCTATCAATCTATTTTCTACCCCAGTGATTTTCTACTGTTAGGCTATATATAGCATAAAGTACATTTCCAATTTTTCATTAGCAATATCATGATATTTTAATGAATACCTGAATTTAATTTTAACTAGAGCTTTATAAATAAACTGTTAAAATAATTTGACAGGATACTGAGGAGTCTGGGTTACATAAAACTGTGGGGTACAACTTGCTTCAAGTCATAATATAGAATTTCTACTAGGAAAACCTAATATATACTAAAACATGTAAACAATTAGCTTCTTGTTAAGTAGGAAAACAAAATTTATTCAAAAGTGATATACAAATGAAAGGTGGACAAGGAATCAAATTTAGTCTGTGGGTATTTTCTAGAGCCTGTACATCATCATTATGTTACTCTAATGTCAGCATTGTAATTGTTATTCAGTTGTTTGTTTTGCTTTTCAAACTTATACAGCCTTTATGTTTGTCTCTAATCTTTTTAATATATGTCCACAATTCCTCATCATCAGTTTTATAATCACAGTGTTTGACAACAAAACCTTTCATCTTAGTAACAAATCTGATCTAATCTGATCTAATCACACACTTAAGGTGAAAATTTATATGTCTGAATGGAGATACTTTTATATATTTAATTGTAGGATGTTGCCTCAGATCCCTCAGGGGTATGAGGTAATATACATTGCATTTACCTTATTACTTTTCTAGAAGTTAAACATTCTCTCACTTCTAATCGTATATAGTCCTATCAGTTTCAAATAAGAGATTGTGGCTTTGTATTTAAAGTATGTCTCCCAAAGCAAATATTTGTAATGACTGATATTCAGTGATGTGTTCCAAAAGGTAAATCTGATCTCACCTGTTTGCTCCTCAAAACTCTTAGTATATTTTCAGTTCCCTCAAGATTCAAGCCCCTCAACCCAGCACAAGTGGTCCCTTGTGATTTTGTCTTTGGTAACATCCCCATCCTCTGCCCCTGTTCCAGTCGTACTGAAGTTCTCAGAAACTGCCTGTACTCTTTTGTAACCTACCAGTTTGCCAAATATTTATTTCTCAGCCTCACATTTTTTCTTTCTTTCTAGCCAATTTATTAACTCCTACTAGGTTTTGCATTAGCAGTTTAGTTTACTTACCCCAGTGACTTAGCTTGTCACTGTCATGGGTTCTCACTGTATCTTGCCTTTTCTCCAATTATAGCATTATTCTGTTATATATTCTATATAGTATACTTACTCCCACTTTATTTTATCTTTAAATGCTGAGACTCTCCTGTTGACTTCATTGTATTTTCAATTCTAAATAGAATGGGCACCCAGTAAATACTTGTTTTTTTTTAATGTATCTCTGAGGGGAGATAGTATTTGTTGATTTTTGGTGATGTAGGTTGGAATATATGTAAAGATTTTATAACCTGGAATAATCAATAAGTAGGATTTTTTAGGTAGTCCTCAGTCTTCAAATGTCTCTGCTTAGGTTTCTTTTCTTTCTCTTTTTCTAAAGATTTTATTTATTTATTTTTAGAGAGAGAGGAAAGGAGGGAGAAAGAGAGTGAGAGAAACATCAATGTGAGAGAGAAACATTGATTGGTTGCCTCTCACAGGCCCCCAACTAGGGACCTAGCCAGCAACCCAGACATGTGCCCTAACCAGGAACTGAACCAGCAAATTTTTGGTCCATAGGCTGGTCCTCAATCCACTGAGCCACACCAGCCAGGGCCAGCCTGGTTTTTAATGAATGTATTTTAAACATCCTGATGTAAAAATCACTGATGAGCATCTGAAATGCATGTACCAGATATTGTCGATGAAAAAACAATTTCAGTATTATGATGGCCAAAAAGTCCATGTGGTTTTTCCATAAGTAAAAGACACATTTTTCATTTTCACCAATAACTTTATTGATTTGCGTATTTTGAGTATGTTGGCTCTCTCCTGCATGGTATAACATTGATTGTTCTCAATTAATTTCTCAATTTGATTGCTGTCAACTTCAACTGGTCTACCTGACTATGGAGTCTTGTCCAGTGAGACATCTCCAGCATGAAACTTCACAAACCACTTTTGACACATTCTATCAGTCACAGAACCTTCTCCAGACACTGTCCAAATCTTTTTTTTTTTTTTTTTGCGTTTCAGTTGTGTTTTTACCTCTCTTGAAATAATAAAGCATAATATGCCGAAGATGCATATTTTCTTCCATCTTCAATATTAAAATGGCTACACAAAAATTCACCAATTTTGATGATTTTTAAATGCATGCTGATATGACAGATGTCAAAATACAGTTTAAAAAATGGTTTTGAATGAAGTTAAAGACAACTAAACACCATCAGAGCCATCTTACAGGAAAAAAAACCAAACAAACTTTTTGGCCAACCCAATACTTTATAAATCAGACATGTGGATAATGACATTGACATTTGATTAGGAAAACTAATGTCTGACAACTTTGTTCATAGCCATAGTTTAATCACTTCATGTTTTAATTAAAGATGAATTTTTAAAATTTGTTCATTAGTTATTAGATATTATTAGTTTATTAGTTAATCTCCAAGGTTTTTGGGGAGTATGAATAGAAAGACAGTAATAATTAGAATTCTCTTTTATAATGGCTTGACAGATATGATGTGAAAGAAAGAGACACATTTTAGGGATGCAAACAATTTTTTGTTAATCTTTTAATTTGATAGATTTCAAACTTCAAGACCATTTGTGAAATGAATGGGAATTCATCTTTTCCTTTCAATAGGAAAAGGAACTCTACTATACTCCGTACCCAGATTCACCAATTGTTTTATACATACACTTTTTTCCAAACCATTTTAAAGTAATTTGGAGACATCATACTCTTTAACCCTAATTAGTTTAAGTGGTGTTCCTAAGGACTTTGTCTCTTATAACCACAGTTAACAAAATCAGAAAATGTAATATTGATAAGGTTAGATTATCCACAGTATGTATTTAAATGTTAAAATTATCATAATAATCACTGGTAGCTTTTATCAATTTAATCTCCTTTAACCTCAGTACTGACTGAGCTCTTCTTTCCTCAGCTTTTCTTTCTTTTTGACATTGACATCTGGAGGAAGAAAAGCTGTTCATTTTGTAGAATGTCCCTCAATTTGGGTTTTTCTGGTGTTTCTTCATGATTGTATTTATGGTATGCATTTTTGGCCCAGAAGCAATGTTGTGTCCTTCTTAGTACATCACATCTAGAAACACATGGCATGGGTGTGTTTCAGTATTGACAAGGCTTGATTTATTAGTTCAATAATGTTTTTAATCCAGCAAACATTTGTATATACCTATCAAGTTCCAGAAGCTATGCAATCTCCTGTTTTAAATATATTCAACATGTAGTCTAATCAAATTTTACTAGTGATTACAAATTACTGGGAACCAGTGAAGATATAGACCCTCTAAGGAGTTTTATATATCAATACAAAGAGATGAGATATAAAAGCACATAATTGGAATACAATTTAATAACTGTTTTATGCCTATCTTCTTAAAGCTTTCCTAATGACTCTTTAAAGAGTTTTCTTCCTGGTCTGACCTTCCATACCAACATAATGTAAAAGAGAGGCTATATGGCTTTATGTCTGAAGTTCTGGGTTTTAGTCTTTATGAGGTGGACTCTGGAGGTCCCTGTTTGGGTGCCAGCTGAGGTGGAGGGCGGACTCCGTCCCGCAGAGTATGCTCCAGGTCGTCACAGATAGGGAAATAAAGTAAGTCATCCCAGACACTTTTCTTGGTCTGCCAGAGGAATGGGGTGGCACTTCCCTCTAGTGGAGAATGCCCCGAGCCCCGGTGCTCTATGGCTTTTATTGAGAACCATTTGTGTAGGGGTATACAGCATGGATGCAACACTCATCAATCAATGTCAAAGGCAATGTTTACAGAAAACAAATAGAGATCATAGATAACAACGGAAGGAACACAAGAGATTTGCCTCAGGTCAGGGTCTGGTAGACAGGGTGGGGATCATTCAGCCCTGAAACCTGGGAGACTGATCACATTCTATGCTCAACCCTAAATATTAGTACTCATTAACTCGAGGGCATTCTTAGCAAAGTAAGTTTCATAGGATTAGTGCATTCCTTTTCCAGGCCTAGTTGTTCCAGGGAACTGCCTCATCCAGTTTAGGGCTGTACCTGCTTTTAGTATTGTTTCAAGCCTCAGCCAGGCCAGTGGGGCAGAGCATCCAAGAGATAAGGACACTCCTTTCAGATAGAATGAGAATTCAGGCCATAACAAAGCCAAAGGGTGAGGGTCTTTTTACTTTTCTCCATGTCCTCCAAGTTCTTCCCTGTTGCCCATGCAGCTGTGCCTGGCTTAGGTTGCCCCTGCTATCGAAGGGTCTTACCAGTCATTGACTAACCAGCCATCCTCCAGGGCCAAGCAGGGTGATGTGAGGCAGGAAAGGGCTGTGCCCTTGCCAAGGGTACAGGTTTTGTCTCCTTATGGTCAATTTTCCCAAGACCTCCTTGTTCAGCTCCAGCCTTGGGGCTCTCTCACCTGTTGGCGAGGCAACAGTTCCTGAAATCAGATGAGATGGTTCCCAACACTGTATACTCTCACCTGTTAGCAACGATAACTTAAAATGTACTCACACTCTTGAACATTCCTATTAAGTGATAATAACAAGTAGGTATTTACTGGTAGATTACATGAAAACATTTGTGAAAACATTTAGTTATCTGTAAATTCCACATGAAGGTCAGATAGTATTATTTGTTTTGGTAAATATAAATAGAAAAGCCATAGGATTTGCAGCCAGTAGTCAAACAAAATGGAATAATAGTACTAAATTCTTCATAGGACTTTGATAAGGATCATATTTCATAATTTTTTTGAAAGTGTAAACTGAAATAAACACTTAAATTGGCTTATGATAATTGTGTTGATTTGAGCATCATACAAGGTTCAGTTTTTTTAATGCCTCTATCTCCTTCATTGTTTAGAAGAAACTGATTTTTCTTTGTATGTTTCAGAGATGTTTTTAGTGTATCATACTGAGCGACCTTGTAGATGTTCTTGATTACATTTTTCATGTATTATGAGCTATAGTTGGTGTCTTTATTGTATGCATCAAATCTCATGTTATGAAAATACTTTTTAAATGTTTTTAGAACTCAATTTATATCAATTTAATACTCTCATTAATGTATTAGGGCATAAAATGGTTGAATGCATAGAATGGAGGGTCAGTGAATAAGCAGAAGACCTGGATTCCTACCTGCTGAGGTTTTATAGAAGTTATCTGTCCTCTTTAGACATCAGTTTTCCTTTTTTTTACGTTATATTATATGTTCTCTGAAAAAATTTTCAAGTGCTCACCCTCTTCTCAATTTTTGCCTCTGCCTTAAAAGAATTCAAGGAAAACAGTATCATGAAAATATTTAAAGTATCTGATGTTAACTTAGAAATAAAAGAAATGAAAGCAAATAAACAAGCACATTATTTTTTTAGTCATTTTACAAATGCGTAAGCGATAATAAAAATGAAAAACTTACACTATTTAGCCTATTTGCATTACTCATCTTTTCATCTTTTGGCACTTACTTCTTTTGCCCTACTGAACAGTAGTTACCCATGTGTCACTGAAAAGATCTGAAATGTTCATAAATGATAGTAAATGGTCTCTGCTAACTGAGACCATGTCCAATTTAGCCTTGAGTAAGAGCATTTTAACCTTGGCACACACTGAACACCATTTCCTGTCAGCTTCAAAGAGCACACTTAAACCCAATTCCTTCAGATAGTTTCCTCAGCTTTCTTGGCTTCTAAAGAGAGTACAATTTATTGATGACTCTGCCCATGACTAGACATCCAGTGTCTGTGTTCTCAAAGACAACGTTTTAGCTGCCTGGGTTTTTGGTAATAACACATAATAATCTTATTTGAGTAATTTCTCAATAGCATTAAAGTACTGTCTATCTGATCTATAGCCCCTTATTATGATTAATTTCTCCAGTCAGTGTCCTCAAGTCTAGCAGTGCATGGTAAGTGGTATTATACCACTATTAGTATGATCCTAAGATGACTTAACAACGTGGCCAACAGGATAAAAAGCCAAATAACCTCATACCAGGGAACAATGAAGGGATGGATATAGTAAACGAGCAGTTTATCTTGTGAGTTTCTTATCCAGGGTTAAAGGGATGAATGACTTGATATGAATTTACCTAACTCAGTAAAAATCTATACTTAACTCTAAAGAACATGCTAGCAAAGTAAGGTCACATACACATATACACACATGTCCACATAATTGGACACACAAAAACAAGATAAAACCAAAAAATATTCACCTAACTAATCAGGAATATTAACATAAAAATGCATTATGTAGGAGAAAATAGAAATGGATTTCTGAGAGTTCTATGGCATAATAAGAGGCAATGTATGCAGAGGAAAAACATGTTGATTTTTCAGAAAGAGAGACCTGTTATAGCTCTGTCACTTACTATATAGGCAACTTGTAAATGAGAAAATAATACTGACTCTAAAAAATTATGGTGAGAATTCAATGAAAAGACCTATGAAAGTTCCAAGTGCCTAGTACATGGGTCCTTAATTAACACCAGCAATACTTCATTTGTTGAAGCATTTTCATTTGAAGAGTCATTGCATCATGTATGTGATAACTGATAGAATTATTACTTTAGTACAATGCAGAATTTTTTTGTACCTTATACTCCTTTCTTTTTTTTTTATTTCATGAGTTGTTTGCATTGCCACTGTCAGGTAGGCAAAGAAAGAGGTAAAACATACACAATCCACTTTACAATGTGTTAAGAGCTTGGCAAATAATTGGTTCTTCAGTAGTGTAAAAATAAGAACTACAATAAGATCTAAGAGTTACATTCTTTATTTCATTCTTTTGGATGTTAGAAATAAGAGTTAGCTAGTAAGAATGTTGGGTCCCCCCCACCAATAGTGGCTAACAAGGTGGGATATGTTGTGATGTCAGCAGCGAGGACCCATGAGTTTGAATTTCCAAATAAACAAACAAGAAAGCTGATTCTTTTATATGTATAAACCAATTACAAAATAAAATGAGTAAATTAATAAATAAACAACATAAATAAAAGAAGGCCAACTGTAATATGAGGAATTATTTGTCAGATACTGGTATTTTCTTAGTTATAATCCAATTGTAATTTTCTTTCAGATTGTTGGCAGAGATTTTGTAAGCAGAGGTTTTATAGTACTAAATCAAGACTTTTTAAGGCCTCCAGAAATCATCTAAAATCTAGAAAAGTAGATGAGATTAAGTAAAGCTTTCTTCAGTTTTACCCAGAAACCATAACACTTTTCCACGTGGCAGGCTGTCAGGTATTTCCCTCAGTTCCAGGCAGACATCATGAGGCATGAAAATCAAAAGCTAAACCCCTTAAAAGGCAGAGGCAATGTTTTTCTTTTCCATAGCAGTCAAAAATGATCACAAAAAACCTTTAATCTATTAAATTAGTTTCACATATTTGATAGATGAAGAATCTTTAAGAAAATTCCCAAATGGGCCAAATTCTAATTTATCCTTCTTTTGGAAATTCTTAAGACTCGTAGATTAATGCTCCTGTTCTTAGGTGATGTGGACAAAGGTGGCTGTGCCCTTTATGCTGAAAGGTAGTCTCTTGATGTGTAGAAAGAGGAAAAGGAATAGTAGCTACTAATCCTCCATGTGAAACCACATTTGATTTGACTATATGCTGACTGGCTGTTTGATATGGCTGTCTCTAGAAAAGGATCAGAAAAATGTGTCCTCCTTTGTAAGTTCCAATAGAATTAAAGGAAATTCAGTAAGATATCTCTATGAGTTCACATCTGTATCTCTGGGAAAGCAATAGAAAACTAACATACTAACCTACCTACCCACATGCTTAAAAATAATTGGTGGACATTTAACACCAGGCTCTTAGAAAAATGTGGGTGGGAGTTGGAGCAGAAGATACCTATTTATAAAATGTGGTGGATGGAGGAAGAAGCCTTGGTCCATACACTTACCTCTCTTCCTGGACCATAACTAAACTGTATTGGATCCTGTCTAAAGGTACTGATCCTCCAGAAATCTATGGTGAATGTTTGGGTCTCAGTGTTAACTGAATAAGCAAGATACACACACACTCCCCTGTAGGAGAGTTCTACCCTCTAGTAATGTTCTGTCTTTTACCACTGTTCTCATAGGCAGAATCCAAGTGCATGAGTAGGCAGGTTTCCAGAGAGACAGAAACAATAGTATATAGACATAGATAGCAACATCCATACAGATGTAGATATAGATAGATATATGGGGGCATAAACACATATACACATTTATGTATATATATGAAGATTTATTATGAAGAATTATTTCATTAGATTGTGGAGGCTGAGAAATCCCATGATCTGCCTTTTGCAAGCTAGAGAGCTAAGAAAACTGGTGATATAATAACAGTCCAAGTCCAAAGGTATGAAAACCAGGGGAGCTGATAGTGTAAGTCCTAGTTCAAGGGCAGAAGAAGACAAATGTCCATGCTCAAGTAGGCAGGCAGGAAGAAAAGTGGTGAATTCTTCTTTTCTCCACTGATAAACCCATTCAGGCTTTCAACAGATTAGATGATGCCCACCCATGTTTCGAAAGATAATCTACTTTCCTTAGTTCACTGATTCAAATACCAATCTATCTGGAAGAACTCTCACAGACCTGACCAGAGATGATGTTTGGTCTGGGCACCCCATGGCCAGTCAAGTTAACACACAAAATTAACCATCACACTGAGGTTGTCCTCTAGGCTGTCTAGGCCAGACTCCAAAGCAGCGGCAGCTAGCTGCTCATTGGTCCATTTTCTCTTAAGACTCAGCTCTAGAAGCACTACCCTGATTATTATTGGCTGAATTGATGTAGTTTGCTTAGAAGAAAATGTTAATTACTACTAAGAATTAAAATATTAAAAAAAGCTTATAAAGAGGTGATCAGTGACTAGTAGAAAGTTCTTATGTTTACTCTTCATAAGAAAATGTGGTATATATAAAGCTGATACTTGCTAACATTTTCTCATCTCCCAAGTCATTTAGTGAGAGAGAACTTGAACTGCACTACAGGATCCAGCAGCAGTAAGGCCTGCTTGAGTGTGGTTGGTAGGATAATAATATGGGTGTACAAATTTACAGTTTCAATTTGAACATTTCACCTAAAATGTCATATGATGTGCTTGAATGTGATATTGTTATATTATAAAATTGCATGCTTATAATTTTGTAATACAAGATTTTGTAATGAAAAGGGCATTATTTGTTCCGAGCCATGTATTTTCAGCAATTTAAGCCAATCCAACAAATATTTTCCAAGGACCTACTTTTAAAATACTTAAAAAAATTATTATCATACTATCAACCACCATTTATACAGTATCAGGCACTTTGTTAATTGCTTTATATTTAAAACTTCACATTAATCTCAGAATAGATATAATTATCAGTCCTCTTTTTATTTGAAGAAAAGTCATTGTGTTAAACACGCCAAGGGGTCTAGAATGAGAAACTTTTTTTTTCCCTAAACTCAAGAAATTTCTTGTCCCAGAGAGAGAATTAGCTGAATACATATATACACACATATATAAACATAGATAATATAATATTAATATAGCCTATAGCAAGAGAGTTATTTACTCTTCATAAACGTACAGAGGCAATGCCTACCTAGAGGGGAAAGAATGGTTCATGGATGGGGTGGCATCTGAGAAGTGTCTAGAGGGATAATATTATTGACTTATTTATTGAACAATTAGCATGCACTAGGCTCTGCATATACTTTTTTCTAATAATTATACCTTTCCTTCCCTGATTAATGCAACCTGTTTTCTTCTATAACTTAAAGAAATTGTTTACTTGTTTGCAATTTTACTTGCACTATAAGAGGTCAAGAGAGACACTGAAAAAACAACCATATTACAGAAAGATACTTAAGAAATTAAGTCATATGAGAATTAAGAATTACCATTTAAACTATAAATTAATTTTTTGAAAAAACTATATTTTGTATCAGTACAAATACCCATTTTAATTCTATTGTACATTCTACATTCAAACAATGCCTACCAAAGGTTTACAAACTCATGTACATTTGCACTAATTTTTTTGGCTCTCATAGCAATTCTGTGTCTGTTGGCAAGACAAGTTTTGCATCATTGTAACACAGGAAGCACAGGATGAGAGGGTGAGTTGACTCCTTCAAAGCCCATTGACTGATGTCTCTTTTGAATTTCCACGTAGTACATAATGTCACCAGTAAAAAAAAAGATTCAAGTACATCTTTAAGAAAGATTTAAAACAACAAGCCTTTCTGTAACAAACTGGTTTTTATTTAAAATATAGTTATCCTTGATCAGTGAAGGAATGATTTTATAATCAAGTCTTCTCAATTGAAGTTTTCAGTTTCAGAAGAGGAATAAAGTTTCTAGTTCTGTTCATTTTGTTAACATTAATACAGAGGACTTAAATATGATTACACACTCAATAATGGTGAAGAAAGACAAAGGAAACTCAGTATGAAGTTGACTTTCTCAATATGCATATATCTCTAATAATTCAACTTATATGACTAAAGATTCACTGGCTCTGCTGCCCAGAATGACCGAGGTGGCCCTGTAAAAAGAAACTAGAACATGAGTTGTTTCTTTTCACTTGAATTGGGTAGTGCAACATTCTCCTTCATGCAGAGCTTCAGCACAAAGAGGAGCCGAGCTGGTAAAGTGATATTCCTTTCTTATTATAATAACTGAAAAAAATTCTGATTTTGAAACTTCCTAGACTTAACTAGATTCCTGTAGGGCACTTAGGGAAGGAAGTCCCTAATGGGGCAGAGATCCTAAAAGTAGAACAAAAATTTCACAGTCTTTTACATCAAGAGGGACCTCTATTTTGTGCCTGAGGTCCATTCAAATTAAAATCCATGTAGCCCCTCTTTTACACTTAAAAAAAAATCAAGCTTTTGAAACATACTTTACTTCTCATATTTGCCTCTGA
The DNA here is from genome assembly GCF_021234165.1 of Pteronotus mesoamericanus. Taxonomy (NCBI): domain Eukaryota; kingdom Metazoa; phylum Chordata; class Mammalia; order Chiroptera; family Mormoopidae; genus Pteronotus; species Pteronotus mesoamericanus. The sequence continues at coordinate 12,424,535 of NW_026555245.1, forward strand.
GGAACTATCAGAGAATGATCCAAATGTTTAACATGACAAATTATGTTACTTATATAATAGGATTCCTGCAAACCTGAAGCCCTGGATACTAAAAGACATCAGGATGAGAAACCTGTGGTAGAATGTATCACCTAAGGCTTTCCAACCAAGGCTTTGGGGAAGCAACAATAGTGGCAAATCTAGTCCTTACTGCTTTGCAGCAACAGTTAACATAAGTAAAGAGGTCAAGCTTTTTCTGTGGGTAAACTGACAAAGTTGAAAGCAACAAAGGCCTTATAAGTGGTGGTCCCAAGCACTAACCAAAGAACAAACCTCTTGTGTACTCTGTGGAGAGGTCGGGGTTGCACGTTGATTCTTTTAACAACCTCCCGTATGGAGGGAAAAGTGTGGTCACAGACTTCATCTTCAAATACAGGGCTGATAACACACATTGGCAGGGTCCTGCTCCTCACACTTGAACAGATGACAGGATTTACATTTCTCTGTTCACCAAGTTGTTGATCTCTTATGAGTAGCTCAGTCAGAGGCATCCTTTTGTTCTATACAAGAGGAAAAATGCATTACTGTTTCTGAGCTTACAGCATTCCAAAGCTAAATTTTAACTTACTTTGTAACTGGAATCAAGGTGTTTAAATAATGCAGACACACACTCATACAAAGATTCATTCTGATGTTCAAATGAGACTCTAATGACAACAGTTTCGCATCTTAATAACTGCAGTTGCACAGCACAGAGACTTAGTATTTCATTTTCCCTCAATTAGCCTTCCCAAAAGATGCTGAATATTCAGCATAATTATTTTAGGGCCAAAAAGATTGCCTTCATTGCTAACAGTAATGGCACCCTATGGCTAACCACTTGTGGTAGTAAGTACAGTTTGGTGTTTTGTTTTGTATTTTTTATTACTGTACATTTCAAAAACTAGAGTAAATAAAGTATATGTAAGATAGCTAAGGTATTGATATGGAAGTCCAGACTATATGTTTGCATAGTTTTTATTAAAAAATGTGATTATCCTAATAAAAAATAGTTTACTTTTGCTTTATTCTTTAAAAGTTTGTTGCATATTGCCTATATTAGTCACTGTTAGAGAGATAAAACTTTGTGATATCTGACATTGAAGAGCTTACCATCTGGTTAGAAATACCAGCAACAAGTCTTCTGGTATAGAGACCTTTCCAGATAAATGCCTGACACATTAACATCTCAGTAAATCACTGTGAATGAATGAGTGAGTGAATGAATGAATATTTAAAAAATAACTTAGAAATATGAAAGTAAATAAAATAATTGGCAAAGGGTTGTACCACTAAATATTACAGACCTCTTGCCACTGGTATTAGAGAAGCAAGAACAATATAAACTCAAATGGTTAGGGAGGAGGACCTCTTTGAACCTCAGGTTCCTTACCTGTAAAGTACCTATTTATATTATGTCATTTATAATGAATTAATTGACACTGTCTTTGAAAAATACTTTGCAAGACATAAAGTCTCTGCTCAATAATAGGATACTGTATCTCATAGGGAAAAAGTGAAACTTAGCTTCAAATGATGGATATGGTTTTGCTGGCTAGGAATATAGTAAATATACACTTCTATGAAGAAAAGAGGAAGGCATGCCTAGGAGGCAGCAAAAGACCTGTACGCTGAACATATTGGTTTACATGTGTGGTATAGGATTGGTAATGGAAAGGTACGTTGGAGTTAGAACAGAATTATAGAATTTTATAATATAGAAAATGAGTCTCAGTGAAGAGGCAAGGGGACAGACATCATGATGAACATGATGTTTTTACAGTGTAATGTGGAGGAAGGTGAATAGTCAGAATTGTAAATAAGGAGAGCTTAAAGTCTCGAAAGCTGCCTGCAGGCATCAGTTCAATCTAGATGGCATTTGCTAGGACCACATAGGACAGGATATGAAGTCATCAATAGTTAAGCTCTGATGGTGACTGATAAAATACAATAGGCAGAAGATATAAAAATGTCATCTCAGTAGTGTTTCTTAATGTTTCAATAATGTTTTATGTAAACATATAACTCTCAAGACTCCGTTTTGCTTATCTACAGATAGGCCTTGCGGACTATTTACTCTCTCCTTACTAACATCAAACTAAATGACAATAATTTAACATTAAAAAAACTTGATTATTAATTACTAGTTAAAGGAGATGTTTAATATTGATTGGTTAAAACATCTCAGGTCAACTGGCTATCAGACTTAATTGAAAAAAGAAATACCAGAAGTGATCCGGTGAACAAAAGCCTTCATTGGGTTATCACTGATAATATATATTAGAGATACAGAAGATAAAAGAACTTTGCCTGTTCTTAGCATGCAAATTCTACTAGGTGATAGATGACATAGCTGTAATTAACACTAGGAAATGATGCTTTCCAACGATTTAAAATTTTCTTTTTTTTTTATTCAGGAAAATTAATCACATACAAATTCAGTTATCAACACTCTGTGTGTGAAGAAAAATCCTTGAAAGTGTAACCTCTGGTAGACCTTCGTCATTTTTATTTTTGTGAATCTAAAGGAATAATATAGAATTTTATATATGTATATGAAATTTTATCAAGGTGTCTGTATAAACCTATAGAAAAGCAATGATTTTAAATTTGTTTAGTATTTTTGAGCATTATATGTGATACTCCTTACAGAAATAAGAGAAAGTGTAGTTTCTTGAATATGGATGACTTTTCTCTAACACTGATTAAAAAATGCAGAGTATAAACATATGAAAGTAATAAGGAGCAGGAGAGCGGTACCTTTACGCTTAGGCATGTGCTGGAAGTCTTACTTTTTTAAGTTCCCTTACTTAAAAGAGAACAGAAAGTATTCAGCCATTGACTTCTGACAGTTTTCCTTTTTAGAAGTTTTAAGCAGCAAATGAGGAGAGCCTGTACTGTATTTCAAAATAAGGGAGCTTATTGATAATTAAAACTGTTGGAAATATTAGAAGTTGACCACACTTTTTCAGAGTTTAATGAGCCAAAGAAGGAAAGTACTGTGTAGTTCTAATCATCTGGTAACTACTAGAAAGTGCTGTTAGATAATGAATTATCTATTTGGCTGGTGGGAATCCTCTGAAAGTTTGTATCTTTTCTAGAAAATGGAGATAATAGTAATTGCTACATAATTTCTGTATCTACCTGCTTAAATATGAGCTCTTCACTTGGGAGTACTTTTCTTTAAATTTTCTAGATCCCCTTTGTTGCCTGGAACCAATCAGCAATGCCACTCATGAAGGGTGCCCTGAGCCCAGACTCAGTCCCCTGTGAGTAATAATCAATGGGAATACCATCTTCAGAATTTGCTAGGTTATCCTTTGGGATTGGTGAGAGAGAACAATACTGTTATGACAATGTGTCCTGGACCTGTTCCAGTCCTACTTTTTTTCTCTTCACTCCTACCACCCAAGCCAAATGGTTTGGACCATTTGGACTAATATAACAGAATACCACAGACTGGATGGTTTATAAACAGCAGAAATTTATTGCTCACAGTTCTGGAGGCTGGAATTCCATGACCTGGGTGCTTACATGACTGGCTGAGAGCTCCCTGCTGAGTTGCAGACTTTTCATTGTATCCTCATGCAGCAGAAGGGACCAGAAATCTCTGTGGAGCCTCTTTTGTAAGAACACTAATTCCACTCATAAAGATTCTAGACTCTTGGCTTTACCACTTCCTAAAGGCTCCCCAAGCAATGCCATCACCTTTGGGAATTAGAATTTTAACATTTGAATTTGCTAGGGACACAAACATTCAAACCACAGCCCCACCACAAGTAGGGTTAACCAGGTACCCCCCAAATTTCCAGGAGTCATGGCTATGGAGCCATTGTGGAGCCCTATACGTGGGCCTTACTTTCCAGAAGACCACTTTGCAAATAATCACTTTTTTGTGGTATCAGTAGAAATTGGGCCATTAAAATGGTGTTTCCACGTTAATTTGAGTTATTCAAATAATTAATATAACCAGGGTTCTTGCACAAAATCTCCACATAACCTGTCAGCCATATTATTAATATTATTCAGAAATGTGATTTTAAAATTACCTAGAATAATGATTTAATTTTTTTTCTAGTAGTCATCTGTGAAATTTAAACTCTAGTGACTGACATCAGTAAACCAAATATAGTTTCCTGGGAAAAGACTTTTGAAAAGCAACATTTCAGTGCCATAAAGTTGTTAAGGGTGATTTCTCAAAAAGTCATTAAATTGAATATATTTTGCTTCATAAAAAACTCAATATTTTTCCATTCACTTCTCACAACTCACCATGAATTAGCAAAAACATGCCATGGCCTAATATACCTGAACTTGATAAACCCTAATCTAAAGGAAATGTCCAGAGCCATAGAGAAAATGTGTTCTCTGAGGGGAGAGAAGCACAGAACTGGAGTCTGTAGAAGCACCACCCACACTTAGCACCTGAACATGACATAACATTTGCACCTTTTCATTTTGCACCAAGCAATCACCAATACCTTTCACCTCTATCCTCCCTGTTTCCCCTTACTACCACTTTCAACAATAAACACAGCACACACTCACCTTCAGAGGTCATAACAATAGAAAACAGCCCTATCTTATTGTGAGATCTGAGAGCTCCAGATATACAATATATCTGGGCTATTCTGTATTGAGACAGGAGTCAGATTGAGAACAGATTTCAGTAGAGAAATTATTTCTATTGTACTGGAAGTGGGTCATAATGATTAGAAATTAATATACTAGCCTATTACCACAATTTAATTAGTAATAAAATAGCAAGAAGACTTAGTCCATAGGCTTTCCTGAAGGACATACACAAATAAAAAAACTAAATGTTATTAAATCTCAGATCTCTCAATTTTCTATTTTGTTAATATGATGGTGGTCAGTGGGTTATTGGGTTTTATTTTTTTGTTTATCATTAGAGTTTTAGCTTTAAAAACATATTTTAAGTGTATTGAAAGGAAAATATACTTAGTAAAAAATATATGAAATAGGCAAATTGGAGTTAGCAGATGTTGGTCAATCAGTTTATCCAATGCTATCAATGAAGCGAAAATTGCATACAAGATTAACAAAACTATGAATATTTTTATATTCATTAGAAAATTTAGAGAAAAGGTTGAGAGATCTGTATTTAATTTGGCACCAGTCTAGAATGCTAGAGCCTACAAAAAATGACCAGAAATGTGATATGGGATACCATAGAAGTCCATCTGTGAACCAATACCATAATTTATAGAATAAAGTGTTTAAAATAAAATATTTATGGTATCTTTTTTAGTTGTAATATTTTATGCTTTAAGTTCTAATTTATATAATTTTATCAGGTAAGATTTGATCTTATCTGATCAGATATGTGGAGAAATATATTATTATATTAATGTGCCAGGTTTAGCAATACCTTTTCACTGTATTTAAACTAAATTTGTAATTAGTAAGAGTACATTTTAAAAGAAAGAATATATAAGACAGTTTTGAGACATAAAATTTTCTTTCAATCTGTTTCTTATAGTTAAAAAGCCTACTATATCTTATAATTAATATATATATACACACACATACACATACTGATTAACAATCTTATCTAGTTTGTTAGGATTTAGAATAATGTATCTACTGTTGCTTTGAAATTGCAAAAATATGACCTATAAGGGAAAACTCATCAGTTTAAAAAATATACATTATTTTTAAAAGAATATACCCTAGATGGTTTGGTTAAGCCATGAAAAGAAAAATGTTATGGGGGATTAAATGGAAAAATAAAGTGAAAAATCAATGGAATAGGCTACTTGACTCCATTGATACTATATCAAGAGGAGTTAAATTAGAGAAAATGTAATTTAAAATTCTACAGAGTTTATTGAATGCTTTCCAAATTGCACAGGTGTGATCTTTTGGACTCAAAGTAATGTTGGCAATGCAGAGAAACAGGTGGAAAAAAATAACCCATCCTAGGATAATGTGTGAAGACTAGAAAATATTGATGGCATATTGACATGATTAATAGGATGTAGTGTTATCAGAAGAAAAACAAAATTGGCAGCACTAGTACTTGAAAGGGGAACAGCTGAAAGAACTGTTGAAGGAGCAGTTGGTGAGAAGAGAGAATAGACACTGTCTTCTGAAAGCTGGGCTGGAAAGAATCTGTTGGGAAATTTGGAAATTTACTTTTTCGGTATCTTTGAAGAAAAAAATAAAATGTACATTACTATAACCAACAAGTTACATTTTCCAAAACGTATGCATCAATCTTATTTTATTTAACAAGTATTAATGTTATGATTTTTAAGTTGAGGAAGCAAGTATATAAACTCATTAAGTGGCTTTAGATTTTTAAATTTGTATGTTATTATAAAACTGAGGTGAGATCGCAGGTAATCTTGATTCATGGTTGTCTCACTGTATCATTGCATTTTGTAGACAGACATTGGAAATCTTCATAAACATAAAGATATAAGGCAGATTTGGCAAGTTAAAGAGTTTAGTTATAACATTGGTATACATAGGTAAGCATTAGTAAGAAAACCAGAAAAGGAGCTCAATAGGAAGGATAGGAAAGTAAGAAAATTGATAAAAAGATTAAGAAAAAACTTATATGTGTACAGTTGGACTGGATGTAGAAAAATTATTAGAAAAGATCCTAATGGCTTTTAAAAGATAAGAGGGAAATCAAGGGCAGCCCATTTGTTGAAAAATTCCTAGGAGTCCTGCGCCTGGCATGTGGGCCCTTTGTTATGTCTCCACTCTATTCTATAGCTTTTCTTCTACGTCTCTTCATGAATCCCAAACCTTTTCTTTCTTGTAGATTTCTAATAATTTGTGAAATCTGGATCCTTTATCATAAAGCCTCAGTACAGGCAAATCTCATTCATTAATTCTATCATTTCTTTTATATAACCCCCTAGCCGTAATTGTTCCATTCTCAGATCTTCTGGAACATGTGCTTAAATCTTCTTGTACAAACCATTCATTTTAACTTACTAAAATTTAGTTCGTGTTATTTCTATATGGCTTTTCAAGGCAGGAAGTAATGAGAAACTTGTTTATTTTTTTAACTTTGCATTTTTAGTATCTATATCTAACAATGTGTCACAAATGAATGAATTCTTGGTCCTTCAATAAACCACTACTCCATGGGCTACATCATTTTATGTTAAAGCACTTATTTTACAAATTATTTGAAACATTTGGAGTTTAAGAAACTTCATTTAAATTATCCCTTAAAGAAAGAACAAGACTGCCAGAGGGGAAGAGGATGACGGGAGATGGGAGAGGTAAAGGGGGGATAAACGGTGATGGAGGGAGACTTGACTTGGGGAGATGGACACACAGTGCAGCATCCAGATGACATATTATGGAATTGTAAACCTAAGACCTATGTGATTTTGTTGGCCAGTGTCACCCTAATAAAATTCAATAAAAAAAGGAAAGAACAAGACCAGCTATGTGTATAGCCTATCCTAACATTTTCTCACAAATATTTTCCTGATCAAAGTAGCAATAGAACTCTTGATGGAATATAAAATATATGTAATAGTTCTTCATATAGATGTCTCCATATAGATGTCAAGAGAGAGAGAGGATGATGGGGTTCACTCTCCTAGACACTAGACAAGATATGATGTGAAATAGCTTAGTGAACAGGTATAATTGTTATTCAATATTAATATAAAAACAAAATCATGTTAGTCAAATTATGACTCCTGACAGTAAGATAGGGAATTCAATGGAATAAAAAGAATTTTGAAGACTCCATAAAAATAAGAATGGAATAAAGGGAAAATATACATATACAAATATATATATACACACACACACACATACATATATATGATGGGAGAAATAAAAACAATGATGAAATAATTGTTTTTTGTGTATATTTGTTACAAATTTGTATATGTTTGTGTATATTTGCTATTTTTGTGTATATTGTTATAAAACAATTATAAGATAATTGTGATGGGAGAAATAAAAACCATACATATATAATAGGAGAAATAAAACAATTATATGAAACATCAGAATAATCACCTATGGACTGAATTCTTCTTCCCCTACAGGAAGGCGGCAAGATGGTCATAGGAGAGTATAATTTATCTGAAAGAACATCTAAAATAAATTGACAAGGAAAAGTTAAAAATAAAGGGCGGGTGAAGCTATGTCTGATATATGTAAAATAAGAAAGTAAAAGTAGCAATATTAATATTCAATTGTAACTCAGTAACAAAAGATTTAAAGAGAATAACAATGGAATTATTTTAATAAAAATTAAAAATATAATATAAAAATTATATTTGTGAATAAAAGATATATAGAAGGCAAATTCATGAAACAAAAAAAATCATATAATTAATAGGAAAATTTGATAATTAAAACAATTTAATTAATTTATTTATGTTTAAGAGTTTGCTAGGCCAGTAGATAAAGCATAAGGAAGATTAAGAACTTGATGAATGCAATCAAGGTTAAGAATGTATGTGTTACTAACTTCAAAAATAATTCTTGAGAAATAACTATATGCAGAACTTCCTAATCAGTAGGAAACCAGTAATACATATACAACATTAAAACAACAAAAAGCACATACAAATTTGTATTTAGAAAGACTACATTTTTTAAATGATTAAAGTAGTTTTTAAAAATTGATCATGTAATGAAGCAAAAATGAAAGGATTATTAAATTAGAAATAGCAGAACTTCATAATTATTAGACTTTTTAAAATTAATTTGTTTTTTATTGAATTTATAGGTTTCAGGTATACAGTTCTATATACATCATCTGTATATTGCATTGTGTGTTCAAAATCCCAAGTCACGTCTCCTTCCATCACCATTTATCCCTACTTTTACTCTTTTCTACCTCCCTTGCCAACTCCTCTTCCCCTCTGACAATCACCATGCTGTTGTCTGTGTCTATGAGTTGTTTTTCTTTTTGCTTAATCCCTTCACCTTCTTCACCCAGCCTTACAACCCCTCTCCCCTCTGAGAGCCATCAGCCTGTTCTTTGTATCTATGAATCTGTTTCTACTTTGTTTGTTAGTTTATTTTGTTCACTAGATTCCACTTATGAGTAAAATCATATGTTTCTTGTCTTTCTCTAACTGGCTTATTTCACTTAGCATAACACTCTCCAGGTCCATCTGTTCTGTCACAAAGGGAAAATTTCTTTCTTTTTTATGGATGAGTAGTATTCCATTGCATAAACATACCACAGCTTTTTTATCCACTCTTCTGCTGATTAAATAGTGTTGAGAAAATTGCACAGATACGTGCAAAAAAATGAAACTAGACAACCTTCTTATATCATACATAAGAATAAACTCAAAATGGATTAAAGACTGAAAGGTTAGACTCAAAACCATAAAAATCCTAGGAGAAACATAGGCACCAAAATCCCAGACATTTCTTATAGCAATATTTGTTATGTTATATCTCCTTGGGCAGGAGAAACAAAAAAAAGTACACAAATGGGACTACTTTAAAACAAAAAGTTTTCACACAACAAAGGAAACCATCAACACAATGAAAAACAACCCACTGAGTAGAAAATATATTCACCAATGATACCTCTGATAAGGCTTTGATACATCTGAAATGGGGTTAATATCCAAAATTTATAAAGAACTATTAAAATTCAACAGCAGAAAACCAAACAATCCAATTTAAAAATGGGAAAAAGATCTGAATAGATGCTTCTCCAAGAGGACATAAAGATGGACAATAGACATATGAAAAGATGCTCAATGTCACTAATCATCAGAAAAATGCAAATTAAAACCACAATGAAATATCACCCCACACCTGTCAGAACGGCTATCATCAATAAATCAACAAACAGCAAGTGTTCGTGGGGAGATAGAGAAAAGGGAGCCCTTGTACTTATTTACAAAAGCCAAGATTTGGAAGCAGACCAAAGTGTCCATCTGTATGTGAGTGTGTAATTATTAGTTTTAATTCTGTTGTTGAATAGTATGATTGAATAAATGAAAAATAATTCAATGATTTCTTAGTTCTTGTCCTTGATAATAAAAAACACGGAGAGTTGAAGCTTGGTAAACTCTGAACTCTGGATCAAGTACCATGTTAAAAAATAAATTAATATTATTTGGAAATAATAAAGAGAAATTACTGGGTCACATCTAAGGCTGTGCTAAGAGGACAATTCAGAATCTTAAGTACTGTTATAATTAACAAAGAAATACTGATATTACCTAGGATTGAAATTAACTTAAAATCCAGAGGATAAAGTAAAAACAATGAAATGCATAAGGCAGAAGGAAGGAATGCATAAAGATAAAGCTAAATTTATGAAACAAAACAATAGGCAAGAAGGAAAAATAAAATCAAAAGTTGATTCTCTAAATAGTTTTATAAAATGAAAACACTGTTGGTAAGTATAATTAATGAAAGAAGAAATAAATTTAAAATATTACAAAACTTAAGAATGATAAAAGAGATAGAACCATAAACATAAAATTAATTACTGTTTTGTGTGCAACTTTCTAAGATCAAGTTTAATATGGTGAGTGAAGGGATGCTTTTCTGAAAATGTATAAATTTATACAATTGCCTCAAAGAGCCAAATAGCCATAAAGGAATTGGAAAAATAACTAAAGACTTGTAATTAAAAAAAAAAACTGTCATGTTTACATGATTTTATCACAACGTTATATCTAACCCTTAAATAACAGCAAATTCCTTTATGAACACCAGCCCAGAGAATATTAAATTTTACAAAATCAATTTCTTTTATGAAGCTGTCATACCCTTATATAAAAACTTGGAAAAATAATAGAGAAAGTGAATTATGATTTAGTAATATTATGAACCTAAATGTGAGAATTTTACTTAGATAATAGTAAACTGTATAAAGTAATATATTAAAAGATTAATAGACCAAGATTAAATAGAATTTTCTTGAAAAGTGAAAGATATTTAAGTCCATAAAATCAATCAATATAATTAATAAAAGCTATAATAGAAGCTTAAATAGCATTTAATGATATTTAGTAAAATTCCAAATAAAAATTATTCGATGTATAGTAGGTATAGATGGAAACTAATGTGTTAAAGACTATTTCACCTAGAATATTGCATTGTAAAGTGAAATAAGGTTATTTTCACTAAATATGGATGTACATTATCATTACCATTATTGAACACCACTGTGGAAGTACCAACTAATGAAACGACATAAGAAAATGAAGTAATACATGTAAATATTTAAAACAAATAAATGAAACTGCCTTTTGACCCAGCAATTCTACTGCTGGGATTATACCCTAAGAATCCCAAAACACCAATTCAAAAGAACACATTCACCCCAATGTTCATAGCAGCACAATTTACAATAGCCAAGTGTTGGAAGCAACCTAAATGCCCATCAATAGATGAGTGGATCAAAAAACTATGGTACATTTACACAATGGAATACTACACCAGAGAAAGAAAAAAAAGAACTACTACCCTTTGGGACAGCATGGTTGGAACTAGAGAGCATTATGCTAAGTGAAATAAGCCAGGGGGCGAAAGACAAGCACCATATGATCTCACCTATAAGTGGAACCTAACCAACAAAACAAACAAGCAAGGGAAATATAACCAGCAACATTGAAAGAAAACAGAAACCAAGAGAGTCAAGAGGGAAGGAGGGAGGTGGGGCGGGGAAAGGGAAGGGAAGGGTCAAGTCAAGGAACATGTATAAAGGACCTATGGACAAAGCCAAAGTGGGGAAAGATTGAGGGAGGGAGGTGGGGGAGGGGAGTAGGAGAAAGTGGTGGTGAGAAGGTGGAGGTAAGTGTATTTGAACAAAAAATAAAAATTAAAAGAAAAAATAAAAATAAAATAAAATAAATATTAAAAATTAACAAAAAAATAAAATGCATTTTTTACAAAAAAATAAAATAAATAAATGAAAATATTCATATTTTAAGGACATGTTTGCTTATCTAGGAAACATAAGAGACAGGGTAAAACAAGACTGGTTTATTCAAATAACCACTCAATTGATTATTTATAAGGTATAAAGTGAGCAACATGTTTAAATTAGAAATGAAACAAAAATAGTATAAAAATAAAAATATTGGGAAGTATAGAGAAATATTTTGAGAGAAAATTTCAGTTTATAAGAAGAAAGCTCTGTGGCTTTAACTGCAAACTGTATCAAATGAAATGTGTTATATTGCATTTGAAATGAAAATACTATATATTTACTATTTTCATTAAAACCAAATTGAAAAGTATTAACAAAAATTCTTCAGAATACTTTGATAATCATTTGAAAGAAAACATTTCAGAAGAAAGTCTAAATATGGCAAAGAGCTAGGAGGCATTACATTATGATATGTTACTCAAAATATATCATAGTTACTGAAATTGATGTTATATGTTTAGAAAGAAATTTATTTAATAAAGTTATATAAGTGGCTGTGTATTCATAAGAAAATATCCACTAATCTCTAATTTACACAGCAAGCAAATAAAATTTTACATAGATAAATATCTACAAAGAAAAAATACAATCAAACCATAAAACCAAAAGACAAATAAGTAAGAGACTATTTGCAAACATATGAGAGATTAATCATTATATACCAATTATGTGAAAAACATACATTATTTTTAAAAGGAAAGGGAACCTTATTATTCAATTTCTCATAGATAAATGGGCACATACAAATAATACACATTAGGAAAAGTCAAAATGATCAATTAATGTGTACTCTGGCTCTATGAAAAAAAGAACTAAATAGTAGTGAAACCAAATTATGATGCCATCTTCATCTGCTCATTAGATTGGCAAATATTTAAATAAAGTATCAAAATTAACTATTGGGCAAGAGGCAAAGATATTGGTGCTCCCTTACATTATTGGTTAAAAGCTAAATGGTTATACTATTTTTGTGTAAGTAACCTGGCGGTTTCACCCACGTAAATATTTCACATAATCTTTGACCCAGGGTCCCACTTGAAGAAATTATTATACAGAGTTAATGGCATTGGAATGTGTTGTCCGTTGTAGCAAAGATGTAGAAATTATGACTTTTTTCCATAGGAGAAAATTGAATAATTATGGTAATATGGAATATTTTACAAGAAAACATGATATATGTATAGTGATGTTAAAGATGTCATTGATACATTGAATTTGTTTTTTTAAGACTGTTATGTGATGACTGTATTGATTGTTTTCAAACCTTTATTTTACAAATCTCAAATAATGCTCTAAAAATTCAATATTTATTTACATGTCATTATCTTTGAGATACAATACTCTTGTGTCTAATTTTTACAAATAAAATGATGCTTTTCCTTCTATATAGAGGATACCCTACCCTCACATATGGTAAAGAAACAGAATGAAATAATTGATTTGGATGACAAACGAGAACTGTTTTCATGGAAATACGTGGTTCTGTATGTTTATGTAGAGAACATTATTGAAGATAAACTTCTTACCTTCTCCCTTCAATTATGATTGTGATCTAATACAGAAGCAAACCATTTTTTTGGTACTTAAAATTTATTTATGAGCACAATATTATTTCTCATGTTTTTCTGATGATATTGTACAATTCCCATCTTTCACTATCAATTATGTTCTGAAAAATTCAGGTCTTTATTACCAGTCTTGGCCTTCCTCCAGCTGTAAACAACACATCTCTACTTATGTCTTACAAACCTAATTTCAACATAATCAAAGATGAACTGATGGGGAAGGGGAGTATTGTGAAAGGCTTAAGGCTGCACTTAAATTTCATATCTGATATTTAGTAGCTCTGTGATGTTAGACAATTTATTTAACCTCTTTGTTAGTTTTCTTAACTTTCAAAACGTAGGTGCTGATTGCTATCTCATAGAGAGACTTGAATTATTAGTTTAGCTTTGATCTAGTGGTTAAGGACCCATGGACAAAGCCAAAGGGTGGTAGGATTGAGGGTGGGAGGGGCGGGGAGAGGGACGGGGGTGGGGGAAATGGGGACAACTGTACTTGAACAAGAGTAAAAATAAAATAAAATATATGTTACTGGTTTTCTGGTGTGTCACGGGTTTTAGAATACCAAAACAAAAGCATTTTTGTGGCTATAACATTGTTATTAAAGATACCCCTCAGCAGTTTGTCCATCTGCAATATCGTCCCTATATCTCTGACAGCCTTAATGCTTCTCAAGCCCTCTTCTTAGTTTTTAGAACTCATTATCCTATCTCCCATTAGTTTTCTGTTCATGTAGCCTGATGCCTACCCACCGTAACATAGGCAGGAAGAACCTTTGCCATGGGCAGGACCATTCTTCCCAGATTGGTAAGGAGAAAAATAAAAATTGCTATTTTTATATCTGGTAGTCTTAGAAACTTCACTCAAGGTCACTGAACATAACAGAAAGTTATCAAAGCAAAAATGACGAGCTCCATAAGAGATCATGGCAGCAAGAATGACCAGGGTGTAGAAAGGACCACAGACAAAGGAACACCAGGACCAGGGAGCAGAAAATAGTTTATTTTATAATTATAAAGAAGCCTTGATACGTTTATTTTCTTATAAATGTATATTTTCTTTATGTTTTTATATATACATAAAGATTTATCTAAAATATATAAAATATTTAACAGCATTACTTAATGTTTTCTAAATAATAATAAAAAAACCCCCAAGTATTATTACTTGAAATAAATCCTGAAAGAAGAGTACTGTAATTCTGCACTGAAATTGCACTCATTAATTTGATCTGCAAAATAATAGGGCAACAGGCATTAAAGTCAGGGTGTAACAAAGTAGCATGGCCAAACCAGGACAGCAATGGAAATGAGTCTATCAGTAACTCAGAAGATTTGGTGTGTCAAGTTCAACAGAAGATACATTTTCTCATTCAGGGTGGGTTTATTAAGGATTGAAGCAAGAGACTTAGTAATAGGAAAGAAAATAAGCCTATCTGAATAGTTTTATGTTGGAGGAGGAATATGACTAGGGAAGCAAACAGATCAGAACTTGAGCTTGAAATTTGGCTTATGAGAAAGAGAAGTCTTGGTATTGCCTCTGATAAGAATAATATTTGAGCAGCTATAAAATATTTCTTGAAAGGAGACCTAGATTTCTGTGTTTGTCCTACTGAATTTTTTTGCACTAAGAAACTGCAAATTGAAATACTTAAGTTAGTGAGCAATTAAAAAAAAATTAGTAGCAAAATATTAGCATGGAGCAAGACCTGAAATCTTTCTGCACTAGATCGTAAAAGGAAGGAGAGAGACAAAAGTAGCTGCCAGTCTTGTGTTAACAGACGTGCATAAGGAGTATATCTCTAACTTTTTTAGGGCATGGGTATCAATCACATTAGCCTAATGTATCAGTGACCCAGAGGTATTTGTCTGAAATGTGAGATCTGTACTGCTAAATGTCAATCCAACCAAAGTAGGACCTCGCAGGCCCTGAAGGGTTAACCCTCCTCCCAAAGCATCTTAAAACCAGAGAGCCTGCCTGGCTGGTACAAGGGGGAATAGAGCTCAATTTCTAATATGATTCAGTCTAAAGATAATTAGAAGGCTTAGTTCAGTCCCTAAAACCCTTCCAGAATTCACATGAGTTTGCTGGAGCACTAATGGACTTTGCCTCATCATAAATTCCAGCTTGAACTTGCTTATTCTGAGTTATTTCAGTATTCACCAAAGAGAAGTTAGTGTAAATTTTTACTGCTAGGGTTTCTTCTGTCTCAGGGACACAGTGAGTGACTGATGATCTACTTAGTGATTCTGCCCTCAGTTAGCCACCCTGGGGTCAGTCCAAACAGATTGCCCCGAAGAGCAGCAAAATATTAATGAAAATAAGGTTTGAAAATAGGACAAGAGAGAAAATTAAAAAAAAAACACAACCCACTCAGATATTGGTAGTTTAATTACTTTTTTATAGAGAGCTAAGGGATAAATAACTAGAGTCAAAAACTTACCCTCTTAATTTTATAAATGTTGGCATAAGAGAAACTTTTAGTTTGTTTGATTCTCCTCTCTCCTTTTTATAAGGAAGATTCTGAAAAGTGAAGTTGAATGCCAGAAACAGACAGAATCAAAAGTGTAAACTAGATTTCTCCTTCCCTCCTCCCCTCCCCTACTCTCCCCTCCCTACCCTTCCTCTCCTCTCCCCTCCTCTCCTCTCCTCTCCCCTCCCCTCCCCTCCCCTCCCCTCCCTCCTCTCCCCTCCCCTCCCCTCCTCTCCTCTCCTCTTCTCTCCTCTCACCTCATCTCTTCTTTTCTTTTCCTTTCCTCTTTTTCTTTGTGTCAAATCACTTTGTTGAGCATTATTCACTGGTAGCACAGTATTCAACTCCATTTAGTCCTCTCAGTTTAACCAGGTGCATAGATGCATTGCACTTGGGGAAGCCATTTTCCCTTGCAGAGCTTTCGTTTTCTCACAACTAAAATATGTGTAAGAATATTGCCGGCTTTACTTATAGAGCAAATTATTATGAAATTTAAATATATATCTTTAAACCTCATATATATTATGAAATTTAAATATATATATTTAAATATATATAATTAAGTGTATATATATATATACTCTGTATTAGAGTATATATATATATATATACTCTAATTTAGATCAACTACAGATATACACAAGGTGGAACAAAAGGTTTACAGTTAGTTGTTTGTATGGAAAATAATATAATAATAAATAATGATACAAGAACAAACTTTGTTTCACATATAACTGTAAATCTCCTTATGCCCCACCCTCTCTATATATCTGTAGTTGGTTTACATTAGAGTTGTTATAATCAGTAAGTTCTTACAAAATAATTTTTAAGATTTAGAGGGCAGATAAATATCTGTGATTTATTTTTTTTCTCAAGGATTAACATTATTGTGATGTGTTTGCACTGAAGAGAAAGAAACAACTAAATTTTGTTTTTCAAGTTAGGAATGTGGGCTGGTCTGGGAACTACAATGACTTTGAGCAGAGATTCTCAAAGTGTAGATCCCTAAGATACTTTCAGGAGTTCATGAGATCAAAATAATATTCATAACAATGGTAAGCCATTATTTGTTCTTTTTATCTTATTCTCTCAGGAACACAAAGTGTGGTTTTCAGAGATGCTTATAAGCAACATGTCATCACAACAGACTGAATCCAGAAAGATTTGAGAATCCAGGTGTTTTCTATTAAGCCTGACATTAAACGGCTTTTTTAAAAATGTAAAGCGATGCCATTCTCCTCAAAATGTTATAGGATATTGGAAAATAGTCATTCTTCATAAAATATGTTGTTCATGTTAACATGTAATGGACTTATTACTTTAAGTTAAATTAATAAATAATTTTTAAATTGCTGCTTTAACTTAAAATAGAGTAAATTTTGAGAGATATATGTGTATACACACATAAAGACACACATATATGGTTGGCCAAAAAACCTTTTTTTCCTGTAAGGTGTCTAATAGCGTTTACTTGTCTTCAACGTCATTCGAAACAGTTTTGTTAGATTGTATTGTGACAGCTGTCATGTCAGCATTCATTTAAAAAACTCATCAAAATTGATGAATTTTTGGTGTAGCCATTTTAATATGGAAGATAGAAGAAAATATACAACATTTTCAGCTTTATTATGCTTTATTTCAAGAAAGGTAAAAACAAAACTGAAACACAAAGAAACGATTTGTGCAAAGTTTGGAGAAGGTGCTGTGACTGATCGAATGTGTCGAAGTGGTTTGCAAAGTTTCATGGTGGAGATTTCTTGCTGGACAAGCCTCCATGGTTGGGTAGACCAATTGAAGTTGATAACAATCCAATCGGGACATTAATTGAGAACAATGTATGTCAGCTATCTCCCAATATTATATATCACTCAAAATATCCAAATCAATAAAGTTATTAGTTAAAATGCAAAATGTGTCTTTTATTTTACAGAAAAAAACTAAATGCACTTTTTGACCAACTCTATATATGTGTGCATATGTGTATACACATATACATATATATACATATTCTACATAAACAAAAGCTCTTAAGAGTTTTCACTAATTCTCAGAGTATAAAAATTTCTGAAGTCTAAAATATTTGAGAACCTCTGACTTAGAAATTAGTAGAGGATGGTCAATGGGTTGTTAAGGTGCACTGATAATTAGTAATAATATTAAGAAGCAAAATGTTTATAGTATTTTGGAATATACAGAGTAATTTTTATCTCTTTCAATGATTTTATAGTTTTATATAGTGGTCCTACTGGTTATTAATCTTCCATGTTAGTTCTCAGTTGTGTTTAGTAATGTTGAGTGCCTAACATCAGAGGATGGAATGGTAAATCCCAACTCTAAAAATGAGAGTTAAGTGAAATGCAGAGAATAGATCTTTCCTTTAGACTCAGTTACCTTTTGTGATTACCATAGTAGCCTCTTTCAGGTGAAATCTGGAGGGTTCCACTGCTCCAATCAATTTCTGTACCCACTCCTCAATAGGTACTGCAGGTTCTTTTTCTTTTTCGAGGCTATTTATACAGTTTTGACAGATCTCTAAGACCTTCATTATCCCAAGGAGTCCATTTCTTTTCTGTCATTTCATGATTTCTAGACCTTTTCACTTCCTCTGTTGTGTCCTGGCGGGCGTGGCTCAGCTGGTTGGGTGTCCTCCTGCAGGTGGAAGGTGGCCAGTTCAGTCCTGGTTGAGGCACGTAGGAGAGGCAACGGATGGATGTTTCTCACCCTCTCTTTCTTCTTCCCTCTCGCTCTCTTTAAAAATAAATAAATACAATCTAAAGGAAAAAAAAAAAAACTTCTTTGTAAGCTTCACTCACACTTCCTGTCATTCCTGTTCTTCTGGGTTGTCAGCTTTTCTGTTCCTTTCCCCATCCTGAGTTTTGTTATTTTATTTTTGTTGGTTAGAGATAGGGAGAGTTTTACATTTAAATGAAAGAGGGAAGAGGCAAGAAGGGGAGAAAGAATTAAACTTAGATGAAGCATTATTACACTTGAAATTACATCCAGAAAGCTCAAAATTCTGTGGAAGCCATTTCATAAGAGGTTTGGGCTGACGTTTTGGCTTACTGCCAGCACAATTTTTACCTCTATGGAATTCAGAGTAATTAATGGCAGATGGAGAAGAATACTGAAGATTGAAAGAATGGGAAAAAGATGGAAAGAAAAAAAAAGCAGAGATTTGTGAGGATCAAAATTGCTAAAAACGTAGGGAAAAAGGAAAAAACAAGTACTTTTGCATGTGGCAGAAGCTAAAGAAATTGGGAAAAAATTAAGATTCTTTCCTATTATGCTCATGAGATAATAGTATAGTCTTTACTATACTATTCAGCATTTTCATTGATTTTGAGTTGTTACATTTTCTCTTAAGTAGTATTTTACAACCTGGTCCTTGAAAACCAATGTTTAAATAAGTGATGGATTTGCCATGCTCTAGAACATGATTAAAAAAGTTCTATCAACCTCGAGGAAAATAATAACTAGCAGTTGAATAAACTATTAAGCATGCGAATTTAAGTCTCAACATAGGCACTAACTAGTCTGCTGAGGTCACTTTTTCACTGCCTTTTGAAATAGATGTCATTCAG
The DNA here is from genome assembly GCF_021234165.1 of Pteronotus mesoamericanus. Lineage (NCBI taxonomy): Eukaryota > Metazoa > Chordata > Mammalia > Chiroptera > Mormoopidae > Pteronotus > Pteronotus mesoamericanus. The sequence goes on from NW_026555245.1 coordinate 12,444,093, forward strand.
CCTGTTCATTTACATTCTAAAGCAAAAGGTATCATTGCCTCTTCTCCAGATCAAAAACCTTTCCCCTGAGAAGTCACCAGTCCAGCCAAGCTATTCCCTCTCAGTTGCCTGGAAATGCTAACAATAACTTTTTTACTTGCGAATAAACAAAACAAAAGGACAAACAATTTATCCAAAGAGACTATAGTATTTGAAAAGTCCTCAGTTCTGACCAGCAAATGGGTTCGAGTTTTCTTTCGTGTTTTCAGAAAACTTGGTTATATAGACCTGTTGTTTTGAGGACTTTGAAATGCAAGAATTATATAGTGGGCTTTGGTAAGAAAATATGCAGTAATTGAATTTAGGGAGCCAGGTGGAGCAGTATAGGCATATGCTCTTGGCACCTCTGGAAGAGTACAGAGCAGACTGGTAAGCCCCTTTAACAACTCACCCAGGAAGATACAAGGAAAGAAACAACACAGAATAAATGCTGCCTTTCCTAATTTTTGCCTATTTCTTGACTTACTCTTCTCCCATTCAAAAAACATTGGCAGGTTTTTACTTGGGTTAGGCAAAAAATTTGTATGTTTTTTTTCCCATAATATAAAAGACATATTTTTCATTTTCATCAATAACTTTATTGATCTGGATATTTTGAGTATGTTGGCTGTCTCCCACATGGCACAATGTTGATGTTCTCAACTATTGTCTTGATTTGATTGCTATCGACTTCAACTGGTCTACCCAACTGTGGACCACTGTCCAGCAAGGAATCCCCAGCATGAATCTTTGCAGACCATTTTTGCCAGGTTTGATTAGTCATAGCACCTTTCCATACACTGCACAAGTCTTTTTTCCCTTTTTGCATTTCAGTTGTGTTTTTAAATTCTTGAGATAATATGCTGAAAATGTTGTGTATTTTCTTCTATTCAATATTAAAATGGCTACACAAAATTCATCAATTTTGATAAGTTTTTTTTAAATGCATGGTGATGTGACAGCTGTCACAGTACAATCTAACAAAATTGTTTTGAATGACATTGAAGACAATAAGCACTACTAGAGCCATCTTATGGAAAACCAACAAGCAAACCTTTGGCTAACCCAACAGATTTTCAGAAGATGATACCTTAGATTTTGGATTAGGATGTGATGAAGTGGGAAGAATATTCCTAAACTCTCATTGTCCTGTATGTGGAATTTCTTTTATGATACTGGGCCATACTCTATGATTATTGTTTATACATGTGCCTTATATTTATGAGCACATAATGAACTCTTTGTGGTCAAGATACAAAATCTATTCATTCAGCTACCTTACGGTGACTATAGTGGTGTTTTTCTAAAAGCAAGTGGTTAAATTTTCTGAGTGAATGAATTAAAGGTATTGCTATGTCACCAGTAGTCATTCAAATATTTATGTTTTCACTTTAGTTGGGTAAGAAAATTTTAGATCCATGTCCTTCATTCAGTACTACTTACTGTCTACTATATGCTAAAGCAGAAATTCTCCTAGGCCCTCAGGATATAAAAAATGAACAAAAGATAAATGAGATGCTTCTGTTATTACATTTTTAAGGAAAGCATCAAAATCTATCCAGCTGCTTGGTGATTATATAGATATGTGAGTTTATGACACATGAGGGCTTTCAAATGATACCTGTGTTTTTGTTTAGTAAGTCAGTGTGTAGTAGTATCTTTTGTTAAAAAGAGGATGAGATTGACATTTATTTAAAGCACAATGTTTGTGTTTTATTGTTTATCATTTTTTCTATAGTGCCTAGCATAATAACTGTCCATAGTAGGGACTTAGTATAAATGCTTGTTGATTTGCCAGCAGAGAAAATAATGAATAATAGTTTAGTGTTAGAAGAAAACTTAGAAGAAAGCTTAGAGGTCACTGTATCTTTAATTTAGTAAGAAAGAAATTAAAGCCCAGAGATTTGAAGACTCCTGTTACTTCAAATAACTAATTGTAGCAAATGGGATCTAAAACCCTATGACCTTGACCTGCAGTCCAAACCTGAGTCCCTGGAGCACCCTGTCCTGCCACTTTCTGAAGTCCTCTTCTGAGTAAATTGAAAATTGGGGAGGATGATGATAAATTTTAATTTTAACATCGGCTTCAATACTTTCTGTAAAAAATTAGCTATGGATTAGTAAAGATATAAGACTTTTTATGGACCTGCATGTTCTGTAAAATGATTATCACCTTCACAAAATTAAATCGTTTAGCTTAATTAAAGCTAGCCAGTATTCTACTGTTTACTTTGTCACAGGCATTAATGCTAAATACTCTTATGAAGGGTTTTAAATATAATCTGAGGTCATGATGTTTTGCATAAAGTGAACATATGCTAAGGACTCCCACTTTTATTTATGATCCAATTTGTACTTTAATTATTTATTATTATAAAATATTTTGTTCTTATTTGAAGTAAAAAGTCTGTTCTGTTAGAGTCTTAATTATAATAATCAGGATCTACTAATTACTGTTGGCTATATAACAAACAATTTATTAGACATTATTCAATAGCAGGACATTATTACTTTATTTTAAATACTTCTTTCCATAACTAATGTCCATCAATAATTTGTACTTGATCCAGTTACAAATCTCTTATGAAAACATATGAAATAATTGCCTTTCATGATTAGTGTGCAGATGGTGTTGATTGATCAATTTCTAGAACAGATCAGGATCCTTACCTTGAGATAATGTAGTATAACATAATGGCCCTGAGTTATTTTAGGGCTATCATGTGATTTTTTTCTGGTCCAAAGATCACTGGAACACATTTCCAAAACTCTTGGAAAGATTTATTTGTTAGGAAAGAGTCTTCTGCTTGTGTTGAACATCTATCTTCCTGATAAGGATGCAAGTACAAAGATTTTCACTATAGCATCAGTTGTAACAGAGAAAACTTGGAAATAGCTTAAACGTCTCAACAGGGGAATGGGAGAATGCAGTAATTTAAAAACAAATAAACTGAGTCAAGTCTCTATGTTGCCATCTCTAAGACCTAATGTAGAAAGAAAACTATATTGTTATGGAAATAATTAGTTAAGATATACAGATGATGTAAAAATATACAAAGTAATATTAAATTGGGTTTTTTTTTTTTGCCGCATATATTCTTAAACACTTTACTTTTTTTAGAGGAGTTTTAGGTTCATAGCAATTGAGAGGGAAATCAGAGATTTCTCACATACCCCTTTCCTCCACACATGTAGGGCCTCCCCATTATCACAAACATTCACCAGGTTAAAAACACCCACAACTGGTCACAAGGTAGGTCAATGAACATTTCACCCAAAGTCCATGGTTTTTATTATTGGTCATTCTTGGTTTGGTATTCTGCAGGGTTTGGTTAAACTTATCCTAACATTACCAATACAGATATTACCTGTCATTATGATATCATACAGAGTATTTTCACGGCCCTAAACATCTTCTCTGTTCACCTATTCAGCCTTTCCTACCAAACCCCCACGGCCCCACCCCTGCCACCCCCGCAACCACTGGTTGTTTTACTGTCTGCATTGTTTTGCCTTTTCCAGAATGACATATGGTTGGAATAATAAAGTATGTCGACATTTTAAGTGGGCTTCTTTCACTTAGTAATATTCATTTAAGGCTCCTCCATGCCTGGGACATTTTTATATACATAAATATATAGAAAAAAAAGTCTAGATGGACATATACCAAATTAGTAATAATGGTAATTTCTGGGAGGAGAATTGAACAGTATGCTTGGAAGTAGGACAAAGAGGGTAAAAAATAAATTTGTTTTATTTGTAACATTCTATTTACTTATAAAAAGAAGATATTCTTATGTGTATAATTTCAAATTATTTTAGAAGTAAATGAAGAGGGGTCTTCTAGTTTCCATGTTGATATAAATGGCTTAGAAGTAATTGTGCCTAGTCTCACAATAAAAAAAAGCTGAAAAACTGAAAATAAAAAACTCTTAAGATTTATTAGAGAAAGGAGGTAAAAAGTTGCAGAAAGGATAAATGTCAATTTAACTATACCAATAATCATTGTAAATGTGTAGTCTTAATATACCAATAAAAAGACAGTGGCTGTTAGAATGGATAGAAAACAAGACAACTATAGTTTGTCTACCTTAAATCAACTACAGAAGCAAAAATTCAGATCAAAAGTAAAAGAATGAAGAAAGATATACCTTGTTAAGAATAATCAAAAGAAAGCTGGAGAAGCTGTATTAATTTCAGGTAAGAAAAGTTATCAGGGTTAAAGAGAGGCATAACATAATTCGAAAGCAGTCAGTTTTCCAAGAGGACACAGCAATCCTAAATATATATACACATAACAAAAGAACATCAAAATATATAAGTTAAAATATATAGAACCACAAGGAGGAATAAACAAATACACTATTGTAATTGAAGACATCAAAGCCCTGCCAGTAATTGATATATCAAACAAACAGAAAATAATGGATATAAATAACTTGAACAGCACTATTAATCAACTTATTTTAATTGATATTTATAGAATACTTCATCCAAAATAGCTAACACATGTTTTTTTCAAACTCACATGGAATATTATGACTATACCACAGCTCTTGTTTTCTTTCTTTTCAACTCCTTGCTTAGTTACTTGCCTAGTTTACGTGTTCACTCATGTGTATATATATATATTTTGATTTTTGTTCCACTCATAAATATTCTGTAGTCAAATTTTATTTTTATTTCATTCCAGATTGAGAGACAACAATTTTTAACCAGTTCACTTAGCCCATTTATATTTATTGTAATTTATAATATTTTTGTTGCTATATCTACCACTTTGTTTTGGGTTTTTATTTCCTCTAATCCTGATTTTTCATCTAGCTTTTAGACTGATGAATCTGTAACTATGTATTTTTCCTTTCATTTTTATTTTTTTATTTTATAAGATTGAAATATATACTTTCAATTTTTTATTCCTTATGTTTTCAATAGAACTGGTATCTGCCAATGTTATAAAGCTCCAATTAATTTAACTGATATTCCTGGATAAATAAAGTTTTCTTTTTCTAATTGTTTTCTAAGATTTTTTTTTTAGTATAGCTAATGTCACAACAAAATATTACAATATATCTGCATTGCCTTAATTTTATTTATCCATTTTAGGAATTGTAGGGTTTTTGTTTGTTTGTTTATTTTTTTTACTACAAATATTCAGGCTTTCACCTAATTTGAATTTTCAGTTTCCTCCTAATTTTTGACATCTGGTAATTTTTTAATTTGCTCAATAGCGCATGTAAAAGACAATTTTGTTATATCTTGCTGTCATTTCTAGGTGGTTACATGTATTGGGAGAGTTTTCGTTACCAGGTTATTTTAAGCCGTCAATGAAATAAACTAGGAGATTCTGTAACTAAAGTGTTACTTCACTTTGTTTGTATGTGAATAAACCCTCTTTGCACTGATTCAATCAATCATCACAGGGAGGTGCAAAATTTCCATATGACATGGTGAGCTGCTTTATGTAGCTGCCCTTGTTACAAGGAGATGCATTTGTTCTGTATAATAGACAAACTCTAGGAGATCTCAGAATTCACTAAATTTGCCTTCAGTTCTCTGGCTTTTTTCAGCTCCACACCATGACTGATGCCCCAATTTCACTTGTTAACTCCTTTTGTTGTCTTACTCATTCTGCTTACCAGGTTTTTCCTGACCTCCAAATGGGCCTGGATTTGGGCTGTTTTTCTGATACATGTTATAACATGGATGAGCCTCAAAACATTATGTTATGTCAATGAAGCCAAACACAATAACCACATGTTGTATATTTTCCTGTATTTAAAGTGTCCAGGAAAGGCAGATCTATAGATACAAAAAGTATCACATTAGTGGTTGCGTGAGGCTGGGACTAGTAATGAGCGATCTTTCTAACATGATTGTGGTGGTGGCTGCTCAGTATTTCTAGTAAATCCATCAGAAATACTGAGTGTACAGATACACTTGGGGGTTTTATGGAATGCATATTTCACTTCAAACAGCTATTTGAGAAAAACAAACATAAGACTTCTGGACTTTCTCTTTATTGCACCATGAAAAGAAAACCTACACGCTAAGGCTGGTGAGAGAGAAGAGGAGGAGCCCAGTTTCTGACTGGCAGAGAGAGCCCGCCTCGCCTGGCTTCATCTGGACTACTTTTATATGAGAAAACAAGAATAATCTTTTATTTTATTTTTAACACATATTATGTGTTTATCCATGTTTCTTTTTAAAAATTTGAGTTGTGTTTCATTGCTTGGATGTACCACAGTGTATTAATTCACCAGTTGAAGAACAAGTTGGGTTATTTCCTGTTTGTCAATTATGGATGAAGGCACTATTAACATTTGGGAACAGATTTGGTGGGAATATAAATTTTCATTTCTCTTGGAGTGGCATTCCTGGTAAATGTATGTTTAACTTTGCAAGAAGTTGCTAAACTGTTATCCAAAGAGTTTGTTTCATTTTCCATTTCCCCAGTGGTATGTAAAAGTTATTGTTCTGCATCCTCTCCACAACATTTTTTAAAGCCATTTTATTAGATGTGTAGTGGTATTTTAATGAAGCTTTAATTTCCTATTTCCTAGTGTTAAATGATGTCAAATGTCATTTCTAGCCTTTTGTTTCCATAGACAATATTGGGATATTAAGGTACTATTCATTTTAGCAACATCAGTGGCTCATCTCAAAAGAACTCTTATCCGGATAGTTATACTTCTTACTAACTGAGGATCTGATGAAGGAAGAATATTGAATTTTGTACCATTTTCTTTGATATCACTTATCAGTTCAGTAAGAATGTAAGACTGTGCTAAGTTCTAAAAAAAAAAAGTACTCTGATTCAGCTTTTAAAAATACTTAAAACTAACTAGTATCCTTTTATACCAACCCAAAATTCCAGAAACAGACTAATCAAAGCAGATGTTAGTTGTAAATAACAGTTTAAACATATTTGGATATACTAGTCAATATCGGCCCAGCAAATATTTCACACAGATGTGAACACAATTATGGAATAGTGTCTAGATGTAGAATTGAGAGATGGGGAGACAAATGCACTTATACTTTGGGCACTTAATTTTGCTAAATTCTCTTTTATAGTTTATAGGTCAATTAACACTACTGTCATACAGGAGTGGATTATCCGCTCTTCACATACATGCTGCCACAGTGAGATTAATCTTTCTGTTTTCTGATAATCTGCCAGGTAAAAACGTATCAGAGAAGCTCAATTTGCATTTTCTTATTATGACTGAAAATACCTTTTCATATGTTTAGAGTTGCTTGTATTGTTTTTTTTTTTGAAAAATGTCAGTTCATATTTTTCACCTTTTTTCCCTAATGCATTTATATTATTTTTATTATGGGATTTTAGCAAGTCTTCATATGTGTAAAACTTATAGTAATGTGATTTACAAGTAATTTTTTCTAGATTTCAATTTGTCTTTTGGCTTTGTTTACTGAGATTTTTCTATGAAAAAATTTTAAATGTAATCTAATTAGCCAATCGCTTTTTTTTTTAATGCCTTCTGGATTTATGCCATATTTAGAGATGTCTTCCACATTCCAAGATTAATCTTTAAATTTCCCTGGATTCTCTCTTACTACTACTATGGTTTCTATATTTTTCTTTTTAATATTTAAATATTTTATTTAAATAAATGTGAAATGTAGACCTATGTATTTTTTAAAGTACCATTAGTTGCAGAAACCCTTTTGTTATTTCATTGCAATATCACCTTTATCATAATTATAAACATAACTATCACACATATTTAACTCAGTTGGACTTCTCACTTTTTCTATTAGTCTATCATTTACACATGTGACAATAATACATATTTTAACTAACATACATTTAAAATATATTTTTCTGTTAGGGAAAATTTTCACTAATGTCTAATCTCTCTCCACATATACACATATATGTATGCATATATAACTTACAATTTTTCTGGCTATTATTGCCTACCTTTATAATTATCTTTTCCAATTTTATAAATAATCATGAATTTTTATTAAGATCACATTAAATTTATTGATTAAATTATGGAGACTACATTTTTATATTGTTGAGATTTTCTGCCTAGAAACATCATATAATTTTCAATTTTTTCAAGGTTTCTTTTGTCTCATAGATATTTTATCTATCTGTATTTATTTATGTAGGCTTTTAAAAATTTGTTCTTAAGAGTTTATTTATTATTTTTCTATTATAAATTAGGTTACTATTTATCATTTCTATATGGTTGATTGTTTTGTATATATGAAGTTTATTATTTTCTGTGTATGGTATTATGTCCAGCCACTTCATTGAATTACCTTTTTGCTTGTGATACTTTTGAGGTAGGCTAGTTGGGTTTCCTAGATAGCTAGAAATTTATTTGTAAATAATTAATTTTGTCTTCCTTTCCAATTAATTTTACTTATTATTTATTTCCCTTTTTTACTTCCATTGGCTAGAGAAATAACAAACAGTGGTGATTTTCATGTAAATTCTTATGAGTTTTTTAAACTATAAATTGGTATTTGTCTAGTGTTTTTCCATTTGAGAATGATGCTATTTTTGGAATTTTAATAGATGTTAAATAGATATCTATCTGTTTCTCTTTTTACTTAGAACTTATTGTTTAATAAATAATTAAATGATATTAAATGATATTAAATGATTATTTAACATCAATAGACATGATTAACAAATTTTTAAATTAGCTCTATTTACATTGTTCATATTAATACATATTCTAATATGGAACCATGTTCGATTATACCAGATTGTTATTATTTTAATCTCTGGATTCTCTTTGCCAGTATTATATTTAGTTTTTTTCATTGAAATTCATGAGCGACATCTATATTTTTAGAATTTTTGCTGGGATTTGGTAACAATATTATATTTTATTTATAATAAAACATTTTATATATAATAAAACATTTATAAGAATGTTTTAGAAAAATTCTTCTAAAAAAGAAATTAGCTTTTGTTTGTATTTTAGTAGAATTCCACTATGAATCTGTGTTGACCTATATTTTTTATAATTTGTTCTTTGAAAATTTTATTTGCTTTCTCCCACTCCTACTCCTACACCCAAGATTTATTGATTTATTTATATCTTCCATTATTCTAGAGTCAGTTTTAATGCATTTTGAAATATGGTTTCCAGGTTTTTAAATATTTTCATAGAGTTTAATTTTTATAGCTCTTTTTAATTTTCTGTTTCTGTAGTTAGTTTCAGTTTAGTACTTCTTATTTGCCTTTTCACTTCCTCCCTCAGTTTTCTAATTATTTGCTTAATAGGTTAAACAACAGTTGAGCTAGCTTATTGCCTTGTGTTTGTTTAACTTTTTTTATTCTTTCTAATTCAGTAATTTTATTTTTATTATTAGATTCTGTCTCTGCCTTTCCTCACTGAGTTTTTAAGTTACATGTTTACATAACTTATTTTTATTATTTAGTAACAAATATTTAGCACTGAATTTTCCTTTGCACATTGTTTATGTACATTGCCATATATTTTGATCGCAGCTAATTTTTTACCACAGTTGTGTAAAGACATTTTTTGAAAAATTTCCAAGTAATAGAGTCTTGTATTTCTAGTGTTGGTAATTTTCGATTTTATGGATTGTCATCACGATGTCATTAGTACTCTTTTTATATTACTTCATGGCCAAATACAAGTCAATTCCTATGAATATTCCATGGGCACTTATACTTAGGGTAGAGTTATCAGTGATTGAGTGCAAATCTATTTCTATAGCTTATTTATCTATATCTATGTCTCAAATACATTTTACTGATTATATTGTTGATTTCAATGCATTTTACAAGATATGTCTTGTTTGCCCTTCCTCTGGACATACTGTAGAATTGCATCTCTCTGCCCCCACCTTGAGATTGGTTGGGGCAATGAAATGAATTGTAAGCAAAAATGATATATGTCATTTCATTGCTGAGGTGATGCTCCAGAGGGCTCTTTTTTCATCAAAGACAGAAATTGGCAATGTTAGACACCGTAGCTAATCTGCCACCCTGGGTTCTTGAGTGAGCACTCTGAGCAGAGGTCCCCTTCCATCCTTGAAGACGTGGTGAAAGTGAAAAATAAACATTTGTTGTTTTAGGCCATTGAGGTTGGAGTACTGTTGGTTATTGAAGCTAAACCAAGCCAGTATTAATTGAATTATCTTTCATAATCTTCCTTTCTTTTGTTCATTTGATTTGTCGTTGCTGGGAGAAGTACAACCTTTGTCATACTGCTGTCTTTCAGTCAGTTTCTAGTTGAAACTTTTATAGTTTTTGCTTTATAAAGATTGATGCTAAATTAGCTGGCATATAAGTCTTAATAACTGCTAGATTTTTATAATTAGTTGCACTTCTTAGCATTACGAAATCACCTCTTTTGTTTCACTTCATGACTCTTTGCATGATTTTAAATTCAATTAAGATAATAATGCATGATTCATTTTTGTTTTTATTTCTTAGATTTCCTTGGCAATCTTTTTATTTTCAACATTTCTAGTTCACAAAGTTTTAGGTATGTTTCTTCCATAAAGTACAGGGTTTGGGGAGTTCAAAGAATTTTTTTCATGAATATCCAAAGAGCTATCAAAACTCTTAGTTCAGTCTTACTGTGTTTTAAGACTTCTTTTTATCTTAATAAATTGCAAAATATTGTTCAATGCGTGGTCACTGTATTTACTTTTTTAATGATAAGAAAATTTTCATTTTCTTTTAGTGGTTAACTATGTTATATCCTTAAGAATACATAAACACGATGCACATAGTGTTTTTCTTTTAATCTTCCTTTTTTTTTTCTAGTTTCCACTAAAATAGTGGCAAAATTTGTATATTTCAGACTTTTACCGTCCTGTTTTTTTCCTTCATCACCTATTTTTTGTTATAGTTTTATCACAGTAGTTTAAGTATTTAACTTTGTATTCATATAAAAGTATAATTTCATTAACTAATTGGTGGGTGTTTGAATTTATTTTCACTTTTAGTAACATACTCTCTCTACTTTCACATTTATTCTTCCTTTAACTCCCACTTTTTCTTATTTTAATATTTATTACACAATTTCTCCTTTTATTAGTACTAAACTTAAACAATATTCACTAACATACGCTTGGAAATTTTTTGAGTTCTTTCTTGGCTTACTCTATTCTATCCCTTAGGAAAAGTTCATGGGAACATTGTTCTCTCATTTCTTGCAGGTGTATGCTCAAGGTTATTCATTGCTTTTGTGTTAGAAGGAGAATTTGGCCAACTAGAAAATTTTTCTTTAAAATTATAAGGAATACTTACCATTTCCTTTATTTTTAAACTCTCCATATTTATTTCATTTTTAAAATCTGATTTATTTATAGTGCCCTGCATCATTCACTGTTGTGATAGCATTCTCCTTTTGCTTTTCCAATTTAATCTTCAAATCTGAAATTTCATATTTTTCAGTTATTTGCCAAAATCTACTAAATTATACTTTGAGTCATGATACCTTCTTTCTCTCTTCTTTTGAATTCTTTTAGCTCTAATTTATGTTCTTGTTTTGGCTCTGTAAAGACTACTGTTGTGATTTTAATTCATAGTAGTTTCTTCCATGTTTTGCTAATATCTTTCTATGAGATTTTTGCCCTAGATATTTGTTTTTACTTCTCTCTCTCTCTTTTTTTTTTTTTTTTAACAGAATCTTGCTAAGTTTTCATAAACCAGCCACCTTGAAGGATATATTTTAAGAAAGAGGCTAGGGGCAAAATCTAATGTCACCGAATTTTTTTGGAAGGCCTGTGTTACTGTATTAGTTCAGTACTTTTAGTTTTTCCTTCTCACCAAACCATGGAGATGGTAGCTGGGAGACTGTACACATAGCATTTTTTAAAATTAATAACCTTCACTTTTACAGCAGTTTTTAGTTCACAGCAGAAAGTACAAGGAGTCCTGTATAGTTCCTGCCCTCCTAGCCCCTGCCACCCCAGGCTCTGCTACTGTCAACATCCCTGACCAAAGTGGTGCACTAAGTCCTCAGAGAGCATCATTCATATGTTCTGTGACTTTAAGTGAAACGATGTGTCATGAAACAAATTTTATCACAGACTAATTGATGTAAACAAGCGTTAAGTTCCTATAGCATATGATCAACATTTTGTTAGTTGAGGACCTACTATACATTTAGTGTAATTGCTGAACCTACATTGACACATCATTATCACCCAAAGTCCGCATTTTCCGTTTGGGTCCACTCCTGGTGTTGTATATTCTATGAGTTTTGACAAATGTGTGATGACATATGCTCATTATTGTAGTATCACACAGAATAGTTTGAGCACCCTAAAAATCCTCTTTCCTCTCTCTAACTCCTGGCTTTTTACTGACATCATAGTTATGCCTTTTCTAGAAAGTCATATAGATGGAATTATATGATATATAGTCTTTTAATAGTGGCTCCTTTCTCTTAATAATGTTGCATTTAAGGTTTCTCCATGTCTTTGCATGGCTTGGTAGCTCATTTTTTTTTTTTAGCTCTGAATAATTCCATTGCCTAGATGTGTCACATTTTATCTATAAGTTCACCTACTGAAAGACATCTTGGTTGTTTCCAAGTTTTCACAACTAAGAATAAAGCTCTTGTACACATTCATGCATAGGTTTTGGTGTGAACATAATTTCCCAACTCTTCTGAGTAAAGACCAAGAAGCACAATTGCTGGAATTTATGTAAGTGTATGTTTAGTTTTTTAAGGAACTATCTTCCAAAGTGGCTAAAAAATTACAAATTTAATCAAAAAGAACAAAACCTATAAAGATTCACTTGTAAACTATAGAAAAAGTATATTGAAAGGAGAATACATTTATTCATATTTAGTCTGATTTTCTTCAAACACTCAGAAAGTTAGATGTTTGATTCTGCATGCATAATCTCTGGGAAGGATTTGAAAATTGAAGAACATAAGGACACAAACGTTTAGCTTCATTTTGAGGACAAATTTATTTGTTGAGATTTAGTTGTTTTATGGCATTAGTATTAATTAATCTTTTTTTATTTGACAAGTACTTCATCATTTTTTATAACTTATTTTTCATCTAAAACATATGGACCACCCAGCACAAAAGAAAAAAATAAAAGACTCCCTTTATTTTAGGCTCTATCTATTCCAGTTCTGCAAATAATTTTGTAAAGCCAGCAAGGCTCCTAAAATTCTATTAGGTGTATTATATTTGTATCAAACCTCTACCCATTTAATAATATAAAATTAGATCGAACTGTTGAGCTCTAACTTATTCTCTTGGCACTGAGCCAATGGAAAATAGCAGGCTTAAGTAGGTGGAGAAAGAAGAAACTAACATTTTTAAACACTTTTTATATACCAGACAACCTTCCCTACGAATATTATATTCCCTCTTCTAACAATTTGGAAAGTAATGATTATAAGTTCATTTTTGTAAGTGAAAAAATAGAAGTTCAGAGTATTTGGTAAAACTAAAACTGACTCCAATGTGTGATCTGGCCTACTTCAATATACTGTATCCAACAGCAGTAAAACACACTCTAAATTCCTTCACTAACTAGTGCCATTAGAAAAAAAGAACCCTGGAATGCGTGTCTGAAACATTTCGTGTTTCCTGATGAGCAATAGCATGGAACAATGAATGGATAAAACATAGTCTTTTGAACAAGGTAGGTACTGGTTAGATACTGGATCTCCCTCTTAGAAGATGTACCATCTTAGGTAAATTATATAATACCTTTGAGCCTCATTTTCCTCTTTTGAGAAATGTTGGTACTGCAGTGTTTTTATGAGATTTTCAAACAATCTATTTTAATCATGTAACATTTTTCCTGAAACACTGTGTTTTCAATTAATTCTATCTTTTAATATATTAGAATTACACCAGTTTCAATTATACAAATTTTTGTTTCTTCTGTGTTTCTAGTCTAATTTCTCTGTCTGCTAAAATACAAAAAAAGATGTGAAAAGTAAATTAATACATATAGTTAGATTTCATTAACATCTAAGAAGTAATGCAAGTGGTCTTTTTCCCAAGAATATTTTCTTCTTTCTCCCTTCCTTCCTCCCTCCCTTCCTTCCTTGCTCCCTCCTTTCCCTTCTTCCTTTCTTCCTTTCTTTCTTCCTTCCTTCTTCTCTTTCTTTCTTTTTTCTTTCTCTCTTTTATCTAATTGTTTGAAGTCAGAAGGAGCAAAAACTGGTTAACAACCATGCTGTATGTCCTTCATATTGAATTTATTAATTTCTCTTCTAGCTATGTTATATAATGAAATTTCATGAGATTTTGTTTGAAGAAAATTATTGTTTTTTTAAAGGAAACATATTTTTTCCCAACCTTCTTAGTTTATGGATATATAAAATGAGGTTCAATAAAAATAGCATACAAATATAAATCCTAATTTATAATATAGGGTTAGGTCTGTTACTAGGTAACAGGCTTGAATGGAAAATTAGTTGCAACTCCTGCTTACCCCCAAAAATCTTTCCTATGTAATTGAAATTCCTAAAATTTGAGATAAATCTATATTAACAAACCAGTTTTTGAAATTCAAATTCTCGGTAAGGAGAATCAAAGTAGTTATCATATGTGCTCCTCCAAGGACTTTCCCTTTCCCTAGAGCTGGACCTGCCTGCAACCCAACTTCAACCATGCAGATGAGGAAACACCACAGGGGATGGCAGAAAAACAGAGTAGAAGGAACTTGGGTGCTGGAGTGGTCTGGAGCGTTCTCCTTGAACTATTATGAGAGAAATAAACGTCTGTCTTTTTAAGCCAAAAAAAAAAAAAAAAAAAAGTAGTTATCATAATCATAAAATTAATATCAAAATGTTTTTCTCCTACAACCACTGTAAAACAATGGGTCCTCAACTGAGTAAAGTCAGAATAGGTAAAGGTAAAACTGAAACACATAGAGCTAGAGTAGAAGACTAACTTAGGTGGGGTCTTAGTGTTGAGAGGCACTAGGACATCAGAGACCAGCAAATGATACTAGGGCATTTGTGTAGGTTTGGGGAAAGATGCTGAATAGAAAATGAAAGGTCAAAGATGAAATTCTCTTACATGCTTTAGATATGCATTAGTTGTATTGAACTGAAGAAGTGCCTTTTTGGCAAGTGTGTTAGATTTAGTTTGTTGGTCTCCACCTCTGGGGAGTTTGGTTTTGTAGGCCTGGTGTAGGCCATGAACTTTGCACTTTTTGCAATCTCCAAGGAGATGCAGATTATGTGAATGAACATGTTTTGAATACCAGTGAGTTAGAGGCTATAAATAAAACTGTAGTACCTGGATATATATTAGAATCATCCAGGGAGCTTAAAAGTATCCCCTGGCTGCTTCCTCAGAGACTATGATTTAATTGGTCATGTTCAGTGGAAAGAATCATTACTTTTAAAAGTTCTGCCATGATTGGCATGTACACCAAGTGTGAAAACTACTGGAAAGACAACATTAGAAGGGCAACTAGAGGAGCAATGTAAATGACTGTGGTTGACCTGGTTACAGTGAGACTAACAACTGTAGAGTGCTAATAAGCAAGCAGTCACTACTCTACCCCAGCCCAGTATTTCTATGAGGGTAGGTAGACTCAGTGCTGATTTTCACGTTGTTTTGAAGGAAAATATAAATCCATTATTGTGAGAAATTTCTAGATATTCATATACTGACAGATATTTCAAATATACCTTAAAATACCACGTAGATGTAATATTACATTTTTAAAGTCAAATATAGCCTAAGTTCACAGTTTGTAAACATTTGCTTCAGAGAACTTCTAAGCAAATGGCGTATTCGTTATAATAGGTGCGCAAGTATGGTGTGTTTTTTTTCATGTAAAATGGCTTCTAGTTCTTCAAAACAAGATTGAATTCAACTAGGTTGAGAGAATGACCTTTTCTGTATTTAACTGAAGTCAGTAAGTCAGGCGAAAAGGGCTTGAAAATTTCAAGTAACTACCCAAATATTGTGAACTTATTATTATAAAACAATAAGCTCTAAGATTTGAAAAGAAAAATACTGTAAAATATAATTTAATTGTCCTAAAGATTTCAGTTCTAACAATTTTTGCTCACCAGTATAGATAGCAGCTTCATTAAATCAGATCATTCACATCTAATTTTGCTTTTATGTCTACTCAGAATTTTAGATTGTTTTAATTGTCCCACAACTAATCAATTCATGGATAACTGTGCCCTGAAATACTATATATTTCATAACTATAAAAATTTCATGCCATGTATGTTTAAAACTAAATTTGCTGTGCTATAAATGATGATAACTCAACTAAAATATTATTAAAATTAAATATGTAAAGTTAAAATGAACTCAAAACAAAACATTTTGTTTATACTGTAGGAGCATCTGTTAGTCTAACAGACCCTTCTGTGTAATTATTGATGAGGTCTATATAACAGCTCTCTTACTACGAAATTAACTGAATTTTTAAAAAAATACCCTGAGTCTGTAGTTGAAATATGTTTCAGAATTTTCACACACATGATACCAAATGAATGTATTAAACATAAAGCATAAAAGAGATGAGTCAGGAGTTATTATATACTACAATAAATACAACAAATATACATATATATATATTTTTTTTTCACCTATCACCATATTACTCAAGTATTTCCACAGTAGAAGGGCTCTAGTATATTTTTATATTGCATTAACTTACACTTTATGCTAAATGTCCCCTCCAGATACTTTGGTTTTAATAGGGATATGATAACAGAGACTCTGTTTCGTCAATCAGTAGTCACATGACCCTGTCAGCTACTTATAGTACTTTTGTCTTCATTCTCAAAATGCAAATCAGAACAAAAAGAAAGCTACAACTGCCAATAGTGACTTACAGAAGGGGTCAAAAAGTCAAAGGCCTACAGGGTATAAGCAGGTGACATAAAAGAGGAAAGAAGGCCAAAAATACATGTAGAGCAGCTCTTCAGATATAGCTAATGGCTGTGATGAGCAATTACAGGTCCTGTGTTGTAATATCAGATTGCTCAACAGAGCTATAAATCTGGATTTTTTTAAGGGAAACTATTCTGCTTTTTAAGTGTTTCCAATCTATTGAAAAGCTTCAAGGACATTTTTTAAGCCAAACAAAATATCTGTGCACAACATCAACTTCCGGTATAACAGAGCAGAGATGACAGCTAAGAAGGCCGAGATAAAATTCTTACAGTGGCTATGTAATAGCACACATATTGGAGAAGTGTTACACAGATGCCTGTGTACACAGAAACAAACTTCTTATGAAAATGTATTAACAATAGGTTGGTTAAATGTAAATGTGTGTGAAGACTGGAAACAGGATTATAAAAAACTTTCCATCATTCATTCATTTAGTAAATATTTACCAGGCCCTTTTCTAGGTGCTGGGAATATGGTGCTAAAAATAAAATGGTCTTTTTTCTTTTCACAGCTTACACTTCAATGAGAATATAGCCAAGCAAATAAATATAAGGCATGCATTAAAACCAAACCATGGTGTAGTAAGTGGTATCAAAAATATTCAACGATATAAATTGCACAATTGTCACTTTTCCTTTGATCTGCTTAAAACATCTTAACTGGGTCCCTTATTTAATCAGTTAAATAAAATCTTTAACACATGTTTGTTTTATAGCTGTATGAGACTTATGATTTTGCCTTAAAATTTTTTTAACAGCATGCATATATTTGATAGCTGTTTCTTTGAAGCAGAAGTAGTTATATTGCTGTAGAATTGTAGAATTGTGTGGCTGTCCATTTTAATTTCATTCCAGAGATATTTGTTGAATGGGCCATTTCAACCAAAAAAATATAGCAATGTGTTTCACTTGAAAAAATAGGCTAATAATTGCCCTGACTGGTGTGGCTCATTTGGTTGGGTGTTGTCCCCCAAAGTGAAGGGGAACACTTATTCAATTCCTAGTCAGGGTACATGCTTAGGCTGTGGGTTCAGTTCCAGTTCGGTGCATGAACAAGAGGCAACCAATCAATGCTTCTCTCTCACATCAGTGTTTTCTCCCTCTCTTTCTCCCTCCCTTCACCTCTCTCTAAACATAGATAAATCACATCTTTAAAAATAAGCAAAGATAAAAAATAGACTAAATACTACAAACAAAATGTGTGTTATATATGGCATTGAAACAGTCCTAAATGAGGCATTCCAATCTAGTCATTTCCTGTCTCCCACAAAAGGTCAGAATTTAATGTTTTTCCCTCTTCAAAGATGGGATCCAATCAGAAGTTATCTTATATACCTTATTTCCATTTAATTATTTCCATTAATTATTTGCAAGATTATCAATTGATGTAACATCAAGTATTGAAAAGTGCTCTGAAGAAAACTAAAATAGGATAAGGGAATGGTGGACAGTGAGGGTTTGGGGAAGCATTGCTACCTCTTTTGGAGGCCTTCCTATTTGCCAGCACACAACATCCATTCAGGTGTTTCCTTAGTTATACTTTGTGAACTTGGTAAAATGAAGAAAAACATGACTGAGGGAAGAGAAGCTTTCCAAAATTATATGGCAATACAGAGCAAGGTCTCGTTCAAAGACAGTTTTATAGTTTTCCATTTGTATCAGTCTAGGTTCAACTTACAGAGGCCACACTTCACCCTAGCTAGTTGATATAGAAAGGAATTTATTAAATGGAAATAAACGGCTTTCAGATTTGCTTGGAAGACTGAAGAAATAAGTTTTAGACTGAATGTGGAGGTTGGTTTCTCAGAGCCATCCCACAGGCCTGAAGGGAATTAATGATCTTGCCAACGCCAGGAAGCCATGGGCCTGATTTGGAAACCTAAGCTACAGCTGCTGGCTTTGGACCCATTAATAGCTACTAAAACCAAACCAGCAAAATGGAAGCCGCAAGCCTTGCTTCTCTTTCCACGTAAGTCAGATCATGTTGTCTGCAAGTACATTTGATTGGTGTAACCTAAAGCACGAACCTAGACCTAAGGAATTTTGGGAAATATATCTTGTGGCTCTCCATCTCTGTGGTATAGGAAATCACTAGAAGGAGGCCAAAACATATGCTGAGAGAGTTAATCTCTCCGTCCACCACGCCAGTTTCCCCTTAAATTATTGTTTTAGAATGGTGCTCATTCCAGTGCCTTCCAATCCTCCAACTGTTCTGAGAACTAAGGCTGAGGGTGATGAGAGTTGGGAGACACTCTCCCCCATCCACTGCAGCCGACTTGCTCTTTGAAAGTAAAGAAAAATGTGTTGTTTATAGTTGGAGGTTTGTTCAGCAATTGTTAAAGCTAGTAGAAACTTTCACGTACGGAACTTTGTGAGAACATATGGTTTTATTTCTCTCAGATGCATAATTAAGATAGAAATGCTGAGGTGGGTGGAACATATATATTTAACTTTATTAGAACTCGCCAAACTTTTCTAAAGTGGCTGTAGGTATTGCTTTCCTCCACAGTTATTACACTATAGCCTGCTGATGTGTGTGATGTAAGATGCTGGGGTGAGGAAGCATTCTGTAACCATATAATCTGAGATCTTTTGTGGTGGGTGAGTCCATGGGGTGTGATCCAATGAAGTATTTCTTAGCCTTTTCCCTTCTTCCCTAACACAAGAGAGGAAAGCCACAGCACTATGGAAAATTATCTAAATGTTCTTGCTCCAGGTCCAATAAGGCTCTGGTAAAGTAGTTACTCTCTTAGGACTGACTCCCCAGGAGTTTTAAACTCTGAAACTTGCTCACTCTTAGCCTTCAGCAACTGATCAATTGTCATTTAGATGTTCCTTCCAATTACTGCTTCCAGCAGCTTCTGTTTCTAGTAAACTGATCTCAGCTACAATGTTCTGTATTTGTCTCTCTAGTTTTGAGGTGGAAGTTTGCCTTTCAACCTCAATTAACTGATGGACCAAGAAGTTGGTTTTTCAGTTCTTTTAGCTTTCTTCTTATTTTGAGAATAGAAGTGATGACTTTCAACTTCTTCACATGCTCAGCTGAAACTGGATTACCCTGGATTTTCTTATGTGTGACTCAAAGTCTATTTGGTTTTTTTTCTTTTTTGTTTTTGACAGGTTTGATGAAATCGGATATGTATTATGCTTTTGATGTCTAAGAAATCTTTGCCTACCTTGAAGTCACAAGAATTTTCTCTAAAAGTGTCAGTTTTAGGTTTTGCCTTTAGGTTTATTATCCATTTAATATTAATTTTTATGGCAATAAGAAAACAATTGCTCTCGCTTCTATTTTTTTATATTAGTTTTGAATTGTTCCAGTATCATTTGTTGAAAAGGTTATATAATTTCTGGTCTGAATTGCCTTTGCAACTATTGCGACTACCCCAGGCTTTTCTATTCTGTTGCATTTACTGTACTTATTATATCTTATTCTTTTATGAATATCACGCTGTCTTAATTGAATTGTATAATTTTGTTCATCTCTTCAAACTGATTTTGGCTCTTCCAGTTCTTTTAAGAATAGGCAATTAGAAAACTCCATCTTGTTCTAATCTTTCTTTCCCATGTAAAGGGGGAGGGTAAGGCTAAGAAATTCTTCTTAAGGTTGCAGTAAAACACTCACCCACTTAAAAACAAAACATACACTGAGATTTAATCCTAAACTTATAGAATGCTTCAATAGGAATGAGAGAGGACGTCCTTACCTGTACCCAATCTTCTGGGAATAGCAGCATTCAGACTTTCACAGTTCAATATGATGTTAGCAGAATGTTTTTTTTCTAGGCTTTTATCAAGTTAAGGAAGCTTCTTTTATTTCTAGTTTTGTAAACCTTTTATTTTGAATAGGTATTGAATTTTGTCAAAAGATTTTATTCAATGATTGAGATGATATATTTAGTTTTATTTAATCTGTCGATATGGAGAATTACATTACTGAATTGATATCTGAATGTTAAACCAACATTGCATTCCAAAGATAAATGAGTCCTTGGTCTCGATCTTACTATCTACTTTATATATTGCAGATTTGATTTTTTTTCATATTTTCTTGATAATTTTTGTGTATATTTTCATGAGGAACATTTGTATATAATTCTCTTTATTGGTAATATACTTGATAGAAGGTAATGATTTCATCACGAAGTGGCTTGGTCGTGCTCCCTTCTTTTCTATTTTCAGGAGGACTTTGTGAAGAAATGGTAATAGTTTTTCTTAAATGTCTTGCAAATGTAAGAATGAAATAGGTTAGTTATTTCATTATGAGTGAGTTTTAGTAGTTTAATTTTTAAATTTTATTTTTAATTTAATTTTTATTGAACTTATTGGGGTGGCATTGATTAATAAAATTATATAGGTTTCAGGGGCACCATTCTATAATACATCATCTGTATATTATAATGTATGCTCACTACCCCAAATCAAGTCTCCTTCCATTACCATTTATTCTCCCCTTTACCCTCTCCTACCTCCCCCTACCACCTTTCCCTCTGCTAATAATCAAAATGCTGTCTACGAGATTTGTTTTTTTTGCTTAATCCCTTCACCCTTTTCACCCATTCTCCCTACCCGCTTTCCTCTGACCATGTCAGTCTGTTCTCTTAGTCTATAAGTTTCTTTCTATTTTGTTAGTCTATTTTGTTCATTAGATTCCACATGTAAGTGAAATCATATAGCATTTGCCTTTCTTTACCTGCCTTATTTCACATAGCATAACAGTGGAGGGAGTTCATCATCACCAAGCCTTTATTATATGAAATGTTAGAGGGACCTCTCTAAGAAAAGTAAGATTAAAAACTACGAACAGTAATATGACAACAAACTCACAACTATTAACAACCGAACCTAAAAAACTAAAACTAAAACTAAACAAACAACTAGAACAGGAACAGAATCACAGAAATGGAGATCACATGGAGGGTTTTCAGTGGGGAGGGGAAGGGGGAGAATGGGGGGTAGTAATGGAATAAGTAAAGGAATAAGAAGCATAATTGGTAGGCACAAATAGGCATGGAGAGGTTAAGAGTAGTATAGGAAATGGAGAAGCCAGAAAACCTATATGTACAATCTGTGGATGTGAACTAAAGGGGGAAGATAATGGAGGGAGGGCATTACAGGGTGTAGGGGGAGAAAGGGGAGAAAAAATTGTGACAACCATAATAGCATAATCAATAAACCATACTTAAAAAATAAATGCACTTTCCACAAAATTCAAAACATAACAAAAAGAAAAGAAAGAAAAAGAAATGCTGCCTTTCCCTATTCTTCCATCCAGTCAGAGTCATTTTTATGCCTTGTTATTATAGCCCATGGTTATAATAATGGTTATAGTTAATTTTTAGATGTCTATTTTGTGTTACTGATAATGAGATTCTTGAGAATGGGGAGAGTATTCTCTGTTTCCCCAGAGTACAGCAGCAACCACTATATGAGGGTGGGTAAAAAAATTTGCTATGTCACATTCATTATTAATATATATTTAGGTAGAAACAGCATATTATATAGAAATATCCTGTAATTGGGGCAAAACAATACATTTTGAATTCTTTATATTACCACTTCTTTACTATCTTTGTCCAAATCTAAGTGTTCAACACAGTAAAGTTTACATTTACCATCTACAGAAAACTAAACACTGACTTCCATTGTAATATATGTTAGGTATATAGTATCTTCCTATATTGAGGAGCATTATGAAGCACAATATGTGTCTAGTGAAAGGTATGTTTTGAGATTGTTGTTTACTACTTTACTTGGTGTCCTGCTTGAAAAGAAGGGTAAAAAATTTCTGGTTTTTTAAAAATCAAGAATAATTAATTGATTCTGAATAACTTGGATGCTATTATCTCTTATAACCTCTGAATCATATATTGTGTTTCCCACTGTTTTATTTTTAAATGTCTGACTAATTTTTAGAAGGTGTGTTGAGCATCTTGGCATAGATTTTGTTTATTAACTTTGTATTAATATATATTTTTTCTTTTCTCCTTGACTTATAATAATCCTGGTTATCATATTATACTGTATGTTATAAATTCCTCTAACTCATTTTTGGAATTATGAGACTTTATCAATCTTTAATTAATGTTTTTGGCTTACTCATTTAGTTGTTATGAGGAGCAAATAAGTAGGTGTAGCCCTGGCCAGGTGGCTTAGTTGGTTGAAGCATTGTCTCATACCCCAAAAGGCTGCAGGTTAGATTCTCAGTCAGGGCACATACATACCTAGGTTGTAGGTTTGATCCCCAGTAGGGACACATAAAGGAGGCAGATGATCAATATTTCTCTCTCACATTGATATCTCTCTCTCTCTCTCTCTCTCTCTCTAAATCAATAAACATATCCTAGGGTGGGGATTAATAAAACCAAGTAGGAGTAAGTAAAAATTCATTGTTAATCATTAAGGATTTTGTCTTTATAACAGTTATTATTTGATC
This sequence comes from Pteronotus mesoamericanus, assembly GCF_021234165.1. Taxonomy (NCBI): domain Eukaryota; kingdom Metazoa; phylum Chordata; class Mammalia; order Chiroptera; family Mormoopidae; genus Pteronotus; species Pteronotus mesoamericanus. The sequence continues at coordinate 12,467,433 of NW_026555245.1, forward strand.
CCATAGTTAATGCTAGTACACCATCTTCAATGATTTATAAGCAAATTAGAGTCAAACAATGACTAATCTAAACAATAATTTGTATGTAAAATCTCTTTCAGAAACTAATAAATTATTGCATACTTTTTAACTAGGAAAATTTTCAGATTCTGAACATTATATTATTACATTTTAAAATAAAAATCTGTATGTTTACCCACCACCCAAATGTGTGACTGGTAGATATGTTTTTAAAAACCTTCCACCTTCCCGAGAAAGTTATGTTGAGATTCTTCCACAATATTCTTAATTAGCATGGCATAGTGTAAATAGCATGTATCATCATCTTGCTCAAATTTTTTGAAGTTGAAATCATAATTTTCTCAACCATAAAATTCAGAAAATGTCCTAACAACTAGATTGCAGGAAGGACTGCGCGGCATAATGCATTCATACTACACATTCATTAAATATTAGTTCTATTTTTTCTCTGCTTAGCTAAATTAAGAACGATAAGAATAAGTAGAATTTATAATGGCACGCTCTTAACTTCTGTTTGTTTTCTATAGGATCTCAAACAACATTTGACTCAAAAATCTGTCATTTCATTGATTTGCCCAAGTGTTCCATGCCCAATATGCCTGATCCTCAAAGAACTCTTTTGCTCTATGCTCTCTCAGCTTCTCTTACCTTAGAAAAAGAAATAAAATGATTGACTTAATTTATATTTGGTGTAAAAGACCATGTTTCTTACCTATGTTGGTAATGTTCATATTTTTTAAAGAAAGGGTTTAATTTTAAAGAAGTTTTCAGTACTTAGATCCTGAAATGGGTTTGCTGACTGCGAGCCAGTGAATTGCCTATTGGATTTACAGGGATACACACCCACACATATCCACTCTCTCACACACTCAGACCTTTTTTTTCCCCCTTACAACAAGGAAATCATCTGAATGTTTAATGATCATAGAGGTCAGGCCAGGGAAAGATTGATGTATTTATTTTTAGAGGTTAACAGAGAAGATTTTTTGTCTTCTGTGATTTTAAACAATGCATTTTATACTCCATGTAGATAAAAATGGAAAATTAGAGAACAAAATCACTTCCTTCTATATGTTTTTTTCTAGATGCACCAATTAAAACATGTCTAAGTCAACTGCACATTTATCTAAATTACAGATATGTTCAGTGGCCACCATAGTTTTAGAATGTTCACTTTTAATCTTTGACATGGATACACATCAATTCAATAAAACTGCATAATTTATTTTATCAGAGATCTTCTATCTTTGCTTGTCAGTTGAATAGAAGCTAAATTAGCATTTTTCAAATTACAGAATGGGTATTCTCACTTAACAAGGATATTTAACATTTTTGGCTATTTAAAAATCAGTTACTAGATTAGAGAACTTATATGAAATCATTCTGAGGCTTCTTTCACAATATTATAAAATGTTATCAATCATTTCTTAAGTAGTTATTTTCTATTTTAGTTATGCTACTTAAATATTATATCTTCAGCTTTCAATATCTATTAAACAGCTCTGTGCTTATACATTTTAATGTCTAATTAAATTTTGATGTTCAAAACTTCATTATTCAATTCTGATATTTATGGATCAACTAGAACTTGTTAACAGTACCAAAAAAGAAAATAGTTTTAGAGGAATCACTAATATAGATTTAAGTGCTTATTAGTACACACAGTCAAATCAATTTAACTAACATTGTTTTCTTGTAAGCTTCATAGATCTATGGTATCATTTTCTCACTTTGACAAATTATAGCAGCTGTTCTCAGCTGGGGGAAAATTTGTCCCTAGGGTTAGATTTGGCAAGGTCTGGAGACATTTTTTTTGCTTTCACAACTAGGGTGGGAGGTATGACTGGCATCTAGTGGGTAGAGGACAGAGATGTTGCTAAATATCTTAGAATAGACAGGACACACCCCGACTTCCCTAACATAGAATTATCCAGTCCAAAGTGTTAACACTGCAAGATTGAAAAACACTGCTTTACAGTCTATTAGGGATGATGGTATAGGTACATCAGTAACTATACCTGTTAAATTAGAAATAATAAACAGCTAATGCCAGGCATTATCAGAGGTAATCCATTTGCCTATCCTAATTTAATCTTCCCACAACCCAAGGTAAATACTATTTTAATTATTCAATACACATATGAGGAAATCTGTTATATCTCATACAGAAAAATATTAATAATTATTAATCACTTCATTCAAAACCAATATTATACTAATAACCAAACTATTGGAATTGAAGCTATATGTGATAAATGATGATAATATCATGCCTATCTTACTTCTCCTGCAACCAGATACAAATAATATAGAAGAGCAAATAATATACCAACTAGCTATGTTTCCAGATTGAGAAGGAATGACCTACCACAAGGACTCCCTAAGGATCAGTATTGGCTAGAAAACAACGTTTTGAGTACTTACTTTGTTCTATGTACATTTTTGTGCATTTAAATATATTATCTAATTTAACCCTAGCTGCTACCATGTGAAATAGATATTATTCTGCCTTCATTTCATACTGGAAAATGAAGCTTAAGAAATAAGGGAAAATATCACAGAGCCAAAAAGTAACTGACCGGGTTTATATCCTAAATGTGCCTGGCTATAAAGCAATGCTTTTTTCAACACTATATGATGTCTTCTTATTTTTTTAAGATGTAAGTATTTTACTGTCTGCATCCTTCAACGACCAGGTTGGGAAATCTTTTAATGAGCTAATGAAAAGTGGCACTACGAATTTATAGTTAGCAAAGCAATTTCCCATATTTCTTCTCATTTGCTATATCTATAATTAAATTAACAACAGAATGTTATATTAATATTCTAAATAGTAATGCATTTATTGCTTTAAAAGAATAGCTAATTTTTACTCAGTATTTAATCTGTTCCAAATATCTTATGTGTAATTCTTGCAATACTATGTGCTGGCAAATTTATCACAACTCTCTAATATATATCTGTTTTATAGGTGAAGAACTTAGGTTTAGAGAGATTAATTTAATTTAATCAGGTTACACACCCGGTGAGAGAAAGAATGGAATGCAAATCCATGTCATACCAACTCCAAATATGAAACATTAATAATTATTTTATTATTAGGACTTTTACACAGCTCATCCTTTTTCTTTCTCCATTTATTTGCTCTACAGAGAGAGATTAATATTACATAGAGTGTGTCCTTCAATATTATTCACTTTCTTCTTCTTCATCATCATTATCATCATCTTCACTATCAAACTTATTCTAATGTAACATTTAAAGTTGGAAGTTAGGAACTTTGGTTCCTCCCATTGCTACTTGTGTGCCCTAACTCCCTTATTTTCCTATTCACATTTCCGTTTCTCTGCTCTGCCATCTCCACTGATCTCTTGTGCGGCCTGCTCTCCATCTGTTTCTTCCATTTACACCAAAACAAACACGCATTCTCATACAGAATCCTTGAATCTCTCGGGAAGCCCCCAGACAAGCCAGAACATTGAACACATGGTCCACTCTTTTGGTTCTGTTGTAAGAGAGAAGTCCTGGTACAGGTAATTTCCCTTCATTTCTTCATGCTATGCTGCATGAGGTGAGAGTCATAAGTAAGCACAACAAACATCACAAATGTTTCTGGTTTTTTGGTAGACTCTTGTCGTGATTTTACACTGGGCTGAGTACTATAGCTTCTCAACTTGTTTCTACAGTTCCACAGAGCTATTCTGTCTCATACACTGTTGTTAACTTGGTGTCTTGGTCAGGAGAAGGAGGGCCTGTAGCTTTCTAGCCCACTATCTTGCTGACCTTATATTTTAAATGAAAATTTTACTTCACTAGATGAAGCTCATTTACATTTCATGCTGATTCTTAATCTCTCCATTTTCATGATTGTTCCCTCTAAAATAAAAGTGTTTGAAGGTGACTTTCCCTTGGGATTAAATTCCAAGGCTATTTATTCAAGGTCATAATCCCTTGACTCAGGAACCAAGAAAAACCTCACATTGTGATACCATTTTGTGACTGTTTCTTCATTTGGCTTACCAAGTAACATTCCACAAACAACCAATTAAAAGTAATAATGAGTCTACATGATTTGGTGTGTTTTCAGGCCATCCTGACTGCTACTGTTATGTAGAATGATGGTATACCCTTTGCCATTTTCCACTTCTTAGTAATACAGATATGTTTACATAAAGGACACATATCTAATACTTCTAAGGGTTTATCAAACTGAATCCATACTAATAAAAGGAAGAATACTCTAGATATATGCACTCTACATTAAAGGAAAGCAAATGTCAAAATGCTCTGAGAAAATATAGGTGTGGTTGATAATCACTCTGAATTTCAAGAGAGGTTAAAGATGCAAACATAGATTAAATTTTTTATGTTAAACAGTAAACATTTCTAAAAAACAAAGCATTAAAACTGTGAGAGTAATTTCCTGAAGAGCTCAGAATTAGCATGGCATGGGAGAATGGGAGGGAGAGAGATATATCTGGGGGGTGTTCTTTAGAAAGAATGGCAAGGGTCTGTTATAATATTTTCAGTAAGAAGGAATCCATTATTAATTGAACACTGCAAGTGTTATGGAGGTAATACAAAAAGTTTTAAAGCTCTACCCAGAGGAAGAAAAAAATTGATAAAACCAGGAGATGTAGTCCAGCTCCTGACAAAGAGGTATTCTAGTGTCTATAGGAGATGGAAAGCAGAACTGCTTGCTCCTACTTTGCTTCTATGCATTTTAAAGAAAATAATGGAACTGGAGAGCATTATGCTAAGTGAAATAAGCCAGGGGGCGAAAGGCAAATACCATGTGATTTTACCTATAAGTGGAATCTAACTAACAAAATAAACAAGCAAGGAAAATATAACGAGCAACATTGAAAGAAAAAAGAAACCAACAGAATCAAGAGGGAAGGAGGGAGGCAGGGAGGGGAAAGGGAAGGGAAGGGTCAAGTCAAGGAACATGTATAAAGGACCCATCGACAAAGCCAAAGTGGGAAAAGGTTGAGGGAGGGAGGTTGGGGAGGGGAACAGGGGAAAGCGGTGGTGGGAAGGTGGAGACAAATGTATCTGAACAATAAAAAAATTAAATTAAATTAGAAAAAAAGAAAGGGAAGAGATTTAAGACCATTGATGAGATTCAGGAAAATATGATTGGTCAGCTGATGCTTATTAGAACTGTGTGAGCTCCCATGTACCTACCCTGAAGGGGACTGAGGCATCATTGTTCTTTGTACAATGTTTCTTGTGTCTTGTATCTTCTTCAATAAATGTCTCTATTTTTCACATTAAAAAAAAGAAAATAATGATCTTCAAACTGTTAACTTAAAGCCAACATGGGCCAAATAAAGGAGGAGATATTTTCATGGTAATCACCATTTACTTAATGCCTACTATTTGTCAGGAGGTGTTCTCAGCACTTTATATAAATCCTCTGTAATTTTCCTAAGAATCCTATAAGACAGATATTATGCTTATAGTTTTATAATTGAAGAAACTAATGCTAGACAGATAAAATAAAATGCTCATGGTCATTCAAAAGTAACTTGTAGAAACAAGAGTCATCTGATTAAAAACTTTGTAGGAAGGGGGTATTGAGGCAACTATAATATATTAATTGCAAAAGCACTTCATGTGGTGGATCAGATAAAACAAAAAATGAAGAATTCAATAGACAATTAGATATGGCTTAACATATTCCATTTTAAAGAGATAAACATTGATTCTAAAAACCCATAATTGATAAGTTTGACACCTGTCCATGGCACAATCCAATGATTTGGAACAATTCAAGGGTGGGGAGAGTGATTATTATGGGTACAGTCATGAGTTTACTTAGAATAATTAAGACCAAGTTCACTTATCTTTGGTTTGTTTATGTTTGTACTAGGAAGTAAGTATCATAAATTCAGAGTTTAAATCAGGTACATAACTTTACTGTAAATGAAACTAACAGAAACACCTGTATTCTAGCTTACTATTTAATAGCCTACTTAATTATATCCTTATAGACAACATAACATTGATTGGATTCAGCATAGATTCATAACTGGCTGAAATGCCGCATATAACCAATATTGACTGGAATCAAGCAGAACAAATTATAGATATGCCATATATTTTGGCCTTGGCCTTATTTTATTAAATTTGTTAAAGGGAGTACAAAATAATTATATTTATTGTTTCTTTTAATACCTATTTTAATACCTACTCCTTGTGATATTCTCAAAGAATATAGAAAAAACATAAGAGGTTTCCCCCGGGATGGCACCCCAAAAGTAATTGTTTTAGTAATTTTATAGTTCTTTAAAATTTTAATATATACATAAAATATGTGTATATATAAAAATGTGTGTATATTTTTTAAAAATAATGATGTTAAACATATAATTCTATAATCTACTTTTCTATTTCAGTTGATTTTAGAAAACCCTCCTTGAGAAAATATAAAGATTTACCACATTCATTATAACTTTAAGATATTCATTTGTGTAAACACACTATATTATACATAGTAATATTATATTGATGGATATTGTTTTCATGGTTTATTTTACATATGTATGATTATATTAGCATCCTTTTAACTGTATATTTATTCATTCTATCTTTTAGGAGGATTTACTAGATGTAGAATTGCTGGTCAAAAGTATATTAATGTTTAAAACAAAACTAAGCTAAAATTACATTTTAAGCATGTTTTACACCTTAATAAATACTGGTAGACTTCTTATCATAATAACTTATTCTTATTACCAATATTTAATAAGAGTTTTTGATTCTCTATCTTTTAATAACTTTGAACTATTTTACTTTTTGCTAATCAACATTATACTATTTATACCTCAATTGTGTTTTTATTTTTATTTTTTTGGTTAATAGTTCTATAAAATATTTTTCATAACTATTATTTTTTTCAATTTCAAATTGAACATTTGTGTCCTTTGCCTATTTTTCTAGAAGCATGTCCACTTTTCTTATTCTTAGCATTTGCTCTTTACATATGAAAGATATTAAAACTTGATGTGAACTTTTACAAATATTGCATCTAGGTTATTAAAATTTTGAATTATTATTTCCAAGTAATTTGTTTTCTGTACCTATCACCTCACTTTACTAAGCAAGCAATTGCACCTATTTAGAGACAACAGTTTGCCTCTTCTGCTTTTTTTTAAACAAATAATATCTTTTCTTGTTTTCAAATATTGCTATTTCTTTTTTCTTATATTACTTGGGAAGTTTTACTTAGGTTTTCGAATGCAGGGAAGACAAATAGATGTGTTCAGTATACCATCTTGAATCTAAAGTTCCTGTCAATAACTTTTGTCAGTCCTTTAAAATAGTATTTAATGGTACAAATGGCATTTTCATATGACAAAAGAAAAAAACAGGAGATATTGTGTGTTATCTGACTGAATCAGGATTCAAAACCATAACTCAAAAGATTGAAACTGTGATCCAAGACATAAAAAATCAATTTAACAGAAAGGGTTATGAATATTTTTAATAGGCTAAAAATATTTGCTCAGTCTTTTCACAAATGTATAACTTGGGTGACAGATTAGATGTAATTCTGGAAAAAATGGCACTTTCATTTGCCATAATGGTGTGTGATGCTTTCTAAAAAATACAGGCAGTTGAAGGTGTCCTTTAAAAATTAGGCATATATTGATCATGGAGATAACAGGTATGTAGTCCTACTCATTGGAAAGACCACATCTGGAATATTTCATTCATTTCTGAGACTTGTGATTTAAGAATGACCATAAGCAGATATGAGAAGTCTTCTTGAGTATGTTTTTAAGAGTTGAGGACAGGAGGAGATAAGAAGAATGGGAGTATAGAATCCATATCACACAACTCTAATACTAAAGGCAGAAATCAAATTAAATAAAGCAAAATAAAATTGAGCTCTCCCCTAATATACAAAGAGCCTTTCTAAGCTTTAATGACTTTGGAAAAGAGGTTTCTGAGTTTAAGTTCATGTTGAACTAAACCAGCTCTGGCTAAGAAATATTAATTGATATCATTTGCTCCCTTAAATGGATAAAACAGGAAAAAATATTTTCATGATATTATGAAAAAGTTATTTCAAATGAGATAACATTTCAAAATAGAAAAATATATTAAAATAAATTAATTTTTAAAAATATATATATTAATCATTTCACAGAACTAAGAAAACCTGCAAGAAATTAAGAATGTTAACAATAGAATTTTAGAGAAAGTGATGCGAAAACTTAGATTCATAAAAACCAAAGGATTATATAAAAATATAAATTAATAAAGGAATAAAAATAGAAAACTCAGGAGAAAATATATCCTGTAAAATTTAGTCAAAGGAACCAATTCTAAAATTATTGCCTCAGAAATTGAAGGACAAAATGTGATAAATTGGTATTTATAATTTTCTTTATAAAAATTTATTTGTACATCAAACTTAAAAATTATAATGTTTATATTAGAATTTAGTTTATTTTTGCTTAATTCATTTTACAATTACATCTTGGTTCTAGATATATTGATATATATATTTTACTTAATATCCTCACATAATAATTCTTAAAGTTACGTGTGCTATATCAAAATTAGTATTTTGGATTTTTAAAAATACAGTCATTCTCTGACAATTGGAATTATGTTTTTAATTTTTTGAAATTTGTGGAAAGACCACTCTGAACTTTATAGACATAGATAGGAAAGCATCCAGAAGTGGTAGGTGTCTTTCCATGTGTGTACACATTTTTTATTTCACCCATAAGTTGTTACCTAGCATCTCTTTGATTCTTTCTTCTTCATGTTGAAACACAGCTCAAAGCACCAAACCCATTCTCCAGTGATTGGGACAAAAGTAGGTTAGTAGAATAGGTTGCTAGGAGACCAATGTCAGCATCATCTATGACCTTGCAGAATGTGAAAAATAAGTATAGATTTATCGAACTCAGTGGCACATTGTTTGAGTCTTCTGTTCTGGCTGTCTCATTTCATTTCTGTCTACCTCAGTGTTTTCCTCTTTCTCTTTTCTCTCCTTTTCTCACACACAAATATGAACACATAGGGCCATACAGCCCTTCCTTGATACCTTGTAATTCCTCAAAGTTATCATTATGCTGCATTTAACCACAGCATTGTCTCTTAGCTAACAAGGCACTCCAACAGCAGCGTCAGCAAATCCTGATCCTTTTAAAGGCTGATTCTTCATACCATTGCTGTAAGAAATATAGAAATCAGTTCTACTGGGAACAACATTATGAAAAATGTATAAACATCACAAAGTAATTTTGCTGTCACATTCAAAATGTTTTCTCAAAGTTGCATCCACAGTTTCACAGTAGAGGTGGTTTAGGTTAAATAATCTTACGCAGGAGAGAACTCTAACATTCTTGTCATCTTCTTGGCATATCTTTTTTTAAAAAATTGTTTAGAATATGAATTTGATAGAATAAAATGTATCAACAGAAAATATGAGTTTTTTAAAAAGTCTCACATCTCAAATGATTTTTTGTTTTCATATCTATATATTTACTTCTTCTTAAACAGATTATATGATACTGTAAATTAATGGTTTGTGTGTTTGATTGTGTATGACATATGATTCTTTTCTTCTCAAGTTGGAATCTCCTTTGGAAGGTGTGTGAGAAGGCAGCCCCCATTCCATCAACTGCAAAATGTTCTACTGTTTAGACTCACTATTGTTTTTGTATAGTTTAATTATTTTAAAAAAAACACCCTGGGATTGATGTAGATGTACAGATATTCCCTCCAGAATAATATTTAGACATCTGTTAAATATTGAATAGGAAACCTATTATTTAAATTACTAAATAATAATTTCTTTCCAAAATTAATGGAAGGGTTATTATTAAAATGGAGTCAGATTCTTTAAATAAATTGTAAAGCTTTACATCAGAGTGGTAATGTGTTGTGATAGTACAAAGAGAATTTGATGCAAAGCTTAATATCTGTGATGGCCTAGATAATAGAATTCAAAATAATTTTTTGTACTTCCTTTTAAAAAATGTTTTAAAATAATGATGATCAAAACAATTAAAAGAATAGTTACTAAAGTGTGTTATATACATATTTATTGAACTTCTCAGGAAGAAAATATAATTCACCAAATTTCTAAAACTTGAGAGAATAGAATGATGTTCATAGATAATTTAACTGTTATTCTACCAGTATATAAACTTGTCTTTGGAAATGCATCTGTATTATTTCCTCTATGCTTAAGGCACCAATAATTTTTACAATCATGGATATATTACTTAGAACAGCAACGTTGTATTGTTCTATATAAAAATATAATGATTTCCTATGAATTTGGTAACAGGTATTTGGAGATGTATGAAAGGAATAGATAAAGATTATTACTATATTAACTAAAAATCATGAGCTCAAGAGTTAACACAAAAACCTTTGTATGGGTTTTTAAATATTAAAATTCAAATGAGAGAAGTAAGGAAAAATTTTTTGATATTTGAAGTATTTGGAATTTTTTAAGTATAATCATTGAGTTGTTATCGTGAAAGCTATGAACCAAAAAAGGTTCTCTAAGGCTACTCTAGGATTATGTGAGCAAGTTCTAGGCAAAGAGCAAATGTGTGATGAGACTGAAATTTAAATAGGAGAAAAGTGAAGAGTTAAGTAACAGGTAAATATCAGGGGCAAAGCATTTTGCCAAAAATTCTTATCATCTTGGAATATGTATGTTTTACTTCAAGAAGTCACTAGTGGAGTAAATACAATGTGAAAATATCATAATAAAATATAAATTTTATTTCAACATGAAATAAAATTATGTGTATATTTGATATTTTATTTATTCATTAAAGAAAACCTTGAAAACGTATTAAGGGCTAAAGCTTTTTATATCTGATCTCTGAGTCTAATGGGTGAGATGGGTATTTAACAAGATCAATACAACCCAACATAACAAAAAAGTGCCAACAAATGTAGAAAAGATTGCTGTGGTGGCAGGGTGGATTTGCTCATAAGTGGCAAAAACATTATTATTATAGTGGTCCCAGGGCATGCTTGAGATATTCCATAGAAACTAATATGGTACTTGGGATTTTGCAAATTATAAAACTGTAAATGGTGATTTGGTTCTAGTGACTAATTCACTTATAAAAAGAAACCTGAGGAAATTTTCCTGGAATACCTATCATTACACTGAAAATCATGTCTGCTCCAAAAATCTTTATTTTTTCCATATTTCACTTATTGAAACGTCAACATAATTAGAATAATTATAAAATTTATTGTGTCCCAATGCCAATTGTGGGCACATACACACACACTCACTCACAGATGCAAAGTTAAATCAACTAGAAACATTCCTAATCACTTAGAATAACAATGTTTCACCTTGAATGTATTTACATGCTTTACACATTGATTCAGTGAGTCCTAACGGTCTCGGGGGTATGCAGAACATAAAACATGACTGTTAGTTTTCAGATTTTATCTCTCTAAACTAACATGTGAGTTAAAATTATGTAAACATTGGCTTAACATTATTTTTGCTTTCTTAAAGTTCAGGAAAAAATTTTGGAAAAAGTATGGGGTTGCCATGGGTGCAAAGAGCTAAATGGAGTGTTTTTCCCCTCTTAATATATTTTCACTAACTACTAATCATTCAAATATATTTTTCTGATATGAGATACGAGTATGAAGTATCATGGAGAATGCTCTCTCTTCATAGTGTTTTCTCTGTAGAAAATTATTTATAAAAGCAAACTGAGAGTAATAATTTTCCCCTTCATTCTTTCTGTCTCACAGGTGCAGCTTCTTAGAATCAGATCAAATAAAGTACATTAGGAAGAAATGTATACTACTAATGCATTCTCCCATCAGTCTGTGCTTCAGAACTGACTGGACACTTCACAATTATCAGAGGTGTTTTTGGGGTTTTCTTGTACTTCTTTGGAAAGTCAGGAAAAAAAATCTACAGAATCAATAGGCAGGGTTTAAAATGAAGCTTCAGAATTTTTCTGACAAAGTAGCAGAATTTTTTTGTAAATGTATAAATTCTAAGATTGTTTTTTGGTCCATGGTGTTTACTACATCATAAGCCAATGCTTAGAAAACTGACGTAGGCCACTAAGTAGGCCACTAAGTTAAAAATGTCTAGTTAAGTAGGAAGGTATAGTTCAAGGCAGTGGAAGGAGAGGACCAGCATACTGACAGAGATTATCTGCCAGTTTTGCATAGTTGTTTATTGCTGAATTAGCAGACCCACAGCTATTATCTCCTGTGACTTCCTGATTGGTCTCTAGGTTGTCAACTCTTGAAAAGGCTGATGGTCTTGCAGTCTCAGAGTTAAAGTGGGTCTTGTATGTAATTGGAACATTTACGAATGTCTTAAATGGCTGCATTTGAGCCTACAGGGAAAGCATACCAAATTTAGGGAGGATGTGGGGTAGCCCCAGTGGTCTGGTTATTAGAACAGAGGACATTGCAGAAAGTTAGTTATCAGAAAAGCTTTGTACAACATTGCATTGCATACAGCAGCCATTTTAGCTTTAAAATTGCAGGATTAACAAATCTGGCAGGTTTAAGAAACTAACAAAACCCCAAGGTAACAAATAGAAATTCACAGGGGCCTCTTTGGGTGCCCTATTGATTCTGCTAATTCAACAAGGGATAATTGCAGAAAGTTACTGGAGACATTTAAAACTCCCTAAAGCACAGGTTTCTATCAAATACTGGCCTATGGGCAGAGGGTCTACAAAGGATCTTTCAGCTTGCACAGCAAAGTGAGCATTAGAGCTTTAACCTTCAAAGTCCTATAAGCAACACTTTGATTCCCCCAAAGGAAAACATAATTGTACTTCTAAGTCAAGTAATGGTTAATTTTCTATAGCAAATCTGTAAAGGGGTGATTTTATTAGCTTGTAATAATTCAAATAAGAGATAGTACTGCCACTGAATTTCTCTGAAACATAAGGAACTATAATTTTATCAATATATTCTGAAAATTAAAATTGAATAGAAATGTTTGACCCTTTTTATTTAAATTACACAAGCCTTTTCAGTTTGAACATATTATTAGTTGTATAAGAGAGTCTTTTTTTTCTATGTGTTTTGCAAAGGATCTTTGTCAATGTTAATTATTAAAAATGATTTTTCTTACTGATTATTAGAGATTGGTGAAGTGCTAATATTTATCTCTACTCCTTCTAAGTTCTAACCAAATTAACAACCATAAAAAATGAGATGACTTAAGATATAATATTCCCTCTTAATATTGTTATTATTGTATTATGTGAAGAAATTTGGACTTTGAAAACAAAGTTAGACTTCACATTTTATTCTGCTTTCCAAACTAGTCCTTGGGGCCTGAATGTTGGGAGTGTTGGATATTTGGATATTTTGGACAGAGAGGTACTTATAAGACCACATGGAGAATAGTGACCTTTCATATACCCTAATACAGAACAAGCTAGGGCTGAGAGAGGCACGACCTTATTCAAGGTCATGGGGCTTTGTGCATGAAAAACAAGAGCGGAGGGAGAGAACACACCTCACTCGTGGAAAAACAGACAGAGTGAAAGAGAAAGAGAGCTGGGCAGAGAATGTGGGCCACCTCTGAGCTGTAACCTTTGCTGCAATGTGCCAGGTGGAAAAGTCCCTCTTCTTCTTCCCTTGGGAAGGAAAGAGTCAGAAGGAAGGAGAATATAGTGGAAGCTTCCTTCTTAATATGTCCCTGATAGGATGAAAGTTTGATGAAGTTCCTAAAAATTCCATGAAATTGGGAGGAATGTGGGAAAACAAAAGGTTGTCATAGTTCTTATAAATCTAGCCATGCCTGTAATGAATGCGCTATTTAAAGTCCTGAAAGGCTGAGGACTATCTCTACTCTGTTTTGGTTTACTATGAAACCTGGCTCCTGGTGTCCACTTCACATGTGATTTAAATAATGGAATATTTAAAAAGGGAATACTCCAAAAAAAAAATAAGACCTCAGTTTTCTACACATGCCAGTTTAAATTATCAGGTACTGCTGGCCTTTATTGTCCTATCAACCATGTATTATTTCATTTTTTTCAGATTTCTTGACTTAACAAGTTTTAGTAGGGCAGGTAGGGCAACCTCAGTCTTAGGTAAGAACAAAAAAAGAATGAATAAAATTTAACTTAAGTTATATAATAATAATATATAAACTTGAAAATTGACTGAAAATAAGTACCAGTTACTGTAGGTTAAATCTAACTTTATGTAACCATGTTCAAATACCTTCATATGTTTAAGTAGTAGGGAACTCATGAAAAAACCACAAGGACATTTCTCAGTCTTGGTATGTATGGCTACTACTCAGTCTGAATGGCATAGTGAGGGCTGTTAGGAAAAAAACTTACATTTGAACATCTAAATATTTGCTCTATATCATCAGAGATATATGGTCCACAGAATTCTGTTGCCTTTTATGAGAAGAGAATGGCATGGGCTTACTTCGAATCTCTTATCTGTCTTCACTCAGTATATTAAATACATTTTTGTGAATATTCTACAAAATGTTCAGCAACAGTGACACCAAAATAGTTGAAAATTGCTCTGCACCATTAGCCAGGTCAGCAACAATTCCTGGGGCTCTCTTGGTATTCTTGCACTAAACCTTCCTGTGCTGTACAACTACATGTAGTATGTGAATTTCTAGACAGGAAGGACTTAACTGACCTTTTTCTACCATATTTTTAAAATTTTTTACTTTTTAATTTAGAGAATTTTCATTTTTTCTAAATAGGAAAAAAATGAACTGTAAAAAAAATTGATGATTTTTCTTGGGATTGAACTTAAGACATATGGAATAACATGATCCTTTCAATTTAGTTTTATTTTCCTTCCCTATTATTGAAGTTTGTTTAACTTTTGCAAGATTGCCCAGAATATCTATGTTAAAAACTATTGATTTTGTGCTATCTTCTACCTTGGTTTATTTTTTGTCATCACTTTGTCCTCATCACCTTGATTTATATACTCCTTTACCTACATATCACTATATGTAGTTTACATATCACTATATGTAAAGAAAGATTACATGTTTAACAAAGATTGAGAATTTTATCCCTAACATAATTTTCTAATCAGAATAGTATTATCTGTTTTAGTTCAATACTGTAATTGTCCAGAGAAAATTCACTTAATGTCACAAATTAATTCAAATGTTCTATAATATATATATTTATGTATAGATACTGATCAATATAATGTGCTGAGAACAATTTCTCCCAACATACCAATGACATGACTATAAAGATTTTTTTTCAAGAAATAACATTGCAACTCTGAAAATCATAGTGAATGCTATCAATAAATGATAGAGTTTGGAGAATTTCTGAAAGGCAGAAAAGAAGATAAGATTGTTTGGTATACATATATGCAGAGGAAAGCATAGGCTGAACATCCAGGCAAAAAAGCTGTAAACAGAGTCACTGGTTCTTAAATGCACTAAATTCAAAGTGAGTGGGTCCTACCAGAGTAATAATAGGGTTTGTCTGGATGGCAGCAGCAATTAACAGAGCTAATTAGAGGGCTGCCCAAGACACAGGGAATACTGGGAAGGGAAATCTTCCATTTTCCTCTCCATCATCCGTGTTTACAGAGCTCTGGCTTCAGTATTTGTCCTGTCCTGAGTAAGACAGCAGAAAGCTGTTTTCTAAGGAGAGTTGAATGTTGGGCTTGGAGCAAGAAGAACACTAGTATTCAACATAGAAAAATAAATCAATAAAAGTAGCTCCACAGCTCACTGAGGGGTAAAGCACAGCAAAGCTACTGCCCTTGAAGCAAAGTCCCCTTACCTTTAGGAATTATGGAAGGCTGTGCCCAGGGCCTCCCTCTCTCAGCCCATGCTCTGTAAAAGAAAGCCGGAGTCAAAATGGGAATCATTCTCATACCATGGCCCACTTTTATGCCTTATTTGATGGGAAGATATTTTGAGTAAAAGAAAGAGTTGAAAGAGAGAAATTTAAGAAAATGAAACAATTGACTGGAGGAAATATAGGAAGTCAATCAAATTAAAAAGTATATTACCAATTACAATGAATATTCTTTGAGATAATTAAGGGAGTGTTATATCCATACTAAAAGACCAGTACTCTGAAAAGGACACAAGAGTAGAACAAGAAGAAGATTTTTTTGCTAATTAAAAATGTAACTGCTACCCTGGCTGGTGTGGCTCAGTTGACTGGGCATCACCCCACAAACTGAAGTGTCTTGGTTTAGATTCCCAGTCAGAGCACACGCCTGGGTTGTGGGTTCAGTCCCCTGGGTGCATGCAGGAGACAGCCAATTGATGTTTCTCTCTCACATCAATTTTTCTCTCCTTCTATACTCCCCCCGACCGCCACCCCGCAACTTCCCCTCTGTTTGGATTCAATAAAAGAAAAAATGTTAAACATGTGATTGCCAAAGCAAGTAAGAAATAAGTAGAAAATCTGACTGAGGATCCAAGATGATGGAGGAGTGAATGGAAGCTACCACTAACCTACCAAGCTCCTACCAGGACCAATCTGGAATTACAACAAAATTGTAGAGAAATCACCCAGAATAACAAATTGAATAGCTGGAGAGAAGATTTGTAACCAAGAACGGAGAGAAGACTTATAACCAAGGACAGACGGAAGAAAACACTTTACCTCAAAGTATCTTGTATGAAGTGTGGAAGAGATGCAAGAGGGCTGTCTGGGTTCTCATGGGTAGCAGCTGAAGTGCCAGAAGGAAACTTCAGTGGCAAGAGGGCTTGCCCTCAGAAGAGAGGGGTCTGAACCCCAAGCTGGGATCCCTAGCATACAGCACCAGAACACAAAAAGAACCCAGTAAACATCCAGTTGTGAAAAGTGGCAGGGCTTTTGTCTGCCAGTGAGAGATGGGTGGAGACACAGAGAGTCTCTTAGAGAGTCAATGCACAAAATTTCATTTGCACCCACTTACCCTGGGCTCCGGCAAAGGTGAGGCAGATTGGACTATAGACATGTAAGGAGAGTCTGGGGATGGTGGCTTTGGGGAGAGAACTGAGGGAGCAGCTGCTAGGATCCCTGTGCTGAGTAATCCCACATACTGCAGGAGCCATCTTGCTCAAGCAGAGCAGTCACACTCTAAGTGGTATCAACCTGAAGGGGAGCAATAGTACCTCTCACAGGAATTACTCTGCTGCACTCTATGGTGCTTAAACCTGCCTGCTGATTACAGATTGCCTAGATTAACAACTGAAGGAGATAGCCACAGACTCTACATCTCTGGTAACCTGAAAAAGGCTGCCTAAAGCCACACTGGGATATCATCTGACATCATCAGGCAGGGATCTAGAAAGAGAAGACAGTAGTAAACACTAGGTTCTACTGAGATGAATTCCACCACAGTCATCTTCGTGATTTGCATTATTTTCTCTCCTACATAGCTTTTTAACATTCATTTCATATTCAAATTTGTGTCAATTAGGTCACTGGTTTTTATATTATAGTTTATTTTAAATCTCATATTTTGGTCCTCCCTTCTCTTACTCCACTTACCTTCTTCTTTCTTCTTATTTTCTTTTTAAAATTTGTTTTCTCTCTTGCTATGACTTGTTTATATTCTGTACTCTTGCTATTTCTCCCCCCTCCAGTTTTGTAAAACCATTTTTCTTGTCATAAGTCATCTCTAATTCTTTTTCCCACTCTTAAAATACCCTTATTTTCTCCCCGTATTTATTAGTCTTTGCACATTGTTTGTGGATATGGTGGTAGTTGTTGCATCTCTTCTATTTTATTTCTAGATTTTCACTATTTTTGTATTTCAAATATAAAATTTACCTTTCCCCTCTCCTATTCCATTTTATCTTCCTCCTGTCCTTTCTCTTTTTCTTCATTTTATTTTTTCCTGCCTTAGCCTGGTTTCCATTCCTTGCTCTTAGCATTCTCTCACTTTCCATACTCTAGACATCTCTTAAGCTTTTCTTTCTTTCTTTCTGTTTTCCCTCTTACTCCCATCCCACCTGTATTAATCTTTGCTCATTTGTTGTTGATAGGACTGTGGTGGAACTTTCTCTTCAATTTGGTTCCTATTTTTTCTCTCTTGCTATATATTTTTTAAAAATTTCTGTTTAAACCTAATACTATATGCTTCCTTCTCTTACCCCATTCCACCCTCTTCCCTCCCTTTTTTAATTTATGTTGTAAATTTACTTTCCTTCTTTCTTTACCTTGTCTCTATTTCCTGCTCTTATTGTTGCTCTTCCCTCTACTCTCTCAAAATCAATTTTCTTTTATCTCATATTCATTTTTCTTTTCTTATACTAGTCTTAATCTCTTTTCACTTTTATTAATATTGGCTCATTGTTGATAGTGTGATTGTGGTTGGAGGTTATTTTTGCAGGTGTGGGTTTGTTTCCTGGGCTGTTTGGTTTTGCTCTGGCAGCACCTGTACAACAGCATAAAAGACGTGGTGGGCAGAGTGACCCTCATTCAACCAATAAGAGGGAAGAGCCCACCAAAGAATAATCCAACAATAATCAAAACAAAATTACAACCAGAGAGCCCACATAAATGGCATAAAGGGCATCCCAAGAGGATCAAGTTCAGGAGATCAAGGAAACTGCACCACTGAATCCCACAGGTCTCCTACCACAGAAGTTCACACGATGAAGACAAGGAGTTAAAGCAGATGAATCAGAGAAGCAGAAACAAACAAGAAGAGTTACCTAAAATGGGGAGACAAAGAAACAACTCACAATGAAAAAGAAAGGAGGACTCTCCAGAAAGAGTGCTAAATGAAATAGAGGCAAACAAATTATCAGACAATGAGTTCAAAATAATGGTTATAAGGATGCTCAAGTAGCTCAGTGAGAACAGCAAACAACTCCTGGGAATCTACAAGGAACTTACTGCAAAATACACCTGCATAAAAAGGACATAGAAACTACCAATAAGAGTCAGGAAGAAATGAAGAATATAATGTCTGAAATGAAGAATACAATAAAAGGAATTAAAAGCAGACTAGATGAAGCAGAGGAACAAATCAGCAAGCCAGAGGACAAGTAAGAAAAAAATTCCAAGACAGATCAACAAAACAAAAGACTCAAAAAGAATGAAGTTTTAAGAGAGGGGCAGGAAAATGTGAAATGTGGTAATATCTGTATCATAGTCATACCAGAAGGAGAAGAAGAGGAGCAAGGGATAGAAAACATGTTTGAAAAAGTAATGACAGAAAACTTCCCTAACTTGATAAGAGAAAAAGCCACACAAGTCCAGGAAGCACAGAGAGCTCCCAGTCAAGATGAACTCAAAGAGACCCACTCTAAGACACATCATAATTAAAATGGCAAAATTTAAAGACAAAGAGTGAATCTTAAAGGCAGCAAGGGAGAAACAGCTAGTAACAGAGGAGCTCCAATAAAGCTATCAGCTGATTAGTGAACAGAAGCACTACAAGCCAGAAGAGAATGGCAAGATATATTCCAAGTAATGAAAAGCAAAGGCCTGCAACCAAGAAGAATCTACCCAGCAAGGTTCTCATTTAAAATGAAGGTAAGATAAGGAGTTTCCCAGATCAAAAAAAAAAAAAAAAAGCTAAAAGAACATCTCCACCAAATCAGCATTGCAAGAGACGCTAAAGGGACTGCTCTAAGAAAATGAAGAGAGAAAGAGAGGAACACAGGTACAAAGGGAAAAAATGGCAATGAATAAGTGTCTGTCAGTAATAACCATAAATGTACATGTATTAAATGTTCCAATCAAAAGACATAGGGTAACTGAATGGATCGATCAGAAGAAAATATGACCCAATATATGCTGTCTACAGGAGACCCTCCTCAGAACAAAAGATCTACACAATCTAAGTGAAAGGATGGAAAAAAAATTCCAATCAAATGGACATGAAAAACAGCAGGCATAACAATACTTATATGAGACAAAATAGATTTCAAAACAAAGTCCACAAAAAGAGATGAAGAAGGACACTACATAATACTTAAGGAAATAATTCATCAAGAAGATATAACCCTTATAATCATATTTGCACCCAATGTAGGAGTACTCAAATATATAAGGAAAATCTGGGAAGACTTCAAGAAAGATAACGACATCGACACACTTATGGTAGGGGATTTTAATACCCCATTGTCAACAATGGATAGATCTTCCAAGCAAAGGATCAACAAGTATATTGTGGCATTGAACAACACTCTAGATCAAATGGGCTTAATTTACATATACAGAATATTTTACCTCAAAGAAGCAAAATATACATCTTTTTCAAATGCACATGGAACATTTTCAAAGATAGAGCACACAATAGGCACAAAACAAGCCTCAAAAAATTCAAAAAACTTCAAATTATATCAAGCATTTTCTCAGATCACAATGGCTTGAAACTAAAAACCAACACAAGGAAAACTCAAAAACATTCAAATTCATGGAGACTAAATAACATGCTATTAAATAATGAATGGGTTAACAATGAGATCAAGGTAGGAATCAAAAAGTATCTGAAAACAAATGAAAATAAACGCACAATAACTCAAAATCTGTGGGATACAGCAGGGGAAATCCCGAGAGAGAAGTTCATAGCAATACAGGCCTACCTAAAAAACATAGAAAAATGTCAAATAAACAACCTAACCCTACATCTACAAGAACTAGAAGAATAACAACAGAGCCCACAGTGAGTAGAAGGAAGGAAACAATCAAGAATGGAGCAGAATTAAATGATACAGAGACTAAAAGAACAATTCAAAGGATTGATAAATCCAGAAGCTGGTTCTTTGAAAAGATAAACAAAACAGACAAGCTCTTAACCCAACTCATTTAAAAAAAAAAGAGGGAAAGAGTACCCAAATAAATAAAATCTGAAACAAAAGAGGAGAAATTAATACCAATACCACAAAAATACAAAAGATTGTAAGAAATTACTATAAACAACTATATGCCAAGAAATTTGACAACCTGGGTGAAATGGACAAATTTGTAGAAACATATAGTCTCCCAAAACTGAATCAAGAAGAAGCAGAAAGCTTGAATAAATCAATAACAACTAGTGAAATTGAAGGAGTAATCAAAAAACCCTCAGCACACAAAAGCCTTGGACCAATGGCTTCACAGGTGAACTTTACTAAACATTTAAGGAGGAGCTAACTCCTATCCTTCTTAAACTATTCCAAAAAATTCAAGAAGAAGGAAGACCTCCAAACTCTTTTTATGAAGCCGGTATCATCCTAATTCTAAAACCAGGTAAAGACACAACAAAGAAAGAAAACTACAGGCGAATATCACTGATGAACATAGACACCTAAATCCCCAAGAAAATATTGGCAGACTGGATCCAGCAATACATTAAAAAGATCATACACCATGATCAAGTGGAATTCATCCCAGGGATGCAAGGATTGTATAATATTCACAAATCAATAAATGTAGTACATCACATAAACAAAAGGAAAGACAAAAATCACATGATCATATAAATAGATGATGAAAAAGCATTTGATAAAGTACAACACCCATTTATGATAAAAATGCTCAGCAAAGTGGAAATAGAGGGAACATATCTCAACATAATAAAGGCCATGTATGAGAAACCTGCAGCCAACATCATACTCAATGGGCAAAAACTAAAAGCTTTCCCCCTAAGATCAGAAACAAGACAAGGGTGTCAAGTTTATTCACCTTTATTCAACATAGTAGTGGAAGTTCTAGCCACAATGATCAGACAAGAAAAAGAAATAAAAGCCATCCAAACTGGAAAGGAAGAAGTAAAACTGCCATTATTTGTAGATGACATGATAGTGTACAAAGAAAACCCTATAGGCTCGACCAAAAAACTACTCGACCTGGTAAGTGAATTTGGCAAAATAGTGGGATACAAAGTCAATATTCAGAAATTGAAGGCATTTTTGTATACCAACAATGAAATACTAGAAACAGAAACTAGGGAAAAACTCCCATTTACTATAATGACAAGAAAAATACAGCACCTAGAAATAAACTTAACCAGGGAGGTAAAAGACCTATACTCGGAAAACTATAGAACACTAATGAGAGAAATTAAGGAAGATACAAATAAATGGAAGCATATATTGTGTTTATGGATTGCAAGAATTAACATAGTAAAATGCCCCTACTACCCAAAGCAATGTATAGGTTCAACACAATCCCTATTAAAATAACAATGACACATTTCACAGAAGTAGAACAAATGTTTCAAAATTTTATATAGAACCAAAAACAACCCCAAATAGCCTAATCTTTGAAAGAAGAACATACTCAGAGGAATCACAATACCTGATATCAAACTATAGTACAAGGTCACTGTAACCAAAACAATCTGGTGCTGGCATAATAACAGACACATACATCAATGGAATAGAATAGAGAACCCAGAAATAAACCTATGTCCGTATGGTCAATTAATATTTGACAAAGGGGGCAGGAACATAAAATGGGATAAAAATAGCCTGTTCAACAAATAGTGTAGGGAGAACTGAAATGGTACATGTGAAAAAATGAAACTAGGCCACCTACTTACACCATATTTCAGAATAAACTCAAAATGGATAAAACACTTAATCATAAGCTGTGACATCATAAAAGTTTTAGAGGAAAACATAGGCAGTAAAATTTCAGATATCCCACACAGCACTATTTTCACTGATAATATCCTCTAGGGCAAGGGAAATATAGGAAAGAATAAACAAATGGAACTACATCAAATTTAAAAACTTCTGTGTGACTAAAGAAAACACCATCCAAATGAAAAGGGAACCAACATATAGGAAAATATATTTGCCAATGAAACCTCAGACAAGGGTTTGACCTCCAAAAAATATAAAGAACTCATATGACTCAACACCAGGAAGACAAATGATCCAATTAAAAAATGGGCAAATGACCTGAATAGACACTTCTTCAAGGAGGACATACAGAGGGCCCGTAGGCATATGAAAGTATGCTCAGCATCACTAGCCATCAGAGGGATGCAAATGAAAGTCACAATGAGATACCACCTCATACCAGTGAGAATGGCCATCATTAACAAATCAACAAACAAGTGCTGGTGAGGTTGGGGAGAAAAGAGAGCCCTAGTACACTGTTGATGGGAATGCAGACTGGTGCAGCCACTGTGGAAAACAGTGTGGAATTTTCTCAAAAAACTAAAAATGTAACTGCTTTTTGATCTAGTGATTCCACTGCTGGGATTATACCATAAGAATCCTGAAACACCAATTCAAAACAACCAATGCACCCCAATGTTCATAGCAGAGTTATTTACAATAGCCAAGTGCTGAAAACAGTCTAAGTGCCCATCAATAAATGAGTGGATCAAAAACTGTGTACATTTACCCAATGGAACACTATGCAGCAGAAAGGAAGCAAGAACTACTTTTTGTGACAGCATGAATGGTACTAGAGAGCATAATGCTAAGTGAAATAAGCCAGATGGTGAAATACTAATACCGTATGATCTCACCTATAAGAAGACCCTAAAAACAAGACAAACAATGAGGAAATTAGAACCAGAGTCATGGGAACAAGGATCTGGCCAACAGAGACCAGAGGGGCTCAGGGAATGGGATAAAGGAGAAGAAAAGAGGAAGAGCCTAGTCAAGGAACAGGTATAAATGACCCAAGGATATGGACAACAGGGTGGGGATTAACTGTGGGAGCAGAGGTGGGCAGGGCAGGGGAGATCAATAGGTGAAGATTGGGACAACTGTAGTAGAACAATTAAAAATAAATAAATGAATAAATAAAATATCAAATAAAAAAGAAAAAGAAAGTCTGACTGATATCATAGACACTGAGGTCTATTGTAGAACAAATGAAGGGAGGCATCAATGAATACATGAAGAAAATCCAGTTTGATATATTATTCTGAAATTTGTAAACTTTAAGTATAAAGAGAAATGCCAAAATCTTCTAGATTAGACATCTAGATACCTAAAAAGACAAAATTTTTACATTGGCATCATACTTCTAGAGTGGTACCAAATTCAAGAAATTAATAAAGCACAGAAAATACTCAGAGTTTGAATATGGAAATTATAACTTCTACATGAGACCAAAAACAAGTATTTTTTTTTTAGTTATGCAATGATAAAATGTTTAGTCCTACACATATCTTTGAAACAGTACGTAATAATCTGGTCCAGCAAAACATCAATAGGAGAAACCCTACAAAAAGGAAAGTATTAGATCTGAAACAATAGAATGAACACAGAATTTTATTTGAAAAAAATTTTTGGAAAGGCAACTGTGCAAATGACATAGACTTTTATCTGTTCATTTTAGACCATGAATTAGAAAGGGCTTTTTAAAAGATACCAGTTTTGAAACCCAGTGGAGGGGGTGATTAAAGAGAATAAGAAGCCCTTCATACTGTAGTTCTCTTCTGTCCAGAGAAATGAAAAGTAATTGGATCTTCTAGGAAAAGAAAAACAAGAATGTCATGATTCAGATATGAAGCAAACTACAATGTGATTTGTAGAAATATAAAGAAAAGGAATCTATTTGATCTTAATGCTTGGAAGATTCTATGTGAAGTGGCACGGATTTACGAACTTTGAATTATCTCTCAGTTTCTGAGCCCCCTCATTCTCCTCAACTCTTTGGTGATTAACTTTTATATCACAATATAAATGAGTAATGATTTTCAATATTCAAATTACTTCAGAAAAATTCCAGAAGATTGACTATACCTATTTTGAACTATGACAAGATAAACACTAGAGTTTGTACAAATTGAGAGTGAGGGGAGAAGTCATAGTTGAAAAGTATAGTCACTTTTTCATCTACTGTACTGGGAAATAAAAATCTTTACTGAAATTTCTTATATTAAAACCAGAGAATAAATTTTACCAGTTAAAATTATAATGTTAACTACAACAGTAACTAAAATCATAATGTAATATAAAAATCTGGAGGTAGATGAGTCAAAGTAAAATCGAAAGTGTGTAAGTGGTATATAAATGTAATTTATAGTAGGAAATTAAAAGATTTCTAAAATTAATCAATCCATAAAAGCTAAAAAGATTACTTAGAGCTATATAATGAGCATCAAAATATTAAATCGGAAAGAGTTAGACATGGTTACATCTCAAAAATAGTAAAGAAAGCAAGGTGACAAGGAAGGTTTTACTCTTTACCTTTTATTAAAAATATATATATTTACTTCTGTTATGATGTGTAAATGTTGGGTATAAACAGATATTAAGGAGTCCCAATAGGGCAGTGTTGAAAGTCCCGTGTCACAGATGTTTTGAATAAGTAACAGGAGCTTTGACTCATAGTGTCTTAAACCATAAAAGCATTTATAATCTCAAATTACACAAAGTCCCTAGGAAGGATGAACAGCAGGTAAAGGACCGTATATAGTTAATTGGCTGTTGCAGATTATTTCAGCAGGTCAGTGATATCATTAGCTTATTATTTCTTTATTATAGTTAAATGTAAAGAAATGTAAAATTAACATTCTAAGTATTTGGGATTTGTCCTCAGGACCTATCCAGTTACAAAATTGCTATTGGAGTCCCAGACATTCTGTGCAAAAATGGCAGTGCCCTAAGAAGAGATACTTTACTGTCTCATACTTCCTTCTCAGGGATGAGAACATCTTTTCCCAAAATTTTCATTTTATTTCATTACCCAGAATTTGACACCATACCTTTTCCTATACCAATCAATAGCAAAAACAATATTAGTATGATTTTTTTCAGAAAAATTATGAGATTACGTTCATTTTTCCTTGATCCACATAAATATGCAATGGAGCCTTTAACATAACCATTAATCTGATAGGAATAAAAACAAGTAAATTAATGTTGGGTAGGCAAGCAAATGTGTCCATGAGAAGACTCCAAGCGTAATTATTGATGTAGTAGGAACTGGTGGTTAGCAAGCTTTAATTTTAATCCATACTCCCAAATTACCTCCTAATTTTCCTCATCTGAGAGGTTGGGATGATCAGCTAAGTTAGTGGTGCTCATGTATCACAATCAGCTGGAAGGTTTATTGTAACACAGATTACTAGGCACCATCCTCAGGCTTTCTTATTCAATAAATCTGGGCGTTGGCTAAGACGTGTGCATTTAACAATCTCCCAGAGGATGCTAATGGTGCAGGGCATGGTGACTTGAATGCTGACCATTAGGAACGATGACACCTCTGGCATACTGACTGAAAAATAAGTGCAAAACTATTTTTTAAGCACTTTTCTCCAGAACTAGATTTATCAAAATTATAATTTATATTCTTCATTGCAATGAATGATTTACTGTTGCGTATACCCCATAAATGCATATATATTAAAAAAATTTTAATGTTCATTAATTCCTCGGTTTGAATATTTCTATTCATCTGTCTGTGTGCATTAAGGAAGTATGTTGCGATATGCCTGAATTGTTTTGTTTTGTTTTTTATGTTTTGGATCTCAAGCACTCAGTACTAACAAAGTTCTCTACTTGAGTTATTCTACATTGAGTTAATTCAATGCTGTTTTGTGGTGACCAAACATGTAGCGAAAATCCCGTAAATATGCTTCAGGCTTCAAGCTGTGGGGAATCATTTCCTGAGCTTGTTTGACTACAGAACACACTTAAATATTGGCAGACTATCAAGCAAATCTCATGAGATGCAATGTCCATTTAGATTAAAATGGACAACATAAATGATCACACAAATGAATTTTTGCTATAAGAAACAACTGAACCCTGATTCATATGCTTTTAAAGAAATATTATAAAATCAATTAGAAAAATTAAGTCATGTTCATTATGAATAAAAAGGACAAAATAACATAAAATAATTTATTTTACATGTTGATAGGAAACAACACAAAGAACATATTAATGAGAGCAGTACTTTTGAGTCATGTCTTTCTTTTATAGTTAATACTATGAATAATTTTATTGGATTAAGTTGTTTTTATGCTGGGTAGAATATTGAGTCTTTTTGTATAACTTTTTTCCATTTTAATGTTGTATGACAACCCTGTTTGCACAGGTCTGTTACATTAAAAATAATGCAATGAACTGTATTTCAACAATTAAAGACTCTTGAATTGGGATATTCCAAAACCTATTGATTTATTTCTATAAAATCACTAATCATCTGAAAGCTAAAGGCTTTAATTGTTAATTTTCTCTTTGATTTATTCTGACTAACCCCAACAGATTTTATATTTAAAACTTTCTTCTTTATTTCAATTATAGGTATGTGTTTTAAACATTAAAATCTTCAATAATATTAAAAAGTAAATATATGTTGAAGTTATAAATTAAGACATACTAAAGACTAATGTATATTTATTATAAATCATGTAAAATTAGAATAACCTTGTGATGGGAGCTTGGAGATTTGATGGAACTGTTCAAACTTTCATCTGGGAATTAACAATCTGCTTGAAAAATCTGTAGTCAGCCTGCACTTGAAAAACACCACTCCCTGGTGTGTTTGGTTTTTTTTCTTCTTTTTCTGAAACTTTTGTTTGTGTAATGTTTGCTCTGCTCAAGTTGGCTATTTCTTAATTTCCTTGGTCTCACTTCATGCTTGTGCAGAAAAACCTTCCCCTGGAATGCTCTCCCCAAACCTCCCTCCATGAAAATTACTCTGTCTACTCCTGAAATACTTAGAAATTCACTGTTTACTATGGCAGTCACTAGCCATATGTGACTATTTAAAAATTGGTAAAATAAAATAAAATGTCAGTTGTTACATTTCACCAACAACATTTCAAGTGCTCACTAGCTACATGTGGCTAATACATAGCAGTGGAGAGTGCAAATATCAAATATTTTTGTCATCACAGAAAATTCAGTGGAAAAGCACTAACTTGCAGCCCGTGCAATTTAATATCTCTTTTCTTTTTTGCTACATTTCTCAATATTTCATATTCTACACTTTTAGGAATTCAGAATAGCATTCTTCACCTCCTAAGTGTGCAATACTTGGAAGCTTGTTATAGTTTCTCCAGTGCAATTGAATATGTTGTATCTTCCAAATTACAATTACTCAGTAAACACACAATTTTTTTTTTGTTTCTTTCTCTTGGAAAATAAATTAAAGAATCTCTAATTTCCATATGTCAAGAAATATTGCTATATCAGATAGGAGACAGATATAATAAGTTAATTAAATGGCAACCCTGTTCTTGTGTAATTAATCAATCCAACATTGAATAAATTTGATCTTTTGCTCTAACAAGGTTAGGTATATTCTGTTGACTTTGGAAAGCTGTTTGCCTCATCATATGCCCTTCTTACCATGGTGGATTGGCTTAGGTACCTAGGGTGACAGTAACATGCTAAATTTCATAAGGTGCCAAGTAAGAAATTAAGGTTGCTTACATATGCATGCTACTTAACTAGGGAAATATAAAGCTGACCCTCAATGAATTAATAAACCCTGTGTGATACCCCTTAGTCCTGAAGCTACTTTCACTTTATTGATTCTTCCCTCTTATGTTTACCGTTTAAGATGTTGAAAAGACAGGAAAAAATATATGTTCGAATGGCATGGATGTGGTTTTGGAAAATGAAGATTTCATATCACAATAAGTATCTAGTGGGTATACTAAAATGATTTTTTAGACCTTCATTTTTTTGCTGTTTAAATGTGTTACTTGTTAATAAAATATATAAGTACCTATTTTAAGTAAAGTATAGTTAATAGATTGGCACATCATCAAGATATAATAAAATTGAAAGACTGATATCTAAAGGTAAAATTAATGAAATTAGTTTATCTGAAAAATCTTAAATATTGTTTCTTTCATATTAGAAAATGAAGCAAAGTTTATGTACTAGTCTATTTATCTAATTTTTCCTGCTAGACAGTTGGGATCTGGTATATTTTAAATATGGTTTCTTTTTCATTAAATTAAATGGGTGACATTGGTTAATAAGATTATGTAGGTTTCAAGTGTACAATTCTATTATACATGATCTGCATATTGCATCATGTGCCCACCACCCAAAGTTAAATCATATTCCATCACCACATATTTGGCCCCTTTTACCCTTTACTGACCCCCTTCTCTTTCTTGTAGCCACCATACTGTTGTCTGTGTCTACGAGTTTCAGTTTATATCCCACATTTGAGGGAAATCATGTGATTCTTACCTTTTTCCATCTGATTTATTTCACTTAGCAAAGGAAGTCCATCTATGTTGCTCTCTCTAATAGCTCAGCTGGTAGAGTGGAAGAATTTAGACATTCATTTCAGAAGAAGATAATTGATTTGGGGGAACAGCATTAGAGCACAGAATTTTCTAAGTGTGAGTACTATAAGGAAAACTGATCTTGCCGATGACAAATATTCAAAATGACATACTAAGGTAAGAAGATGACATGTTCACTTTGAGCATAATTTACTGTTTGCTAAGAAGTGTTCAACCAGAATGAAAGAAATTTACAATTCTAGCAGTTAGCTATGTAAAGTAATGTGAAGTTTTTTTGAAAATATTGAGTACGTACCCATATTTCTCACCGTAGTGCAAGATAGATGTGTATAAAGAATTTTTTCCTTTTTCCTATTAACGTTCCCATTAGCTTGCATTCTAGAAATATCTGCCCTTTAAAAGCCTTCCTCATGAGTAATAGCTGTGTTTCAGTCAATTTCAAAAAGGAATTGGAACCAAATTGCACAATCACAAACTAACCTACATACCATCACATTGCAGAAAAAAGCACTCTAGGTAAAGGCCCTCAAAATTGATATTAATTGTTATATGGAAGCACAAAACACAGAGAAATGTTGCTACTAATATTTTTTCCTAGGAATGACAGAAAAGTATTAACCTACCTACTGCTCATATCTGCACACGAAGACACAGCTTATCTAATCATAAACATATGATATCCTCCATAACTTATCATATTATGTAGAAGTATACATTTAGGCAGCTGATACCATGAGAAACAGTTAAATAAAACACTGTATCTACTATCTCTGGGGTAGAAAACAACTCAGGAATTCAAATATCTGCCCTGCTCAAAGGGGCAGCCAGAAACTGCCTAAACATCCTTATGGATGAATTTATAGGATTTGTTTTTAAAAGGTAAGTTTCATTTGCAGTGAAATGAATGTGAAGGCAATGACCTCACCCTCTATTCATCAATAAAGATTTTCCTGCATCTTTCTCTGCAATGCTATTCTTATGGTTTGTATTTCCATACGAATCAACCCAACAAGGCTATGGAACTAAAACAGGCACAGCAGGCACATTTCTTTCCTTGTGTGTCTCCATGTTTGAAGTTGACATTAAATAGTACTACCTGGAATAATGAGGGAAGCTGCATTGCCTTGTGTGGCCCAGAAAAGTGGCAAAGTTAGGGGGAAAGACAAAACATAAATGATCACAGTGAATTAAAAAAAAACACCACTAATTAAGGATAAAGACCAGTGGCTTGTAGATATATGTGATATTTTTGAAGGATGTTATTTTGCTATTTTAATTAGACAGAGCAAGATCTTGCCAGTCACTTCGGGTTCAACTTCATAGTATTTACCGAGTGAACTATATTAGCCATCATTCTTATATGAGTGCTTATAATAATAATTCCTTTGTTTGGGATGTTTCTCTTAAAGGAACCTGTGCAGAATTCTCTGACCTGTGCATATTGAAGGAGTTTAAGTCAAATTCCTTATGCACTTCAAGCCATTGTCTATTATGATGATCATTTAGAGCTATGATTACATCGTTAAAGTCTACCAGTATTGGAGTTTCTCTTAGCCCATTCCACTACAGAGCAGAAATCATCACAGGAAGATTGAAGCATTTGAATTATAATTTGAGGAAATCAGTTCATCCCTGGAATCTGGGCCAGTGCATTTAATTGAGACCACATTTAAATTTCTTTGATATTCCTATATAGAGAAGTATAATGCCCTGATGGGGAAACATGTTTCATCTTAGTTACATTAGCCTTGTTAAATAAGCAAACAACCACTTAAGCTGTAAGCAAAAGAAATGGACAAAATATAAGTTTTATTCCCTTTGCATTCCAAGATAAGCAATTGATTTTTCATGGAATTATTTTCAATCAGCAATTTGTTATTCTAAATAAAGATTTCATAAAGAAGACATAAAAAACAATTCAGCTTCTCTGTAAAAGTAGCTGACTCCTATCTGTTTGTAACTATTGAAAACATTTTTTTTTTGGCTTCCCTTGATTGGTTAGAATGGGTAAAAACAAGAACAGAATGACTTTTACCATTTTCATGTTTCCTGAGTTGAGGACATACATGTCCTGTAACAGAATTATAATGATCCTAAAGTTCATTTCACTAATTTTAGAGTTAGGAGGACTTTTGAACTCTGTCACTGGATTTTTTAAGCCTTACACATTCAGAAACTGAATTTTAAGGTCCCTTTCCTTCTCCCCTTGAGACTATTATTTGCATAATAACATGTGCAGATACACATGAAGGCTACTCCATAGGAAAACATAGGTGCACAGAGTTTGAGTCTGACAGAAGCATCTTTGCCCGCACAGCCAGAAATTTACTACTGTTGAAGGAGGGGAAAGGTGGGTTATGAGACTAAGTGACCATGATAAAAAAGATGAGTATAAAATACTCTAGGTTGTTCTAAAACATACTAATCTTTATACTTTCTTTTAAATTTTCTAGCAGGCTTGTGTAAAGTTTCCATAATATTGCGGAGTAAAGAAGGACATTTCTTTTTGGCAAGTAAGTTAATTACTTAATGCTTAAGTTGTTAAAAGAGTATCTATTATAATAAAACTAATCAAACAGACATTTATGAAAGCAGAAAAAATTAGCAACTAGAAAAATAAAGGCCAAAAAAAAAAGGGTAAGATAAACCTGGGGTAAAGTAATATTTTAAACAGAAGCTATGACTAGTGGATCATCAATTTGTCCCTGGGTATTTCAGTAGTCAATGAAAAGGGACAAATATGAATCAATCATTCTTATAACCCATACATTAAAAAAATTAGAATATTACCAGTGATGAAGTACAACATGCTATGAAGACTGAGAACTGAGAAACTGATCCCATAGATTATTATAAAGATAGTCCTTTGTGATATAATTATAGATGTCTTTAAGGGGCCCTTACAACAAATATAACAATTACATAGGCTATTAAGCTAAGGGTGTCATGCCCAAAACAAAACTTTTGGAATACAACTCTATCAATCAGCCAAAAAAGAAGAAGGAAGAGGAAGATGAGGAAGAGGAGGGGGAGGAGGATGAGGAGTTCAAGCATGCACATACTTGTGTATACTAACAATTCATTGTGAAATTAAAATTCATAATCATACAAAAATTCTGCATAAGGAAAGACATATAAAGATTCCCATATATAGGGACAGTACTCAGCCAATTTTTATCTTCTGGCATAATAGGGTGTGACCAAGAATAAAGTATAGTAATTAAAGGGGATATAGTTTTCAAGATGTAATTGATAGAAGAGCAGAGGATTTTAACACACAATGGAGCTCATGAAAGGCTGCCCTAAATTGATTTATACTACCCTGGTTCTGGCGTATATATTGAGGATTCTAGAATGTGGTTGGTCAATGGACATTTTAAAGGATTTAGTACATCTTCCAATTCAATACTGTATTGAATTTTTTTTCTGCAATCCTCAACATTGTCTTCTTGAGCACATTCACATTATTTCTTTTTACAGTACAAATAAATCTGCATTTTTCTTGGGAAAAGAGAGGGAAAGTGAAAAGTCAGCAGGTATGTCACAAAATGATGGCAAATAGTAAAGGAAGTACTAATCACAGCAAAAACCACCATCAAATAAACTCTTCAGTTATAGGAGCTACATTCATCTGCCTCCTATTAATAAATCTTGTGGCCACTTTGATGTAAGTTTCTTGCACCTGCATAAAAGTTCCTAAGTGGCTTGGGTATATATTCTCTTTCTTGGTCTCCCAACTCCACTTTCTACATGAAAGTCTTGGTCATTGTTTCTCTTTACCCTTGAATTAGATGTTAAAGCAGGTTTGATTCATCCAAATATAGCAGTGGAAGTACTTGATAAGAATCACATCAAGAAACGGTCTTTACTCGGGAGGTTGAGAACAAGGGATGGAGTGTTTCTAACTTTTTGAGGATTTTTTACACAAATCACCTAAGGAT
The DNA here is from genome assembly GCF_021234165.1 of Pteronotus mesoamericanus. Taxonomy (NCBI): domain Eukaryota; kingdom Metazoa; phylum Chordata; class Mammalia; order Chiroptera; family Mormoopidae; genus Pteronotus; species Pteronotus mesoamericanus. The sequence continues at coordinate 12,500,531 of NW_026555245.1, forward strand.
TGTGGAGACCCCCACAAATTAAGTCTGTGGGTGATTGTGTGGACTTTTATTGGGAAAGGTATTGAGGAAGGAGTAGGATCAGAATCAAGTTTTTAGGACAGAGGATCTGATCCAAAATAGGAAATAGGGGAAGGGGAAGACAAAAGAAATGAGATCCCTAATTTGAGGAAAATGGCTCACAAATGAATGTTTTAGGTCCCCTTTCCTGATGTAGAACCTTTTGTCACACATGCTTTGGCTGATATTTGCTCAATACAAACAGATGTTTGTAAACAATACATCCCTAAAAGAACATGAATAAAGAACAGCACATTATATTTTCACAAACTAGTCTACCTAGCTATAAAAAAATCAGTGACTTGTGAAGTTTGACAAACCTCACAAAAATACTGTAACTAGAAAGGGGCAGCAGTCAGCAGAGACAAGAACCCAGGATCAGACATATATCACCTGTGTTCTACTGCATTTGCCCCATTTTAACAAAGCGGGGTGAGTTTGTCGTGATCTCACAGTATGTATATGGAAACCCACTCTTCTCCTTTAGCTACCAGACACTGTTAATCACTGCTGCAGGGCAGGATGCTGGCTTCATAATTACTAAGAAGCCCTCATGGCCCTGGCTGATGTGGTTCAGTTAGTTGGAATTGCATCCCCATATGCCAAAAGGTTTTGGGTTTGATTCATCAGGGCACATACCTAGGCTATGGGTTCAGTCTCTGGTTGAGGAGTGTATGGAAGGCAACAGGTTAATGGTGCTTTCTCACATTGATGTTTCTCTCCCCTCCCCCCTCCTCTCTCTCTAAAATCAACAAAAGTATTTTTAAAATTAAAAAGAAAAAAAGAGCCCCTCAGATGAAGGGGTGTATCCTGTCCAGTGAAGTATATCGCCCCCCCACCCCACCCCAGATCGCTGCAGATGGAGAAAATAAGATAAGTTGTTCCAGACACTCTCAGTCTGCCAGGAAAAGGGGGTGGCAATTCCCTCTAGTGGAGAAGGCCCCAAGCCCCTCTCCTGAAGTGGCTTTTATCGAGAACTAATATGCGCAGGGGTATACAACATACATGCAAAGCTCATCAATCAATGTCAAAAGGCTATATTTACAGAACACAGAAAGAAAACATAGATAACAATTGAAGGAACACAAGAGATTTGCCTCAGGTCAGGGCCTGGTAGACAAGGTGGTGCCCATTTGGCCCTGAAACTTGGGAAACTGATCACATATTATGCTCAGACCCCAAACATCAGTACTCATTAACTTGAGAGCATTATTAACAAAGTTTCACAGGACTTAATGCATTTCTTTTCCAGGCCTAATTGATCCCAGGGAACTGCCTGATCGATTTTAGGGCTGTACCTGCCTTTAGTATTGTCTCACTGATCTGGTCAGATGGGTGGAGCAGAGTAGCCAAGAGTTAAGGAGACTTCTCTAAGATAGAATGAAGACTCTGGCCATGACAAAGCCAAGGGGTGGGGGTCTTTTGCCCTTTCTCCATGTCCCCCAAGTCTTTCCCTGATGGCCCCCATGCGACTGTGTCTGTCTTAGGTTGCACCTGCCATTGAGGAATCTTACCTGTTGTCATTGACTAACCAGCCATCCTCCGGGGCCAAGAAGGGTGATTTGAGGGAGGCAGGGGCTGTGCCCTCGCCAGGGGGACAGGTTTTGTCCTTTTGTTACCAAACAAAAGGACCCGTGGTGGGGGAGGGGGGTGGCCAGATGCTGTTACCGAAACGACACCCTCCTTTCCCGGGACCCCTCGGTTGTGGGTCCTTTGCCCGCTGCGCTTGGAATTATGGCTCTGAATGACAGAGTTTGGTGAAAAGGAAAAGGAACTATTTATTCAAAAGTTATACAAGTTTGATTAATGGCTAAATGTCACCCTTAAACCTTAAAATCCCTTCAAAACAACCACCAGCACACACACCGTCCTGCCTTCCCCCCTTTGCCCAGTTAGACCCATCAGGCCGGTCAGGGTACTGTCCTTCAGAAGAAAAAAGACCAGAAGTCCGGGGCTCGGCTAGGCAGGCCTCTTGCAGGTCTCAGCACCATCCGCTACATTGCCGAGATCTCCAGCTCTTAATCCATAACCATGTGGCACCTTCTCCTGGCCCGCTAGCAAGAGTCCTTTCTCCCCTCTCTCTTCCCGCATGGTCATCACACTATTCCCCAGAGTCTGTGTCCCTTTGTTTGTCCTGCAAGCCCCTGTTTCTCCTCCCTCTCTCCCAGTTACATTCCATATAAAGTCTTTGAAACCTTTCTGATTAGCTTTCGTGATATGCAAAATAACCCTCTTTGCATATGAGGAATGAAGCTATCCTGTTATTGACATACAAAATGACTCTCATGGCCCTGCTCAAGGCTCCCATCCCCCATGACAGCCTGCCCTGGGGTGGGGAGAATATATTTTTCTTGGACACCCCAATCTCTGGACCCTGTTACAAATACCCTTTGTGGGGGGGCCCTGGCTGTGCCCCTTTACTCTCTCTGTGGCCTATTTTCCCAAGGCCTCCTTGCTCAGCTCCAGTCATGGGACTCTCTCACGTGTTGGCAAGGCTACAGTCCCAGAAACCAGGCGGGCGGTTCCCAGTTCTCATTTATGAGTCAACCTGGTAGCCAAGGAAGAAAAGCCTAGAAATTTTAAGGGTTAAGCATTTGAGTCTTTACTTCACATATTCATCCCTGAGGAGCACAGGACAGGTACACAGGTGTCATTCTTAAAACCTAACCTTACTGACTCACATTTTTTTTTACAAAAACACACATACACGCACCCTGTTGTGCATGGTAGGCCTAGCCTAATGCAGTGAAGAATGTATCTTATATGGGAAGTGAGTTTGTTTCCTGGGATTAGAAGTCTGGAATGGGAATCCTTTATCACATATAAAGACAGCCCTTACCTCATCTTGCCTTCCTCTTGGAGCCTTTCACCTGGCTATATCTCTACTAACATCTCAGTACCACCTTTTCCTGTTCAGACTAATTCCCATTCTTCCAGTAGGAGAACAAGACATGGATAAACTAGATCAAACCTACTCTCCACAAAATATTCAAGGTGGAGGGGTGTCAAAAGGACATTACGGCAGAAAAGTCAGTTCTAACTGGCAAAAATGAGGTTGTTCAATAGGGCCCAAATATTGTTCTCTGTGGTGATAAAAAGTGTTCCTGTTGGGCAGAACCAGAGCCGCTGCCCACTTATCCCTGAGATTGCTTATGCACGTGAGAACACAATGTGGGAATGAGCGCTTTACATAAAAATATAGAATAAAATAAAACCAGGATATTTATATTAAGAAAATAAAGTTAAAATGCATAAGTTGCATCATTTACATGGCTAATGCAGCTGGCATCCTGGAAAAAGTGAGCCCCAAAGTGTAATTATACAAGGGATCAAATAAACGAAATCATGTTGGCCTGATGTGGAGTAGGAGTCAACCAAGGTCTGAGGCCATTTCCCAAACACCTCTTTTGCCTCTCATCACAACCCATTGTTTGGTACAGTTCCCAGCACCCTATCTCAGTAGTGGGTTGCAAGGAGACAGGATGTCAGAAACCCTACCTTAACTCTGAGAGACTCTTTTTCAAAGAATGTAGTAGTTTATGGGTGGGTCCATCAATGCAGTCTCATTATTAATCTTTTCTCTCTGACATTAGAAATATTCTTACCATATATTCTCTTTTAAAAGGGAAACAACTTCTCTAAGCAGGCCACTTTTAAAAGCAAGAGATTCTCGTGGTAGACTTAAACAATATATGACGGCACTAGAGGGATTTCTCCAAAGCCCTCACATGCATCTGGACAGAGCATGGTTAGGGTTTCTTTGCCTCACCCCTTCCCCACATCCTCTTCTAATCCAAAATGGAAGAGGGGGTGATGCTGTGATGCAGTGCCAGCTTACCCTACCCACCCCATCACCACTTTCTCAACTCTGCCAACTGATGTCAGCTTTTTGTGACTTTCTGACAGCAAAAGGATCACCCCCACCCACTGTGTCTCAATTCTAGACCTCTAGGAGAAGGGCAGGGCTGTGGTTCTTTCGTCTTCCTCCCGAGGGTGAGCTGGCTTTCCCTGTGTGCTGGGAGCCTGCTGGGCTTCCAGTGGACATAAGGCCACCATGTAGCTGATGCTTTTTGGTAGAACTGGCATTTTGGGCAGGGTGGCAGCTTGCATTTCTTGGCCTGATGGTCTAGACTTCCATAGTTATGCTCCTGTCTCCCTTTGATCTCCCATCTGCATCCAGTGCCAGTTCTGTGCTGCAACTTATGCTCTTCTGCCACCTCATATCTCCTTCAGTGCTTTGCTGCTACCACATGCAAAGTGCAGAACACAGAGCCCATCATAGTCAGCTGAGACCCGGCCTCAGATGGCTGCTGATCACAGTGAAGTCTGACAGCAAGGAGGTGGCTCCCACTTCACTGTTTTTTAATATGTCCCAGTTTTTGTCTTTTTTCTTTAATTTTGTTTCTTTCTTTGTAGAAACTCCATCTTATAAATGACACAAAATTCACTTCGGCTTCAATGTCCACCCATTTGTCCTGCCTTAGAGAAGTTTCACAGACTGATTCTCATTCCAGTTCTATTCAGCCATTTTTTTTTAATATTCTAAAACACTGAACACAGCACTCCTTTTTATGCTTTTGTTTTAGAGATTATATGTCAACAGGAATATCGGCCACTCTTCAATTAACATAGGTTTTAGACTCTATTACTCATTCACCTTACTTAGAATGAGTTCTTGGTTGTCAACATCATTCTTACAATTTTGCACCAAGAATCGGGAGCAAGGCCAAATTAAAACCTCAGGGAAGTAGGGTGTGGGACAGAGTATGACCAGGTTTTGGTGGTTTGGCTTATGCTTGTTCTAGTGAAGGCACAAATGCATAGAAAAATACAGACTTTTTAGTGAACTCACCCAGTTGCATCATCTTGCTTCACAATGATTTCTTGACAATTTTATTACATAATACTACCAACCAGCATGTTATCATATAATCTTGAAATTCTTGAGAAATTGCTTCATTGGGAAAGTGCCCTCCCTACTACCTCCACCAGCTAATCCCTTCCCATCTTCTCCTTTCCAACTCTGCTGCCACCCAAAACTAATTTTGTTGTGTAAAAAGTAGAGTATAACAAGTATATTAGTGATTACTGACAAAGAGTTGGCTATTAGAATAGTCATAGCATCACTGTTGATTAATACACACTAGGTTCTACTAAAATACTTTAGTGTTCTTTATGTTAACCATAGTTAAATTCAGTCTTCATGAAGTTCTTATACATTGAATTGTTAAAACCAATATGGTGATTTATATGCCTCCCTCTTAGATTTAGTGCTTAGTTTTATCATATATTTCCACATGTCATGATATTTAAAATCTTTTCTGTGTTATGTTGTCATTAATTTGAAAACCGTGTATTCATTCCCACCACTATTTGTAATGTGTTATATAAGAGGATAGTGCCTGTGCCTAGGAAAATATCTGTAAGGTGGCATATCTTTAAATAATTATCTTTGCATATAGTTGTTCTAATTATAAGTCAACTCATTATTATTATTATCTATTTGCTCAAAATATTTTTAGAAGAAGTTTGTCCTTGATAAAGATTAATCTTTCTATTATAATGGTAATAAAAATAATGGCAAAAGAGTATCTTTAAAAATCTGTGTTATAATTGGGCAAGGGAAGAAGTTGAAATCTATTGGTCATAAAGTCCATATCTTCTCCTTTTCTAAAAATCGGATGTTCGTTCACCTGTTTTCTTTTGTCATCTTGTAATTGTCCATGATTCTTTTCAAATATTATGATTTTTAAAAATAATAACATTGGAAAAGTTTTCTCTCACTACTATGAATATAAACTTGTCAGTTTGAAAGAGCCTGAGTTGCTTCATCCTTATCTGCTAAAGTATCTTTGGTTTTATTTCTCTTTGATGTTTGTTTTAATTCTCCCAGTCTAAAGATCATTAGCTTCAATGGTGGCTTCCTTTGTCTAGAAGAATTGTGTAAAATATTTAAGACAAAAAAAGAAAAGAAAAAGGTTTTACATTTCAGTTTCAACATTCACTTGCTAAATACATATGTTCTTATTAGTTTAAATTGCTTTCCTCATGTGAAAATGTTAAGAGTATTATTTACATGATGAACTGTGTTTGTTTGTTTTGGTTGTGTTTTAAAATTATTGAGCATAAAGTAGAATGCAATATAGTATACTAGTGTTTTGGTGAATTGGCCGGGACAATAAATAATTCCCCAGCATTTTCTCTCACACATTATTATGGGCTGTAATTTCAAATTACATCATAGGTCTAAAATCTTTTATCTCATTTCTGTGAGCTATTTCATGATTAGGTAAGAAGAGACTCAAACCAAGTTGACCAGTTTGTTAAAATCTTTTGTAATAAGGGAAAAAATAAACTAAAGGTTTGCATCTCTGAAGCAACGATTTTCAGGAAACCCATGCACCTTAGGATGAAAGCTTTTACAGTGATTGTTTAAAGATGATCAAGAGAATTAGCACATATCCAACCTGACTGACTGGTCCATTATCATACCAGGATACTAAAATCCCAAGCTGACATACTTAACTGAGTTGGAAAGTATTCTGATTATTTTCATTAAGTAACTGTAGTCTCAGAGCTCAAAATTCTGTAAAAAGTGGAGTGGAAGCAGTTGTTTATACATTTCAAACAAAAATGTTCATAATAATTTTTGACTCACTGTCTGAATAATCCATGTAAAGTATTTTGGTAATTACTCCGTTCTCCATCTTAATTTATATGTGTAGGCATAACCCTAAGAAACAAAGCTCAAAATTTCAAAAATTTATATCCTTCATATAACAAAATAAAACACTATAGGAAACACTTTGAAAAGTGACAATTGTTTAAGCACAATATCTACACCTAAAACTAATACAACATAATGTTGAATGTAAACTGTAATTGAGGAAAAAACTATAAAAGCTTTGTGAAGTTGGAATAGAACTCTGCAGTTGATTGTATGGGAAAGGATCTCGAAGGTTCACTGGATACACCAACAGGACCTTGGCCTAGATCTAAAGGAGAGGAAATGTTGAACATTGCTTTGGGGAGAATTGCTGTAACCCCTGTAACAGTCTCCTAAGACATCGATGGAAGTGGAATATTAAGACTGAGCACAGAAAAGAGGAAATGGAAAACTGGGGAAAAAGTAAGAAATGGACTGATGAAACAATCCCAAAATAAGATATTTTACCAGGGAACTAAAGAGGGAGAATGTTGTATTTCTCATCACAGGTAACAAACATCTATGTCTTGTTGCTTTTTCTCAACTAGGAAAGTACCTTTGCAGTCAAGTTTACTTTAAATTTTTCAGAGGTTTCTTGTATTGATTAAACCTGTGTTTACTACTTGAAAGATCCAAAAATAAAGTGAAATTTTTTCCAGTCCTCAAGGTGAGTATCTACAAATTGATATCATTTTTACTTATTGGATTAGGCAAATTATGTTGTACACTGAATGAGTACATGACTGGAGAATGAATTCAGAACTGTTTAATGGAAGGAAGGAATGTTAGGCATTGGCAATCTACTTGACTTGGGGGAATGGGCCCCTCTTTTTAATGGTTAAAAATTATATTATTTTAGCATTTTTTAAATCTATGTTTGCACATATGTGCCTTCAAAAATATGGGGATAATTATAAACATTTAAAATCTACAAGCATCTTATATAAACTATCTTTGCAACCAAGTCTATGTTTAAAGATTTTTCTCCATCTAAAGAGTCAGGAAATTATTCAGATGCTTAATGAAATTTGAAAAAATAGCTTGGTTGGTAGGGCACTTTGGCTCAGAATGTTTTAGATGAAAACTCCTTTCTGACCCTGTTCTAGTAAGAACATGTAGATATATTTTACAAGGCACAATATTTAAGTAAGATTGCAGTTTCCAAAAGAAAAACATAAAATTTACTAAAATATGCAATATGATGATGTTTGCATACAATTTTGACATTGTAGCATATTCTCTGAGTTGCACAATGAATGTTTTATGAAGGGAAAACTAAAAGCATTTTTTAGCAATTCATATAAAGTCTTCAAGTATGCATATATTATAATTAAAATTACCTATGAGGAGGCAACAAATAGTGCTATCCTAAATAACTTGATGCATCTTAAAAGCAAGTATTTGGAGTCTGAAAGCACAGACAGCTGCAAAATAATAACCGTTGCCCTGGCTTCTAAATTTCTGACTTTTACTCATAAAAAAGGATGTGGCCTGCCTGAAAGTTCTATGGAATTTAAGTGGGAAAAGGAAAGGCAGCTAAACAGGAATTTTAGCCATTTGGGATTTATACATTATGGTTGGCAAAATGGATGATACTGATTTGGGGAGAAGAAAGTGATAGAATGAATATTTTCTTAAAGTGAGATTTTTCATTCTAATGAGTCATCATCAGTGGGTTTCACAGAACTGGAAGGTTAGGAAAAATGATATAATTCCTTGGTTTGAACTCTCATGATAGGGCTTCTGCTTATTTTTATATACAATGTTGCATTTATTAGTTTAACATTTTACCATTTTACAAAAACCAATAAAACATTGAAAAGTCAAACCTTTGAGCAATCAAGATCTTAATTTGACAATCGATCTTTATTTTACAACAAACTGAGTGACATGCGGGTAAATAAAAATTTAAGTTTTTGTAAATCCAAGTTTTATTTTTAAGGAACAAAACAATTCTCGAACAGCTGCACATCCTTTACTTGGCGCTGAATTTTGTTATTGATAATTCCAAGGCACATGGTCTCCATCAGCCTTCTGCTTTCATGAGCTTTTGCCCTGAAAACAGGGCTGCTCAAGCCACAGGGTAAGTGCAAGGGAGCCTGAGGACTCAGGTGGTTTTTTAGGAACCCTCGCTGCACACACACACAAAGTGGCACCTGGGTCCTTATGTCCCCGAGTTTTATTTTCCCGTTTCCCCGTTAGAGTGACCGGAGACGAGACTTGGCAACCCTTGCCTTCTATTGCCCTTTTGTATTGTTATTCATCAAGAACCATCTGTGACCAGGTCTGGCCCCTGCTGGCTCTGATTCAGGCTATTCCATAGCTCGAGCTTCCTAAAGTCATCTGATTGGACTGATGCTAAGTCACCAAAGGAGAAGAAATGTGAGTTGATTATTAAACTTGACTTTAAAACAGTCCTACTTTTTTTAGATATGACTTCATAAAAGTACACAAGTCATTCTTCTTCAATGTCATCTTGCCTTTTAGTATTATTATGTATATTCCAAATCACATTACTATTCTAGGCACTCTGCTGGGTCCTAATGGATATCATTCTTAATTCACAGGGAAAATTGAAAGTTAGGCATGTTTTTTTTCCCCATTTTGCAGAAACAGAAGCTGTTAAATGATTATTCACAGACACACCATAAACAGAGTTGGGTCTCAGATACAAGCATCTCTGACTAGTCACCCATGCTACTGGGACAACATGGCTCTGGGTATTACTAACTCATAGACAGAAAGGCACATGATATTCTTAGTGTCAAGAACATATAAAACTTCAATAGCTCTATTCTAGCATTAAGTGTGATTCTCCCATTCTTTACAAAAGATTCATCATGCTGCTATACACAGGAAAGCATGCATTCATCATTTCCCCTTTTTCCTTTTATTCCAATTAAATACCTCCTATCTCTTGTGCCACTATTAACATACATTGTACATATACATATTTTATCAGTTCCATACAATATTACTTTCTATTTTAGCAAATGTGTTTAAAAAAATCGAGAAAAGAAAAAAAATGATCATATATAATATTACATATAATAAATCTTTATATGTGATATGTATTAATAGTTATACTTATTTAATATTTATAATCAATATATTACATATACGAGGTTGGTCCAGAAAAAATCCAACCATTATTAATATAATGAGAATAGTTTGCATAACACTGATGTAACCTGGCAGCTAAGGAGAGTGGACTGGAATATGCATGTGTGAACAATGAAGACTTACTGTACTAGTCAGTGGGGGGTGGTAGATGCCATTGAGTAAGCATGGTACTGCTCAGCCATCACATTCAAAATGACTGAGCAAGTAGAGCAACAAATCTGCATTAAATTTTGCATTAAGTTTGAACACTCCTCCACAGAAACTATTTGGATGATTCAGAAGGCTTTTGGGGATGATGCAATGAATGCAGCGCAGATAAAAGTGTGCCTCAAATACATCAAAGGTGGTTGAGAATCTGTTGAAAGTGATCCATGTTCTGGAAGGCCTGCAACAAGTGGAACACCTGAGAATGCTGAACGTTTTCAGGCGGCAATCAACAAAGATCAGCGACTGACACTGAGAAAACTAGAAGTTGATCTGGGGATTCCTGTGTCTGAGATTTTGATGCAGCATCTTGGCATGAAACATGACATGGCAAAATTCATTCCATGGCTTCTGCTACCAGAGAAGAAGGAACATTGTGCTACAGTTGCTAATGACTTGATTTAAACTGCTACCAAAGAATCAGATTTCCTCAAAAAGGTCATAACTGGAGAAGAATCTGTAGAAATGATCCAGAAATGAAGGCCCAGTCATCCCAATGGCAGTCACCAGGTTCTCCACTCCCAAAGAGAGCTTGGCATAGTTGCATCAAGATCAAGACCATGTTAACTGTATTTTTTGATTGGGAAAGTGTCATCCATCATGAGTATGCCCCTCCAGGCCAAACAATTGATAAGGAGTACCACCTCACTGTTCTTCATTGGTGGAGAGATGCGATAGGATGAAAATGGCCACAGCTATGGGCAATTGATGATTAGCAGCTACATCATGACAAAGCACCCACTCATACATCATGTATCATGCAGAGTTTTTTGGTGAAATATCAAATCACGCAGGTAACTCAACCCCCCTACAGCCTACAGCCCAGATTTGGCACCCTGAGACTTCTGGCTTTTCCCAAAAATAAAATCACCTTTGAAAGGGAATAGATTTCAGACCATTGGTGAGATTAAGGAAAATATGAGGGAGTAGCTGATGGTGATTCCAACAAAGAATTTTGCAGAGTGTTTTAAACACTGGAAGAGACACTGGGAGAACTGTGTGATGTCCTAAGGTGCTTACTTTGAAGGAGACTGAGGCATCATTGTCTTACGTAGTGTTTCTTGAATCTTGCATTTTCTTCAATAAATGTCTCTATTTTTCATAGTACATGGCTGAATATCTTCCGGAGAGACCATAAATATATGATCTGGATATGGGTATATATGGATACATATACATATATATGTATATATACATGTATACATGTATGTATATATGTATATTGTGTGTATATATATGTATGGATGTATATATGTATATATATCTCCATACCCATCTGTGTGTGTGTGTGTGTGTGTGTGTATCTCCATACCCAGGACTCTTCAGGCTTTCAGTACAGTCTAATAATCAAGTGTCTGATATCATTTCCCTTCAGTCTAAAGAATTTCCTTTAGCATTTCTTTTTGTGTGGGTATGTTCATTAAAAAATAAATCTCTTATTTATGTGCATATCTTCATTTTATCTTCATTTTTTTATTTACGGAATTTTGCTGGTGGATATGTTTGTCTTTGAGCAATATAAAATTGCTCTTTCATTGCTTTTTGACTTCCATTATTTCTGTGACAAGTTAGCCAAAATTCACATCAATAGTGACCCTTGTATAATGTGTTGCTTTTCTCTAGCTGCCTTTAAGATGTTCTTTCTATCTTTGCTTCTTATCAGATATGGTATGGCAAGAGATGTTCTTTCTATCTTTGGTTCTCATCAGATATGGTATAGTATGGTATTCCCTGTTACTTTTTATTTATATTTATGAAAAATTGCCAAATGAATGAACACTTTGAGGGCTCTCCACATGTTCTGTTTTCTACTGGCATTCTCCACTTTTTTTTCTATATCATGCCACATTTCCTGACATTCTTGCTTTTCCCATTTTATATGATTTCCTTCATTGATTTGGTCTTGCATTCCTTAGTTTTGAGACCTCTTAGTCATGCTCCCTGTTTGGCAGACTTGACATGTACTCCGGGGACCTTCTGTCAGTGAAGACTCCAGAGCTCAGTTATTGTGAAAATTAGTGATACATGGCCTCATTTCTTCCTGAATTTGAGCAGGTGCTTTTCCTTTTAGACACTTTGAAGTGCGGCAGACAATTCCTATATTAATTTGGTGTTTATTAAACTTTAAAAAAAAAACAACCTTACTGTCTATTTCTCACTAGACAGAGGTACCCAGGAACACAAAGATTAGCTGCTCAATCTCTGGAGAATCTTACATTTTGTTTGGAAAGAAAGACAAGGAAACAGACATTACAATCCAGCGCTTTAAACTTTCTAAAATAGTTAAAACAAAGCAGTATGAAAAGGAGTGACTTACTTATAGTTGAGAATTCCATGTGGGAGTGAATCATTTTCCAAAGAGATACCACTTGTGCTAGGTCCTGAAAACTTGAGTTGGAGTTTGGCAGATGGAGATGTGGGGAGAGAATTCCAGAGGCAAAAGAAACTGAACGTTAAAAGTTACATTAAAAAAGACTTGAAAAATAATGTTATTTGACAAAGCCTGTAGTTCATTTGCTGACTAATCCTGTGGTGACATGACTAGGGTAGGGAAGAGGAAGGAGATGAGTTAAAAAACAGAGGAAATAGGAAGTGAAATGTTTTGTCTGGCTTGCTAAAGCATTTTTCCTTATTTCTGTGGTAAACAGATAATGTTCCTGCAAAGATGTAAAAATCCTAACCCCTAAAACCTGTGAATCTGTGAATATGTTACCTTCCATGGCAAAAGGACACTTTAGATGGGATTAAATTAAGGAAATATCCCAGAGTATCCAAATGGGCCTGATATAATCATAAGGTTCCTTGTGAGAGAGCCTGGAAGGGAAGTGTCAGATATATGTATACACAAACACATACACCTCACAGACACACACACCACCAACATAGATGGGCACATACACATCCCAAGTGAGGGAAAAAGGGAGGGAGGAGAACAAGGAGTGAGGGGGGTAGAAAGTGAGAGAGAGAGAAACAGATTAGAAGATGATTTGTTGTTAGATTTCAGGATGGAGGGAAGGGCCATAAACCAAGAAATGCAGGTAGCCTCTAAAAGGTGGAAAAAGCAAAGGAAAGGATTCTCTCCCAAAACATAATAAATAATAATAAATTTGTGCTTTAGGCAACTACACATTCTGGTATTTGCTATAGCCACAGTAAGACACTAATAACTTTTCTATTAAGTTGGTAACAATTCCATGGAGCACTTAAAGAGTATGAAGTGACCTCACTTTGGTTGGTGGCAGTGTGAGTGAAGATTTAACCCGGAATTATAGAAATGAACAGAGTTGGGGAGACTTGTTAGAAGGTAATTTCTACCTTTGTACAATGAAAAGAGATTAAACACAATAGTAGATGTGGTTGTAAAAAGAGTCATGATCCTCATCTTTCCAAAGGAAAATGTTTATAATTTTCAGAGGTGACAGTTATTAAAAAAAAATAGCATTCTTTGACTATATAAAAATCATCACATTTATTCAAGAATACCTTGAGTATTTTAACAGAGATAAACTAAGGTATTTAAGCTCATTGAGAAAAGAAAAAGCATATATACATAATATATAATATGCAATACATACTGTGTATAATACAACACATAAATATTTTGATGCAGTGTTGTAAATTGCAGTCCATGTCAATATTTTCCCAGTCCTATGTCTCCTGAGTCAGACTCCATAATCTTCTTCAGTTTCATTTCTGGCTTAGTTACAGTCTCCTGCTGGAGAAATTTAGGTCTCCTACATCCTCATATTGGGTGTTTTATTGTAAGCACTAGGCCAGTGATCATTAGTTCATTGTAAAATTAATTTTTATAAAATAAATACAAAAGAATAAAAATAATAAAAATCTTAAAATACTTCATTCACATGCAGAAAATGTAAATGTTGTTCTATGAATCTGTTGTTATTTGATACATACACTTGGGGGTGTGTGTATATTAGTGTTGGATTACATGAAAAATGGTTTCTATATTATTGTGTGCATAAGATGTTTGAAACACACTACTTATGTATTTGTGTTCAATCAAAATTTAGACTAACTACATCCGTGATTAAGGGGTCACCTAAGGCTATGGTCCAAGGGCTAGAGATGAAGGAAGGATTTGGCTTTTTTTTTTTTTTTTAGTGGAATGAAAATGTAGTGAACAATACAATGAGGGAAGTAAAAGAATCAACACTCAAAAAATTATAATAATTTTGTGCAGAAAATCTTTAGTGCAATAAAAATAAGTATATGCATATATTTTAAGAGTTGTAGACATTTGTGTTTGTTTTTCTGGTATTTTCAAGTGTCGCCATTAACATCTGGAGAGCACATAATACAAATTGAGTACAAAAGTACTTGGGCCTGAAAACAAGGACGTGTTCAAAGCAAATGCTACCATGTTTAAAGGACACAGAAACTAACATGAAGCAGCTCCACTGGCCAATTTACAATTTAAGCATCCAAAATATGATGATAATTGATTATAACATAGTACATATTTATTTTTTTAAATATATTTTATTGATTATGCTATTACAGTTGTTCCATTTTTTTTCTCCCCTTTATTCCCCTCTACCCTCCACCCCACTTCCCACCAGTATTCCCACACACCCCCCGCCTTAGTTTATGTCCATGGGTCACATATACGAGTTTTTTGGCTTCTCCATTTCCTATACTATTCTTAACCTTCCTTTGTCTATTTTGTACCTACCATTTCTGCTTTTTATTCCCTATACCATTTCCCCCCATTTTCCCACCTCCCCCTCCCTGCTGATAACCCTCTATCTGATCTCCAATTCACTGATTCTATTCCTGTTCTAGTTGTTTGCTTAGTTTTTGTTTTGTTTGTTCTTTAGGTACAGTTGTTGATAGTTGTGAGTTCGTTGTCATTTTTCTGTTCATAGTTTTTATCTTTTCCTTAGAGGTGATCTTCTAAGAAAAATCCCTTTTCTTAGATAAGTTCCTTTAACATTTCATAAAATAAGGGCTTGATGATGATGAATTTTAGTTTTCTCTTGTCTGGGAAGCACATTATCTGCCCTTCCATTCTAAATGATAGCTTTGCTGGCTAGAGTAATCTTGGATGTAGGTCCTTGTCTTTCATGACTATGAATACTTCTTTCTAGCCCCTTCTTGCCTACAAGGTTTCTTTTGAGAAATTAGTGGATAGTCTTATGGGAACTCCTTTGTAGGTAATTGTCTCTTTTTCTCTTGCTGCTTTTAATATTCTCTCCTTATCTTTAACCTGGGGTAATGTAATTATGATGTGCCTTGGTGTGTATTTCCTTGGGTCCAACTTCTTTCGGACTCTCTGAGCTTCCTGGACTTCCAGAAAATTTATTTCTTTTGCCAGATTGGGGAAGTTCTCCATCATTATTTTTTCAAATAAATTTTCAATTTTTTGCTCTTTTTCTTCTCTTTCTGGCACCCCTGTGATTTAGATATTGGAATGTTTAAAGTTGTCCTGGATGTTCCTAATCCTCTCCTCATTTTTTTGAATTCTTGTTTCTTCATTCTGTTATGGTTGAATGTTTGTTTCTTCATTGTGCTCCAAATCGTTGATTTGAGTCCTGGTTTCCTTCCCCCCACTGTTGGTTCCCTGTATATTTTTCTTTATTTCACTTTGCATAGTCTTCACTTTTTCCTTTCACTATTTTGCGACCATACTCAACCATTTCTGTGAGCATCCTGATTACCAGTGGTTTGAACTGTACATCTGATAGATTGGCTACATCTTCATCTCTAAGTTGTATTTTTTCTGCAGTTTTGATCTGTTCTTTCATTTGGACCGTATTTCTTTGTCTCAGTGCTCCTGTTATGTTGTAAGGGGTGGAGGCTTAGGTGTTCACCAGGGTGAGGAAACTCATGTCACTGCATTGTGGTGCTATATGTGGAGGAAGGGTCAGAAAGCAAACTATGTTGCTTGCTCAGCTCTCACCCCACTTTCAGTCACTTCCCCACTACCCACAAGTATTTTGGGCCCTTCTGGTGCTGATTCCCAGATGGGTGGGTTTGTGAAGGTTCTAGGACCCTGTGGCTCTCTCCAATGAACTCTCCTGTGAAGCTGGGAGTTTCTCCCACCACCACAATCCTCACAGGTGTTTACAGCCAGAGGTTTTGAGGCTTTCTTTTCCTGCACTGGAACCCTGGGTTGCGGGCCTGTCTAGCTTCCCAGTTGTGTCTCCCAGTTTATCCACATGCAAATGTGGGATCACCTGCTATGCCAGCCACAGCCTCACCTGGTCTGCCAACTGCCACCTTGCCCCACATCCTCTCTACCCCGCTGTCCCCTTCTGCCCCTCCTACCAGTATGGATGAATATTTCTTTTTTAACTCCTTGGTTGTTGGACTTCCATACAGTTTGATTTTCTGGCATTTCTGGTTGTTTTTTGTTTTTAAATTTGTTGTCCTTCTTTTGGTTGTGTGAGGAGGCAAAGGGTATCTATCTATGCCCCCATCTTTGCAGGAAGTCTCAATGATCAACATGGCACATATTTAAAGATCTATTATCCATTAAGTATTGAAATAGAGAGAAAGAGAGAGAGGGAGAGAGACAGGGAGAGAATATGTATGTGGAGCTTGGGTGCAAAGGAAAACTTAAATTTTTTTAAAGAATTGCAGTTAATAAATGCAGAAGGAAATATAAATTCAAGAGAATATACTATGTCTCAATCCCCAATGTTAAAAAATATTGAGTACAATAAGGCCCATCAATAACTGGTCAAACCACTGTCTGAAATAATAGGGAGGAATAATGCATGTATACTCTGCCAAAGTTCAACCCACAGACAACTCACTGATTTTAAGTGTTAATATGTATCATTACCATAAAGAGATCTGGTGTACAACAGCTTAAACAAATGAAAAATGTTATCATCACTGGTACTGGGACAATCCTCTGTGGCACATATGATACACAATATAACCGGAAAGTATTCTTGCCAGAAATGTTTAATATGAATCTAATTACATCTTTAGAACTATGTTTTGGTTTATAGAATATGCAGGCATAGAGGAACATATTAAAAGGAAACAATAAGATATATCCAAAGTGCAGAACATTCTGTGATAAAACTAGCTCAGATTCTTTAAAAAGTCAATATTATTAATCATGAGAGAAGGCTATTCTACCCTAAAAGAAACTAACTGGACACCATGGTTGAGTGCATTCATGGTGTGAATCTTGGTTTGGATTCTTGATTTCATAAAACAAAACGGTTAGCTCTCCCTGATCTCTGCCAGGAGAGGATACAAGGAGAAGTCAATAATCTGCAATCCAGAAAAGTGTTGTCACTGGAATTCAATCATTCTAGCATACTCGTTACTGAATTCCAGTCTCCAGGGCTGTAAGAAATACATTTCTGTTATGTACAGGAAAAAATAAACATAAATAAAACATTTATAAAATATATTTAGGGGACAACTTTGAAAAACTGAATATAAACTTGATATTAGGTATTATGAAATTATTGTATTTTAGGTGTGAAAATGGTATTGTGGTTAAATAGTAGAATGTACTTATAAGGAGATGCTTGAAGAATCATTTGGCAATGAAATTTTCTATCTAGAACTTATTTTCAAATGGTTCACCCACAATAAAGTATATTAATTGTTGAACCTAGTGAAGGCTATATGGTGTTCATTTTTTAAACTGATTTGTAAAACTTTTCTATAGATTTGAATATTTTATATTTTAATGGTGTGGGGATAAAGTTTTCAACTTAAATATAAATCTTTCAAGACAAAAGTGCTTATAAAGCACCTTTTCATAACTTCCAGGACTTATGGCCTTTATCTGAATGATATTCAGTTGTCATTATTTTTTTTTCAATTTGTTATTGATATATAATTCACATATCACAATGCCATACTTTACAAGTCTGTATTTAGTGGTTCTTTCTATATTCACAGAGTTGTGTGACCTTGAGAATATACTAAATCATATGGGAACTCTGTGTTTTACTTTTTGAGGAGTTGCCAATTTTTTACTGAAGCAACTGCACCATTACACATTTCTACCAGTAATGTATGAGGGTTCCAATTTCTTTACAACTTGACCAACACTTGTTATTGTTCATCTTTTGACTATAGTCATCCTAGTAGGTATGAAGACAGTCCTTTCTTGTATCTCATAATATCTTTTTATTTTTAAAAAAATTTTGTTGAAATAGATTAAGTGATTTTGTTTTCCAGAAATTAGTGCCTGGGCAAAAATATTACATGACTAATTGTCAGAAGAGATTTTTATTTTTTCATAACACAAGTTAATATGTATATAAGACTGTTCAAAATCATTTTGATCAGAACTTAGAGCATTCTCTTTTAGTACTCAGCATAGATAACTTATTAGAATGAATATTTTGGCAGTATGTGTGTACATATATATGTGTTTCTCTTTAGAACGTTTAAGAATATTCTCTTAACACTTGCATTTTTAGAATCGCACAAGGTTGCAGCTTAGTGTGAGCCTTCTTTATCTTTCTTCATCCTCAATAGGTCTTTCCCTTTGCCAATGAACATAATATGCATAATCCATAGACACAGACAACAGTGCGGTGATGGCCAGAGGTAAGGAAGTGTAGGGGCTTGGTGAAGGTGGGCAAAGTTTGGGGAAAGAGGACATCTGTAATAGTGTCGACAACAAAAATAAAGTTTAAAACTTTTCCTTTAAAAGTTAAAACTCAGGAGGGATTGTGCTATCAAATTTTGTTTCTTTCTTCCCATTGTGTCTATACTAAATAGCTTCTGAACTCCTGTAGGTAGAACATGAACTTCTAAATCTAAAGTTCAACTTGCTTTGCATTTTTATCTTGTATTTTCTTTATATTTCATTTTAATAGATTTTTCAGCTTTTCTTTCTAATTATAGGTAATCTCTAGAGCAGCAATTTATTTGCCATTCTTCTAATATTCTATTATTTAAAACTTATATTTTAAATATCAGTGATTTTCTCTTCTTGTTTTTATAACAATATTTGCATACTTTATAGAGATAAAAACCTCTTATTAGAATATGTTCTAAAGTACTATTCCATTCACTGAACTATATAGTATTCTTCCTTTTGATTAAATTTTTTTCTTGGTTCATCTTATGAAATTCCTGCAATATTTGGCCAATTGAGGTTTCCTTTTCATAAATCTGATGGAAAGACTAGGCTGATAATTGCAGTCAGCTGATATGGATTTCTTCTGCAGTAGTGTAGCTTTCTTTCCTAAAAAATGAGAGTTGGTAGCAGACTATGTTCAATGGGAAGGGCATCCACAGGCAGGCTTCCCTTTGAACTACATGAACATGGAGCTGGACAGGCAGGTCAAAGAGCCAAAGCAAAGGAAAATGTAGAATGACTCCTAGGCATAGATTCTCTTTTTTCTCTATAGTTTAGGACAGAGGTTCTAAATTATCCTGGGATCTGGCTGGTCTAGCATGGCTGAACTGGGGATGACTTGTCTCTCTGTCATGTAGTCTCTCGTCCTTCAGTAGGAATTTCTGGGGATTATTCTCATGGAAGAGGCAGTATTTTAAGAGGTAAAGCAGAAGCCTACAATACTTTTAAGACCTAAGCTTGAAATGAGCACACTGTCCTTTCCAGCATGTTCTTTTGGTCAAAGTAAATCACAAGACCAGACAAAATTAAAGGAGTAAAGAAAAACTACACAACACTGAAGAAAGAAATCAAGGAAAACAGAAACACATGGAAGCATATACCATGTTCATGGATTGGAAAAATTAACATCATCCAAATGTACATACTACCCAAAACAATTTATAGATTCAACTAAATCCCTATTAAAATACCAATGATGTATTTCACAGATACAGAACAAACATTTCAAAAATTTACATGGAACCATGAACAACTCTAAATAGCTGCAGCAATTTTGAGAAAGAACAAAGTAGGAGGGATCACAATACCTGACATCAAACTATATTACAAGTCCACTGTAATCAAAACAGTCTGGTACTGGCATAAGAAGAGACACAAACATCAATGGAACAAAAGAGAGAGCCCAGAAATAAACCCATGTCTCCATAGTCAATTAATATTTGACAAAAGGGGCAGAAGCATAAAATGGAGCAAAAATAGACTCTTCAACAAATAGTATTGAGAGATCTGGATGGCTACATGCAAAAAAAAATAAATAAATTCGACCACCAACTTACACCATACACCAACATAAATTCAAGGTGGATAAAAGACTTAAATATAAGTCATGATTCCTTAAAAGTCCTAGAGGAGAACATAGGCAGGAAACTCTCAGATATTCCATGCAGCAATATTTTCACTGATATGTCCCCTAGAGCAAGAGCCATAAAGGAAAGAATAAACAAATGGGATTTCATCAAAATAAGAAGCCTCTGCGCGGCTAAAGAAAACATTAGCAAAATGAAGAGGGAACCAACTGTATGCGAAAATATATTTGCCAATGATACCTCAGACAAGGGTTTGATCTCCAAAATAGATAAAGAACTCACACTACTTCACTCCAGGAAGATAATCTAATTTAGAAATGTGCAGAGGACCTAGACACTTCTCCAAGGAGTTTATACACAGGGCCCAGAGACATATGAAAGGATGCTCAGCATCACTAGCCATCAGATAAACGCAAATTAAAACCACAGTGAGATACTACTTCACACTGTTCAGAATGGCCATCATATACAAATCAACAAACAACAAGCGCTGGCGAGGTTGTGGAGAAAAGGGAACCCTAGTACACTGTTGGGGAGAATGAAGACTGGTGCAGCCACTGTGGAAAACAGTTTAGAATTTCCTCAAAAAGCTAAAAATGGAACTGTGTTTTGAACCAGCGATTCCACTGCTGGGATTATGCCCTAAGAATCCCAAAACACTAATTCAAAAGAACCTATTCACCCCACTGTTCATAGCAGCACCATTTACAATAGCCAAGTGCTGGAAGCAATTGAAGTGCCCAACAGTAAATGAGTGGATCAAAAAACCATGGTACATTTACACAATGAAATGCTACACAGCAGAGAGAAAGAGCTACTACCCTTCGTGACAGTTTGAATGGAACTGGAGAGCATTATGATAAATGAAATGCACCAGGGGGTGAAAGACAAATACCATATGATCTCACCTATAAGTGGAAACTAATCAACACAACAAACAAGCAAGAAAAATATAACCAGCAACACTGAAAGTAAAAATAAACCAACAATAATGAGATGGGAGGAGGGAGAAGGGTAAAAGGGAACAGAAGGGGGAGGGTCAAGTCAAGGAACATGTATAAAGGACCCAAGGACAAAGCCCAAGTGGTGAAGGATTGAGGGTGGGAAGTAGAGGTGGGTGGGGCAGGAGAAAGTAGTGGTGGGAAAATGGAAACAAATGTATTTGAACAATAAAAAAACTATAAAAAAATAAGAAATTTAAAAAAAGAAAAAGCTTTCACATTTTGATGAGAGTGGTAATAAGGTCCTATTGAAAGGGTATGGATAAAAGAAGGAATGAAAAATTGGGGCCATTTTTAAAAATCAATTTATCACACCATGTTTCATATTTTTCTCATTTCCTTGTTTAGTCTTGTCAGTGTGTTAATTATTTACCTGTTTTCTCTCAGCTGCAAGCCCACACTTTATCATTCTTATTTTTATAGTAGAAATCAAATTCTGAAGCTAAATTTTCTGCATTTTATAATCAGCTAGCCTTTGGTGAGGTTCTGCAAATGGTGAGGTTATGCAAAGGAAGGAGAGTGGAAGGCAGAAGAGGCAGAGGGAACATACTGTTGGTTGGCAGCTCTGTGCATTCTCCCTCCAGCAGGGATAATGGATCTATGGCTATAGGCTATACCACTTTTCTTTGGCGCTGTATCCATTTCCTGTTCCCGCAGAAGTACCAGCAGCAGTGAACTGTGTCCTCCTTGGTGAGTGGAGTTTAGGCTTAAACTTATTCATCTTCAGCAATGCTGGGGGAGGACTGAGGGGGTATATCTTCTTCTGTATCCTAGGGTTTGAAAACTTTACTTTTTCTTTCTTTTTATATTCTTAGTCCTAGAAACTTTCACTGTTTTCACAGTTACTAAATTCTATGTTAACTCAGAATACCTTTAATTCTTTCTGCCTTCTAACACCTGTATAAGAAAAATCCCTAGTAATCTATTAAAATAGCTCTTATACTCTCCACTTTTTGATATAACCTGGCAGATACAGTCATTCTTTGTTGGTCACAATTTCGGTTTTATTTACCTTTTAAGTTTTTAGTAATTTCTATACAATTTTCAGAGGAGCAATAGATGCACGGCTCAGAGGACTATTTTTTCCCTTTTTAAAATTATATTAAAAATACTTAATATTAGATCTACCCTCTTAAAATTTTTTTCAGTGTACAATCCAACAATCCTACTCCTGGTTTTATATATATATATAAATTTTATATATATATAAATATATATATATTTTTATATATATATAAATATATATATAAATTTATATATATATAAATATATATATAAATTTTTATATATATATAAATATATATATATATCCCAAAGAATGGTGATGAGGATCTCGAAGAGATTTTCATTCTCATGTTCATTGCAGGATTATTCACAATAAAAAAATGTGAAAACAGGACAAGTGTCCATGGATAGATGAATGTGTAAATGAAACTAGTATAAATATGCAATAGAATATTACTAAGCCTTAAAAAGGAAGGAAATTCTGACATATGCTATAGCATGGATGACCCTCAAGGACATTATGCTAAGTGAAATAAGCTAGTCACAAAAGAGACAAATACTTTGTGATTCCACTTATGTGAGTTACTTGGAGTAACCAAAATCATAGAAACACAAAGTAGATGGTAGATACCAGGGGCTGGGGAGAGAGGGAAATAAGGAATTGCTAATCAATGGATATAAAGCTTCAGTTATGCAAAATGACATTTTAATGATTATTTGTTTTTTTCACTTCTTAATGTGTACTTCTTTGAATATAAAAATTATTAAATCTTCATTCAGAGGAAGATAGTTTCTCATAGCCTGTTGCTTTTTACTTTGTTTATGGAGACATTTATCATTCAAAAAGTTCTATTTTTAATATACCAATGCTGTCAAATTTTCCTTTTCACAGTTAGAAATAATGGAGTCCAGATTACCCTAGGAGACATTCTATTATTGTTGCCATGTGTGCCAGAAGAATGCAATGGATTGTCTAGATTTCTAAATCTTGTATTGTTTATTTTAAATTCAAGCTCTGTTAACCCATACTAGTGTGACTTTATGAAACCCATTTAATGATCTCTGCCTCAGTTTCCTTATCCGGACAATGGGGATAATAATAATAAATAATACAGTGTCTTTCTTATAGGACCATGTCGAAGATTAAGTGACAGACATGTTTGGAAAGCTTGTAGAGGGTGGGACATTTTGTTGGTGCTCAACAATGGCAGCAGCTGCACCATTATACTAATACCATTGCTACTATTAAAACAATGACTATAGTGTTTGTTACAATTTTCACTATTAAAAATTTTTAATTATCACTATTAAAAAAATGGTAAAAATACCATTGCTACCACTATCTTTAGCAACCCTTTTCCACTTCCTAAACATTTCTGCTTTGTGTTTAAGGAAATTCATTAACTTTGGGAGAATATGATAGGCTGAGTAATAGCCCCTAAAGACATCTGTATTTTAACCCTTGGAATTTGGGAATGTTACCATATATAGCAAAAGAGATTTGAAGATGTGATTTAAGTTGAGGATCTTAAAATGTGAAGATTACTCTGGATCATCCCAATGTACCCTAAATGTAATCAGTGCCCTTGTACGAATGCAGAATGATATTTGACACGTAAGAGAAGGCAGGGCACCCAGGGAGGCAGATATTGCAGGGATGTGGCATAAACCAAGGAATGCCAGCAGCCACCAGAAGCTGGGAGAAGCAAAGAATGGATTCTGCCCACCAGAGGAAAATAGCCCTGCTGTCATCTTGACTTTAGTCCTATGGAAATAACTTCAGGTTTCTGGCCTCTAGAACTGTAAGAAAATAAATTTATGTTGTTTTATGCACCAAGTTTGTAATAATTTATTATAGCAGCTGTAGGAAAATAATACTGGGAGTACAAATGATAACTTGGGAGAATTAAATTACAATTCCCCAGAACTTTAAGAACACCTGTTACATTATTTACTGCAGTGGTTTCAAATAAATTTCATCAGTGGAAAAGTTTTTTAGCTGAAATGTTGTCATGTGGATACTCTATGAGAAAGATAAGATATGGAGCTTTTGATGATTTTGTGGGGGGGTCTCTACCTCCCACAGCGTCTCCCTCCATGTACTTCCCCTAATACTCCCTCCTAAGACTCCCCAGGCAACTGGAACTCCAGTGTGCCTACACATTTTTCTAAATGCTGAATTAAAGGAAGAGAGTTTAGACTGTTTCACAATCTCATGTGCAGACCTTAAGTGAAGCCAGGAAAAGAAGAGAACTGAGAGATATTAGATTAAAATGAAGGGTTGGCACTGACTCAGAAAATATAAAAATATAAAAGTCTAAATGAGGAAAATGCAAAAAGTTGATCATTATAATATAGCATGACAAGTACTAAAATTGGAGTTAAGATAGCTCTCTGAGTGTTTATAGAAGGAAGACCAGAGAAACTGGTCATTGTTGTAGTATTTTTGTCTACAGAGGTCATTTCACTTAGCTCTGGCAAAGGTGAGCATGAATCTCCCTCCAGTAACTTTTGCCTTCACGTCACTTGACTTCTCTCTCTAATACTCAGCACAAATTAAAGATTTTTCACCTAAATGCAAAAATGCCTAGAAGACAACCATTGACTAAAAGATTTAGATAAGCACAGTCAAGACATATTTTACTTAAATTTGTAAAAGTCTAAAGGTCATACTGGACTCAGTCTGTTAGAAAAGTAAGTTCATATTGCCCATCTCATTTTGACATTTGGACAACCGTAATATCACCATCTTAAGGGCTAATGATACATGTTGCTAATAACCTAAAGACTGATGTCACGCATGGATACTCTCGAGAGCAATATACAGCCTCATTTTCAATTGTTGTAGAACAATAAAGCAGTTTTAAAAGCTATTATTGCCTTGTAATGATATAAATTTTGTGTTAATACATCATGTGACTACTTCCCACCATGACCAGTCATCCACATATAATTAGTGATTAACTACATGCAAATAAGAAAAGAGAAATGACTATTCATTATTTTTTAAAAGCCTAGATTAGATTTCCAAGGCAAGTGCTTATTGAGTTATGGCTTAGTATATGATAATTCTTCCACCCGCTAAAGTAAGCCATGTGGCACA
The DNA here is from genome assembly GCF_021234165.1 of Pteronotus mesoamericanus. Classification (NCBI taxonomy): domain Eukaryota; kingdom Metazoa; phylum Chordata; class Mammalia; order Chiroptera; family Mormoopidae; genus Pteronotus; species Pteronotus mesoamericanus. The sequence goes on from NW_026555245.1 coordinate 12,525,903, forward strand.
GTTAAAGATGCCATTTGAAAACATGCCTATTACTGCTCCGCACCTGCTTTGATACACCCCTTATTCACATTGCTTTGAAGCAAGAAAAGGGTCTAACTTTGAAGTGATTGGTTTTAAAAAGTCTTAGTATTCTAAATAAAAACATTAGTTTGTAGTCTGATATGACAATAAATCTCTCAGTATGAAAACTTCTAAGATCAAATTCTTCCATCTCTTAAAAAAAAGCCTTTAAAGAAGGTTGCAAATGGGATAAATGGGAATAAGCATACTAAATCAGGATATAGTATGCTTATTGAGTGGATAAACCATTATAATAACTGCAAAATGGATCATTTAATAGTGAACACACAATAATATAAAGTTGAGTATAGAGAGTTCTTCCAAATATAAATCCTAAAATATATATTACTGCAAAAATTATATAAATTATTATATAAAATATTTTATTTAATTATATAAAATATTTTTGTCACAAATAGGAATAATTGACACTTTCCTACTTTGGTAGAAGGGCTAGGTATATTGTTTTTGACAACTGAATAAAACAGTAAAATTTATTAATATGGATTTTTTGTTACACTTTGTCCTTGCATCATGGAGATACAATGTAAATTCAACAAAATGAAGATTTTACATATATTATTTTATAAATTTTGACAACTATATATTTACAGTTAAGCTACACCCCTAACAATATTTAGAACATTCTTTTGTTCCATAGTGTCAATTCCAACCACTTTTTCTCAATCAATACCAAAAGCAACTTGATATATGACCATAGATTTGCTTTACCTGATCTAGACTTTTATATGAATGGAAATATTTGTATTGGTTCCCTTAGTACAGCAAACTCTTTTGTGATACTTATCTGTGTTGTTACATTTGTCAATAATTAATTCATTTTTTTATTGCTGAGTACCAAAATTTATTTATTTATTAAAGATTCTTTCTCTTTCTCTTTCTTTCTTTCCTCCCTCCCTTCCTTCCTTCCTTCCTTCCTTCCTTCCTTCCTTCCTTCCTTCCTTCCTTCCTTCCTTCCTTCCTTCTTTCCTTCCTTCCTTCCTTCCTTCCCTCTTTCTTTTAATTTTTGTTGTCGTTCAAGCACAGTTGTTTCCACTCCCCCCCCACCCAACCCATCCCCACTTCCCACCCTCAATCCTTCCCCACTTTGGCTTTGTCCATGGGTCCTCTGTACATGTTCCTTGATGACCCTTCCCCTTCTTTTCCCCGTTACACTCCTGCCCCTCCCTTCTGGTTACTGTCAATTCATTTTTTATTTCAAAGCCTCTGGTTATATTTTGCTTGCTTGTTTATTTTGTTGATTAGATTCCACTAATAAGTGAGATCATACAGTATTTATCTTTCACCACCTGGCTTATTTCACTTAGCATAATTTTTAGAGAGGAGAAGGGAGGGAGAAAGGGAGAAAAACATCAATGTGTAGTTAGTTGCCTCTTGAGTGTCCCTGACTTAGGACCTGGTCCACAACCCACACATGTGCCCTGTCTGGAAATAGAACCGGTGACATTTTGGGTCATAGTCCACCCCTCAATCCACTGAGACACACCAGCCAGGGATGAGTACTACAATTTACTTACCCAGTCTGTCAATAGACTGTCTTTACAAAGTTTATTCACTAAATAGGAAATTACCAAATCCATGTCCGTAGTGGTGAGGACAACAAGAACTAGTTTTGTCTGAGAAAGGACTTTAGTACCATTACTGCCAGACTGAGGGTTTTTTGCCCCAAGTTATATATCAAACTAAAATTATGGAAATGGCAGAGTTGAGATTCAAGTGGGAACCAGACCAGAAAAGAAAGTAACACATGATATCAGACTGGAGAATGTAGCCACTAGTAAGTACAACAACCTTTTCACCAGAGGCCAAAGAACAAGGAGTCACCATTGGAAAGTGACTGACAAGAGTCAGTGAACAATTAGCTGTGCACAAATGGTGGTGACAGCGAATACTGTCCAGAATCTTGATTTTTCTCATTCAGTGTGGTTTGTGAGGAAAGTGCAGCTGTTTATATGGTACGATAGGTAATCAATTGATGTTCAGAGCAATTCAATAATTTCTGATTATAAAAGTAAAAATGAAAGCATAGGGAACTTACACATAGACTAGACAGTTCGAGGGTGGCAGTTAGGATCCACTGGACACTAGTATAATTAAGAAAACAATATTTTGATTTACTGCCACATAATCCAGAACAGGTTATTATCATGAACTTGACTTGCTATTTATGGCCATTACAACCAGGGTTTTTGGTAATTTAAACATTCTTTTTCATTTAAATTCATAGTGAGGTTTTCAATGTATTACAAATCCTCATTTCAGAAATGTTTTATCTGCTTGCAAGAGGCAGAAGCCCAGTCAGTTTGCATAAGTTAAAAGTATTTTGGGAAAAGATGCATGTGGAAGGATAGGGAGTGCAGAGTCTCCAGAAAATCTAAACAACAGGGAAGCAGGCCCTGGTTGAACTTGGGCTCCATGAGTTTCCACAGAAAGATTTAGTGAATTTTCTCTCAAATGTTCAATCATTAATATAAGTTAGTTATATCCACAAATCTATTTCTATTTACCTATTGAAAAGTAAACCACCATCATTTTGGGTGCTTTATCTCTTGAGCAAAAGCCCATAGTAAGCCACTAGCCAAGTTCAGAATGGTACTCTTGAGTCAGGTGCACATGTAGTTGGTGGGTCCCAAGCATCATATGACAGAATCAATTGACATAAACGTTTTCTTGATGGGACAGATTCATCTAGGAGAGATTAACTACCAAAAGATAACATGAGCATAAAAATCAGGAAAAAGTAAGACCTTAAACAGGTATTACTTTTGAATTTCACGTTTTATATAGGAGTGTTTTCTAAATGATCATCAATAACTGGTTGGTCTAATATTGGACAATATTCATTAAGTCTTGCTTACATGAGGTTTGGATGTTTAAGGAACTGAATGAGGAAAACACTGAATATAGTAATTAATTAGAGATCATGGGAGCAAATCAAAAACAGTCCAGAGAGGGGAAAACTACGGGATTAAATTCTGTGAAATTAATCAATAATTAGGACATTGTCAGAAGTTGAAGAAAGGGAGCAAGGTAGGTAGTCACAATGCCAGACAGAAAAGTCAATAATCAAGTTACACAGAAATACTAGAGCCTGGTAAGGTCTGGAGAAAAACAGATATCCCAACATCAAGACAGCAACCTTAGGACTATTGAAACTAGTTTTTGGAATATTATCTGCTTTCACTTCTTTCATTATTGTAGGAGGCCTTCATAAGTGAGCCTGTTGGGGACGTATCTATGTGAAACAGCATTATCAACACTGGCTCCCAATTGACTAGAGCAACACAAAGAAAATCTGAAGGACTAGGCAAGACCTGACTGACATAAACTATTTCCCTAAAGAGGCTTTGGACAAGCCACATATAACACTTAAGAAGTCTATTCATGTGAAGCGTTTCTAAAGGCATAGTTCATGTTTGGAGAGAGAGTTATGTTCTCAGGCTAGTGTCATGGGGGACCAAGAATCACTCTATAGTCACCTGTTGCTGTATAGATTTGTAGGGGTGTCTAGTATGTTATCACTATTAAAGTCTAGACCTGTTCTATTCCGCTTCTATAATCTACCCATTGGGTTGAACCAAATTACATCCTCATGTCACCTAGAATCTTGAAGAAGAGGCCTTAGAAACAGGAAATACAATAAACAAAAAGGAAAAAAACAATTAAAAATAGCTGTCCATGTTCATTTATAGTCTTTGTTTCAGGAAGGAAATGCCTGCAGAATGAGTGTTTTTCCTTGGTAGTAGTGATGCTGGTAACACATGATATTAGTAGCTCCTCTTATAAAATGGTCTGGCAATTCCTGGTTTGTTGAATCACAGACTTGTTAATGAAAAGATGGGGGTCAAGTCTGGTGGTAAAGTTCCATCTGAATTAGCAGGATAGGTACCTTTATAGTACTAGTCAGAGACCAAGTTTTAGTCTTTAAGTTTCCTCTTGTCTCTCCCATAATCATCATCCCTCTTTTTTTTTCCTATAGTTTGGAAGCTTTTCAACAATGGTCCATTGTCCTCGTTGCACAAAGCAAAGCCTCATTTCTTTTTGTCTTAAATTATGACTTTGTCTGTCTCTTTGTAAGTCGGAAACTTGTTTGTATTGTTTAAATTGCTTTATCTTACTCAGTATATTTTCATTAAAAGAAATAATAGGTATAAGTCTGATCTTTTATACAAAAAGTAAATGATCGATAAACATTTTTAACATTCTATCTCCCTTATTTTTCTTTTTCCAGAAGTAAGATAAAATTATTCTTGTAATAAATTCCTCTACAGGAGCATTTTCTTCTTAAAGGTGTTTCCTCTCTGTAATGACATGATAGGCATTTATGCATATTTTTTACTGTTTACAACATAACAGACATATGCCAGGCACTGCATATGTTGAATATGTCTGCCTTTAAGAAACTATAAGTAAGTAAGCAGCACAAATTCATGCACAATTCAGTGTTATAGAGAGTATACTTTTCTCCAGAGTTGAAAAGTACTCATAAGGGTGGGCACAACTGATTCTGCACACAATTGATACTAAAATAATAAAATAATAATTTCAATTAAGTGGAATTTTTGAAAGTTTTTTCATCAAATGTTTATAGATGAGATAACTAATAAAAGGAGCAACTAAAAATCATTAGTTTTTAGTGTTTAGCACCAACAATAAAGCTAAAACAGCATTGTCTCAGAATTTTGATTTTTAAACTATTGATTCATCAATGAGACTAAATTCATGAAATATATAATTTTGTTTCTTTTGATATCCTATACTTCTGAATAGAATCCCAGTGTGTTTAAAAATCAGTTTTATTCTGCACTTTATAGAAATAACCAATTATTCTACATGGAGCATATCTGTCATAAGTTTGTCAGTGTTTTAGTTTTGCTAACCCAGGTGTAATGTTATTATATATTATATGGTTGTATATTTCTATTCTAAAAATAATTGCACTACTACATAAATTTATAGGTCTTTTCATTCATCTCTATTTTCCATATTTAACTAAGTAAAAATAATCACTTTTTATAAAAAAACGTATATTGAAAGTTTTTTTCAATTCCCCTTTAAATACCGTACAGTTAGTTATCAGTTAGCTTCAAAATAGGTTTCTGGTTTTTCTCACCAATCTTTCTAAGTAACACAGAGGAATTGAGACCAGTATTTTTTTCCTAACCAAAATTAGTGGAAGTAGACTATGACTTATCTTTGTCCCCAAATTAATGATATATAACCTTGATGATAACTATTGACAATGTTTAATATTATTATATCACTAGTTAGCATAAAATGTTTATTTTTTGCTTATATATATTAAAATTTTTTTTCCATCACCATTTATCCCCCCATATCCTATTCTACTTTCACCCACCTCCTCCCCTTATAATCACCACACTCTTGTCCTTGTTTATGAATTCTTTCTCTTATTTTCCTTTTTTTGCTGGATACCTCTATCCCCCAATCCTTCTCTCTCAGAGCCATCTGCCTGCTCTCTACCTTTGAGTTTGTCTCTATTTTGCTTGTTAGTTCAGTTTGTTCATTAAATTCCACATATGAGTGAAATCAGAATATTTGTCTTTCTCTGACTAGCTTATTTCACTTATTGTAATCTTCTCCAGGTCCATCCATGCTATTGCAAAGTGTAACCTTTTCCTTTTTTTTTTTTTATATACCTGAATGTAAGTGTCCCATAGTTTCCTTACCACTCATCTACTGATGAGCACTTGGGCTGCTTCCAGATTATGGCTATTGTAAGTAATGCCACAATGGACATAGGGGTGTGTGTGTTATTTTTTAAAGCCTCATGTTGCTTGATGAATAGTAATTGTTCTTCATATGCAGCATAGCCAAACCTAAAAGCTAACTTGAGACAAAATTTTATGTATCATTTCTATATTCTTATTTGGAACCTGAGATCTCCTCCTCAATGAGACTCAGCTCTTTTGCATTTTAAGATGGTTTCATGGAAAAGAGAATATTTCTGGCATGTGGAAGCAGACAGTTAATGCAATAAGTAGAGCTATGTCCTCCTTAAGGTTAATATAGGTTGTACCATCCACCTGGCACCTGACAGGGAAGTGTCTGCTTTTCCAATATGAGCTCCCCATGCATGTTGCTATCACACTAGTCTTTACATTCATGAAATTATCTGTTGATCCACCTAATATATTATAAGATCTTTAGCATTACATATTGTGCCTTACTAGTATTTAGCTGAGTATCTCCTATCTGGTTAGCACTCTATACATTTGTTAAAGTGTGTTTACCTTCTTGAAGTTCCCAGAAAAAAATTTATTTTTAAATTTTTGTCCAACTGTTAAAATCCAGTTGATTTTTGACTCAGCTCAGAATTATCCTTCTTTGTGGAAACTTCATTGACTGTTCTGAATTCTTCTTTCATTTGTGCCATCTACTTTATAATATATTACTCTTATTACTCTTAAAACTACTTGTGACTACTTGTTTACATGTCTATCTCTTTTAAAAGTGAGCTCCTTGATGAGTGTTCTCTCTTTTTCCCCATCTACAGCAAAGTGAGTAGGCACTGATTAAATATAATGTTCATCACTCAATATTTGACAAATATCTCTTGAGCATTTACTGTATGCTCTCTACTGTTTTGGGCACTGTGAATTCAGTGATAAATGAAACATATAAATCCCTTTCCCTCATGGACCTTACATTCCTGTGTAGGAGTCAAGTAATGAACAAATAAATAGACAATGTCATCTCATGTGGCAATAAGAAGAAAATAAAGATAGATAACAGGGACAGATATTTAGGTGGGAGGCCTACTTAACCAGGTGACAGTTGATTAATGATCTAAGTATAGTCAGAAATCACGCTTATAGACATCTATTGACAAGGCATTCCATTTTGAGAAAACAGCAAGTAAAGGCCAGAGAAAGCAGTGCGTATGATGTGGTTTTGAAGATGGCCATTGTATTTGGAATAGAGGATGGTAGCAGAGGTCAGAGAAGGACACTGTGGCCAGGCCCAGTGGTTTGGTATTCTAGGCCACAGTAAGGAATTTGGATTTTAAAATGTTCAGAATAAGTGTAGGAAGAAATAGGCAGTCATTCACATGAGTTTGTGACTATTACATAATGCAGCTATTTTTCAAATGTACCAGTTTTAAGATTTTCTAATAAAGATTGACCTTATTAAGGCATTTATTTTGGAATGTGGAGAATCGTTTCAATTATTTTCTCACTGTTAAAGACATGTTGGAGAGTATCTGTTATGTTAATGCCTTCAAAATTCCATGGTGCATTTTTTTGGATATCTCAGATTGACGGAAAAATCATGATTTAAAGTTGGATTTGGTTTTTAGAAACAGACATTAGCCATTGCAAGCCAAGTTTCCTGAATAAAGTGGATAAAAATTCAAGTAACATGACTTTGGCTCTAAAGGAAAGTAGTTCTTTAATGTAGTGAGGCTAAATTCTTAGCATCTTTTAAACTTTCTAAAAAACAAATTTCAAAAGAAAATCCCTTCTCTTTAAAAAAATTATAATAATAGCAGTATTGTTGTTTTGAAAAACAACATATTCACTCTAAAATATATGGTGTATTTGGTAAAGCAAAATTTGATGTTGTTATTTTAAATATAATTTCTTTTGCTACTAACTTTTAAAAATATAATTATTGAGTAGGTGTGTATGATGCAGTGAGAGAGCATATTATTGTTATTGTACAGTATTTTTAAATAGGGAAACTATTACACTATTTAAATCAATTATTATCACAAAGGGAGAAGGACATGGGCAAAAAATTAGATTCTTTTTCCCACCATCATTGTTCTAATCTTAGATATGAAAAGTATAATTTTACTTTGGATTTAGTGTGTGGTGATTTTAGGACTTGAATTGTTAATGGACATTTGCTATGTTTTTGAAATATTTATATAAGATCATAGAAAAGTTGTATGAGAAGGAGCACTTTAAATGATCAAATTGCCTTTAAGATTTAAAAAAAAATTAGACATGTCATAGTTCCCCATTATCTGAGCAAGGACTGATTTTCCTTATGTCTATGTTATTGTTCTCTTTATGGACTTAATTTTAAAAGGAAGAATAAGATTTCACATCCAGCATTGACTTTGCTGACAATGTGAACTGCCAGAAACAGCAAGCAGCTAAGGGAAGAATACAAAAATAACTCCTATTGTGTGAAAACAGAGTCTTCATTATCACTCTAAATGGCAATTCCTGTGTTGATGATACTTTTATATTATCAAGGAGTGTTTTATTTAAAATTGTTTCTTGCTACTAAATATGAGTGACTCTCAAGACAGGGAAAGTTATATTTTAACTTTGTTTCATTTTAAAACACCCAAAACACAAGCAAATTTCTTTCCATTCTCAGACAAACCAAATTAGCTCTCAGCCTCTAAATTCAACAGCAAATTCTTGATGATCAGGAACACGGACAACTAGATTAACTCATACACCAAGGCTGTACCAAAACAAGACTAGTCTATGTGACTAGTAGAGAATTTGTTTCATAAATGTACTACCATTTCTCCAAGCTCTCCTGTAGAAACTTCTAAAATTTCTGTACTTAGTTTATTAAAAGTAGTAACTTCCTACCAGATATAAATATACTGGTCATTTTTAATAAGCTGTTTGCTTTTTACAAGTCTATAAATGACTTCTGAGAGTTTCCTTTTAGTTCTACTTTCAGATTAGTAAAGGACAGAACTTTCAAATTTTCATGTACTTGAGATCTTAGCTAGGGCATATTTATATATCCTTGGTTGGATATGAAGTGATTAGCATTGCCCTTATGCCATTCCCTTCCTGGATGCACACATGGAATTTATCTTTGCACTGCCATACTCATTGGCTCTAGAGGAATGAATGTTGTAAGAGTTCTTAATCTTTACTATAGGGCATGTTACTAAGTGTGATCTTGGCAATCACTGAATAATTTGACATATTTGAAAGTAGAAACTAATTGCACATATGAAACTTAGCCAACTCAATCATATTCATATTTTTAAAAATACTTCACATGTAACCTGCCATAAATGCAGACATTGAGAAGTCTGCATTTTGCATTAAAAGTTGCCTTATAAAATCAATATTCAATTCAGTTCTGTATTAGAGTGAACACTAGTCATATTATCCTAACTCAGTAGTGCACAGTAAGAAGAATATCGTCTATTCTTCTATCTCTTATTAATAATCTATTTATCCCTCTATTTATTCATTTCATCATTTAACAGACATTTACTGTGGAGACATTATAGCTGGTACTTGGGACATAATAGTATAAACATCATTTTGTTCTTGTCTTGGAGAAGGTTATAGTCTGGTCAAGGAGATACATGTTGAAAGTGTTATTAAAAATAACATTTTGAACCTAGTTATGTGGTGGCATAAGGAGTGACCAACTCTGCCTAGAAGAATGAGGAAATATTTCACAAAGGACATAGCGTTTGAGCTGTCTCATTAAGCCTGAGTAAGAGTTTTCTAAGGGATTTCAGGAATACAACAAGATGAGAGTTGAAGAAGGGACATGGCCAGGTTATAGAGAGAAGTTTAAGGTGATTAAAACATATAGTGTATTAGAAAGTGGAACAGAATCTATACAGAATTAGGAGCAACCTTATAAAGGGCCATGTGTGATGAGCTAATCCTATACATAGTAATAAAGTCAGTTACCATTTAATGAGCTCCCCCAAAATAAAACAAATTAAACATATTATTTCTCATATTCAAAATAATTTTGCAACATAATTATAAATATTCCAATGTACAAATGAGGAAAATGAGATTCAGAGACTATAAGTACATGCCAAACATCATAAAGCAATTAAGGAACAAAGACAGGATTCAAATCTAGTTCTCTATTACGCCAGTGTCCTTATTTTTAAAATAGTCTAACTCCTATGGGTCCTGTGAGAGATGGAAACTTACAGTAAGAAATTAAGAGTGAATTGTGCTATAAAATGATAGCAATAAAAAGTCAAAGAAATTACTGAGCAGACGATTGCAATAATTCAAGGAAGATCTTATGAACTAATGAAAAAATTGAGAATATGGGTGAGGGAGATTGCAGATATTTTAGGGGAGGGTTAATGAGCTTTCATGACTGTCTGGTTGTAGAAGATAGAAGAGGGAAGCCTGGAATAGCTCTAAGGTTTTTAGCTTAGTCCCTGGAACGAATACTGTTGGAAGCTCACCTAAATCCCTTTCACCTCCACGTGTTGACGGTTCCTCCTAAGACACCTGCTATGTTTTTTCATCTGAACGCAAGAAGGAACATGGCTGTCTCACTTTGAGGGAAAGTTGGAAGCACCAGAAGCCTCAAGAAACAGCTCTCAACTGATGTCAGTAAAGGAGTTGGTAAATAAGCACCCCCAGGTCTATGAGCCTTGTTTTGAAAGCTCCCTGGAATGTAATACACTGAGTCCCAAAGATTCCCAGTGGGACTAAACTTCAGTCTCCTATAATGGTAACTGGCAGGACAACAAGCCCTTTATTGGCTTTTTATCTCCTGCCTAATTCCTCCACTCCTCTACTGGTATTTCTTGTCTACACCTCCCAAATAAACTATTTGCACTTGAATCTTCATTCCAGTTTCTGCCTCTGGGTGAACCCAAACTAAGCCACATGGCAATGCCTGCAAAGAGAGGGAAAGACAACTGAGAGGAAGAAGAATCTGAAGTATAGGAAAGCAAGCACTGCCATCTTAGGCACAAAAGAAATGCTTAGGACTACAGAGAAACGATGTCCATTCCTCCAAGACAGAAAGGAAGGTGGATGAAGGGAAGTGCTGTTAATTGACACTGTAAACAGATACCATGTTCATGGATTTTCTTTTCTCTGTGAAAAAGAAAAGTTTATCCGCTAAGTGTGAGAGTATAGAAAACTGGATGGAATTTAAGTGAGAAACTTTCAAAGAATCTTCTTTGCTATGGATGGTGAATAGTTGGCTGTGATGGTGGATGCCAAAATGATGGTAGGAGACGTAGGTAATAATAATCCTCATCTTTTTCTTACTTTCAGCAAAAGTGCCTTGATATTACATTTTTTCTACTTAATTTTTGACTATGACTATCTTACCCTTTTTGATTTCCAAAATGTCTTCCTAACAATTCAGCAAAATTTAATTTAATTTACCAATAGTAAACTAAACATTTCCAATGTAAATTACCACATTCTTAATGATTTCATTGACTTTCTTTTTAATATGATATGAATTTTTAATTATTTTAAATATTTATAAAGGTATTTTACGTAAATAATTTAAAAGTCAAGTAATATAAAAAAAGCTTATATATAAACATATCACATTTTCTGGTGGCAACCAGTAACAAATTTCTTAGTTATTACTTCTAGATTTTATCTAAACATTTCTATGTAATATGAGTATATTTCTACCTATAGATTTCTTAGTTATAGACATTACCTATGGAATATGAGGATTTTTACCTTACACCCCTTTTCCTTTTCTTACCTGCCAGGATGACTATGTACTTATATTTTTGGTTGTGTCCCTATTAGCTCACTTCAATGTTAGAACTCTGATAGGATTGACTACTGTTGAGCTGTAATTCTATACCACATTTACATCTCCTCTTTTTCTTTCACAGCTTTTCATTTTTTGAACTTAATAATTGCTTTATTATTTAATGTCCAAAAATTTTAATGCCTGATTGAATCACCTAAAACCACAAATAATTTATTAAAACATCTCTTAATACAAATTTTTACATGGCCAACCTGGACCTGGAGATACCCCTATTGGAATCCACTATTGGCTTACTCTAATGTGACCCAGTTGATCTGTACGCAGCTATATAGCTGTCATCCTGGGGCTTTTGTGTGGTGTTTGCTGATAATTCTTCTTCCTTTCTCCCACGGTAAATCCTCTGCTTACTGGATCCTATGTCTTCTTTCTTGGTTTTTGCCCTCGTTTCTGTATATATATTTCCCAGGAACTCCCTGGAAGTACAGGAAAGAGAAGGGTCTGTCTTTGAGCCTATGCATAGGTTCAAATATCTTAATTTTAGCCTCACACTTGATTGATTATCTGGGCAGAAATTCTCTATGGGTATCGTTATTCTGACTCAACATTTAAAAGGCATTGCATATTATCTCCTATCTTATTTTTTGCTATTGAAGAATTCAGTGTGACTGATTCTTATTCTTTGTTTATGACCAATTATTCCTCTTTATCACTAGTATTTTACTATTTTGATATTGTTGTGGATTTTTTTCTCAATAACTGTTTATTCTCTCATGTTCCTTTTCACATGGTTCCTGTTCTTGTTTCATAGATGCAATATGCAATATCTACTCTAGTTTCTTGAGTATATTATTTAAAGTTTTAGAGCAAGTTTATGCTTTCAGAATTGTTCTATTTTTCACTGACTTACTTTTATTTTTTTAAGGAGTGTAGTAGGGTTTTCTTTGTTTTGGTCTCTACCTTTACATTAAAAGCTTTCATCAATGTCTTGTATAGCTCTCCACTGATATTTCAGATTAATATAACAAATTCCATGTGTGTTAGGACAGAGTTGAGACACTGGCTTGCTGACTAACATACCTAACTGTTTGAAAGCTGACTGGATGGCCAGCTATCTCTTTAGGAAATGCACAAATGTCAGAATTTTAGGTCTTCTCTCTGAGGTGATTTCATTTTTCCTGGAGCATTCACCTGTCTCCTGCCAAGGGAAGGCAGTATTTTGAAGCTTTATAAAGGAAGATAGCTAGCTGTTACATCACTTAGTGTGTAGGATGTCCCTTAATCCTCTTGCTTATGGGACAGTACCTGATATCCTCATCCACCTCTGTGTCTGGAGTTGCAATGTTCAGAAACTGGTTTAATTTCAGAAAGGATAGTTACACCTCAGACGTCCAGACTGGGTGGGGAATGAACAGATCTCTGACTGCTGAAGCAGGTAGATGGGAACCTGAAGGTTAATTGATGATGTTACAGATTTTAATTTAATTTAATATAATTTAATATTAATTAATTTTCCTAATTTTCACTCATCTGTTTTACCCTTTCTTCTACTGGTAATGTCACTAGTTTCTTGTGGAATTTTTAGGAACAAAGTAACCTGTATTTTGTTAGTACCTACCTAATTTCAAGCATAAGGGGGATAGATGGTAATGAAAACAAGAAATGTAAAAAATTAAATAACTATATTTTTCCATGACTATTTCATTTTCCTTTCTTTTTTCAATGTTATATATTATGATATGTAATTAAATATATTTTCTACTTTATATTTTTCATGGGATTTCATGGGATTTTCAAGAGAATGAGATAAGGACAGTGTCTCTACAATGTTATCTTGTCTTAATTCTATCTACCAGTTGTCAATACCAAGCAGAAACATGTAAACATCACTAAAAATATCACTATCCTCATACAGGTATGAGGTGATGGACTGAGAATTTTGGTACTCACAAGAAAGAAATTCAAGTTTTAATTTCAGAGGCATACTTGATATGGAAATCGTTCTGGAGTGTTGGTAACGGCACGATGTGAGTTTCATGCTATGTTTAGAACTGTTCACTGAGATTGGCAGAAAAAGGTTATAGTGTTTCAGGTGTGGGTTCCTCTATTTACTGGCCATTTCACTTTGGTTCAGTATTTTAAATTACTTGAATGTTTTGTTAGTTCAGTTTGTTCATTAGATTCCACCATGACTGAGATCATATGGCATTTGTCTTTAAACAGACTCATAGGATAGAAAGCAGGCTGATTGCTCTGGAGAGTGGAGAGATCAAGCAAAAAAGTAAGAGCTCACAGACATGGTCAACAGTGTAGCGACTGCAGTGAGGCGGGAGGACTGGGCAGAGGTAGAAAAGGGATAAATGGTATAGAAAAAATACAATAAAAATAAATTAAAAAACAAAAATAAAATTTACATATACAAAATAAATAAAATTACTCGAATGTTTTTATCAGGTGTACAGGGAGCAATGGTATAATAATGGTGACATTCTTCCAGCATTTTTATTAATAACCCACTATTTGCCAAGTCAGAGTTCACAGTTTTATTAATTTTTGTCCAAATGAAATTTGCATATAAAGCTGTTCTTCATTTGAATTTAAAGATTGATTGTATTATATGTAACCTAAACTAAAAGATAGAGAAAAAATGTTTTATTTTTCAGGTCTATTGTTTTCTTTTTGAAAAGAAATGATCAAAGAACTGCCTAAAATAAAGATAACATTATCTTTCAAATATACATATTAAAATTTGGTATTTGGTTAAGTCAATTAAGAAGAGCAAAATACTACTGAATATCAAAAAAAATCTAATATGCTTGTACAATGCATATGTTTTGGCTTGTAAAGTTAGAAAAAGCTTTTTTTATAAGATTATTGCATACTATAATAAAATAATTACATGTATTTACACTAATTATGCACTTATATGTAATTATGCTAATTATATAAATACATGACATTTGATGAAATATTACTTTGAAACTCACTCAATAAAAGCAAAATGAATTGGATGGTAGAACTATGTGCCAATAAAAATAATGAAGCAAGGAAAATGAAAGATCTTAAATAAATAATCTCTACATTCTGTTTTTTCTTAAAATCCTCTAATTCTAAAGTGTAACAATACAGCAAAGAGCCATTGACAATAGATTTGAGGTTGAGATACTTTTATTTTTTTGTTGAGGGAGTTTTTTCTTCTCTTCATAGCTTCTGGATGGAGACTTCATGAAAGCAAATATTGTGATTACTTATTCTAAGCAAACTTAAATACAAATGACAGTGTAAACCAATTTATAGTCTCAGCCAGTAGCAATGTTGACTATTAAAGATCGAAATCCAAAAAGATAAGGAGGATATCTTCTCACATATTATTAATTCCTTGGAAACTAGTCTACCTATTAACTCTATCTCTACCTTGGATATAAGCAATCTGATTGGGTCTCAGGTCACTAATATCACCCAAGGTTGAAAATATATTTATATGTTTTCAAAGCTTCTGATAATATTCTTACCATCCATTTTCACAATTTGGAGATTAAAACAATGATGAGGATGAGGACAAGGCTGTGATTTTATTGTTGATAGCTCAGAATATTCAAAACTTCTCCCTGTTCTCAGGGTTGTATTCTCTGAGGATACTGACAGTGAAGAAACTTAATCACAAACCAAGTCCAGAGCTGTGGTCATTCAGGGTAGGGCCACACATCTAAGTTTTACCATACTATAGTCTAATATTTCATTTTATTTGCTAAATTATTACTTTGCATTTACTATGTGAAAAGTAGAAGCTCTACCCTCAATGACTTTCCAGGATAATATTGACAAAAGATAAAAAATCAACAACTACAACTGTAGAAATATGTAGCTCAGAACAAGCATCATAAAGATGCCAAAATCAAATTGCTAAAAAACAAAGTTTCAAAGTTTTTCCCTTCTAAATCACCTAAACAATGCAACACATTGCCATTTGTGAAAATGTGTCTGTGCTGAAGTCTGTGCTGCTCATTTGCAGTCTGATACATAACCTGCAAGAGTGAAGATGACGGTGGTTCCCAGTACTCATTGAACAGATTTATAATAATTATTATTTGTTATTATTTTATGATACAAAATTTTAATAAGAATTCGAGAATTAAAGATTCTGGTGGCGAACACACAATACAGAGTGCTTTGTATTGTGTGTTCGCCACCGGATTGTGGCGAACCAAATTGTGGTGCTTTGGACTAATTGTGTTGAAGACAACTTTATGTTACACTAAAAGGCAGATGTGGGAGACAGAAGGCTCATTGCGGAATGTTAAGTTTTGTGAGAGAAACTTGATTATTGGGTAAGCTAATAGAATACCTATTTATGGGCATTTGAATGCATTGACTTACTCTGAATAGTTATTTATTTAATCCCCAAAACTGATCTAAAAATGAGAGCCTGGGTTTTTGTATCCATGAGAAAAATCAGGTGGGTTATATACATTTTATATTTTTTCACTTTAAACTTTATGGAAGGATATGGAAACTGATTTACACCTGAATATAAGCAAGCGTTAAAAATAGCAGCATCAATGTGTGTTTAATCAGAATGTTTAAGAACTATTCTAATATCTGTTCATCAGATATTTGAAACAGCAGTTGGATAATCAAAATGCTAATCTGCAGAGACCATTTGTAATCTGGTTGTGCTTGTAATAAATATATCTTGAGGGCTAATGTGTATTCCTTATGTTGCTGTTATTTGGATGGAAAGAAAAGGGCCTCTAAATTCTCTTATAAAACCAAAGAACCCATCTCCTCCTTGTTTGTATTCCTTTCTCATAAATCCTACCAAACAGATGTGTACACTTGTTGTCAGCTGTATTTGTCACTGTACAGGCTGTCTCTTGCCAGCTTGTCAGCATGTTGTTAGGCATGATTCATTGTGTGCTGTCGGTCCTGTAGTTTCTTTACAAAGAAGCAAATCTGACTTCCAGGCCTGAATAAAGAAGTCATCAGGGTGGTAATCAGTGATGTACGGAACTTATCTAGTCCAGTGGAGCTTGACGCCTTGTACATCACCCTTTGGTGAGTCAGTGTTCCAAGTTTGAACAATATTGAATTTTTTTTAAAAGGCATTGAAGTATTTATCAAATTAAAAGAAAGTAAAATACATGCATTGATATTCAGGGTACTTTATAATAAAATAGCTAGACCATTTAAATGTTTTTATTATTGTGAATTTGACTCTCCTGGGGCTAGCAGAATGTCTATTGCCCAATTACAACATCATAAAACTGCTCTTGGGAAATGATACATAGGACTGGAATAAACTGAGATTCACTTTGTGTCCCTTTGTAAATCTAGCTCAGACTGAGCTCATCAACATAATCTAGTTCACCTAATGAGGATGATTTATACTAGAGCAAAATCATGTTGGCTCCAAAGGTGGTGACAAAGGATGGAGTAGAAAGACAGTAGGGGTGGGGGCAGGTAAAGACAGAAAGCATACCTAAATCTCATTAATGCAAAAAACATCTCATTTTGACATTTAGGCAGAGCAACCATTTGGTTGGAAATTTTCAATTCCTTATTTAAGCATCGTTTTTAAATTCTCTATACCAAAATTTGGTACTAATATAGTATTTTTTAAAATATAAGACAATGTGAAAAAAGATTGTTTTTCTTCCTGGATTTATGCTGAAAGTAAAGTATCAGTGATCAGTTGTAGGAACTGATGTTAGTTTTATTGCGTGAAAAAATCCTTACTAATTTAGAAGAAATAATTACTCTTAAAGTAAATAAATAAGACAAAGTCATGATAAAGAACTGCCTCTTGCAAAAATACCCATTTTATGTATAATATACAGGGTCTGACACAAATAATGCCCCTTTTTTACTACAAAATCATAAGCATGTAATTGTGTAACATAACAATATCATACTCAAGCACACCTTATGACATTTTAGGTGAAATGTTCAAATTAAAACTAAAATGTATTACACCCATATTATTATCCTACCAACCACACTCAAGCAGACATTACTTCTGCTGGACCCTGTATATGTATGCACACAAATGCCACCATTATTAAGAAATTTTTATGTTGCATTAATTCCCAAGTAATTATTTTTCACTTATTTTGTGTCAGATACCACTCTAGGTGTTGAAGATATAGTAAAAAACAAGGTATACATGGTTTTTTCCCCTCAAAACTTACATAATAACAAAGGGGACTATTTATATAATAGGTATTATTTGAAAGAATTTATTCATTTTATATATTTTTGCTATCTATATTGCATGTAATGTGGTATATGTCAGGTTATTTTTAGTTTAAATATTCTTGTTGTATTGAAGACCCAGAGTGGTCATCTGCCCTGTAGCACTTAAGGCATGAATTAATACACACATATTTCTGTACCGTGGAAGTCCAACGGACCGCAGTGATTTATATGGAATGAGTTTGTAAAATAGGAGCAATGCCCTTTCAGACTTCAGGTTGGCCTTCTTTCCATCTGGATCCTATAAGCTTATATAATGTCAATATTTTGAATGTAGGGAAACCAATTCTACAAATAAGTACAGATTTTGTTTTTAATTTTTTTAATGTGATGATGGTGGAAAATCATTTTTTCCTTTTTATTGAATTTATTTGGGTGACACCAGTTAATAAAATTACACAGGCTTCAGGGGTACAATTTTATAACACATCGTCTGTACTCTGTACTGTATGTTTGCCACGCCAATTCAAGTCCCTGAAAATCATTTTTGAATCTGGCAAAAACTATAAAATGAGACTGTTTAATCTTCTGTGACAACCAGCTCCTTTACTGAACTTCCCCCCACATTTTGTTCTACACTCCAAACTGAAATCCTTTCAGTATCTTCTGAGCTGTTCTCATGTTTTCTCTAAACATTACTTGGTGCCACTGTAATGAGAGGGGCCATAGTCTCTGAGGCTTCCTCTAGCTCATCTAGTCCAACAGAGGCTTGATTCTCACAGACATGATAATGATTGATGTTGAGGCTTAACTATAAAACAGCTCCAATAATGAGATGTCCTCATCTCTAATATGACCCTTTCCCACCTCTGGACAGGGCTTATTGCTAAAACTTTGTATTCAGCTAAAATCTATCTTCTTGTAACTTTCATCCATTTTACCCAGATCTGTCCAATTGAAACCTCTTAGAATAGATGTAAACCATTTTCCTCTGATGAATGCATTTAGAAAGCCACATGCTCTTCTCATTTATAGCACTTATCAAAATTAGCAACTAAGTAATTGCCTGTGAAGCTATTGATTTAATGTCCATCTCCTCTAGTTTTATGTCTTCTTCACCACTATATCAGCATTAGCACAGTGCCTGGTACATAGAGAGCTTTCAATAAACATTAGCTGAATAAATATGTGTTAATGACTTAATATTTTAAGAGTATCTTGTCCTGTGTCTTAGGTAGGGTAAGCCAGAAGCAGTCCTTGAAATGAAGATGTACTTGCCAGTGATTTATTAAGGGAATAACTCAGGGAAAAATGATAGCAATTGGAGAAGTTGAAGAGGGTGATAGAGTCCAATTAAGGCTAAGATCTCAGGCAAGATCTTCTAGAAGAAGAAGCTTCCTGCAGTGCATGTCTACAATATAAGTTACGTTAAGAATTGTGCATACAGAAGCAGGAGAGCTGAGTTACCATGACCTTACATGTGTCAGTAATGGTAAAGAGCCAACATACCTCAGGGACAGTAGAGTTCCAGGCACTTCCAGCCCTCCATACGTGAGGAGCCAGGGGCAACTTGGCCCCAGTAGTTTGAGGTCCATATGCTGAAGGAAAGCCACAGGTGTTGGTTATTGAAAGCAATAGCACATAGAAGTTGAGGGGTAGGTGTGGATGAAAAAGAAAATAAAAATCATCTGAGGGGATCTAGGTCAAGTATCAATACTATTACATTCTGCTCTTGAATATTCTTCATAGGTTGGACATTCTAGTATCCTTAACTGTTTCACAATTATGTGTCCACTTCACCTCCTACACACTCTCCTATGCAGGAGCTTCAGTTTGTTACAGTGTAATTTTGATCAAAAAGAAAAACAAAAGTTAACATGCATTCTGGATGATCTGATCAAATTTGAGGCAAAAGCCTGGTACTTGGGATCTCAAAAATCGTTTCATTTAAATTTAACAATATTTATATGAAAATTAAAATTTTGGCTTTTTTTTTTTTGGAAGTTAAATGAAATCCACAGAGAGTTCTGGGATAAAGACTTAAGACGAATGGCTCAAATCAAAACTGAGGGAAAAACTAAGGACATGGAAATTCATTATAAGAAATTTTGTAACAAAAATCCTAGGATGCTGGGGAATAGGACTCAAAAAAAAAGAAAGAAAGAAAAGAAAAATTGGGAAACAAATGGCCCGACAAGACATTTCAACTCCCATGATTATAAGGTTCACACAAATGAAGTTTTCATCTACTGATCCCAAGACTGCTTGTGGCAAATTTTAAAATAAATCCAGAAACTGAAAACAAACAAAACAATAGAAGCAGGAAACCACAGTTGTTACTAATGTGCTCTTTTGGGGGGAAAAAAAAGTTAAAAATGCCTGTCTATTCGAAATACAAATACAGTATCTCAGATGACATACACTAGAATTGAGTTCTACCTAAAACTTTCCTATCCTTTTCTGTCACTCTTCAAACTGTGATGCCAAATTCTTCAAGGGACAAAAGAAGGCCAAGTGATAAGGAAAACATTGCAGAGGATTTTGAAGTGAAGATAGGTATGAGGATTCAGTTTCTTCTTGTTCCCAACGTCAGATCTACCTTTCTTGATATATCTCTAGATTTTAGTTTAGGAGTCTGACTGGGACTTAAAAAAATAGAAAGACAGATGTAAAAAAATAATGAAAGTAGCTTTCTAAACTTTTTATTCTCCCCTGGGGGGAAAAATTATTTCAGGATTATATGCTCTTAAGAGCAAAAGATTCAGATAATGACAATTTTATTTCGCTTTTTTCTTTTTCTTGACATTGTGATTACAATGGAGACATATTCTGAACTAGGAAAACAAAAGCATATTGATGATTAATGGAAATTTGACCCCAGGTATGCATATTTAGTAAAGCTCCTTTGAGTATCACTGCATTTTCATGGTTATGTTTGATTTTTCTTTAAAAAAAGGAATTTTTCACTAGGAAAAATTATTTAATAATTGTCAATCTAAAATAATACCAAGATGTTTTCATGTAAATTGTGTCCTGTGTGTGTATACGTAACATTTATCTGTTTTTAAAATAAACACTTTCTATTTATTCCTATTTGACTGCCACAGTTGTGACCATTTTACATGTTAATTCATTAAATGTTCCTATTAAATGTTTATAAAGGGGTTAACCAACTGGCCCATGGTCACACATCTAGTAGGGGTTGAAGCTGGTATTTGAATGTGAGAGTCTGATTCCAGAATTGTTGCTCGTAATTATTATGCTATACTACTCTTTATATTTTAAAATGCTCCAAATAAATATGCTGTATTATCAGTCATATCAAGCTGGCAGTGAATTACTCCTTATCGGCTTGCTTCTTTTGCCCAAAATGACAACTGATACTTAAATTTAGTTCTCTAGACTCAGAAGTAAGTCACGAATGAGAAACCTGTGGAAATATTGCAAAAACCAATTTTTTAAGGTAACAAGACCCTCCAGATGATTAAGCTTAAAGTTCTCATTTTAGAGATTAAAAAAATGGAGGTCCCGAAAAAAGAAATGACCGTTTTATTAACAGGGGAATGTCTAAAAGCTGAGTATCCTGGCTTCCTGGAGGCGGCTCTGCTTTACTCCTCAAAAGCCCAGCAAATCACAAACAGGAACAAAAACAAAACTAAACAGTTCAAATTATAATTTAATCCCAACAATTTTAAGTTACCTTCTTTATCCCTGTGTATTACTCTCTTGTTTAGACTATGGTTTCTTCATCATCTTCAAGTCAGAAATTGAGTTGGTAATCCTAGCCTCTCACATATTTACTTATTTTTAACCAGTATTTGAAGTGCTGTGTACGTAAGATTTGGCATGCAGTACAGGCGTCTACTGTCAGGTAGGAGAGTCTGAAAGCTCAAGGGCTCCACTGAGAACAAATGGAAAAGCTGGGGGAAATTCTAAAAGATTAATGGCATCAAATATATTCTCAAGTAATGATAACTAGAGATTTTTCTCAAAGCAGGAGGTTACTGTTAGAGGTCATGGGGTAGGAGAACTACAAAACGTTAGTGGGTTCATGGGGCTAGAGAGACAAACTTGGTGACTAAGGGCTCAAAAAAATGGTAGTTTTGCCTTCAGTGTGCTTGCCAGACTTAGAAGCGGCATGAGATGGGAACTTAAAAGATTTAGCTACTAAATTTTGGGAAAGGAGAGTAGAAGACAGAGTACTGGGAAGGCAAAGTTGCTGTAATGAAAAGGCCCCACAGACTGGGAGAAAATATGTGCAATACATAGAGGGGGCAAAGTACTTGAACCAAACTACATATTAACCATTTACCAATCAAGAAGTAAAAAACGAACAACACAAAAGTTAATAACTCACAAAAGAGAATATCCAAAGGCAAGTAACAAATTAAAACCATAATTCAAAGCTACTATACTTCATCAGAATGATTAAAATGGAAGAAAATATCAAGAATGAGTAACAATATGAAGCTGCTGAGACACTCACCTATTGCTGTGTGGAGTAGAAATTAGTACAACTAATTGGAAAGACTTTGGTATCTTCTAAATCTCTTTAAATGGCTCTGTTTATTTCATAAAAATTCGTTGCCTTATATACTTCTCAATATATATTCTGAGAATATATCATTCTCAGACTGTGCTATGTTTCAATGAAAATTTTGCAAAATGTCATTACTTTATACAATAATGAGTTGATGGTTTGGGGGGATTCTTAACCATATTTATAGTACAAATATGAGTGTTAAAACTATTTAACCAATTTAGTCATGATTATTGCTAAAATGTCACTACACATGTATTGATTTTGATAATAAATTTTTTGACCTGCAATTTAACACTGATTAAAAACAAGTATAATCAAGATTACAAAGATCTTGATAGAAAACATCATCAAAATGAAAAGGAAAACTGTATGGAAAAAATATATTTGCCAATGATACATCAGACAAGGGTTTCCTCTACAAAATATATAAAGAACGTATATGACTCAACACCAGGATGACCAACAATCCAATTTAAAAATGGGCAAAGGACATGGGTAGACCAAGGAGGACATACAGATTTAGACATATGAAAAAATGCTCAACCAGCTATCAGAGACGCAAATTAAAACCACAATTAGGTATCACTTCGCACCTGCCAAAATAGCTATCATTAATAAATAAAAAAAAAAACCAAGTACTGGCAAGGATGTGGAGGAAAGGGAACCCTTGTGCAATGTTGGTGGGAATGCACACTGGTGCAACCACTGTGCAAAACAGTATGGAATTTCCTTAAAAAATTAAAAATGGAAATATCTTTTGACCCAGTGATTCCACTGCTGGGCATATGCCCTAAGAATTCTGAAACACCAATTCAAAAGAATTTATGCACATCTATGTTCATAACAGTGTTATTTATGATAGTTAAAATTTGCAAACAGCCTAAATACCCATCAGTAGATGAGTAGATTAAAAAACTGTGGTACATTTACACAATGGAATACTATGCTGCAGAAAAATAAAGAATTCCTACTTTTTGTGACAGCATAGATCGAACTGGAGACTATTATGCTAAGTGAAATAAGCCAGTCGGTGAAAGACAAATATCATATGATCTCACGTATAAGAGAAATCTAATGAACAAAATAAACTAATGAGCAAAATAGAACTAGGGATATGGATTCATGAAATAGACTGACAGCTGTAAGAGGGGAGGAGGGAGGTAGTGCCTATTAGAAAGAAGGTAAAGGGATTAGTCAAAAAACATATATGAAGGATCCACGGACATGCACAATGATGTGGGGGTTGACCACAGCAGTAGGGGGCCTGATGGGCAGAGTATAGGGGAAAATTTAGAACAACTGTAATAGCATTAACAATAAAACATTAAAAATTATTGCAAATATCTCTGTAAAAATCAGCTTGCCCAAGCAGAGTAGATCCTTGGCATATGTGGCTTTAACATCCATAGTTACAATCATTAGGAATATTTCCCAAAGGCCAATGACACATACTGATTTTGAGTTTTTCTGAGACACAGATTCAAACCCTCTTGGCGTGCTGCGCCAGCTACTCAGCCAGGGAGTATGACTCTTAGATTGTTTGTTATCTCCCCAATGTTCTCCAGTTTGATAGCACAGGGTGGTTTTGTGAGTGTTCAAATACTCCCAATAACATGTAAATTATTTATAAAACTTTCTTATTGCATTATCACAGTTTGTAATGATATACTTAGTGAATTAATTGATTAATACCTATCTCCCCCATTAACTTCCATGGAGACAGGCATAATGTATTTTATTTTAATTGACTATTTTATCATTAATGCCTAGCAGAATGTCTGTTTCATTGATTAATGAAGAGATGAATGATGTGCCAAAGAGCAATTCTCAAATTTGGGGCTTCTCAAGCATTTCATTATATATTTATTGTAAAAAAAATGTCAATTTTAGATATCCAAAAATATCTACTGCTTGTTTGGTAGTATGACAGTGGTAAAGACAAAGAGGCACTAGGCATCTTTTCTTCCTTTGCCTAGGAATCCAGAACATTCCTAAAGAGTTAATAAAGGGATCTGGACAAAATTAGAATTCATCAAATCATTTTATATACAATCTGTTTGGCACTCTTTTTGTTCCAAAAATTTAAAAGAAAAACTTTAGTATGTCATATATAGGGTTCAGCACAAATAACCCTGCTTTTTATTACAAAATCATAAGCATGTAATTCTGTAACAACAATATCATATTCAAGCACACCATATGATAGTTTAGGTGAAATGTTCAAATTAAAACTATAAATTATTACACCCATATTATTACCCTATCAACCACACTTAACCAGGCATTACTTCTGCCAGACCCTGTAAAACACTAAGCTTTTAATGTGCTCACACTTAATACAGAATAAATTAATATATAATGTCTCTATCTACATACATCTCTGTGAACTTCATTAATGATTCTTGGTTAATCTGGAACCTTTGGGTGAGATCTCTGGCATAGCTTGTCTGGTTGTTTGACATACCAAGAACTGATTTTATGTTGGAGGTCTTGTTGAACTTCTTACTTCCAGTGTAGTTTGTCTCAGAGTATGGTCCCTGACCAGCAGGCTCAGCATCACCAGGGAACTTCTTAGAAATAGAAATATAATTCTGGTCTTGACCCCCTGGAACTCTGGAGATAGGACCCAGCACTCTACATTTTAACAAGACCTCTAGCTGAGAGAACTATTGACCCAAAGAAACTTGGTTCTGTGAAATCCTGCCAGATAATGACTGTATGTTTGATTTTAACAGATGCTATAAGATTTTATTTTGGGAGCATGTATTGCGCCACAAAGGGCTTTATTGATGTGGAATAGCAATAAGCAGCCATTGTAACCTTCTCTTGATTTTTCTGAGTCACATCCTGTCCCTGTTGTTCAACTCTGGAGACTGAATTCCAAATCTAACTAAAATAATCCCTCAGAAGCTAGTGCAGTGGATCTTGCCTGCAACAATGAATCAACTCCATTAAAAATCCCCATGACCAGGCCAGGTGGAAGGGTGGTAATTGCTAAAGGTCTCATCCTGGCCAGGTGGCTCAGTTGGTTGGAGCCTCGACTCATACACCAGAAGGTTGTGGGTTCAATTCCCAGTCAGAACACATACCTAGGTTGCAACTTCAATCCCTGGTCAGGGTACTTAGGGAGGCAACCAATCAATGTTTCTCTGTCACACTGTTATCTCTCTCTTTTTCTCCTCCCCCTCCCCCCAAACCTTCCTCCTTCCCTAAAATCAATAAACATTCCCTTTGGTGAGGATTACATTTTGTTTTAAAGTTAAAACTCTCTAAGGTAGTTTTAATATGCGATTGAATTTGAGGTCCAGGGAACTGGAACTGCGGTTCCCAAAGCGAGGTACCCGGACAGCAACATCAATATCATGTAAGAACATGGTAGAAATGCAAATTATCAAATGCCACCAAATGCAAGTTCTTATACTCAGTCACCTGCTGAATCAAAAACTCCAAGGGGATCCCTCATCTCACTTCCTCCCCTGCAGCGCTTTAACCAGACCTCTGAGTGATTCTGATGTGCTTAAAAGTGCGAGAACCACCAAATTACAGTATCTCATACCTTATGCTCAACATGCAATAAACTGAGAAATGGTAAAGGTATAATCAAAGGACTTAAACTCTGTCATGTAACCCACTAAGTATTTTTGGGACAAATAAAGAGCTCAGAAATGAAATCTTTATCATTGTCAACATCAGTAATTTACAGTTATTGCATTGCACTCATTTCTCATCAAAGGCTTATTGACTCTAAAGCCTCCCTAGAGATGAACTCTTAGGGAAAGTTACTTCACAAAGCAGCTCTGCTGGAAAGTACTATTCTGAAGTCTCTTTACTACAGAAAAACTGGTTGCTAAAGGAGAACATGCTATTTATAGTTAATTCATTAACCTTTGGAAACTCATCTCAATTGCAGCATCTGGTGTCAATGAGCTCTTACAACAGGATTAGCCACCTTGCCATTGAACTTCTCAGGAGGATTCCAGGACACGTATGAAAGTGTTCATGTAATGAAACTCTAGTGTCTTTCTACTTCTGCTCACTGGAAGTGCGGGAGACTAACACTGAGGGAGGGGTCTGCTGGGTTAAATAAGTTGCTGCCCTCAAGCCATTGGAAAGCTACAATAATTCAGAGAGAAAGTTGTAAAAATGCTTACTTGTTGGAAATTTCAAGTCTTGTTATAAGAAATCATTTTTAAAGTAATATTACTGAAGAGTAAATACTTTGCAATCTAAAAGTTCATAGTCTGGCTATTGATATTTTATCCACTTTATTAATACATTAAGAAACAAATATTTATCTAAACACTCCTATGTGCAAAACATTTTAGGACACAAGCGAGAATACTAAGGACATTTCTGCTGTTATATATAAAATTTCTGACTACATATACACACATGCAGACATAAACTTACATATATATGTATATAAAATATATATCACTGTGTGTGTATATATACATGTGTGTATATATACACATATGAGGTCTGCCCAGTAAAAATCCAACCATTATTAGTATAATGAGAATGATTTGCACAACATCTATGTAACCTGGCAGCCAAGGAGAGTGGACTGGGATGCACATGCATGAATAATGATGACTTCACTGTACTAGTCAGTGAGGGTGATAGACACTTTTGGGTGAGCATGTGTACTGTGTGGCCATCACATTCAAAATGACTGAACCAATGGAACAACAAATCTGCATCAAATTTTGCGTTAAGCTTGAACATTTCTCTAAAGAAACTATTTGGATCACTCAGAAGGCTACAGTTATGGGCAACTGGTGATTGGCAGCTTCATCATGACAATGCACCTCCTCACACATCATGTCTCATGCAGAATTTTTTGGCAAAACATGAAATCACCCAGGTAACTCAGTGCCCCTACAGCCCAGACTTGGCACCCTGCAACTCCTGGCTTTTCTGAAAACTAAAATCACCTTCGAAAGAGAAGAGATTTCAGTCCATCAATGAGTTTCAGGAAAATATGACAGGACAGCTGATGACAATTGAGAGAACTCTTTGAGGTCCCAAAGTGCCTACTTTGAAGGAGACTGTGACATCATCATCTTATGTATAATGTTTCTTGTATCTTCTTCAATGAATGTGTCTATTTTTCATATTACATGGCTGGATACTTTCTAGATATATATATCCAGATTTTATATATTATTTAATATATGTATATATTTATTTATATATAAAATCACACACACACACACATATATATGTAATATATATGATATATTTATAATCGACTTTAAAGGAAACTTTTTGACTAAGGAAGCATATGTTTTGGGTTTTAAATAATACAATAATGTGGAGAAAGAGAAAAAAAGACACAAAATAAGAATACAAGGAAGCAGAAACAGCATAGAGTACATTAAGGATATGATGCCCCATCCTCCAAAAAAAGAGCTTGGCAAAGTATTTGTGACCAATATCATTGAAGGACTTAATGATCAGGTCAAAGATTGTACTTATTATATATGCAGAGAAGAAACATTACTTTTTTCAATAGGAATAAATTTGATCAGATGTATTCTTCAGGAATATTAGTATGAAAGAATTTTGTCATTAAAAGAATTTTTTTTTCTGTTCACAGTGAAGAGGGACATAGATTCCTGAAAATCAGTTTAAAAAGTTGAAAGGGAAAAACGTTTTGAACTTGGGTAGTAGTGGTTCAAGTGATGAGAATGAGTGTTAAAGATATTAACAAGATAAGATGGATAAAATGGGAAATCTGGGTATTGTTATGGGCAAAAGAGGTGGAAGAGTCCCAGATATTATGAAAGCTAAGTGGAACAGTAGAAGGAGGAGAGCAAGGGTGAAGCTAGCCTGAGAGGGCAGGCTGTGAGCAACAGCTGGATAATGAATTTGAAGTGCTTTATTGGATGACAAATTAAAAGTGGAGTGCTGAAATTCAGCATGGTTAGATTTGTTATATCTGTTTAAATTTTATGTGATGGTAAATGTTGAGTTCATGGGTTTTTCCAGAGTGCCAAAGACAGAGGTTTAAAAAAATTCTATTTTTAAGACACTGAAAAGAGGTAGCAAATGTGATGGATGAAAGCTGATCAAAAAGGTGGAGAAGGCAACCAATCAATATTTCTCACATCAGCATTTCTCTCCCTCTCTTTCTCCTTCCCTTCTCCTCTCTCTAAGGTCAATAAGCATGTCCTAAGGTGAGGACTTTTTAAAAACATAGAGAAAAAAATAGGAGAATCCAAGGTCAGTTAGACAGAGAGATGGCTTCTACTATCAAGGAGATAGTAAATAGTGAAGAAAAAAAAACACTGAAGGTATGATCAAGGGGAATTAGAGTACAAGATGATCGTTGGATTTTTAAAGTCACCAGCAGACTTTAAAAATTTTTATAGAGTAAAGCCAGAAGACAGATGACAGAAAGTTAAGTTATCTGTAGGTAAAAAGAGGGACTACAGAAAATACTCTTAAGAAGTTGGGTTGGGGTTTTGGCCAGTGTGGCTCAGTTGGTTAGAGTGTTGTACAATAAACTGAAAAGTGATGGGTTCAATTTGTAGTCAGGCCACATGACTGGGTTGCGGGTTCAGTACCTGCCGGGGTACATATAGGGAACAACAGATCAATGTTTCTTTTGTTCTGTCTTTCCCTCCCTTCTCCTCTCTCTAAAAAATAAAAAAAAAAGGAAAAGAAAAAAAAAGTTTGGTCAAGGAAAGATGAAAAAGAGAAGATGAAAGAATGATGCTATAGAAGATATTTTGTGAGGTACAAAAATTTATTTATCTTAATTATATCAATAATAAAGTTTGTAACAATTATTTTAATGCTATAACATTTTGGAAATATTTAAATATTAAGAAGCAATATATAAAATTCATAAGGATCAGAGACATTGCAACTGAATGTAATTGCTGATATTAAATATACTGTAGATAAAAAAATACTATAAATAACATTATTTGGGTCAGTTGACAAAACTGCAATAAAAATAGTAAATTAGCAAGTGTGACATCAATTTTAAATTTATTGAAGTCAATAACTATATTGTGGTAACATAAGAGAATGTCCTTGTTCTTAAGAAGTGTTCCTGAAATACTTAGTGGTAAAGGGCCATGATGCATGCAATTTTACTCCCGAGAGAGAGAGAGTATGAATAATAAAGCAAATGGAATAACATATTTTTAATAGGTGAATGAGTAAAGATGTTCTTTCTGTTATTCTTATTCTTACAATTTTGAAGCAAATTGAAATAATTTTCAAATGAAAAATTAAAAACAAAAAGATCCAAAGTTTGTGGTTGAAATTGAAGATTCAAAACTGAAGTTATTAAGCAGATATCCCTGGTGTCCCTAAAAAGCCCTTCTTCAGTCAGTATTATGAAACTGTCATTCTTCTCCTATCTCAAAAGCTCATTTACTTCTGAAAAATCTCTTGAACAACATATTGTCTTAGGTAAAAACATATTTTTCCAATGGAAACAGTATTTAATGTGTTCATATCTCACAAATTAATGTCCATTATAATAAACAACATACATGAGACCAATTTAATAATTAATAGCAGTTATTACAGTGTCCCAAAGAAATGATTTTACTATCATGAATTTTATTATCATATGTCTGTTTATGAGTTCTCTTAAAGCTCCTTATTGGCTATTATGCAGAAATTTAATTGACAATTTAACATTTATGGGACAATGATACCAGATATCACTGCTACAAAACAACAATCCATAAGTTCTCTATAATAACCCAATGGAATATATGCAACTACTTAACAACAAGTAGACTCTATCGTGGCCCTAGATTTGAGGAGTTCAACTACTCCATGAAAATGTGATAAAAGGTCCAGTAGAAAACATAAGTGATCAATGGAACTTCTGATTTATTTTAATTATAAGAGATGTATTATGGGGTATAACTATATGTATTGATTTACATATTTAAAATAATTTACATTAATAGATTAAATGTATTTTCCAAAAACATGATATCAATTTATAATGAATAGATACATATACAGACATATCTAATATTTATATAATGTTAAAAATAAAAAAAAGGGCCTGACATTTTCACTTAAAACATACTTTTTTTCTCATTCATCTGTCTCTCTCACACACACACTCACACATATACATTAGTAATGATTAGTAGATACATTTCCAGTGGTATCTCTTAGACTTTCCCTTGAACATTAGCTCTGAGCAGCCCATTCTACTTAGAAGTGGATGATGAGTATATAGAGAATGTGAGAACCTTTAGTCCATAATGTTAAAGAACAAATTATCTAACTGCAGGTTCATGATAATCAAATCATGAAGACTACATAACATATCCATTTCAAGAAAAATGAATATCATTGACTCAGACTCTTAGAATGTGAAGTATTATACTCTTGCACATGTCTAATGACTCACTAATTCATAAGGCGCAAATATCTTATTATTATGTAACTAGAATGATCTTATAGTTTTACCCAACAATCAAAATATATCTGATTAACTTCCCGCACTGGTGTTAATTTTATACTTGGGGTTTAGTTATTCTGCTCATTCTTTCACATGTTAAAGCCTCATGTATTTAATGACAGCTTTTAAGGACCTGATGTCCCTCTAAAACTATTCTACTTCAGGGTATGTGTGTTTAGTTTTCTAAATATCTATTATGTAATATCATAATATAATATCAAAACTCCAGTATGAGCCTGGACAATTCCTCTGTCTATTCTTTTGACAGGTTATTCATAGAAGGAAACACTATTTTAGGACAAACTCATCACTTAGAAGTGCAGATGTTTTCAACATAAATTTTTAACACACCATGTTTTGCCACCTTTCTTATGGAAAAAAAGTTAAATATTGTCAAATCAGTCAACAAAATTAATTTAGAGCAATTCCTCAATCTGAAAGTCTGAAGCATTTTCTTTTTTCAACTTAGAGTAATTATTATATAAACCACAGCATAATGAATTTAACATCTGATACATTTTATTGTGAATCATTTCAAATCTACAGAAAAGTTCAGAAAAAATTTAATGAATACTTTTATAGCTAACACAATTTAACTAGCATTAATGTTCTGATTGTTTTTCTGAAAACAAAACAACACAAATTGAAGAACACCTTTTATAACTTTCCTGATACCATCCGCCTAAGGTAAATGCCTAAGGTAACCACTATCATTTCTGTGTTATTAAATTTTGACTACATACACATATGCCCACATGTGGACACATATGTCCATATATAGTAAACAGTGGTAGAATTGTCTTAATATTTTAGCTATCCAAATATCATTGGATCATGGCTGCATGGTTTTCTTCCTCATTTTTCTTTTTCAGTTTCTTCTTTTAAAAGGGCTAATTTTCAGCTTTGCAACCCTATAATATAAACCTTAATAACAGAAAATTATCATTACTGACAATTAGATTCTACCCACACACTGTAACCTGTATGCCTATTTCTCTAATAGAGAGCATTTTGTTGAGTGAATTGAATGGCAAGGAAATTACTCATTTGTTTGTACATCTTTTATTTTTAAAAAGTTAGATAAGTTTAAATGTCTATTGAAATGCAGTTTACAGTAAAAACAGTGTTACCCTAAGAACCGATTTAAAGTAAGCAGTTCAGTTTCACCTCTTCATAGTAAACTGTAGACATAATTTCTTTGTACTGTGGGAAGAAGTTCTGTGGTCTCATGCTGGGGAGAATTAAAAATTTTTATGGAAGTAAGGGAACTTGGTATTTTCTCTGTTTGATCACTATTGGTGTCTAGTTTGGTGACTGGATGTGTGGACTACCCTTCACCTAACAAATGGCAGCAATTTCTGTTATTTAAGGATTTTTTTCTTAGCCTTTTCTACAGTAGTAGATTCTGAACAACTCCCAAGCATCGATTTTTTTCTCCATTGGACTTGTTCATTTTCATAATATAACTCATGTTAAAGTTTATTTTAAATATTAGTGGTCTGGCAAGGAGGGAGAAAAAGGAACCATGGAGGAGCAAGATGGGTTTCGATGAGAAAAAGAATAGATATAGCAATGTGAACAAAATGTAATTTTAAAAAAAGAAGACTGATATTCTCTGTAAAATTAGTCTGAGCTGGTTAAAAAAAATGTCTTGTGAAATGTGCTGGGCTGCCTCTGTCCTTCTTTGGAGGGTAGCTATCTTTCATTTTTGATTTAATTGTTCAGAACATAGCAGTGTGATAAAAGTTTTTTATGGAAATTTCTCACAGCAACACAATCAATCATATTTCCAACTCATGTGCTGTCTTGAGCCCCTGAGCCTCAAAGACTTTTTTTCTGGGGAGCTTACTTGTTAAATTAGCACTGATCAAAGGCTAAAACATTTATCATGCTTATTAGTGAATAAACCTAGCAGCAGGTATCCCAAGTGAGGAAGCAAATCCTCATTTCCTACAAGAATGAATTGGAAATTATCCAAACTGCTTGCAAACATTTTTCAGGAGTGACGAATTGTCAAAAAAGAAAGCAGCTGCTAGATGTGGCAGAACCAGGGTTAGGGGGAGAAAAAGAGCATCTTTCCAAGGTATCTTCAAACTCACCCAGGGGGATGTTCTGCAGTTTCATTTACTCTAATTGCCTTTGAAACCCTGCATCAGCTGACCTTACCAATGAGCTCCAAAATAACACCCCCAACTACGACAATTTTGGAATTGCAAATTCTTCACCTTTGCTCTTCCTACCCCTTGTTGTTGTTATTGTTGTTTATGAGAACACAAATTGACAAGTATCAAACTGATAGACTTTTGTTTCTGTTTATTGCAAAATGATGCCCAGTGCTGGTTTTACAGGAGCTACTGTCTCATTAGCATAATTTAATCAGCTGGCAGATGTAACAATGTAACAATGGAGAGAAGTAGGCTGTGAAACCCTTTTTTTCCCATTTTAAACTTCCTTAATAAAAACTAAGAATATTAAAATCCTTGGCACACTTGGCTTTTACATCACCTTTTAGCAAGTTAGAAGTACTTAAACTCAGGCAATTGTTAATGAAAGAAAGGATGACTAAAATGTTTTAAGCTAAAATTAACACAGAAATATATAACACAATCATAGATGTTATAAAATTGTGTAGGGTTGAAATGCAGTATTATTTATTTTATTTTAAATCTGATGGCTCTGCAGGTGTATTCCCTTTGTCTCTGAAAATTATGATAAATGATATGATACTTGTGAAGATTACTCAAGAACAGGACAGAATCCTTCCTTTGAAAATACATTCAAATTGCACTTAGAAAAGGAAGAATCACAATATATTTTGGCAGACTTTAAGTAATTAGATCCAATGTAAATATTTTGAATCAGACATGTGGTATCAGAACTATAACTACATGATGAGGAGCAATGTGGTATTGTGAAAATGAGGTACTTAACGAATAATTATAAATGATCCGACACCATTTATACTTTGTTCACTCAGGTTAAAATGCAAAGGCACTTGATTGCTTCCCACACTTTTTCCTGCTCTGAACAAGCATAGGCACCCCCGTTTACAAAGGACATATTCCTCAGTCTTTCATCCACCTTGAAAAGCCAATTAAAATCTTTTTGTTAATCCTAGAAGCTCTGTCCCTTTTCAGTCTGGATTTGGACACACTGCACGTCTTTCTTTTCTGTTTGGTTATAGTCGCACTCAGGCAATTGAAACTAATTAGGAAAAAAAAGAAAGAGTCAGAAAATAAACAAGTCCTGTTCCTGGCTCAGATAATTTTTTTCTCTCTTACTCTAAACAAGATTTCCCGTATCACAGCTTAGAAAAATATCCAGAACTACATCTCTAGCTTTCTTATAAATTCATACATTATCTATT